>NC_071507.1:100914953-103314953 GCF_027887155.1 Malaclemys terrapin pileata | reverse complement strand
GAACTGGCATAATGAGAAACTAAGTGGTTTACTCAAAGTCACACAGGACTAGGAGGCTAGATCAAGACTGTATACTTTTTATAGACCTTTGTAGTTTTATGCACCATGCAGTTAACTGTTATTCACTTAAACCATGTATACTGTAGATCAAATTTATGGCCTACCAATCTTGAAATTTTCTTTTTAATGTGATGGAGTTTCTAAGTTAAAAAAGTGACTATTGCACATTATCTAACTCATTGTTCAATGAATCAAAGGAATTCAGCATTAGAATCCTGATAAATCAAGATTTTCACTGGATTGATTTCAATAAATTTCATTTCTGATCTTATAATAAATATATGGAAGCAAATTAATTGATGATGGTCTCTTATTTATATTATGATTTGGATGTGGAGGTTGTTTTACAGGTGTGATTTTTTATTATTATTATTATTATTTAAAAAGACACTTGTATTGTTTGTGTAATTTTTATGACTAATGTGACAATATTTACATGCATTTAATATACTCATGAAGTGTTTTTAATGAGTATGCATCCTACAATTATTGCTTTATTAAGTTTTAAATTAACTGCATCACTGAAATGCATAATTACTTTTAAAAGTTATCCAATTTATGTTCGTTTCTGATATTTTAAAAATCCTTTTTCCAGACAAAATAAGACTGTGCCCATCTATTTTGTAATCACTTAGTTTATGTATGTGAACAGCATAATCCTCTAGAGTACATTAATTTAATGTAGACTGCAAGAATAATAAAAAAAAGCACAGTAGTTTCATGCTCACTGAGTCAGTGGGAAAACCCTTGAACTTTGGCTTCCCACTTGACTGAAAAATAATTGGTCAGTTACTCAGAAAGACCATAGGTTTTTTCTGCATTTTGTTTCCCCACATGATTCCATCTCCAACCTTGGTTTAAAAAAAGATATTGATCACTGTTTTCAGAATAATAATTCTTCCTATTCAGTGTTTAAGCATGAGAATGATTCTCTTCCTTCTTTTCTGGAATAAGAACTGTCCATCAGACTTTGAGAGAAAAAGATAAAAGAAAACACATTCCATATCATTTAGCCCTAAAACTGTCCCTTCTGATTTTCAAGTCAATCTCTATTCACAGAGTTCATTGAAATGGAAAACCCCATTGCATCCAGCTCTCCTTTCTCTTACAGTTAACTGTCATTCATTTACAATTCTATACATTAAGATGCAGTGAAAGCTGATTTCTGACTTTGAAATATAGTGAGCTTAATCATATCCTAATAAATATGACATATTGCTATTCTCCACTACCTGACAGTAGGGAAAAAAATCAGATCTAGAAATGATGTCACTAGATGTCTATGCATGGTTGTGATATTGGAGCCCATGAAATATGACTTCTTTAAAGAGAAAACCTACCGCACCCCTAGAGCCAGGAATCACAGCTATAATCAGGAACACAATATGCAGAGAAACTAGTGCTAGTTCCATGAAGATTACTTGGTTTTCCCCTGTATTTCTCTCCTGTAGAATTACAGGGAATGACTGATTAGCCTCTCTATTTTTAAATAAACCTATGAAATTCAATAGCCAAGATTGAATTATTTCTTAAATTTTCTAGGCTTCTAAAGTAATGTCTATAGAGATCTTTTAACTTCTATAGAATCCTTATTAAGATTTAGAAGATCCTCCAGCATAAGAGAATCTTGTAAAAACAAACATGCAACTAAGCAGAGAAATATTTTATGTGATATTTATATTTATATTTTGTGTGATTCATATTACCAATGTTATGACAACCTGAAAATACATACATCCTATTGGAAAACATTGACTAAGGCTAGCCAAACATCTCAACATTCTTATGACATTAAATCACTCGTTTTACACAATATCTCAGAACTCCTTGTTGTAAACCTTATTGTTTACAATTTACTTTTTTTAAATTCTCTGTCAGATAGTGTGATAGGAGCACTATTACAGATGTGACACGAATCACTCTGTAATTAAGGATGTGTAATGGTTTCCATTATCTCTCTCCTTTTCAGTTGTTCACAATATTCTGAAACTTCTACATTTCAGGAGTAAACTTTTCAGGCTTGGTGTCTACCTGAAGATATGCGCGTCTTTTAAGTTTAAGGAAAAACTTTTACCGTTGTAATGGTGGTTAAATATATGAGCACATGCTTTCACAATTAATACAATATCATACCCTGTTTTTCTGAACCTGACATACACATAAGTAACATCCTGTAGTACTGTGTGCTGCTGTGGTAATGCCAGAACATAGATGATGAGTCATTTAAATGAAATTAGTAAAGTATATGTACTCAACACAGTATGTATTAAGTATATCCTATAGAATTATAAATATTTACATTCATAGATAATCCACCATAAATGTTCAGGAAATTACCCAGATGCTTTATTTTTACACGGATAGGTCACAAGAAGGTTTAAAACAACAACAACAACTGCAGACTGAATACATTCCATTTAGTCCTGAATGAGGAATGGATGGTTTGCCATGTTTGAAGAAATACAGTTTTAAAATGCCGTGAAGTAATGAATATACGGAAATACCATAGTGAGCATGATGTACAGGGATGCAGGTTCCTGAATAGTCACATCATGTATTATCATTTAACATTTTTAAATGTTTGCTTTCCACTTGAATTCTCCGATTTCCCTTTTTTGAATAATTATTCCATTGTGATGGTTTGTACATTGCTGCCCATAGTGGATAACTCACTCATTCATGAGCATAGTGGTTGTCTTGTTTTACCCACTGCCAAAACAACAGATGCAAAATTTGTAGACATATTTCCACTGCTATAATGATCAACACCCTCCACAACACATGTTTGAAGGTCCATGAGTCCTACATATGCCTTTCACAACATGTGGTGTATACCCAGTGCACTACATGCTCCAATAACAACAATGTGGGTGAAACGAGACAATCGCTACACTCTCGAATGAACTCAGACAGAAAAATGATAAAAGACAAAACCACCATATCACTTGTGTGTGAACACTTTTCACAAAGCAGTCACTCCATATCTGACCTCTCAGTCCTCGTCCTCAAAGAAAACCTGGACAATACCTTCAAAAGACAAGTCTGGGAGCTTAAATTCATAACTTGGCTAGACACTGAAAATCATGGACTGATTAGAGACGCTGAATTTATGGTTTATTTCAACAATCTATAACCCAATAACACCACCCCCCTTGCCTTTTTCCCCCCTTTTCTCCTGTGTTAATGGGCCACTTCACCTTGAATGGTCCCTTGAAACACATATTAACTACTTGAATTTAGCTATGACACTCTGAGTATATTTCCCAGACCCAGAAGACAAGCTCTATGTAAATTCAAAAGCTTTTCTCTCACACACAGAAGTCCAATAAAAGATATTACCTCACCAACTTTGTCTCTTTCAAAAGTTTTAATGCAATCCACAGGTATGTCACATCCCACATCACTGAAATAAACTATAATAAATTTCATTTATAAAGACACCCCCTTCCCCCCCGCTCTACAAACTGTGTGGGGCCCTCAACAACAATCATAATACATTCTCTCATTAAATAAAAGAATATCCCAGCTTCCATACTGTTCCCCACCTGTTTGCCTGAACTCTGACCAGCAGTGGGGGGAAAGGAAATGTAGTGGTCCAGCCCAATATTTGGCTTCTATATTGGGGCTGCTAACGCTCTACTGCTTTAATGATATTCGCTGGAGATATTTGTTGTGATGTTGACACTTGAACATAAAGAAATGATCTAAGACTAACTCATTTCAGATATACAAGAAAACAAGGTCTAAATGTAACTGCTTTGGGCTGATAGCAACGTGGGCCAGATTTTGTAATCAGAATCTAGCTGTGAAAGACACTATATCCCAGTGCTTCTATGCCTTGAGCCAACCAGCCACCTGCCAGTGGAGTAGTGCCACCTGTGTCGAGACTTAACTCTGAATCTCCTGACACAGCCTCAATAAAAATCACAAACTTAATGTTTACTTAATGCAGAGAGAGACAGAGAGAGAATGTACACAATATTGCCTGTGAAGTAGCCATTAAATTGAAATTTATAAGGTTACTAACTAAAAGAAATCTAATGGTAACTGAATCTATGGTAATGTCTCTCTCTTCTCAGTGTTTAACAAGGCTCATAAGCACTAACATCATTCTCAGCACAGCACAGGAGGACTGGCGAACCATACTAAAGAATGTTTCTCACGTTCATCTTCAAGAATGCTAATCACTTAATGCTGATTAAAGTCAGAGAAGCTGCCCACTTTGGAAAAAGAATATATCCTAAGTAACTTTAAATATGCATTTGAAGTAGTCACTTGAAGATGAACCATTGTTAACAGGAGCTGAGACAGCATCATTGCACTTTTGACGACATGTGGTGCCTATCTCATTTCAATTTCACACAAAAAATGTATTAATAGAACATTAAGGTTACATGGTTAAGCACTTAGAAGTCAGAAAAAAACAAAGTTAAGATTGAATAGGCAATTTCAGTTATGCCTCTTTATGCATATTGTCTTAGGACAAGTCTACAGGGTGATCTGGGGTATGTCTACACTGCAATTAGATACCCACCGCTGGCCCGTGCCAGCTGACTCAGGCTGACTTTGGAGCTGTTTAATTGCAGTGTAGACTTCCAGGCTCAAGCTGGAGTCTAGGCTATAGCACCCTGTGAGGTGGGAGGGTCCCAGAGTTTGGGCTGCAGCCTGAGCCCAGAAGTCTACACTGCAATGAAACAGCCCCTTTGCCTGAGCCCTGTGAGCCTGAGTCAGCTGGCATGGGACAGCAATGGGTTTTTGATTGCAGAGTAGACATACTCTTAGAGCGCAGCAAGCTAGAGTGTGATTGTCCAGTACACTAGCCTGGCAGGCACTCACTGGTGGTGTGGACCCAGGTGCCATGCATTAAAGTTCTGCAGTGCACTTTGACACACTGCTGTTTCAAACAACAGTAGATCAAAGTGCACTACAGAACTTTAGTGTGCTGTACAGGGCCGGCTCCAGGGTTTTGGCCGCCCCAAGCAGCCAAACAAACAAAAAGCCATGATCGCGATCTGTGGCAGCAATTCGGCAGGAGGTCCTTCGCTCCGAGCAGAAGTGAGGGACCATCTGCCGAATTGCCGCCAAACAGCTGGACGTGTCGCCCATCTCCGAAGTGGCCGCCCCAAGCATCTGCTTGGTAAGCTGGTGCCTGGAGCCGGCCCAGGTGCTGTAGCAGGGTCCACACAGCCACTTACTGCACAGCTGGCTGGCATGCCGTAGAGTCATATCCCAGCTTGCCATGCGCTAATTGTCCTATAGACAAGCCCTTAGTCTTTTATTATATGATCATATACTATTTTCCTACATTAATACACAAAAAGATCACCTTAAACTTTTTTCACTTTTTAACCTAAGTAAGTATTAATGAGACTGGGCCCTTAATCTGCAAGTGTGTTCTGAAGGTACTATTTCCTGTGTACTTTTTCAAATAAGTCACTTCCAAAGACTTCCATTTTGTCAGTCATCCACAGAGTAGTCAAAATGAATGTTTGCAATTTCAAAATGTTCAACCTTTCTTTGTTTCAAAGTGCTTGAAGATGACCTACTTGTTTTTCAAAACTTTTCATGGATTTTTTTCTCTTTTCTTTACAACTTTTTATCAAAAATCATATTGAAATAGTTGAGAATTCTGGGGTATTCAGTAAATGAAAGTTTACAAAAACCATTTCAGGAGTGCTTTTGCTTTAAAAAACTTTGAGCAATTTTTAGAGGCATGACATTTTTCACAAAAATGGACAAATTTGGCAAAGTTTCACAAAAAAAATGACATTTTTCACAAAATCACTTTCCTGTTTCTCAACCAACTTTACTAAATACCTGGACTTCTTTGTCTGAAGTGTGCACTCCTTTCAAAACAAATTCAGTGCCTCTTTTATAAAAGGTATTTGTTTTTAATTAAAGAAAAAATTGCAGCATGTGTACATGTTCTCTGTGTTTGAAATTTTGCAGGTAAAGAGTGTGTTGGACTCAATTTTCATGTAGGAGGATTTCTGTATTACCTATGGGAAGGTTTAGGACAAGATTGTGCCCTGACTCTAAGGGCTTCATAGGTGATTCCTGAAATATGAATCTAGGAATTGAAGGGTTGCCCCTGAGTGCTAACTCCTCCATCCACAACAGCAAGTTGGAAGAGAGGAGTGGGAGTAGTCAGCCAGAGCTACTCCATCCTGGTCACTGACTGGCAGACTTGGCTGGATGCACAGGGGTTGTATACTATGAGTGTCTCTACACCCGATGCATCCTCTGAGCAGCATACCTGTGAAATGTACCTTACTCACAGTGGTGCCTTAAAGGTAGAATCTAGTCCTCGGGTTACAGACCTACTTAATTCATCCTATATAGAACTCTTACTGAGGCTGGTATAATCTTGAGGTTGCCTGGGCACTCTTTCCAGATGATTTAGAAAGCTACTGACTTGCTGAATAGATTCCCATCAGGACATATTATTGTATGCAGCATTGTTGTAGCCATATTGGTCTGTAGCCAGGATGTTAGAGAGATAAGGCAGGTGAGGTAATATCTTGTATTGGACTAAGGGTATGTCTACACTTACATTTTATAGCTCTCTAACTTGCTGGCTCAGGGGGGTGAAAAATCACCCCCCGGAGCACAGCAAGTCTGAGTGCTTTAAGGCACTGGTGTAGACAGGCTCCGAGCACTGGGAGCCGCACTCCCAGCACTCCGAGCTAATCCCCTCATGGAAGTGGATTACCAGGAGCGCTTTGAAGTTTCCAATGTAGACATACCCTAACTTCTGTTGGTGAGAGAGACAAGCTTTCAAGTTTATACAGAGCTCTTCTTCAGGTCTGGGAGATGCAGACTCAGAGTGTCACAGCTAAATACAAAGTGGAACAGATTGTTTAGCATAAATTAACACATTTCAAGGGACCATTCAAGGTGAAGTGGCCCATTAACACCTCTCCAGTCATAGCAGGGAGGAAAAATAAAAGTGGGGGTTGTGGGTTAAGTGTGTTATAGATTGCTGTAATGAGCCACAAATCCAGTGTCTCTATTCAGTCCATGCTTTTCAGTGTCTAGCAAAGTTATTAATTTAAGTTCCCAGACTCGTCTTTTGAAGGTGTGCAGGTTTCCTTTGAGGATGAGGACTGAAAGGTCAGATACAGAGTGATCACTCTGTTTGAAAAGTGTTCACCCACAGGTGATAGGGTATTCTTGTCTTTTATCATTTTTCTCAGCAAGTTCATTCGAGAACATAGTGAGGGGTTGTGTCACTACCTGCCCCACAACCTTTGGTGCCTCACCATGCTTTGCTTTTGTAGCTCCCAACCTGGACTACTCACGAGCAGCCTACCAGCAGGAAGATCACATCCTAAGTGTCTGCATATAGCTGCAGCCAGACCTTCTCCAGCAGCTCTGACCCCAGCAGCCTGTCAGAGGCGCCCCCTTCCCCACTAGCCCCAGTGTGGATCTGCAGCAGCAGGGAGAGGCGCCTGTCCCCGCCAGCCCCAGTGTGGACTTGCCTTGGCCAGGGGTGAGGAGCCCCTCCCTTGGCCCAGCCCCAGCGTGGACCTGCCTCAGCCGGGGGAGAGGAGCCCCTCCCTCAACCTGTCCCAGGGGAGAGCCGTCTCTCCCCCAGCCCTGAGCTGCTGTGGCGAGAGAGGGCTGGGGGGAGTCATCTCTCCCCACTGCAGCCCCACGGTAGCCTGCACACCAAACCCCTCATCCCTGGCCTCACCCCAGAGCCCGCACCCCCCTGTACCCCAACGGTCTGCCCCAGCCGAGCCCCCTCCCGCACCTCAAACCCCTCATCCCCAACCCCACCCCAGAGCCCGCACCCCCAGCCAGAACCTTCATCCCCCCACACCCTTACCCGCTGCCCCAGCCCTGAGCCCCCTGCCACACTCCAAACTCCTCGGCCCCACCCCCACCACATGAATTTTATGTGCACCAATATGAAGGCAATGTGTCACATATCATAGAATCATAGAATATCAGGGTTGGAAGGGACCTCAAGAGGTCATCTAGTCCAACCCCTGCTCAGAGCAGGACCTATTCCCAACTAAATCATCCCAGCCAGGGCTTTGTCAAGCCAGGCCTTAAAAACCTCCAAAGAAGGAGACTCCACCACCTCCCTAGGTAACGCATTCCAGTGCTTCACCACCCACCTAGTGAAATAGTGTTTCCTAATATCCAACCTGGACCTCCCCCACTGCAACTTGAGACCATTGCTCCTTGTTCTGTTATCTGCCACCACTGAGAACAGCTGAGCTCCATCCTCTTTGGAACCCCCCTTCAGGTAGTTGAAGGCTGCTATCAAATCCCCCCCTCATTCTTCTCTTCTGGAGACTAAACAATCCCAGTTCCCTCAGCCTCTCCTCATAAGTCATGTGCTCCAGACTCCTAATCATTTTTGTTACCTCCATATTTAATAATAATAATTAATTCCGCACATGGACGTAAAAAATTAGAGGGAACATTGCATGCCACTCTCACTTCTGCACTGCAGCTGGCAGCAGCACTGTCTTCAGAGCTAAGTGCCTGTCCAGCAGCTGCTGCTCTCCAGCCACCCAGCTCTGAAGGCAGCACAGAAGTAAGGATGGGAATATTGTGAACCCTCTACAATAGCCAGATTTCATGGGGGAGACCAGATTTTACAGTCTGTGACACATTTTCCATGGCTGTAAATTTGGTAGGGCCCTATTAATAACTTCTGCTTTGATAGGGCTGTGCAGTTTTGCACATGTGCTAATAAATGATACAGGGGAATTTCATAATGTTACATACAATGTTGCTACATACATTTCACCATGATATTATTGACGAGTGAGTGATTAGTTTTCAAATGATACCTCACAAGGCATATTTTGTACAAAGATTATTACAATATTGTGTAGGGTATGAATACAAAGGTTCTTTCAGTCACACAGACCTTTGACGATCCACGTGTCCTACACATGCCTATCACAATAGGTAGTGTACTTCATCCAGTGTACTAAATGTCCCAATAACAACTGAGTGGGTGAAACAAGAAATTGCAGTGCTATCAGATGAACTCACAGAAAAATGATGAAAGACAAAAGCACCACATTGCCTGTGGGTGAACAATTTGCACCAAGCAATCACTCTATATCTGACTTCTCAGTCCTCATCCTCAAAGGAAACCTGCACAGCACCTTGAAAAGATGAGCTTGGGAGCCTAAATTCATAACTTTGCTAGGCGCTAAAATTCATGGACTGAATAGAGACACTGGATTTATGGCTTATTACAACAATCTGTAATCCACTTAACCCCTCCCCCAGCTTTTTTCCCCTCTCTGCTGGCTATGAGTGGAGAGGTGTTAACAGGCCACTTCACCTTGAATTGTCCCTTGATATATGTGTTAAATACTTATGCTAAACACTGTAGCCCACCTTGTACTTAGCTGTGACACTGATTACCTTTCCTGGACCTGAAGAAGAGCTCTGTGTAAGCCCAAAAGCTTGTCTCTCTCACCAACAGAAATTGGTCCAATAAAGGATATCGCCTCACCCACCTTGTCTATCAGGAAATATGTTGGTTAACATCAGAGTGGCAAACCTTGACAAGACAGGTAATGAGATGATATAGTAATTCAAGTGTACTAGGATTTACAAGCCCGCTTCTAGATTGCTCAGTCACAGCTTTGGCCTTAGCACAGTTATCAGACACTGTAAATGGGAAGTCTGCCTCCCTATCTCATTGCCCTGTCATTCTCCTGCATTTCTGACATCTCACCCATTGAATCTATTGGACAAGCAAATTTCATCACATAGGCACTGCAGTACATGTCTGCAACACTCCCTCTCACTTGCAGTGATTATAAACATAATACTCAGAAAAAAACATAATTTGAAGGTGGAATGAGAGGCTTGCCTTTTGTCTTCTGAGAGATAACTGTTACCCAGCATGGGTTTTATTTCCTTTTAAAAATCAAGCTGAAACTCAGCTGCTGCAACTGTATTCAGCCTTACGCCATCTCAGCAAGTTCATCCTGTGTAAATATTGTGATCTTAATAAATAAATACTGAAGCACAGCTGGGGTTGGCAAGATATTGCTGTTAGGTTGCTGCAACCCTCCTATCACCAGTGGGTGTTGCTAATTATTCTCAGAACTGAGGCACAGGCATACATAGGGGAAAGGAATGCAGAGGAAAGTCAGCTAAGGTTGAAAGAAAAAGAAAAATGTTTGCTTCAGTCCACAGCAATGGCATCCAAGCTCTGGAAAGGCAGGAGTTTCACACAGCGTAGGTATGAGTTGTTCCCTTAATAAAAGGAGATTCAACAGCAAGTACTTTTTTAAAGCTCTAATTACATTTCAGCTGATTAAAATTCATACCACTTGTTCACAAGGGCAAGCAAGAGTAAATTGAGGTATTCAAGGGACAGCAGTGAAAAGAACATAAAAACACAAATGTTTTTAATGAATGAATGAGTGAACCTGGAGAAGTCTATTTTCCTTCTGTACTTTGCTGGGAGGTATGTTAATAATCCACCTTTGCACATAAAAGGGGTTCATTTTGTTCAGCTGCCATGACTGGAGTAAACAGATGCTTTTCAAATACATCACCAGGCATTAAAGAAGCAGTATGTGAACCGATGCCTTGCTGGTTGAAAACAATTTTTTTTTTAAATTGCTGGCAGCAGGATGGATCTGATGACCACAGCACTCAATGTAGTAGATCATACTTGTGCTTGCTCATCAGATTGTTGCTGCCTCTTTATACTAATGCTGTTTGACTTTGAGCCCATTGGTTAAGCATACAGTACATACAGTCTAAGTGAGCTCTGATATGTAGCTGTAATATTGTATCACAATGGGTATATTTGGAAAAGCGCCTATTTTGGGTAGTTTGTTTGACCCAAACCAACCTTTGAATTTTGTGAATTTTGCTCTTTGCTAGTTAACATATATACATAAAACCAAAAAACTTTTTGTACCAATAGTGAAGCTCAATGCAATAGAAAAGTAGGTTTATGAAACTGATATTTTAAAAAAAGGCTTTGGTTAAATATATATTTTTTGCTTTGCCTGAAGTTGCTAGGCACTACACCGTAGTGGGACTTGAGGTTTTACTTAACTCCCTTGTTAGCAGTATAGCTGTAGCTGTGTTGGTCCTAGGGTATTAGAGAGACAAGGTGGGTGAGGTAAAGAAGAGCTCTGTGGTCTGGAAAGTTTGTCTCTCTCGCCAACAGTAGTTGGTCCAATAAAACATATTACCTCATCCACCTTGTCTCCCTTGTTAGCAGTCACAAAACTCATGTTTTGAATACCATAGTGATTATAACAAGTGAAAAGTGTTAACTAACAACATCTAAACCATTGAGACTGGGAAAGGATTCCCTCAGGCTTCTAATGTGTTTGGAATAGTTCATTAGCGAATGTTATTCAAAGGTAAATCCCAAATTACCGTTTTGTTTCCTACAAACCTGTGTAAGCTCGAAAGTTTCTCTCTTGCACCAGCAGATGTTGGTCCAATAAAAGATATTACCTCACCCATCTTGTCTTTGAGTTTCGTTTCCTGTCTTTCTTCCTGCCCCCTCTTCTCTGCATGCAATCATGGGGCTGCACTTTCAGATTTCAGCTGGCAAAAGAACTTGATTATTTACTAATAGACTGTCTTCTTGAACAAGGTCACAAACTAGCAGGGAAGTTTCCAAGCTAACTTAACATGCATGGCAGAAAACAATAGAAATAGTTTAAATTAGGACCGACGAGGGAAAGATTCATTGTGGTACCAGGGGAATTATTAATCAAAAGGGAAGGATCTCATGAGAGAAGGGGAAGTTGAGTGGCCCTAAATCATAGGTGGGAAAAAAAGTAAGAAAGAAAGTCCTCAATGTTAGATTTGAACAAAAGTCTGAGAATAATCTAAAATTCACTTGCACTTAAAACAACATATTCAATGATAGTTCCAGAGAGCTGTGACAGTGTACCCTATAAGGCTTTATGGGGAGGGGGTGCTTATAAATGTATGGATGACATAGCTGGAATATGTTTTGTGCTGCCTGTGCCATGTAACATATCTCCGTAAAGGTTCTGGTCTATTATATCTATTCATCCAATTTGTACATATATATCATTTTCTACTCGAGGTTAAGAATATGGGCTGTATGCTTGCTTGATTTCTAAGTAAGCTTTGTGAGGCATTTGGTCAGCTTCTTTAGGAAGGAATTCGCCAGGTTAAGTACCTGATCAGGAGACACTTAGGGAACAATGCATCTTGGAATGCTCCAATCCACATGAGAAGTCTTCCTGGAGACATGCAAGATGCCATGTGGACAATGGCATCGGCCTGCAAAGACTGAGTCATGCAGGGGCATGTGACTTGCCCAGGTGACTCCAAAACTCCATCCTGGAGCTGGACTTGGCATAGGAGGGAGGAGGGGGGTCTCCACCCACAAGAGAGAAGCCATCATGAAGAATCCCCTAGCTACCACCTGAGCTGCAACAAGAGCTGTACCAGGGGAAAGAATTGTGCCCAGGCCTGGAAGGTGTCCAGTCTGAGAAAAACTTACTGAAGCATCTCTGAGGGTGAGATTATCTGTATTCAGTTTGATTAGGCATAGATTTGCGCATTTTATTTTATTTTGCTTGTGACTTACTTTGTTCTGTCTGTTACTACTTTGAACCACTTAAATCCTACTGTCTGTATTTAATAAAATCACTTTCTATTTAGTAATTTACTCAGAGTATGTATTAATACCTGGGGGAGCAAACAGCTGTGCATATCTCTCTATCAGTGTTATAGAGGGCGAACAATTTATGAGTTTGCCCTGCATAAGCTTTATGCAGGGTAAAACGGATTTATCTGGGTTTAGACCCCATTGGGAGTTGGGCATCTGAGTGCTAAAGACAAGCACGCTACTGCGAGCTGTTTTCAGGTAAACTTGCAGCTTTGGGACAAGTGATTCAGACCCTGGGTCTGTGTCTGGAGCCAGACGGGAGTGTCTGGCTCAGCAAGACAGGGTGCTGGAGTCCTGAGCTGGCAGGGAAAACAGAAGCAGGGGTAGTCTTTGCACATCGGGTGGCAGCTCCCAAGGGGGTTTCTGTGATCCAACCAGTCACAAGAGCATTTGTATAAATAATGTTCGGAAGTGTGCCATAATCTGATTAGGAATGTCCTCTGAAATCTCTCTCTCTCTCTTTCTCTCTTTTAAACATACTTTATTGGCTTATAGATTCTAGAGGCTGAGAGGGACCACTCTGTTCATCTAATCTGATTCATGTGTAACTCAGGCATAGAATTTTCCCAAAATAATTCCTAGAGCAAATCTTTTAGAAAAATATCCAGACTTGATTTTAAATTTGTCAGTGATGGAGAGTCCACCACAACCCTTAGTAAGTAGTTCCAATGAATAATTACCATCACTGTAAAAATTTACACCTTATTTCCAATCTGAATTTGATAGCTTCATCTTCCAGCCATTTAATCTTGTTATACTTTTGTCCCCTAGAAGAGCCTTTTGTCAAATATTTGTTCCCTAGGTAGGTTCTTAAAGACTGATCAATTCTCTCCTTAACCTTCTCTTTGTTTAGGTAAATAGATCAAGCTCCTTGAGTTTCTCATTATAAGGCATATTTTCCAATCTTTTAATCATTCTTGTGGCTCTTCTTTGAACACTGCATTTTTTCACCATCTTTCTTGAACTGTGGACACCAGATCAATGCATAGTATTTCAGCTGTGGTCACACCAGTGCCAAACACAGTTATAATATGAACTCTACTCCTACTCAACATTCCCCTGTTCATTCATTAGCTCTTTTGGTCACATCATCACCTGGGGAGCCCTTGTCAAGCTGATTATTCATCATGACCCCCCCAAGTTTTAGAGACTTTTGTGTCATTCTCCATACTATATTATCAGTTTATTTAGGACCCGTGATGTTTTGCCCCTTGTAGTTACAAGCCCAGATATGTAGCCAATTCTGGGCCTGAGTCTTAATCTCACATATGTCTAAACTTACAGCGGCATGTCAAGTACAAACCATGCATCCATCCCTAGAATAGGTTTAAATAGCAGTGTAGATGATGATGCATTGCTTAATCGAGTAGAGTAAAGACTTGCTAAAACTTTAAGGTAAGTACTCTATGCGACTTTCTACATGTCCAAGCAGTACCTTCCACATCTACACTGCTATTTTTAGCAATGTAGTGTCCCAAAGTCTCCTTGTCATAGACTTTCACTGCTGTGGATAGCCTCACACTGCAGTATGGATGCAGACTGCTTTTCAATGTGGCATGTCACTTCATGTACCCTACATAATAATGCCAGTGTAGACAAGGACTTACACTGCTGTAACTCCACTGATGTGATTGGAATTACACCTACGTACAACTAGCGTAACAGAGTGGAGACTCAAGCCCTCTCTTTCTAGAAGCTCTTTCTTATAATTTATAACATCCATTATGTTGATGCACCAAAAAAGGGGTGACCAAAATCCAATAACTTACAGGGGTAGTTGGGGAGGAGAGGAGGAGTCAGCCTTTAACAAAGAGAGGGACATTAAGGGAGTGGTCCAATAGTTAGAGGCAAGAACTGGGAGACAGAACCCTTAAGTTGTAATCCAGGTTCTGTTACCAACTCACTGTGTGATTTAAAGAAAATCACTTAACCTTCTCTGTACCTCAATTTTCTCAATGTAAAACAAAGATAATACTTGCCTAACTCGCAGTGGTTTGGAGAGATTTAATATTATAAAAGGCTTTGAGATCTTCAGGTAAATGGTGTTTTGATAAGTCCAAAGCATTGTTGTTTAAAAAAAATTAATCAGCAGGGGGAAAAACATTTATTTTTACCTTTCTAAGAGAGTATTACAAACTGTGGAGAGTCGGGTGACCATAAGCTGTTTGTTTCTAAGGTATAACAGCCTGGAGGTCTTATTGGATCCCCAGCAGCTCCTGGGTGCCCCGATAGCAGTGGCTGTCAAGTATGCTTCTTACCATCTGCACTTCACAAAAAAGTTGTGTCCTTTCCTTTAGGATGCAGCCCCAACTACAATTATCAATGCCTTTCAGCTCAAGTTTGAGATTATTGCAATGTGCTCTACATGGGCCTAAAACCTCCAAACCACCCTAGAAATTGCAGCTAGTGCAGAGTGCAGCATCTGGCTTATTGACCGGCATGTTTTACAGAGTTCTCTGCTGGCTCACAGTTAATTTCATATTGTTGGTTTTAACCCAAAATGGTTTGGGTCTTCACATGACACCATGATAGTAATACACCTTCACGATGACATCTCCTTCCCAGGTGTCCAGAATGACTGAAGGCATTCTTGGTGAAGGCCTTGGGTGCTACAACTCTCTTCCCAGCTTCATTCTTCCACTTTCCAGAGCTTGGATTTGGTGACCTTTAAGACACATGGCTTGAACCATTTGTTTTCCCAGGCTTCATCTGTGTGCGTGCGTGTGTGTGTTTGCGTGTGTGTGTGAGAGAGAGAGAGAGAGAGAGAGAGTAAGGGATGGGGGATTGTTGGAGGGATGGATTGCCTGAGGGGTAGCAGAGAGGATGAGATTACTTTTCTGGGAGTCTGCTCTCTTGCTGGGGTACTGCAGGGGTCTGTGTGTATTCAGGAGAACTGCTTTTATTGTAAGTGGTGGTTTGTGGGATAAATGTGTGGTTTTAAATTATGTAATGCCCATACAGTATTGGCTAGGCTTGATGTTACAACTGAAAAATATACTTAATACAGTATATATACTGTATCAGAGGGATAGTCGTGTTAGTCTGGATCTGTAAACAGCAACAAATAGTCCTGTCTTTGGGGTATTGCAGGGGTCTGTGTGTATTCAGGAGAACTGCTTTCATTATAGGAATGTTGCTGATATATCAAGACATGGATTGAGTCTATAATATAGCTCAGTGGTTCTCAACCAGGAGTCCGGGGTCCCCTAGGGGGCCACGAGCAGGTTTCAGGGGGTCCTCCAAGCATGGCCAACATTAGACTCACTAGGGCCCAGGGCAGAAAGCCAAAGCCCCACCATGCAGGACTGCAGACCAGGACCCCGAGCCCACAGGCGCCAACTTTTTTCTGCGCTGGTGGATGCTCGCGCCCCCGGCCCCGCCCCTACCCCCACCCCGACTCTAACCCTTCCCCAAAGTCCCCACCCTAACTCTGCCCTTCCCTTCCTCTATTGGACCCCTCCCCAAATCCCTGGCTCAGCCTCCTCCCCCAAGTGCACCACATTTCACCTCCTCCCCCTTCGCTCCCAGGCTTGCTGCGTGTAACAGCTGTTTCATGGCGCAAGTGCTGGGAGGGATGGGGGAGAAGCAGGACACGGCGGGGCACTCAGGGGAGGAGGTGAAGGTGAGCTGGGGCTGGGGGGGGGCACCCACAGAATCGGTGCCTATGCCCGAGCCCCATCACCTGAGGCTGAAGCCAAAGCCTGAACAACTTAGCTTTGCGGGGCCCTGGGCAATTGTCCTGCTTGCTACCCCCCTAAAGCTGCCCTGGCTTTTATATGCAGAAAAACAGTTGTTGTGGCACAGCTGGGCTGTGGAGTTTTTATAGCGGGGGTGACGGTGGGGGGACTCAAAAAGAAAAAGGTTGAGAAGCTCTGATATAGCTCACTACAACCTAAGAAAAAAAAGACTGGCCTCACTGACCCAAACCCCCCCCCCCCCTTAAAAATCACTAACCCCTAATGAAATTAGATGAAAGGAGAAATCATGGAAATAAAATCATTTTGGCAGAGTAGTTGCACAGATAAATGGAAATGAATACTGAGAAACAACTTTTTAAACTGCATTGTAGGTTACAAAGCATTTACTCGGAGCAGAAGGTGATTTTAACTTAATGTGACATTATAGTTTCAAAGAGGAATAAGTGTAGAATTAGGTTAAAGTGTATGAGAACACACTACTTTATGTAGTTTTACAACAATTTAATTCATTTAGAGCAAGATGTATGAGTGAGTGTGTGGGCCAACTGTTTAAATGTAGATGTGGTTCACAGTATAACTTTAGGTAATATGGGGATAAGCCTGCCCAATATCTATGAAGATCAGGTTCATTCAGTTCTCATTGTCAGTGGTAAATGCAACCGAAGTTTGCTTTTCTTGGTAAATTATTACAGGCAGAAAGAAAGAAAGTTGCAATAATGAATGAATCGAAGCAGAAATGGATACTGACAGTTTGGAAGAAAGGGTAGAATGGTAGCAACATACAGTAACTAAATTACAATTTCATGTTTGGTATATTCTATGCCATTGCTTGCACTACTTTTGAGTTCTTTGTTAATCTAGTCTTACTGTATTTTCTATTTTCTATTGAATTTTAAATTAATATAGCTATTGTCTCAGTTCTGATTGATAAACATCTGTCTATCTACTAGGAAAAAAATGATGTCATCAGACAATATTTCACATTTATTTCTTCTTAGGAAATGAGAGCAGTTTCTAGTCCTGGTCTTTCTAATCATGATTTTTAGACAAAGAATTGGAAAAAGTACCCCCTATGGTTGGTCCATAATAGACCTGAGTAAATATTGTGTAATACATAATTATGAAATAAATCTCACTCCTTTTCTGTTTGTGAAATGTCCATCAACATCTCATGACTTTCTTAAATGTATTTATTGTTCTAAACTATGCACACAATTACAATAATTACAATAATTAAAAAACACCTCTGTCTTTCTATTCACAATTTGAAATTTGAGTTGTTTTGTGATTGACTATGTAAGGCAAATTGATGTTTCTTTTCCCTGATTTGATGTGCATTAGTTTTATTAGGTTGCTGGTATGAATGCTCTCAGAAAGCAAATTGAAAATTAACTTTGAGTATTTCAAGAAATAATCTTGAAATTCATTTTCTGTAAGCATTTTCTGTAAGTACTAGTAAAACCCAGTAAAATGAATACTCATAGAAAGCCTGCTGAAAATAAATTGTTTAAATATTCAAGTGAATATTGTGGAAAATGTTATGCACTCACTTTTCCTCTAGTTCTGATTTAGGTTTTTTGTAAATTAAATTTTATTTAAGGATCACAGCTGTTTCAGACAGTAGCTGTAAAAACATTGCTTCTTGAAAGAAAAGTTACTTGTGTTAAGAAATATTCCCTCAGCCTTCTGCTATAGGCATTACCTCACAATCTGCTAAACTGTCTGAAATTGGTGCACTCAGAATCAATCATGATTTCTATCATATTGTCTTGAACCATATTTTATTATATTGGAGTGGGATGAGTTATAGTGTAAGATTATCACTACAGGGGTAAAGAAGGAATATATCCCTACCCCATCTTATAGCATTGCTTATTTGGCTACATACATCATTGGGATTTGTTTTTTATTTGTTTTGTCTTTCTCTGACATATCGGGTATTTGCCACTGCAGGTATTGCCCTGTTATAGTCAGGGTAGCAGCCTTAGTGAACCAATGATCTGACACAATTTTGCAAACTTATGTCCTTACATTTGTCCTGTGGTTGGCTACTGTATTATCCCATAACTGTAAGCTAGGCTTAAAGGTTAGAATCCGGAGCCTGAAACTGGAGCCAGGGTCAGAGAAAGGAGCAAAGCCAAGGATCAGAGTCAGAGATAGGGTCAGGCTAGAGAGTAGGAGGGATCAAGGCAGGAACACAGGGGAATTGGGAACAGATGGAGGTCTGGGGTAAGGAGGACAGGAACAGACTGCCAGCCAGGACCCAGCAGTTAGGCAGGATCCACAGTGGCAGCCAGCCAGAGATTCCTTTAGTTGCTCACACAACTTCCCGTTCCTCTTACTGGTTTAAGCAGAGCTTCCCAGCCAATCAGTGGGGCTTGCTGTCCCCCCAATCAGTAGAGTGACCAGATGTCCCAATTTTACAGGGAAAGTCACGATATTTAGGGCTTTGTCCTATATAAGCACCTATTACCCCATGCCCACCCCCGTCCCGATTTTTCACACTTGTTATCTGGTCACCCTACCAATCAGAAGCTTCATGGGCAGGGCCCTTTGTGAACTAGAGTTCCACTGGTTTCCTTCTCCAGTCATTCAGGTGAGTTGCTGGCTGGTGGCCATGGTCTAAGCACTGCATTGGGACCTGTAGGTCCTCCCAGTAACCACGGTTACCAACATACATTTCCTGATTTCATCTTTGAATGGCTTCTAAAACACTGTGATGCCCCAGGAGTTGAAAAACATGTATTTTAAAACCCCTTTTATGCACATCTTAGTGGGGCTCTCAAAATATGAGATGACCCATTATAAAGACGAAATCCGTGCCCCGTTCAAATCAGTGGGAGTTTTGCCATTAACTTCAATGGAGCCAGGATTTCACCCAACATATATTAAATTACTATGCCATTTTTGTTATGTAAATCTAGATCCATAATGGCCAATGGGATTTGGATCAAGCCTTTCATAAAAAATACTCAGTTTGATAGATTAGCATACAGTATGCTTTATACATTACTTTGCAGCGGCAGAAATATCACCAGTGTTTATAAGAGCAGTATATACATTTGTAGGGAAATTCTGGCCCTAAGCTGAAGTGTATACAATGTGAAAGTGCAATATGCAGAGCATGCTATCTTTTTCTTCTGTATGATAAAATAACCAATGAAAGTATTTTAATAGCACTTATTATTTATTAATAAGTTATCAGATTTCACTGTTGTAAGTGAGGTATTGGTCTTTCACCATCATCAGATACATATCATAATGCATTTCTGTCATTGCATAGTTTCTTCGTGTTCTTATTTTATGGGAGTGGGGTTTTCTGTTATACTTAACTTAAAACATTGTTTGCATAACATGCATTTACACACTTTTTATTTACATCTGCTTTGTCCAAGCCCTCACAACTGCCTTATCTTTTTTTAAGTGAAGTTTTTTTTCAGTTCTTTAGTCCTGTATTTAACCAGATCAAATCTTGTTTTAAATAAATAGGATTTCTTTTTCCTTTCAAATTTAATTACTTTCCAGCATCATGAAAAGTTTCCCGCCTTACTTGCTTGAGGGGAGTGACACTTAAGAGACCCTCACATGTTGGCTCTGTAATAAGCCTTTATTCAGACACTTAAGGCTATCTATCAATTTCTATGTACCAGTGTGTGTGTGTGGATGCATGAAGCTATGAGCCGGAGGCTTCCTTCCTGGAATGTTGATGACAGGAAGCAGAAGTGCTGAAGAATGAATCTGTGTTCAAGGAAAGCAATAATATAGCTGTGAGTCTCGACAGTTTATATGAAATAGAAATGAAACTGCCTTTGACATTTTTAAAATGGAATTTTCCTACATAGTAACACATTCTTCCAAAGTTCTGTTTTACTTTGTTTGTAAATGTGTATGTTGTGAGATATTTTGTGGCGGAGTAACAATTTTTTTACTCCATAGTAAAAGAGAGGAGAGACTAACTGGAGAGCCAAATAATTAAAGTAAGGAGATTGGTTGGTATAATGTAGAGTATCATGTCTGGGCTCCTGACTTAAAACTTAAGTCTGGTGTCAAATAAAATGAGTTCCAAAGTGTCAGCTTTACTTCCAGAGAAAAAAAACATGTGCAAAGTTACAAATACTAGGTGCAGTGTTTGTATATTGGTCACCTCTGCCATGAGCAAAGACCTAACATAAAAACAGTGAATGAAAAGCTACTCATTCATACAGGATAAGCATTTTTAATAGAAAAACTTTCATTAGGGATTTCATGAGCCCAATAGAAAACAACTCAGTTCACAATGACTGGCTCATCAAAAGCCAGTTTCTAATCAGCTTTACTCACTTTCCACAGTAATTTTCATTAATTTCTTTTACATGGACAATGATGCTTGGGCAATAGTAGAGTACAAAGAAAATTGCTCCAATAAATGGAGAGGCCCAAACTAAATCCCAAAGCTTTCCTCCTAAACTCTGGGAAAGTTCAGGTCCTGATCTAAATTTTGAAGCTTCATCGTAAAATGGTTCAGATTTTTTTAAAAAAACATATAATTAAATAAATAAAAGCACCTGAGCCTTCTGCCATTCCTCTGCCAACCATTTCCTCAATACTAATTTATGTCATTATGGCCTCTGCCCTGATAATAATGGTTACTAAAAACCACTTTCCAGGATATTCCTAAAATTGTTACAGAAACATTCTAGAATAGAGCTTATAGAATAAAGAGATGGAAAGGCCTATGAAGCTATCCAGTCATTTCCCTGTTAATGAAAGGTTGTCCTTTAATGTACAATTTACATTTATCTAGAGTTTTGTCCAGTTATCTTTTATATGTGATGAACAATAGGGCTTCTATCACTTCTCTTTATGTTAATAGAATGCACTGAGAAGAAGAGTTTCCTATCATTCAGTCTAAATTTAAAATATCACATGCCTCAGTTCATGGGATATGCAGTACCAAAAGGCATGACATTTCAGTCTAGTAACAGTGTAACACATCTGGGAAACTGTAGGAGTTGCTCAGGGAGGGAGAGGATTGCATAACTGTATTGGTTGTCCCTGGGAAATCAGCCCAATTTCAAAGGAGCAAGAGTTCCTGAAATAGGCTTATGAAATCATAGACACTGGAGATGGAAATAACTTACTGGTATAGGTTGTCTTGTCCATCTATTTCCAATACTTTTAAATCTACGTAGTCCCTTGTGGAGCCACACAAGTACATTTTTGGTGGAAGTTTTGCACCTGCAATATGATGTCTTTTAAGATCCTCCACATTCATCAGCCCCAAATCTGCCATCATATATATCTGGAGCTTTGCCAATAATTTAAAAAAAAATCAAAAGCATTTTTTAAATTTTGTAAATGAATTCACTGATGTTATCCTCATGTCTAGTATAATGTATTAGCACTGCAGTAGTATCTATGAGCCCCAGTCATGGACTAGGACCCTTTTGTGCTGTACAAAGACATAAGATGGTCAGTGCCCCAAAGAGGTCACATTCAAATTTCACCTATTCATCTCAAATCAGGTTTTAAACTGATTTAGTCTAACAGGTGCAGACACTCAAATTTCAGTTTTAGTCACTTTTTTATATTTAAGTTACACTTATTTGACTTAAATGGACTTAAGTTACATTGATATAAGCCAGGCTCTTGTCATTTTAAGAGTAGCCACACAGCCTTTTGCACCAGTCTACATCAATTTTAAATCCCACCTTTCATTAAAGATGTCTACATGGAAAGTAGCACAAGCCCTTACTGCATGCTTTCCTTGAGCATTAATTCAGAACATTTTTCCTAGTGCTAATACTTGCAGAAAGTGAATTTGAAGTTTGGTTACTCAAATGATCACAGAAAGATTATAATTATGGTGACTCAAGTTTCCCACGAAGCTTTCCCAGTGCTGGAAATCTGGGATGCTATTCATAAAGATATTATATGTGATTTAGCATTGCAGTTTTTACCTTATATGTGTTGCAAATATCGTTAAATTAGACTTTATATTGGGGGTGGGGGGGGGGCGGGCGGAAATACTCTGAAAGAAAAATCTTTTCCTGGAGTAGGATGTTCTGGATGTATTTAATTCATAATCTAAAAAGGAAAAATAATAAATTACATTTCTCATATGCTGTCTAGTATATATGTACACTCTCAGATACACTATTAACAAACTCCAGATACTTCAGTCAATCACTACATTTAGTATTCTGGTCTTCACACACCTCCATTCTCCACATTTTGATTCACATCACATTCCTACAAGCATTCATACTATAGTCTGAAAAATGTAGCTAAACAATGTGATTTGTGGACAACGCTTAGAGTGATATCAAATTTTTTAGTAGGATAAGAGCTGTTTTATGCCCTCACCTATTCTAGTAAGAGATGTCATTCTTTTCTTATTCTCATAATCAGCTGGGTCCCTATAATACAATCATAATTTCAACCTCTCTTTATACAGATCATCAGTGTTGTGTTCAGTGAACACAACATAATTCTCTTACAGGTCTACATTTCCTAAACATAGACTCCATTTGCATGGATGAAGTTTTGTATCATTTGCTTTTTCCCACAAATGATAGAATTTTCTCTCACGACCTCCCCATTTGCACACTCCACCTGAGTGCAAACATTTTTTGTATGTAATTTTCTGTTCATTTGTGCTCAATGCAGAAAAATCTGCACTTACATCAAGGTCCATTTGAAAATTTGGCCATTAAATTATTTAATCTCTTTAATAAAAAAAATTACCATAAAAGTATATTAAAAGTCAAATACAGATATAATGAATGATGTTGACATTGCAATATTAACTCTATTGTGAATAAAATGCTTGAGCCCATATTTGTTTGTAAAATTTCAAGCCAAAATGTTCAAAATTGGCCTTTGATTTTTCAGTGCTTCAGTTTTTGAGTGACCAACATGAGATGCAGATTCTACCAACGTTAGTCATGTTGAGCAGTACTTAGTAAATAGCTCTGTCAATCAGGTAAAAGAAGTAGAATATGTCCCTCTAACAGGTTGTTTAGTAGGACTGAATAGTAGCTACATTCAGCTGTCCCATGTCAATAAAATACTTCAACTCATTAGTTCTTCATTGCTTCAAATTTTGGTCTATTCTAGCAAGAGACAAAAAGGGAAATGTGAAGGGATGTGACTTTCATCTGGTCTTTAAACTGATTTGTTTAGGTTGCTGTGATTGAGGTTTTACAGCACCCTCATGACAGAAGGAGATGCACCTCCCTGGCACTGCACGCAGTGACATGAAAAACTGGCAATAGCAGTATCCGTGGAAATATTCCCTCTAAAAATTCCAGGGGCAGTCTGAACCTTTGCTCAGGAAGAGTCAAACATTTATATGTCAGAATTTTCTAAAGAATTCACTGATTTTCAGTGCCTCTTTTTTTTTGGTTGGAATACTCGCAGAGTGAAGTTCTACTCAGCATAAGTAAGGGTGGCAGAATCTAGCCCTGAGTTCATCTGGTCATATGCTGTAGCTTAAATCATACTTTCCTACACCTAGTTTCCATGTGTGCTAGTGTGTTTGTGCCACAGTTAGTGTAAAGCCATGTCTACACTTACAAGCTTACATGGCAGGGTGCTTGTGTAGCCACGTAATGCTGATGGGAGAGAGCTCTCTGGTTGACATAATAAAATCAGCTCAATGAGCGGTGGTAGCTTTGTCAGCAGGAGACCGTCTCCTGCCAACATAGTGCTGTGCACACGAGCGCTTATGTCGCTCAGGGTGTGTGTTTTTTTCACATCCCTGAGCGACAAAGGTTTTGCCGACATACGTGCTAGTGTAGACATGGGCTCAGACTCTGACCTATAAGGATAAATCTGGAAGTGTTTTCAAATATAGGAAAGGTTTTATCAAGTTTTTGAGTGCCACTTGGCTGTAGATATAAAATAATATAGCTAGTAGAACTGTTAGAGCAAATTATAAACTGACTGACCTGAATTGCCACAGAAATGCTTTCTAGAACTTGATTTCTCCTTTCAAATTATCCATCATTCCTGTTTATATCTGATTTGGAAAACTTGTAGGTCTGCATATAGTCAGAGGTCATCCAGTGAAGGTCAGATTGACCTGTAGAGGAGTCAGTACATAATCAGATAAAGATTTAAATAGCGATGAGTGAGAAAACAAAGGTTTATGGGAAAAAATGACTAGTGGGAAAGATTAGCCTTAATTCTTGCAATGGAAGGAAAGGATTAAGTATAGTCAGATCTGTAGAAGAGGATTCCAGTAGGGTGACAACACACAGCATCACAAAGTAGATGTGAGTCTCAAACCCTCACCCACAGGCCTCTTAGGCACTAGTATGGCCCAGTCCAACCAACCACCCAGTAACCTGTTAACAGTCACCTGTTAACAGTCACCTGAACTCAAAGCTCAGTTCTTGGCACCTGGATTTTTGGGCTGCCCTTTGGCACTGTCTCGGACTCTGATCTCTTGGTATCCTGGCCTGACTTGCCTCCTGGCGTCTGACTTCCGTTCTGATCAGTAGGCATGACTGCCCACATCCTGGCTGTGACGATCGGAGATGTCCTATATTGAAAGTATGAAACATTCAGGAAATGCCAGGGTAATTTCTTCAGGCAATGCCTCTATCCCTAAGCATCCTGTTATGACATCAGGCAAAACAACAACACAGTCCACATCAGCCCTGACTGGCAGATTTCCCCTCCTAATCCCCTAATACATTCCAAGCCACTTATGCTGAGTGACATAAAGTTGTCTGTTTAAAGAAGCAGGACAGACAGTGGACACACAGGCTGTCGGTAGTAAAACACACTGTTGAGAGAGAAAACAGCTGCTTCTGGTTTAATAAATGCCAATTAGAAGACAGGATTACCCAGAAAAAAATGAGGCAAGAGAGGAGGACGTATGAAACACATAGCGACACTGTTGATAGCTAAATTGTTTCTAAGTCTATAAAACTGACAGGTCCCCTCTATCCACGGTTCTACAATGTAGATTGCTTATTTTATTTCAGTCCAGTCTAGCTGCCCATCAATTTGATTGTATACTCTACAGCTAAATTTAACAGACCAACCTCAGATATCAATGAGATGCCTGGGGTTTTCATCTAAAAGAGGTATTTTGCATAATCTAATTCAAACTTTGTGATATCCTCCCTTATTTCCTCTTCTTCAGAGGAGTTATGGACCCTTCAATCTCTGTTCCTCTGTCCAGTTACTGATATCATAAAGGACTTCTGTCATTTTCTTGATCCTCAATGCTGCTACTGGCTGTTAGCCAAACAAACATCAAACTACTAATTTATTATTATCTCATTATCTTCTGAGAATGCTGAAGAAGTCCAACTCAAAGGGGGATATTTGGAAGATGAGAAGCAAATCATAAATTTTTTGCTGAAGGATATTTTAAAATATATCCCACTGTTAGTTAAATCTATTGTGGTTTATTAGTTTTCAGAACTGCTTTTGAACACAGATGTTTTAATAAGGGTTGTTTCCTTCCCCATCCATCTGTCACATCTCACCTGGTCTTGGAGAATGGTACTAATTTTTTTCTTGGAGAATGGTACTAATTTTTTTTAACCTCACAGTTGTTTCTGTGACAATCATTGGATGTCATAGCATATAGGCATGAGTTAAGTTTTCATTATCACTAAGGCTGCGATTCTGTCACGGAGGTTGTGGAAAGTCATGGATTCTGTGACTTCCTGCAACCTCTGTGACTTTCATAGCTGCAGTGGCCAGTGCGGTTGACCTCAGGGCTGCCAGAGCATCTGACCCCGAGGCCAGCTGCAAGGGCACCCCGCGACCAGCCACACTGGCAGCTGCTGGAGCGGCCTCTGGGGCCAGCCGCTCAGGTCGTCCCTAGGGCCAGCAAAGCAGCAGTGTCCTGGGGCCCCCCCGAGCAGCAGTGTCCCAGGGCCCCAGGAGTTTTAGTCAGGGGTATTTATATAGTAAAAGTCATGGACAGGTCATGGACTGTGAATTTTTGTTTATGGCCTGTGACCTGTCCATGACTTCTACTAAAAATACCCATGGCTAAATCTTAGTGTTAATTATTACTTATCAACATGGCAAGTTGTGTGGGGAGAATACCTCGCACTTGCCACCATACTTGATCAAACAGCTCCCACTCAAGGGACTAAGGCCTGGTCTGCTGTTAAGTTTTGCCACTTTAACTGTGCCAGTATACTTAAAGTGACAGAAAACTCCAGTGTAGATACAATTATTGGTATTATTACTGATATGAAAGTGCTTATAGCAGTATCGCTTATTCTAGTTCAGCGAAGTAAAATCAGCTATACTGGTATACAGGCACCCCTATTACAGCACAACTACAGCTACACTAGGGTTTTTAATCATAAACTATGTCAGTAAAAAGTCAGATCCCTAACTGACATAGTTATGCCAAAAAAAAACAAAAAAAAACAAAAACAAAAAAAAAAACCTTTTTCAAGTGTAGACCAGGCCTATGATAATACCCAGTTTTCACCCAAACCTCAGCTAATGAATGGCTGAAAGTTTGAACAGCATTAGAAAGTAGCAAGGTTCAATATATTTGTTTATTTGAATAAACCCAGTTCTCATAATACCCAATATGAGAAAATGTCCAAAGAAAATGTAAAAAGAACAGGGGTACTTGTGGCACCTTAGAGACTAACACATTTATTAGAGCATAAGCTTTCGTGGACTACAGCCCACTTCTTCGGATGCATAGCGAAGAAGTGGGCTGTAGTCCACGAAAGCTTATGCTCTAATAAATTTGTTAGTCTCTAAGGTGCCACAAGTACTCCTGTTCTTTTTGCGGATACAGACTAACACGGCTGCTACTCTGAAACAAAGAAAATGTGCTGGTTTGGGATTTTTTACATTTATTCCCATACTTTGGCACTTTATTCTTCCTCCATGAGAATAAAATGTATATGAAAACTGTCTTAAATTAAATTTCTCCACTGAGCATACTCATGCTGGAGGAGCATATTTTGCTGGAAATTAACATATGTAGCACCAATTACATGAATATGCAATGGAGGAGCCTGCCATCATATTTTAATATGAATTAACAATGGTGTTGACAATGTTACTGTTTAATAATTAAATAAATGATACAGCTTTACATAAAAACAACTTCTGATTTTAAATCACTATTAAAAACAAGGTAGAAAATACACCATTCTGCTCCCATACTTTTTTTCACAAATGCATAAATGTTAAGGCCAGAAGAAGTAAGTTAGAGAATTCAATCTGACCTCCTGACCTCCTGTATAACGCAGGTCACCCAGTTACTCCTGTATTGAACCCAATAACTTGTCTTTGAGTAAAGAATGCCTTCTTTCTAATTTGAATGGACACAAATGATGCAACTTTTCATCAAGACGGTCACCAATACTGTACCAGTAGCTCAGAGATACCAATGTTAATTAAAATAATTAATTTTCAAATATACTTAATTGTTTATACCAAACATAATGATCTGTGCTCCCGTATTGGAATCTTTGAATGGCTACCAAAGCAAGCTGTACTTTAAACACTGACTTGTAATTATTGCAGTCCTCAGCTGGTATTAACATTTATTGTTGCTAGCACTTTTAAGCTGTGTCATAAGATAGTGATTTATGTTGTTGATTTTTTACCCCATGATTTCATGTCTCTCCCATTTTTAGCCACATTTTTTATACAAATTAAAAGGAGCTTTTGCTAGGAAATGTAGCATAACATATCTCCTTATTATGTTGCAAAAAAAAAAAAAATCAGTGGCAAGAGAGACAGTTTGTTATAATACAATCCTTTTTTAAGTGGCCACAGTAATGAATGAGCATTTAAAATGAGTTAAAATAAATAGTATATGCATAACTAGGCATAAACACACACAACAACAGTTACATTTGGGAGGCCATACGAAAGCCTATGAAGACATCAATGATTCTGTATTAAGTGTAGAGTTTGGGTGATGTACAGCAGAGCTGGTAGAAAAATGTTCAATGCAACAATTTTCTGTCAGAAAATGAAGTTTTGACAAAATCACAATGTTTTGTAGGCAGGGCCGGCTCCAGGGTTTTTGCCGCCCCAAGCAGAAAAAAAAAAAAAAAAAAAGCTGCGATCACGATCAGTTCTACCACTGTCGCTTCAGTCTTCGGCGTCAATTCGGCAGGTGGTCCTTCGCTCCGAGAGGGAGTGAAGGACCCGCCGCCAAATTGCTGCTGGAGAGCCCGACGTGCCGCCCCTCTCCGTTGGCCGCCCCAAGCACCTGCTTGCTGGGCTAGTGCCTGGAGCTGGCCCTGTTTGTAGGAATGTTCAGCAAAATTTTTGCTGGAAAAGCATCAAAATGAATTGTTTTGGGTTTCTCTTTTCATTCAGATTTCATTGCTTTGTTTTGACTCCTGTTTCATTTTGTTTAAACTGTTATATTTAAATATTTTATTGTAATAGTAACATGGTTATTATATAATCTATTTAATAATATATATATATTTACATTTATTTAAAGTAAATTTAATATATTTACTGTGTTAACATTTTTTCAAATATGGAATGGAAATTCCATTTTCCAACCAACTATAGTGTACTATACATGAATTATGGACCAAACATCATTGAATGAAGCAGATAAAAAAAACAACAACACGAATAGTGCTGTCCCTCATATGTAGTGAATGAGGCAGGAATCCTGTGGGGACAAAATGGTATGTGATCATGTAATTAAAAGACTATATTTTAGTGCATACACACAAGGAGGTGAATTAAGCTTGCACAGACAACCTTATTTCTGTCATGTCCTTATTATTTTATTTATGTGTATTATTGTCATGCCGAGGACCCGCATTCATGGACCAGGACCCCATTGTGCTAAGCGCTGTACATATACATAACAAAAGAGCTTCCCCAAAGAGCTTGCAGTTTATGTATAAGACAAGAGACAACAAATAGATACAGAACAGGAGGGAGAACAAGGAAACAGTGAGACACTATTGGTCAGCATGACAAGCAGAAGCCTCAGCACACCATCTGCCTAACTGTTGTCAAGTTTTCCTAACTGTTCAGGGTTTGACTTTACAACATTAATGTTCTTTTAATGTTCTTTCATTTTTGTCTTGTTTTGTATTTTATAATTTAATAATATCTCAATTTAAAAGCAAAATGGTATACTGGAATATTGTCCAATTTTTCACCTTCTTCTGCATCATGTAGCTGCAGGCCACTTGTCACGATTATCCGGTATCTCTGATGTAACCATTTCTCTGCCCTTGCAGGTGCCTCGAGCATTGGTGCACCTCTGTCCCTCTATTTTCTGCATGTGCCCCATAATAATCTGGTCTCCTGTGAGTCTCATTTACTTTATTCTTATTTCCATTGTTGCGTTTCATGTGCAGGTGCTGAGTGATGTTGGTGCCTGTGTTATACAGGAGGTCAGACCTTCTGGCCTTAAATGCTATGACTCTATGAAATCTGAATGGATATTCAGAGGGACAGCAAAAAGAGCTTCTCTTACTCCAAGGCAACTCACCTGCCAAATTTCAAATTCCTGTTGCAAAGCCTGAGGGCACTAGATTTTTCCCCAGTGAAATAACTTTAAGAATTGTTCTACGTTAGCAAAATGTATTTTCCCCTAATCTCAGGCTCAAAAGCCATTGGACTGTTTTTGTTGAAACTTTAGAATAAAATAAAATTAAAATAAAAAAAATAATCAGCCCGAGGCAAAGACCCAGCATGGAAGATTTCATCCTGAGTTGTTCAAGTTTGACAAAGTTATCAGCAACTGAAAATTGTTGGATGTTGCGGCATCTATGTAAAGGGAGTGTCCTCCTTTACGGCCTCTCTTCCTATACCCTTGTGCCTTGTAGAGTTATGATGACTGTGGATACCTGTGCCTTCCTATGTCATTCATGGGAGCTAACATTGTGAAGAGAAACATTTCAGTAGGAAATTCTGTAGGATGATTGGGTAATGATGCCAAATAAAGTGACTATCCTAGTTCAGCCCCTCTCTGGCTGGGTGTCCCCTATCAGAAAATCCACAGAGTCTCAATATGAGTCTGGGGCATCTGTGTGCTCCAAGAGTCAGGTTAGGCTAATTAGGTTCCAATCATCTTCCCCATTGTCATTGCAAGTGAGTCAGTCATGTCTCCTAGTCTTTGTGCTGGTTTTATCCCCTATGCACTGACCAGCAAACAGATATATGTGGATTCAATTGGTAATATGAATTGGGGGGGTGGGGAATACAACCACTTTGAAACAGAGACTGTGGGCCATTAATGGTGGGATTTTTCAAAGGACCCAATAAAATTTCAATGAGCACCTAACTCTCTTAGGCTTCTTTGAAAATCCTAGCCTAAATTAAAATCTAGAATATATGTTTGCTAATACGCTTGAGATAGTCCTGAAAGAAGTGACCATTATATACCTGTTTGGCTAAAAAGAAATGGAGATGGGTGTGCTGGAAGACAACTACATGCTAAACCACACTAAAAATATATCATAAATGACAAACTGTCAGAATGACTTGTGTACAAATCCTAAACTAATTTGGAAATTTAATATTCTTAACCATTGATCTGCCAATAATAGATTAGTTTTGAAAGTATTTGTTTAGGATTTCTGTGTTTTAATTTGTATGATTTATTTTATGTATTATTTACTTATGTATTGTAGCAATGTATCACAAGGAAGCCATATGGTTGCAATAAACTTGAACTGATTATGTTCAAGAATTTTCAGTTCTATAGTTATATTGAGTAAGTTTACATTTCACACAGATGCATTCCCCTAGCCATTATGTTGCTATCTAGGAAACTCCACATGTTGCATTTTTCACATAATATGGGCTTTGTCTCCCAGTTAAACATTTTAGCAATCTAACTGGACACTGTTTTCTATGCTGTAGCTCAATAATCCTTTTCACATGTGCTGCAGACGCCAATTCCTACATGAGATTAAGCTCACAGCCTCAGCTCAGTGCAAACATGTCCTTTCTTTTTTAAGTAACTAACCTATGTGTCTTCTCTCCTTGAGCAATAGCATAACCATTGCTGCTGTTACAGTTATACATGTGGAGGAATAAAAATAACCATTCCTCCATCCCTTGGCATGTTAATTCAAATGCTAATGCATGTTAACATTGTAGTTTTATTTTTATTGCTTTTATGCTTGTGCCTATAAAACAACCATGTTTTCTCCAACATCCATATACTCTTTCCTATGAAAGCTAGAAATTGGTCCCATATTGCTTTAAAATCATCCAGTTTATCTTCTAGCCTGAGTGTAACTTTTTCATATGAAACTACTCTTACAAGGTCTGGCAAAAACTCTTACACAGATAAATCTTATATATTCTTACAGTGCCTCAGTATCATCCTTTTAGCAATCATTAGGCTAGTGCAGATCCATTTTGACGATGCTTTAGGGATGCATTTAATTCCTAAAATGTCAGACAAAATACAAACAGAAGGTTCCAAGCATATTTTGCTTCCAATTATTTGGCACTATGGACCAGAATAATTTAACTCTTTTGCATTCAGAGCACATAGATTTTGGCCTGTGTCAAAAGCTAAGCAGACTTTTTGAAGTTTTTGCCAAAATATGCCCTTGAGTCCATACATTACAAGGCCAGAAAAGACCACTGTGATCATAGTGTGACCTCCTGTATAATATAGGCCATAGAGGTTCCCCAAAATAATTCCTAGCACATATTTTTTAGAAAAAAAAATCAAACGATTTAAAAATTGTGCGTGAGGGACAATCCAACATGATCCTTGGTAAGTTGGTTACTGTGACGTTACACTCCATGTTCTTCATAGAAATATTGTTATGATATGAATATGGCATAACTAAGATATGTTTTATGCAAGATGAATCATGTGAGGTGTCATTGGAAAGATTATGATTTATTGAATGTGATTATCCAATTTGTATGCATATATCATTTCTGTATCTACAGTTAGGAATGTTGACTATGTAACAATTACAGCTGTGTGTGTACTTGGGAAACACCCACCAGCCAGCAGGCCATCAGCCTTGATGGGCCATTAGGAAGAAACAATAAGACTTTGAAGATACTAATCTCTTTCCTTCCTGAGAAGCATCCTGGAATGTTGCTTTGACACTACACAGTCAGGTGGTCATGTCACCTGGTACTAAATACCATCTTGGACTTCTAGTGATTTTCCACTAAAAAGAGGGGGAGGTCAAGACTGGGAAACAAAAGGTTCCCACCTTATGTAAATTCTATTTAAGGCTGGGAAGCAAATTGATCGTGGTTCACTCTTCACTGAATCCCCACCCAGGATGACAGCTGGAAAGATCTGAGAAACAAAGACACATGGGTGGGAAGAGTTGACCCCAGGCTGGAAAGGGATCTGGTCTGTGAATATGGTGTCTGAAGATTTAAGCTGCAAGCAGGGTAGCTAACCTTCAAGAATTTCTGCATCCTGCCCAAAAGCAATATTTAGGGTGAGAAATTACTTCTTAAAATGAGTCTCTTTAAGATCTTAAGATTAGTATGTGTGTTTTTTTAATGTGCTTAGTAATCTGCTTTGTTCTGTTTGTTATCCCTTATTATCACCAAAGTCTGCCTTTTGTAGTTAATAAATTTCTTTTTTGTTTAATATAAAACTCAGTTTCTGCAATTTATAACTGGGGTGGTGGTGGGGAAGAATTTGTGCATATCACATTGAGGGAGGGGGTGAATTTATGAGCTTACATTGTATAAATTTCTTTACAGAGCAAGGCAATATTATTTTGGGTGTATTTTCCAGAGGGGAGCTGCACTTGAGTGCTGGGAAATTTCCAAGCTGAATCCTCGCACAGAGCTGACTTCACTCTGTGTCTGCAGCTAGGTGTGACCTTACCTGTGTGTGTGTGTGTGTGTGTGTGTGTGTGTGTGTGTGTGTGTGTGTGTGTGTGTGTGCTAGAGAAGGCTTGAGGGCCTGGCACAGCATAAACAGGGTGAGCAAGCCCAGGCTCATGGAATGGGTGGACTCAGTGAGAACCCAGCACATCAGGTGGCAGTTCCCGGATGGGAGGTGGGGAGGTCCAACCCATCACAGTTACCAGGAAAGAAAGTACCTTCCTTAACATCACATTTAATGGAGATAAATGTAAACTACAGGGGGAATTATACAAGCACAAGGACACCGGGACTAACAGGCCTTCTCTTGTGAAAACTGCAATAGAATCATTAATGACAAGTGGTTAGGACCTAATTTTTTATCAATACAGTGCCCTCCCTCTCCCCCATTCCCAATGCTGGGGCCATGATTCAGTAATAATCAGTGGGAAGAACCACCACTACTGCCACCTGCGTCACTTTCTATAGAGGTCTTCCATCCACGTACTTATTCTGTTTTGGTCTATGAGAAGTGAGGTGTTGTGACCACAAAAGATACTACTATGCATTTATTTTGTTTGTTTACAGGAATCGGTGCCATAACCTACAATAACTTCATTTATGGTCTTTTATTATAAAATATTTCCTGATTCCAAGGAAGTGAAATAATTTGTTTGTGATACAACTCTGAGTAATAGGATGAAATTAAGGAAAGGGGAAAAAATAAGCTTAGTATAAGGAAAAACTGGAATGGTTTCTCAAGGAAAGTGTTGGAAGTCCTATTGCTGGAGATTTTAAAAATTAGACTGGAAAAAGCACTAAAAGGCTTGGTCTACACTAAACCCCCAAATCGAACTAAGGTACGCAACTTCAGCTACGTGAATAACGTAGCTGAAGTTCGAAGTACCTTAGTTCGAACTTACCTCGGTCCACACGCAGCAGGCAGGCTCCCCCATCGACTCCGCGGTACTCCTCTCGTCTAGCTGGAGTACCGCAGTCGACGGCAAGCACTTCCGGGTTCGACTTATCGCGTCCAGACAAGACGCGATAAGTCGAACCCAGAACTTCGATTGCCAGCCGCCGAATTAGCGGCTGGGTGTAGACATACCCAAAATGTACTGTCTGGAACAATATTAGACTAGCAAGCATATGGGCTAGGTGATCTAAAAGGTCTTTTTTCATGTCTAAATGCTATGATTTGGAGCAAGAATACCCAATGTCGTGTTTTTACAGACATAAATCTTGATACTCAACACTATCACCCCCCAAATTAATCTTATTTTTTTTTTAAAAACCAAAGATGTTTCCATACAAACTTGGCTAACTTAGAGTTAAGATTATACAAGTATATTTCTCTTCCACTCAATCACTAAAAAATAAGGCAATCCCTACTTAGGGCAAAAATAACATGGAAACCAGTCTCATTTCACAGCCCTTACCACTCAAGCATCATGCTACTCAAACACATTCCTAAATGCCTGGCCTCCACAACACATTCTTTTAATATCCAACACAAAACCATCACAGTTAACACATGCAAGTCTCAAAATCACACTTAAACACACAACCTTCACTCTGAACTCAGATTGCTTTCAGTGGTAATAGTAGACATTTCAAATAAAAACATGTATATTAGTAACACATGTGTGTGTATGTATACATATTACAGAGGTCAGTTAAGGTTGTATGTTTGGGTGTGCATGTTAGAAGGGAAAGAGTTTGCTGTTAAGGTGTGTGGGTTTTATGATGAGTAGTCAATTAGTCAACATGCAAATGTTGCCTTAACTGGTCAGCAATGATACAGTGTTCACCTTGTGTGGTTGGCACATTACAAATAAAATGACTACTTTCTCAGCAGCTTTAGAGCTCTGCTAGGAGCTGAAACTTTTATCACACAAGCAAACAGAAGTATTCTGTACTGAATACTAATTAAGAACAAAGAGCCTGTAGGAATCTGACTCTGAAATATCACATATAGTTTAAAAATAAACTGTCCTGATTTCCTTTTGGCCTAATTTCAAGATGAACTGTGCAGGTGGACCTGAGGAGAGAGCCAGTGCCTAAAGAAGTACAGTCAGTAGTGACTGTCTAATAAGTAGGAAGGTGAGGTTTGAACTTGAGTTGTGGTGTAACATCTTCAGAAAGATTGTGCTGCTGAAACCTAAGTGACTGATTGATCAGTGCTGTGAGGTTTTGACTTCACAAGATTAATATTAAAAGAGGAAAATATAAGATAAGCTGACAGATGGGATATTTTACATCTGTAAGGTGTTGTATCATTATATCTGAATTAATTAAAAGCTATGCTGTGCTAAGGAAGACTATCTTTGAAAGATTTTGGCACTTAATGTGGTGATGTGTTTTTCACTGACAAAAGAAAACTCTGTTTAGCACTCCAGGATGAAGTGTTTAAATAATGTCTACAGTTTACTTGGGGGTGAAGCCAAATGAAGAAACTGAATTTGAATAATTTTTAAATATTTTTTTAAATAATTCACAGAAGCAAATGAAGACGCTAAATTATGTAACATGTATTTTTCCTGGCAATAAATTTAGGGGGAATTTGTAAATGGAAAAATGTTTTGCTTTGAAAATGGAAGGTCCGATTCACGAAAGCCTTCTATAACATTTGTGTGGGTTTGTTCAGTTTATTGAGAAAATGTGTTGATTGTAATTGTGGGACAAAATTTACAGTTTTGTTTGTATGATCACTTTGAGTTCAGCAACTCTCTCATGAACATGGAGTGCAATTCAGAGCTGCGAGAGGACCAGCATAAGACCAGCCCATCTCTCCATCTTTTAATTAAAAGGCTCCTCTTACGCCCTCAGAACCATGCTTAAGTAGGATTTCAGTGGTGCAGAGATTGTGCTGGTTCTCTCCAGGGGAGTGAAGTTGAGGCATGTTCTGCACTGTGGTTTTAATTTGGGCCCATCTCTAATACAGAAGCTCTTGAGTTTTAATGGGACTTAATGGGCTACCGAGGCGCTTTTTGAAAATCCCATCTTAAATGGGAGGAGGAGTAGCTGGCTGCAATTGTATTAGTTGGGTACAGTTTGGAGGATATGTGAAGCCCTTACAGCAGGTGAATATGCATTAAGTCATGACATGTCTATGGTGGAAGTTTCTTTCTAACCTCACATAGTTAATGGGTGGCTCCCTATCTGAAATTTGAAGGTTGATAGCCCTATATTTATATTCTAGCTAGTGTCACATTGGATGGTATTTTTTACAATTTATATAAATATCTGAGGCCATTGCTCTTCATCTTTTAGGTTTATTTACACCAGCGTAAGGAGAGTACAAAGCAGGTGACAAACACTGCCATTCTGATTTGGTAGCATTTTAAACCCACTTCACACTGGTGTGAATGATCATAGACAAACTAACTGAGCTAGTAACTGAGCTAGCCCATTGCAATGGGCATACACATGTGTTAGTGTACCTGTAACCATTGAGCCAGGGCATAAGAACCATGCTTCATTGACAATAAACCTGACCGAGTTCCTTCTCTATGAACGGGTCTGTGATTATTGGGCAGTTTGATCAAGGTTTGCTGAGCCAACTATCTGTGCAGAGCAGGGACAGCACACAGAGAGAACACACGCACAGGCAGCTGAACATCTGATAACACTGATGACTGCAATGTGATTTGAACATGCAACCATCTGGGAAGAGGGCCTGAAACACAGGTTATTGCCTTTTTGTTGTTCATGTATTTCCTTTTGTCACTTAATTTGTTGCATTTAAATTAAATCTTATTATTTTATTATAAAAATTATAAATAGGAGTATCCTAATGCCCTTCTCAGTATCACTCATTATTTCACATACCATTATCATATCCCCTCTTGTTTGTCTCCTCTCTAAACTAAAGAAGTCTAATCATTTTAATCTCTCTTCATATGGAAGTCTTTCTGTGTCTGCAGTCATTTTTGTTGCCTTTCTCTGATCCATTTCTGTCTTTGCTATAACCTTTTTGAGATGGGGTGACCAAAATGGAACACAGTGTTCAAGGTGGGGCCTTATCGGTTTAAATAATGGCATTATATTCCTTTCAGTATTATTTTCTGTCCTTTTCTTAATGCAGTCTAAAGTCTTGTTTGATTTGTTGATTTGTGCATTAGGTGGATGTTTTCCTTGAGCTACAATGGCACCTAGGTCTTTTCCCAAAGAGCTCCTGAATTAACTATAACCAATCATTATGCATATGGTTAATTTTGTTCCTTCCAATGTACATTACATGAATTTTTATCTGCCATTTTATTGTCCAGTCATCTGGCTTTTATATCCTAATGCTCCTCTACATTCTTAACTAACCCAAACAAGTTATGAACAGTTTTCTACCTTAGTATTTATGTTACCTTCTGGAACATTAACTTATTAAACTATACCAATCCTAGTTCACATCATTGAGGCAAGGCAGTATTCACCTTCCATGTTGAAAATTGACCATTTGTTCCCACTCTGGATATTCTATCTTCATAACAAGTTTTTAATCTATGAATGAACATAACATTTTTGTACCATGCCTATTTGGTTTTGTCACTAGCATCCTCTGCGGGACTGTCATGGGATTTTTTTGGAAGTCCAAATGAATTACATCTATCAGCTCTCCTGTATCAACCATTGTGTTGGTACTCTTGAATAATCCCCAAAACCCTAAACATTGTAATTTCCCTCTATGGAAGCTATGCTGGTTCCTATTGTACAATGCTCATTTGTGAGTTTTATAAATCTCTTTAATTATCTTTTTAGCTAATTTACCTAATACTAAAATAATGCTCACTGGTCTATAATTACCAGGTTCACCACTAGCATGTCTTTTAAGGATAGTTTCAATACTGGCGACCCTCCAGTCTGCTAGCAGAATAGCAGATTTTAATGAGATATGCTGTATTTTTATGCGCAGTTTAGCCATTTTGCCAGAGATTTTTCAAAGAGATCTAAGGGAATTAGGTACCTAAATGATATTGAATGTCAGTGCCTGTTTGGCACCTAACTCCCTTAGACACCTTTGAAAATCTCAGAGTTCACTCATGGGTTATTTAGAGAGAGAGAGCTTCTTCTAGACCAAGAGATGGACTCTCAGATGGTTTGGCCCACCTCTCATTCAAAGCTGCCTCTTCTATTCCTGTCCTTCCTCTACTTCCCCATCACCCCCCCACTCCCTACCCCCACCCACACCCCCTATCTGTATATATTCATCCTTCAAGAAGGATGTTGATAAATTGGAATGGGAATAGAGAAGAGACACAAGAATGAATAAAGGATTAGAAAACATGCCTCACAGAGATAGACTCAAGGATCTCAATCTCTTTTAGCTTAACAAAGAGAAGTTAAGGAGTGACTTAATTATAGTCTATAAGTATCTACATAGGAAACAAATTTAATAATGAGCTCTTTGATTTAGTAGAAAAAGCTAGACAAATTCAGACTGGAAATAAGGTGTAATTTTTCTTAACAATGACAGTAGATAATATGGGAACAATTTACCAAAGGTCATAAGAACATAATGGCCATATTGGGTCAGATCAATGGTCCATCTAGCCCAGTATGTCTTCTGACAGTGGCCAGTGCCAGATGCTTTAGAGGGAATGAACAGAACAGGGAAGTTATTGAATGATCCATCCCCTGTCACCCAGTCCCAGGTTCTGGCAGTTAGAGGTTTAGAGACACCCAGAGCATGGGGTTGTGTCCGTTACCATTAGTGGCATTATGATATTTTCTGTCTTATCTATCTCTTTCTAATGGTTCCTAACGTTCTGTTAGCTTTTTTGACTTCTGCTGCATGTTGAGCTGATGTTTTCAGAGAACTATCCACAATAGTGGTTGATTCTCCATCACTGTCAAGATTGGATGTTTCTTTAAAAGTTCTGATCTAGGAATTATTTGGGGAAGTTCTATGGCCAGTGTTACACAGGATGTCAGACTAGATGATCACAAGGGTGCCTTCTGGACTTAGAGTCTTTCCTATTTCTGTGGCACACTTGCCTTATTCTCAATTTTCCTTGTTCTTCCCCCATGTGTATCAATCTTTTCCCCTGCTACTGTTCCTATCCTTCAGATTCTATTATTCACTGCTCACTTACCACTACCAAGCACTTCTTCTACTTACCTGATTCTCATAACTCTTTCCTTGCAGCAGCTACTCATTTTTTACCTTCCCATCTCTCCATCCTTTAATTAAAAAAAAAAAAGATGTCTGGATTTGGTCTGTAGGAGAAGAGTCAGGGGAGGAGTTTGCGTTCCATTTTAGGTTTTCTGATATTTCTCATTAATTTCTGAACCTCTCAAGGTTTCTACAGGAGCAGTTAGACATTTGACAGGGAAGAATGTTATAAGCTAATATAAAGAGATAATGGAAAGACACTTGCTAGAAGGGGAATGACGTAAGAGACTCCTCCCTCTATAGAAAGAGGAAGTGAGGATAAAAGCTTGGTGTTTGGTCTTGAGAGGGAATAACTGAAACATTTGTCCTGTCACTTGTAGGGTTCTGTTAAGTAATGGTATCAAAGCCAAAGAAGAGAATATTTAAGGGCCACCCAATTGATGGCAACAAAGAAAAGATCTTAGGACAGATCTTCATCTGGTCTAAATTGATGTTGCTCCATTGAGGAGCTGGCCCTAGTTCTAATTGGCTTATTGACAGAGAGGTCTGGGGGCAAAACAGTACATTCTTTCTGAAAAAAGTGGGGGGTTCTTTCAGCCTCTAAGAGCAAACCATCGAAGTTCATCTCTCCCCAGAGGGATAGGCCTCAAATACCAGGATGCAAAAATCAGTGTATGATAAAGAAGTAATAATCACATTTTTGTATACTTCCTATTATTTCTTCTCACAATACAGGGAGTACAGCCAGTTTGTCGCCAGTTTCAGTAAAAACAAAAAAAAACAACTGCACAAATCCAGGCTGATATAATGTTTCCTCATTCCCAATTATAACTTACAACATACCACATCAGATGCTGGCACCACAGTATTTAGGGCTTGTATACAGAACATTTCTGCCCCAGATTGACCAACATTCTATACTGGGGATGAAATCCTGGTTCCATTGAAGTCAATGGGAGTTTTGCCATTGATTTCAATGGGAAGCAGGATTGGGGCCCTATTTATCAAACAGGAAATGCATAAGAGTGCAATTATAGCCTCTACTAGAGAGTTCACATACATAGAAGTTACTTTTGAAAATGTGGCCCTACATTTGTCCTTTCAGTTTTGTTTGTACAATTTTTGTGCAAGCCAAATCTGCAGGTAAGAAATTGTGGGCATAATGTTTTTTAGACACAAGCTTGAAGTCCCTTTGAAAATTTGCTCCCACAGTCTCAGTGGGACAATCTTGAATATTTGTCTATATTTGTTTATGCTTCATGAATTAGCTTCCCAAATCTGAGATTTAGTGTGTAACCACTATATACAGTATTATAGTACTGACCTTTTCCCCAGATCCTTGAGATTTCTGACATTTGAAGCCCTACATTCCACAAAATGCCTTTTATTAAAGTAAATGAGGCTTCTAATAAAGTATTTTGCTTTTGAGATGTGAGATGAAAAGAGCTCTTTGTTTCCTAATGTTTTAATTTATATTTGTTCTGCTCCAACAGGAGCATATTTTAATTCTCTGCAGTAGTCAAGAAAGGATACTCTCAAAAGCACCACATGCATTCATTAGTGACTGAAATCAAGGTTTAAACAGGGACTAAACAGTAAAATGAAATTAAATGTTAAAATGCTGAGAAATAACATTAGCTTTACAGTCCTTATTTTAAAATACAGATCACAATAACCAAAGCAAACTTACCGCACCATAGATTGGAAATTAACTTAACAAATTGGACAGAATAGCTAATCTATCTAAGGCATTTATAGTGTCGATCAACATAGCATCTAGATGCTGCTGCAATGTTTAGGAATGTTGCTGAATAATATATTGTGCTGACATGCCCAATATCATCAACAAAATGATAAATATGTCCTCTCACTTCCTGAAGGTATGTGCGCATGCAGCAGTCTCACTGATGGCAAAAGTGACTGCCTTGTATTGGATCCACAAATAATATAGAACAATGGTCTTAGAAAAGCATAAAATGTAAATAGCCTTCTCTGGCTTATAGCATTTGGTGGGGACTAGGATCAGCCTAACGCAAATGCAACTTTGGGTCCTGAATTCCTGCAATCATGGGGCACTTACAGGCCAACCCAGTACGCATACCTGAAGGGAGGCAACTCATGACCAACGTTCCTCTGACTGTCTTCTGGGGCTGGAACCAGCTTGGGAGGCTATTTATTACTAAATTAATTCTTTTTCCAGCCCCTCTCTGCCCGTACCAGCTTGAGTTCCTGCTATCCTAATATCTTTTGGGAGAACTATTTTCAAATTATGGCTTCAGTGTCACTTTTGTGATCTCATTGCCTCAAATGAGCTTGTACAGCTGGAACCAATTAGAATATAGTAATCAAGGCCAAGATTTTCAAAAGTGACTAGTGATTTGGGGTACCTCACTATTTGGCTGCCTCACATGAGCTATCTCAATGGGACCTGATTTTTGGAAAGCGCTGAGGGCTCTTTGAGGATAATCAAGTTTGTTACCCAAAAATGGAGGAATACAGAATGACTAGTCACTTTTGAAAAGGTTGGGTCAATTCTCTAGATAATGCACAAGAAAAAATAGAACAGACTCCATCACATTTGCCTCTCAGGTGCATTGGTGCAGAAGTATGAACAACAGTAAAAAGCAAGAAAATAATTTGTCACTAAAGTAAGCTGTTCTGATGAATCTGAATGCACACAGAACAAATCTACTGAGCCAGCTATGAGCCATTTTTATATAGTCACATTTCAGGGAAGAACTGTATTTTAATGTAGAACTTAAAATCGCAATTTAAGTTATGCTTTAAAATGCAATTTGTATTTATAATATGTAATGGAAATATCTATTTCTGGGGCTCGCAGTAACAACATCATTGTAAATTTAGAAACCGGTGGTAGCATTTGATCTATCTATCTGAATATCTATCTTACTTAGATCAGCTTTTCAGAGGTAATGAAGAAGATCATTACAATTGTCTGATCTTCTCCATAAGCTTTTTATGGCTCTGATTAAGAGACTTGGCAGTATTATGATATGGTTGAAGGGGTAAATTGACTCTGTTGCAATAGCCTTATTAATTAAGTCTGCTAGAAACCTTGGTCTTTCTGTATTTATATTGTTTGCAAATACTATACATTATTCGAATATGTATGGGCATTTGGCATAGCTTTTTCTTTTAGTTACTGAGTACAGGGTTTATTGTTGGAAAAACTTTAGAAAATTCCAGACATTTGTATCAGCAAATGGTTTGGATATATTTATCTGAACTACAATTACTGAACGTATTGAGTTTGGAACACTGGATTGGAAAACTCTCAGAAGCAGGCTCTCTCATAATGTTTTGCTTCTGGCAAAAGTAAAATATCCAAATTTGGATCTATTAACATTAATATTTTCCACCCTCTTAACAATGACAACAAACAGTACATTGCACCATTCTCATTAAGAAATAATGTATGATAATGTACTAGTGTTCTGTTTTGCCATCTTTGTCCTGTCTGACCATTTTCTGATTGACCATTAGGGAATTTTTGGTGGTTACATACCCATGTTTAAATCCCTCTATGAAACCCATTAAGTGTGACATGTATTGGGTAATTATGGTGAGTAAACAACGGAAAGTGCATATCTGGGATAGTACAAAATGTTTTACTCTATTTAAAAATAAATTTAAAATGCTCTGATCTGATTCTTAGTTACATTACAGTCACTGCACACTGCTCTGAAAATGTAATATAACTTATTCCCATTTTAAGACCTCTTTACACGACCAGGGTGGTCAAAAGGGCCTTAGTGTAAATGAGAATCAGGTTCCCTAGTCTTTAGCTGAATATTAGCCCAAGTCTATAATAATCTCTTCCCTCAGTTCTCCTTGTTCTTTCCTCAGCCCGTCTACAAACTTTTCACAGGTACCTTTTAACTTTTACTTGTTTTTAGACAAAATGGAACTGAGAGCATTACAGGTGCTGGAGGTAAGCCAGGAATAAGGTATAGCTCTCCAATATTACTAGGGAATAAATATTGACCAAACTCAAAGGAAAAGCCTTGTTAGGGGTAGCAAGATGGCTATAAGCTGTGCTCCATGCTGAAATCTGGTATTGGTCACCATTCTGAGCACCAGCTTCTTAGTGCCAGGGATACTGGTTGTGTCATGCTACTGTTTGTTTCAAAAAGCTGAGTTGGGGAGTTTGATGTATTGTGCCTTGAGTAATATGCAGTATAAAAAGAACTTGTGTCCTTAGAGTATCTATCCTTTTAATCGTATTCCTAGAAAACTCTTTTGCAACATTTCTAATTTCCACTGAGTACAGTCTGTGGTCCCTGAAAAGTAACTACATAAATCACCAAGGACCCGTGTAGACATTCAACCATACAACTGCAGTGCACTTTGTAGAAAGGTATATTTACTACTGTAGTTTCTTTATATACAATATACTGGAATTGCTGTAATTAGTTAACATGTCATTATATAGTATACTTTAAATATTCATGTTATCTACTTGACTAATTGCAGCAGCTGTTGTCTATTGTATAAACCTTTGTTTAGCATTGCATCAATCCACAGGGACAAATTCTCAAGCAGGACTCCCATCTAATATAGTTGGGTTTGTGTGCTCATAAATAAAGGCAGAATTTGATCCATGGTGCACAAAATGTAGCTATGCCACTATGAATGTGTTTTAAGAATTATGAAAAACAGTGACCATATCTTCACTGTAGTCTGTTTTAAAATATTATAAATTGTCTGTCTTGTATTAAGGGAGATATAGAGTTGTACCTTTATATCACTCAGGGAATAAAGGACAATAATTACATGACTTGAGGGGAATGAGTTCAGAGTAGATGACCTAAAATATAGTATAAACATTTGGAAGTTCTGTCAGAGCAAGAAATTTGAGAGCACAGCATATTCCTGGGATAGAGAATTTGGTAGAAAATGCCTTGTTCAGAGCAAAGGTCTGTGGAAAAAAGCCTCTGATCTCAGAAACTTTCTTCCATCTTTTTTACTCACAGGAGTTTCCAGAACAGGATCTGTTCATCAGCTTTCACACACTCCCACACCCACCAGGTTTTCATATGGTCCATGCAGGCCCTTGGAGGCAGGTCTATATTTCTGCATATGTTTCTCCCTTTCCCTGTATTTCAAAAGTTTTTGGTAAAGTAATGCAGGATCAGCCAGAAGCATATGCAATTTAATCGTTCCCCACCTACCATGGATTCACATTAGACTGTAGTTCCTAAGAAATTTACTCAAAGTCCTTGACAGGTATGTTTATTAGTTAAAAAACAAAACCAAAACACTTTTTGTCAAAAGGTTTTTCCATGGGAAAATACTATTCAGTGAAAAAAATTTTTTTTGGTGAAAACATGTCAATTTAGAAAAAGATATGGCTAAAAGCTTTAGAAAAATCATTTTGAATATGCTAATATTCTGTTCTGACACTTTCAGATTTGACAGTTTCAATTTTTTGTTTTTAAATGACTTTGTTTTGAAATTTAATTCATTGTATATATATAATATAGAAATGAAAAAAATAATGATAATCAAAATGAAACGTTTTGAATTTATCAAAATGAATCATTTGATTGAGCTGAAATTATTTTTTTTCCAGAATTTTGTTTTACACAAAGAATTTGAAATTTTGTCTTTTCATCTCAATTCAGGATGATTTTTTTTGTAAATACCAACATTTTTGGCTGGGTGGAAAGTCCATTTTATGACTAGCTCTAGTGTTTATTTCCGTCAAGTACATAAATACTCAAATAGTTCATGAAATCAAAAGTAATCTGGTAAATAAAGGCTCATAGATTATGAAACACCCTATTTAATTAATCTCATGCATACTGTATGCAAATATTCCATTAAAAAACATTAGTCTTTATAGTGTGTTACAATTGTGTTTTTTAAATTAAAGTTGCAGCCAACTGCACAGAATACACATTATTTGAATGCAGTCAGAAATGATGGCTCCATCTTCTCTTTCCTTATGAATTATTTGTATCAAACCTAGCACTGACATGGACTTTAGCAGCCAGCATCAGTCATTTTGAAAGCCAGTCAGATGAAGAAAATTCTCCTTATCTTGAGGGAGTGAACATTTTCACATTTCCTTTAGTGGTTTATAAATGAATCATTGTATTGATTTAATTGTCAGAGTAAATTATCAAGTCTTTTCCCCCCTCCAAAAAAAACCCCTAAATGCAAGCCGTGTGTACAAAGAAGTCTGATTCTTCCTATTTTAAAAATAATGTTCTTATGCTTTATACAGAATAATAATGCCCTGAAACAAAAAATATAATATGTACAGTACTTAACCAAATCAAGAGGGGTAGGAGAATTATTTTTTATAGTGCAATTAATACTAAAAAATTGACAGCGTGTGAACTGAACAGTTCATTCAAATGATTAATCCAAGTGAGATAGAAATATACCTAATAGATATGAACAGCATAGGCATGGCTGATTTCTCTGTTGGCATCAGTGTTATGAAGAGACTAAGGTTTGCTCTCTGTCAAATTTTGCTTTCTTCCTCAATGGTTGTTTTTTCTGTCATTTTGGCTTTTAGGACCATCCTTCACACTGCAAGTGAGAGCCGTAGATTTTACAATGCATTTTAAATTCCCCCATACTGACAACTATTAAGTCTTCTTATTTGAGAAATGAGCTGGCAGCTTGTAAGTGTAATAACAAGTAAAATAAATGAGCCTCACTCCACAGACTGTAACAGGCCTTTGGAAAGTCTGCTGTTTTCAATATGGGAACTCATACAAGAAACAAAATCATTCTCAATTCTTGTAAGATCAATGGTATTTCAAAATGAATTATCCAGTCTCTCATTTCTTGTTCAGGAAAAAGATTCCCACTAAAGTTAATTGAAATCAGACTTTTCATCAGTTTGAGTCTACTAGACCTAAACTCCAAAGAGTTACAGGGAATTTACAATGTATATTCACTGCTGTTAAAGTGAAGTGATCCACCCAGTAGCTGCACATAACTCCCATGGGCAGTAATGGAAGTTGCATGTATGTGTTGAAGGGAAAATGGATCCCTAAAAAAATCACACTATATAAAAAATAAATATGAATAAATTCCAGTATATTTGGAGGACAACTAAGAATTCCCAAAACACATAATTGTTTTAAGTACAAAATGCAGATAAGATGCTCAGTATGATGTGTGCTATGCAATCCAAATTGTTTCACAAAAAACGTGTCTCTAAGGGTATGTCTACACTACCCGCCGGATCGGCGGGTAGCTATCGATCTATCGGGGATCGATTTATCGCGTGTAGTGTAGGCGCGATAAATCGATCCCCGATCGCTCTCCTGTCGACTGCTGAACTCCAGCAGTGCAAGAGGCAGAAGCAAAGTCCGTGTCCGTCTATCCTGCGTCACGAGGACGCGAAGTAAGTAATTTTAATTAATACATCGACTTCAGCTATTCTCGTAGCTGAAGTTGCGTATCTTAGATCGATCCCCCCCCCACAGTGTAGACCAGGCCTAAGAAGCTCTGAATATTTTTTAAAAAAGAACAAGCAGTCTCTAATAAATAGTTAATCGGTTCTGTTTCTAGCTAATAGTAACCAGTGGTAAATATAGATACTAGAAAGTTTTTATTACATTCTTATTCCAAAATGTCAGAACTTGGTAATGGAATCTTTTGTTGTAATTTTTGACTGGTATCAAACTGTATTTCAGTTACAAAAAACTCCCAAAAACATGTCTGCTACAAACTATTCTTTAAACCAGTGACACTAGTCTAATATTGCTTGAACTTACTTAGCATATTATGAAAAGTAGGTAATCTGCAGTGAAACAAGCATAAATACTGAATCTGAACCATTTGCAAATGATCATTCTTCAAAGATAGAAAGGGATAGAAGAGGTGGGCTTCTATATAATGTGGATTTAGAGACTTAATCTTTTGATTTTTCGCCTCTCAATGGTGGTAAAGAGACAGTATTTCTATTTCTTTTCTGGATAAACGTTTAACATCAGACAGGAGAGCCTTTGCATTATGTCAATAAACAATCTCCACTTGACTCAGTGGATGGAAGGCAAAGCTCAAAACATGTAGCCTTGGTTCACTGCCTGTTGGTTACAGATAAAGCATAGTCTTTTGTGGGGGAAGGAAATTCTGCGCACACAACATGATTTTCTGCAAAATTTTGCATTGGTGGTGCAGTTCACAGCTGAGGATGTTAGGGAGATTCCCAAACCTGAGCCAGCTTTTCTAGGTGATAAATCGGAGGAATTGTCACAGATTGAGGTGTCGCTAGAGGAGATTTTGAAATTAATTGATAAACTTAACAGTAATAAGTCACCAGGACCAGATGGCATTCACCCAAGAGTTCTGAAAGAACTCAGATGTGAAGTTGCGGAACTATTAACTATGGTTTGTAACCTGACCTTTAAATTGGCTTCTGTACCCAATGAGTGGAAGATAGCTAATGTAACGCCAATATTTAAAAAGGCTCTAGAGGTGATCCCAGCAATTACAGATTGGTAAGTCTAACATCAGTACCGGGCAAATTAGTTGAAACAATAGTAAAGAATAAAATTGTCAGACACATAGAAGAACATAAATTGTTGGGCAAAAGTCAACATGGTTTTGTAAAGGGAAATCGTGTCTTACTAACTATTAGAGTTCTTTGAAGGGATCAACAAACATGTGGAGAAGGGGGATATATACAATCGATATAGTGTACTTAGATTTCCAGAAAGCCTTTGACAAGGTCCCTCACCAAAGGCTCTTATGTAAATTAAGTTGTCATGGGATAAGAGGGAAGGTCCTTTCATGGGCTGAGAACTGGTTAAAAGACAGGGAACAAAGGGTAGGAATAAATGGTAAATTCTCAGAATAGAGAGGGGTAACAAGTGGTGTTCCCCAAGGGTCAGTCCTAGGACCAATCCTATTCAACTTATTCATAAAAGATCTGTAGAAAGGGGTAAAAAGTGAGGTTGCAAAGTTTGCAGATGATACTAAACTGCTCAAGATAGTTAAGACCAAAGCAGACTGTGAAGAACTTCAAAAATATCTCACAAAACTAAGTGATTGGGCAACAAAATGGCAAATGAAATTTAATGTGGATAAATGTAAAGTAATGCACAGGAGCCAGGCCCATGCTCAGAAGGGGCCCCGGCCTGCTCTGCTTGCACTGCGCCCTGAGACCCCGTTGGCTCCCCCCCCCCCCCCCGACCAGGTTTGATCCTGGGTTACAAAATTCTTAATGTAGGGTTAACAATCAACGTAGATAGTCAAGCCCTTGGTTCTCCAACCCAGGATCAACTAATTCAAGTTCCAGTAACCCTGGGCTTATATTGCAGTTTAGACATACCCTACATATAAACATCTAAATCTTGCCAAATTTTATGTAAAAATGTTCATGGGAATCCCCCATAACTCTTTGGGTAAATGAAAGCCAGCCAGCTTAATGCATTTATCAGCTTGACTGCTATCGAGTTTTCAATTATACCCTATGGCCACCTTTCTAAAAAGTGCCTCCAGAAAAATAATTAGCATTAGATAAACATTAATAACATTCCAATTTAGAATCCCATCAGTTTGAACATGTTAAATGTATAATTTGCTACATTTATTCAAAATTTATACTTCATGGGTAAAATCCTGGCCCCTCTGAAGTCAATGGGAGCTTTGCCATTGATATCAAAATATCAATGGGGTCAGGATTTTAATAGATTCCTGGATTATAAAGTCATAAGAGACTATTGTGATCATCTACTCTGACCTCCTGTGTAACACAGACCATAGTACTTCCCTGATTAATTCCTGTTTGAAGTAAAGCACCTTGTTTAGAAAAAAAATTCAATCTTGATTGTAAAAATTGCCAGTGATGGAGAACCCACCATGCTGCTGGTGGAAAAATAATTTAAAAGGGCACTGGTAGCCCAGTGGATGGACGGAAGTAGATATAGACTGCACCAGGAAGTAAAGCTGATGCCTGGAGCTGTGAAAGGAGTGGCTATAGCATTGTTAAGGCTAATCTGGAAGTGGTAGTCCCAGTCCCCACCTCCGCCCGCACTTGGGGAGTTGGAAACTCACAAGAGACTGACAAATGGGATATTGTGCCACTGGAAGACTAAGTAGATACTCCTAAATCTGTGGCCATGCCCCATATGGAGGATCCACATCCTGGAAGGAAGGGACCCAGGGAGGAGTATAACTTGGGGTGGACTGGACATTTTAACATCCTTCTAGGGGCCCTGGGTTGATATCTATTCTCAAACTTTAAATGGGTAAGAAGCCCGGCTCGCTGGTGTGGAGCCTGGCATGAATGCGAATGCCTAGTGGGCCACTTTTGGTAAGCAGAACCGGCACTGCAGGATGAACCGAATACCGGGTTAAGGCGCCTGATTCCGATGCTCATCAGACCCCAGAAAAAGTTGTGGTTGATCTAGACAGCAGGACGATGGCCATGGAAGTTGGAATCTGCTAAAGAGTGTGTAACAACTCACCTGCCGAATCAACTAGCCCTGAAAATGGATGGTGCTGGAGAGTTGGGCCCATACCCGGCCATCGCTGGCAATGAGAGTTGTGGGGGGCTACGCTGCAATGAGTAGGAGGGCCACTGTGGTGCGCCTTGAAGCCTAGGGCCCGGGCCCGGGTGGAGCCGCCACAGGTGCAGATCTTGGTGGTAGTAGCAAAGATTCAAATGAGAACTTTGAAGGCTGAAGTGGAGAAGGGTTCCATGTGAACAGCAGTTGAACATGGGTCAGTCGGTCCTAAGAGATAAGCGAGCACCGTTCCAAAGGGATGGGCGATGGCCTTTGTTGCCTTCAGCCAATCAAAAGGGAGTTGGGTTCAGATCCCCATATCCCTCACCTCTGCTGTTACCAAACCCTAAGGGGAGTGTAAGGAACACTCAGGAGGGATTGAGGCTGCCACATATGACCCAGCCAGGGTCCCCTCTGGAATGACCAGGCTGGAGAAAACTGTGGAGCCACTGCCTGACCAGAAGGCCAGCTGGATAGCTCACTGACCTGCTGCATACCTTTGTGTTACAAATGTATGCCTTATTTCCAGTCTGAATTTGTCTAGCTTCAACTATTAGCCATTGGATCTTGTTGTACCTTTGTCTGCTAGATTGAAGAGCCCATTATTAAATGTTTGTTCCCCATGCAGTTACTTATAGACTCTAATCAAGTCACCCCTTAACCTTCTCTTTGTTAGACTCCAGGATCTCAATCTCTATAATGCACATTTTCTAATCCTTTAATCATTCTTGTGGCTCTTCTCTGAACCCTCTCCAATTTATCAACATCCTTCTTGAACTGAGGACATCAGAACTGGACACAATATTCCAATAGCCTTTACACCAGTCCCAAATACAGAGGTAGTATAACTTCCCTATTCCTACTTAATATTCCCCTCACTATGCATCCAAGGATCACATCAGCTCCTTTGGCCATAGTGTCATATCTGGCAGTTTATGTTCAGCTGATTATCCATCATGACCCCAAACTCTTTTACAGCATCATTACTTCCCAGATAGAGTCCCTCATCCTGTAAGGATGGCCTACATTCTTTGTTCCTAAATGCAAAACTTTACATTTAACTGTATTAAAATGTATGTTGTTTGATTGTGCCTATTTTACTGAGCAATCCAGATCACACTGTAACCAGATCACTGACCCCTTCATTATTTACCATTCACCCAATCTTTGTGTTTGCAAACTTTATCTGTGATGATTTTATATTTTCTTCTAGGTCATTGATAGAAATGTTAAATAGCATAGGGCCAAGCACTGATTTTTGCTGGACCTCACTAGAAGTACATTCACTTGAAACACACACACATTCCCAATTTACAATTACATTTTGAGACCGTCCTTTAGCTAGTTTTTAATCTATTTAATACAGAAATATAGAACATAAATATGTATTGAACACTTCTGCCTTTTCTGTATTATCATATAAAATTCTATCATTTCTAGCTAGTAATAGACCAATACCATTGTTAGGCTTCTTTTTGTTCCTAATATACTTTTAAAAACTCATTATTTGTATTACAGTAGTATTTACGAAGCCTCCATTGTGTTAGACACTGTCCCTGTTATTGTCCTTAACTCTGCTGGCCATAGGTTTCTCCATGGGTCCTTGTGCTTCCCTAATCAATTTTCTACACTACAATGGTTTATATTCATTACAATCAACTTCCCCTTTCTTCTACTTATTTATATTTTTCTTTAAAATTTTTATACCTGTCTTTACTTCCCCTTTAAGCAAGGTTGTTGTTTTTTAAAACCAGTGAAACCTTCTTTCTCAATTGCCAGATTATGGCTTTTCCAGCATCTAATAAAGTGTTCTTAAGCAGATCCCAACTATCATGCACATTTTCCTGTTTAAACTTGTCACCCCTTATTTGTTTGTTTGCTTACAGAGAGGAAAGTACTCATGCAGTATTCCAAAAAGTGCTCTAATCCTATTCAGAGGCCAAGGACCAGATTGTGCATCTGTAGCCACACAAGTGGAGGAGTCTGCATTTTCAGATATGATTGCAGGATCCATCTCCAAGATATCAGAAGCATTGGTACGAGTGGTTCTGGGGCTGTTGCACACATTTTATCTTTGGTGATATTAGAACTCTCTTTCAGTGGAGTTGCTATTCATACACTCTGTGAACATAAGTTAGTGAATTGATCAAACTGACCTTTATTTACTTTGAATACATTTCAAACTGCTGAAGGGGTAATTCACAAAATGTTTGCTTTGACGATTCATATAACATGGAAATAGCATGCATGGTATTACTGGTCTCTAATGTCACACGGTATTATATCTATTTTCTTTTTGGATGAGTGAAGTATTCTAAACAAGAGACTAAAGAACACTGAATAATCAGTCATGCACCTCTGGGAAAATTCTCAGCACTGTAACTATTTGAGCTAAAATTTTTGAAAGTTTGTGGATTTGCGAACATTTTTTCAGGAGTACCTAGAGGAGATGTGAACATTCATATGATTCCACAAAACCATGGCATAGTCACAAAAATATTCACAACTTAGTTTTCATTCTTTGCACAACAACATCATTAAACTATTAGGGTTTGTTCTATAGATCACCAAGAGCAGAAAGAGGTTAGAAAGTTCTTTGTTTGCTTTGGTATTTTCCAATATGGTTTGAGCTATTCATTTTCTCATTGAGCTATGGTTTTAGCTACTCATTCACTCATTTTCAAACTGTTTTGTTATTTATTTAGTACTGAACATGGCAGCGTCTACATACTCCTCTCATAAATGGCCCTCTCTTTTGTGGCAAATGCAATGAAATCTTTTGTAAGCTCTTACTCAAGAGACCAGCAAAAAGTGACTGCCTAGTAGAGATGGTCTTTAACTAAAGGTTGAACAAAAGGATACTGGAAACCTCAGGGATGATGAAAAAGTGTTTGAAGAGTGTTGCATATTAGATTTTTGTTCTTAGTGCAGAGTTCATTGTATTAATATAACTCATAACTCAGAAGAAAATAGAAGGTTTGCATCCTGTAATGACTTCCTGGCGGTGCTGAACATACTGTATTTCCTTGATTTGTCTTTGTGTTTCTCACAAAATTACAACAGACTAGGACCATGGTGATCTTATTGATTTTTGATGTTTGATAGAGCTGCCAAATTTCAGTGGCTTTTACATACATCTTCAATTTATCACTCAGGTAGATAGTGCCCAGGTGCATGTAACCTTACAACTACAACTGTTTAATGTTTCCGGTCTGTGACAGCATTTATCTGTTTAGCATTAGAAACAGGCATATGCTTTATGCCAATAAAGATAGTTCTTTCTCTTTGAGAACTAGTTGCTGTTTATATAGTAGCTTCAGACAACATGGACTAGTATCCAATACTGTTTCATTAACAATTATATTCAAATCCCATTTATTAAATATTGCTCTTAGCAACTATATACAAATGGCACTCTTTAGTGGCAAATTATTTTATGCTGTACCATGCTTGTTAATTACTTCACTTTCTTTTCCACAAACACTTCCAATGCATAGATAGACAAATTGTGTAACATGGCTTTAACAGCAATTAGATATAAGACTGTGCAATTCCACAGATCCAGTGAAAACTATGAAAAATTATATTAATACAATGATACTATTCATTTTTATCTATTATTTTTAGTAAATACCTGGATCCCATAAGGATGCCAAATACAGAAGATTGACTGGAAGCTAAAGTTATTTTGAATATTGATGTCTATGCTAGCTCTATCACACGGAGATCTGTGTGTATGTGCATGTGTTATCAGCACACTGTTGTATAGGAGCAAGACATGGACCTTATACTCTCATTAGTAAAGGATGCTCAACAGCTTTCATATGCGTTGCCTTTGTCTAATCTTTGGAATCTCCTGGAAGGACAGAGTGATGAACACTGAGGTGCTCAAGCAGGCCAGTATTCCCAGCATGCAAACACTCCTCAAATAGAGATGCTTCTGCTGGCTTGGGCATGTATGCTGAATGAATGATGGGCGCATCCCAAAGGACAGCTTCTATGGTGAATTGGCACCTGGAAAAAGTCCCAAAGGATGCCCAAAATTGCATTTCATTGTGTGCAAGCGAGACCTCAAAGAAATGGACATGGATGTGGACAACTGGAAAGATCTCACTCAGGCCCTTTGGAAACAAGAGCTCAGCACAGGTCTCCAGAGTTACGAGAGTAAGCAGTCCAGTTTAGCAGAGGAGAAAAGAGCTCACGGAAGGTTAAAGGGTCAAAACGTCACCTTTAAATGTGACAGCTATGACAGGGATTGTCTCTCTCAAGTGAGTCTTTTCAGTGACAGCCACAGCTGCCATAAAACCAACTGAGAAAATTCTTTACCTCTCAGTGGCACATATCCATGGTCGCTCGAGACAGAAGAATGCCTACTAGTGCTAGCTCTATCAAAGGCACCAGTCCTCATTAAGGCCATAGAGTAAAACAAATTTGAAGTTGCTAGGTCAAAGTTGGGATATTCAAAAGAGCAAATTACAGGAGTTAGGCATCTAACTCCCATTGAATTTCCACACCCTTAGCTGCCTTCTGAAAATCCCATCCTGAGTTATTTCAGGCATGGCAAACCAAAACAAGGGAAGAAATAAAAGGGCAGGAAAAATTTTTAATCTCTAATTTCCCAAAGTATCGTCTAATTTACCACAGACTTTTCAGAAATACTTTACAACATGTCAAATTTCAGATGGACAGAAAGCCACAGTCTTAACTATATGAAGAGAATGGTTCCTCCCCAACATACTGGGGAAACTCCAGCACCACATATAACACCAACTTTGCTTCTTTCAGCCTTTTTTTTTTTCCCAAATATGCAGGGCAGATAGCTCAGGGGAATAGGATAGTTTCTGATGTTGATGTTCAAGGAGACTGGAATGTTAAGCTCTCCCTTTTAAATAATTAAAATGATCAGTTTAGCATTTACATGTAAAGCAGTTACCATTAAAAAGTCAACATTTCTTAACAGTTACCAGGTTTCTCTCTTAGTCTAGCAATGAGGGGAGTGGGAAAGGGCACTGGTATCTCATACACTACTGTTGGCAAAGATTGATTTCTTTTCTTTTTTAAATGGTGAGCAGCATGGAAGATTTTAAACAAATGAGCATGTTGGGGAGGAAAATCTTTCCGGGAAGCAGATTATATGTAATCAAGCAGCAGGTTTTGCCACTGTAATTGAATTTTGCTAATAAGTGCCAATAATTAGGAATATAACTTTTGAATGGCAGTAAAATGGAAATAGATTTCTTTTTTCTATTTTTGTCTAAACATTGTTTTGCGCTCTGGAGACAGAGCAATCTGTATGGCTAAGGATGCCTTCGTAAAAGTGTGGGAAATCACTTTGAGTTTTCTCAGTGGAAGAAGCAATTCCTGACTGCCAGGATTCAGAGCAAAACAAAGGCTCTAACTGTACTTGCAAAGAGAGGTGCGTGGAGCCAGTGGGAATAATATCCGACTTTGTTTTATGAGCCCTCCAACATGTTCTCTCAGCCTTGTCATATGATCACCAGAATGCTGAATGGGATAGGCATGCCATTTGGCTTTTGGGACTGACCAATTACTTGCACACTAAAGAAGAGTGCAGATAGACAGCGGACACGTAAGTAGAGCCACAGTCGCACAATAAACAGAACACATCCTTAGTTTGGGGAACAGAGGGGCTTGTTAAATATGAACGCCAGTGGTGAATGGTTAGGCTTAAAAGAAAAAAATCAAGCCTAACAGCTATGTTTGCCTCGCCACTGTTCTCTGCAGCCTCCATTGTATCTTTTTCTCTCTGTAGCCAAATGACCTCTAAACCTTGCAAACAGCACACAAAGCTTTTTTCTTCCTTCTCTGTGTAGACTATTATCCTTTCATCTTGAAAGGTCACGAGTATCAGTTGAAGAAATATACCACTTAGCTTTGAGTGTTCTCTCTGTTTGAAGTGATTTGCCTGTTTGTTTTATAAATGGGGGGTCTGTCTACAAACAAATTGAAAATTAGTTAATCGCCTTTTCCAGGCAGTGTACTGTAGGTGCTGTGCCATAAGGAGAACAGGTTAATCCTAAAACAGATTGAAATACTTCATCAGCTGCAGACACTCACAGCTCAGTGACTCAGTGCAGTGATGAGGTGGTTGGGCATTCTGAGTGAACATAGTTCTAATCTTCAAATGCTGGTGTTCTCACAGCTGCTCATTCTTCCCAGTTTTGCAGTAACTAATATACTGCACTAAAATGAGTTTTTTTCATCCAAAAGAGATTGCTAGATCACGGGATGCACATATGCATATTTCAAGCCCCATGATGGTGAGTCTAGACAAGTCAGAGAAAAAGCATTACAGTTACCAATTGTACAGGACCAAACATGATGAAGGAATCTGAAGTGTTGTCTGATAATACCAAGCACTGAAGTGCGATTCCTTTTATGTATTTGTAGAAACTTATATAATTAAAACAATCCTCTTTTAGATACATTTATAAAGAAATTGTATAACCAAAACAGAAAAATATATCCAGTTCACTTTCTTTGCATTTTTGTTGTTGACCAAACAAACATTACATTAAAGCTGGTTTTCATGAAGTTTTCCATGCAAATAGATTGCAGTATAAACTAGCAAATGCATTTTATTAGCTTATATAATTTTATAGAATGATTTTTTAAATTTCAACACTCTGCATTTCTAACGAATCCAGAGAGCAATGTGAAAAGAAATGGAAAACACAAGGGAAGAGGATGAAGAGGGGCCAAGTTCAGAGCTGCATGTTCGCAGGATCCAGAGACTTAGATCACAGCAGGCTAGAATGCTGTATATTCACACCATGGCTTACCATGCACTAAGCCTCCATGTCGACAAGCCCTAAGATTCTGGTTTTGATTCCATAGGTTCTTTTATAACATATTCATTCATAATATTAGATGGCAGGACCTTATGTAGAACTTATTTTGAGGGTGAGGAGACGGTAGGGCAGATTGGTATTATGACTGTCCAGTTCAGAAATAGAACTGATAGGCATTTAAAAGAAATAGATTTCTGTTTTGACAAAGTAGGTTGTTTTGTGTATGTGTGTGTATGTGTATGTGGGGAGCGGGGGTTAAATGTAAAATGGCTTGGTTACCCAATCTCTTAGGTGTTTAATGTCCAACATCACAAAATCACTACCAGAACACACACACAGAGGCAAAGAATGAATGGGTAGGGTAACTCTCTCAACCTTTGAAGTGGATCTTCCAGTTAAGAGTTGTGACACTTTGATGGGGTAGTATGAGTCATGCTTGCCCCATCTCTCTCCAAGCTATATATGTCTTTTGGCTAAATACGGCACTTCAGTTTCCAGGGATGTCAGGCTGGCACCTAACAAAAGCACTACAATCATCATATTTTTCAAAGAATTGGAGTCTATACATTGTGTGCACATTTTTTGTGCAGCAATTAATCCTTGGTTTGATGACAAGCACTTATGTGATTTTGAAGACATATTGATGTTCTAACTTGCCATAGTGCATACTCCAGAAAGCAAAAAAAGTACCATTTACTGGAAGGCTGCTTTGTTTTTTAATCCATGTTTCATTTTGCAGCTCAGAGATCCTGAAGGGAAAAAAGTGAATCATTGGCATTGCTGTTGCTCTTTTGTCATTACTCTTCTTTTCAGGACATTGGAAATTAACCATGTCTAAGTGTAGCTATAACATCCTTGACTATTACACAGGATAAAAAAAAAATCCCTTAAAAAAACACAGAAGTATTTCTTCTGTGCAGATGCATTTAGGATATGTTCACAGAGCCACAGAATAAAGGATTTTGGATCAACTGAAGTACTGTGTGAATCAAGGCTGCTGAGCAAAGTGATGTACTTCATCACAGACAAAGTTATCCTCCAGAATGTTAGACAAATGTGCAGTGTTTGCAGTGGCAGTCTGTTTATAGACCAGAAGAATAATGACAACTCTCTGGAGAAAGAAAATTTGCCCACATCAAACATTTTTCAAAAAAAATAAAGAAAGGTAAGGACAGCTGATTTCAACTCCGGCTGCTATATGACCTTGGTAAATGCTTATCCATGATTTGCATAACTTCTGTTCAAATGACTACATCTTTACAATATGCTTTGCATTTTTTCTTTGCTTTAAAATTATTATTATTTATTTGTGTTAAGTATCATCTAGATACTTCAACCAAGATTGGGACCCCATTGTACAAACACACAGTCCCTGCTCCAAAGAATTTACAATCTAAATACATAAGACAGACAAAGGGTGGGAGAAAGGAAGCATTATTGTCCCAGTTTTATAGATGAAGAGCAGGTAACTATTATAATGTATTATTTATATACAGTAGTGCCTAGAATCCAGGGCCCACTGTGCTAGGCTCTGTGTAAACATATAACAATGATAATCCATGCCTCAAAGAGCTTACAGTCTAAGATCGTGATTTGCCCAAGATCACAGGAAGTTTGTGGCAGAGCCAAAAAGTGAACCCATATCTCGTAAATACCAAGTCAGTGTCTTACATGTCCACCCTTTCTTATCCTTCTTAATTTGACACCTGCCTCCCCGGATGCTGAACTGGTTTAGGTTAAAAAAAATCCTGCTTGAAAGTTTGTTCAAAACTTGAACTAAATCCCAAATGACATTTTTTTCCTGATGTTAATAATGTCTATTTTTTCCATATTAATTTTCATTTGCAGAGACCCCAGCACACGTTCTGGCTGAGCTCAAAAGTGGAAGTGCATGATAGATTTTGTTCAAGGTATTTTCAGCACATATGAAAGCAGGAAGTACCATTTCACAAGATAGTTTATTCTCATAAAACGTCCAGCTCAGATGGTAGACTCAATCATTTGACACTTTGTAAAGTTACAGTCATATACTGGGGCCCAAATTCTGTTCTTAGCTACACCTACGCAACCACCACTGAAGTAACGGAGGCTGAATTTGTCACTTTTGAATGGTAACATTTGCACTGCTTTAGAAAAAGAATGCAGCAGTTACAATATAGTCCTTCTGGCTTTAAATGTGACTGAAAAGATGTGGGATTTTAATCGAACCTTAATATAAGTGGATTCTCAATATAATAGTTACTTTTACAGAGCCCTATCAGCCTGATCAGGATTAAGTGACAGACATTTCAATAGTCATCTACAAAAAAGAGCTTTAAAAGAAAATAGTAGCTAAGCACACATAATATAAGGATTGGCAAGAAGAATCCTCTTAGCATCCTTAGTCAGTCAAATATTTCTCTCGATTACTGTGCAGGACAGAGGGGGAAATGGGCAGTTGTAGACCTTTTGTAAATTTCACTGTGCAGCATATAATTGGCTTTACTGGCCACTGTATTGTGCTGCTTAGTTCACCAGGAAAGACCAGAGAGATGGGCAGACAGATGAGGAGTATGGCAACAGTTATTTGGGGTTCCTTGCCATTAAAACACTACCCTAAGCCAGCACAACCATTTTTTCGTTCCTTTCGTTGTCTTTCCTTATTAATTTATACTTTGTCAGGTTCCTGAAACTTGCAGTTTATTGTGATGAAGGTTAGCAGATTGCAATTGCAATCATAAGATAGCTGTTTCCTTGAGAAGCATAGAACATGCCCTCTGTAAACTCTTTGTACAGTTTCCAAGTCAGAGCCTCAGCTGGTGTAAATCAGCATTGCTTCAATGAATTCCATGAAACTACAATGACTCCTGCCATCTCAGGATTTGTGCCGATCCATCTTAGCATGTGGCATCTTCCTTTTTCTCAATGGTAGCAATGAGAGTCATCAACCAGGCCTAGCAAGACATTGTGTGATATTTAATGGCGCATTTTGGGCTGCAGGATTGTTTTTCAACAAAATGGTGAAGAAAGAAATTGTGCACAAATTGTAGAGAGAAACAATGGAGGCAGATGGTGTCTGAGCTGTTTAGTGCGTTATATATTTGTAAACAAATTATGTAAATTTTAAAAGAAAAAACTACAAATTGGTCTTTAAGACATCTGGTAAAAACTGAATTTATTAAACTAACATTGAATTAATGGAAAATAAGAAATTGCAAATACAAAACAGTATTCTTGGTTCTCTTTTTAAAATTCTCATGTGCCAAAAAAATTGGTGAGATTGAAGTTAAAACTAAGCTGTTTGTATCTCTCAGGTGATTCAAATATTGAAAGATGAGCCAGTATGCTGCTGCCAGTATTACTCTTATTTAATATTTGTTTTACAGGAACACTCAAAGGCTGTAATCAGGATCAGAATTCATTGTGCTTGATCACATACAAAGTCACAATTCCTGTTCACCTGAAGTTAATTGCAGGACCAGAGCATATAAAGGCAAATGGCACATAAAAGATGGGAAGAGAGATATACAATCAAATATCAACAATTTAATTATAGGCAAGGATGGTAGCATTGCCTATAATTAAGGTTGCCTGCCCCTTCCCATTAGAAGACCCTGTTTTCAGTTGCCTATACCTTTGATAAACATTAACCATTTAGGCTGACATTTTTCATGCCTAGTGTCCATCTCAGGGTGAATTTTTCTGAAACAGTCCAGCTGTTTCCAAAACCTGAGGCTGGCGATCTTTTCTTGGAAAAACTCTAGTGCCCCCATGCTTTGTAACAGGGACTTGAAATTTGGAAGGGGGTGGCCTTTGTGTCAAGTATGTGCCTTTTGCCATCCCTGTGAAAATTACCCAAATTTGGCCAAGCTTGCACATGTTTAGTAGAGACTTTTTAAAGTTTAGCAGCTAAATTCTCTGACGGTTCCATCTTCACTGTGCATCCTCCATTCCCTCACAGCTCCCAGTGCTGACCAAACTGAACATGCACCATACTCCCAGAGTGAGACTGAGCATGCTCTAGCCCAGAGCTATAGGGATCACTAGGAGTTCTATAGCTGTTCTATAGCTGTTCACAGCTATCCCAGGCCAGAGGGGCTGGGCAGCAGAACTGAGAGCAGGGACCCTGTCCCCCCTGTGCTCTGAATGAATGCCCTGCTGGTGCCCAGGCAACATAAACATGAATGCAGAGGGGAAAAGAGCCAGACCACAGGTGAGGGAAAAGATTGGGTAGGGACAAGGAGTCTGGTGATACTGATACTAGGAGTGGGGAGAAAGAAACTGTGATTGGGATTTGAAGGGGGTTGGTGACTGGGAGCTGCAGTGTTGGAGACTAGGAGTGGTTGGGGACAGGGATCTGGGGCAGGATGGAAATGGGGACAGCCTTGCTATTGGGAGTGGGAGCTAGTGCAGGAAATGGAGGATGGAGACTAGGACCCAGTTGGCCAGGGGTGAAGGGATTACTGAGATCAGGAGAAGTAAGAAGATTGAGACTTGGACAAGGATGGGGAAAGAGGAGACTGAGACTGGATGAGGAGCCTGGGGAAGCTGACTCGCACTAGGAGCCAATGGGTGAAGTTGACTAGGGACTGGTGGGAAGGGAAGAAGAGACAGATCCAACAAGAATCCAGGAGGGGACTGGCTATACAAGGCAGCTGGAACTGGGATGAAAAGCCTGAGCAATTGGAACTGGGTAGGCAAGGAGAGTGGGACTGGGACAAAGACCCAGGGATGGAGGAGAGACAGGGCTAGGATGAGAACATGTTGGAAGGGACAGGGCAGAAAGGGTTCACATTGATGGGAAACAGGCAGAAAAGTCTGTGACCACTAAAGCACACTCCCCTCCAGAGCCTGAAATAGAATTCATGAATCTGAGTCTCACCATTCCTCTGCAATCAGAAAATAGCTGTGAGACCCACTGGTAATGTGTCTGTTTCACTATTCAATATTTTGTTTTATCCTCATTGTTCAGTGTGTAGCATTAGGACTTATGTAGCACACCTTATGTAGCACTATTCAAACCTGCTTTGAATACAGAATTATTAATTTCTGCACAAGCTTTTCTATGGTGTTCATCACTAGAGAGTGTGGGTTTCACAAACATTAATTCTTTTCACAACTTGCCTGTGAGGTGGTATTATCCCTATTTTGCAGATGGGGAGCAGAGGCACAGAGAGATTAAAACAAAAAAATGCCCACTAATTTTGGATGCTCAATTTGAGATAAGTACGTAATTTTTCAGAGTTCTTAGCATTATATATCAATTTATATGTGCAAAGCACAGCTCTCATTGACTTCAGTAGCAGCTGTGAACTTCTGCAAATCAAACCCCAAGGTCTCAAGTCAGGAACCCAGAAGATGAGGAACACTCAGAGACCACAGTTGAAAAGTTTGGTTTAAGTTATTTGCCTAGCATTACGTAGAAACTCTGGCCTAGGCATGTATAGAATCAGATTATTCAGGGCAGCATTCAACTAGACCATCCTCTCTCTTCTGGCAATCTCCTGACTCATTCAGTACACATCTTCCAACTTCTGCAAGAAATGAGGAAGGGGTCCCACATTCAACAGCTTCCTTTATTACACAACCCTGATTCATCACAGGATGCAGAGAATGAGGCATAGGTTCTGTGGAAAAAATAGAATGTGATCAGGTAATTAAAGACTGTATAATAATGCATATACACAAGGAGGACAAATTAAGTTTGCAAAAATTTAGGACAAAGAAAAGAATGACACGAGAGCTACATTTCTTAAACAACCCAGTTTTTAATTCATTTTAATTCATAGACAAATTCATTGTAAATTCAAAGAAAATTTATTTTGTCCTCAAAGAGTAAGGGCTGTAAGTTTGAGGATGATATGTTGTATTCTTGATACATAACGAATAGTTTGAAACTGAATTCTACCTTAATTATGGAGTTGCAACCAGTTCCTCTATTATAAAGGACCTCTTTTTTTCTCCCTTCTGACTAGAGCTGGTAGAAAAAATGTTGGAGGAACAGTTTGCCACCTGTAGATGCAGTTTCATTAAAAATGATAGAATTGACATGTTCCTGCAAAACTGAGATAAAATTTTCAATTGGAAAAAGTCAAAATGAATTGTTTAGACTTTATTGCTTAGATTCATTTCATTTTTACTAGTTTATTAAGTTTAATATTTGATGTATGTTATACATAATAATTAATCATTTATATTTTATTAAGATTTTGAGATTATCAAAACAAAAATTTGATGGTTCTGAATCAAACTGTTTTAAAATGTTCATTTTGTGGAAAATATTGAAACAGAAACATTGGCTTTTTTTTTTTTTAAAGGAGTTGGAACAAAAACCAGATTTCTAAATGTCAGGATTTCCTCCAGAATGGAAATTCCAGTTTCTAACTAGCTCTATCCCTGACTTTTTCAACAGTCAGCTTATCAAAGAGAGACAGCCCTTGGTGTCATTTATCTTGCATCATCCTTTTTTCTCCTTACCTAGCTCACAGTGGTGCTATTCTTGTCCAGTTTCTTGGATGTGTCTAAGCTATTGGCATAGGAGAAACATCTCCCACCATAACTGGTGTTTTCATATGTCTCTCATGATATGTTCATTGCCTGTATCTCAGGTCCCTTCTCTATTGGATTCATTGTTTTGAATAAGCAACCTTTTATCAATTACAAACCTTCTTTGGAAAGTCCACTCACACAATAATGGTACCTCTGTCCGTATTTACATCTTATCACCCCAAATAAGCATCTTCTTGAATCAGAATTCATCTCCTCCCTCCAACAGCAATCTGCTTTTTCTGCTGTCTGCTTGCATGATTCTTCTCGTCTACATTGAAAAAGGACAGGTGGTTTATTCAAATTATTTGCATAATGCACACCTTATTGATTCATGTATTAAGAGTTGTTGTTTTTGTAGCAGATCATGTTAGTTGTCATTGCCTGTAATATTATGTGTCACTGAGAGGAAGAATATCAAGAATTACTTGGAGTATTTGCATTGTTGGGTAAAGCAATGCTTTGGGGAAAAAACTGTATCAGGTACTTTCTACTGAAGTGGCTGGACTGCATTCCCAAAACCTCCAGAAGGAATATGGGTTTTATCCATGTGTGGTCACTTTCATAATCTTCAGTCTGGTCTTCAGTATTAGAAATAACCATTTAGAAAGTCTCTGGCCGTAACCAAAGAATTATTGGACTTTGATTTGCAGACGTTAGCACGTTAAACAGAGATAATGAGACAGGAGGAAAGAACATTTATTGATCTTATACAGGATTGCTTTTCAGCGTGGTTTGTTTGTAAGGTACTGACAGAAAGAGATCGTATACTGAGCATTAGTGTTTATGGATAAGAATTTGTTTTATGTGATAACCCAGAAGTGTACTTTTTTTTCTTTTCAAAGAAGGGTTTCTATGCCAGTATGTTCCTTAAAACCCTGACTCTTTCAAGAATATGTGAAACACCAAATGATGGTGTAGAATTACACATAATTTAGTGGACCTAATTGAAATGTCTTGACTAATTTTTCACCTATTAAAATGGATTGTTTTCAAAAATGAAATTTTTGCACAAAAATATATATTATTAATTTCCCTGCTCCCCTCCCCCATTTTCATTGGCAACATGGAAAAAAGGAGGGGGAGAAAGGGGCATAGAAGGGGGAAGAAAAGTGTGGTTCTATAGAGAAAAATTGTAGCATAAGGTTCTATATTTTTCATCTCTCAGTGATTTCAAATGACATTCCTCAGTTTATAAATCAAATAATATTTTCTTCTAACCACCACTCATGTAAATGCAGACTAGACTCTGAGAGTCAAGGTAGTGTCAGGACCCTGATATTTAACCCTGGCCCACCAGAACCTTAGGTGCTGGGCCATAGTGATGCACTGAATCATAGCCCTTGACCAACAGCCTACAGATCGACAGCAGCCATATCCCAGACCCCTGACTGGAGGGAGAGGCAGAACTCTCATTGGGTACCTGGACTACATAAAGACACCAGGAAGAAGAAGCTGTCTGAGCAACAGATCATTATCTGCTGGTTGCTGCCCAGACCACTTTACCACTCTGCCTAATCCTATATTATTGCCCTTCTGCCTTGCCTGACCCTACCTTGCCACTTCACCTGATCTCATAGCCCCAACCTACTGACCTGGATCCTTTGATTGGATCTTCTGGCTACTGGCCCCTGCAAAAACTCCATCAATTGCCTTGGACTGCCTCTGAGATTAATTGAGCACCTATCTACCTGACCACCTGTGCACACTTGACTACTGCTCTATACTGCCCCTAGCCCATTGCTGCCACCAGGCATTAAAATTTGCTGAGATTGCTTCAGTCTCCTCCTAGACTCAGTCTTCCAGAGAAGGGTATTGTAATGGAAGGCTAAATCAGGGGTAGGCAACCTATGGCACATGTGCCAAAGGCGGCACGTGAGCTGATTTTCAGTGGCACTCACACTGCCCGGGTCCTGGCCACTGGTCCGGAGGAGGGGTGAAGGAGGGTTCTGCATTTTAATTTCATTTTAAATGAAGCTTCTTAAACATTTTAAAAACCTTATTTACTTTACATACAACAATAGCTTAGTTATATATTATAGACTTATAGAAAGAAACCTTCTAAAAACGTTAAAATGTATGACTGGCACGCGAAACCTTAAATTAGAGTGAATAAATGAAGACTCGGCACACCACTTCTGAAAGGTTGCCGACCCCTGCGCTAAACTATATTATACTGTTCAGCCACTAGATAGTGCTGTGTGTAAAACACCTTATTTAAACGAAGCTCAGCCATACCTGGCAGAGCATTAAAGGATCTTATGATTAACACATCTGGTGTGTATAAGCAAGTTCTGTAGCCAGTCCATGTGTGTACAGGGACATGATGTCAGAAGTAAACTAAGAACAGGAATGGAAGGAAAACTGCAACAAAGGCTGCAGACAGAAGGAACAAAGCAACAAAGATTTCAGGATCTCATCAACATGCCATTTTAAAAACCCCCAAAGAACTTCAGCTTTGACAAACCTTCACAGTGGACAGTCTGGAAGCAGTTTTTTTGCAAGATTTTGATTTGCGAACAAACCGGAGATATATAGGTATCTTCTTAAATTTATACTATGGGGAAGCAAGCAGAGCATATCTATAAATCCTTTGACTTTACTGAAGACAGTCACAAAGATGACTATGCAAGGATTCTGTCTATGTTTGATGCGTACTTTATACCTCAGAGAAATGTGGTTTATGAAAGAGCATGTTTCCACCTGAGAATTCAAGAACCAGGGGAAAATGTTAAATGTTTTACAAGAGTGCTGCATACATTGGCTGAAAACTGTGATTATGGGAATGCAAAACATGAAAATATCAGAAATTAGCTGGTTATTGTGTTAACAGATAAAAACCTTTCTCAGCAGCTACATTGGAAGACAGATTTAACTCTAGCCACAGCTATACAAAGAGCAAAGCTGTCTGAGCTGGTGAGACAGCAAAACCTAGAGCAACTTGACAAATTTGAAAACCCTGCAACAAGCTTAGAAACTTGAGTAAGCAGACATTTGAGTGTTAAAAGTCATTATCATAAAACCCCTGTCTCCTTGCCTCAGAACTCCCAGACTAAAAGCGACAAATTCCAGCCTACATGCACAAGGTGTGGAAAAAGTCATATCCCAAGAGATGATGCATGTCCGGCCAAAGGCACACAGTGTAATAAATAAATGAAATATGGACATTTTGCAGCTGTTTGCCACACCAAAGCAGTCAGGGATTTGATTCATAATACAGACAATCAACAGCCACAGTTTCTGCAATCTATTACTTGTGATGACATAGAACTTACCTGGAGAGTGAAATTGAACTTCATGGCAAGACTACTGACTTCAAAATAGATTCAGGAGCTAACAACACAGTCATCACAGAAAAGACTCACAATCACCTTCAACCCCTCCCAGAGCTGAAATCACCCTCCACAGCTCTGACTAGCCCTGGAGGTATTCTGAAGTGCATGGACCAGTTCACCACAGAAACAATGTACAAAGACAAAAGCTATGCATTTAGAGTGTATGTGATCAAAGGATGACAGACCAAATAGCCTTCTCTGCTGCAGCCATGATGGGCCTAGTGATAAAGATAGAAGAACTTAATGGACTATTTGGGGATATTGGACTTTTCAAAGGAAACCCAGTACAAATCTACTAAAGAGACAATGCTGGATCATGCAGTGTACAAACACCTCTGCAAGGGAGAACTTGGAAGAGACTAGATGGATATTTATGCAAATTCAGATGACATCACTACGTGGTTGTGATGGTTGATTTCTCCAGGTAAATAGAAATAATGTACTTGAAAGATATAACATGTCACAGTGTTACTGAGAAACTGAAATGCACTTTTGCTCACTTCAGTATTCCAGAACAACTAATAATGGACAACGGACCACAATTCACTGCAGCAGAATTTGTCATTCTGAATGAAATATAATTTTGATCATACTACTAGGAGCCCACAATACCCACAAGCAAATGGAGAGGCTGAGAGCTGTACAGACAGCCAAGAAAGTCCTACAGCAGGAAGACCCATTCCTTGCACTTCTGAGTTACAGATCAACACCGATAGTGACTACTGGATATAGTCCAGCAGAGCTCCTGATGGCATAACAACTTAGAACTACTGTTCCAACTTTGGAAAAGAACCTATTTCCAAAATGGCCAGCCATAGACAGTTACAAAATTGGATAAAAAGGCTAAACGAACTTATGAACACTTTTACAACAGATGTTACACAGTTAGGTCTAGAACCTGGTGACTGGGTCAAACTGAGCTCGGTATGGTCTCTTTGAATATCTGGCGATGCCTTTTGGACTTACTAACACGGCCCGAGACTTTTCAGCATCTAATTAATGATGTCTTACGAGATATGCTGGACCACTATGTGATCGCCTTTTTAGATGACATTCTAATTTACTCTGAAGACTAGCCTATGCACAACCAATATGTGTGTAAGATCCTAGAAATATTCCGCCAATGTGGCCTCTATGTTATGCTGGAGAAATGTGTCTTTGATCAGCCCACTGTGGAATTCTTAGGCTACATTCTGTCCACTGAGGGAGTCTACATGGGCTCCCAGGAGGTGGAAGTGGTTTGCTGTTGGGCAACACCAAGAAACATTTGAGAAATTTAGCACTTCACTGAATTTGCAAATTTCTATAGTTGCTTTATATGGGACTACTTCCGAATCTTGATCTACATATCCTCTCTGCTGTGAAAACCTACCAAGTTTACTTGGACATCAGAAGCCCAAGAAGCTTTTGATCATCTGAAGACTGTGATCACCTCCACACCTATCCTCATACATACTGACCCAAGCCAGCCATTTGTCCTAGAAACCAGTGCTTCCAAAGTCACTATTGGGTTGGTTCTGTCCCAGAAACAGGGCCTCCAACAAGAATTTCATCCCTCTGCATGCTATTCCTGCACACTCACTCCAGCTGAGCACAATTATGAAATTTCAGACAAGGAGCTACTTGCCATCAAATGACTTTTGACACCTAGAGTCATTATCTAGAAGGTGTTCACTGATCACAAAATCTAGCATACGTGCACTCTGTGAAATCCCTAACCCAACGACAGCTATGCTGGGGCTCTCCTTTTTGCTAGGTTTGATTTTTACTATCACCTACCACCCTGGATCCCGCAATGGCAAGGTAGACCACTGTCCCACAAAGAGGAATATTCCAACAATGCTAAAGGACCTTAAGAAAGTCATTCCTGCATCCTGAAACCACATCACTTTCTCAGAGGAGCATTGCTATCAGATTTGTTCATGACCATACGTTCTGCCCTACCAAATGACCCCTTCACCCAGACACTCCAAACTTCCAACATGGAACTCTAGGGTAAGTTCACACAAAAGGATGGACTCTTCCTCATTCATGGGCACATTTACATCCCTGAGGGACTCTACCATTTGGAGGCCCTACACATTTGCTATGATGTCCCTTGGGTTGGACACTTTGACCAAATAACGGCAACTCTCATAGCACATCAGTCATTGTAGTGGACAACACTGAAGTCCGATGTTCCATGTCAAGTCTTGAGGCACCTGACGCCATACCAAAGTTCACTGAACTAAATCCTTTGGGATGTTAATACCCACTAAGATCCCATAGGGACCTAGGGCTATCATTACAATGGACTTCATTGTTGAATTCTCAGAATCTGAGAGATGCCACACCACACTGACAATTGGTGATCAACTGACAGAGATGGCACTTTGTTCCCTGTGCACTTCTTCCCTCAACCAAGGATACCACTCACCTCCTCTTCACACATTTTCCATCTCCATGGCATCCCAGACCATCTCACCTTAGACCAGGGATCCCAGTTTGTCTTGGTTTTGAAAACAGGTTTTCCACCTCCTAGATATGCATCTCAATGTATCAACTGCCCACCATCATATACTCTCTTCCTCTAGGAGCTTGACCCTGTGCCCATTGAAATCAACAGCCAATGAGAAAGAGTGAACCAATTACTGGGATAGCACCTGCACAAAATACCACCCAAATGACTACGTTTCCCTGATTCCATACTCAGAATATAACACCACAGACCATGCCTCAACCAAGATGAGCCAGGTTTTCTTTACAAAATGATGGCTTCTACCCCTTTTTTCACCCCACAGTGCCCACAGAACCCACAGTTCCTGCAGCCTCAGACCTGGTTCATCAAATCCATCAAACCTAGGAAGAGTTGAAACAAAACCTATTTGCAGCCAAGATGACATACAAACATAATGCTGCCATTACTGACAGGAGGGCCCTACATTTCCAGTAGGACAAAAGATATGGCCAAGCTCCTCACGGCAGGCAGACCTGTATGTAAACTGGACTACCAGTACCTAAGACCTTACCAGATCTACAGGCAAATCAACCCATAAACCTTCGAACTTCAACTTCTCTAATACCTTAAGGTGCACGCTGTATTCCATGTCTCTGTCCTTAAACCCTTCTCCAACAATCCCTTTCTCAAATGTAAACAACCTTCCCCTCTGCCAGTCCAAGACCAATACCAAGAAAATTACCTTGTCCACAATATTCTAGACTTCCATATACAGAGAGGGACCTTGTCAACTGGGAAGGATATGGGCTGCAAGAACCAGCCCCTTACGTGCACACTCCCAAAAAGCCAAGAGACTTCCACAGAGCCCAGCTGGACAAGCTCAGTCCCAAGGGAGTAGGGGTGATGTCAGAAACCCTATATCAAACCCAAGCCTGCTATGTCCTTAGAAGGCATCTTCAGCCGCTGTGACATGGTGATGAACTGAACCACCACCCCTGACCAATCACCTTAGTGCTAAAGGCCTAAAGACCCACAGCAGCCACACCCTGGGTCCCTGATTGGAGGGATGGGCAGTACTCTCATTAGGTACCTGGACTACATAAAGACCCCAAAAGGAAGAGGAAGCAGTCTGAGCAACAGACTATTTCCTGCCTTTTGATGCCTGGCTTGGCCCTGCATCCTTGCGCTGCTGACTCACCTGGCTCTGCCTTACCACCTCGCCTGACCTCATCTCTCCAACACACTGATCCAGCCCCTTGGATTGGATCTTCCAGCTACTGAGCCCTGCAAGAACTCCAACCATCGCCCTGGACTGCCTCTGCTATCTGACCATCTGTGCATTCTTGACTACTGCTATGGACTGCCACCTACCCTGCCTCAGCCACCAGGCATTGCAGGTAAGTTCTTTCCTTGTCACACCTCTACACTACATTCTGCAGAATTGATTCCCTCTTTCACTTGCCACACGTGTCAATGTGACTGCTTAATTTGAAAATAATGATGTTGCACTGGTGTAAGTGGAGTGAGTTTTTGACTTGTATCTTTATTATTGTATCAGAGGAGTAGCCGTGTTAGTCTGAATCTGTAAAAAGCAACAGAGGGTCCTGTGGCACCTTTGAGACTAACAGAAGTACTGGGAGCATAAGCTTTCGTGGGTAAGAACCTCACTTCTTCAGATGCAAGACTTGCATCTGAAGAAGTGAGGTTCTTACCCACGAAAGCTTATGCTCCCAGTACTTCTCTTAGTCTCAAAGGTGCCACAGGACCCTCTGTTGCTTTTTATTATTGTATTGATTCATGAGAAGGAAAGAACCAAGCCTGACTTTCAGAACCTAGGAGGAGTTTTCAATTTGTGACAGATACACATGGAATCCTAAAATGCTGTTTTAATAGTCACTTTTAAGATTAAAACTGTACTATAGTGAATGCTTAGAAGTGGAGGGTGAGAGAAGGGTTGGAAGACCCAACACTAGATGGATGGTTGTCATACAAGATGATTTGATTAGCTGTGGAGTTTCCAAGGAACTGTTTGAAGGTAGACTGCAATGGAAAAAAATGATTTGAAAAGCCAACCCCATATAGAGGGGACAAAAGCTAGAAGATGACGACTATACATGAATATTGTAAATTAAACCTAAAAATGCCAAGGAAAACAAAGATAAATAAGGTCTATCTTGAAATATAAGACAAATCTGACTCAATAGCAAAAAGGCGATCAGTCTACCTAGATTCATAGATTCTAGGACTGGAAGGGACCTCAAGAGGTCATCGAGTCCAGTCCCCTGCCCTCATGGCAGGACCAAATACTGTCTAGACCATCCCTGATAGACATTTATCTAACCTACTCTTAAATATCTCCAGAGATGGAGATTCCACAACCTCCCTAGGCAATTTATTCCAGTGTTTAACCACCCTGACAGTTAGGAACTTTTTCCTAATGTCCAACCTAAACCTCCCTTGCTGCAGTTTAAGCCCATTGCTTCTTGTTCTATCCTTAGAGGCTAAGATAAACAAGTTTTCTCCCTCCTCCTTATGACACCCTTTTAGATACCTGAAAACTGCTATCATGTCCTCTCTCAGTCTTCTCTTTTCCAAACTAAACAAACCCAATTCTTTCAGCCTTCCTTCATAGGTCACGTTCTCAAGACCTTTAATCATTCTTGTTGCTCTTCTCTGGACCCTCTCCAATTTATCCACATCTTCCTTGAAATGCGGTGCCCAGAACTGGACACAATACTCCAGTTGAGACCTAACCAGCGCAGAGTAGAGTGGAAGAATGACTTCTCGTGTCTTGCTCACAACACACCTGTTAATGCATCCCAGAATCACGTTTGCTTTTTTTGCAACAGCATCACACTGTTGACTCATATTTAGCTTGTGGTCCACTATAACCCCTAGATCCCTTTCTGCCGTACTCCTTCCTAGACAGTCTCTTCCCATTCTGTATGTGTGAAACTGATTGTTCCTTCCTAAGTGGAGCACTTTGCATTTGTCTTTATTAAACTTCATCCTGTTTACCTCAGACCATTTCTTCAACTTGTCCAGATCATTTTGAATTATGACCCTATCTTCCAAAGCAGTTGCAATCCCTCCCAGTTTGGTATCATCTGCAAACTTAATAAGCGTACTTTCTATGCCAATATCTAAGTCGTTGATGAAGATATTGAACAGAGCCGGTCCCAAAACAGACCCCTGCGGAGCCCCACTTGTTATACCTTTCCAGCAGGATTGGGAACCATTAATAACTATTCTCTGAGTATGGTTATCCAGCCAGTTATGCACCCACCTTATAGTAGCCCCATCTAAGTTGTATTTGCCTAGTTTATTGATAAGAATATCATGTGAGACCCTGTCAAATGCCTTACTAAAGTCTAGGTATAACACATCCACCGCTTCTCCCTTATCCACAAGATGTGTATCCTATCAAAGAAAACTATCAGATTGGTTTGACATGATTTGTTCTTTACAAATCCATGCTGGCTATTCCCTATCACCTTACCACCTTCCATGTGTTTGCAGATGATTTCCTTAATTACTTGCTCCATTATCTTCCCTGGCACAGAAGTTAAACTAACTGGTCTGTAGTTTCCTGGGTTGTTTTTATTTCCCTTTTTATAGATGGGCACTATATTTGTCCTTTTCCAGTCTTCTGGAATCTCTCCTGTCTCCCGTGATTTTCCAAAGACAATAGCCAGAGGCTCAGATACCTCCTCTATTAGCTCCTTGAGTATTCTAGGATGCATTTCATCAGGCCCTGGTGACTTGCAGGCATCTAACTTTTCTAACTGATTTTTAACTTGTTCTTTTTTTATTTTCTCTTCTAAACCTACCCCCTTCCCATCAGCATTCACTATGTTAGGCATCCGTTCAGACCGAAACAAAGAAGTCATTAAGCATCTCTGCCATTTCCAAGTTTCCTGTTACTATTTCTCCCTCCTCACTGAGCAGTGGGCCTACCCTGTTCTTGGTCTTCTTCTTGCTTCTAATGTATTGATAAAAAATCTTCTTGTTTCCCTTTATTCCTGTAGCTAGTTTGAGCTCATTTTGTGCCTTTGCCTTTCTAATCTTGCCCCTGCATTCCTGTGTTGTTTGCCTATATTCATCCTTTATAATTTGTCCTAGTTTCCATTTTTTATATGACTCCTTTTTATTTTTTAGATCATGTAAGATCTCGTAGTTAAGCCAAGGTGGTCTTTTGCCACATTTTCTATCTTTCCTACCCAGCGGAATAGCTTGCTTTTGGGCCCTTAATTGTGTCCCTTTGAAAAACTGCCAACTCTCCTCAGTTGTTTTTCCCCTCAGTCTTGATTCCCATGGTACCTTACCTATCACCTCTCTGAGCTTACCAAAAATCTGCCTTCCTGAAATCCATTGTCTCTATTTTGCTGTACTCCCTTCTACCCTTCCCTAGAATTGTGAACTCTATGATTTCGTGATCACTTTCACCCAAGTTGCCTTCCACTTTCAAAATCTCAACGAGTTCCTCCCTATTTTTAAAATCAAATCTAGAACAGCTTTCCCCCAGTAGCTTTTTCAACCTTCTGAAATAAAAAGTTGTCTGCAATGCAGTCCAAGAACTTATTGGATAGTCTGTGCCCCTCTGTGTTATTTTCCCAACATATATCTGGATAGTTGAAGTCCCCCATCACCACCAATTCTTGGGCTTTGAATGATTTTATTAATTTTTAAAAAAAAGCCTCATCCACCTCTTTCACCTGGTTAGGTGGCCTGTAGTAGACTCCTAGCATGACATCACCCTTGTTTTTTACCCCTTTTAGCCTAACCCAGAGACTCTCAAGGGACAAGTGAAATGTTATGGACTCATAAGCTCATAACTGTTAATTTTTCATCTCAATATTCACAAAGGAAGTAAAAGGATAGTAGTCCAGCAATTGTCTTTGATACTTTCTTGTGACCGGGAAAGTAAAATGTCAAAATGCTTTACCACTTCAGTGAAAACAAATAGATTTATAGTAGGCAGCTTCTACTACTCTAAACTGGCAAATCCTTGGCTCTGATCAATTATATCCACAGTAAAAAAGATAGTAGTAGTAGATGAGGAAAGCCTTTGAGAGAGAAAAGCTGATAGCTCACTTGGGATTGGAGTAGTAGAGATGATGGAACCTGGAATGTTTTGAAACCGTTTAGAAAATCCCCCCCAAATGATGAGGTCTAATCCAAATGTTGTGAGGGCTTCTCATTCCCTTTTCTGCCCAAACACCATTCTTAATGCACCATCCTTTTCTTCATTTCTCCATTGTGACATTGCACTCGATATGATTTTATGAAAATATGCTAATGTAACTGGAATATGCTTCATGCTAAAAGGTCCCTTGTAAGATATCATTACAAAGCTTATAATCTATTGAGTGTGGTCATCCTATTTGTATAAATGTACACCTCTACCCCGATATAATGCTGTCCTCGGGAGCCAAAAAATCTTACCGCATTATAGGTGAAAATGCGTTATATTGAACTTGCTTTGATCCGCCGGAGTGCGCAGTCCCGTCCCCCCCGGAGCGCAGCTTTACCGTGTTATATCCAAATTAGTGTTCTATCGGGTCGCGTTATATCGGGGTAGAGGTGTACCACTCTTGTATCTGAAACTAGAAATATGAAATATAACTCTGAGGGCCTATTGTAATTATGCAAAGTGTGAGCCATTAATGGTGGTTTGGAATCTTGATAACTCCCATTAACCAGGACAATTGTCTATAGATGGCTCTGTTTTACTTGTGAGTCTTCTTGTATACGTGTGTGCTGGCAAGTGGGTAATGAAGTCTTGCAGTGACATGTGATCATGTCACCTGAACTGGAATCCATCTTTAACCTGCTGTCTTTCCATTGAGAAGGAGGGGGTGGGAACCCAGAGAGGGACAAAGGATTCCCGCCTTATGCAAAAGATATATAAATGGGTGGAACAGAACAAAGGGAGGGAGCCATCATGAGGAATCCCCTAGCTACCACCTGAGCTGGAACAAGAGCTGTAGCAGGGGAAAGAATTGTGCCCAGACTAGGAAGGTGTCCAGTCTGAGAAAAGAAAACTTAGAGATGTTTCAGTAAGGGTGAACTTTTACCTGTATTCAGTTGTATTACTGTATTAGGTTTAGATTTGCGTGTTTTATTTTATTTTACTTGTTAATTCACTTTGTTACTACTTGGAACCACTTAAATCCCACTTTCTGTATTTAATAAAATCATTTTTACTTATTAATTAACTCAGAGTATGTGTTAATACCTGGGTGGGCAAACAGCTGTGCATATCTCTCTATCAGTGTTATAGAGGGTGAATAATTTATGAGTTTACCCTGCATAAGCTTTATACAGGGTAAAACAGATTTATTTGGGTTTAGACCCCATTGGGAGTTTGGCATCTGAGTGTTAAAGACAAAAACACTTCTGTTAGATGCTTTCAGTTAAGTCTGCAGCTTTGGGGCAAGTAATTCAGACCCTGGGTCTTTGCTGGAGCAGACGGGCGTGTCTGGCTCAGCAAGACAGGGTGCTGAAGTCCCGAGCTGGCAGGGAAAGCAGGGGCAGAAGTAGTCTTGGCACATCCGGTGGCAGCTCCCAAGGGGGGTTCTGTGATCTAACCCATCACATCCATATCAATAGATCTTTCACTTCTACTTCCAATCTGAGCCTCAGTTCTGCTCTCTTCTTCTATGCTGTAAATAGGATTTTGAAAATCTACTTTATATATTGTTGCACCAGATATTCTTTAACTTTACTTGTGCCATAATGTAGTCTTAATACAGAGGAGAAAGTATATTTTCTCTGTAGGGCCTTCAGAGAGGAATTTTGTAGCCTCTGAATTCCTGCAGAGAATCCAGGAGACTATGCAACACACACAATACATTGTCTTTGCAATTTCCAGCACTGAGGGACAAGAAGGAATGCTCATACTTTTCATCTGTCATTAATCTAGTGTACTTTTTATATAAATATTTATAATGAATCTATATTACCTGGAAATTCCCAGAAGGAAAGGAACAGAGTGATTTCAAGGCATTTTTTGATATACAGCAGTGCTTAATAAGAAAGAAGAGTTCCTGTATTGAATTTGACTAGAATGTACTAAGCAATATAGGTAAGACTTTTTTTAAACTATAGGTGGTTAGAATGTTGAATAAACTGCTGAGTCAGCAAGAGAGATAAGTAATGTACAATAAGATAGCAATTTAATACAGAAGCTGAAATATCTTTAGAAAAGGAAGGAATATAGGCAGTGCAATGACTTTTTTCGCACTGAGGTGATGAGAATAGATGGCTATGTACTTCCAAGATACATAAAAGAGGATATTGATTAACGATATGATGCACTCTTGGCTCTCATCTTCCTTCAGGGGTTGGTTGGGAGCAGAAATTCTCACATTTGATAGCTCACTAACACTGCTTATTCCAATTCTGTTTCTATGGTATAAACCACAGGAGGCATAGCACAGATATATTATTCCTAACTAAAATACAGTAAAGAGATATCTCCATTGTGCCCTCCCATAGGGAGGTCAGAATAATTTGGGCCAAAATCAGAGCTGATTTTAAGGTGTAGATTCTGACTTAAAGCACACTAGTCTAAATCTATTGATTTCAGTGGAGTCATTGCACTGGTGCTACTGAGATCAGAATTTTCCCTTAACAATATAATGGATTCTAAGTGGGGATAGCTTAGAAAGAGGCATATAGCAGGAAAAGCAACAGGAGAACAATAAGAATGTCTGTGACAAAGTTTACCACACTTGTAACTTTTACCTTCTTGCATCTTCTTCCAGGTCCTCAGCATGTAAAATTACACTAGCTTAGATTTCTTTACATTGCCTTAGTTCCAGCTCATGGATGGACTGTTGTGATGGTTTCTATTACACTGATATGGCAGCCCCGCTACAGTTAAGATTGCATTACGAGTTCTGTTAAAAGTTGACTTCCATGCTTAATTGGATTCTTTTGAAATGTGGTGCATCTCAGGAGAGTGCAGGGTAGGGTTAGTGATCCCAATTTGGGGTCATTTGACTGGAATTGCAGAGATATAAGCCCCACCCCCAAAATAGCCATTTTTCAAAAGTTTCTAGGTGTGGATTTTTTCCCACAGAGCTGGAGATCAAACTATCTATGTGATTGTCATAGCTGAGAATAGCAGATTCAGGACAAACTACTGAGAAATAGGGCAGATTCACCCCAAACTAGTGGTTATTCTATTATTAGATATACCAATCCAGTAAAAAAAAGTAAACTTCTGGCTCACTACACTAACAGTCTCCTTAGGTACTCCAGCACTTATTTCACCATCCAGACACTAGACTTTACGATGAGTGGTTATTTAAACTAATTTAATCAACCAAAGGGTCCTTCTAATCCTAAATGATCAGCCACATAGCCAGGTCAATATATAACTCAGAATTTACCCAATAATCATTCTGTTGCCAATCCTTTAGTATCTAATACCTAAAGGTTTATTTATAAGAGAAAAGGAGAGAGTTAAAATGGTCAAAGAAATTATATACATTCAATGATTGCAAAGTTCTTGAATCAGTTTTCTAGCACTGATGTTATAGACTGCTGGCTTGTAAATGCTATGGTAACGTCCAAAACATTGGAAGGTCCTCAGTTCATTGGTTCTAATGCTCCTTTTAGTGTAAGTCTATAGTCCAGAGATCAGAGCAGGAAAGAGGGAAAATGGAGATGCTTCCAGGGTCCTTTATACCTTCACCCATGTGGAGGGGATGCTCTCAGTCTTAGTTTGTGGAAAATTATAGGCACAAGATGGAGTTCAGGGTCACATGAGCCAGTCACATGCCCTTGCATGCTTTGATGACTCATAGGAGTAGCCATTACCCATATTCTGGCTAAAAGTATCCCCCGAGGAAGTCTCAAGTCAGCAGGGAGGGGAGATGAGCAGGGTGAGAGGAGGCATGGTCCCTTCAGTGGGGCGTGGAGTGGGGTCCCCCTTGAGGTCTGAGGCTCCTGGGAGGGGGTAGGGGTAGAGTAGTGGTGGACAACCTGCAGCCCGTGGGCCACATGCAGCCCATCAGGGTAATCTGATTGCGGGCCCTGAGACATTTTGATGACATTGACCGTCCACAGGCATGGCCCCCCGCAGCTGCCAGTGGCTGCAGTTCACCATTCCCGGCCAATGGGAGCTGTGGAAAGCAGCAGGCAACATGTTCCTGCGGCCTGCCGCTTCCTGCAGCTCCCATTGGTCGGGAACGATGAACCATGGCCACTGGGAGCTGTGGGGGGCCATGCCTGCGGATGGTCAACGTCAGCAAAATGTCTCACGGCCTGCAATTAGAGTACCCGGATGGGCCGCAGGTTGCCCACCACAAGGGAGTAAAGGCAGGTCCTCCTGCTTCTCTAACTTTGTGTAGCTTTTAAACTCTAAAACACTTACAAGTGAATAGGTACTCTACCCACTGATATTTATGTATCCCAGATGTATATGAAAAAATACCTGAAAAAATAGCCATTTTTCAAAAAAGTTTCTAGGTGTTTTTTGTTTCGTTTTTCTGCAAAGCTAGAGATCAAACTATTGCTGTGATGCAGGTCAATATAATTTCAATTGGTCAATTTTTATTCAAGATAGTGCATGGCACCCACTAAGACTTTGGGGGGCCTAATTGTGAATGGTATTTCAGAGCACGTTCACTTCTTCACTTGCATAGATATGCAGTCTGGAAGGATTACTGTGCACATGTGCCAAGAAAAAGGTGGAGAAGGTGTGACCCAGAAACCTCTTGGTGCCAAATGGGATACAGGGATCTCCTGGGTTTACCAAAAGGTGTCATGTAAGGGCTTTACTGAAAGCCTATGTCACACTGGTCATTACAACGACTGAGAAATGTATGGGCAGATAATGTGAAAGGAGTTATGTATGTAACCTGAAAATTACACATTCTTAATGCATATAAGTTAAGACCGGTCACAAGAAGGTGATGAACAGATTTTAGGGAGGAAGGGGGTAGTAAACACTTAGCTGTCTGGCACACCATTGTGTATGTATGTCTTCAGGCCAAACCAACCAGCATAAAAAACATGGGACATATTTGACGACAGGTTATGTTTGCTGTCAGGGCCAGGTACAGGCCCTGAGGACTTACAAAAACAAGGGAATTCCAAGATAAGCCTCTGAAGGGGATCTCCGGAGGGTGAAGGACCATATTATGTAACAGCATAAACAAAGTGGAGAGGGGCAAATTTTCATCCTTCAGTCTGGGAAGACAAGCTGGCAGCAGGCCTGATCTTATGAAAGAAAGGTGTCAGCCCTCCTGCTTGAATAAAACTGGGAAAAGGACTTGAGTTATGCTATCCTGTAGGAGACTGGATAATGTCTTATAATTAAGTGTAGGCTCTAGAAAATGGGTTATGATTTTGTTTTATATGTGACCATTTTTTTCCAATAGTCTTATTCTTGTTGGGAGAAGCAAATGGGAGAGTTCTGGGAGTGTTCAGTGGAACAGGGGCTGGGCACTCCAGAGGGACATGTAGAGGACTCAGCATTTGGTGCTTGCCTATCACTAACCTGTGGAGAGAATTAGGGCTGTGGAGGCCTGGAAGTAGTGCTTTGATGGGCAGATGTAGGTGGAGTCAGTGAGCTGACTCACAGGAGGCACAAGACTTCCCCGCATGAAGGGCTTGGGATAACAAGATACCTTACAACCCTGGGTACCCCGGGAAGTGTCACACCACTTTACGCTTGCCTGGATAGTTCGAAGAAATGTACCTATTCAGTGCCCATGATGAATACCCTGCCACTGACATTTCTTTCCAAACCTTTTTACACATATGTAATAAAGGTTTACTAACACGTTGCTTGCTACAAGCTGTGTCTGTTATAATATGCTTTATTTTATGGGGAGGTTTACTGTGAACAGAGAAGAATAGTGAGCAGCTGGTCTAATCAAAATTGTTCTCTCTCAGGTGGGGTGGAGCTGAGAAAGAGGCAGGGATAGGTGGACAGGGATGGGATTCATCGATTCAAAGGCCAGAAAGGATTATTTTGACCATCTAGTCTGACCTCCTGTAGAACACAAGCTACAGAACTTCCCAAGAGTATATATAATAGGAAAACATCCAATCTTGATTTTAAAATTGCCATGGAGAATCTACTACAACCCTTGGTAAGTTGTTTCAATGGTTAATTACCCTGACAGTTAAAAATTTACACCTTTATATCCAGTCTGAATTTGTCTAGTTTCAACTTCCAACTATTGGATCATGTTATATCTTTCCCAGCAGGATGGAAGAGCCCCATTATCAAAAATATGTTCCCCATATAGGTTCTTATAAACTGTGATCAAATCACCGCTTAACCTTCTCTTTGTTAAGCTGAATATATGAAGCTCTTTATGTCTATCACCATAGGGCATGTTTTCCAATCCTTTAATCAGTCTTGTGGCTCTCCTCTAAAACCTCTCCAATTTATCAACATCCTTCTTGAACTGGGGACACAATATTCCAGCTGTGGTCTCACCAGCCAGATACAGAGGTAAACCAGCCTCCCTGCTGCTACTCTAGATTCCCCTGTTTATGCATCCAAGGATTGCATCAGCCTGTTTGGCCACAGCATTGCATTGAGAGCTCATGGTCAGCTGATTATCTACCACCGTGCCCAAATCTTTTTCAGAGTCACTGCTTCCCAGGATAGTGTCCTCCACTGTAAGTATGACCTACATTCTTCGTTCCTAGATTTAATATGGCTAAATATAAATATAAATGTATACAGCACATAATCTTTGTGCCCCGCTTTCCAAGTGATCCAGATTGCTCTGTATCAGTGATCTGACTCTTCATTATTCACTACTCCAATTTTTATGTCATCTGCAAACGTTATTTTTTCTTCCAGATCATTGATAAAATGTTAAATAGCACAAGGCCAAGAACTGATCCCTGTAGGTCCTTACTGGCAATACAACCATTTGATGATGATTCCCTGTTTACAGTTACATTTTAAGACCTATCAGTTAGCCAGCTTTTAATCCATTTAACATGTTTAATCAAAATGTCATGCAGTAACAAATCAAACACTTACAGAAGTCTAAGTATATTCCATCAATACTACTATATTTATCAAAAAATCTTTATCTTTTTTGGTGAGATTACAAGTTAGATTGACATGATCTATTTTCCATAAATCCATGATGATTGGCATTAATTTTATTACCCTCCTTTAATTCTTTATTAATTGCATCCCATGTCAGCCACTCTATTATCTTTGCCCAGGATCAATGTCCAACTGAGAGCCCTAGAGTTACCCAGGTCATCCTGTTTACCCTTTTTAAATATTGGCACCATAATAGCTTTTTTCCAGACTTCTGGAATTTCCCCAGTGCAGTAAAATTTACAATATTAGTAGTCCAGCAAGCTCCTCTGCCAGCTCTTTTAAAACTCTTGGAAGCAAGTTATCTGGACCTGCAAATTTTAAAATGTTCAACTTTAGTAGCTGCTGTTTAAAATCCTCCTGAGATACTAATGGGATGGAAAGATAATCATCAATCATCATCATCATCACATTATATGACTATGTATTTTCCCCAAATCTACAACCAAAATATTTATTGAATGTCTGCCTTATCTACATTATTATTGATAATTCTACCATTTCCATCTAATAAGAGACCAATACCATTGTCAGAATTCTTTTTGTTCCTAGTGTATTTTTTTTTTTAAAAGTTCTTGTTATTGTCCTTAACTCTGCTGGCCATAGATTTCACCTTGTGTCCCTTTGCTTGCCTTATCAATTTGCTATACTTCCTAGTAATGAATACAAATCAAAGCTATCAAATTCCTCTTTCTTCCATTTATTATTTTATAGCTGCCTTCATTTTTTAAAAACCAAAACAATTTCTTGATTATGGCTTTTGGGGCATCAACTAAAGTGTTAAGCAATTTCTAATTATTATTCTCACTGATTTAGTTCTTCTTCACAGCTGATTTGGCTCAATTGTTTTCAGCTTTGTAAAATTGGCCCTGTTAAAGCACGGAAGTACAGGGCTCAACTTTGGTGCGTCTCAGAGCTTCAAGGAGACTGCAGAATGGGCATAAGTGTCTTCCTCAGTACACACTGAATGTAAAGATTTTCACTTCATCCTAGAGCTCTTGTTCTGATCACTTAAAGGTGAAGAGATAGCATAAGTAGTGTGAAAGGGCAAAAACAACCATATATGCATTAAACTGCATTTGCTAGAAAACTGGTAAATTTCAATTCCACAATCCAGTAAAATTGGTTCAGAGGGAAGATTTGTCAATCTTGTACCCTACACTAAGTGAGTATGGATATCCGCCATATTTGAATAGATATTCACCGTACTGAGGTGTTTCTCCTTTGTGACTTGAAGTGAATACTGGTAGATGTTGGAATCATATGCATGTTCAAAATCAACTCATAGTCCATTTCCTTGCTCTTACATCAAACAATGAACAATGTGTATACAGTGAGTTGTTATATTCTCTATGTATGGTTTTGTTTTTAAGCTTTCCTTACCGAAATCTACTATATAAGTATCATGTAGCAAATTTTTTTTTTTTTCCACACACACACACACACACACTAAAACAACCTAGCTCTACCATGGAGCTCCCAGACAAAGCTACTTGTCAGTTGCTTGCATTCCCTCCCAGTAGTGTACGTTTTTCTTTTTAATCAAGTATTTTAACATCATGTGTACTATGTTGAATTGACTGTAAATTCTGAACTATTCCTGACTTTTTGAACTGGTAAGTGGCACTGAAACAGTTAAACTGTTTCCTCCTTTTCACATTGGAATAAAGTTAATAAGCAACCAGTGACAGGCTGTATCTGCAGAAGCTAAAGTTATAAGTAATCCTAAAGGGAAAGAGGAAAATTGTTCCTGACAAGCTGAAATTCCATTATAAAACCTCCTGTATGTTGAAGAGCCCTGAGTTGTTCAGGGCATGAAGCTTGTTTCAATGTTTAACTAAACCTGTTTATAAAAAAAATATCTTGCCCAATATCAGTTTTCCTAAAGCATGCCCCTTAACCCCTGGTTTTTTTGTTTCTTTTCATTGTTGGCATGGAAACCAAGAGGCACTCCATTAGACTGATCAATGCATGGTTACATCAACATAACATTTTCAGTCAAGTTCCCAGGAGCCTTCCTCCTGAATCTGTCATTTTGATTCAGATAACTAAATCAGGCTAAGCACTGCAATGATAACGGATGACTTGCCTCATTAGCTGGCTCCTGCTGCTTGACTCTGTCAGGAAGCACCACAGTGACTGTCTGGGTTCCTGGGAGAGAGAACTGGTTTCCCTGATATTGCTTTGGTGTCTTTCCTCCTCCCCCCATTTCTATCTATTCTTTTGTCTCTATCTATAGAGGGAGAAAAAGAAAAAATACTGAAAATCTTTATGCAGAGAGAGTAAGAATTTCTTGCAAATGTTAAATAAATAGCTGATTACATTTTGAGTAGCATCCTAATAATAGCAGAATATATGTTCACCATTCACCACTAACCCCATACTTCCTGTTCCCTTTATATAGTCTTGAGGGTCACTCTTTTTTCATTAATATGCCTGTGATGGAATTTATAAACCCCACACTGGGACACAAGGGGTTAAGGAGTAGTTCTGGGCCCAGGTGGCTATGCAATGCTGCACCTGCAGAGCCTGCTTCAGCTGGAGGAGCTTAAAAGAGAGCCAGACAGCTCAGAAAGGGTCAGACTGGGTGAGAGGACTGACCTATATTGGGAGCTCCTCAGTAAGGAGCCTGCTGGAGTCCTAGCTGCAGGGGAGAGGTCTACAAGCAGCAGCTCCCTTAGAAAAGGGACTGGACTTTACTAAAGTCTGGGGATCAATTGTGATGCTTTCTGACTATGCCCTGGATTAGAAAGTGGCCTAGGGAGGCAGCTAGGAAACACACCTGGCAATTGGATATTGCTGCCTCTTGTAAGGCTCTGGGCTGGAGCCTGGACTTCCCTCCCAACACCCTTCCCATGAAGAGGGCACAAACACCATCACCCCTGAAGCTAGGGAGATAGAGACATTGTAAGACCTGAGGCAAAGGCACATGACCCACAAAGGCTTGGACCTGGGCTGAAGACTCTTTCCTTTGTGGGGGAAAATAGGCTTGTATATATTTTGTTGGACTCTATTACCCCCCAGATATTTCTCCCCCCCAGCCCCAGAATAGGGGGAGAATCAATTGGTAACCTGGCCAAAAGGCCAAGTCACCCTCCACCGGAAAAGAAGACACAGATGGCATGACCACTGATAGGGCTAGACACTGGGAAGAGTTGTGAGCGAGGTACCTAACCACTAGGCCTTACTACCAGTTAGCTCCTCCCGTCAATGCCCTACTTATTGTCGTATGTGAAGTTAGGCTATGTATGTGTAACTGAAACATGTTGTGAGGTTGAAAACACCCACAAGCAGCCTTTCAGGTACAACAGTAAAAAGGCCAAACAATGTTAATGTCTCATTGAGGAAATGTACACAAGCACAAGGATTATCCCAGGAACTGTGTACAATAGAAGCCTTTCAGCGATAGCACTACACAATGGGAACTGTTTGACCCAGGTCACAGCAAAAGAGCTTTCCAGCAAGTGGAAAGAAAATATAAAAGAGGGAAAATGACATCATGTGGTTACCTCATTCTCCCTACAACAACACAGCTGGAAACACCTGAGGAACAAAGACTGAACAGGAGGGAAGTGAAGGTCCCGGGCTAAAAGGGATTTCTAGCCTGTGTATGAAAACCTGGGAAACCCAAGATGAAAAGCCAAGGCAGCTTGTGCCTTAAGAATCTTCCAGCCTGTTTATCACTAAGGGTGAGAATTTGTTAATTCCTATCCTACCTATCTAGTATGTTAAGCTCAGTTTGCAGTTTTGTTTATTTACTAGGTAATCTGCTTTCATCTGTTTGCTATCACTTAAAATCAATCTGTGGTGAGGCAATGACTTGCTGGCATGGCGCCTCCTGCTGGTTGTCAAGGGAAGTAGCTCTTTTCCAGTTCCGGAGCACCCTCTGCCAGCTGATGTCTCGTCTACCACTGCCCCCCCCCCCCCCCCCCCCCCGTGTCCCTCCCGGACCCCGGTGCCCCTCTCCTTCAGGGTTGTGCATCCAGCAGCAACCTACCATCTCTGGGTCTCCCCTCCCAGGGGAACCCCCAACCCTCTATCCCCACCTTGCCACAGTGGCTACTACCAGTCATCATCTAGTCCCCACTCCCTGGGGCAGACTGCAGTCTGTAAACCACTCATCATCAGTAAGGGGGTTAGGACCTGCTACCTCTGCCTATTCCTGGGCTGCCCCTCTGCAGCCCTAGTACCCTTCTATGGGCCCTTAGCTCGGACTACAGCCTGCCTGGGGCTTTTCCTGGCTGGAGCTCCCCAGCTCCCTCTACTCTTCCCCAGCACTGCTCCACCTCAGATACCCTTCTCAACTCCTAGGCAGCTAGGTCCTTCTCTCTCAGGTAGCTAGAGAGAGTGTGTGTCTTTTTTAGGTTCTGGCCCACAGCTCTCTTATAAGGGCCAGCTGGGCCCTAATTGAGCTGGCCACAGCTGTGGTGAGCTACTCACTCAGTTTCCCCAGCTGTTCTTAATTCCTTTTACCCAGCCACAGCCCCCTCCAGGACTGCTTTTAATGCCTCCAGGCAGGAGTGGGATAACCACCCTGCTACACTATCCTTTTGTAGTTAATAAACTTATTTCATGTTTTAATCCAACATAGAACAAGGAACAACTTATTGACTTGTATAACACCTTCTGCCTTTGCCTATAATATAGGCAAATTTAGAGCCAGGTCCATTAAATAAGCCACCCACAAATGCTGGTACTCAGACTCCCTGCACAGATGGGCTCAAAGCAAAGAAGAGAGTGGTTGGGATTTCTCATCTAACTATATTCCATGGCATTCAGGGTTTTAAAGATCATCCTACAGAGGAAAGATGGTATAAATAATGACTGGGGTGCTAGCCTGGAATAGGGGAGACCGAGGTTTAATTCCTGGCTCTGCCACGTAGTAGTGTCCCTCTTGATTTTATAATCGCACAGTATCTTGGCCCACTTTTTGAAGCTTCCTGAAGACTGGCCACTTGAAAGAGCTTCCAGCCAACTGAGCAGGTGAAACTGACAGAAGGCTGGCTGAGTGTATTTGTATTTCAAGGACCTCACTTTGTCAATCTATCATCTGTTGACACCTTCCTTCCTTCCCTAGACTATCTAGTGATAACTCCCTCTCCCTTCACCAGCCATAACCCACATATAGAGTCAAACTTGGAGGATAGAAGGGAAGGGATTACTTGTCTGAGGAGAAAGTACCTTTTTCTCTTGCCTCCCATGCTCCACTCTGGTACACTCTAAAAAGGTCCCCTGTGCATTCTCACACACACCCTGCATGAAACATGCTGTTTCTTCCTGTATTCCCCCACCCGTTTTCTTAGATTAGTTTGCGGGAGTGAATGACTAGGGGATTCATCTAAATGAAGTTTCTTATGGGACAATGACTGACTGAAAATCCCACCTGTTAAGATTAAAACCTGATCAAGCTTGCAGTTGTTAAATAGCCTTAATTTGAATTAATGAGAAAATTATGTGAGCAAAACCTCACTTCATTTATTAGTTAGAGGAAGGTGATGAGAGATTTCTTTAATCTATTTATTGAATGGGACTGGATGATTTTAATACTAATAGGATGACTCATCCCTAAGTATTCAACCACTTAAAATGTCTCACATTGTTAGAGTCAACATAAGAAGCTATTTTTGTTGTATGATCACAGGTATTTGATTCTAGCTTCTTTGATCTTTGAAACAACTGAATACTACTATAACATTTCCCTTAAAAGTATGCTGTGAAAGAGAGACAGATCAGGATAAAGCTGCAATCCTATTGTCATCATTATGCTATAGAACAAATAAAACAGAGTGAATGTGTTTGGTGCTCATGATTGTTTACTCAGCATTTATTAGATTGTGTACCCATTAAACATTATATAGAAAACCTGTTGTACAATGATTCAAATGAGTGTTAAAAAAGTCTTATTTTATTTAATTTAAGCTAGAACTTTAAGTTTACAAAGCTGTTTCTTTATGGTCAGGAGTAGTGAGGCATCTAGCAAAATACCAACGCTTCACAACAACCTGGGGTTTGATGCCCTTGATCTGTGTTGAGAGCATATTGCCAAGTTCCTCAAAGTATTTCCATTTTCCTACAAGCATCACTTAAGTCTTTGCTGCATTGGAATTGAGCCAATGGGTCTTTTTACATCTGGTGATTCCTTCTAGTAGTTGGGACAAAGGATGTATTGGTGGAAGTGTACAGTTGAGTATTACCAGCGTATCAGCACTGGACAATCAGCCATGTCAAAGGCTGCAGAAAGATCTGAGTATCAACAGGCAGGTTTGTTTGTTCTCCAAAGCCAAAAGCCGCTTGTCCATCAGTGCCACTGAGGCTGTTTCTGTGCTGTTTCCTAATCTGAAACCTGATTGTGATTAATCTAAGACACTAACTAAGGACAGTCTGCACTCCGTACTTGCTGTTCCCACCCCCACTCTCCACCTCAAATGTTCTAAGATATTTCTTTCTTCTGGGTCTCAATGTGTACTTGACTTGTGTTGACTGTGGGTAAGAGCCTGGCACTACTGAAGTCACTTCAGAGTTTTGTCATTGACCTCAATGGCTGATCTCTCTCTCTCTCTCTCTCATTGTTTGGGATTTAGTGGTCAAGGGGCTACTGGAGCCATACGCTGCATCTGGGGATATATGGTAAGAGTGAACCATTAGCTCTCCTTACAGGAAGTTTCTGATCCAGGGTGAAATTACACCATCTCCTGTAGCAAATCAGTATTTCAAAGGGGAAATTATTAAGTTTCTCCTCTGAGCACATATGAATTTATCCCAGATAGAAATTCATAGTACTGCCAGCTCCAAGCACTGAAAAATCAAGAGTCAGGCACCCCCAAATCATATTTTAAAAAAAATCTGATTTTGCTTTGTCTTCTGAGCACTCTTCATGTCTTCAAGCTTTTATCTGCAACTGTGAGTTAGAAGTGTATTTTTTAAAAATGAAAACTGAGATTCTCATGGAATCTGAGGCTCTAAGAAAAAAATACCAAATATCATCAGGCTAGCAATAAGTCATGAGTTGACAACCCAGTTTATCATTTTCAAAATGAAAACATCTCTTTGTGGTTAGGGACAGTTTTCTGCCTGAGAACTGCCTTACATTTTACAAAAATCCCTGAGTTGTCATCTGTACACTTTTTTTTTTAAATCAGCAATGAGGATTTTCTTGCACAATTTTCTGAGCAAGCTCTTGCAGCTGCTTCTAACCTTTCTACAAAGTGACTTTTTTAGTATCTATTTCCCCCACAGGTTTAAGTATAATATAGCATTCTCTTTTTCGCTAAAGAAAGATTAAGATTAGCACTGTCTCCTAGTCTGAGATTCCCTCTTTTCAGCAGTAGTTTCCCTTAGGGTAAATACTTATTGAATCAAATAAAATTCTCATCATTCTGTGTCATCCTGATACTTCAGGAAGCTGAACTATAATGATTTTTCTAGACTCGAGACATCTTACTTCTACCCATTGCAATGTAGGCAACACCAAGTATTCAAGAAATCTTTACCCTTGAAATCGATGTTTAAAATTCTGTTGACTGGCAAATTTTTATCTATGCAAAAAGAAAACAGACAAAACAGAAACTCTTTCTAAACCCTTTTGGTATGCATGGATTTCTGAAAACTGAGTTTCCCAGTCTAACATGCCCTTGCTATGATGCTAAAAGTTCAGTTACTTCAATCACATTGCATTTAAGGCATTTTTTCTTTAAATAAGACATCTGGAAATAAATTGAGTCTTTATGAAGCAGTGCAAGTCTGTTATTTCAGAAATACCCACTCTTTGCCAAGCTACTTAATATCTCTACGTTTTATTACGTAGCACCTGTGGCAAACCATCAATAGCAGTATGTGCTCTAAAGTGAATTACAGATTCTGCTGGCTTTACACAGATATTATCTTGACTTCCCAAAGTAGTGACTCTAAATATCAAATGGTGTATAGCAAACTGATCATATTCCTCTCATTCATGTTAGCTGCCTCCAAGTATTTATATACAATGACTGCATATAAGCTGTATATGGAGTACTTATAAAAATAATTATAGCCTGAATGCTATTAAAATTGCCCAATCATTTCCTTTCTAAGTTCCTCACAGACTAAAGCTTCCCTCAGTGGACTAAAATGTCCAGGCCTCATCTGTGTCAACAGGTAAATTGTTTTGGAAAGTTTGAGGGGAAAACAGTTCTGAGTTTCAAGTGTAAGAAATACATGTTCTTTATTAAGAATATTCTTATGACTTATCTTTTAAATAGTGCTATCTCTTAAAATGGCTGACTAAAAGCTGAAATTTTGCACGGAAAGATGGGGGAAGGCCTTACTGAGGTGAATTGCTATTGAGCATTCCCATGAATACTGCTTTTTCACTTGGCTGAGTTGTGAGCCTTCAAAAAATCAGTCTGCACACGTGCAGGGATCTGCACAAGCATTGTCTTATTTTTCATACATCTCTTGTAAACATGCATTGGGCCAAAGATACCAGAGTCCATTGTCCAAAGTGTGGAGGGTGGAATGTACAGTTTATGAAGCTTGCACTGCATATTGTAGGGGTCAATAGAGCCATACTTCATTCACTGAACACTTAAGTTGAGAATTGGAAAAAGGTATCTAGCAATGGTCTGCCAGTATCAAGACAGAAAGAAGAACAGGAGTACTTGTGGCACCTTAGAGACTAACAAATTTATTAGAGCATAAGCTTTCGTGGACTACAGCCCACTTCTTCGGATGCATATAGAATGGAACATATATTGAGGAGATATATATACACACATATGTTCCATTCTATATGCATCCGAAGAAGTGGGCTGTAGTCCACGAAAGCTTATGCTCTAATAAATTTGTTAGTCTCTAAGGTGCCACAAGTACTCCTGTTCTTCTTTTTCCGGATACAGACTAACACGGCTGCTACTCTGAAAAGTATCAAGACAGTAGATTATCAAAATAATAGTAGGTAGTATATAAAACTTTAAAATAGTTCTTGTAAGGTCATGAACATATAGCAATCTTAATTCTAAATCCCAAAGGGGATGTTGTAGTCCCCCAGGATGAAAATGAATATTTTAGATGAGATGAAACAGGAGAGCCAGGTACTGAAGTCAGACAGAGAAGAGAGAATGACAAGCTATAATGTAGAATCATTTAGTTACTAGTCTTGGATTTATATTTTGAGAATTTGTGTTTAGTTATTACAATAGTATCTAATGGCTCTTTATTTAGTGAGAGAGGGATTAGCCTAGATCAAGATAAACTAAAGTTAAGTGGCAGAACTGAAACTCATCAGCACATAATGTTTTCCAAAAATCAGTGCAGTGTCAGGGACAGTTATGCCATTTCTGTGGCCTGCTGAGTTTCCATATGAACCACGTTAGTACAGACAACACTTCACAGGGATAGCATACTTAAATACACAGATGACCACTGAAAAGCACCGCTCAAGTATTATTACTCATTAAGTTACATAAGGGTAACTATAAAGCTAAGAAAGGAAAATGTGGAAGAATCATTCATATGGGGTTCATTAGTCAAACTCTCAAACCTCACTTAAAATTTAGATGTGATTTAGCTCAAAGGATAGGTGAAGTTTTGGGAGCCTTCTGATTTATAAGACATCTGTTTTACTAGCACAGTAGCAATATATTGTTGCCATTTAACCATGATCCATCAGAGCATTTTTAACACAATGTTCCATCTTAAACATTTATCTTTATAGCCTGCATTATTTCAGCCTTCCATTCGCTTTCCATCCTGTTCAGAACAAGGAAATTCAGTGCCACATGAAACAGTGAGTTAAAAAGTAATCCAAATATTTTTAAATCTCAAGATGATTTTGGTTTGGTTCTTGTTTTATCCAAAACCACTCTGCCCAGCCCTACTAGTAACAGTGAAGCTTATCCTGGCCATCACCCTGATTCAAGGCAAAACCAAAACCAAACCCCAAACCCTTTAACTTATTAAGATGTTGAAATATTTCCCCCACATCCCTCAGCCCTTCAATCTAAATATTGGCATAAGATTTACAATAGGAGAAACTTTCATATCAGGTGGTGTACAATGCCTGGCATAATGGAGCACCATTCTTGGCTGGCCATTAAGTATTGTAGTTTGCTTTTAACTACACTAATACCAGAAAACATCAGCAGAGAGGAATTGTCTGAGGAAAAACTCAATCACGCACACAAGGGCATATGGATCATCTCATTCTATGCTCATCCACAACAGAAATTCTCTAGGTTCCATCCAGCTGAACTTACTTGGATGGCATCAAGTACGAACAATTGATTTCAGTTAACTGAATAATAATCTTAAAGATATCTTGCTTTAAGATAGTTTTGTAGTTCATAAGCCTACACATAGCACTTATATACGCAGCGATGAAGGTTCTGGATATATCTAAGATAATACTGATTTCTGGGTGACCAACTTGAGACATGTTAGAGGGGCTTTGTGAAGGAGTTCACTCACTGCTGGAGCCACCTAGTAGTCAGGCAGGGGCATCTCCTTTCTGGGCAACCCCTGCTGACAGCCACTCCAACCCCGCAGTGGCCTGCTCCTTCCACAACTCAGCCCTCCAGCCAGGTTGCTCATTTGTCTCTTTCCATTTAGGGGTATATAAAGAGTCCAGAGGGTAGTCCTCTGGGTTACACAAGGCGCTCTGGGCTTCTCCTTGGATCAGGGTCTCATGGTCCAGACCCTTCTGTCTTCAGGGACTCCTCTAAACTGAATTCCCCACACCAAGGGGAGCTTTTTGGCACCCCCAAGGGATTGGTAGGGGAATCCCAGTCCCCACTCTCCACCAAGTTGCAATCTAGGGTCCAGTGGTAAGCAGCTAAGTCCTGCATCCCAAAGTGTCATACTGCTGCTTCCCTGGATCACTTCCTACCAGCCCCCTCTCTTCCCAACAGATAAAGTGAAGTTATCACATAACTGAACTCCGTCACAAACCTTCAGAGAGTGTCAAGTCCGTCCTTCATGGGCTTGACCAACTCACTATAACCAGGCCTCAGGTAGCAAGAACTTCAGGAACACAGATCCCTTCTCTTCCACTGTCTGTTTTCTACTGAGCTGCTCTACTCTGCTCCCCTTTTAAGCTCCTCCTCCAGCCCATGCATGTTGGTGAGGCAGGAGGGCCACCTAGGCCCAGAGCAGGTCTTTAACCTCATCCTTTCCATTGTGGAGTTTGTACATCCTAGAACAGGCTTGACATTTCATCAAGTACTGAGACATCCAAAATCACTAGTTATGTTAGAAAATGTAAGCCATATATACTTTATGCATATAGACTTTACATGCCTTACTCTTTTTACAGACACTCTAGTAACATATATGTTTTTTAAAAATTCAAAATTTATACTATTTGTGGGGAAATATAGGGGCAAAATATAGGACATATCATCTCACACTTTTACTAGAGAAGTAAAATATTCCAGGGGACAAAGTTTCTAACTTGGGTGCAGGGTGTTTAGATATCCAAATATTCTTTTAGGCTCTTGTCCCACATGCCTTTTTGCTAGATCAAAAGTAGGATATGGACATCTGATTAAGGTAGCCATAGGACCATTTACATGTCAGAATCAAATATTCTGTAAATGATTTTAAACTGAGTAAAAAAAAGCACAAAAAGTAAAATTCTAATGCTAGATATTGCCATGATAAGCATCAAATATGACAGGGAATCTGGGCTTTATAAACAGTAAAATTAAGACTCTTTCCCCTTATGTGTCTTCAAGGCCTACCACGACACCTTCTATCAGGGGTGGCCAAACTGTGGCTCACGAGCCACATGCAGCTCTTTTACTGTTAAAGTCTCCTCTGCCCCATTCTCCACCTACTCTTCTCCTCCTCGGGGGGAGGGGAAGCTTGGGACCTCTGCTTTGCAGTGGAGTGGTGAGGTAGTGGCTTCTGCCCAGCAGGGAGGGGCCTTCAGCCCGTGGGGTGCACCTGCTGAGGCTGGGGGCTTCAACAGGAGCAGGACTGAAGCCCCAAACCCCGTCAGGCACCTCCTGAGGGGCTGAAGCCCTGAGCCCCGGCCCCCAGCAGGTGTGCCCCGGCTCTCAAACTTCTGAAAATTGTCATATGTGGCTCAGAGGGCCAGTAAGTTTGGCCACCCCCCCTTATATCATAAATATGGTATTTTTTGAATGTTTTTAAACTAGTGTCCATCCCAATAAACTGTCACAGAGCCAATAATGTCCAGTTCTAATGTCTCAATTGTTTTATGACTTGCCATGTAGATACAGCAGAAAAGATAGGTCTCTTAATGCCATAAGTGTCTTGACCAAAAGTATGACTATAAAAGTTATAATGATTTTATTTCATTTATCCAGGTTTCTCTATACTTGGATCTGTGCTGTTTGTAGCTCTTGTCTTCTTTCTGCAGTTTGTTACAGAGTAGGGTATAATCTTCTGTAGTCACTATCTCTCATAATCTTCTTTATCAGTTTGCCCTTCTCTCTTTCTTATAAGTAGAGAATAGCTTTGTCTCTTTTTTATTATTTTCCATTTTTAAAGCTTTAAAAGAAGTGATTATACTAGCCTGTCTATCTAAATGCACTTTTACAGGTTTCTCTGAAAATGTCTTCTGTGTCCTGCGTGATATTATCTCTCGCTATTGCTAGAGAAACATCAGTTCTGTCAGACAAAGACATATACTAGATTGTCACTTGTCTTAGCTCTGGTATCCCTTGGGAGTATTTTGGATCATATTGACATTTATTTCAGGGGTTCACTATGATCATCTTTAACAGGGTCATATATAACCGAGTTACTCAATCCTCTCTCTCCTTTTTCAATTGAATTTTCTTGTACAACAGGTTATTTGGTTGGCTAAATGTTTCACTTCTTCCTTTTCTGATACCTTGTCTGCATTGTCCTCTCTGTATCATGCAGTGTTTGTACACAGTTCTGACAAAATGAAGCTGTTTTCCATTCTGCTATATTTCTCCCTAATTATGCTTTCATACAAAACAAATTGGAAATGTACTAATAATGGATGGAAACTGTCTTAATAAATTCCCTGTGCTGCACGATATAGCATTGCTAGGCTCTTTTGTTATATAGTAATTATATTCAACCATTCAAAATAAATGTTAGACATTAAAGGGATGTTATTTAACACAGTGAATAATTAAAATATCCATTTCTCATACAGATGTTAGCATTGCTCATATATTTTGCCTTCTTCTGTATTGCCATATTCTCTTGCTTAATGGAGAATCTTCTGTGAAAAGAAGTAAACACACAAGTAACTGAAATGCAAAAATGTGCAACACTTCTTTGTACGTAAGGCCTGTCCAACATCCATTGAAGTCAATGGAAAGATACATGTTGGTTTCGGTGAGCATTTGATCAATCCTTTGTATAGCATCTTCCATCCAAGGATTTCAATGTGCTTTTAAAAACTTCCAGCTTAACCTCACAACACTCCTGTGAGGTACCATAGATAAGTGCTATGCCTATTCTTCCCTGGTCTTCACAAACAGGGAAGAATTAGTAGGGGAAGCAAAAGTGGATGGGAACCTGGGAGGCAGTGACCATGAGATGGTCGAGTTCAGGATCCTGACACAAGGAAGAAAGGAGAGCAGCAGAATACGGACCCTGGACTTCAGAAAAGCAGACTTTGACTCCCTCAGGGAACAGATGGACAGGATCCCCCGGGAGAATAACATGAAGGGCAAAGGGGTCTAGGAGAGCTGGCTGTATTTTAAAGAATCCTTATTGCGGTTGCAGGAACAAACCATCCCGATGTGTAGAAAGAATAGTAAATACGGCAGGCAACCAGCTTGGTTTAACAGTGAAATCCTTGCTGACCTTAAATGCTAAAAAGAAGCTTACAAGAAGTGGAAGATTGCACAAATGACTAGGGAGGAGTATAAAAATATTGCTCAGGCATGCAAGAGTGAAATCAGGAAGGCCAAATCGCACTTGGAGTTGCAGCTAGCAAGAGATGTTAAGAGTAACAAGAAGGGTTTCTTCAGGTATGTTAGCAACAAGAAGAAAGTCAACGAAAGTGTGGGCCCCTTACTGAATGAGGGAGGCAACCTAGTGACAGGGGATGTGGAAAAAGCTAACATACTCAAAGCTTTTTTTGCCTCTGTCTTCATAAACAAGGTCAGCTCCCAGACTGCTGGACTGGGCAGCACAGTATGGGGAGGAGGTGACCAGCCCTCCGTGGAGAAAGAAGTGGTTCGGGACTATTTAGAAAAACTGGATGAGCACAAATCCATGGGGCCGGATGTGCTGCAGCAGAGGGTGCTAAAGGAGTTGGCGGATGTGATTGCGGAGCCATTGGCCATCATCTTTGAAAACTCATGGCGATCGGGGTAGGTCCCGGATGACTGGAAAAAGGCTAATGTAGTGCCCACCTTTAAAAAAAAAAAAGGGGGGGAAGAGGTACAGGCCAGTCAGCCTCACCTCAGTCCCTGCAAAAATCATGGAGCAGGTCCTCAAGGAATCAATTATGAAACACTTAGAGGAGAGGAAAGTGATCAGGAACAGTCAGCATGGATTCACCAAGGGGAAGTCATGCCTGACTAACCTAATTGCCTTCTATGATGAGATAACTGGCTCTGTGGATGAGGGGAAAGCAGTGGATGTGTTATTCCTTGACTTTAGCAAAGCTTTTGATACAGTCTCCCACAGTATTCTTGCCGCCAAGTTAAAGAAGTATGGGCTGGATGAATGGACTGTAAGGTGGATAGAAAGCTGGCTAGATCGTCGGGCTCAACGGGTAGTGATTAATGGCTCCATGTCTAGTTGGCAACCGGTTTCAAGCGGAGTGCCCCAGGGGTCAGTCCTGGGGCCAGTTTTGTTTAATATCTTTATTAATGATCTGGTGTATGGTGTGGACTGCACTCTCAGCAAGTTTGCAGATGACACTAAACAGGGAGGCGTGGTAGATATGCTGGAGGGTAAGGATCAGATACAGAGGGACCTAGACAAATTAGAAGATTGGGCCAAAAAAAAACCTGATGAGGTTCAACAAGGACAAGTGCAGAGTCCTGCACTTAGGACGGAAGAATCCCATGCACTGCTACAGACTAGGGACCGAATGGCTAGGTAGCAGTTCTGCAGAAAAGGACCTAGGGGTCACAGTGGACGAGAAGCTGGATATGAGTCAACAGTGTGCTCTTGTTGCCAAGAAGGCTAACGGCATTTTGGGCTGTATAAGTAGGGGCATTGCCAGCAGATCGAGGAACGTGATCAGTCCCCTTTATTCGACATTGGTGAGGCCTCATCTGGAGTACTGTGTCCAGTTTTGGGCCCCACACTACAAGAAGGATGTGGGAAAATTGGAAAGAGTCCAGCGGAGGGCAACAAAAATGATTAGGGGTCTGGAGCACATGACTTATGAGGAGAGGCTGAGGGAACTGGGATTGTGTAGTCTCCAGAAGAGAAGAATAAGGGGGGATTTGATAGCTGCTTTCAACTACCTGAAGGGGGATTCCAAAGAGGATGGAGCTCGGCTTCTTCTCAGTGGTGACAGATGACAGAACAAGGAGCAATGGTCTCAAGTTGCAGTGGGGGAGGTCTAGGTTGGATATTAGGAAACACTATTTCACTAGGAGGGTGGTGAAGCACTGGAATGCTTTACCTAGGGAGGTGGTGGAATCTCCTTCCTTGGAGATTTTTAAGGCCCGGCTTGTTAAAGCCCTGGCTGGGATGATTTAGTTGGGAATTGGTCCTGCTTTGAGCAGGGGGTTGGACTAGATGACCTCCTGAGGTCCCTCCCAACCCTGATATTCTATGATTCTATGATTCTATTTTGCAGATGGGCAAACTGAGGTACAGAAACTTTTTGGGCCAATTTATCCCCTCTGTATTTATTTTTCCCAGATAAGGGACTGAAAAATTCATAAGAGCTGTCTGGCAGAATTTCTGTTGCTGGGGAGGCATTCAGCTTGTGCCTCCTTGTGGAAGTGACAGCAAGTCTAACCCCTGAAACCGTAGATCTCCTAAGAGCTATGTAGATCAGGACATTGTGCCACTCTACAGCCTCCTAGCTCCACCTCCTCAATGAGCCATACTCCTATGAAGTATCTGTTCCACAAACCACCGAACTGCATTAAGTTAGCCTAGAAATCCTTTCAGGGAAGGAGGAGGTCATGGAAAGCAGCTTTCATTCACCATCCACAGAACCTGATCCTATGGCACAGCCAAGGACTGGACTGAGATGAGAGAAAGGGTGAGCGTGCCACAGGACTGGCTCACTATCTCTATTCTCTTACCCCCTCAAGTCTCGAGGAGGGTTGCTATCCTCTTCAGGAAGAGCAGCATGTGGCCATGTGACTTGCCCAGGACCCCACAGGAAATATTCAGCAAAGCCAAGGAATAAAGCAAGGTCGCAAGCTAAGGATACAATCAAATATAGAGGTGTCTAAATGCCATCAGTTGCATTAGCACTTATAAGCACTTGCAAATTTGGAATCTGCTTCTAAAGCTTTCCTCCAAGTTAAATGTTCTGGAGTTTAATTAGTTTTTTGTGAAACTATTCATGAAATAGGAACTGCTTATATTTCTGCATCAAAGCCAGAAAGGATCATCCTTCTAGGTACCTCCTCCTTCCACTTCTGTTTAGGGCCAGCCTAGTTGCTTGTTGCTAAGTCTAGGATTCTGGCAACCTAGGAGCTGACTTTTCAGAAAAATAGAAGCAATCTGCATCCTCTAACTATTCTAAGATATTTTAAATATTACTTATAGAAATCCCCCCCACAGACTGCTTTTCTGAATATATGCAGCAAGTCTGTCCCAGCTACATGTATTTTTAGCTTAAATGCTTGTTTGCATTATTTGACTAAGCATAAATTGTGCTCTTGACTACATAACATTTAAAATAAATTCAGTCTTAGGAAGTTTTGAAGAGTTATTAAAGTGTTAAAATTATATTTTTCTCCCTCTGATTTTATGAAATATAGACTTACGCAAAAGGCAGTATTTCAAGATGTCAAATTTTAGTTTGAGTGAAAGTGCAATAATTTGACAAGAAAGCAATATCTTTATTATTAGTGTTTTTATTATTATATTCTTTTCTTTTCTTATTTCCTGTCAAACTTTGAAAAGAACAAAAACCTTATGCCACAGCAACTTCTAATTATATGAGGCCCTATAATGCACTGTCACCAATTCTTAAGACAATACAGTACATTCCAATTCCCTCCTTAAAGCGCATTTCCTTTGTAAAGTGTACAATTAATAATCATCCATTTGTATATGTATCAAATAACCAAGGTGTTTGTAAGCGCTTAAAGTTAGGTACTACTAGTAATATAAAAAGGTCCAATAGATTAAGATTGCTGAGCAAAAGAAGTGGCTGAAAAATTTTGAAATTTCAGTGAATGTTAAAATGTCAGGTTTTGGGCAAAAATGGATCAACTCACTTATTTTGCTGAAGCACTCACTGGCTCTCACTGACTTCAAAGGATGCTACTCAGCAGTTTTGAAAACCAAGCCACTTATTTAGGCTCCTCATTATGGATTTAGAATCCTACCTGTAGGCAATCAGTAATAGTTAAAAGTTGTTTCCATATTGGATTTTCACTTCATGTGTTCTGCCAGAAATTGTGCCACAAAGGGTATTTTCCCCATCCAAAACTTTAAATTATGAGTATTCCCATTCACAATACTACTTAAACGAGTAACAATACCACTCAAATGAATAACATTAGGTACATGCTTTGAGCTGCTCAGGAATTTTCAGTGAGCCATTTTCCCACCAAAATTTCTGATTACTCAAAACTGAACCTGTTGGCAGGAAAGGATCAGTTTCAATTAATTTCTTGACTTGAAAAAAAGAATTCAAAAAAGTTTCAAGAATGTCAAAATGCCCCATTTTGACACTTTAAGCAAAAAAGTTCTTTCCATTTTAAATGTGATTTTGTTTCAAAATTTGAGCTAAGTATAGTATTTTGTTTTAAATTGGTCAAATTTAAATGAAACATTTCCATATTATTAAAATAAAACATTTTGATTGACCCAAACAAAAAATAAAATCTGTTTATTGATTTGCAAACTTTCTGAGATACTGAATTTTCATCCTGATTTGGGCTGGGAATTTTTTTTTTTTTTTGTAAATCTCAAATATTTTTCCAGTATGGGAAAAACATTTCCCACCCAATTCTACATGTACATGAGTGTTTGGATGAACAGGTTCTTAGATTGTAAACACCTCAGGACTGGAAAGTCAATGGGACTTAGGTTCCTCAGTAACTTGATCACTTTATTTTATATTTTTAAACCCTTATCTTTTTATATGCCTGTAAAGTGCCATTCTCAGCTTTGGCAGTATATAAATAATAACAAACCAAGTAACTTTATCACTGTCTTACCTTGGTCATGTCAGCAAATACATGTGTATTCATTTTATGGTCCTCTTGCAATCTCTTTCCTCATACTTTATTTTCTCACGTAACTTTTTAGTTGCCTCAGCCTGTTATAGCTAAAATAGACAAGATTTGAGAGCAACTGTGTAGTATACAACGTGCCAGGAATATTTTTTATTCTAAATGGATTTTTTATGTGACTATATGAGATACAAAACAGACACAATGCTGATCATGAAGAAAAAAATGCAGCACCAGAATTATGAAGATATTGGAAATTTAAGATGTCAAAACCTTTGATTGATTAGGTATGTCCTTGAGTTTCATTATATTTCTAAAGATATTTGGAGATTTTGAAAGTCATTACCTGGGTCTTGAAGGGATAACAGCTGTCACCTGGAAAACAGCAATAAAAACATTTGTATTTCTCATCTTTAATTACAGAACAGAATGTACATTGATTAACTTGGGATATATGAATTTATAGCCCCTCGACAGCCAATCTCCTTTAATGTGATCGGTTTCAAGTATATCTGCCAGATCAAACTGTAAGAATCCTAGCCTGATTCTGTGTACATCACAACCACATCAGAGATGTTTACAGTTTAAATCACAAACCACAGGACCCGCCTATTCAAGGAATGGACGGATATGTGGTTATAAATTTGTTTTAGTCAGAAGGCTGAAGATTGAGAAGCACAAGCAATTTGTTCTATCCAGAACAGCAGAGAAATGAGAATCTTCACTGAGAGCAAAGTCAAGTTAGAAAGATAGCAGTACTGTTAATAATTAATTTCACTTTATTGTGTCTGGCACCTGTCTATGATACCACAATATCCAGTTGGAAACTGTCATATCTCCCTATGTGCAGTAGTCCAAGTGAGATGCATTGTGCCTTGCTGTGGTGCTGTCCAACATTATAAAATTAAATCAGGAAATGCTGTCAGCAACACCTCATCCCATTTAATGTAATTAAATCTAATTTGGAGGTGAGAGAGTGTGACTAAAGCACTGGCCCAAAGAAGGAAAATCTATATATTGCAACCCCCACATTAGGGGTTCGTAAATCATGTTCGATAACATAACCATTCTTTCCCCCTGAACTGCCATCCAATTTTTTAATTTAAACTCAATTCAAAAGGAACCATTTCACATCTTCAAATTATGGGACATACTGTAATCCAATCCTGCTGAAACAATCATATAGTGAATAGCAGTTGAAATTTTCTATTTATATGGCTCAGTTTTCTTGATTTGGTACATCGAAGTTTGGGTGAGCTCTCTCTATGGAAGAAATACTATTTATCCAAGGTATGCAATAATACTCAGCTCTTATATAGTGCTTTTCATCAGTAGATCTCAAAGCGCTTCTCAAAGGAGGTCAATATAATTAGCCCCATTTTTATAAGTCAGGAAATTGAGGCACAGAGAGGGTAAGTGACTGGTTCAAGGTTACCCATAGGCCAGTGGCAGAGCCACGAACAGAAACCAGGTATTCTGAGTCCCTCCCAGGGGCCAATCCACCAGCCCCACTCTCTCCTTTGCCCCTCCTCTTACTGTAGTAGCTCAGTGCCTCAGAATCTTTCAAAAATTGATCCTGCTAGACTCCACTGTGCTAGTGTAACCCACACACCTTCTGGGTGGCGGTGTTCTCTCCCATCTAGTAGCACCGAGATCACTTAAAGAGAGAGATAAAATGAGTCTGCTCTACAGCCTTAGCTAACAGCCAGTTGGCTTTTAGCTCATGCAGAAGAGGCTCATGCACTAAACTGAAGAGGTTCCTGGTTTGATCCTGCCCGCCGATGACTGGGGTCTTTCGGCGTTACACTAACCTCCTACCTAAACTTTTGCCTCTGAACAGAAGAGTGTCAGAGGCCATTTGTTCTGCAGATGTTTTTAAAATGAGGGCTTTTAAATGTATTTTTGATACCTGTTACAGCAATATACAAATTTACCTAAAGTGAAGACTGGAGAAAAGCCAGAATGAATTATTCACCAACTTTCTCAGTGCATAGGACCTGAGCCTGCACCACTGAATTCAGTGAGAGCTTTGCCATTGCCTTCACTGGGTGCAGGATCCAACTTTTAATGGATAATGTTTTGAAATGGTCTGAGGCCTGGTCTTTGTTTGTGGCCTTAATTTGCACCTGCAAAATTTGTTCCACAACATAAATTAAAGGCGTCAGCCACAAAATTTAGAACAAGAACTCTTATACCTCAAAGTCTGTGAATGTTTGGACTCATTATAGGCACTGGACTCATGGATTTGGCTTAGAGCAATATAGTGATGGAGGGCTGTGCAATTTGATTTCTGGATCTCCCTCCCCTATGTCTAAATTTCACAGTAGTTTGAATATAGGGTTTCAGTTCAGGCTCAACTCTAACAGAAATTGGCTGTATATCAATTGTAGTAATTTCCCCTGGGGCAATGTTGATTTTACCAATCACTAGTCTGTCTATGGCCTCTTGAAATTCCTGAGTGTTCTGTATGGCTCTTGGTGTTTGCAGATAGATCAAAGATTGGCTACTTGGTCCCCCTTCCTCTTTCAATGTACTTCTGTATGTGGTGGATACTTGGTTTCAACATACTTACAAGCTTTCCAATGGCTACTTTCAGTAGCCAGAAACAGCATTCCTTGAAGAGATTTCTGCTTTACAGAGCATACACTCAGCTTTCACCAGGTTCCTATCACTCCCTGAGAAGTTCCCAGACAAGGCCTTTCTCTTTCTCTACAGTGTTTCAAAATGGAGGCCTTTCACTTCAAAATCAGCCAGCCTTGCCCTTTTAAGGTTGACTGACCAATCAACACACACAGAAATCAATAGGACTAGGTGATGGGTGAATCTCAGAGATCCATATATCTTTTATCCTAGTAATTCCACATGCAATTAAATAGAGTCCTGTACAGATCAATCAGTATTTGTCACATTTCTAGCTTCGATCCATTGTGTGAGTATTTTACGAGTTTTAGTTCAAACTTTATAAAACGTTCTAATGTCAATGGTTTGCATATTTATTTCTCTACAACAGGGGTAGGCAACCTATGGCACACATGCCAAAGGCAACACGCGAGCTGATTTTCAGTGGCATTCACACTGCCCGGGTCCTGGCCACTGGTCCAGGGGACTCTGTATTTTAATTTAATTTTAAATGAAGCTTCTTAAACAATTTAAAAACCTTATTTACTTTATATACAACAATAGTTTAGTTATATATTATAGACTTATAGAAAGAGACCTTCTAAAAACATTAAAATGTATTACTGGCACATGAAAACTTAAATTAGAGTGAATAAATGAAGACTCAGCACACCACTTCTGAAAGGTTGCCGACCCCTGCTCTACAATATTAGGGTAGGATGAGGAATGTCTAAATAGTTTATGTAACAGCAAGGTACTTAAATACATTATTTCTTTTGAAATTACTATACTGTGCTGGCACTGTGGGTGGATGGCAAAGTACAGTCAGTCCCATTTCATACAATGGTATTATGGTTAAAAATGTTCAAATGTCTACTATATAAGGAGCTGATTATTTAGGATTGTTATCTAATAGTTTGTAGATAAGATGCTTGTAATTGACTCAGATACTTTTCTTCACTTTTGTTTGCACAATTTAGAAAACAAGTTCCCTTAACTGTCACATGTAATATATTCTATTATAGGCACTGGAATTTATATTGAAAATGCAAAAAAGTTGCCATACACAGCATGGGGAATTAATAAATATGCATCTGCTATTCAGATGGGTGCAAGTTGATACTGCAATATACTGTGGTTTAGATTCTTTTTTAGTATCTACTATTAAATAAAGGAAATTAAGCTGGTTAACTGTGGCCCTCCCCTAGAGTTAAGCAAGCACATACAACATACTTGTGTACATTGTACTCTGGTTATGAACACAAATGTTAATTAGCCTAAACCAAACATTACACTCTTTAGGCAGATCCTGCAAGCAGCTGAGCACCTTTCACTTCGAATGAGGTCAGTGGGGATTAAGGCTTCTCAGACCCACAGCACCTTGAAGGATTGATTCTGTACTGAATAAAGATGAAGGACCTATCAAGCTGTCCATATACAAGCAATATTCCTGCTTATCGTAGCAGGCATGCCATCTGCATATGGAGTTCAGGAGGAGTAAGGCCAGTGGAAATTGGTCCCCCATATGGACAAATTGGGGAAAGTCCAGAGAAGAGCCACAAAAATGACTAAAGGTCTAAAAAACATGACCTATGAGGAAAGATTGAAACATTTGGTTTCTTTAGTCTGGAGAAGAAGAGAGGGGACATGAAAACAGTTTTCAAGTACATAAAAGATTGTTACATGGAGGAGAGAGAAAAATTATTCTCCTTAACCTCTGAGGATAGGATGAGAAGCAATGGGCTTAAATTGCAACAAGGAAGGTGTAGGTTGGACATTAGGAAAAACATCCTGTCAGGGTAGTTAAGCACTGGAATAAATTGGCTAGGGAGGTTGTGGAATCTCCATCATTGGAGATTTTTAAGAGCAGGTTAGACAAATACCTGTCAGGGATGGTCTTTAGTCCTGATATGAGTACAGGAGACTGGACTAGATGACATTTCAAGGTCTCTTCCAGTCCTATGATTCTATGAACTAAGTGGCACCTATTTTTAGTTAACTTGCCTATATATTGTAATAAGCCTGAAATTAATCAGCTGTTTCTCAGTAAGCCCAGTAAGATAAAGAATTACTCATTCTCATTTATATGTTACTCTAAAGCATTATCCCTATCTTCTCTGTAAGTAAGTGGAAGACATATTGGGTGTTTGATTTAACTGTGTAGCAAGCATGCTGGTGTTGGAACTTTGTGTTTGTCATATATTTTTTTGTGGGAGGGGTATTTAGTAGTTTTTCAAAAACTTCCTTTGATGTTGGGTTATTATTCCTGCCAATCATTACTTAACTGAAAGTGTTTTATTTCAGAAAAATAGTGGCCTTATTGAAAGAATGCATTTAAAAACAGTTCTGGGGTTACTGCAATGCCAGAATTATTTGAAATTTACTTTGAAATGTGTGTTTTCTAAGATCTTGTTCTGATCTTCTTTAAATTACTTTTCTTTTCCCTCAAGAACACTCATATCTCTTTACTTTTAGAGCATTTGTGCACAGAGCGCTCTCACAAAATTTCCTTGATAGTAGCCTTATGGAAGCTATAAAGTCCCTAGAAAAACATATCTTTCCTATATTTAAAGGGTATGTGATATTCTTGTTATAATATAAAGATTTATATGATTATTGGACACTAATCACACTTCTTTAAAATGAGAATAAGATAACTGTTTATGATACTGTTGCTTGAAACGGTTTGCACTTCTGAAGTTTAGCTTCAATGAAAATACATTGAGCTTTGAGAGAGTCTGCAGCAGTGTTTTGCAATCTGTATAATGTTGTCACATTTACAAGCAACTACCATGGGAAAATATTGTTCATTTTTTATGACTGCTGTCTTGCTTTCAAATGTTTCCCCAATGAAAGAATTTCACATACACTACTTCCCAATTCTGTGCTGTATCTTCTGCAAGAACCATATTCCTAGAGTGGAATACATATCCAAGCTTATTTCACTTTCCTAAAACTCCTAACTGGTGTTGGGCTTGTTACATTCCATTTGTTACTCTATTTTGTCTGTCCTTCCATTTCTGGCCCACTCTTATTCTGTCCCATAATATGGGACAAATCCTGGCCAATGCACCACCCTCTTTGCACAGCCAGTATAAGAACAGCCTTCAAGATGCCTCACTTGTTCTGGTAGAGAGTGGATCTGTGGCCATCAAAAGTGGCTTAAAGATATCTATGCCACCAGCTCTGGAGTTGTGCCAAACATAGCTCAGCTGCATAAGAGAATCTGGACCCAAGTCTCTATCCCTTTTTAGAGGAAGAATATGTAAACTAATCACTAAGTTTGAAAGGAACAAGTGGGATCCTCTTCTTCTCGAAGAAGCTATGGGACCCTAAAGATTCTCCCTGCTACTACCGCCACACATACTGAATGAGCAAGTTATATTTGAGTGTATCCCCAAAAAATCACCTCCTCCAAACCTGTAGGCTAACCTTGTGCAAAGTGGTATGATCACGGTCGGCATGAATGAGCTTGTATTCATTGGGGCAGTGAAAAATTGTCTCACAGCTGCTGATGAAAATGCTAAAAGCTAGGTCTATTCACACAAATGAAAGATTCTTCCCAAAGCCACGTGTGAAGAAAAAGGTCTACACTGACTGTGAGGAGTAAATGTAATAAGGTTTGAACTTGGTTAGACTGAGTTGTAACTAGAAAGTTTTCAGATTTTTGAATTTTTATGGAGGGGGAGAAAAGGCAGAAAAATGTGACATTTTCAATTTTATTATCTTTTTGCTTGTTAGAGCTCAAACTGGAAAAAAAATCAGATATATTGAACATTTGTTAATAGGGCATTGTGGGAAATGGTTTAAGATTTTTGAAAACTTTTTCTGTCCCAAATCAGGATCAACATATGAAATGTCAAATTTTCATGAAGAGACAACCTTCCCTGCCCAAATCCATCAAGAACTTAAGAACTGCCGTACTATGTCAGACCAATGGGCCATCTAACCCAATATCCTGTCTTCTGAAAGTGGCCAATCCCAGGTGCTTCAGAGGGAATTAACAGAACCAGGCAACTATTGCATGAATCATCCTTTTTGTCCACTCCAGTGTCTGGCAGCTAGAGGCTTAGGACCCCCCAGAGCATGATCATCTTGGCTAATCGCCATTGATGGACTTATCCTCCATGAACTTAAATCTTTTTTTAACCCAGTTATACTTTTGGCCTTGACAACATCCCGTGGCAACAAGCTCCACAGGTTGACTGTGTGTTGTGTGAAGAAATATTTCCTTTTTTTAAAAATCTGCCTCCTGAAACCAGTCACCTAAAACATTTTGTCTTGCTAGTATCACGTTTCATTCTGATTTTGACCTTTTCTCTTTTTAAAATATTTTTGTTGTTTAAAAAACATTTAGTTGAAAATTTCCCAACTAGCTCTAGTTGTGAGTACAGTTTCTCACTGCTGACCAAACCCAGCTTCTGACAATAACTAAACCATGGCTCTTCAGGGGTGCTGGATAGAAAAAGTAATACATATCACAGACCCTCAGGATATTTCTTTTAACTCTTGGCTGAGGCTGGAAGATTTTAAACCTCTTTCAATAGGCAGAAAGGTGGAAACAAGTCCTTAGAGCCCATCTGAGCAGGTAAACCTGGAGGGAAAGCTGGTGGCTATGGATTGTTAGGTTCCTTGGTGGTGGAACTGAGAGCTGTGCCTCCAAAGTGGGGGAAATTATGAAAAGGAGGTGCTGGTGTTGTTGCTGGTTTTGTCTGTTTCTTAACCTGGGAGATTTCTGAACCACACCCTGGCTAGAGGAAAGAAGAGACGGGGCAATTATTTGCCTAGTCTATAGTGAGCAGGACTGTACTGATGCTTAGAGACTATAAGAATTGCTTTCATTATTATTATCCTCTCCACCCCCGAGTGGATCCTTGGTTGAATGAAGCAGTCTTGTGCTATTTGTGGTCACTTTAACTGGATGGAAACTAGCTGTCCTACATTTGCTTTGTTTTACTTGAACTATTACTACTTCTTCTTTCCTTTATCCCATCCTCTGGGGTTAGGTCGTCATACAAGCATCTGCATCTGTGCAAGGCACGTTAAGATCACCTGCTTACCACCATCTCTGATGCAATCCATCTATCACTTCTTTCTTTGGGATCTCTTTCCTACCAACCTCTTCTGCCATTCAATCTTCACAAGGTCCTCTTCATTCATCCTCTGTACATATCTGAACAAATGCTTCCTAGATTTTACCAGCTACATCAGACTTTTACTTGCATCCCAATGCTTTCATTTTGAAAGCTCTTTGTGTAACTCTTTTTGTATCACAAAGACCTCTCATCTTGAACTCCTGTAGACATCGAATTTGTCTCTTTTCCACCCAGGCTTCTGCCATAGAGCAGATAGCATTGGAGGCTGCACCATTGTTCTGTACAGCTGGGCTTTCAGTCTGGGTGGCACATGCTTGCACACACAACACCCAAGTTGTTCCACACTTTTCCAGCACTCCCCAGTCTGAACTGTATCTCATATTCAAACTCACTATCTTCTGTAATCCAGCTGCCAAGGCACTTGAACTGGTCTGTCTGGTTTAGTCATACTCCATTAATCTCTATGTCAAATTCCCTGTGGCACCTCTACTGACCCACTAGATCTCAGTTTTAGCCAGGTTCATTTTTATCTCACGTGTGCTTAGCTGATCATACCACTAGTTACCATTTCCCCCTAGGTATTTTTTTGATAACACCTTTATTGATATGTCTTCTGCATATCACAGTGCCTCACCCTTTTCCCATTGGGATCTTCCTGCTGACATAGTCCATCAATATGATAAACCAGCAGCGGACTGAGGGTCGACCCCTGGTGCAGTCTGACTTCCACTTCAAAGGCACTCACCATCCCAAAACATGTTCAGATCACAGTTTTAGGTGCTCTATATAGGGCATTCACTGTAGTTATTAAATCCTCAGACACTCCATATTTCCTCAGCACTGATGTGAGGATCCTTCTGTCCGCTTTTACTTGAACCTGTAGCCAAAAGAGCTGTCCTGTGACTGATTATTTTCCTCTGGTGGAACCTGGAAGTTTTTCCCTCCTTTTTGGGACCCAACTTAAAGGGGCTGCTACCCCAAACTTCAAAGGTAACAGGTGGTCCTGTTACTTTCATGCTTTGAGCTCTCTCTAAAGGAAGATGTGGGACTTACTGACTAAAGTATATCTTGCTAAATCCTTAGGTAATCAGTCAATGGCAAAATTCTTTAGTAGTAATAACAGCTAATCACTTATGACACAGTGGCCTTACGCAGGAAAATCTAGGATCTTGCTAAAATATTTTAATCAAGATATTTTCCTTTCCTGTGACTAAATTGTTATGTCACAAACTAATTATTGAAGGGCTGAGCAAACTTGACAGTCTCTTCTGAAAAGAAAGTACTGTGGGTTGACAGGTTTGGCATGGGAAGACTAAGAATTATCTGAGCCTACTAAGAATAACGTAGAAAGCAAATTGAAAGTCTTGCAAAGAAGATAGTGAACGGCTCTAATATACTGATGGCATCTATATGCCCTCATACACGTCATCTTTTCAATATTGCTATTTAAATATTTAAACATTTTTCTCAGATGCTGATTAGCCCTGTGGAAATGCTTTGGTCAATAGTGCTTTTTTCAGCTTGAAGATTCCTTTGTAAAGATTTCCGGTATTCTTCTCTCTTGCTTGCATACTCTTTCAACACACTATAGGTTCCAACCCCAGCAAAGCACTTACACAATTTTGTGGCTTTAAGCAAGTCACATTGAAGTTGCTGGATGTTTCCAGTTTTGCTTTCAGCAGTTCACTGCTGAAGTCAATGGGAGTTAGGTATGCATGACCAAGGACAGAACTGAGCTAAATATTACTTCCTTTAAAAAAAAAATTCTTCAAGCAAAATGCAGACTACTCTACTTGCATTAGATCTTTAGTTTAAGGGGCTTTCTGGGGCTCGGAGGAGTAAACAGTAAGGGTAATGCAAGTTTGACAAAGGGAGGCATGAAAGGATGCAGAGCAGCATTCATATCTTAACTAAACCAAAGCTATGGTAACCTTTTGAAGCATGCTTATCACCTATCTGGTTGCTTCTAGAAAACATAGTAGGACGCATGAGAGTGAGACCTCTTCCTCATCCTTCCAATCTCCTTAATATGTTCAGGCCTTCTGTAAGCAAACCAGGCACATTATTGATGGTTCACCAGTTACATAGAGAACTTGCACAACCCTAAAACCCTAGAACTAAATTCCAGCATACATCTTTAATGTACCACAGGATTAGAAAAAGTAAGGTAAAGATCGAAGGAATAGCTGTGGGCATACATATTAAAAGAGAAAAATTCCTAATATTTTAGATGTTGAGCAGATGAGAACTACACATGTTAGTTCAGACAGGTTTTATCACCACAAAACCAATTTTCTATCTTATTTTAACTCACTCAGCCAGCCTCTACCTACACTGCAACACTTGATCAATTTTCTTTCTCCTTTGTCCCTCATCCATTTTCTTACTACAGTATTTTGAGCACTGGCTGTATGCCATAATAATGGACACTTCGCTGTGGTCTGACATGAAAAGCCAGATTTGTCAGCAGACTATAAAGCACATGGTGAGGAAAATTATCAGTTCTTCACTACACAGAGTACATTCAAGGGAACAGGCAAAAGTTGCCTTTTGTTTGCTGGCAGAATGCAATTTGTCACTTTCCTGTGTGGAGCCACTTTATTACAGTTATTAAGAAACATTGCATGAGATCCAGAAGTTGTAAAGAAGATGAAATGAGCGGTGCTACAAAAGTCAGCTGTACTGCTTGAGACATTCAGAATCCAAAAATACCCATCTTTTGTGTTTGTGAGGGCCCTTTATATGTATACATGGTTTGAAGAAGAGATATTGGTGACATTAAAGTGCTGGTAATTTAGTGAGATACTTAGTTCACATGAACCTATGAAATAATTGTATGCTCCTATTTTTACTTTAGATACTAAAATGCTCATAGGGGTCTAGATGGACTGTTTGACTGCTTGCCTTGATTCATCAGCCATATTTAGGATGTATTCTCTGAAAATGCACTTCCAATGACTGAGAAGCAGGGCCAGCTCCAGCATTTCTGCCGCCCCAAGCAAAACAAAAGCCGCAATCACAATCGCGACCGGCGGCGGCAATTGGGAAGAAAAAAAAAAAGCCGCGATCTGCGGCAGCAGTTCGGCAGGAGGTCCTTCACTCCTAGAGGGAGTGAAGGACCTGCCGCCCCCGAATTGCCGCACATGCCGCCCCTCTCCCTCGGCCACCCCAAGCACTTGCTTGTTAAGCTGCTGCCTGGAGCTGGCCCTGCTGAGGAGAACTGTCACTGTTGTCAAGACTGAAACCAATGAATCTAAGCACATCTCTATGTCATTTGGGGGATATCTCCAGCAAATTGGATATGAAGACTTGCAGGACTAGGAAAAGAAATAATTTCAGATGTTTGCTGCTGGTTTCCTTCCAACTTATATAGAGGCAATATTTCCCCCCCAAAGGTTTTGCCTTGTTGCTTGACACGTGACCACTGGAAATAAAAGTCTGATCACACTTGGTGATGGAGGTTGCACACGGAGAAAAAGCAGATGGTTGCATTTATCCAACATTGTTTTAAATAGTTTTTATACCATTACCTTTCTCTAGCTACTTGTGTTGACTCTGTCTCTGACTATTTGCTGTTAATTATTTGGCCTGTTTGGTCACTTACATCCCATAGGGCTAGTATCACAGAAAGACTTAGGAATTAAGCCCATCAAGGCCTAAGCACTCTGCTACCCAGTGGAATTCACAGCCCCAAGTTAGGTGCCCAGGCTCCCCATACACTGCATAGGGAGAGTTAAGAAAGGATCTCAGAAGCCAGCAAGCTGAATGCAGACTCACCAAAGCTAGTCAGGAGTGAAATGCAGAGGAAAGGGGAGGGGCTTACAGCCTATATTCACAAGGGTGCTTAGGAGCCTAATTTCCATTGATCTGGACCTTAGGTACCTGACTGACAGCCTGGAGGGAGGCACCTCTTTTCACCCAAGATTCTCAGCTGTGAACCCTCTCCTGGAGTTAGGCACCTAAGCCAGTCAGTCCTTTCTTGCCACCTTCCTCCCCCCCCCCCCCAACAAATGAGAGAGAACCACTCCATTATAGTCAAGTGATTAGAGCACTCACCTGAGATGTGAGTTTGCTCACCACTCTGATACCTCCTGCTCGCCATCTTGGGGATTAGCTCTGCATGTTAGTGTGCCCTGTTTTGGTGGTGCTTCACCACCATCACTTCTGCTCTAGGGCCCACATCTCTCCAAGGACTGCAGCATCCTCTTCTGCGACACAGCCCTCCGGCCCTGCCATACAGTGTGCTCCCCTCTTCCGAAGGACCTGTAGTCCACTGTTCAGACACTTCCCTTAGTGGCTACTGCAGCGAATTGTCTGGCCACTTCCTTGTAGCCACAGAATCCTTTTTGCTCTTGCCTCAGCCTGCAAACCCCAGCAGCCAGCCAGGAGCTGTCTCTCACTCCTCTGGTGCCTACTAGCAGCACTGCTCTGTCCAGGGTGCTAGCAGTTCTCTCAGCCCTCCAGAGACACAGTCCTTCCTCCCTGGACTCCCTCTGCCCTGCAGTTCCCTTTTGATATGGGCTGTTTGGCTCTGATTGGCTGCTCCCTTTAGCCCTTCTCTGATTGGCTGCCTCCTGTGCAGCCTCATTAGGGATCTATTAATCCCTTGGAGCCTGGTGTAGGACAGGTGCCCCATCACAGAGAGCCTGAATTCACAAAACTAGTAAGTAGGGTCAAATGAGAAGAAAATCTAAGGAAAAAAGGAGTTCAGGATTGTCGGCAGTTTCTCAAACAGATAATGTTAAAAGCACAACAGCAACCTATCCTGATCCAAAGGAAAGAGAGGATGAATAGTAAGAGGCCAACATATCTGCATCAGGAGTTTGTTAATGACCAGATTTATCAAAAAGAAATTCTACAAATAGTGGAAACATAGACAAATTGCTATGGATAAATACGAAAGAATAGCACAAGGATGTAGGAGTACCTAGCAAGGGATATGAAAACCAGTGAGAATTGGTTCTATAAATACATTAGGAGCAAGAGAAAGATGAAGAAAAGTGTAGATCCAGTACTTTGCAGTGAAGGACAGCTAATAACTGACGACATCGAGTAGGCTTAGGGGTTTAATGCCTATTTTGCTTCAGTTGTCCTTAAAGTTTAATGGTGACCAAATGCTTCACACATTTAATATTAACAACAAGGAAGAAGAAACACAAACCAGAATAAGGAAAGAACAGGTTAAAGAATATTTAGTTAAGTTAGATGTATTCAAGTCAGCAGGACATGATGAAATTCATTTATTACCTAAAGAACTAGCTGAAACAATCTCATAACCCTGAGCAATTATCTTTACGAACTTTTGAAGGACAGATGAGGTCTGGAGAAGAGAAAGTATAATACCTCTCTTCAAAAAAGAGAACAAAAATCAGCCTAACTTCACTACACAGAAAGATACTGGAACAAATTATTAAACAAACAGTGTGTAAGCACCTAGAGGATAACAGGGGGATAAGTAATAGAAAACATGGATTTGTCAAGAACAAATCTTGCCCGACCAACCTATTTTCCTCTTTGACAGGCTTACTGGCCCAGTAGACATGATGTATCTTGATTTTTAATAAGGTTTTGAAATCCCATGACATTATCATAAGTAAACTAAAGAAATGTGGTCTAGATGAGATTATAAGGTGGACGCAAACTGGTTGAAAGTCAGTCCTTTTCAATGGTTTGCTGTCAAACCAGGCTGATTTATCTTGTTAGGTCCCACAGGGATCTGTCCTGGGTCTGGTACTAGTCAATATTTCTATTAATGATTTGGACAATGGAGTTGAGAGCATGCTTATAACATTTGTAAATGAATCCAAGTAGGTAGTGGTTGCAAGCACTTTGGAGAACAGGATTGGAATTCAAAACTACCTTCACCAATTGGAGAATTGGTCTGATTTCAAAAGACAAAATTCAATAAAGATAAAAGCAACCTTCAAATATGTTAGGGGCTTTTACAGATTATGAGCAAGTGTTCTCCATGTCCACTGAAAGTAGGACAAGAAGAAATGGGCTTAATCTGCAGTAAGGGAGACTTAGGTTAGATATTAGGTGCTTGTCTGTGCAGTGTGGTAATGCACATCAGTGGGGTGTGAATTTTAATGTGCACCAGTGTGTTGCATGCTGACTAGTCCATGTAGACCTTGCTGGCATTAACCTAATACACCCTAGGGAAGTGTTAGTGCACGATAGCGGGCCACTGTGTGATGAGTATGCACATTAAAATTCCTTCCCCACTAGTGTGCATTACTGCAGCATGTAGACAAACCCTAGGAAAATCTTTCTAACTATAGGGGATTGTTAAGTACTGAAATAGGTTACCAAGGGAGGTTGTGGAATGCCCATCATTGAAGGCTTTTAAGAACAGGTTAGACAAACCAAACACCTATCAAGTATAGTTTAGGTATATTTGATCCTGCCTCATTGCAAGGGGCTAGACTAGATGACATCTCAACATCCCTTGCAGCATTACAATTTTGTAATGTGGGGGGACCATCAAATCCCTGTTTTGCTGGATTTGGAGAAGGTACTTGAACCTAGGTCTTCCAAGTGACTGCCCTACAGCCTAGTTATTAGGACACTCACTTAGGTGTGGGATACCTGGGTTCACCTCCCTGCTCCAAATCAGGCATTTGAACTTGGGCCTCCCATGTCGCAGGTGAGTGCCCCAATCACTTGGGTGTTCTGGGACATACACACATACATTTTTGGACCAGGCCCCAAAATTTGTGACCTGCTCTCCCCAAACTGTCTTGTGTGTGTTACGTGCATTCAGAGCACGGATACTAGATCAGGCCCACAGGCAAAATTGGCAGGGGAATGCCTGCTTTGAAAATCCAGCTGGAGATGGCAGAAGTGAAGACTCACTAGCTGTGGGGCATCATCAGGACTTAGGCAGCTTTGTGCATGCCTGATGGTAGAAACTTCACCATGGGACTTAAGGTGTCTACGGGGTTAGGCAGCAGTTGGTTGAACAGTAGATTTGCCATCTAAATGTTGGGCTTAAGTACTAACTGCCTCTTCAGGGAACAGTGCACCTTTGTGAATCTGGCCTCTGGGGCCTAGTTTTCCACTGCTTCACACTATGGGCAGTCACCTTATCTGTGTATTTGTTAACATTTTTTGTTTCCATGGAGTTCTTGTGAATAAATGTCACCTATATTAAGGTTCTTTGGGGGGCAGGGGGAGGGAAACAAATTTTAAAATGGTATTGAATACCATTAAGCAAATTTATGAAAAAAATCCAAGAAAAAAAAATATATATATATATTTATATATATATCAGATCAATTATTAAATATTAAATATTAATTAAATACAAACAGCTTCATGAGGCCTAGGACTAGAGTAGCTAGCCTTGAACAATGGGGCACAGACTTATTCACATAGGTGCAAGCTCCATTTTGAAGTGTCTGCACTGGAGATTTGCACCAGTATAACTAGTCTGTAGTCTTTACCCTAATCTAAAGTCCTTACGTCAGTAAATTTTCCATTTTTCTCTTGCTCTTCTCTATCTTGTTCTTCATCCACAGCTGGATCCAATGTTTGTTTCACTTTTCCACCTTATCAATTTCATCATTTTCTAGAAATCTTTTCTTCTCTGGTGACCATATGGCCACATTAGTCAGATAACTCTTCTCTTCCATGAGTTTTCTTAAGTGTGTCCATACAAGGTCTGTTTTTACCTCTTTATTGCCAAGGCACATGAGATGCCATCAACACAATATTTTTTTTTCAATTGGTTCCAATTAAGACAGCTTCAGACACACCAAATACCTTTAGATATGCAACAGGTAGCATGATCACAATGGCAGAAAAATAACTGAAATAATGAACTTCTGCACAGTCCCATCACTACAACTTGTATACTTGTTAGAACTGGGCAAATAGCTCGTAACAAATAATTTGACACATTTTGACTTTTTTTGTGTCCACAAATTATCTGTAAACACATTAGCCTAACTTTATGCATTATTCAGAATTTATTCACCAAATAATTCATCTGTAGCTTGTTTGTGATTAGACCATTGAATTTTCTATAGACAAGCTATGTGGTTTTAACTAGATATGTAGGACATATAGTACATTTCTGTTGCCAGATTGGATGAACTTAACTCTTAGATTTTAGGTTTTCAGGGCAAATATTCATGATTATGAATTTGACATTTTCTTTCCATTAACATTCTGCAATATTTACTTTAAGAGTACTGGGCTTGTGTTTCATGAGAATAATTAGAGAAAGGCAACACAAAGGGGTAAGACCACAGGAAAGGGATTTAATTTATTTTAAAATATTAATAAATATTTATGAGGGTTTTTTTAACAATATCTGCCTTTAACATTGTGAAGGGCATATTATGGGAATCTTTAGAGACAGAATACTTGTTTTGTAGAAGGATTTTATTGTGGATCAGATCCTCAGCTGTAAGATCCTTGGATAATGAAGCTTTGTGCCAATTTACACCAGCTGTGAATCAGGCCCATAAGTGTAGATGTATTTTCTTGAATTTGGATGAGGAATTTACTTTGGTCACATTTTTATTATTAATTGCCAGGCTACCACACCTTCAAGCAAATATGGTCTTACTGCCCGTGTTGCTGATATTGCAAAACATGATAAATCTATCAGCAGCTTCTGTGAGAGGCTGGCTTCTGTTGTGTGATTGTGTGCATGTTCATGTGCAGGGGATATTTATTGTGTGAACAATGCTTTTGCTTAACATGCTGTGTTGTTTGAACATATTCCTTCGAACAACTTCACAGCGTAAAAACAAAATACAGTAAGAAATGAAAACTGTGTTTAGCTCCTTAATCTGCTGGCTCTCTGTCCTTATGGATTAATTTTGAGCTGTGATCTTGGATAAATATGCCTGGCAAGCAAACTGTCTTTTTTTTTTTTTAACTTTTAAATTCTCCAGGCTATAGAGCCTAAAGTGAGTTTAATTAATTTCAATGAAGAAATCTCCATTTCCCAGCACTATATTCAAGCTGCATATCCCATAATACATATTCTGGTAGTTTTGTGATTCATGCATTGACAAAACCTATTTACTTTTAACTTACTCATGGTTTCTGAGTCTGATTGGCAAACTTCAATTCGAAACTTTATTTGGGGAGTTTTTAAAGGGTTTTCTTTGCCACAGTTGAACCTTGGCAAGTGGAGGCTCCAGCTAATCCTATTTGTCTTTATCTAGTGTACTACTGACCTACGTACCAAACAGTTACACTTGAAATGCCTAAAATGCAAGTTTTTGCCGTTTTGGAAGATATTTCCTATACATACCATGGAAATTTTAAGGGTCTCATCCCAAACCCATTGAAGTCAATGAAGACTTCCATGAGTTTTGGATCAGACCTTAAATCTACCCAGCTCTGATAATTTATTCCATGGCTGCCATAACAGTAATATCTGAGTGCTTTCATAGTACTTGGGGAAGGGAAGAGTGACTGTTCAGAGTAACAATGAGAGCCAGGGACATAGTGCAAAAATGTTTCCATAAATATTAAGAAGTGCAAGCAAGCTGAAGTGAATTAATTTCTAACTATGTTTTCTATGAATATGTGAGAAATTGAATTTTACCTATGCAAGCACTCATGGAAAGTACATTTTAAATTTAGGTTTCAGAGTAGCAGCCGTGTTAGTCTGTATCTGCAAAAAGAACAGGAGTACTTGTGGCACCTTAGAGATTAACAAATTTATTAGAGCATAAGCTTTCGTGGACTACAGCCCACTTCTTCAGATGCATAAGCTTCGGATGCATAAGCTTTCGTGGACTACAGCCCACTTCTTCAGATGCATAAGCTTCGGATGCATAAGCTTTCGTGGACTACAGCCCACTTCTTCGGATGCATATGCATATGCATCCGAAGAAGTGGGCTGTAGTCCACGAAAGCTTATGCTCTAATAAATGTGTTAGTCTCTAAGGTGCCACAAGTACTCCTGTTCATTTTAAATGTAAACATCCACACATTCAGATCGGATGTGGTATATTTTCTGTGAAGTAGGACACTGCTTTGTACAGGAAAAGGACTAACTTTTACAGCTCTTGCCACAGCGCTGACAATGAGGGGATCTCTTGAACCAGAAATTCCCTATCCCTTTTTATCTGTTACCTCTCTGAAAGAACTGATACCCAATGGCTTCTTTAGCCCTCCTAATTTATGGGCCAGATCTTTCTTGGAGAAACTGGAGTAGCTTCACTGAGAAGTAACAGATAAAGAAAATTACAGAATTTTGGCAAATTTTAAACCTTACCCTTGCTGGACCACACAACGTTTTGTCTGAGACTCCTCTAAAATTAATAGTCTGGATGCAGTTTTCTGTCATTAGTCACACAAGTAATTGCTTGTGTGCAATGGACCTAAGCCTTAAAACAGTAATGCTCATCTAATTTAAGGACAAAAAAGCGGGAGTAATTATGTGAAGACTCATAGCTGTTAAACACACCTTCGGTTTCCAAAATCAGTTTCTGAATAATTGAACCAAACTACTCACAAATACCAAGTGCTTAAAAAAAGAATGTAGATACATCTTTTTTAGAAAATGAGAACGAAGAATAAAATCTTAAAATTTGCTGTATAGTTGTGGACATTCTACACATAGAAAATGAGGCTGAGTTCATGGAATAAATTATTCGCAGCTAATTATTCACACTGCTCTAATATCAATGGAAAAATCAACTAGAAAATGTAGTGCAATAACTTAGCAACGTGAATGAGAAGCATAGCTGCTGTCTAGTGCAGATGAATACAAGATGCAAAATTGTATGACACTAGCCCCAGGATATTGTTTCAGATTTTGTACTGTATTGCAGTCTGTATGACTAGCACTGCTGCAGTAGAAAGCAAAAGAAAACAAATTAAAAACTTGTCTACTGGCAAGAAATGTAGCAGGTAACATCCAATATCCCTAAGGATCATGAGTTCAGGTTAAGTCATAAGCGCTCACTTGGCCAATCACTTTCTATTTTCCTTTGGCTATTACTTTAGATATTTGTTTGCTTAGAGAAAGGTCATTCTTCAAATCCCAGCTTCTTTTTTTGCTTTGATCCTTTAGCGAAGTCCTAATCCCATGTCTGTAATATCATAATCCCTTGCTATGGAAATTAATGTGGTGTCACACAAATTCAGCATTATAGGACTTCAGTGCTGGAAGGGACAGTGAGCCTTGAAAGGAGCAAACTTTTCTTTAAAACAAAACCAAACCCCCCAAAACCAAACAAAAATTAAAAACAAGTTATTCAATAAATTGAAGTGGCCAGAAATTATGTAAAGCTTATGTCTGCACTAGCAACTGGACATGGGTCCTTGTGCCTGGTTGTGCCCAAACCCCCTACTGTCCACCTCTAAACCCTGGAAGCATAGGTTTCAAAGCATGTACGAGGCAAAAACGCTAGCTCACCAGATGAATGAGTAGGGTATGGGTTGAACATGCCTCGGGCTCTGGCATGGCCCTCTGTCTGTGCCAGTTTGTAGTGTGGATGAGGGTAAGGGGTATCAAGTATCAGAGGGGTAGCCGTGTTAGTCTGAATCTGTAAAAAGTAAGGGGTATGTACATGTCCTGAGTTCAATAGTCCTCCAGCTCGATTCCCACAATGCACTGATCCTTTCCTGACTGATCCTTACCCAAATCTATAAAGGTCCTTGTCCCGCCATTCTCACTGGTAGTAGTAAGCTGTGGACCATTTCAGAACAGTTCTCCACTGCACTCTTTTCACCAGTATTCATGAACATGCAACATGCTCCGAGAGCAGTCACCTGGTCCACCAACCACATTCAGGTGTGTGGCGAAGTGACAACTCACCAGCACGGTGCCTCCTGCTGGTCCTCTAGGGAATTAGCTTTACCCAGCCCAGAGCGCCCTCTGCAGGCCAGTGTCCCACCTGCCGCTGGCCCCATGTCCCTCCCGCCGCTGGCCCCATGTCCCTCCTGGACCCCAGTGCCCCTCTATGTCAGGGTCCTCCCCACCAGTAACCCCCCTATGCCCACCTTGCCTCAGTGGCTACTGACAGTCATCATCTAGCCCCCGCTCCCTGGGGCAGACTGAAGTCTATAAATCACTCATCATCGGGAAGGGGGGTTGGACCAGCTGCCTGTGCCTATATCTTGGCTGCCCCTCTGCAGCCCTAGTACCCTTTTGTGGGCCTTTAACTCGGCCTGCAGCCGGGGCTTTGCTAGGCTGGAGCTCCCCAGCTCCCTCTGCCCTTCCCCAGCACAGCTCCACCCTAGGTACCCTCCTCAGCTTCCCAGGCAGCCAGGTCCTTCTCTCTCAAGGAAGCTGGAGAGAGTGTCCATCTTTTTCAGTCTCTGGCCCTCAGCCCTCTTATAGAGCCAGCTGTGGCCTGATTTGGGCGTGGCCCCACCTGTGGCTGCTTCCCCCAATCAGCCTAGCATTTCTCCGCCACAGCCCTCTCCAAGGCTGCTTTAACCCCTTCTGGGTCAGAGCAGGGTGACCACCCCGCTAAAAAGTGTTCATCAGTATGTGGTTGTAGTTCATTGTCCTCCGTAACTTCTCCTTCACCACCAGGAACTTACACCTGTACCGAGAAGTTTTGGAGAGGCTGGCACAGGCAGGTATTCACCATACTCTGTCCCAGTGCCAGGAACAGATAAAGCACCTAAGGCTCCGGTACTGGAAAGCAAAAAAGATTCCAGTAAATGCTCTGGGAGGAGTCCTCCAAATATGCCTGTTCTTTAAGGAGTTGGACCAAGTGCTCTCCAGTACTCCATTTACTGAGCCTGAGGTAATTCATAACCCCCTCCTTAACCCCACTGGCCTCATCATCTGACAGGATGCCAATGAAGGCCAGGGTGTGGAGGCAATGGGTACTGTGGAAGAGGCTGCCCCGGAAGCCGAGGAGGAAGAAGAGCAAGTTGTCCTTCACCTCTACGTGGAGGAGCTGGTTCAGCAAGCCCCTCCTGATGAACCAGAGGATCCCAAGATTGAGCAGAAACTTGAACCTGAGGATAGTAAGTTAAAACCCTCCCCTCCCCACCAACATCTCCTCTCTTTTTCTTTGGGGCTGCATGTAGGACTGAAAGGCCACTCTTCCCCCAACCAAGACACAACTATAAATTCAACATTTTATTGAATTTCCACAAACCACTATAAAACTTCTGGTAGAAGCTCTAGTACAGATTATCAGAGAACTATCATATTGCACTTCGGTCTGTGCTTTTGTCAGGCCACTGGCTGACAGCTAGAGCCGGGGTGGAAAGGCCCAGTTTAGGTAAAGGACATTTGTAAAAGATTAATGGTTCTTCAAAGTTACAACTATTTTTCTGCTTCTTTCAAAGTCACAACTTTCACTGCAGTAATCCCCACCTCTTACAAACAGGAGCTGTGCAGAAGGTGGGGAGTAGGTTTAATATCTGGGCCAGTTATGTACAGGAAAAAAAGATGGGGAAACCTTTGCTTTTCCAAAGAAAGTCACTGTAGTCCTCTGTCACAGTACAAATTTTTCAAGCATTCCCATGCCTGGGTGTCTCCCCACTTGGAACCATGCCATACAAGCTAGGAGAAAAGGGGTTGGGTGAGGGATTTGCTCTGAGGGCTGCACAAACACAACACAGTGTTCTTTTGCAGTGGGGACGCAAGTGGGTTATAGTCTTGATCAGAAAGTTGTCCCTGCTCACAATCACAGTTGGCAGAAACCAGTTGTAAAAGCCCCTCCCAACCCCGTCATCAAATCTTTTCTCCAGGTCCTTCAAGCCTTGAGTAATCCCCCATAAACTGTGGTCTGGCTAACTGTTGTGAATATTAACACAAAACAAAAGAACAATAAATTCAATTTCGCTGGGCAGACACCCTCCACAGAACAATCACAAACCAGAAGATATAATATTTGCAGAGGCAACCTGCCCAGTTACTCATAATGAATCATTAGAAGATAATAAGGTGATAAGTAACAGTCAGCATGGATTTTTCAAGAACAAATCATGTCAAACCAACTGATAGCTTTCTTTGACAGCGTAACAAGACTTGTGGATGGGGGGAAGTGGTAGATGTGGTATAACTTGACTTTAGTAAAGCTTTTGATACTGTCTTGCATTACCTTCTCATAAACAAACTAGGGAAATGCAACCTAGATGGAGCTACATAAGGTGGGTGCAAAACTGGTTGGAAAACCGTTCCCAGAGAGGTGTTATCAGTGGATCACAGTCATGCTGGAAGGGCATAATGAGTAGGGTCCCGCAGGGATCAGTTTGGTTCTGTTCAATATCTTCATAAATGATTTAGATAATGGCATAGAGAGTACACTTATAAAGTTTTCAGATGATACCAAGCTGGGAGGGGTTGCAAGTTATTTTGGAGAATAGGATTAAAATTCAAAATGATCTGGACAAACTGGAGAAATGGTCTGAAGTAAATAGGATGAAATTCAATAAGAACAAATGCAAAATGTTCCTTCCTAAGGGTATGTCTGGATCGGCGGGCAGAGATCGATCCAACAGGGATCAATTTGTCGCATCTAGTCATGACGCGATAAATTGACCCCCGAGCGCTCTCCCATCGACTCCTGTACTCCAGCGCTGCAAGAGGCGCAAGCAGAGTCAATGGGGGAAGCAGCAGCAGTCGACTCACCATGGTGAAGACACCACAGTAAGTCGATCTAAGTACGTCGACTTCAGCTACATTATTCACGTAGCTGAAGTTGCGTAACTTAGATTGATGCCCCCTCCTCCAGTGTAGACCAGGGCTAAGGGAGTAATCAGTTTACACACATACAAAATGGAAAATGACTACCAAGAAAGGAGTACCGCAGAAAGGGATCTGGGGGCCATAATGGATCACAAGCTAAATATGAGTCAACAGTGTAACACTGTTGCAAAAAAAGCAAACATCGTTCTTCAATGTATTAGCAGGAGTGTTGTAAGCAAGACACAAGAAGTAATTCTTCCACTCTACTGCGCGCTGGTTAGGCCTCAACTGGAGTATTGTGTCCAGTTCTTGGTGCCATATTTCAGGAAATATGAGGGCAAATTGGAGAAAGTCCAGAGAAGATCAACAAAAATTATTAAAGGTCTAGAAAACATGACCTATGAGGGAAGATTGAAATAAGTGGGTTTGTTTAGTCTGGAGAAGAAAAGACTGAGAGGGGACATGATAACCATTTTCAAGTACATAAAAGGTTTTTACCAGGAGCAGGGAGAAGAATTGTTCTTCTTAACTTGCTAGGATAGGACAAGAAGCAATGGGCTTAAATTGCAGCAAGGGAGGTTTAGGTTGGACATTAGGAAAAACTTCCAAACTGTCAGGGTGGTTAAGCACTGGAATAAATTGCCTAGCAGGTGGTGCAATCTCCATCATTGAAGATTTTTAAGAGCAGGTTAGACAAACACCTGTCAGGAATGGTCTAGATAATAATTAGTCCTGCCATGAGTGCAGGGGACTGGACTAGATGACCTCTCGAGATCCCTTCCAGTCCTATGATTCTATTACCTAAATGAATGTCTAATGACCCTCGGGAGGGGAACAAAACTATGTGCATCGAAACAAGTGAGTGGCAATGTTTCCTCTTATCAACATAAACTGTTCTTTTCATTTTTTTCTCTGTAGTAAACACTAGAACTAGCCCAAAATATCAGATTATATGAATTTTGTTTTAGATAAATTGCCATATAATTGCTGAGCTAGAACTGTGATTCTGAAAACAGGTTGAAAATTAATATAAAGCTAGAGTTAAGCTTCTCATGTGGGGGGAGGAGACAACAACTCTCAAAACACTGACAACACCTCTGCCAATTCAGGCAAGAGTCACAAAAAATGCCCCCCAAAAACAAACAAACAAAAAAACCAGCACGTACAATCAAAACACCCTCCTTCAGAAGGAACATTTTTAAAAAAAAATCGTCTTGCACATTCAATTGATTTCTAGATCGCAAATCCCAGCCCTGGTGGGAAGACAGCTGTCAAGAAATTGCAAAACTTATGAATGTTATCATTTGGAATATTTTTATGTACATCCCTTATAATAATTGGGAAATACAACTAGTCCCGTTTTCAAAATGTATATTACCACATTTTTTAAGCATAAAGCTCAAATATTGCAGATAAATTGTTTATTCAGTGATTCATTATATTGCCCAGCAGGCAGTGAAATCAGCAAGAGCATGGGCTTGTTGGGTTACTCCATATGTTTATTTGCTAGCATATACAGAAAAAGCATCAGACACATATCCTAAAAATGCTGACTAAAGCAAATGCAGTGAAGCTGGGAAGGAGAGAGTGGGGGGTGATAAGAAGAGACTCTGAAATGCAGAAAGGGAACTTTTTTTGTGGTAATGGAGTGAAATAAGTGTATGGGAAAAGACAAGGGACTGGATACTAGGTCTTTTGTAAAGTCCCTTTGAGGTACCAAGTGCAAATAGACCTGAAACAATCTCTAAAGGGGCTGATGAAGATTCACCTGACGTGAAGGAATCACCATCACCTGTCCTATACCTCTTCCCCCAACCAATCAATGCAGGAAAAGGGTAAGAGTGGCTGGAAGCAGGATGGGCTATGTTCCAAGAGAAGAAGAAAGACACTGCAAGGGCCAGAGCATAGTGTGCCCTGCTAATACATTGATTTTTTTCCTTTGAGTCCTCAGTCGTAGATCATGGCACCATTGTGCCGGAAAATATATTAACAGACAACAAAAAGCCCTGTCTTGAGAAGTTTACAATCTCTGTAGATGGAACAAAAGTCCCCTACAGGGGCCTATTCTTCCCAGTGCAAGTTAGAGCAGCTGGCATCTTTTTCAACCTGCTGGCCAGCCCAGGATTGGGGGACATCTCCACTCTGACTTCCCGCTCCTCCCTTCAATTCTATATATGTTGGTGATGGGATGTCCACCCACACAAGGCAGTGCAGGTTAATAAACCTGATATGCGCCAACTGAGGGAGAGCCAGGGATTGAAAGGCTGATGGAAGATAGAGTTTAGCTAAGAAGAATAGGCAGGGCTGGTATAAATCCAGGAAGCAGAAAAGGGCTGCAGGGGAAGTAGTCTTCAGTTGTTCCCTGGCATTTGGGCTGATAAGCCCAGAAATGGGAAAGGCCAGAAGCTAAGAGCAGAGAAGTAGGAAGGAGTCTAGGGAAACAGAAACAGGGTCTGGATGCAAGCAGACCATAGTTGCTGGATGTAGGGTCCCCGGACTGGAACCCGGAATAGTGGGCAGGCCTAGATTCCCCTGCCAGCTGCTGGGGAAGTAGCATATACTGGGCAATGGAGCCAAAGAGTTCCTAGGACAGTTGTCCAATGGGAATTTGGTACCACAGAAGGGAAGGACTCTACAGTGACTTGGCCAGAGGGCTGAGTCACAAAGAAGGAATACTCTGAGTCCCAGAGAAAGTGAGAGAGACACCACTGGGTATGAAAAGGGGCATAGGACCAGAGTGGAGTTAATCCCCAGATTCAACCACCAGGAGGCTCCCTAGCAGTTAGGGTATCCAGTGAAAAGGTTCTTATATCATGTTTATCATATCTAAATGCCTCCCAGGAGTGCATTAAGCAATGTGACTAACATCTGACATATGTTGTTCTCCCATCACCTCCCTGGGAGGAGTGGAGTGTCTTGGTTTGGTAGGGCTTTATATATGTACACACACATACATATATGTAGGAATGTGCACTGTAGCATTTAATTTCAGAAAGGGGAACTACACAAAAATGAGGAGGTAAATAAAAAGGTAAAGCGCCAAAAGTGAAATCCCTGCAAGCTGTTTGGAAACTTTTTAAAGGCACTATAATAGAGGCTCAACTTAAATGTATACCCCAAATTGAAAAAACACAGTAAATGAACCAAAAAAGCATCATCATGGCTAAACAACAAAGTAAAAGAAGCAGTGGGAGGCAAAAAGGCGTCCTTTAAAAAGTGGAAGTTAAATCCTAGTGAGGAAAATAGAAAGGAACATAAACTCTGGCAAATGAAGTGTAAAAATATAATTAGGAAAGCCAAAAAATTAATTTGAAGAACATCTAGCCAAAGACTCAAAAAGTAATAGCAAAAAAATTGTATATACGTCAGAAGCAGGAAGCCTGCTAAACAACCAGTGGGGCCACTGGATGATTGAGATGCTAAAGGAGCACTCATGGACGATAAGGCCATTGTGGAGAAACTAAATGAATTCTTTGCATCGGTCTTCATGGCTGAGGATGTGAGGGAGATTCCCAAACCCGATCCATTCTTTTTAGATGACAAATCTGAGGAACTGTCCCAGATTGAGGTGTTATTAGAGGAGGTTTTGGAACAAATTGATAAACTAAACTAATAAGTCACCAGGACTGGATGGTATTCACCCAAGAGTTCTGAAGGAACTCAAATGTGAAATTGCAGAACTATTAAATGTAGTCTGTAACTCAGTGGTGGGCAACCTGTGGCCTGCAGGCCACAGGCAGCCCATCAGGGTAATCTGCTGGCAGGCCATCAGACAGTTTGTTTACATTTGCATGGCCACTCGCAGCTTCCAGTGGCCACGGTTCACTGTTCCCAGCCAATGAGACCTGTGGGAAGTGGCGCGGGCTGCAGGGATGTGCTGGCCGCTGCTTCCCGCAGCTTCCATTGGCCGAGAATGGTGAACCGCAGCCACTGGGAGCTGAGGATGGCCATGCAAATGTAAACTACTGTCTGGTGGCCCGCCAGCGGATTACCCTGACGGGCCATATTCAGCCTGAGGGCCACAGGTTGCCCACCACTGCTGTAACCTATCATTTAAATCAGCTTCTGTACCAAAAGACTGGAGGCTAGCTAATGTGATGCAAATTTTTAAAAAGGACTCCAGAGATGATCCCGGCAATTACAGGCCGGTAAGCCTGACTTCAATATCAGCCAAAATGGTTTAAACTATAGTAAAGAACAAAATTGTCAGACACATAGATGAACATAATTTGTTGGGGAAGAGTCAATATGATTTTTGAAAAGGGAAACCATGCCTCACCAATCTACTAGAATTCTTTGAGGGGGTCAACAAGCATGTGGACAGGGGGGATCCAATGGATATAGTGTACTTAGATTTTCAGAAGGCCTTTGACAAGTTCTCTCACCAAAGGCTCTTAAGCAAAATAAGCTGTCATGGGATAAGAGGGAAGGTCCTCTCACGGATTGGTAACTGGTTAAAAGATAGGAAACAAAGGGTAGGAATAAATGGTCAGTTTTCAGAATGGAGAGAGGTAAATAGTGTTGTCCCCCAGGGGCACCTATATAACATATTCATAAATGATCTGGCAAAAGGGGTAAACAGTGAGGTGGCAAAATTTGCAGATGATACAAAACTACTCAGGATAGTTACGTCCCAGGCAGACGGTGAAGAGCTACTAAAGGATCTCTTAAAACTGGGCAACAAAATGGCAGATGAAATTCAATATTGATAAATGCAAAGTAATGCACTTTGGAAAACAAAATCCCAACTATACATAAAAAATGATGGGGTCTAAATTAGCTGTTACCACTCAAGAAAGACATCTTGAAGTTATTGTGGATAGTTCTCTGAAAACATCCATTCAATGTGCAGTGGCAGTCAAAAAGCAAAATGTTGGGAATCATTAAGAAAGGGATAGATAATAAGACAGAAAATATTGTATTGCCTCTATATAAATCCATGGTACGCCCATATCTAGAATACTGTGTGCAGATGTGGTCGTCCCATCTCAAAAAAGATATATTGGAATTGGAAAAGGTTCAGAAAAGAGCAACCAAAATGATTAGGGGTATGGAATGGCTTCCGAATGAGTAGAGATTAATAAGACTGGTACTTTTCAGCTTGGAAAAGACATGACTAAGGGGTTACATGTCTGCAGTCTATAAAATCATGACTTGTGTGGAGAAAGTAAACAAGAAAGTGTTATTTACTCCTTCTCATAACACAAGAACTAGGGGTCAACAAATGAAATTAATAGGTAGTAGGTTTAAAACAAACAAAAAGAAGTATTTCTTCACACAACACACAGTCAACCTGTGGAACTCTTTGACAGAGGATGTTGTGAAGGCCAAGACTATAACAAGGTTCAAAAAAGAACTAGATAAATTCATGGAGGACAGGTCCATCAATGGCTATTAGCCAGGATGGGCAGGAATGGTATCCATAACCTCTTTTTGCCAGAAGCTGTGAATTGACTACAGGGAATGGGTCACTTGATAATTACCTGGTCTGTTCATTCCCTCTGGGGCACCTGGCATTGGCCACTGTCAAAAGACAGGATACAGGTCTAGATGGACCTTTGGTCTGACCCAGTATGAATGTTCTTATGAAAATATTTATGCTAGAGCAGGCAAGGTCTGCCTTAATTCCTTGGGGAGTTCATTTTACAGTCTTGGACCAGCGCCCAAAAAAGTTCTCTCTCCTGCACAGATTAACTTTATCCTTATTGAAAAGAGTTTGATTGTGCCAGGGTACCATAATTGTTAACTATGGTCTTTAGCCCGGAGCTTTAGATGGTCTTTTAAATAATCTGAGACCAGGCCATGAAGCGCCTTGAAGATAAGGATCAAAATCTTGAATTTGAATCAGAATTCCATAGGGAGCCAGTGTACAGAACAGAACACAAGTCTGAGGTGGTCATGCTAGCTTGTGTTGCTGAGGAGATGTGCTTCAGCATTCTGTACTAGTTGGAGTATTATAGCCAAGGATAACATAGTTAGGTATATTTAGGATACTCAGATGAAATATACTTGCTGGGGTTTCTGACACTTTTTGGTGTGCTAGTGTTATTCCACAACTTTCTTCCAACCAATAGTCCTCTTGAGAGATGGAGTTCATTTGACTGTAATGTCCTCTTGCAGTTGCCTCTATTACTAACTATATATTTGTGTGCAAAGAAAACCAAAAACCTCCAAAATGGTATGGTAGGAATGTAGGTTGCAATGGAGGGGGGTAAAAAGTGGTGGGCTCCTATAAGTCCTTCCTGCTATGAAACCTATAAGGTCTGAGCCTGACATAGTTTTCTTTCCCATAAAGCATGAATTGTTTTGATGCTGAGGAAACAAGAACCAAAAGATTAGCCCTGACTCAGATCAACAGCTATATGTTTTAATCTCCAAAACAAAATTGCAGAACTGTACATATCTCTTTCCTAAATTTGCTGTCATTCTTGAAGTATTTTGTAGAGCTGGCCAAAATTTTTTCAAAAAAACTTTTTTTGGCGTGGGTGGGGGCGAGGGGTAGGGTGGTCAGAAAAAGCTGATTCATTAAGCCAAAACTTTTTTACAGGAATGTACAGGTTCAACAAAGATTTAGGTAGGAAAAGTTTCTCAGGTCCAGAATGGAACTTCGGGTCAAATCCAAGAGAGAGCCCCCGAATATCCAATATCTTGGAGGTTAGGTAAGGCACTCATCTCAGAGGTGGGACATTGGGATCAAGTCCCTGATCCTAACTGAGTCCAGCAGGGGCTTTGAACCCAGATTTCCCACATCCGTGGTGACACTCACTCTCTTTCTCATTGTAATTTTTTGTCAAAAGCTTCAAAAAATCTTGGTTTTGTCCCAAGGTGGAACAGGAAACACTTCCAAAATCTCAAAAGTATTTGAGGGATGGGGAAAACCATTTCCTGCCCAACTCTAGGACTTTGTCAAGACATAAGAGCTATTGCTTTGAATGGCACCTCAATGAGGAGCCCCATTGACTTCAATGAGACTCTTTTTGACCTAAGCTGCTATTCATTGAGTTAGGGGGTTCACAATCTGACTCTGGATGAAGAACCCAATAGACCCCAAGAGATCAGGCCCTGTTGGCCTGATCTCTAGTCAGTCCCACCCTTAACTCTACCATTGCTTGAAATAAAGCCCATTGCCTGAGTATCCTAATGAAATTTCTGTTTTAGTAGTCTCCTATGTGAATTAGTTACTAAGTTGTTGCTAGGCAGGCACTGAATAATTTATGCATGGAATACTGAAAAGCCATTTCACCTGTCATGATTCTAGTTTCATTGAACCAATATATCTAGAGCTGCCTGTTTCTATATAGGGCTGGACAAGAGTGATCAAATGTATTTTCCTCATAAAATATTTGCCAAAGTTACCTTCGTTCACTACACTGGTCCTGGAACTATATTGCTGTAAGACTGAACCAAGAATTTAAGTTGAATTCTGTGGGAATGGGAACATAGTGCACTGTACTATCCGGCAATCATATAAGGGCTACAAGTTCCGATACTACCTTTCAAGATTTGTGCAAAGATGGATTGATCTGGGCTGCTGCCTTAGTGGCATCCTACTGGCTGTAATTGAAATAAGTACTCAAAGGAGGATGTAGATTTTAACTTGATCTGTAATACTAAACAGTTGAGCTATATTCCTGAGATTTATTATAATACTGAAATGGAATTGTCTCAGTAACCAGAATGCAGAAATACTGGTAAGTAATATAGCCTCAATTTTGTTTTACCAGTTATGCAATTCCTTACACTCTTGTCCTAGATATCTGTCTTGCATATTATTTTTAATGCTATTGTGTGCAAATCCCAATACTCTAAATGGCTGATTGACTAATAATATCTATCAGAATGCAGATATCCCTTGTAATAACAATGAGTAGAATCTTCAAAAATGCCTAAATGGCTTAGGAGCCTACGTGCCATTCACTTTCAGTTGGATTGAGGCCCTTTTGAAAATGTGACTCTATAATGGTTATTTTTCAGTAAGTTGATGCAATATTCAAAACTTTCTCTACAGCATTCAGCAGTTTCACGGGCCACATTTTTGTAACAGTTCCTTCTTTTTATTTATAATGTTAAAAGCTTAATAAAAATATGAACCCAATAATAACTTAAGCATGCTTCCATTTAAACTCAGTAGTCATAATATCCTAGTCAAGTAAAACTCCTTGACCAATATTTTCAAGAGACTAGTAATTTTAGGTGCCTCCATTTTTAGGTAGCCAATCTGAGATACGTTAAAGGGGCCTGATTTCAAAGGGAAATACTTAGCCATTTCATTGTCCCTATTCTCATCCCCCAAATCTGTGGCACCCAAAATCACTAGTCACTTTAGAAAATTTTGGCCCTTGGTCTCTGAGGTTTTTTGGTGTGTGTACCTCAGCCTTCAGTTTCTGTGTTTACTTACCCCAAGATATAGCTATTACAAAGGGAAGCACCTTCATGTTACCATTCTAGTGATAATTTTGGGGAGGTTTAGGCTGGTATATCCAACTGAAATCAAAGTTTGAGCCCATAACTAATGAGTTTAATAATGAAAATATCAATTAGACCCTTTGCTACAGCAATGCTGTAATAATACACCAGTTCAAAATGATCTAAGAGTCTTTAAATGAAGATCTTCAATATAAAACAGTAAATCAGAAGTCAATGCAACAAAATGGGATCATGTTATTTTCAACTTTATTTAATCTGAGAGAAATAAAGATCTCTCCTTCCTAAAATTCCAGATTAGAGTGAGAAAGGCATTTTGTAATTTACACCTCTGACATTAAGCTGAAAAGAAGCATTACAGACACCTGCTTCAGAATTGTCATTGTTTCCATGGTGCCACTTTCCATCACCTATTTTTAATAGTTTACACAACAAGATCAAGGGTGTCCCAGCTGTTACTGCCACTGTTGCTAGGCAACCTTTAAATCAGAGTTCAAGAAGACAAAGAATCATGCTTGAAAAATTTCTCAAGTGCCTGCCTTTTCCCCCCTTTCTTCTATCTACACCATTTTTCAGTGTTTAGTCAGATGACATGTTTTCTTCTCCCTCCCCGCCACCATCACCCTTTAATTCTTTATATAAACTGATGACCGTCTGATCAGCCTCTGACAGAATAAGCTAGTTTTTAAATCAAAATTCTGAATACAGTAAACACTTATTTAGGCAACAGAGACATCGCTGACCCTTAATAAAGGTTTGATAGCATTTCCCTTTTTTAATTAAATTTGAATATTTTTAGGTCTCCATGATCTGCTGCTGGTGTGTAACATCGCTGTGCATGAGTGCATTGTGAAATGACACATAGATCAATGGACAGAGATTCAGTGCCTGCAGAGAATCACAATGCCCTCCTGTGCATTCTGGAATCTTAATAGCATCACCTGCAAAAGGAACAGAGGTCAAAAATCCATAACAAACGGAGGTGCAAGCTAGGAATGGATGAGCTCAGATACATTTGGGGATCTGTTTCTGTCCTAGTTTGTTTAATCAGATATGAAGATGTTTAGAACTTCTTGAAAACCACTGCTTTTCCCCCCACAAAGGGTAATTAGACTACAAGCAATAGTACATCTGTCTACCTAAATCAGTAAGTACAAATCTGTTGTATTGAAAATAAACATAAAGAAAAATCTTACGGTTAGATCCCTTAGCAATATTCTTTACCATTTTTTTTCTCCATTGGAGACCCACCCAGAGAGCTTAGACTCAACTCCTCCTGTATTTCTTTGTCTCCGGAGCCCTTTCTTTATTCCCCAAAATTCTTTACCATGTGCCTCCAAGGCCCCTCCTCCTTTTGTCCCTCTTAGACCTTCTTCATCCCTTTTCACATCTGCCTGGCTCATCTTCTCAGCTGCTACCCACTCTGCCACCTGCTGCAAACCCTAAGGAAAACTTCTCCTTCTCCTCTCTGTTGTACCTTCTATTCGGTGTGCATTTTCAATTTCTTGTAGTCCTCTATCACAGATCCATTTGGGCACCCGCTTGTTGGCCACCGACAAAACTGCTGTGAGAGGAACCCAAGTCTCTCTGTCTCTGGATCTCCAGGTGTTTTAAGCCTCCAGAGCCTGAACAGAGCCCAGCCACTGCCCCAGTCTTGTGGGGGTCCATATTCATCTGCAATCTAACACTCCCTTCTGAGAGATAAAACCTGCTGTCCACTGCCATCCCCATCTGGGCACAATGGTGACCTTTCAGACTCCCCTGTACTTAGATACATCATCTCCCAAAACTTCACCCCAATGATGTGAAGCTTCTGGCTTACAGTTTAATCCACTCACGGGGCAACGTTGTAGTGATAAAGCATTCAACATACAGTGATGTTTTGCTAGAGTCTCATACAATTGTTCTTTACTTAATCATGTAAAGCACTAAAGAATATAGAACACACAGAACAATAAACCTTACCCTCCCTCATTTTCTTCACTAGCTCACCCTTCCTTTTGGAGTCCATGGGCGCCATCTGTTGCCAGGAAGACAGGCAGGCATGATGTCCCTTGCCTCATGCAGGCTGCAACTTATTCAATGGCTTTTCTGGCCCTGCTCTCTCCTTTTTAGTTAGACACAAAATTTCCAAAGCCCTGAGAAAGATCAGCTCGCTCCTCCCCGCTTTGTCAGCCTGACAGTGTCAGGTAACATCCTTGCCAGCTTTCCCACATGAGCAGAAAACCCTGCCAGGTGACTTGTTTGCCAAAATGATCTGTCCCTTGATAAATCCCTGGTTCTCCAGGTAGGAAACCAGTCTATTGTCTGGAGCATTACATTTCAATGGTCAAGGATTTTAAGGCAATGACCCTGTTTTGTTATACTTTTGTCACCAGCCTTTGAAATCTGAGGCCAACATGGATGCAAATCGACCGCAGAGAAGGCAAATGCTGCACATTCAGAATGGAGTCTGCAGATTGGTAAAGATACCTAGAGATCATAATCTCATCAGAATTCATAAACTGAATTACCAATTTTCTCCTAATGACATGTCTCTCATCTTCTGCAGGCAAGCACCATTGCTCATCTACACTATCCATTCATTCTCCAATGCCACCATTACTGACCACCTAATTCTGTCTTTTTTTCCTACATATTAGTCCATGGTCACCCAGCCCACTGCAGTATGATTGACAATGCACTCACACATGAGCCACATATCATATACCTCTTCCTGTTAACTTATAAAAATCACACCAGTCTACTTTTCAGGGTTTTTTAAAAATGTTTGTATGAATTCACTGTTCATGAAAGGTGTCAGCTGACAGACCTAGAGCCTGATGTTTTCTATGTACAGAATGGGTGTAATCTGGCAGCCCCAGTGTATTCTGCCCCAACTGCTGCCTTATTGACATTCAGAGACTATTTACAAGGTACAAAAAACAGCTTGGTCTCCATGCCTGTTCAACCCTTACCCACTCTGTCTGATTTTTTTGCAGCGACTGTCACCAACAGTGTCAATTGTGGTTGTGGTGGTGTGTGGTTGTGTTTTTTGAGGACACTTGTCCATTGGGAACAGGACTAAGATCACAAGAGTCATTTAACAAAGACCACTGAACTACTGGATGATGTGCCTTTTGGTCTCCACCAGCCTAATTTGAATCTGAAACCCACTGAGAAATTAATAAAAAGAACAGGAGTACTTGTGGCACCTTAGAGACTAACAAAATATAGCGGTCAGTAGATTTCCGTTATAGAGTGGTGTTTATGTGGCCATCATTTATTAGTACTGTAGTGTCCAGGAAGTGGCTCTCTTGTGTGGACTGGTCCAGGCTGAGGTTGATGGTGGGGTGGAAATTGTTGAAATCATGATGGAATTTCTCAAGGGTTTCTTTCCCATGGGTCCAGATGATGAAGATGTCATCAATGTAGCGCAAGTAGAGTAGGGGCGTTAGGGGATGAGAGCTGAGGAAGCGTTGTTCTAAGTCAGCCATAAAAATGTTGGCATACTGCATACCTAATCACATCAGCCACACTATCAGAGGCTCGTTCACCTGCACATCTACCAATGTGATATATGCCATCATGTGCCAGCAATGCCCCTCTGCCATGTACATTGGCCAAACCAGACAGTCTCTACGTAAAAGAATAAATGGACGCAAATCAGACATCAAGAATTATAACATTAAAAAACCAGTTGGAGAACACTTCAACCTCCCTGGCCACTCGATTACAGATCTAAAAGTCGCAATATTACAACAAAAAAACTTCAAAAACAGACTCCAACAAGAGACTGCTGAATTGGAATTAATTTGCAAATTGAACACCATTAAATTAGGCTTGAATAAAGACTGGGAGTGGATGGGCCATTACACAAAGTAAAACTATTTCCCCATGTTTATTTCCTCCCCCCCCACACACACACACACACAGTTCCTCACATCTCCTTGTCAATGGCTGGAAATGGGCCATTTTCATTACCACTACAAACAGTTCTTTTTCTCTCCTGCTGATAATAGCTCACCTTAACTGATCACTCTCCTTATAGTGTGTATGGTAACATCCTTTGTTTCATGTTCTCTGTGTGTGTGTGTGTGTGTATATATATATATATATATATATATATATATTCCTACTGTATTTTCCACTGCATGCATCCACTGACGTGGGCTGTAGCCCACGAAAGCTTATGCTCAAATAAATTTGGTAGTCTCTAAAGTGCCACAAGTACTCCTGTTCTTTTGGCAGATACAGACTAACACAGCTGCTGCTCTGAAACCTGAGAAATTAATGGCACTCCGTCCTGAAGCCATTTGATCCCATAGGACCTAATTCTTATCTCATGTACACTGGTGTAAATAAGGAGTAACTTCAAATAACTTCAATGAAGTCAATGAATTCCCACTGATGTAAAACTGTTTTAAGTAGGGGTATCAGGTTCCTAGCGCTTTTCTCTAAAAGTAATTCCATTGTCAATGTTTGATATGCTCCCTGAGTTATTTCTAACATCCTGAATTAATGAACATCTCTTGTCATAGATTTATTTATGTTTGTGCCATTCTGTTTTTCCTCGACAAGAAGTCATAGCCTGCTAACATTTTTAGGGAGAAACACATGTATGACAGTTTATCTATCCCCAGTAATATACTGAAAACATTTTGTTTTTTATTTGGAATCTAATGTACACATAGCTTTTGCTACCTAATAACTCTTGAGGAATATACCTGCTCTAAATAATTAGTACTATGATAAAGATTTCTTTTGTCTGTATCAGTTGCTTTCTCTCCCCAAAAGGAAATAATTTAACTCTGAATCAAAAGGTTTCTGGCTGACCACTGGATGGCTGTGACTGTACTTTGCTTCTCCCCTATAGGAATGTGGGAGCTTCAGATTCATTTTTCTCCTTAGTATAGTATAATTGTGACAGATCTTTTTGCTCTTATGTATTTACTATTAAATGTTAGAAGGTTTCTGTTTTTCCATATACAGCCAGGGGTGAAAGTAGAAAGAGGGACTTAACCATACGGGGCTGGGTTGGGGCCAGCTCTGGCCCCCGGAAGTGGTGGGGATGGTGGGGTCAGAGCAGGCCCCAGCCCGCCCTGTACCGGTAAGTGCCCTCCCCCTCTCCCTCCCCTGCCGGGGTAGCAGTGGCAGCCAGGGGCTCCGGCAGCAGTTTAAAGGGCCCGGGGCTCGGCTGCCACTACCTTCCCAGGCTCTTTAAACCACTGCCAGAGCCCCCGGCTGCCGCTGCTACCCCAGGGCTCTGGCAGCGGGGCTCCAGGGGCTATTTAAAGGGCCCAGGGCTCCCGCTGCCTCTACGGCCCCAGCCCTTTAAATAGCCACCGGAGCCCTGGGGTAGCGGTGGCGGGGCTCCGGTGGCTATTTAAAGGGCCAGGTCCATAGAGCCAGCGGGAGCCCTGGGCCCTTTAAATAGCCCCTGGAGCCCCGCCGTTACTCCAGGGCCTCTGGGGGCTATTTAAAGGACCCAGGACTCCCCTGCTTCTACCACCCGGCCTTTTAAATAGCCCCTGGAGCCCTGGGGTAGCGGCGGCGGGGCTCCAGCAGCTATTTAAAGGGCCCAGGGCAGTAGAGGCAGCGGAAGCCCTGGCCCGTCAAATAACCCCCGGAGCCCCACTGCCGCTACCCCAGGGCTCCAGTGGCAATTTAAAGGGCCTGGGGCTCCACTGGCCCTTTAAATTGCCGCCTGGGGAAGCCGGGCCGCCCGGTACGGCACACCGGCTCTTGCTGGTATGCTGTACCGGCTTACTTTCACCTCTGTATACAGCTAAGCAAACTAATCAAAGCGGGGTTGGATAAAGACTCAGGAACTATAGGCCTGTGACTAACTTTCATTTAAAAAAACAAAGTGTTTCTAGTCCATATGAATTAAAGTTGGAAAATGTGACTCAAAGGGTTAATGATGCAAGGATGACTGCCTGAGGCTGCAGCCTGAAACAATAGCTCTAAGGTTACATCTCCAGGTGGAGCTAGGAGTATGACTCCCAGCTAGTGTAGACATACTCACACTAGCTGTCATCGAACTAGCACACTAAAAATAGTTATGTAGCATGAGAAGTGGTGAGCAGCAGTATGGGCTAGCTGCCCCGAGTAGGAACCTATGGGGTCCAAGCAGATTTGCACTCAGGGCAGCTAGCCCATTAGGCTGTCTGCCACTGCCCATTGTACCACCTCTACACTAGTATGTTTTGCATGCTTCCTTGACAAAAGCTACTGTGTTTATGTCTGCACATGCTGGGAATCACATCCTTCACTCCAAGTGTAGATGTAGCCTAAGATGTGTGAAGTATCCCACACAGCTCAACGGGATGTTAACCCCATAGTCCACTACTTTGAGGAAACCAGCCAATACCACCCCAGTAGAGAACTCTTAGTGGCTGGAGAACATGGGTATTGACTTTTTAAAAAATATTTCCCAAAGAGCTGCTAAAATGGCCACCTGAACTCATATAATATTAATTAATAAACTATTTCTACCGTGGAAGTGCCAGTCCTGGAGCATTGCCTCATTGTTAGACACAAAACAAACACATAAGAACATGACAGTACAAAAACTCATTCTAACACATAGTCACAGGAGTATACATCTCTCTATGTGAATATTCTGCAAACAAAAATTAGTTATTTGCGTAAAGAGACTAAAAGGGTCACATATATCATTGAAATCAACTTGTATATTTTGCTCACCCATATATAATCTCATGTAAAGTAGTATTCAAATATGATGAAAATTAAACATACAGAGCAGATTAAAATAAATATGTGGGTGGGGTGATTTTATGGAACAATATAATAGAAACATTTTAAATGCTCAAACAGCACAGCATTGTTATAATTTCTGATATTTCAATTTCTGCTTCTATATGAGATTAAACCAGTGTTAACTATGCTACTGTAATACAAATAACTTAAAACTTATTCCAGAATTTGAATGCATCGCAATTTTGGTTTCTAGATTTCGATTGCAGAGGTTCCTCCTACTATCTGTTACTCATACAATATGACAGACATGCACCTCCCATCCCGTCCACCTACTTCCCACCCTCTACATGCGAATGTCAAAAAAAGGAAAATGAATGTACTGGAATACAGATTGCTTCAAAGACACTTTGAAGATCAGGACAATGAGTTTGGAGACTATTTCTCTGATGGGTTTAACCGTTATTAATATTAATAGGTGTGCAGGTTTACTGATGGAATTCCACTTTTTTTCGTTTAGAAAGTCAGTTATGAAAGCAGCACAGTGTAATTTATAAGTGCTTGTCCAACACTTCCTTCATGAATCACAAATCACCACCTTTAAAAACTTCACAGCAACACTGAGCTAGTTTCTACAGCAAATCAGGGTTTAAAAATCACTGGAAGAGGCTGAGAACTGAGAGAAGTAGTCCTGAAGCAAATAAATGACAGCTTGCACAAATAAAATGGAAAAATGTTAAACAATAAACAAAAGAGAAACAATTACTAGCTCATTTCAAACATGTCATATTGCATTCTTTATTCTGATTGTGGAAAATCAGCCATTGACTACCAGTTACAATTGATTTTCCTTCACCGCTGTTTTCTAATTACATCTGAACACTGAAAATTCTAGTGCAGCTACTCAGCTGTACAACAGGTCTTGTTTCATTATTGTTGCTGTTATTACCGCAGTTCCCAGTAGCACTGATATAGTTAGAGGTACTGTATGTCTATGGTGTTTGTATTGCACAACCTGCTTTTCAGGGATGCTATAATTCAAAAATTTTAAATTACCTTGGGCTGGACCTCAGTGTGCAAGCTGTCAGCACAGATACAACTATTTTTCTTCTTCCTTTTTCCTTCTTACAAAAAAAATTCTAGGTTAATACATCTAATTCTTAGTCATGGTGTAGTCTCTGGTTAGGATTTCAGAACTGCATTTAAAAAATTTTGTGTGGGGGTGATGGGGTAGTCACAGTGCTTTGAGGGATGATGAACAGAGTCTGGTTAATCAGTGTCATGAATACATGTTAAGCAGAGTATATGGAAATTTATGATGGACAAACTTCCAGAGGTCTAGTGCAGGTAATCAACCCCAGCTATTTTCTGGGCTTAGTCACATAATGGATGTAGCTCTAAAGTGGTAATGATGACCAAACTGAAATGAGAACAACACATGTAGGCAATATTGTAAGTAAATTATTTTTATTTTTAAAAAATTAGTTTGGAAAGAGCAAACTTAATAAGGCAGGGGTGAGACAGGGGAAAACCAGTCACTGGTCACATATTTAAATCCTGCATCATAATGCATATGCACAAAGGGACCAAATTAAGGTTGCATGGGCAAACTTAATTTTGGCAATACTTAACATCTGAGTGCTTGACTTTGTAGCCTTATTAGTGTTCTTTTAATGTAGTTTTCTCTGTAACTTCCTAGGTTGTGTTTTTGTTTTTGTTTTTAAAAAACAATACTTTAAAAAACAAATTCCATCCTGTGGAGCCATACTGACTTCAACATGGTTAATTAGCAGGGTTCCAACCTTTAGATCCCCTGCACTGACCTCTGACACTTGAGCTAACAGAATAACTGATAGCACTTGCAGGTTTCAGGCCAGCCACTAGAGAGAGTTGAGGCACACATTTTGCTAATGAGTTTCACAGCTATTGGCTGGCAGCAGAGGAATAGTGAGAGAAATTCTGGCTTCTATTCCAGGTTCTGAGGGGGTGGGGCCAGTCTTAAGGGTGGGTGATCAGGGCAATCGTCCTGGGTGCCAAATCAATATCCGTGTGTGTGTCACCAAATCAGAGTTTTTTTCTCGACTTTTCAGGGGGCACAGAAAACATTTTCCACCCTGTGTTACAAGGGGAGCAATCTCTAGTGTTCACAGATCCTTCTCAGGGCACCTCAAGTCTGATACCTTCCAGTTTGTCCTCATCCCAGTCCTCCCCGGCCTTCTCCTCATATCCACTCCCCCATCCCCACTTCTCCTCCTCTTCTCAGTCTCCCCTCCTCGACTCCATGTTCCCCCTCCACTTGTCCCAGGCCCCTCACCCCCTTTAGTTCCTTGTCTCAATATCCCCCTCCCCCATCAATCCCAGAGGCCCAGATTCTCACTAGCCCTGTGCATTCCAACTGGGCTCCCAGGCTGCTTTTTCATTCTCCTCCATGCTGCCTGGGCACTAGGAGCAGGAACATTGACAGCACAGGAGAGACAGTCTCCCTGCTCCTATTTCCAGTGCCCAGCATGACAATGGCCCATGGCTGATGTGGAGGGAAAGTATTGTGGACCCCCTCCACTCCTGTGGGGTTTGCTGAGTTATGGATGGAATCTTCAGATAATTTATCTGCCAAAGGGTAAAAAGTCATAACTGAACATGTGCAAACTGAGATTTTGAGCGGCTCAGAACTTGAACCAATTTGGGCAGAGTTTTAGAGGGATGGCAAAAGGTACACCAGGGCACTCCTTTTGTCAAATTTCAAGCACTTGCTTCAAATCATGGAGTACTAGAATTTCTCAATGAAACAGTTATATGGATGTTTTAAACATGGGCAGGACAGCATACTTTCCCCTAATTTTGTCCTGAGAAAAGTCTGAACCATTTTGTGATGCTCTGTACCTCGGGAGAACCCCCAGAACCCCCATGTTCATCCTTGTAAAATTATTGTGTGGTATCCAATGCAAAGTTTGTCATGTTGGGTGTCTTCGGAAGGCTCATGATGCACTGAGCATGGTTGTTATAGTAACTCTTACAATAATATTACAGTAATGTTACAGGTTATAATTTCACGTATATAGTTATGAGGCTGAAAATGTATCCTCATGGCTTAAAGCAAGCCAAGGCAAAAACTCTCCAAGAACAGGGAGGCAGTTCTCACCTCATCAGGGCAGGTATGGGACAAACCCAGCCCAGCCTCACAGGAACAAAGGATTCTGGCCTAGGAAGCAACAAAAGAATCTGTTAGACTCTCGAGGGAATCACCACCCCTTCCTTTGGTCAGTTTGGAACTGTGATGAGGTAATGCTCACCTGACTCTGAAGGGGTGGGGGCAAAGCCAAGAGGAAAGAAAGGACATGATTAAAAGAGAGACATTTGCCATGCTCTCTCTCTCTTCCACCTTACATCTACAGACACCACTCAAAGTGACTGAAGCACTGATCAAAGGGGAGAGCCTGGCTGAAGAGCAACCAGGCAGACTCTGGTGAGAAGCATCTAAATTTGTAAGGGCATTTAAAGTGTTAAGATCAGCTAAGAATGTGTTTTGCTTTTATTTCATTTGACCAAATCTGACTTCTTGTGCTTTGACTTATAATCACTTAAAATCTATCTTTCATAGTTAATAAATCTGTTTGTTTATTCTACCTGAAGCCGTTCATTTGATTTGAAGGGTGTCAGAGACTCCCCTTGGGATAACAAGCTTGGTGCATATCAATTTCTTTGTTAAATTGACGAACTCATATAAGCTTGCAGCGTTCAGCTGGCATAACTGCAAGATGGAGGTTCCTAGGGTTGTGTCTGGGACCGGAGATATTGGCTAGTGTCATTCACTTGCAAATAGCTGGGAGCAGCTTACATGCCAGAGGCTGTGCGTGAACAGTCCAGGAGTGGGGGTTCTTACAATAGAGCAGGGTAAGGCTGGCTCCTAGAGTCAAGGATTGGAGTGACCTAGCAGACCACCAGTCCAGATAACACCAGAGGGGAACATTACACATTTTTTCTGAAATTAATACATAAAAATAATCAGACTGAGGCAGACACCTGGCATGGAAAATTTAAGCCCAAATGGTTAAAGTGTGGCAAAATTATAAACAACTGGAAATAGAGTCTTATTCTGGAAAGTTTCAGGCTACCTGTGCTGCCTATAATGAGCTGAACTACTTAACATCTGTCAAAAATGGGTGGGTAGGTGGGTGGGGGTAAAATATTCCATTCTTGAATGTCTTTTTCATTTAAAAGTTACCAGATACACGCTAAACAGACAACCATCTGTCTTATTATGTAGTTATGTGCACTGCTCATATGATGTATACACTCAGACTGTATTAAAAACTCAGCAATTACCACTCCACATCAGTTATGGTATAGGGGAATTTCCTAGTTTAATAATAGCAAGACACCACATGGACTGTCACACTTCCTTGGTTTTATCACAAGAGTCTCCATATTTGATGTTTTTCTTAAAGCTTCAGATCCTGGGGTCATGTGAATGGGAGAATCTCAGTTTTCCTTTACAAACAAAATTCTAGCCTTCCTGGTTGTATGATTTGAGGGCAACCTGAAAGCTCAAACATCAGAAGATGAAAACTGTACATTTTTTAAAAAGAGTATCATGATTTTAAGCCAATGATTTCTGAGAAACTGACTCCTGATTTTTGAAAGCTTGTGGTATTGTGATACTGAATTGCAAATGTTGTACCTGAGGCTTCTAATGCTGATTTTTTAAATGGTGCCTACTGTAGGTTTAATAACTTCAAATGCATAAATTAGGTATATCATAGGTAAATTAGCAGAAGACTAATTGAAATGCAGGTGGATTCTTACGTCTCTGTACTAGGAAAGTGTGCACATATTTAAGAACAGTTTTCAGCTTTTGTGCATGTGAAATTCACAGTCAATTAGATATCAGTAATCATTGGACATCAATAATCAACACTTCGGTTTACATATTATACATTAGAATGCTTTGGTTAACTTACAAAAAAACCCTCACCTGCTGCATTTTTTAAAGCTTGCTGAAAAGAGTCGAGAAAGATGAACTACAAAATTAACTTCAAGCTTAGTTCTGAGAAATGATATGTCAAAATAGCTTTTAATGTTAATGCTTGGAGCACATGAATGCCTAAAGTTTCTAGATCCTGATCCAAAGTCCATTAAAATTAATGGGGGCCTTCCCATTGTATTCAATGAATTTTGCATCAGGCTCATAACAAGGGGAAAAATCATTTAATTTTAAAAAAGTGATGAAACTTGGTGATATTTGTCCATTGTAATGGAGAAAGGAAGCAAATATAGCTCTTGACAAAAATGTTGGCATCATAATTGCCAAGTACAGTGTGGTAGCACACAAAAAGTAAAAATATTTGGGACAGTGCCTTTTTGGAAGGAGTAATTCTGTGATATCAGTAGTCATGTCAGCTAACACTTTATTAAAATCTTAACTTGTGTATGTTTGTGTAAACTGTAAAATAAAGTTTGTCAGTATGACAGCTTTATGAAAGCTGGTCTCTAGTTTCTAGTAATTTAAGAATACTGGCACTTATTGAAAGAACAGATGGTGAAACCACTCAATATCCTATGGAAAGATCTTCCTTTAGTGTGTGTTGGAACTTACACTAGCTAAAATGTGGTCTTAATTTAAATTTAGAAAGCACATTAATAGGAATGTACATCAGTGCAGAAGTATCCTCTTAATTGATACACCCAAGTGGAAACAAACATGCTAATTAAGCGATCATCCTGATGATAAGAACCTGATAGGAATACACAATGCTGGGAGACGTTCATTTTTATTTCAGCAATTGCCTTAAAAATAATAGAGTACAAAGCTTAAAATATTTAAACTATATTAAGGTATGTGACTCATTTAACAACCATAATAGAACAAGGAATCAGCATGAAGTGAACACGGCTGCAGTGGAGAACTTTATTACACAAAACAATCTCACAGCTGCAGACTACTTTGAATAGTCTTGTGGACAATATCATATAGGCATTTTAATTTGATGAGGTGTGCCAGTTTTCTATTCATTGATCACTGAAATGCATTGCACTTAATCTGTTTCCTGCAATCATTTATTTTAAGCAGACATTTTAACAAGGTGCCAGTTTAGGGTCTGATCCTGAACTTCTTGTTCAGGCAAAATTGCTCTTGGTTTCACTATACTACTTGGAATCCTTAGTGCAAAATCTTTCAAGTGTTATATTTTGGTTTGAGAATAGTCTGCAATGGATTGAAGCCACAAAATTTGCATCCATATTTTTGAACACTCCTTTTCACAACTGCATCTTCAAAGCCTTGTAACTTGATACAGTATTTTTTGTCCTATCACAGTCTTACCCTAAATATTCTTCCACTTCTGGAAGGTGGGGGTATCAGGCCACCAGCATCTTCACACTAGATGTTTCCTGATGAAGGACAGAGTGTTGACTGCATTTTTAGTTGGCTTCCACACTCCTAACTTTCCACATAGGAGTTTTTGCTGCGAAAAAAAAAGGAGTTAATGGGCCTTGGGTTCTTTGTTGCTATTTGTGGCTCCACTGAGAGACAGCAGATCTCCAGCAAACTCCTTCAGGTTCTTGTGTGAAGGACTGAAAGACCATCCCATAAAAAGCCTGCTTCAGAGTTGAGTAGATTGACCACATTACAGAACTATGTTAAGATAGTGCTTAAAAGCTTCAAACAAGATCAGGGCTCCATTGTACTGGACTACATATAGTATAAATGCATACTAAGAGACGGTGCCTACCTTCAAGAAGTTTACTCTCTAAATAGGTGTAATATTAGAGAATGTAATCTATTTTTTGGAATGAGAACACTGAGAATTTTTCTGCAGCTAATGTTTTCAAAGTGGCACTAAGAGAAGGGCAGCCAAGTGCCTCCTCCAAAACAGCATCTAAAACAACTAGAGAACTGACTAAAGCAGGGATATTTTGAACTGGTGGTGACATGGAGTCATAATTATCCTATCCTTTCCACATTGCTAACGGGTGTGTGAGGGGAGAGTCTCTGGTAAATCCCAGTTAGCTGGTGGGAGCTTCTTGGGAATGAGGGGATAGTCCTGGTATGGAAAAAACTGAGAAATTCTGATCACAGAATAGCTGAATCAAAAAGATTTTATCACAGAAGTTCTAAAGCAGACGCTGATTGGCTGAAATATTTTTTTGAGACTTGGAAATCTCCACCTAAGCCTTGTCACTAGTCTTGAACCACTTGTTTTTTGTGCACGCAGACCAAGCAGTCTCATACTTTGATTGATATTGACTTCCCAATTGATATTTACCTCACTGAACATCTTCCATTCATCTGTCTATTGTATTTATACCATGTTCATCACCATAACATAAAATGTATAATTGTATGTGGGATATTTATAGAAATTTTTTATTCAGGTTGCCCATTTCTATAATCTAGAAGCTTTCATGAGCACTAAAAAATAGTCATCTCTCCTGTTAATTCCATGCACTTTGCTACAATGGACATTCATTTTAACAACTGCAATTTTTGTTTAACTTTCTAATTTCTTCCTTGATAAAAAAAATTTCAGCTGAAAACATTGGATGGACACTAATAATCTGCATGGACTTCACAGCAAGGAATTTCATCCCTATGGAAAGATCATATGCATGTTACAATACTGTATTGTACAATACTTTATGAAACACTGCAGCTTAATATTTATTTCATTTAAATACAAGTAAAAACAATAGACTTCTATTCCAGGATGTAGGCTTCCCAACAAGACATTAAAGTGCAATCCATCAGACTAGAATAAAAATAGTAAAATGTTACTGCAGTATTTTTGGTAGCATTTTTATGGAGGAAAGTTTCAAGAAGAAAGTTTTTAAGAGAAGCACCAAGAAATGGGAATGTTTTCATATGATAGTCTGATTCTTGTCAGTCCACTCCTTGCAAGAAGGAGTTTTTATATTAAAAATTAAAAATAGAGTTTGGTATTAAATAAGGCCTTGATCCTGCAAAGAACTCTGCATGGGCATAGGGATCTTCTTGCACAGGGGTTATTTCAGGATCAGAACTTAACTCAGGGTCCAGTATGTGAAACAGACAAAGGCCTGGTCTACACTAGAAAATTATGACATCTTAACTATGTTGCTCAGGGGTGTGAAAAATCGACATTCCTACATGGCGCAGTTAAACCGACCTATCCCCCATTGCAGACAGAAGAATTCTTCTGTCAACCTAGCTACCATCTCTTGGTGAGGTGAATTACCCTACATTGATGGGAGAACCTCTTCTGTTAGCATAGGTAGTGTCTACACTGAAGCTCTACAGTGGCGCAGCTGTGCTGCTAATGCATTTCAAGTGTAGGCAAGCCCAAAGAGCACAAGGTTAAAATTGTATTAAAGTATCATTATAGACTTTTTTGAAAGGAGTGTATTTTAAAGAGGGATTTGAAGGAACTGGGGGTGGGAAGCATAGCAGCTTGGATTAGGGAGGAGATTCCAGGTGCAGTAGATTGGGCAGAAAGAGACATGACCCTAAGAGTGGGAGACATTAAGCATCAGATTTTTAAAGGTATTTAGGCCCCTACCGATGTAGATATCTGCCTAGTGGGATTTTTAAAAGAGTGTAGGCATCTGTCTCCATTGAAATCAGGCCCTGATCTTGCAAACACTTAAGCACATGCATAACTTTACTACGGTGGGTAATCTCATTGAAATCAGTGGACCTGTCCATGCTTGTAAAGTTAAGTACATGTGTGAGTGTTTGCAGGATCAGAACCTAAGGATCAGTTAGTCATATGATTTCTAATATTGAGAAGATTCTAATTTTGATTTAGTCAATTGCTATATCAAGAGGGGATGCCTTTGGATATGGCTGTGCTCCCAAAGCATGGATACTTCTGAAAGCGGTCGCCAGTAGTTGTATTCATACCAACTTAGCTCTTAAATCTGAAAAAGTTTATGCACATGTTAACTTTATCCACTGTGCATAGTCCTGCTGAAGTCAATGGGTTTACTTTCAATACATAAAGCTAAGCATGTGTGTAAATCTTTGCAGGATGAGGGTCTTAAACTTCCACAAAATTAGTGTGATTTTTTTATTCTGAAGAAAAAGAAGAACAACAACAATTCCTTGGACAACCCATTGTAAGTTACAAATTCATATATTTTTGTCTAAGCCGTGATGCATTTTTAATATTTGTCACTGTCCTTCCAGTTGAAGGATATTGCCTGAATGATATCATTAAAGGTACTATTCAGGTCCATCTCTGAGTTTCTCTCTATTAAGTTTGCATTTTTGAATGTATCATCACAGATTCTGACAAATGATTGATTAGGTTTGACCCAGAAAAATAAAGTATACTTGACATAAAATGTCCTGCAGTGGACTGTCAATGCTTTTCTAGCTAGGTGAGCAGATATTTTTCTCCCTCTCTTTTCCTGCCAGTTCATTTATTTATTTTACAACTGTAATTAAACTAAGTTAAACCACTATATTTTTTCCTCAGGTTTTAAGTGTACCATTGTAACACTCAGAATTTAAAAGAAATAATATTTGGCTCACAGACCACATACAGTAAAATAGAAATACTAAAGGCATTAAAAGCATACAGTATTTAAATGACAAGTAGAGAAAATAATGCATTAGCAAGGTAGCTTTATTCTTCTATTCATCATACAGTCTGAGGTTCTTTGCCAAGGAAAACAAAAATATGATTGTACTACTAAAATTAATTCTTACAGATAGTTTTTACAGGATATTAGATACCTACATGGTTGCCATGCAAAAATGCAAATGGCTTTTTTAGGTACTACAACATATTCATTAATAGATAATCATTAACTTTGTATTAAAGGTTAAATGCCACAGTGAGTGATTTGGGTATAACTGCCCAATATTCCAACCATGGAAACAGACTGTTCATAACAATGCATTTGTCAAGAAGTTTCAGACAATATTAATAGGTCATGAGGATGTGGGAACTGGAGACTTTAAGTATATTGCATCTCTCTCTCTGAACTTTCCAGGCTTGTTGCAAGAACAGACCTCACACTTTATTTTAGTGGCAAGTTCTATTGCACAACATAATGAAATTAATTAGTAACTGTGTATGACACAATGTTTTGATAATGTTTCAAGCTCAGGAAATTTAAATTGGCTACAAACTGTTTTGTTTAAAAGAGAAAATTTCAACCTTTTTAAAGACAATTTTGCAGGCCTCAAAACTGTCACCGAGTTTATCTTGCCTATTGATGTGTGAATCTTTAAAGGTTTAGCAGTTTGGAAGAAAAAAGATCCTAAAAGGTTTAGATTTCTGGCTGCACAAATTTCAAATAGTAATATTCTCTGATCCACATCAGAATTGTCTTAAATATACCATCTTTCATTAGGGGATAGTCTGAGCAAGATGTGAGAAATGTTAGATACAGAACTGTCAGAAAGCTAGTGAGGGTTCTCAGTGAAGCTTAGTACGTACCATGGAGAAACTATCCAATCATTTCTTCATATAATTTCCTACTGAAAAATCACCGTTGCCTAAATGCATACAATACACCTTTCAGAAAGCATATTTATTACTTTTTCACTTTAAAGAGAATGCCCTATACTTGCTGAGTGACTTGTTGCTCTATTTTGCTGGGGACCAGAGTAGCTTGAGGTCAAAACTGGGCATTCTATTTCCCCAGGTAAGGAAGATCCTGGGTAACTAAAGTTGATGGTGGTAGATGAATTGCTCTTTCATTCCTTTTTACCACCTGACTTCATAGTAACATTGACTGCAAACTAAAAGAAAGCTAAGCCTCCCACTCCTCCGGAGAAGCTATTTGCTGCAAAGTAGGAGGTGAATGGAAATGACACTTCCACTAGTGTCAATCAAAGACCTATAAGTAGTCTCCAACACAAGCAACAACCTAGTTTTACAAAGGTTCTCAGAGCTTGTTACCTCAAAATCAGAGACAATCTGTAAAATGGAATTAGTACATTACACAAGAAGATACATTGTCAAGTGCAGATTGACAAGTGTCATTTTAGAAGAACATGTGAGTTCAAAAGGATTGTTAGGATTCCTGAACATTGCAATATCTAACTTTTAAGCATCTATAAAAATCAAAGGACCAACACTATGATCTACAGAGCCTGAATTACACACTTATGCTCCCTATATAATGAATGGGGATAGTCAGGTGCCCTCTAATACAATCTATACAACCTAGCATGCTAGGCATGAATCAGCCCATCCATTGATGCTGATAAGAGCCCTGCCTCTCTCAAAGTCAGGCACCTACATACACCCCTGCAGCCCAGATTTACCTTTGCTAGTGATTTACAAACCAAGGGAAGAGTGCCTCTGCCTAACTCATGCGTGGGGCCTGATCCAGTAGCTGTGCTCAGAGGCCATCTAACTATACATGATGCTGTTACTGCTACAAGCTCCCTTTAGCCCAGGGGCTACAGTACTCACCTTGGAAGTGCTAAAGCCCCCAGTTCAAAACCCCTACAGCTACCTGAGGAAAAGGTATTTGATCAGGGATCTATTACCTCTTAGCTGAGTCACTTAAGCACTGGGCTATAGAGTTAGTCTCACTCCATGGTGCAATTAATATTCAATTATGTAATTAAATTGGAACAGCTTCAATAGGAGAGAGTGAGGAAGCCCACCATCAGAATGCTCTATAGCACAGTGGTTAGAGCACTTTCCTGAGAGATGGAAATGCCTTGTTCAGATCTCTTCTCCTCCGCAGGCAAAGGGTGGACTTGACCTACATCCCAGGTTAGTACCCTAACCCCTGGGCTAAATGTTATAAAGGAGGCTGAAGTAGTGCTGTGACAATGGAGGCATCATGTTTAGATAGATGGCCCCCAAGCACATCTATGGGATTGGGCCCCACACATGAGTTCCCCTGATTTGAAAATTTATTGCAAAGGTAAGTCCAGGATGCAGGGAGGCACCTATCGCTTTAGCAAAAGGAGAATTTCCACAGCTATTGGTGGTAGTAGTAGAACTTTTATCCTCTTTGCAGGCCAGCCTCTGGAGTGGAAACAACCAGGTAGGTCTGATTCCATCCAGCCAAGGGCAACGGTGCACATATTGCCTTAGCAATGACTTACAATGATTTAGAGCTATGGAATAAGGCTCCCTATAATTCCAGTAGTAGCATTTATAAATGTATTTGAAGCATACAAATTAAAAATGCAACTACATCATAAATTCAGACTAGCCGTTTGATTTAAATATAAATTAACAAACTCTCCATTCCTGCAATCTCACAGAATTGCATAGAACACTGACTTTAATTAAGGTGGGCAAACTAATTCTGATAAAAATAAGGAATGATCCCTACATTTGCCCAACACTCAAAATAAGTCTTTTTAGAGGATGGGAAGAAGAGAAGCTGTTAAATGTTAATCTTTCTAGGATCATATGTTTCCTCTGCAAAATTTTAGAATTAAAGGTTTAGAAAGTATGAATAACTGGAGATATTTATTTTAACTGAACCTCAGTGGTTTTGTATGTTTGCACATCATTAATTATTATATCGGCAGTGAAACCACCTTGTATTCAAAATTAAGTTAAGTACGTTTAGCCAATGTTGCACTCTGAAAATTCTTTAGTGATTTGTACTCAAGGGATATAGCATCTGATTCAAAAACCATAGTAAGCAATAAACAAATTCCCACTGATTTCAGTAGGCCCAGTCCAAAGACCATCGTCCTTTATTTGGAAATCAGCTCAAAGGTATGAGACAATGAAGTTATACCAACAGAATAGTGGAGACAGGTGCTTCCTAGAGGCCTTAACACGGGACTGTGAGAGAAAGGTTTGTAGGATTAGTATCCAGGTATTTGAATGCAAGGTCTTACAATCTAAATAGGTAAAGAGATGGGACACAATAGCAATAATGAAGTTAGCATATCTTGTAAGTTCCCAAATTTTTGTTTAGAGTTTATTATTTTATTTCTTATCTTTATTTCTGTATTGGGAAATTATTAGTTATTATTGGTTTCTTGTGCTTGGTGCTGTGCCAACATAAAAGACCCTTTGGTACATATGCCGTATGACACACTCTTTACATAATCACATTTTCTTTTTTGTAGGGTACCTGCCTCACTCACTGCAGAGGGTGGATGTAAAAGTGGGGAGAATTAACATTGCAAAGGCAACTGTAAAACGGGCATTTCCAAACTTTCAACTTTGCAACCTGAATAATTTTTAACATAGTTTTTGGTATGTAATATGTACAGTGTGTATTTATTACCTATATAATATACACACATTCTGAAAATATATTTTTAAGCTTACTTAAAGCAGTGTCTGAGAGTGAGTACTCTCATCCATTGAAATCAGTCAGGGACCAGACATCAATCCATGCTCTCCAAATCTTTCTGAACAAGTCTCTCATATTTCAAACTTGTAAGCAGGGCCGGCTCCAGGCACCAGCCCACCAAGCATGTGCTTGGGGCGGCACCTGGAGGGGGGCGGGGCGGCGGGGCGCTCTGGCCTGAGAGTGGGGCCGCAACTGGGCTCGCCGCCCTCCCTGCGGCACTCCGGCCGCCGGGGAGAGTGGAGCCGCAGCAGGCTCGCCTCCCTCCCCCCGGCGCTCTGGCCGCCAGGGGCTCTCTGCCCTCCTCCCGGCACTCTGGCCGCCGGGGAGAGTGGAGAGCCCTGGCCGGGCTCACCGTCCTCCTCCCGGTGCTCTGGCCGCTGGGGGCTCTCCGCCGGGGAGAGCGGAGAGCCCCAGCCGGGCTCTCCGACCTGCTCCCAGCGCTCTGGTCGCCGGGGAGAGCGGAGAGCCCCAGCTGGGCTCTCCGCCCTGCTCCTGATGCTCTGGCCGCCGGGGAGAGCGGAGAGCCCCGGCCGGGCTCTCCGCCCTCCTCCCGGCGCTCTGGCCGCCGGGGGCTTGCCACTGGGGAGAGCGGCGAGCCCCGGTCGGGCTCTCCACCCTGCTCCCAGCACTCTGGCCGCTCTGGTCGCCGGGGAGAGCGGAGCTGCGGTGGGCTTGCCGCCCTCCCCCCGGCACTCCGGCCGGTCGGGGATTGCGGGCCCGTGGCCGGGCTCGGCGCCCTCCCCTGCTGCGCTGGGGGGTGGGGGGCGGCGGGTGACTTTTTTGCCTAGGGCGGCAAAAAAGCCAGAGCCGGCCCTGCTTGTAAGTACAGCCAGGCAAGGCGTATTAGTTTTATCTTTGTTTTCTCAACTTGTAAATGTACCTTTTGCTAGGGTGTTTACCTCTGTTTGCTGTAACTTTGAACCTAAGGCTAGAGGGGGTTCCTCTGGGATCTTTAAGTTTGATTACCCTGTAAAGTTATTTTCCATCCTGATTTTACAGAGATGATTTTTACCTTTTTCTTTAATTAAAAGCCTTCTTTTTAAGAACCTGATTGATTTTTCCTTGTTTCTAGATCGAAGGGGGTTGGATCTGGATCCACCAGGAGTTAGTGGGAGAAAGGAGGGGGGATGGTTAATTTCTCCTTGTTTTAAGATCCAAGGGGTTTGGATCTGTGTTCACCAGGGAGTTGGTGGAAGAGTCTCTCAAGGCTACCCAGGGAAGGGAGTTAGCCCATTTGGGAGTGGAGGCAGCGGACCAGATCTAAGCTGGTAGTTAAGCTTAGAAGTTTTCATGCAGGCCCCCACATCTGTACCCTAATGTTCAGAGTGGGGAAGGAGCCTGAAGAGAGTCTTTCATCAGACTTGAACTGCCCGCTTCTTCATCAAGGACACAACATCCATAAAGTAAGCTAAAATACATCCACTCATGACACTAACTTTATCATAGGAGGCTGTGTAACTTAGTGGACAGAATGCTAAACTGGAGACCTGGATTCTATTCTCAACACTGCTAATGATTTGTGTTACCTTGGGAAAATCACTTCACTCCCTCATTCCTCTATTTCCCTATATATAATATGGAGATAATGATATATAACCTCCTGTTGAAAAGTGCTTTGAGACTGATGAGAAGTGACACATATGAGCTGGGCTATTATTATATTAAAATCTGATCACTCAGATTTCATTTAAAAAGCAATCAAACAGCCTCAGGGACTTCTTGTAGTATTTGTCCCCTTCTATTACTGATATTTGTGTAAATACTTTTAAATAATATTTTCAGTGGATTTCCTTGCTGGCTGCATAAACAAAATGTGTTACAAGGTGAAATTCAGGTCCCACTGTAGTCAATGGGGTTTTTACTATTCGTTTCAGTGGGGCCAGAATTTTACCAACAATATCCAAGATACAAAATTAAGATGCTTATAATAGTTTCCTTAATAAAGGATAAAGGTCGCATTCAATCCGTATATCATGTATACTACCTGCCAGTGGCTCATCCAAGTGGGTTCATTTCTTTTGCCTCCTATAATCTTTATATCCAAATATTTGGACGTATCACTGTATCTCATGAGACTAACTGGGAACTATACATTCAAGAAATAGACAGGAGGTCTAAGCATTCCTTCAGCTTATCTATCAGTATAAAGATCCCTCGATGCTGAAAGGAATCCATAATGGTACTCCTTGGTGCATTGTGAGATTCCAGTGGGGAATTGTCTCTACAGATTATGGGAATGGGTGGCATGGATCTTCCTCTCCCCAGGGATCACAAGATGCAAAGAAATTCTTGTAGAGGAGTTTCCTGCCATGAGTTGGAGACTAGCTGTTCTGCAAATCTGGATAGAAATATAGCATTCACTTGCCTGTGTTGTAGTCGATGCTGGTTAGTGCTGTAGATTAGAACAGCAAGGCCTTATCTAAGTATCAATAGAACTGCTCACTTTAGCAAACATTTGGCTTGCAGCATCAAGCCTGTGGGTTATATTCTCTACAGAAAATTCAACCTATGTAATATATTATGTAATATATTAGTTTCTTACTCAGATGCTAATCTCTGTATGAGTCTCCTACAAAGGTTACTGTATTCTACAGACATTGTCATCTCTACATGAGTCTTCTGTACGGATAAGGGTATTAAACAGTGATTGTAGAAAAATATTGCCATTAAATATTTTATGGATTCTAAGGTGCTTTTAATTTTCTATTTACACTGAAAGTAGAGCTCTGCAAATCATAAGGCTGGAAGGCACCTCAAGAAGTCAAGTCCAGCCCCCTGCACTGAGGCAGGGCCAAGTAAACCTTGGATCACTTGATGATTGCCCTGTTCTGTTCTTTCCCTTTGAAGCATCTAGCATTGGCCACTGTCAGAAGACAGGTTATTGGCCTAAATGGACCATTGGTCTGACCCAGTATGGCTGTTCTTAAGTTCTTAGAACATCCCTGGCAGGTGTTTGTCTAACCTGTTCTTAAAAATCTCCTCTCAAGATGCCTGCAGTGACTCAAGAGCATGACTACTAACCTTGGGGCACACTGTTAGGAAGCAGGGCACAAACTCCAAACTGATTGTGTATTCTATACTTTTATTTCACCAAGCAATTATCAAGTGTAAACTCCTCAGGCACTGTACCAGCCTAAACACGGAGTCACAGAAAGTCCCCTTGGGTACTCCAATTTATCTTGCCACCCAGGTGAGCTTACCTTTATGATAGATGCTGCCTTACACCAAGAATCACAGCAATATTCAGGTTACTCCCAGTCCGAAAGGACGAGTCACTTACCCCAGGTCAATTACACATTAGATCCCATACCAAGGACAATGCTTGTAGCCAATCCTATAATAAACCATATACAGATTTATTTACAGAAAGAGGAAACAAAAGTTATTTACAAGGTTAAAGCAGGTAAACATAGATTCACAAATGAGTTACAATCTTAAGTTTCAAAAGGAATAGAAGCTTCTATTAAAAAGAAAGGGCTATATGTCCTTTAGGGCTAATCCAGGCTAAGCAGCTGGGGACCTCTTGCTCATGCCTAGAAAACCGTGCCTCCCAGAGTCCAAGCAGCACAAAGATACAGTTCTTTCTTGTTATCCCCCTCCGCTTTTGTACAGTGAGCTGCAAAATCAGCTTATGGGAGGAATCCACTTGCATGACTCCTCTTCACAGTTGTGGCGGGGAATGTCTTCTGTCCTCTTTATGATCCCACAACAGTCCTCCTGTGTTGATGAACCTTTCCTGTTGGGCAGGACATAACACCTTCTGTTGGAGATTAGCATTTCACACTAGTCAATGTGTCTCTCCCGTCTGATGATTTACACCATGACAGAGTCTTACGATACAACTGTGCAAACATTATTTTACAATAAGGGTTACAGATGTTATAAGTGAGATTAATGCACCAACTCACAAGCATTCAATAAAGTCTAAACACTAAACACATTCTTATAGTTCTAATACCTATGTTAACAGTAATAGCACATAGGTGAGCTAGACTGACTCCAACTATGTATTTGTCAGTGTTCTACTGAGACATGGGGACTTTGGCATGAGCTGGCACCTGGCCAGCATCACACCACCAGTATTGGGGCTTCCACAACCTCCCTTGGAACCTTGCTCCAGACCTTACCTACCCTTATAGTTAGAAAGTTTTCCCTAATATCTAACCTAAACCTCCCTTGCTGTAGATTAAGCCCATTGCTTCTTGTCCTACTACATTCAGTGGAGTTCAATTGATCACAATCCTCTTTATAACAGCCCTTAACACATTTGAAGACTATTATCAGGTCTCCCTCATATTCTTTTCTCAAGACTAAACATGGCCAGATTTTTAACTTTTCCTCATAGATCAGGTTTTCTAAAACTTTTATTATTTTTGTTGCTCTCCTCTGAACACTCTCCAGTTTATCCACATCTTTCCTACTGTGTGGTGCCCAGACACAGTACTCTAGCTGAGACTTCACCAGTGTTGAGTAGAGTAGGACAATTACCTCCCTGTCTTACATAAAACACTCCTGTTAATACAACCCAGAATGATATTAGCGTTTTTGCAATTGCATCACATTGTTGACTCATATTCAGTTGTGCACTCCGATGACCCCCAGATCCTTTTCAGCAGTACTACTTGCTAACCAGTTGTTCTCTATTTTGTAGTTGTGCATTTGATTTTTTTCTACCTATATGCAAAGTACTTCACATATTTTTATTGAATTTTATCTTGTTGATTTCAGACCCATTATCCAATCTGTCGAGATCATTTTGAATTCTAATGCTGTGCTCCAAACTGCTTACCACCCCTCTCAGGTTGGTGTCATCTGCAAATTTTATAAGCATACTCTCCACTCCATTATCAGAGTCATTAATAAAAATATCGACTAGTACCAGACCCAGAACAGACACCTGCAGGATCCCACTAGCTACGCTTTCCCAGTTTGACAGTGAACCATTGATAGCTGCTCTTTGAATATGTTCTTTCAACCAGTTGTGCACCCACCCTTGTAATTTCATTTAGGCCACATTTCCCTAGTTTTTTTATGAGACTGTCACGTGAGACTGTGTCAAATGCCTTCCTAAAATCAAGTCAATTTGATACCAACAATTTTTGGTATTTTTGGCAAATCAAAAGTGTTGGAAAAATTTCATTTTGGGCATTTTTATCCTTTTTTAATAAAAGGCAAGGAAACGAAGGACTAGATTCACAAAACTGAAGTGGAGGGAATGCCTGCCCTCTCATACCCAATAGCCCGGTGGTTAGAGCATTTAGTTGTGCTTTGAGAGACCTAGATTCAGATTTCCACTCTGAAGCACTCCCACATCAACTACCAAGTTATAGGCTATTCTGGGGTGAATTGCTGTAAATCTTGTCTGTTGAAGATAAAAAGTACCACTTCATTTAATACAATCGTTAGAGCAGGGACTTGGGTCTCCCACCCCCATGATTCAATGACCACTCAAGTCATTTATACAAAGTGGAACAGCTTCAACAGGAGAGACTGAGAATGCCCTAACCACCTGGCTGTTCTGGGTAGGTCCCTCACCTGGAGGGGGAGATGTGGGTTTGAATCCCTGCTCCAGAGCAGGGACTTCAACTGAAGTCATACCCCTTTCAGGTGAGTGCCCTAACCACTGGACAATTGGGGGGTTATCTCCTATTCAGTTTTGTGAATGGTGCCTATTAAAATTCTTTGTGAATCAAGCTTGAAAAATGGAAGGGTTTAGTTTTGATTGAAACATTTTGCCAAAATCAACACAAAATCGTGAAACATGTCAGTTGCTTTGAATATGCACTTTTTCAGTGAAAAAGAGTTTTGGATGAAAAATTTCACCCAGCTCTGATGGAAAGATATATATCGTTTTCTGGGATTACGATCTCCATGCTGTGTTATACTCTTTGTATTACACTTTGGTCTCCTATGATGATTGCCATCTCTGCAGGGGTCTTCTATATGTGTTTGTCTTCTACAGAACAGGAGTATGGCAATTAATGTCTTCTGCAGTGATTGTAATCTCTGTAACATTCAGTGATGCATATCAGATTGCGGTAGCACACATTCTGTTCAGAGTCACTGATGCATATGCAGTTCTCTGCTGTAACTGCTGACACATAACCAGTCATTTCGCAATGAAACGTATAATAAATTTCTTTTTCAACTAAATTTTGTCAAAACTGGCACCTAGATACTAGGATTGATGTTTATATAAGTACTGAAGACACAGAAAACTAGCCTATGTTCTACAGTAGTTCTCATGTAGGACAAAGTCCATGAGAAGTGTGAACAGGTGAAAATCAGACCATATTGTAGTATAGTTTCTCAAGCCTTTAGACACATATTTTTAAATAAAATGGATGTTACACTTACAATCATCCACAGTTCAAAATGGGCTTGGCTGATTTACTTTGAACCATCTAACACACACATCTCTCCTGGCTTCTGTGGAAATGAGAGAATATTCAGGACAAACGGTTGTTTTATAGGTTTTTATGCAAAGATGTGGAAGGGATTTGTTCTCCCTCCCCCTCTGGACAGAAGGTTTAATATAAGGCTTAGAATGGACTGACACCATACAACTCATTAATAAAGGAATGAGAGAGGTTCTGCCTTACTGAACCCTGACCTACATCTCTGACCTAACTCCTACCACATTTCCTTCCTGCTCCTCCGTTCCATAAGAGCCAACCTCAACACTCCCTTCATTTTCTTCTCCACTTTCTGCTTCTGTGGCTTCTTCCATGCTCCATCCTGTGCATGGAACCTCCTTCCTTAAACTTGACGACCAGGCTATCATTCAGTCATCCCAAAGACATATTTCTGTTGCCTCAGCTACAAAAAATGAGTTAGTTAAAAATAGCCACATACTTTAACTTCAGGCATTAGGTGAGTAAATCCATGATCCTGTTATTGTAACCCTTACACCGTGTATTGTCGTGTCTGCAATTACTTTGTATATACTTAGGGGCACAGATTCACTGTTCTTGTGCCTTTTGGGTGAAAAAAAATAAGGATGGTTAGAGGAAAACTAAGGCAGCAGTGGGCAAGAGGAGGAAAATAGGGAAAGGCAAGGCACCCTCTCACTTCTTGCTCCCTTTCCTCTCTAAACAGTTACCTTTGTTTTTGTTAAATAGAGTAAAAATCTTGTAAAAGCTTTTGTTGTTGCTGCTGCTGCCACCTGGCACCCTGCGGAGCCAATATGGCTTTCCGAGGCAGCACAGCCTCTAACCAGAACCTTTAATGGCTGTGGAGTTTGGATGGATGGGGCAGCTACAGAATCTGGCAGCACTGGTTGCAGCAGCAACTTTCAAAATACGAATGCATCAAACATCTCTACTAGTTTTTGGAACAGTCTGAGGAAGTTTTTTAGTATACCAGGTAAACAGGCATAATTGGTGTACAGTTCCTTAATCTAGGCCATTACCTACCATCTCGCTCATTCCCACTGTATTTTTCTAGCTCCTGGCATGCAGATTTTATTTAATTTTTGCAATCCTTCAATTAACTTTTCCCCATTGTGTCGGCTTTGAGCTTTAGAACATAAAATCATAAGACAGGAAGAGACCTTGTGACCTATTCCCCAGAACCAAGCCTTATCTAGAGCATCCCTGAAAGGTTTTAAAATATGGCAAGTTTCAATGCATCAGTGGATGAAACAGAAAGCAGTACTATTACACACATAGTAGTACCATTACGAAGCTCCATAAGAGTACCCATATAGATACCTATACTGATACCAGTTACTATATTCAGATCAATAATAGGACCCTTCCCATATCTATACTAGTATCAATACCTATATCAATGTCTGATTAATGTCAGGGCAGGTATTCAATATCTGAATAATCTGGAACAAATGGATTTCTCAAAACCCTACATCCTGGTATTAGTCTCAATTGTAAAGAATTTAAGAGCTTTCACCTGTATCCTTTAGTGATACAGGCTAGAACAATAGAGGTGGATTGAGTTGCATTTGCAGAACTGGAGTAGGGTGTTGGCAAGCTCTTTACATAGCATCAGTGCAGTAATATTAGTTCACTTTTATGAACATTTAATTCCCACAAAATGAAGGATGAAAATTATAGTCACCCATAACTTTATCATCTTCTGAAATCAAGGATTGTCTTGTGGTATCTTTTTTCCACCTAAAAGCAACTATTCTCTCAGAAACAGGGATTTGGGACCCTCTAACAATTTCTTCTACTTTGTGAACCAGTGAGTCAAAATCAGAACAGTTTTCAGCTTCTTGTGCTCGAAGGATAAAACAAGTTGTTTATAACAACAATGTCTATTCTCAGTGCAGTTTATTGGTTTATAGAAATGTTTTTGTTTTAAGATGTCGGAATAACATCACTGGAATACAATGTCCAGACCAGAAAGTCGGATGACTCAATCAGAGGAGAGCTGGACAGGGCACTTGCCTAGAGAAAAATGTGAATTGTACCCTGTGTACCTTCAACTGTGTGTTTTGCTAACAGCAGACATCTGGGAGCTGGAACAGTAGATGAAGGTACTGCAATCATAATTTTTCTCCCTGCCATCTCTCATTAAGCCTCCGTGCATTATAAGCACTACTTGAACTATTGGCCCCGTCCAACAACAATGGATATAGTTCCACAGTTGCCTCATTGAGGCTTTGGCCTCCTGTTTTTATCAGCTGCACTCTTGCAGGCACAGAGGGTTTTGTATGTGACTGAGTAAACGTAAAAGTAGTTCTAATACTATGAGGCTCTGTGTCAAGGACAATTCACTTGTCTCTCAACTTCAGCAGAGTATTTTCCTGTTATCTGTACTTAGGAGTGGCAAGGAGACAGGGTGAGTCCTTGTACCTTCCCTCTCAACCCCCAGGAAAATACTAATCTGATCATACTGACTGTGCAATGTAGGTGATACTGCCTCTATAAGTGCTTGAGTTGGCAACAGTTGTTGCAGTCAGTATGAATCAATTCTGTGTTGTATGTTGCCAGGCTCTAGCCAGCACTGTTCATTCCCTTAATACAGAATGTCTCAATCAGTTTTCACACGAGATAGCACTTTCATCATGTGCAAAACACTTGATTTTAGGGTCACCTTAAATGTATTTTGTCTTGTAGTCTGAATTTTACTATTGCTGAGAATATGAAGGGCAGGATCTTATCACCGCACTTCATATTTCTGAAAGCTGCTGTGATGTTGCAGTGAATCCCCAACTAGCACACTATGCTGTAGAAGCTAGTAAATGCCTTCAAAACATCATGTTGGCATTCCTGCTTTCTGAATGGACAAACATTAATGCAATGTGGATTCAGTGTCAAGTGCTTATTAGCAAGCATAGTTATCTTTAATATGAAAGGGCAGCTGCAAATGCTCTTGTCACAGGAATTGCCTGTTTTTATCCATTAAGGAAACAAATCTTTTTAGTGCAATTTGATGCATGGGTCACATTGTGTCTAGTTAGATCAGCCTGTGCTGTATCAAGAATACACACTGAATGCTGAGTAAGCCCAAAGCAATGCAGTACAGAACACAATTTCAGCCAAATAAGTGGGGAGTTACAGATGCATCTCCCATTAACAATTACAAACATTGAATTATCTCTCCCATGTAAAGTTTTGCACAATTGACTAGGTGCATTATAAGCAAAGGTGGTTATTAGCATTTTGGGGTGAGCTTCCAAACAGTAAGTTGCCACACCCCTGAAAATGTTAGAAGCTGTGCTAACACCTCTATGCATAAGGTCAGTATAAGGATTATTTGAGATGATGCTTTGGCATGTCTGGAATTTAACAGAAGAGAGTTTTGTGTGTATTCTGGAGAATATCAGCCCTTATATAAAGCTTTTACAAGCATTAGCTAATTAATTCTCACCCACACCCCTGTGAGGAAGTAAGTATAAATAAAAGCAGAAAGGATATGACTTGACCAAGGCCTAAGAGTGGAGTCTGTGTAAGGGCTAGGATTAGAAAGAACTCAGGAATCCCCTGTTCTCATTGCTGAATTTAGTCCATGCAACTCTGCACTACTAGGCTCAGTAGTAGCTACTCTCTTTTGGAAGCTCAGGACACCAAGAAACTCAGGGCTCTTATCCCTTTACACACCTGCAGTTCTCGCAGAAGCCAGGAGAACATCAGGCGCTCCAGTCCACTTTATGCTCCCATACCACTTGCAGCCTGGGACATTTTATGGACTCATCACTGAGCTTTGTTCTGTAACCAGTAGTAGTTGCTCTGTGTCCCGTCATTCCTCAACCTGCATTTCCCCTCCACAGCCTGGCCTCCCTTACATCTGTCCGTCATGCATGTAATCTCCTTCTGCCTCCATACATTCTGTCCTACCCATGTATCCTCTCCCACCTTCTTCTCATCTCTGAATCTTTCCCACCTTCTTCCCATATCTTAATCTCTCCCATCTTCTTCCCAGCTCCATCTAACTTCCAATTTCACCCCCTCTCTCCTTTCCCCTTTCCTACGACAAGAAATACCTCTCCCTACCCTTTTTACCTTCCCCTCAACTTCTGCCCATCTTCATCATGCTACCTGACCACCCTAACATCAGGAAAAAAGTAATATAATTGTATCTTATATTTTAAAACAACTCCAACCCCCTTCAGCTTATGGAGTGTACACAGCCCAGAAAAGTTACCTCGTTTAGTAATGCACTCTCATCTACTTCCTCACCCTTTCTTTTGCTGTCTCCTGGGTTTGTTTGTTTTTCTATTTTCAGACAAATCTGTGTAGGCAGGGACAGTCTTTGTGTTTGTTCTTTGATGCACCATTTTTGGCATCTTATACTCTGGTGCTACAGTGCTTCCACTTACCACACTCCCCTGCCCCACATATGTACAACCCCTCCCCTCCTTGTGTCCAGAAATCATATTAGATGCTCAACAGTGGATTCTGCCCAGGTACAATAGCAGTTGGGAGGAAGCTGCAAGTGGCCCTAGTGCCATCTGCAACAGCCCAGGTGGCATAGTCCACCACATTCACAGGCACAAGTTCCAGCCCTGAGCGACTGTAGAGAATAAGTTGTGCATAAACACACACACACAGAGATATGTATATAGGTAACTCAGAGCATCTACTAAGGGTATGTCTACACTACGAGAGTAGTTCGATTTTACTTAAAGCGAATTTGTGGAACTGATATTACAAAGTTGAACGTGTGTATCCACACTAAGGACAGTAATTCGACTTTGTGAGTCCACACTAACGGGGCAAGTGTCGACATTGGAAGCGGTGCACTGTGGGCAGCTATCCCACAGTCCCCGCTGCCCACTGGAATTCTGGGTCAAGACCCCAATGCCTTCTGGGGCAAAAAATGTGTCGAGGGTGGTTTTGGGTAACTGTCGTTATTCAACCCTCACTCCTGCCCTCCCTCTGTGAAAGCGCCGGCGGGCAATCAGTTCGCGCACTTTTCTGGTGATTGACAGCATGGACGCCACAGCACTGCGAGCATGGATCCCACTGCGATCATTGCTGCAGTTATGGCCGTTGTCAACACCTCGCACCTTATCATCCACCTTTTTCAGAGGCAGATGCTGAGAAATCGGGCGAGGAGGCTACGGCAGCGCGGTGAGGACATTAAGTCTGAGAGGGGCACAGACCTCTCACAAAGCACAGGACCCCGCGCCGTGAACATCATGGTGGCAATGGGTCATGTTGATGCTGTAGAACGGCGATTCTGGGCCCGGGAAACAAGCACGGACTGGTGGGACACATAGTGCTGCGGTTCTGGGATGAATCACAGTGCCTGCAAAACTTTCGGATGCGTAAGGGAACTTTCCTGGAACTTTGTGAGTTGCTGTCCCCTGCCCTGAAGTGCAAGGACACCCGGATGCGAGCAGCCCTGATTGTTCAGAAGCAAGTGGCCATACCTCTCTGGAAGCTTGCAGCACCAGACAGCTACCGGTCAGTCGCGAACCAATTTGGAGTGGGCAAATCTACCGTGGGGATTGCTGTGATGCAAGTAGCCAACGCAATCGTTTGAGCTACTGCTCTCAAAGGTAGTGACCCTGGGAAACGTGCAGGTGATCATAGATGGCTTCGCTGCGATGGGATTCCCAAACTGTGGTGGGGCTATAGATGGAACTCACATCCCTATCCTGGGACCGGACCACCAGGCCAGCCAGTACATTGACCGAAAGGGCTACTTTTCAATGGTGCTGCAAGCACTGGTGGACCATAGGGGACATTTTACCAACATCAACATCGGATGGCGGGGCAAGGTTCATGATGCTCACGTTTTCAGGAACTCTGGTCTGTTTAGACGGCTGCAGGAAGGTATTTACTTCTCGGACCACAAAATAACTGCTGGGGATGTGGAGATGCCTATAGTGATCCTCGGGGACCCAGCCTACCCGCTAATGCCCTGGCTCATGAAGCCCTATACAGGCGCCCTGGACAGTGAAAAAGAACTCTTCAATTACCGGCTGAGCAAGTGCAGAATGGTGGTGGAGTGTGCTTTTGGCCGTCTGAAGGGGAGATGGAGAAGCTTACTGACTCGCTCTGATCTCAGCGAAACCAATATCCCCATTGTTACTGCACCTTCTGTGTGCTCCACAATCTCTGTGAGAGCGAGGGGGAGACATTTATGGCGGGATGGGAAGTTGAGGCAAATCGCCTGGCTGCTGATTATGCCCAGCCAGACAGCCAGGTGATTAGAAGAGCCCAGCGGGACACTCTGTGCATCCGGGAAGCTTTGAAAGCTAGGTTCCAGAGTGACCAGGGTAACCTGTGACTATTAGGTTTGTTTAAACAGAAGCTGAACCTGCCCCCATTTCTTTACCCAGTTAATGTTGACTATCCTCTCCAGTTACCAACCACCTTCCCCCCCTTCCAACACACCTTTAAAAATAAAATAAATGAAACTTTGTTCATTAACACCGTTTTCTTTATTAAGGATTTCGTGGTAAAGTGTTGAAACTGGGACGCAGACTGTGGTGGGGAGTGGGTTTAGTGATGGAAAGGACGCTTCTAAACTCGAAGAATGACAGCCTCCTGCTCCTAGAGCAGTCCGCAGTGGTGGACTGGTTGTTTCAATGGAGCCTGCCACCCCTCCTTTTCAGGACTCTGTGTGTGGGGGCTATGTGACTTTGTGGCGGGGGAGGGCGGTTAGAGATAGAATGCAGTGGGGCTCTGTCCTCCTGCCTCCGGTCCTGCAGAACATCTACAAGGTGCTGGAGCATGTCCGTTTGCTTCCTCATTAGTCCAAGCAGCATTTGAGTCACCTGCTGGTCTTCCTGCCGCCACCTGTCCTCCCGTTCGCTGTGTGATCGCTGGTATTGCGACATGTTCTCCCTCCACTGTGTCTGCTGTGCCGCCTCGGCTCAGGAGCAGCCCATAAGTTCTGAGAACATCTCGTCCCGTGTCCTTCTCTTTCGTCGCCTGATCTGCGCCAGCCTCTGGGAGGGGGATGCCAGGGTAGCTCGGGAGACACTCGCAGCTGTGGGATGGGAAAAAGGGAGTGAATTCCTCACAAAGATACAGTTTTGCGAACAATGAATATAGTCTTTCTCTGTGAACAAGACCATGCACATTACCTATCACATGCGCACTCAGTACAAGGTCGAATTTTCGGCCTTCCCATTATGTGCCTGGGGTCTTGCTGTACAGATCACACAAGCGGGGCCGGACGACGGAATTCGGCTAGCAGGCGGACATGGTAAGCCGTAGACTTTTGGCTGCTTAAAGCTTAATTTATAGCAGTGCCCTCCTTTCACGTTCCAAGCAATGCTCCTAGCGTTGGCCAGTTCCTGCTGCCGGCAATCCGGCCAGCATGAACTCTGCCCCTGTCCCACCCCCCTCGCGGCTGTCCCCGGAAAAGATCCCTGCATGCTGCCCCTGTCCCGCCTCCACCGCGTGGCTGTAAACCGCCGGTTACAGTTATGTAAAGGAACAGGCAATCAGTCCCAATACTAACATTCCCCTAATTCAAAGCAGGTCACCATAAGTGATATCACTCTGATGAGGATTTCAGAGACAGAGAAAGAGTGCATGCTGCGTGAATGCCAGCAAACACCAGGGCAGTATGCCTCCATGCTTTGCGAGGCAATGATCCTGGAGTACTTGCTGCTAGTCTGGGGCAGAAAAGTTTCCTACCATGGAGGACGGAATAAGGCCACTCTCCCCAGGAACCTGATGCAAAGGCTTTCACAATACCTCCAGGAGAGCTTCGTGGAGATGTCCCAGGAGGATTTCTGCTCTCTCCCTGGACATATTGACAGAATTTTCCAGTAGCTGCACTGGTAAGGACTAAAAACTAAAGCGCCTAGGGCAAACTAATCATGAAAAACCGGACATGTTGACAAACTTTTCCAGTAGCTGCACTGGCAAGGACTAAAAACTAAAGCGCCTAGGGCAAACTAATCATGAAAAACCCATTGTTAAGATATCATTCCTATTCTATTCAAAATAAATGTTTAAAACACTTACCTACTGATCCTTCCCCTGATTCACAGTCTGGGTTACCGCCTTGGGAGGGTTGGTAGGGGATCTCCGTGAGGGTGATGAAAAGATCCTGGCTGTCGGGCAAATCAGCGTTGAAAGTGCTGTTGACTGCCTCGTCCTCCTCATCTCCTTCCTCATCTTCCCCGTCCGCGAACAGCTCCGAGGAAGCGGCCGTCGAAAATACCCCATCGTCAGAGTCCACGGACATTGGTGGGGTAGTGGTGGCGGCCGCACCTAGAATGGAATGCAGTGCCTTGTAGAAACGGCATGTCTGGGGCTGGGATCCGGAGTGTCCGTTTGACTCTTTGGTCTTCTGGTACCCTTGTCTCAGCTCCTTGATTTTCACGCGGCACTGCGTTGCATCCCAGCTGTATCCTCTCTCCGTCATGGCTTTTGAGATCTTCTCGTAGATCTTCGCATTCCGTTTTTTCGATCGCAGCTCCAAAAGCACGGACTCATCGCCCCACACAGCGATCAGATCCAAGACTTCCCGATCAGTCCATGCTGGGGCCCTCTTTCTATTCTGCGATTGCATGGTCACCTCTGCTGGAGAGCTCTGCATTGTTGCCAGTGCTGCTGAGCTCTCCACGATGTCCAAACAGGAAATGAGATTCAAAATGGCCAGTCAGGAAAAGGAATTCAAATTTTCCCGGGGCTTTTCCTGTGTGGCTGGTGGCTGGTCAGAGCATCCGAGCTCAGACTGCTGTCCAGAGCGTCAACAGAGTAGTGCACTGTGGGATAACTCCCGGAGCTATTACCATCGAATTCCATCCGCACCTACCCTAATTTGACATGGCCATGTCGAATTTAGCACTACTCTCCTCGTCGGGGAGGAGTACAGAAATCGATTTAAAGAGACCTCTATGTCGAAATAAATAGCTTCGTTGTGTGGACGGGTGCAGTTAATTCAAGTTAACTCTGCTAAATTCAACATAACCTCCTAGTGTAGACCAGGCCTAAGAAATGTGGTTTTGGAGCCTTTGGTGTTCAGTGGTTATTTACTGGTATAGTAACAGAATATGATTTCCACAAATCAGAACCAAGTAACCAAAAAACTTGTTGCGCAGGCCCTTAGTTACAGTGATGGATACTATGCAGGAATATAGATAATAAAATCTGTTTTGAATGCTTTTAAATTATTTTTAATGCAGAATATTTCATATGGTATTTCAGATTTTTTTGGGAGGGAGGGGGATTTTTTTCTTCATCGAAAACATATCTCTCTCCTGCTCAGTGCTAAACGTTGGCATGTGAAGAAATGGAAGCAGGACCCACCCCACAGCCACCCCTTTATAGCTAGTGGCAGATTAAGACTAAATGTGACTTGGATGCATTCTAAAAATTAACCCAAACAAACCAAAGCATTCCTCCCCCCTCCCATTTCTGTCCAATTCTGATGCATAAACATTTGTTTTTGCAAATTACTTTTTAATAAACAGCTGTTTTATATAAAAACTTTATATTTATGGTCTAAACCATTGTTTCTCAAACTTGTTTGATCAGTCCCTCCGTCTTTGTGTCTGTAGTTGTTCATACCTCACCCCCACAAGTACATATATCGCCACCTAGCTCTGAAGGCAGAGCGGAGAGCAGGGCAGGGCTGCCCAAAGGATTCAGGGGGCCTGGAGCCCCGACGGCAGGGGGCCCCCACCGCCAAACTGCCGCCGAAGACCCGGAGCGGAAGAAGCTCCGGGGGCCTGGGCCCTGCGACTTTTCCGGGGCCCCCAGAGCGAGTGAAGGACCCCGCTCCAGGGGCCCCGAAAAACTTTCGTGGGGGCCCCTGTGGGGGCCGGGGCAAATTGCCCCACTTGCCCCCACCTCTGGGCGGCCCTGGAGCAGGGACTGCTGGGCAGGCACCCAGCTTGGAACTCAGTGCCACACCAGATGCAACAAAGAATTAAGGGTGGCAATGTGAAAAGTGATATTCGTCAATATCACTTTTCACAGCAGACTTACCGCCCCATTTCCACCCTTATTTCTGCGCTGCTGCTGGCACCCCAGGGTGGACAGATGGAGCCCTGCCACCTCCAGGTGAGGGAATGGGAGTGGGTAAGGAAAGCCCATGCCCGGGCTGCCTCCCAATGAGGGATTGGGGGGAAGGGAAAGAGAGCATGAGCCTGGGTTTCAGGGCTGTCCCTTTTATCCCTGTCTCCCAGGTGTGCACGGCCCTTCTGCACAAGCCCCAGCCACCTGGGGCTGACAGCCAGAGCTCTTAAAAAAAAAAAAAAAAAAAGCACACAGCTCGCGCCTCCCTTGACATATTCCCTGCTTCGCTTGGGAGGCCTGAACCATAATTTGAGAACTCCTGATCTAAACATTTCATTTCAAAATGTTATAAAATCTCACAACACTTATTTGGTAAACTAAGGCTCAATGTGCAAAATTTGGGAAATTATTATGCACAAGTTAAATCCATCACCATGAGAGGTTTTTTTTTTTTTCCAGATTTATTTTATTTAGGTTTTCATTTACACAGAGAAAAGTCCTTTGTATATAATTTTTATTTGTTTTCTCTGAGCATGCTCTGTTAGGTGACTGGGAAAGAGGGCTTAACTACTTTTGAATTAAAACAAAATTAGTTGTTAAAAAGGAAGCAAACTGAATAAGACTTATAAAGCTCTTAATAGGGTTAAATGGTATTAAAACATCTTCATGTGTTTTGTGGTAGGGAAATAATCTGTAAAGTCTACGACATCTTTCTTTGTACATGGAGAGCCACGAGTGACTCCTGGTGCTGTACCTTAAACCCATTGAAAATCATGATCATCAGGGACCTTCAGTGCCTTGAATCTATGGAAGAGCAGTCACAAGGATTTTAGATTGAGGCATGTTCATTCTTGCCCTGCTCCTACTGACCCTAGCTCTCCTTTTCTCACAAAGGGCTGGTTTGGCAGAGTGTAAGGCATTTTCTTCTAGCTATAACATCATCCCTCTTGTGCAAGATTTATAACTGTAACTTACTTTTAAATTTCTTTAAAAAGGCAGCAATACATATTTGATTTTTGAACCTCTTAAGTTAGCTCTTCCTAGGAAGCCTTGGGCACACACACACACAGCTGTTTGGAGATACATGAACTGAGTTAGGATGGGTAAAAAGAACATACACTGAAGGGGAGGGGTCCACTCTTTATATTTAGAAAGGGATTTTCTATGCTTGTGCCAATAGGATACTCACCGACAGGGAGTGAGACATGCTAAAGTACCAAAGACACTACAGTTTTGTGCACATTTTAAAGGGAAAACTGCACTGATACTTTAAAAGCACATGTAGTGGAATTGTTGTTTTTTTTTTTTCCTCTTTCATTCTTTATAGTGATATGAAACTTTATGATCAGAAACTGTGTTGGCCAAAAGGGATCTTTAACTGAATTCCATTGTGTATTCCAACAGTGCATTCAGCCTCACCACTGTACAGACAACACTGGCAAATCCCACATAAAGGGATACTGTCTATATTTTCACTACAAAACAGTGTGCTTTTTACACCAAGATGGCTATCTCAACGTAAAATCCCAGTGGAGACAGGGGCAGGTAGTCTTTAACCTAAATGTAACTAATTGGGTTCAACTCTATGCTTGTGATTAACTAACTCCCTTAAGTTAGCTATCTCAGTGTAAAAGACATTTCTGGGGGCAGTGAAACATAACCATAGCATTGCAATGTAGTCTTATATTAGCAGGGACTTAGATTTTTTACAAATGGTGACAGTAAATATAATAGTATATTCTGAAATATCAAATAATTAAAAGTGAATACCAATTGACAATTCTCAAAATATATCAGATGCACGCCCCCTTGTGGCTGGGCACAATGTACAAGCTCTCTCCTGTCTAGCGCTCCTTGCCAATGGTCACTCTGGTATCACAGTGGTCCATCTCTTCATGGCTCATAGATTAGCCCTCTGTCCCAATCACATTTTGTTTTCATGCTTTCCAGGCAGGGCCGGCTCCAGGCACCAGCCGACTAAGCACGTGCTTGGGGCGGCACCTTGGAAGTGGCGGCCAATCTTGGGATAGCAGGGGGCGCTCGGGGTTTTTTGGTTTTTTTGGTTCAGTGAGGCGGCACTGTTCGTTTTTGTTTCAGCGGCGTGGCACTGGGGGGAGGGATGGGGGCTGGCGCGGCGCTGGGGGGGTGGGGGCTGGCGCGGCGCTCGGGGTTTGGGCGGCCCAGTGCAGCCTGGCGCTCGGCGGGGTGGCCGTGGGGGACTGGGTGGCTTGGCACGGCGCGGCACTCGGGATTTGGGCGGCCCAGCGAGGCCCGGTGCTCGGGGGGGGGTTGGGCAGCCTGGCGTGGCCTGGCGCTTGGGGTTTGAATGGCCCGGTGCAGCGCTCGCCGGGGAGCGGGGGTTTGGGCGGCCCACCGCGGCGCTTGGGGTTTGGGCGGCCCAGCGCAGCGTTCGGGGGTGGGGTGGGGGTTTGGGCGGCTCGGTGCGACCCAGCATGGCCCGGAGTTCAGGATTTGGGCAGCCCGGCAAGGCCCGGCGCTCGGGGGGGTTTGGGCAGCCTGGCGTGGCCCGCTCGGGGTTTGGGTGGCCCGGCGCGGCGCTCGTGGGTGGGCGGGGGTTTGGGCGGCCTGGCGCGGCGTTCGGGGGTGGGGGTTTGGGCGAGGGTTTGGGCGGGGCGGTGCTTGGGGGGAGGCGGGGGTTTGGGCGGTGCGGTGTTCGGGGGGGACAGGGGTTTCGGTGGCATGGCGCTGGGGGGGGGCGGTGGGTTCGGCAGTGCGGCGCTGGGGGGGTTCGGTGGCCCGGCGCTGGAGGGGTTGGTGGTGCGGCGCTCGGGGGGGGGGGGGGTGTTATGGCAGGGCGGCACTTTTTTTTTTTTGCCTGGGGCGGCAAAAAAGTTAGAGCCGGCCCTGTTTCCAGGGTAACAAAATCCAACAGTATAATATCCTCACAAAAGGTCTTTGGCAGGCAGTCAAGGTTCACTCTGCCAGATTCCTTGGTACTACCTTCCCTGGCCTTCTTCCTGTTAGCAGGCCTCTTCCACAGCCTCTCTAAGTTCAACCTTCATTCAGAGGCAGAACTCACAGCACTCTCTGCTGGAATTTCTTAATAATTCCCAAACCAATAAATACCAAATCAAACGTATGAACATTGGCCCTGATTTGACCTTTCATCTCGCTCTGTTCCTCAGTTGAGTGTGTCCCTGGGCACTCTCCCTGGAAATTCAGATCCTGCCCTATCATCAGGCTCACCATCAGAGTTTGCCCCACCCCAGTGGCTGCTCTGTCAGCTTTTTGCCTTACTTTGCTGGTCAGGAGAGAATCCCAAGGCCAACTCTTCCCCCAGGTTTCCTCCTTGAATCTCCTGGTCTCTCCACCCCAGTCCCAGAGAATTACTGCAGAGTGTCTCCCTGCAACCTCATTCTTTCTTTTCTTTTTTCTCTTTTTTATTTTGGCAAAGCAGATTTGACTAAATAGTCCATAGCTGCCACCAACTATAATTCCTCAATATTCAGCAGTTTATATTCTCTCGCTCTTACCTGGTTATGAAACAGCACCTTTCTAATAATACTCCATTTTCCTGATATTTTATTAAATACCATATGCTATTAAACAATATTACTAAACAACATAATGTATTTTTGTTACCTTTTTTTAATTCCTTGGAAAGCTTTATACTTTCTTGACCAAAGCCTGTACATACCCAAAAAAGGTGATCAAATGTTTTTTCCACCTTAGAGAGCACATTTTTGTGTATGATATCATAGAATTGTAGATCTGGTAGGGACCTCGAGAGGTCATCTAGTCCAATCCCCTGCACTCATGACAGGACTAAGTATTATCAGAGCATTCCTGATGGGTGTTTGTCTAACCTGCTCTTAAAAATCTCCAATGATGGGGAATCCACAACCTCCCTAGGCAATTTATTCCAGTACTTAACCACCCTGACAGTTAGGAAGTTTTTCCTAACGTCCAACCTAAACCTCCCTTGCTGCAGTTTAAGCCCATTGCTTCTTGTCCTATTCTCAGAGGTTAAGAAAAACTATTTTTCTTCCTCCTCCTTGTAACAACCTTTTACGTACTTGAAAACTGTTATCATGTCCCCTCTCAGTCTTCTCTTTTCCAGACTATATTTGAAAAAAGATTTTTGTTTAGGACACAATGGTCATTAGTGCTCAAAATAAAAGCACTTCATTAGTCCTATCCATGCCCTGAAATATGTCTTTATTCTCAAGTCAAGGGTACAATTCAAAACCTCTTTCTCTTTTTTCATCAATCCAAATTTTAATTTTTTTTCAGTACTAGGCTTTTGAATTCCGTTTTAGTTAAGGCTATTCTCTGTCAAACCTTATATTTTTTATGTCTCCAGCTGCTTTGTCCATCATTTAATTCCTTGTTATCTTGATAAATGCTGGGATCCAAGCTAATGCTATGTGTATCCCCATCTGAACTAACTCTGTTATTAGAAATATAATGTCATTGATTAAATCACTTCTACATACTGAGACACCCTTTTTTATTGCCATAAGGCTTCAGATGGATTCCTAAAAAATGACACTCATTGGTGGGTGTCCATCTTGGATCCAATTTAATGCTAGCATTATTGCTACTAGTTTGGCGGTCATGACAGCTACATAGTCTGATATTCCTTGGGATGTACTAATTTCCTATTTTGGTATACAATATACCATCCCTACTCTTCCTGCTGTTTTCTTTTCTTTTTTAGACCCATGTGTATATATTTGACAAACCTGATTCCACTTTTCATCTATATACTGATACACTTCATTTTTAATACCTATTGTCTCATTTTTACCCACAAGTTTATAAAATATATCTAAATCTACATTTGGACATGCAACTTTCCATCCATAACTAATTTTCCCATGACTAAAAGTTTTGGGTTCATTCAGTTTTTTCTTGTCTTTCAATTCCTACATCCACACTTTAACTCAAATGGTGTGTGACAAGAAGACTGTAAGTCCGGAGGCCAGCCATTTCCAAAGGTACAGAAATTCAAGTGCCTAGATTTGATAGTACAGGATAATGGTGAACTTAACCATGAACTAAATGGAGATAAGTGAATGGAGTGATCTGCAGTAGGAGAATGCCTGTGAAATTGAAAATTAAGCTCTACAAGATGGTAATTAGGTCTACCTTTTTGTATGGCTCTGAATGCTAGGCACTGAGGTAGAAACAAAAGCAGATAGTGGAAATGAAAATGTTAAGATGGATGCTTGGAGTTACAAGGATGAACCATGTGCAGAACAAAAGAATTAGGGGAGATGTGAAGGTCATACCAATTATAGAAAAGCTGAGGGAATTCAGGTTTATCTGGTTTGGACATGTGAAAAGAATATCAGAAGAATATACAGGAAACAGGATGTTAAACTTAGAAGTGGAGGGTAAGAGAAGAGTTGGAAGTCCCAAAACTAGATGGATGGATGTCATACAAAAGGATCTGATTAGCTGTGAGTTTGAGGAACTTCTTCCAGACAGACTAATGGAGAAGGAGGACTCGAAGAGCCGACCCCATGTAGATGGGACTAGGGCTAGAAGAAGAAGAAAAAGAAGAAGAAGGGGGAGTGGGAGGAGTAAGCCGTAATTGCTATAGGGTTGTGTTAAAGACTTTCTGGATCTTTAGCACCCCCTTCAGATAGATTAAAAAAAGTTCAGATCAGAGATACTCTTTGCTCATTCTATTTTGAATGATCTATCCTAAATTCTGACCATGTGGGTAACATTGGTGTGTCTGTAGAGAGCTCGGGAGATATGATTTGAATTTGTGCTGGTGTGTCTTCAAGTGATTTACTGTAGACTAATTTCTTAATTTAATCAAAACAATTAACATTGATATTTGTGGAAACAGTACATAATACATCACTTCTTGTGTCCTTGTTTTTGTCATGCCAATTATATTCTGCATTTTCAACCAAACTGATTTTGTGGAAGACTCATAATGAGATATTGAATGTGACTTGAGACTTTTACTTTATCACTAACAAAAAAAAGGAAAACTCAATTCCCTCCTTTTCAGAGAGGTATTTTAATTATATTCTCCTTTTATTATGGAAATCATCCATTACATCATATAGCCACACAAAACGGCTTGCATTTCTTGGTTTAAAATAAAAATTGTAGTGTTTTTCAAAGAGAGATAGAGAGAGACTGATAGCACTGAATATAGCAAGACACATCGCAGCAAATACTGTGAAAGCTTCCCCACACACTCTGCCAATGGATTTGAATCTTGACCTGCAATACCCTGTGTTATTTTATTGTCACTGAATGTCAATTAAGTTCTTTATGAAAACTACAGCAACCTGTTCACCACAGTTTGATATCTCTGCTGAACAAACAATACCAGACTTGCATACAAAAACTCACAAATGAATGTACCAATATCCACCTGTTTAAGCACACAATAAAATTTATTTTTAAATCATGTCACTGGGCCTATCAGAAAAGTCCAACTTTCTATGATTGGAAGCCAATAAGCCTACTTAAACTAACTATGATATTGAGAAGATATCACTGAAAATGTTTTTGTGCTGAACTGAAAAATTCTTCAGTGGTGGAGATGGTGCTTTGTGTGTCTTCAACTGATCCTTGGAGAGAAACATATCACTGGATGGAGAATAACTAACTTCTTTCCCCTACTCCAGCAAAACAATTTTTTTATTAAATATAATTGAGACCTGATTAAGTTATGTGTAGTACATTTTTTCTTTGCCACTGGCTTACTGTGTGTCCTTGAGTATGACATTTAACCTCTCTCTACATCAACTAACCTATCTATAAAATGGAGATATTCTCCCTGTCTTTGTAAAATGCTTTGAGATTTTCAGGTGAAATGAGGAATGTAAGTAAAATGCATGTATTTTTATTAAAAATAAAGTTTATTTCTGGCAGTATCTTTTATTTGTCAGTATTGGAGAAGCAAGTTGAAAAAAAGAATAATGTGGTGTCTAAATCTGCAAAGTTTTCCTTGAAGAAATATTTTTCAGTGGACATGAAGTACTTCTCCCTTGTAGAATTTGTTTTGTGAACTCACTGGCTATACAGTTCCAAACTGGAAATGAAGCAACCACAACTACTTTTCAATGAAATGCTTCCAAGAACAGTTAAAAAAACAAAAAAATTCTTCCTGTACAGCAGACCCAAGCTTTCAGTATCAATAGTGGGGAAAAGATCTATCTGAGAACTAAGTTATGGACTAGTAAGTGGATCGTCCTCACTCCAAATATAATATATATAATATAATTCATTATAGTCTTATTTTCACTGGGGAAATCTACAAGCAAATTCCCACTAGTTCTGCTGGTCTAGTGTTAACTCTGATAGGAGAGCAAGTGTAGATAAGACTCTTCCAGCCAGACCCATTTTTATCACCATCTTGTGTAGGTTAGCTTTCATCAGGTTTGACTAGTGTGATGGTGAACACAGGTCTGAGTACAAGAGACTTGTCTTTACTAGGGCTCCCTCTTGTGCTAACACTAAGTTAGCTGAACCAGTGACAGCACCACTGGGAATCTTTTAGTACATTTTCCTATTGCAGAAATGGACTTTGAATCTCTTTTACGTCACCTGCATATAATACAGTACCCAGTTTCTCATTCTCTGGCCAGTATTTGTTGTCAAGTGATGGAGCTGCCTGGTGTCGTTTGGGTTCTCTCCAATTTGCGCACAGTGATTGCCAGTGAAGCTGTATTTTTAAATTAGCCTCTCCCTTTCTGTGTCTGAATTTATTGCTTTTGTTAACAAGGCAAATATGGCAAATGCTATTTAGGATGGAAGAATTTAGTCATGAGCCATGTTTGCACATAGCTTTAACTTGATTGTTCATGATTTCATGAGCAAACACAAGAACATCAGATTGCACACAATGTCTGCAGTCACATCAGCTGTTGCTGCAGATGGAAAACTGCCTGCGTATGCAGGTAGAATTCCCTCCCCAGTAAGTTTGAACAAATATTTGGGTAACACAAAATCATTAGCAACTGTGCAATGCCTTAGAAGGTTGATGACTAGCCACTTGGTAGTTGAAGCCAGTTCAGTAAACTATTACAGAAAGACAGTGTATTATTTGAAGACTTATTTTGCTTGTGACATATCAGTTTTTGTTTTAAGGTTTTCAAATATTCAAACAGATATTTAGAATTTATACCTGTTTATTGACTAGTGACAAAGGGGAAGAGAAGGTAGAGGTGAGATAACATGAACACTTTGCACATTTATAAATTCATAGATTCCAAGGCCAGAAGGGACCAGTGTGATCATCTACTCTGACCTCCTGTATGACACAGGCCACAGAACTTTCCCAAAATGGTTCCAAGAACATCTTTTAGAAAAACATCCAATCTTGATTTTAAAAATGTCAGTGATGGACAATCCATCACAAATTTTGGTAAATTGTTCCAATGGTTAATTGCTCTCACTGTTAAAAATGTACATCTTATTTACAGTATAAACTTGTCTAGTTTCAACTTCCAGCCACTGATTTGTCTTAGACCTTTCTATGGGCACGTCTTCACTACCCGCCGAATCGGCAGGTAGCAATCGATCTATTGGGGATCGACTTATTGTGTCTAGTGAAGATGCGATAAAATCGATCCCCAATGGCTCTTCCGTCGACTCCGGAAATCCACCGCGGCAAGAGGTGGAAGCGGAGTCGACGGCGGCGCGGCAGCGGTTGACTTGCCGCGTCCTCACAGCCAGGTAAGTCGACCTAAAATACGCCACTTCAGCTACGCTATTCACGTAGCTGAAGTTGCGTATCTTAGGTCGACCCCCTCCATAGTGTAGACCTAGCCTATGCTAGATTGAAGAGCCATTATTAAATATCTGTTCCCCATGTAGCTACTTATAGATTGTAATCAAGTCACCCCTTAACATTCTTTTTTATAAGTTAAATACACTGAGTTCCTTGATGCTATTACTATAAGGCATGTTTTCTAATTATTCTCATGGCTCTTCTCTGAACCATCTCCAATTTATCAATATCTTTCTTAAATTATGGGTACCAGAACTGGACACAGTATTCCAGCCATGGTTGCACCAATGCCAAATATAGAGGTAAAATAACGTCTCTATTCCAGCTTAATATTCCCCCGTTTATGCATCCCAGGATTGTGTTCGTTCTTTTGGCCACTGCATCACACTAAGAGCTTGTGTTCAGGTGATTATGCACCAAGACTCCCAAATCATTTTTTAGAGTCACACCTTCCCCAGATAGAGGCCCCCATCCTGTAAGTTTGGCCTACATTCTTTGTTCCTAAATGTATACATTTACATTTAGCCATATTAAAGCACATATTGTTTGCTTGCACCCAGTTTACCAAGTGACCAAGATTGCTCTGAATCAGAGATCTATCCTTTTCAGCATTTACCACTCTTCCAATTTTTGTGTCATCTGCAAACTTTATCAGTTGAAGATTTTATGTTTTCTTCCAGTTCATGGATAAAAAAAATTAAATAGCAAAGGACCAAGAACTGATCCCTGCGGGATCCCACTGGCAACACCCACTTAGTGATGATTCTCCATTTACAGTTAGATTCTGAGACCTATCAGTTAAGCAGTTTTTAATCCATTTAATATGTGCCATATTAATGCTATGTCATTCTAGTTTTTAATCAAAATGTTGTGTTGTGCCAAGTCAACAGCCTTATAATAGACTTTTGTATCACCTTCCTTTTATCCCTTATTAGAGTCTCTATATATCACCTTCCCTTTGAGGATCTCCACATACATTGCAATCATTCATAAATATATCCTTGTGACACCCTTCCGAGAAAGGTAAGTAATTATGTGACCATCTTACACCTACAGAACTTTACAGACAACTAAAGTGACCTACCCCAGGGTGAACATTAAACCAGGATTAGAAACCATGATCCTAACTCCTACTCTGTTCTATACCTTAATCACAAGTCCACCTTCCCACTCTGTTAAGCCTACAAAGAATAAGACGCACATCTTGGAAGGTGAAGATGACATTGTTGGTGCCATGTCTACCTTTGGCTCATGCTCATTTTCTTCACTATAGATGGCTTACGGATATTCAGTCCCCACTCTGAGGTTCATACTAGAACCTAGATATTAGGCTTCTTGGTATCCTATAAATACCTAAGTTAATATGAAGACAAAGGGCCAGATCAGCCTGTGGTGTAAATAAGACTGATTTTTCTCTTTTGGGGGTGTAGAGATTAGGGTGAGAATTATTCCTCACTCAGTACAATTGCTCCTGAAAACCCCATCTCTACCATTTCTCATAGCATAACAAATGTTACATTGAGGGCAAAAGCCTGTTTTCACTGAAGACAAAGGGAGGTTTCCACTGGGATTCAATGGGAATAGAATCAGGCCCTTCCTGTGATTTAACCCCAAAAGAACAGGTTTGGGTTGATTCTTATTAAACATATTTTTGATTGTTCTTTTGACAACTTGTAACTCCTCTACCCTGTCAAGCTGACTGTGAGCTCTACCAGTAATATGGCTCACTCTTAGATTGAGATTAAGGGACACACAAGGCTTTAATCTCATTTTTGACCTTCAGTACCACCTCCATATCAAGGCGTACAGCCTCATCTCAGGAAGGGAAACTCAGTTGTGTTTTACTGACTAAAACTGCCTTTTGTTCATGGCAAAATTAGAAAAAAATCCCTCAAGGGAAAAGTGTGTGTTTATTGCCTTACATAAAAACTGGCAAAAATGCACATTTTGCCAGTTTAGGTTTCAGATACAGCCCTCCCTCTCCTCAATATTCAGATACAGCCCTCCCTCTCCTCTTCTGAACAGAATATCAATGTCACAAAACAGAAGAGTCACCTTTTCTTTCCTTTCTTTCTCTCCTCTGTTCTGCCATTACTTACTCCTCAGCGAGTTTAAATTTCATTTACTTTGGCAGGAGGACTCTCTCTTTGCCTTTAACAGTCGAATCCACCTTTGTAACACAACCTGAAAAGAAGTGAATTTAAACTGCAGTGTGTTCTAGAAGAGAAAACCTACTTTATTTATCTCTCAGTCCTACTTTACCATACGCTGACCTAATTACAGCCCACACCACAAGGGGTATAAGGAACAGCAGAAGGAGTGCTTCTGCCACCTAGTGACTATCATTCCCCAGCAATATCCAGTAGGATTCCTTTGTGAGCTTTACATTTTTAGATGTCTAGCACATAAATAGGGTGACCAGATGTCCTGATTTTATAGGGACAGTCCCGATATTTGGGGCTTTTTTTTATATGGGCTTCTATTACCCTCCACCCCCTTCCCAATTTTTCACACTTGCTGTCTGGTCACCCTACACATGAGTGTAAACTACCTTCCGTAGCATGTCTCCGTGGATACTGGGGACTTATGCAGCTTGCACTTTTCTATTCATTCATAGACTCAAAATCAATTTCTTTGGTAAAAGCATTACTTTTCATGTGAAAATGAATTCTATTTTCTTAGCCTGTCCTAGGCCTAGTAAATTATATTAATATTGGCATGTGGCATTTAAAAATGTTAGAGTGGTGTAAAATATTGCAGTACAAATATAACACACTAATATTATTAATAAAAGACTAACTGGGTGCAGGGGTTCTTAACAGAGCCAAAGGGATTTGGATACCTGACTCCTGTAAGATTCTGGATTCCCAGATTTATAATATAAGAACAATTTGTGTTATCAGCACTTCTTCCTGATTCCATTTTTAACTGTCCTACAATGGAAATCATTATAATCTAGCTCCTATGAAGTCATGTGTAAACATGTACCTATTAGTTCACTTCTCAGTGAGACCATTTTAAATAAGGGGCTTGAAGATAATTTTCCCCCCTATGGTCATAAACACATAACTATTATTGACCTGAGCCTAATTTGCCTGCTTGAAAATTAGATTCCCCTCCCCCCCAGATAAATTTCTATACTCAAATCAAAAACATTTCAGTATTCTTTTCACAATTCCACTGAAGGTCATTTTTCTTAATTGGAAAGATAAAACGTATAAATTACATGTAGATCATTGGCGTCACTTGCATCACATAATAGCACAATAGAAAAAAGTATATGCTGTTAAAGGCAAATAAAAAGATTTATTTAATGCACAGTACATGAACATTTCAATTAATCCTAGATTATTTCTTCATCCATATGTTTGTTTAAGCCTCACTGTTTTTATGCTTTCTATAGGTGTTCAGGATAGGGAGACTACTATAGACTTAAACAAATGTCGATATCTACTGTCATACAAACATATGAAAGTTAAATGCCTGTTCTGATCAGGCCCTGGTGAGGTGCCCCACAGCCCCGGGGCATGCCCTAACCACCAAGATATTGGCTAGTCTCAGGTATTGTGTTCTCTGTGTGTGGTGTGGTTGTTTGTTTGTTTGTTTTGTTTTGTCAAAAACTCTGAAAGGTTCCAGGTTTTTGAAATCTCACAGTATTGTAGCATGTCAAGCATAGCCAAGCCCTGAATGTTGATTCAACCTATTCGTCCAAGACAGGATGGAGCTCCTTTCCTCTCCTCTGACTCCACACCAGCTTGGTTCCCACTATTTTCCCATGATCCCCTGCCCAACCCTGCCCCTCACCCCCATCCACCTTTATATGGCTGTTGATTCACACGTACACTCAGCTCTCCACAGGGGGTTGGAAGGAGCTGGGCTGTGGAAGAGGCATGAGGTGATCAGGGATGGAGGAAAGAGAGGGTTTTTATAGAGGGTCTGGAATAGTGGAGATCCCAGTTCCTTTGATCCAAAGTACTAGAGTTTGAGGACGCTCCTTGGCTGCAGCCAGGTAACCCTTGGTTTGCTGTGCCTATGTGCAGAGACATTTGTCTTCCTCAGCACTGGCGACTTAAGCTTAAGAGAGCCAAAATAGCAGTGATGGAGGAGAAAGGTGTTTCTTCATTGATGCAGAGACCCAGAGCTCACCCCCATGCAGTATCCCAGAAACAGCCACAGATCCCTGATCTTCCACATCTCATACTCAAACTTCTTCATGTATTGGACTACACATCCCTGCTAACTAACCCTGCCTCCTTGTAGTTCTGTTCATCCCTCTAATTTCTTCTTGTCCTTCCCTCTTCCACAGCTACAAGACCTTTGTCTGTCCCTCAGAACCTAGCCGCCTACCATTTGTTACTCAGCCTGGTACCCTATGTATTTTTGTTTGTTTTTAAGTAATGGAGCTGGTGTAGCAAGTTGGCAGCATTGGAAGATAAAAGAGGGTGACAGAATTTTAAAGTTACTGGTACATCAGCTAGTCATAGTGAAAGTCATCTAGGTTATCCTGAATTGGGGATACTCTTTGTGCATTAAAAATTAAAGTTTCAAATGTGGCCTATGTCTGCAGTCTTATCTGTTTGCATGTGAGAAAGAGAGAAGTCTGGAATGTCTGGGGACAGTGGTTGTTTAGGTGAAGGAAGCCAAGGGAACATTTGGAAAAGCAGAGCAATATTTCATGGAGTATTGTCTAATGTTTCCTATTCCAAATATGGCATATAGCTACTTGAAAACTGTATAGAAAAGTCAGGTGTCCTTTGAAGAGTTATCCTGCCAAAATTAGAAGCTAAATTTAGGGTGGGATTTTCAAAAGCTCACAGCATCGACCCAAGTCTGGTTCCATTGAAGCGAAGGGAAATAGAGGTTAGGTCAGTGCTGAGAGCTTTTGAAAATCCCACCCTCAGCCTTTAAAGAATGAAACCAAGCCATGAATTATGAGGTTATAATCTGACCCAGTGACTTCTCCATTATATTATAAGTGGGGCTGGGAGGATCACCTATTATTAAGGTTGTCCAACAATTCCCATTATAAGACCCTGGTTTCAGTTGCTTTAAACTTTAATCATCCAGGTTGAAATTTTCCATGCCCTGTGTCTGCCTGAATTTTAGAAATAAACTTGGCCAAAACAGTTCAGCTGTTTCCAAGATTGAAGTTGGGGGAAATATTTTGTTTTGCACTGGTTAAAAAATATTGGTGACTTTTTCTTTGAAAAGCTCTAGCACCGCAGTGCATTGCAGTAGGGAACTGAAATTTGGCAGGAAGATGGCCTTTTTGTCAGGAATGTTCTCTTATATAATCTGTGAAAACATGGCCATATTTGGGCAGGTTATCAGCCTTTGAAAACATTGCAGTTTGAACATGCTCAGTAAAGAGAGGTAAGAACGTCACAGTTTACTTCACCACAGATTCTGTCCACATTGAGTGAGCTGCAGCTCCAGGCTAAATAGAACTTTCCCTGCCATTGTAGTTCTGGGATATGCTAGGTCCATGTCCAGGCACCAGAACTGAGAGACAAGAGCCTACGCTAGCAATGATCTGTTCCTGGCAGCATGGAATCGAATGCAGAAGGGACAACAGCTTGACCAGGGAGCGGAAAGGAGCAGGTGGAAGAAGTAAACTGGGACAAAAAAACATGGTAGGTGAGGGGAGAAAAGACCTGGAATGAAGGCTGGCCGAGAGGGTAGAGGGAAAATGGGGCAGGAATTTGGAAAGGAAGTCTGAGACTGGCTGGGCAAAGACAGTGGGACTGGGAGCCAGGGAAAGAAACAGAGTGGTAGTGAGGCAATGGGAGCCACTAGGTGAGGGGGGGACTGAGATTGAATGAGGAGTTGTGGGAGGAACAGAAATTGGCTGGGCTAGGATCCTCGGAATGAGAACCAGTGGTGAGGGGGAAGACAAATTTGATGAGGAGCTGTGGCATGGAGGTAAAACTAGAGACCTGGGGAACTGATTTTCTGAAATGTTGAGAAGTTTTAGCTGCAACTGAGGTCAGTGTTTTGATCATATGACGTGGTACATAATGCTACATGTTCTGAAAAATCAGGTGCTAGGATTCTCAAATTAGGTACCCAAAATTAATGGATACTTTTGATCTTAAACTCTCAGTGCCTCAGTTTCCTATATATAAAAAGGGAAATAATGCCAACTCATCTCACCAGGCTGTTGTAATTAATGTTTGTGAAGAACTCAGATGTTCTAGTGATGAGCACCATAGGAAAGTCCATACAGAAATTAATAATTCCGTCTTCAGAGCAGGGTGTGAACGGTATGCAGTAAGTAAGTAATGGGGCCACACATTGAACAAGGAAGAGAAAACAAAATATTGAATAGCTGCTCAGCAGTGGGCACTGTTCATTCTGTGTCCTGAATGAGGTAGGGATCCTGTGGAACAAAATAGTATGTGACCATATAATTAATGACTGTATCATGCATACACACAAGAGGGATTGAATAAGGTTCCATAAGCTTATGCAACCTTGATTCTGGCGGTCACAAATATGGGCTAGCTGCTTTGCTGTCCCTTTCCCGGTTTCTTTGAGGTGTACCCCTGCAGGTGTCAAGCCTCATTCTTTACCTGTCCTGGGATGGAATCATGTGATTCTCCCATAGTAACCTATGTATCAACTCTTGTTATCCAGCAGGTCCAATTGAGTGTGAACACCTGTAATTCTTCCCTTTGGGAATCTATCACCAGGGATCAGCCAGCCTTCTCAAAACACAAGTATTGCTTAACAGTAGGGGAAACACTAAGGGGAAAAAAAGTTTTTTTGAAGCAACAGTGTTCATGCAGGTCTACCTTACCTAAAGGCTTACCGTCTCCTGACTGTAACCTAGCCAGGCCTCACTTCTTCAGGCACCCTTAGTGTGATATCATGTGTCTCAGGCTTCTTCCCCCAAATTGTTACCCCATCTCTTTTTAAAACTGCAAATGGTCTTTTTGTCTTCTGCAGTCCCAAGTTTCTAATAAAAATAATCAAAACAATCCAAGATAGTAGCCGTAGCATTGTTCCTTGAAACGTTTGAGGAGTGCTTATTGTGAGCCACTCTTTTTCCTTCCTGCTTGTTTTTCTCTATCACCGCTTATTAAACTAAACTAATATGCATACAGCAAACATCCCAATATCCAGGTCAGCCTACAATGTTCATAAATTATTACAGGGCAGCTCCAAACGCGTCACACTGGCATTTTCTAATTTTTGAGTGTTTGACTTTGTAACCTGAATAATGTTCTTTCAACATAGTGTGGTTGTTTGTGTGTGTGTTTATAATTACATAGATAATATCATTTTATACCATGTTTATTGCCCTAATATCAAAATGCTTTACAGACATTAAGAAACATGTGGATCTTAGATTTTAAAAGAAACACATTGGATCTTTGTTTTTACCCTCTCCATTAGGATGTAGTCAGTCACCACTTGACCAGCTTTTGGGGCAGGGACCTTGCACCAAGCACATTGTGGGGTGTTACTAGAAATAATAAATAGTAGTAGTAATTGATTCCCCAGGTGGAGGGGAGCTTTTGTCTGTTGCTTTGGAATATGCAGTTATTATAGAAAAGTTCAGGTGAAGAGGTGTGTGTTCCATTTTGTTGCGAAGGAAGGGTGGTAGTGGGCATTCAGAAGAATTCTGGGAATGAGTGCCACAGTCGAGGGCTGCCTCCTAACTCTTTCTTTAGCACCCACCAGTCTAATTCTTGTTAGACTTTAAGGTCAGAAGGGACCAATATAATCGTCTAGTCCAACCTCCTGCACAACGCAGGCCGCAGAATCTTACCCACCCACTCCCGCAACAAACCCCTAATCTATGTCTGAGCCATTGAAGTCCTCAAATCATGGTTTAAAAACTTCAAGATGCAGAGAATCCTCCAGCAAGTGACCCATGCCCCATGCTGCAGAGGAAGGTGAAAAAACCCCAGGACCTCTGCCAATCTGCCCTGGAGGAAAATTCCTTCCTGACCCCAAATATGGTGATCAGCTAAACCCTGAGAATGTGGGCAAGCCAGCCAGACACTCAGGAAAGAATTCTCTGTAGTAACTCAGATCCCACCCCATCTAACATCCCATCACAGGCCATTGAGCATATTTACCGCTAATAGTCAAAGATCAATTAATTGCCAAAATTAGGCTATCCCATCATACCATCCCCTCCATAAACTTATCAAGCTTAGTCTTGTTGTTGATGATTCCATTGTTTTAGTGAAACATGTCTGTCAAGGCTCATCTTGGTCTTAAAGGCAGAGGCACAGTCCTTTAGGCATTGTTTCCATGGAGGGCTTTGCAGAAAAGGAACAAAGCCTTGAAGCTTGACTAGGTATTCAGCAGAAAACTATGTAGGGAGCATAGCACTGGGGTGGGGTTCTGCTGATGGTTTGTGTTACGAAGGTGACCTGCTGCATTCTGAACAATTTTGCCCTTTTAATGGTCAGAAATGTTATCCTCTTACATACAATATATTGTATGGCAATAACCACATGTAGAGCTCAAGAATGCATAGATGACTGCAGCCAGGCCCAAGTCTGGCAGCCATATTTTTTTTCTTTTGCAGCTGTAGCTATTTGTCTATTCATCATCTGACATGCCTCTAGGAGGACCCCAATGCTGTAGACAAATTGATGATCCGAGGACAAACAATCTTGATGGAAGATTATGATAGAAGCACTTTCTTTCTTCAATGTGCATTATACATTCCCTCCGTACCTAATCTACACAGGATGTATCTATTATTTCCCCCAGGTGGAGAAAGATGGCTCTTTAGCTGAAGCTGATATTCATGATTTTGGCTCTGACAATTCCCCAGTTGAAATCCTGGCGTTGGCCATCACACTGGGAAGAAAAGTAGTTTCTTCTCTCACACTCTTTTCATACAAATAGCAGAGTGTGATCCCTTCACAGAACAAAATACATTTATTCTTTGTATAAAAGGATTACAGAGAAAACAGATAAAAACAATAAATATTCCTATACACGTGCTAAAAGTTTATGAGAGGTCACCCATCAGTCCTAAGTGGTCCTAATAGGCCAAAGTGTTTCCAACCTTTCCTCAAGGGTTGCCCCCCTTTTTTGGACAGACGCTCCTGACCATATGCTAGATAAAAAGAAGGCTCAGTGTTAGTTTAAACTCATCCTTTTCATATGGTGTTGTAATTGTAGGGGTCCTATCCCAAAAAGGAGTTGTAGGGGGGTTGCAAAGTTATTGTAGGGTGGGTTGCGATACTGCTACCCTTACTTCTGCTTCGCCTTCAGAGCTGGGCAGCTGGAGAGCGGCGGCTGCTGGCCAGGAGCCCAGCTCTGAAGGCAGAGCTGCCGCCTGTAGCAGCATAGAAGTAAGGATGGCATGGTATGGTATTGCCTTTCTTCTGCACTGGTGCCTGCAGAGCTGGGTCCTCAGTCAGCAGCTGCCACTCTCCAGCCGTCCAGCTCTGAAGGCAGCAGCGCAGAAGTAAGAGTGGCATGGTATGGTATTGCCACCCTTAATCTGCGCTGCTGTTGGCGGGGTGCCGCCTTCAGAGCTGGGTGCCCGGCCACCAGCCGCCGCTCTCTGGACACCCAGCTCAGAAGGCAACACAGAAGTAAGGGTGACAATGCCACGGCCCCCCTAAAATAACCTTGCGACCCTCCTGTAACTCCCTTTTTGGTCAAAACCCCAAATTTAAGAAACACTGATCTCCCTCATGAAATCTGAATAGCATAGGGTAAAAGCACACAAAAGACTATATTTCACGGTGAGAGACCATATTTCACAGTCCGTGATGTGTTTTTCATGACAGTAAATTTGATAGGGCCCTACTCATGTGTTCAACTCTGGAGATTGCTGTTTCAATCCCTTGCATGTCAGCCAACAGGGTGGCTATCACACCTATTCATTGCAGACTATTGGTTTCTATCACATGCAGTTATTAAATGTATCATGTCACCTTTCTCTTTATTATATCTACTGGGAGACCTCCTAACATACAAGGCAAAGCAAGATGATGAGACGTCATCTCTGTTCCAGTCATTGACCAAAGATAGAGCCTGTTGAACTTACAATAATCAAACAGTTATATAACATTTATGTTGGATAAAAATTGAAACAACGTTTGTGACTCTTTGTTCCTGTTTCCCAACTAGTTCTCAATATTTTCTGAATAAATTGGCTTATATTGTGATTTGAAAGGTCTTACTAGTAAATGTATATAATTATATGAGCTAAAGACTAAAGAATACGTGCTTTAAAAATACCAAGTTTTGGCACTTTTGTCTAAATAATGCTGAATGTTACATCTATTTTAATGTTTTATCACTTTGGAATGACAGCCATTGATAACGATTTACTTAAAAAAGCTTCTGCAATTAAACTATGTCTATATTGGCAACATACAGCTGGTACTACTAAAACAAAAAAATCTCACTTAGACATTGCCTTTCTGGCATTCAAATCACACTAGCAATTAAACTTTACAAAAAATGTGCAGCTTTTCTCAAATGTCTCTCACTAGCAGATGCGGCTTGCAAAATATAAACTGATCTGCATGGTATTGTACTATGATGCAAAACATCTCATGTGTGGGGGGGAAAAAAACAAGATACAAAATGAACAGTTTAATCATATAAAAATGTACTAGCTTTAAAGCCAAAGAAACTGGAATAGGGTGATGTTAGAACAGTTGCTTTTCAAGGGTAATCAACCACCTAATTCTCATTGAAAGTCAGTAGGAGTTAAGCTCTTAACTTGCAGGTCTGCTTTTGAAAATCTCCCCTTAATACGCTGATCATTACTTGATTCGACATGGGTGGTTCCCTGCCACAAACAGTCTTTTGTTAATAGTTACTGCAATTTATAGCCCAAATTCTGTCATGGTGCTAAATTGCCACCAAAATGGGTGCATTTTGATGCATAAGCAATATTAAAATGAACCCATATTACAGCTGGCTGTAGACCCCTATACAGCAGCCTAAAAGAGATTATTCCAACTTCTTGCTGTTTCCCAAACTTTTGAAAACTGTCCCCCCATACAGGAAGTGAAATCCTCATGGTCTGTTGCAACTCTGACATATATTTTAAAGGCCTACATAAACCATACTTCTGCACCCTGCCAGTTAATCCTTCACACCTCCTTCCCTTTCACGCTTCGGGAAATGCTAGTGTAGATCTTTATTATCCATACTCTCCATTCTTGCACGTTTTGAGGAGCTTATACGGCTTAAAGTGTTGACATTTAAAGTGCTATTGACGTCTGTTAGCACCCTTGGAAATCAACAGGCACCTCAGGAATAATTTATTCAAGCTCTCTGCAAACTTGGGCAGTGCCAGTTATACACGCTTCTCATTTTGAAACTTTTCTTCACAGCAATATTGGCTTGAGACTAGCTTTATTTTTTTATTTAAAGCTGAGACTCCAGGGAACAATTGAGAGGTCTTTGTGTACAGCCTTTCCACCCCACATCTATGGGGAAAACTGATCTAACTCATTTAAAAGCCATGTGGTTAGATTCTAGACTGCCTGAGGCTTCCAGGTGTCCTTGTAAGAATAACCACTGGAGACAGTGGATATTGACCCATGTTATATGACTAGGGTATTGGCCTCAGTAATGTGACCCACACAGTAATGTGTGGCCTGCACCCTCATCAAATTTGCAGATGACACTAAACTGGGAGGGATGGTAGATACGCTGGAGGGTAGGGATAGGATACAGATGACAACGACTAATAACTCCTTTTATGAGATCAAGTTGCCTAACACTCTGAATGAAGACGTAGGTAGGCTCCTGCCTAAAGACCAGCCCTTCTTGCTAACAATCTTATCAGTTTTTGCTGTGTCTCAAACCTTTGCTTTTTGGGGATTGAGAAGGGTAGGGGCTAATCAACTACAGCAACACTTAAATTTTTCTAATTTCTGGGATACTCATCATTCTGACACTTACCTGATAAGAGTATCTGTCCTGGGCAAGACAGGTATTTTAAACAGGCAATGAAGAAGGTGCTCTCTCAGAGGAGAAGGAGTAGGTCCCCCTGCTGCTCTCATGACTGGGAAGGAACATAGAGGTACTGCAAACCCCATAATTGAAAATCATGGATCTCTCTCCCAGCATAAGTTTAAAAATAAATATTGGGTTCCTTTCATTTGCCATATGGTTTTTAAGTTGAGCTGAACACATAATTGTTTGTTTTTTGGGGGGGCTAAACAAAAAAAAAAAACCAGATAAAATAATTCAGTTTTATTTGAACTAAACCTGATTTTGTTGTTGTTTTTTGTTTGTTTTTCTCACTAAAAATAAAAACCAAAACACTTCCATTTTGGATCAAAAAATACCTAAACCAAAATAAACAACAACAAATAATCATTAAAATGAACCAAGTTTTTCAGACTTTCATTTCATTTAGTTATTGGGATTTTTTTAATTCTGAAAGGTTTTTTTTTTGTATTTTGTTTCATTTTGGGGCGCTCTTTCACCATTTTAATTTAAACAAAGCTAAATTTCTAATTGAAATATTATTTTTTAAAAAGTCAAAACATTTCATTTTGAAATGGTCAAAATGAATTATTTTGACTTTTTTGGAAAAAAATGCAATTTTTTCAGCTGGAATTATTCACCCAATATGACCTAAATTGCAAACAGATTCTGTGTCCCTTCCCCTGATCACGTGAGCTGGCAACATTGACCTATCCATGGGTCCACCAGAGCTAGGAGACCCTAAGGATCAAACAATTGTCTGTCTAAGGTTTGCAGACTGCCTGGCCCCATGCTCCCTTTGGCTTGTATGCAAATAAATGCAACTCCCAGCCAAATATGCAGTATTTAACTGTTTTAGAAGGCACTCATCCATTACCATTTAATGTAATAGAGATATATTGAGAATGAATGAATAGATTTAATATAAAGGGTTATGAAATTGAAGCAAAACGCTTTCCTGTGATCATACCAACATTTGCAGAGAAACAGAAAGTTTCACAAAAATTAGACTTAATTCTGCAGATTTTCTTTTGCTCCTTGGACAAAAAAAAAAATCATTTTGGTATGTTTTGATGATAAATATAATTATATGTTGAAAATGTATTCAACCAGTTACTATTGAAATAGGAAGCATTTTGAAAAGAAATACACCTCCTACAGGGTTTGAACTTCCTACCTTCAAATCATAAGGTAGGTATTAATGATATTTACTCGTTTGGTTCAAATCACTTCTGTAAGCCTCAGTATTTTTTCAGGTGTCTGTAATTGCAGAAAAAAGATGGAACATTTTAAAAACAGAATCTGAAATAAGCACTTAAATAATGGAATGTTTTTGGTACAAACTGACAAAAACAGGAGATAAGTCAAAGCAGGTAGATTTTGCCTCTTCTTGCTGCTAGGATAAAATATTGAGTATTGCTTGGAAGATGTGCTGTGAGGAAGAAAGTGACTGTTCCCCAAAATGAGACTGTAGTCCATGGAATGGGGAAGGTGGTAATTTGACTTTGCAAACATTCCTTTAAAATAAGCTCTGAAGTGCTCTTGGTCTAGTCTTGTAAGGTGCATACCTACCATAGGGTGTCTTGGTTCTTCCTCTGAAACTTCTGGTCATTGCCAGGATACTGAATTACATGGCCGATGGGTCTGATCAAATAAGGCAATTTCTGTGTTTTAATCCCCGGTAGTCCACTTGATTGATCCAAACTAGAGATACGCTGAATGAAGATTAATATTTTATTTTAATATTTTGAGGGTATCAAACAGCAGTAATCGGTATCCAGAAGATACCATATATGAATATTGAAGCTGATTGCCACTAGGTAGGGAGGGAGTAGGTACAAAACTCTGGAATTGGAGTTGACAAGCAGAGAGAGTCATGCCATATTTTTGGCACAGTGTCAAGAGGGAGACGCACAAAAAGAGAATCAGTCCCTACTTACAAGGTTATATATATCTATATTGATTTGAAATATATATGGCATTTCCAAATCATATTTGTAGAAACCCAAGCTTGGAAAAATTGCTTCCAAACTTGGTATGTGTCACATTTCTAACCCGACTAAACTTTTTAAATTTAATTTCTCCTTTTCTGGTTCTGGGCCTGTCAGGTCTTTTAGTCTAAATAAAGATTTTGTTTTATAATGGACCTCATCTATTGCTTCCACACTAAGATTGTTTAGCCAATTATACTTCAACCACATTATGCACATCATGCTATTGTACACTGGACAGCATGATTCTTTTGAATGAAATAATGCAGTGCTGTTATATAATGCACAATAGTGTATTATAAGTGCATAGGCTGAATCTCTCAACATTGAGAGAGAAACAGCTAAGAGGCATCTCCATCAAGGTACTGCAATGTTTTGATCAGTGGATTTCTTTCAAGTAGTAAACATACTGGTTAATCTGAGCTGCCTTCACTTCATAACTGATTAGCCCCTCAGCAGCTATTTGTCCCTTTCATTGTGAGGAAGTTACTGATTACTTTGCAAATGAAATTGAGCAGATCTGATGTCTGCCTCTGTTGGTGCAGAGGAAATTTTGAAGGAATAAAATGCTAAGTACTTTCTGGTTAAATTTAGGCCACAAAAGTTCACAGAAGTATTTAAAGGTGTTGGGTTTTCATCATCACACATCCTGTTCTTCAATGACATTTCTTCTGGTGCTTGGTTATGGCCACTGGGAAATAACTGGGTCTGTATGGCGTGGCAGGGGTAAATCCTTTGAATGCCCTGCTAAAATGCTGGCTAAGCCCTGCTTTTTGGTAAGGAGGCCAAGTGCAGGGGCTTGGGCAGCCAGCAGAGGGCCCAGCTGCAGGTCGTAATGAGGGCTGACTCACAGCAATGACTTGAGCTAAATGCCAGCAGCTGGGCTGAGTAAAGGAGGCTATAAAAGCCCCGAGGAAAGCTCAGTTAGGAGGCTAGCCTGGGAGGAGATAGGAGGGTTATATCTCTGTCTCCCCACCCAAGGAAAGGCACCTAGTGGGGTAGCAGACCCTGGAGAGGGTCTAAATGTGGATAACTGTTGGGGGAACAAAGTGGGGTTGCACCATAAATAAAGACACAAGGGTGAAGCACTGAAGAAGGTGTGAGGACTATTTATTTAACCAGCCAACACAGGGCACAGGCGTGAGAGGGTGGACCCTGTGACAGTCCATTTTTCATGGAGATTGTCAATGGCTTCCTTGAGGAAGCCTTCTCTGAGCAAAGCTGTTATGCAGCCTTTGCTCAGGTAACACACTTGAAGTTGACAATGTCTAATCTTTTGTTTTTGGTTAAGATTACAGAAAAGATCATGACTAGAACTGAGTGAAAAATAATATACATTTTTCATGAACGTTTGCCAAAAAAAAGTGTCCTTTTTCATAGCAAAATTTCCAAATTCAGTGTTTTCCCCCAACCAGCTCTAGTTATGACAATTCAGAGTACATAGGTTAGCTGTGGTCTGCTTTACACTTGTCAGTATGGGCAAAGGCTTAGGACCGTAACAGAGACTACTCTAGCAACATTGATAGATAATCTCCTCCTGGCAATGAATGAAGTTGCTCTATTGGCTGTCTTTGATACTGTTACTCACAAAGTAATGCTCACAGGCCTGGTTGAAATGTTTTTATAAACTGTTTTGTTTATTTGTTTACAGAAATTTGGGGAGTTGACTAAATGAAATTTTAGTTATAAAACTGTCTGAGAAACAAAATAATTCACCCAAAACCCCCAAATCAGTTTCAGGCTAAAGTATTTCATAGAATATCAGGGTTGGAAGGGACCTGAGGAGGTCATCTAGTCCAAACCCCTGCTCAAAGCAGGACCAATTCCCAACTAAATCATCCCAGCCAGAGCTTTGTCAAGCCGGGCCTTAAAAACCTCAGACATAAAAAATGGTATTTGAATTTTTGCCAGAAAAAAAAACCCACCAGCTAACATTTTCTGCAGAACCATTTCCCACTTTTTTTTTTTAAATTTATTTATTTATTTTTTTGACCTAGTGTGTATGGAAGGGGAAGCTCTTGAGTGGCTCTGTTCCTTCCTTGCTAAACACACCAAATGGTGGTGTCTGGCAAATGCTTGACATCTAGAAGTCAGATATCATGTGGACTTCCAGCTGTTCTCCTCTCTTGTTTAAAATGTTAGGAAGGTTAGTGAGGATGTATGGGCTGCAGTGCTTTCAGTACACTGACGGTATCTGACCAAGCCTAGCCAGGGCTGCTGAATGCCTGGTCCAGTGTTCGGGTAAGACCGAGGCATAGATGAGCACTAGCTGGCTGGAAAACAATCTGGATGAGGCTGCTATGATGTTGATAGTTTTGCACAATTTTCAATCTCTAGGAACTGCTGATCCCCAGCTGCTGTCAAACAATCATATTATAGCAGTATTGAAGAAGGCTTTTTTCTATCTTCATCTGGCTTGGTGACTGCAACCATTTCTTTTGGATGTGGACCTTGCTACTGTGATCTATGCTCTTATGACCTCAAGATTAGACTACTGCAGTGTGGTCCTCATGGTGCTATCCCTTAAATTAACCCACAAAGGGAAGCTGGTACAGAATGTAGCATCCCTTCTTTAGCAGTATGTCTTGATCAGAGCACATGACACCACTGCTCTGGGCTCTTCATTGGCTGCCTGGTGGTTTACAAGTGGAATCTTAGCTCCTGGTCTTGACCTAGAAAGCTCTAAATGGATTGTGACATGCCTACTTTAGAGATCTATCTCCCTCTGTTCTACTGACACAGCTGCAATCAGTGGAACGGCTTGATTTGGAGCCCTTTCCATATAAACCGGAGGAGCTGCAAGCACAGCATTCTCCAAGATAGTCTTCAAGCTTGGAACCTCTTTTCCATCTCTATCCCCTTGGTCTCAGCCTGAATTTGTTGACTCCAGGGCACAATGAACAATATATCTATTTACCTAGGCGTTTGGAGATAGACGGTTGCTGCTTGGCTTGACTTTTTCTGTTTTGGCTATTTTGGGGGATGGAATGGTAGATGGCTTTACTTTGAATTTGATTGTATTTTGACTTTGACAAAGTTCTCTAGAGTTGAGGATTGGTGCTTTTTAATAGATGTTTTATAAATCTAAAGGAATAAAATGAACTGCCAGTTCAAAATTGTGTCCTCTTGTAGAAAAGTCCCTTTATATGCTTAAGGCTTTCAACATAAGATTACAGAAGATAATCTGATTGACTTAAATTCCATGTAGGGAAGAGGTTTAAATCAAGCCCAGTTACCTGATAGCTATTAGTATGTTGGAGTTGTCTACTGTAGCCTAAGCCCCTCAGGACATTCTCCTGTGAGACTGTCATCACTCTGAACTCCAAGCTCTTTTACACTCGGTGGTACCTTAGCTTTGATGTGACAGTGTCACAAATAAGAACACTCATTTAGCATTTGGTTAAGTCAACTTCCTTTGAAGTCTGTAAATACACCAACCCAGCATACTTCTCTTGAAATGATGTATATCAGACACAAAAGGTGGGTGAGGTAATATCTTTTATTGGACCAACTTTTGGTTGGTGAGAGAGACAAGCTTTTGAGCTTGCACAGAGCTCTTCTTCAGGTCTGGGAAGTGTAGTCAGAATGTCACAGCTAAATACAAGGTGGAACAGACTGTTTAGCCTAAGTAGCTAACACATATTTCAAGGGACCATTCAAGGTGAAGTGGTGTATTTACACCCCTCCAATTATAGGGGGACATGTGGGGGAAGAGGGAAGAAAGGAAGTTGGGGGATTTGTTAGTGGGTTATAGATTGTTTTATTAAGCCATAAATCCAGTGTCTCTATTCAGTCCATGATGTTTAGTGTCTAGTCAAGTTATGAATTTAAGTCCCATGCTCGTCTTCTGAAACTGTTGTGCAGGTTTCCTTTTAGGATGAAGACTGATTGGTTAGTTATAGAATGATTGCTTTGTGAAAAGTGTTCACCTACAGGTGATACGGAGTTTTTGTCTTTTATCATTTTTATCACACCTTTGATCATTGCATTGATTGTTTCAGGGAAAAAGTTGACTGTGAAATCTTTAACAAACATCACAAGCACCACAATCTCTCCACTGCTGAGAGGACACCAATACAGTCCCTGAAATCCCAACAGATAGTGATCAAACCAGTAGACAAAAGGAGTGCCATCATAGTCCTGGACTGTAATGACTAAGTTAATGAGGCCAATGGAAAATTCTCTGATACCACCTACTATAAAGAACTTAAAGATGACCCCCACACCACAATTTACCCAGGAATTTAACAGTTTAATCAAATCCCTCCCCAAACAATTCCAAGAGAGACCCTATAAATGCATCCCCAAGGACCCACCCCAGGTACTTTTTACATGTTTCCCAAGATACACAAACAAGGGAACCCAGGCAGACCCATCATATCTGGCTACAGCACTCTTGCTAAAGGAATAATGGAACTCAGAGAAACCATCATCAAACCATTCACTACACAAAGGGCCAGCTACCTCCAGGACACAACTGACTTCCTCCACAAACTCTGCAACATTAACAACCTCCCTCTGAATGCCATCCTTGCCATCAGGGATGTCATTTTCCTATACATCAGACTTTGACGCCCTCAGGGAACTGATGGGAAGGATCCCCTGGGAGAATAACTTAAGGGGGAAAGGAGTCCAGGAGAGCTGGGTGTATTTTAAAGAATCCTTATCGAGGTTGTAGGAACAAAGCATCCCAATGTGTAGAAAGAATAGTAAATATGGCAGGTGACCAGCTTGTCTTAACAGTGAAATCCTTGCTGATCTTAAAGACAAAAAAGAAGCTTACAAGAAGTAGAAGATTGAACAAATGACCAGGGAGGAGTATAAAAATATTGCTCAGGCATGCAGGAGTGAAAGCAGGAAGGCCAAATCACATTTGGAGTTGCAGCTAGCAAGGGATGTTAAGAGTAACAAGAAGGGTTTCTTCAGGTATGTTAGCAACAAGAAGGTGGTCAAGGAAAGTGTGGGCCCCATACTGAATGAGGGAGGCAACCTAGTGACAGAGGATGTGGAAAAAGCTAATGTACTCAATGCTTTTTTTCCCTCTGTCTTCACAAACAAGGTCAGCTTCCACTGGGCAGCACAGTATAGGGAGGAGGTGACCAGCCCTCTGTGGAGAAAGAAGTTGGTCAGGACTATTTAGAAAAGCTGGATGAGCCCAAGTCCATGGGGCCAGATGCACTGCATCCGAGGGTGCTAAAGGAGTTGGCGGATGTGAGTGCAGAGCCATTGGTCATTATCTTTGAAAACTCATGAAGATTGGGGGAGGTTATTGGATCACTGGAAAAATGCTAATGTTGTGCCCATCTTTAAAAAAGGGAAGAAGGAGGATCTGAGGAACTACACGCCAATCAGCCTCACCTTAGTACCTGGAAAAATCATGGAGCAGGTCCTCAATGAATCAATTTTGAAGCATTTAGAGGAGAGGAAAGTGATCAGGAACAGTCAGCATGAATACACCAAGGGCAAGTCATGCCTGACTAACCTAATTGACTTCTATGATGAGATAACTGGCTCTGTGGATGAGGGGAAAGCAGTGAACATGTTATTCCTTGACTTTAGCAAAGCTTTTGATATGTCTCCCAGAGTATTATTGCCAGCAATTTAAAGAAGTATGGACTGGATGAATGGACTATAAGGTGGATAGAAAGCTGGCTAGATCATCAGGCTCAATGGGTAGTGATCAATGGTTACATTCTAGTTGGCAGCCAGTATCAAGCAGAGTGCCCCAAGGGTCGGTCCTGGGGCCAGTTTTGTTTAATATCTTTATTAATGATCTGGAGGATAGTGTGGATTGCACCCTCAGCAAGTTTGCAGATGACACTAAACTGGGAGGAGTGGTAGATATGTTGGAGGGTAGGGATAGGATACAGAGGGACCTAGAAAAATTATAGGATTGGGCCAAAAGAAAACTGATGAGGTTCAACAAGGACAAGTGCAGAGTCCTGCACTTACGACAGAAGAATCCCATGCGCTACTACAGACTAGGGACCGAATGACTAGGCAGCAGTTCTGTAGAAAAGGACCTACGGGTTACAGTGGACGAGAAGCTGGATATGAATCAACAGTATGCCCTTGTTGCCAAGAAGGCTAATGGCATTTTGGGCTGTATAAGTAGGGGCATTGCCAGCAGATCGAGGGACATGATCATTCCCCTCTATTCGGCATTGGTGAGGCCTCATCTGGAGTACTGTGTCCAGTTTTGGGCCCCACACTACAAGAAGGATGAGGAAAAATTGGAAAGAGTCCAGCGGAGGTCAAGAAAAACGATTAGAGGGCTGGAGCACATGACTTATGAGAAGAAGTTGAGGGAACTGGGATTATTTAGTCTGCAGAAGAGAAGAATGAGGAGGGATTTAATAGCTGCTTTCAACTACCTGAAACTTTTTCACTAGGGGGTGGTGAAGCACTGGAATGGGATACCTGGGGGGAGTGTAATCTCCTTTCTTAGAGGTTTTTAAGGTCAGGCTTGTTGAAGCCCTGGCTGGGATGATTTAATTGGGGATTGGTCCTGCTTTGAGCAGGGGGTTGGAGTAGATGACCTCCTGAGGTCCCTTCCAACCCTGATATTCTATGATTCTATGATCCTTCACAATGGCGGCATAGCTGCCTGCCTCAAATATTTACAAGACAATGGACAACCTTCAGATATCCACCCCAAACACACCTCCAAACTCATCCATTTCATCCTCACCCATAATAAGTTTACATTCAACGGCAAACACTTTGTCCAAGTCATAGAACAGACATGAATACTAGTATGCCAACTTCTTCATGGGCCACCTGGAAGAAGAATTTCTGGACAAATGCACCACAAAACCAATGATGTACCTGACATACATTGATAATATCATCCTCACGACTGATAACTTAAACTCCCTCAGATTTCCACCAAACTTCAATAACCACCACCCATTCATTAAACTCTCTCTGGAATACTCCCATACTTGCAGAGATCCAGTCACCACCCCAAACACACCAAATTAATTTGTTATCTAAAGCCAGGCACTCAGATACCACACAATATGCTCCTAGGAGAAAGTTTGGGATATATACCTTAATACATTCAAAACCACCTTCACCAAACAAGGACACTCTACCAGAGAAGTAGATCACGTAATGGAATGGGCTATCCAAATACTAAGAGAACCTGCTTCAATGCAGAAAGTTGTCCCCTAGTTATCGCTTACCATCCTACACTGGAACTCACACAGGGTATCATCAAACAACTAGAACCCATTCTCAATGGGGACCCCATCCTTAGAGAAATCTTTCTTGAACTCCCTCTTCTGGCCTTCAAAAAACCAGCCAACCTCTCCCAGCTCATCATCAGAATCAAGCTCCCCACAGACCAGGACACACCAAGTCGAAGCAGCACCAGACACTGCTAGAACAACAAATGTAAACCCTGCAGACATATCTCCAGTGCTACAATGATCAACACCTCCCCCACAACGCACCTCATCCAGTGCACTAAATGTCCCAATAACAACTATGTGGGTGAAACCAGACAATCACTATGCTTTTGAATGAATTCACACAGGAAAATAATTAAAGACCAAAACACCATATCACTTGTGGGTGAACACTTTTCACAAAATGATCACTCAGTCCTGTTCCTCAAAGAAAACCAGCACAACACCTTCAAAAGATGAGTGTAGGAGCTTAAATTCATAACTTTGCTAGACACTAAAAATCACGGACTGAAAAGAGACACTGATTGGATTTATGACATTACAACAATCTATAACCCACTAACAACACCCCCCAGTTGCCTTTCTTCCCCCCCCGCCCCCCGCCACCTTCCTTTCGTTCCTGTGACTGGAGGGGTGTTAACAAGCCACTTCACCTTGATGGTCTCTTGAAATATATGTGAACTACTTAGGCTAAATAATCTGTTCCATTTTGTGTTTAGCTGTGACACTCTGAATATGTTTCCCAGACCTGAAGAAACCTCTGTGGAAGCTTGAAAGCTTGTCTCTCTCACCAACAAAAGTTGGTGCAATAAAAGATATTACCTCACCTACCTTGTCTCTCTAATATCCTGGGATTGACAAGACTACAACAACATTGCAGACAATGATGTACATTGACATTTGATTAGCAATAATTCCTTTCCCAATCTTGTTAGCTGTTGTGTATTTCACAGGGCCCGTTCCATTGAATTAGCTCATTCTGTCTAATTTAACACTGCTTTTAACACTTTCCTGAAGGAGTGGGTCAATTACTATGCAGATCAGAACTGGTCACAATTTTCTTGGAGCAGAACTCTTTTACATGGTAAGTGATTAGTTCATTCTAGTCATCTCTTTGAGCTCTTGGGCGATACACAGGTTTTGGTTGCAGCTTAATAGAGAAAAAACACCATACAAATCATAGATTCAAATATAGGAAGTACAGCAAAATTAATAGTGGACAGGCTGATCATTTGTCATACATGGCTTGCATTGTGAAAGGTCCCTCTCATCATGATCCATCTCTGTTTATTACCTAGGTTGATTGTTTGCCAAAGAAATGCAGCCACTAACACAGAGAATGTCCCTAGACTGTTTTCACACCATACTAATCATAAATCACATAGATAACTTGCAACAGTAAAATAGCATTCATATCAGTTTTTTTGTATAGCAAAGACTAGAAAGGTACTTCTCCTTCTTTTGACCAACTTCCCCTTACTGCTTAGCTTTACTAGCAATTCACAAATTGTATAATGTGCTCTAAATACCCTAGCTAGTGATGTCATTTTGTGGCAACATTTTTCTTTCATCTAAAAGATGTACTTGTGACATACTAGGGTACAATCCAGAATAATGGGCAGCTGTGTCACCTCTGCCCTGCAAACCTGCGTGCCTTACAATGACTTTCTGAAGTAACTCCCACCTGGGCTGCTCAGAAGCAGCCTTTCAGCATGCAAGCCACACCCGAGTGTCTGTGTGTGAATGCAGCCTCGCAGCTACACTTGGGTTACACTCTGGCTTACATCAGACTTCATTATGCTGCAGGGTGACCCCAACACACCCCCAGTCCTAGATTTTCTTGCCAAAAATGTACGTCCTATACTGCCCAGCCTTCTCCTGGATAATACAAGTTATATTAAGTCTCTTATTTCTTTAAAAGAATTATATGCACACAGCTTGTCACCTCAAATTGCGTTTCTGAGACACTTTAATTTAAACATGTTGGATTAGATAAAACAATAAAATAAGTTAGTTTTAAGTGAGTACATGTAATGATGCATAAAAGTCAGAAATGGTTACAAGAAATATCAGAATAAGATGTTTACTAATACCTAACTTAACAAACCATGTCAGATTCAAGCAAAATTTCTCACCATGTGATTTCAGCAGTCTTACTGACCAAACCCTGTAGGTCAGGGCCCCTTCTCCCAGAGTCCAGCAAAGGCTTCCTGTGTTGCTTCAGGTGCAGTGAATGCGATGGGCAGAGAGAGAAAGAGGGGTCCCTTGGGATGTTTGTCCCTCCTTTTTATAGTTTCAGTCCCTCTCTTGAAAAAATATTTCCAGCTGAGCACTAGGAGACAAAAGGTCTGCTTTTTTCTCACCTGTTTGAGCTTCCTTTGTTTCCATTCCTGCTTGATGACTCTGTTTACTGCTTAAAAGAAAATTAAGCAGAGCACACATTCCTTTGTTTAGGACAAATCTGTTTGCCAGTCTCAATTTGGGCAGGTCTGTGGGGTTTGGAACATGTTAATAACATTATACGGGGAAATGTTATAATTTCACATACAATATTGCCACACATTTGTTATCAGGACAATACAGACCAGCAGCTTATGAGTTTTCAAATGATACCTTACAAGGCATGCTTTGTAATAAGATTATTATAATAGTGTGCAGGGTATGAATAAAGGGCTATATTCTGTCTCAGTACTATACCCTAATTCCCACCTAGCTGAACTGGCAAGAGTTCACATAGCACATCTGATACTAGTTAACTTATGCAACAGCCTATGGAATGTCTCTGCAATAAATGAAGCTCCAAGAAAGCTGCAGAATTTTATGTAAGCATATTACCACCATGTGTATTAGTTTAAAATTCAAGGTATTGGTCACATGTTTTTCACATTAGGCATTTATCATTAAATCTTTCCCTCGGGCTCTACGTATAGTCTTCCTTCCCTAAATCATGGCCCTGGCAGGTGCACTAATTCCATTCACCTACTACAGTAGGTGGCCAGGTCAGGCTGTATTGTACTCTGCTGCCATAATGGCAGTAGACAGAGGGCAGTGCCAATGGCTTCAGAGGGGTGAGCACCTGGCGAGAACATAGTAGAACCTTTAATGGAGAAAATGCCATGAAGAAGCAGAGGAGTTAAATCACAATTTAACCAAACAGCAGCCACAAATTGGAGGGAAGATGATTGGAAACCACCTTTGTATTCTCTCCACAAGAACTATCATGACAGAACAAAGGCAATGCGATACACATGTGACACTGGACAGTCAGACCACTTCCCACCCCCCAGGCCAGAAGGCATGACAAAATTATACTGGGGAGGAGGTTCCAGCCATTAAGAGTACCAGTTGTGGTTATGATGTTACTGTACCAAATCCTTCGGGATGTACAGTGCCTGATGTTTGCACCAAGGAAAAATATGACCTGAACCTTCCTAAACAAATAATCAGAGTAGGAACATGAGGAGTATGTATGAAGGAAGCTCACCATTGCAACCAAAGAATTGGAAAGATATACATTAGATACATGTGGAAACTAAGAGCTGTGATGGAATAGTAGGGGTCATTTCATGACATGGATGTGTATGCGATGTAGTATTCAGGATACAAAAATTTAAGAGAAAATAAGGTTGCATTTATCTTATCCAAGGAGTCATCAAAGTGTGTGCTTGGATATTATCCAATCAGCAACAGAATCATTACAATTCACCTTCGAGTGAAGCCCATTAATATGTCGATCAAACAGACTTATGTCCTTATAACAGCCCCTGATGACTTGATTGATCAGTTCTATGAACAGTTTGAAAAGACAATAATCAAAACACCCAGAAAAGACATCACCTTTGTAATTGGAGACCTGAACATTAAGGTTGGAGCTGTAAACTCTCAAAAAGAAGTCATGGGAAACAATAGTTTGGATTTACAAAAGAGTGAAAGGTGTTTAGTAGAATTTTGCTGCTATAATCATCTGGTCAGTACAACATCTTCACCCAGCATCCTAGATATTAATATACATGGAGATCGCCTGATAGCATGACAAAGAACCAGATTGATTATGTAATGATACTGGGACACAGAAGATAGTGTCCAATGGACAAAGATTTTCCTAAATTCAGATTGCGGGTCAAACCAGGAGCTGTTAGGTTCAAACATAATTAAAACTTTAAAAGAAAAGATGTTCAGCAGGTCCACTGCATCTGGATTTCTCCAAAATCAACAAAAACTACAGAATGGATTTGAGGCATTGTCACAGGTGACAGACAACAGGGCTGGCCCTAGATCTTATGGGTCCTCACCCCCCCCCCATTTGTTACACTTTTGAATACCTTCTTTTTATTCCATTTGTAGCCCATTTCACAGAATATCTGAAACGTTTTACTTCAAACATTCTATTTTCCCATGTGTTGCTAACAACAAAAACAGCACCCTGAGCCAGGCGCCTTCCCCCCTCCCCGCCCCCCCAAGACCGGCACCCCAGGTAGTCATCTGGGTCACATGCCCCTAAATCTAGCCCTGACCCAAACAAACTTTGAAATAAAACAAAACTATTATCTTCAAAGCCACCAAAGTATACATTCTGAAAAGTCAGTGTTGTACCACACCATGGTTTAAGAGGTGTTTGAGCTAGTAAAAAAAACAATGCAGAGTGAAAGAAAGAGAGTAATATGGAGACTGAAGGACATAGGAGAGAATATAAGGAATTGAGCAGACAGATTCAAAGGCAGACTAGATGAGATAAGAGCAAATACATGGAGGCAAAATGTGAGGAAACTTGAGAATTATAAAGAGAGGAATAGAACAAAAGGCTTATTCACATTGGTGAGACTTATTTCTAAAAAGGTTTTCCCACAACCAAGTATAATTTATTATCGTGATGCCATAGTTCTTACTGAAGGTACGATCTCAAATGCAGGTGAAGAGATACCGTGCAAATCTGTATATCTCATCAAAGCCACTTACAATACAAGTGACAGAAAAGAAAGCACAGAGTTAGAGCCATCAATCCTGTGAGAGGCAGTAGTGCATGCTATTATGAAAATGAATCCTAGGAAAGCACCAGGGGAAGATAAAATACCAGCAGAACTGCTAAAAGTGATTGGTGACCATGATATTGATCTCATGTGGAAAATTTGCAATGATGTATGGATGACTAAATATTGTCCTGCTGACTAGATGAAAGGAATCTTTCTGCCCTTACCAAAGAAAGTTACTTTACTCTGTTATATCCCCATCATACCACCTCCTTGATATTTCAGGCGAATAAAGTGCTGTTCTACATAATTCACGATCACATGAAGCAAATGACGGAAGCAGAACTATCATCACAGCAAGCTGGTTTCAGAGAGGGATGAGATACATGTAATCAAATTATGAACATCCGTCATATCATTGAAAAATGCAGGGAATATAATCATCCATTGATTGATTGTGCTTCACTTACTACTCCAAGGCATCCCTTACTGTCTGTCCTGAGTGTCTCTGCAGGATACTGACAGACATGAGGATTCCAAAACATCTCACTGAACTCATCACAAGTCTCCACTGTTGTTAGACTGTGATGCGAACAGATGTGGGCAACAGTGAGTGGTTTTCCACTGGGAAAGACGTGACACAAGGCTGCATTCTGTCCCCAAGTCTTTTCAACATATACACAGAATTCATGGTAAGACAAGCCTGGGAAACTTTTGATAAAGTGGAAGGAACTGGTCTTTCCATGAACATGGATGTGGACACTTCTTAACTTACCTCAGATATGCTGTTGATATGACACTCTTTGCTGCAACCATTTATGCAATGCAGTGAAAGCTGGAGTCCATAAAAACAGTTAGTGAGGAATATGGACTATCCCTGAATGTGGCAAAAATGAAATGCATATACACTAATACAATCAATAATAAGTGTGTGGAAATGGACATCACAATTAATGGTCAAGCTGTAGATGCAGCAGATGAATTTAATTATCTGGGGTCATACATATCCAACAAAGGAGGCTGCTTCAGACAGATCAGAAAACAACAAGGGATGGCTCACTCAGCCAGGGTCTCCCTTACGAAAGTGTGGATAAAACATGGCAGCTCAAAAGGCACAAAGGTTTGACTGGTTAGTTTGAAAAGGTTAGTTTCTTCCATAACAACTTATGGATGTGAATCCTGGTAAACTAGTGCTGCTGACAAGAGGAAAACTGAAGTCTATGATATGGGGTGCTGGTGAATACTCTAAAGTATCTCCTGGACAGAAAAGAAGACAAATATTTATTTTAGAAATATTATTGTTCAATAGGAAATTGATACTGGTATGAAATAAGACTGCATCTTAGCATCCAGTGGCTTTGGCATCTTCTTCTCTGTTCTTCTGAAGTACACCTTTGGAAATGATCAATCTATATACTAATTGAATCGAGGATGGACGGCAGCTTGTTTAGCATCAGACAATTCCAGAGCAGAAGACATGGACATTCTTTGCTGCTTTGCTGGTTGGGACACATGGAGTGCATGCCTAAAGATTGTCTGCCAAAGACTGTGCTCTATGGCTAATTTAAGAACTGCTCATCATGCAGAGGAAGGCCAAAGTTCCAATAGAGCAACAAGGTCAAGTAAGGCCTCAAGAAATTCAGCATTCCCACTGACAGCTGGGAAAATCGTTCAATTTGGAGAAGCCGGGTTAAGACTGGTGCAGTCACTATGGAGAGCCATCAGAAAACCCAGGCTGACGCCTGAAGGTGAGCCAGAAAGCAGAGCTTGAAGTTCCATGTGGCAAGTGCACCTGTAACCACTGTGGGAAGGTTTGCTGCTCACGCATCGGGCTCTTTTCCCATTCCATTGCTAAGTACCACTGATGGACCAACTTTGTCGCATCTCCTTTCATCTGTCAAGATTGATCCAGTATACTCTTAGCCCACTTTATGCAGCTACCTTTAAGTCTGTACTGTAGCTTCTTGATGCACCCAAAGCCTTATGGGGTGTTTCATGCAGCAGGAGATACCATAAAATCAGGAGCACAAACTAAAATACCCAATGAACAGAAACTGGGTATTCATAGCATGGAAGTATATCTGTGCAGGGGAGGAAAGATTATTAGATCCAGTGGCACTTACTGAAGGGTAAGCAGTCATAGGTAGGCAAGATGTTGAGAAAAAGGGAGAAACCCCAAGATGTGGACAGTCCTTGAAAAAATAAGCATGAGAAGTTAAAGCAGGGTGGCTTGGAAAAGATAATTATGCTTCTATTATTCTAAATGATCAAAAACTTTGAATACAGAAAAAAGATTCAGGTTCACTGATGACACCTGAAGAGACCATTATAAGCAGTACTGTCTTGCCCATCCTCAGTTATATTCAACGTCAAAAAACTAGGTTAACGCAAAATTAAACTTGGTTGGTGGTATGTCATCCCCTTGCAGAACAATGAGTTAAACAAAACTCAAACTTCTGAAAACTAGGAAATGCACAATTAAGGTTTCATATGCAACCCATCCCCCACATCACAAACAGGGAATTCATCTTCCTGAAGCCTTTGCTTCCTGCTACAAAACCATTTCTACTGTTGTTATTTCCTCCCTCCTATTACCTGACTAACATGCAGTGCCATTGAGTGAAGGACAACTATGTTACAGTGAATGATATTCACAGTTGTGTTTCAGAGTGGTTGGAGGGTGGAGTTGCAGAGCTGGTGAGAGAAATCACAGAGTTTTTGTTCAAAATACTGACAGTTTATATTTGAGGAAAGATCCTCTGACCCCCAGTCCAATAGACTTATCCCATCTCTGAAAACTGAGTTGTCAGAGATTGTAATGTTTCTGTGCCAAACAGCACACATTTTCCAGTCAGCCATGAACCCTTCAATTTTCTGATGAATAAATGTTGGAAGAACATTGATAGCTTTCATATTGATGCTTTAGCAACTATCTAGATGCTCAGCCAAATCAGAGAAAATTCTCATAGCTCCTGGACACAAATCTCTGATGCTGTTGTTGAGGTACCATTAAAAGCAACTAAATATCAAGGTTATAAAATTGAGACACTCCTCTATCACATTTTGGGATGCAATCCAGACCAGTTGCCACTTGCCCTGGAAACCTGGATGCCTTAAACACTCCACTGCTCTCACTCACAGCCCAGATACCAACAGCCAGCAGACAAGTATGCAGTATCCTGAGTATCTGTGTGCTGTTCAGCTTTGGTTCAGTGCTTCTGATGCCAGCAGCCTGCCTACAACACAATACCCCCACCAGCTTTGGTTACACCTAGCAAGATGACCCCAAGATACTTCCAACCCATATTTCCCCAAAACTCTCTGCCTTGAAGTGTCCAGCCCTTTCCTGGACCACTCAGATAAATAATAAGGTTTGTTTGTTCCTTTAAAGAGACAATACGCCAGTTACGCTTGGTCCAGCATGGCAGACTGTCTCTCAGTGAGGACCTTCCACAGAACTATAAGGTGCAAGTTTCCCTTGTCCTCTTAATGAAATATCTTTGCCTAAGCAGTTTTTTCACTTATTTCACTTATATTCAGTTCCCAGAAACTTCAGCCCCTTTCATTGTTAGAACCCCCTTCTCAGCTTGCAAGAGCTCTGGCCTCTTGTATTTGTCCAGTGATGGATGCCAAGATGGCTTCTTCTCTCCTTATATTATCTTCCCAAATTCACTCTTTTGTCCCCAGACTCAGGATGACCTCATGCTGTTTATCCCTTTCTGTGGACTTCATATCCCCCTGATGATTTGCATGTAAATAGAGGTTCCACAGTGTTAACTTCCCTCCTGTCTAGGGGAAACCCTATTGCTCCCCTATGATTGGTCACAAACTTTAAGGCATAATATCACTTAGTATCTATATTTCCTCATTTTGTGTTAATACATGAATTTCACAATTACATTAATCACTTGTGTGTCATTAGCTTTCATAAAAGACCTTACTTCACACACTTTTATAAAACAGTAATATTGTATGCAATCAGTTGTTTCAATTACTTAGCATTTGAGGTTCAGACACCCTGCCTTTATAGTCCAGAGACTATCTCCTCCACTCGCTAGACTGATGGCTTTGTTTATCTTTTATGTAAATGTGCCTTCATTGTCTCTGCCTGACGACTAGGCTGGTCAGACAAACAAATACACATTCCTCTGTCTAGGGCAGACTGAGTTTATGTACTGCTTACCAAACACATTTCAAGAACATCATTCTAGTATGTATCAATAACTCTTGTACACACCCATACATAAATCACACAAAAATATTAATCAGTTAGTTATTACTGTATTTTCTGGCGTATAAGACTACTTTTTAACCCAGGAAAATCTTCTCAAAAGTCAGGGGTCGTCTTATACGCCGGGTGTCGTCTTATAGGGCGGGTGCTGAAACTTCCGAGCCGGACTGGAGAATCTGCGGTCGCCGCATATGGTGGGGGGAGCTCAAAAACGGCCGCGGCCGCATCCCCGCCCGATGACGAGGTGAGGGGGCGCCTCACCGGGAAGGTGTAAGTGAAGGGCGGAGCAAGCTGCAGGCGTCCGGGACGCCCGGGGTATGGAAAAAAGAGATAGAGCGGCGCTGTGCCCAGAAAAACACGCCTCTTTCACCCGTCTGGCCTGCCCTTGTATCCTATTACCGTACCTCCTTCTCTGCCTCTCAGATCTCGCTCCTGAGGACTGCAGTGAAGCGGCGCAGGCGCGCATGTGCGAGATCTGAGAGGCAAAGAAGGAGGTAATAGGATACAAGGGCGGGCCAGACGGGTGAAAGAGGCGTGTTTGCGCTACCGCTCTGATAGTCTTGGAGACAGGGAGGGCTGGGCAGGCAGGGAGAGCTGACCAATCCAAGCAGGCTTTGTATACAACAACCAGCCAATCGCCGGTAAGGTACATCGCTTGCTGTGATTGGCTGGTTGTTGTATACTGGGTACCACATACAGTACAGCACCAGTATCTGTACCTGTTCATACAGTATAGCACCAGTACATACAGTACAGTATACAAATGTCCAACAGTCAAAACCCCATCATGGCTCCACCAGCAAGAAGAAAGAAATATGAAGCCAGTTTCAAACTTAAAGTTGTAAACTTTGCCATGGAACATAATAACTGCGCTGCTGCAAGACAATATGGAGTAACAGAAAAGATGGTTCGGGACTGGAAAGCAAATGAAAAAGCATTAAAGAGTATGCCAAGGGGTAAGTGTGCATTAAGAAGAGGCACTCCACATTGGCCAGAACTCGAAAAACATGTAGCAGACATGGTGAATGAGCATCGCCAAAACGGTTATGTAGTGACACGAAATAAAATACATTTGTTTGCACTTCAGTGGGCCAAATCTAACCCAGATCACAGCAACAGATTTAAGGCCACTGTATCCTGGTGTACTAGATTCATGGGAAGGCATAATATGGTACTGAGGCAAAAGATGAAAATTGCCCCAAAATTACCTGCAGATCTTGATAGTAATGTTGCAAAGAAAAAGAAATTTAAAAATACCAGAGAAAAGGAATTGTGTATGGAAGAAGTATATTTAATGCTCTTGTGTCTTCTGGACAAATTAAAAGGGGTTAAAGAATCCTTCGAACAGTTAAGTATGGAATAGAAAGGCTGTAGCCAACAGCCAAGGCAGCCAAAGTATTTCCTCTTGGTAAAAATCAATCACTGAGCTATAATAGTGAGAAACTTAAAAGCATCACAGAATATGCAGTTATGGGAAGATACTGTGCATATGTCTGAAAATATAAAGTGCAATCAAACTATAGAGAATATAAGGAAATGTAAAGGCACTGCCATATCTTTGGGAAGAGGATAATGTCTAGCCTGTTTTTGCATTCAGCTGCCCTCCTCCTGTAAACCTTTTTGCTAAAATTCAGGCCACTGATACTGATAATGATTACAGACATTTCAAATTGTTTATTAAAAGGTTTGTGTTAAGTCATGGAATACCTTTGCTGGATGCCCGTCACCACCCAGATCCATGAAAATATGTTTAAGTTTTTTTGCAGTAGAAACAAGGGGAAAAATATCTGCAAATTACAAAGGAAGAACTCCAGGATTTCCAAACCCCAATTAAAGAAGAAGGTATGTGTAAAAGGAATGGGCTTTATAAAAAATCCACTAACAATCCATTTGCCTTACCAATCAAAGAGTTAAATTCTTTGGTGGTTTTAAACATGTAGTTGTGACAGTAAAGTAAGTAAGTGAAAAGCTAACAGAGAACAGTAAAAGAAAGCCCTGTGGCAAGTAGACATATTATTGTGGCACATAGAAAAGAAAAAATAGAAAAAAAAGGCAAACATACAAATCTTAAAATCTTTAGGTTATATATTAAATATATGTAAAATTTTTAAACCATTTGTTTAATAGTTTTTGTTTTGTTTGTCATTCAATAAAAACAATATCCTGAATGAATTTGAGCTAAAGTTATTAACTCAAACAGGGTTTTTTCCCTGTCTTTTAGGAATCAGCCTTTAGTACTGTCAGCCAGTATGTTTTTTCCCCCTCAGCAACTAACCCCACTAACCATTTCTATATTCCTCACTCAGCTTGATATGTTAAATTGTGCATTTTTTGCTTGCGCTTCGGAACACTGTCGTTTCACCTGCCTATCCTTATTCTCCACTTTTATATGTTGTATGTTCTGTGTCACATAACTTTTTTATTTTATTTTTATTTGTTTTAAACTTTTATTTTGGGTTTTATTTTCTTGCAACAAAGGTTAATTTTGCTCATAACTATATTTTGTATTTTTAAAGCTTAAAAAGGCCTTTATTACATTTATTTTAGGTTGTAATAAGTTTATAAGGTTATTGTGTCATTTTGTTTTATATATTGTGTTTACTTTTGTTTGTAAGTGTGCAAATTAGTAGTAGTGGGTGGGCCCGAATCCTCCTTTGCCCCCACTTGCCACCGAAGAAGTGGCTGGACAGTGGACTATGGTTACCCTGGAAGCAGGGCCGGCTCTAGGCACCAGCAAAACAAGCTGGTGCTTGGGGCGGCACATTTTTAGGGGCGGCATGGCCGGCGCCAGAATGCCGCCCCTAAAAATGTGCCCCGGCCGCCCTAGGTCACCTCCGCTGCTCCTGCCATGGCGCGCAAAACAGCTGATTCGCGCGCCGCTACTCGCCCTCCCTCCCAGGCTCTCAAACCTGGGTGGGAGGGGGAGATCCCGAGCAGCCGCGGCACGCGAAACAGCCGTTTTGCATGCCGCTGCTCCCCCTCCCTCCCAGGTTTGAGAGCTTGGGAGGGAGGGAGAGACTCTGAGTGCCCGCGGTGCGGGCGCCGCTTCTCCCCCTCCCTCCCTCCCTCCTAGGCTTGGTGGGAGGAGCCTGGGGGGAGGAGGCAGGGCTGGGGATTTGGGGAAGGGTTGGAGTTGAGGCGGGGCCGGGGGTGGGGTAATTAAAGAACGCGGGGGGGGTGGCGGGGCGGCCAAAATTGTGTTTGCTTTGGGTGGCAAAAATCCTAGAGCTGGCCCTGCCTGGAAGAGGGAAAAACAGAGTGTGACACAGCCAGTGGGCTGTGTCCTGAAGAGGACACTATATTCCTTGATACAACACGCTTCCTGGAGCATATGAGATGGCGGTGAGACGTCACCAGATGAGGGTGCACTGGTGAACTAAACTAATTCCCAGGACAGCCAGCAGGAGGCGCCACAGCGGTGAGTTGAACCATCTCACAGTCCTATAATTAATGGAGATATCCTATCTCCTAGAACTGGAAGGGACCTTGAAAGGTCATTGAGTCCAGCCCCCTGCCTTCACTAGCAGGACCAAGTACTAATTTTGCCCCAGATCCCTAAGTGGCCCTCTCAAGGATTGAACTCACAACCCTGGGTTTAGTAGGCCAATGCTCAAACCACTGAGCTATCTCTCCCCCATAAAAGCTTAAGTTACTGGTTAGATGCTGCAGGGTAGGCAAAACATAATACTAACGCAGGCCACTTCTCTCCACCCATATCAGCCTGCTTTCAGCTATCTCCATGTCATGGATGTATTCCATGGTGTCCAGCTATCTTCTGCAACCTCATGATCCAGAAATCACCCACAATCCACATGTTGGCAATCCTGTCAGCGCACATATTTTGTTTCCCTCAATGGTCAAGGTACCTGCACTGTCAGTTCAAAACTTCCACACTGTGCAAACACCACCTTAATCTTTCCCAGGATTAGGAATTAGTTGCTCTCTGCACCAGGGGCTAATAAAAGACAGTTTTCCTTAAACTTCCATTTCAAGGCTTCCCTACCATCCATCCCCATTTCCTGCCTCCTCCACAGCCACAACCTTTCTCACTGTTCCTCCTCCCCCAGTCCTCTGGCTCCTCCCCACTCAATCTAACAAAAATTTTGGTTTGACCAATTGCTGGCTATTCACACTAACCCTCCCCATAAAATAAAGACATTAAATGTAACAGACAACTTGTACGAATCAACATGAGTTATTAAATCTTTATTGCACATATGTACAAAGGTTCAGACTAGAAGTGTCAATGCTGGGGTGTTCACCAGGGGCTATGGCATCGACAATTCCCTCACTCTACTTAGGCAAGCCCAAAGTGGTCACAGAGAAAACATGTCACAGTTATTTCTTTATTGGTGCATGCATACTGTCATCCTTCCAGCCTGCACATCTATGCAAGTGAAGAAGTGAACATTTTTCTTAAATATCCATCACAATTTGGGTCCCCCAAAGACTTAGTGGGTGCCAAGCACTACTTTGGATAAAAATTGACTGAGAGAATTTTGACCTGCATCACAGCAGGGCTTATTTCTCTGGAAACCCGGGCTCAAATGATTGAAAATGTGGGTCACTAACCCTACCCTGCCCCCTCTTGATACACACCAAATTTCAAAGGAATCCGAATAAGCATATACTTTTTAGAGGACTTAGAAAGTCAGCCTTTAAACCGCAGTTGTGATGCAGCCTTAACTAACAATGGCTTTCTCCAATATGAGGGTCTGTTATTATGGAATCAAGACACCAGTTTCAAATACAATAATCTCCTTTGTGTTAGCTTCCTTCAATAGTCCTGCGGCTCTGTTTTGTAATTGGCATTCTAGTGCATTGATTAACAGTCTGCTTCTCTATCTCTCTTGGGTGTGATAGTTGTGACTCCATGACTGAAGCGAGGAGGAGCATAGGCTGTCTTGTTAAGACGAAGTGATTGGCCTTAGTGGTATGATGTCATTACAATCAGAACATCATCACAGATGGCACTCTTGTTGGCAGGCTGAGTAGAAAGGCCAAATACTGAATGGGCAGGGAAGCTGCACTATCATCTAACCTCCTAGAGATGGTCATTTTAGGTAAGAGTTGAGGCATACTGTTCTGAATGTGCAAAAATAATTCTCTATGAATGGATCTTCCCCCTCTAGTGCAGAATGCGGGGAGGGAAGGGGAGGGAAGTTGCCTCTGTAACACTCCCCGCCCCCACAACTGAACATGGTGATGGAGAAGTTTTGAGGAGAAAAGTTTTTAGTAACTGTCAGTAGCCAAAAGCAACTGCTGAAGCAATGTCACCACCAAGGATCTTATACTAGGTAAAATATGGAGCACTGCAGTACCTACACTTAAGACAGTATCTGTAAGGAGACATGGTACATGGAAATATGCAACAAAGTATTCTTGAAGTCTGAGACGAAGATCTCCTACATCTCCTGTTTGCAGATGGTCTGTATGTGCCTAAATCTTTTGAAATATTTAGATTTTGACACTTGGAGTTGTGGATTACTGTTGATAATAAATAACTACTGTTCAAAGCAGTATTAACTGACTCACAGTTTTTGGTAGTAAGTGATGTTTTTTGCAGGGTTTACCATGACTTTGACTTTACCATGACTCCTCCCATGTTTGTCATTTTGGGGATTTGCAAATCTTTTGCTTTGTTGTGGGATCTTTTTTATGGGAGCAGCAGGTGAAGCAGAAGGCTTTGGTCTGTGTATAAAAAATTGATGCAAGCTTTGTAATAAGCTGTTGCAGTTTCTCTTGCTCAAACCACATGGCTTATATTACTATTTGGTAGGTAGGTTGTACATCATCCTCTGGAACCTGTGGAGAGAAAAGACAGCAGTTATTGATGCTGTACAATTGAATTGGGTCACTGTTATTTGGCAGTTCCTATTTCTCCTTCGGCCATTCAGAGCCCTTCTATAGAGTCCCCTTCAGTGCTCATCTATCTTTGTGTGCCAGTGTGAGATCTCCCAGATAGGTGCCAATGCCATGATCTGGATTTGATCAGCCAACAGTCCTTAGAGCTGGATAGTACATATCTGATATAGAGAGGCTCATCAACTCATCAACGGCTGTTACTCTGAAACAACTCAAAGAATGAGACTTCCCAGGCTACTTTTCAACCTAATCTTCCACATTTCATGTTATGTTAATAATTTGATGGCATCTTTAATCTAATTTCTACCATTTTAGTTAAAACAATGTTTTAAATAAATCCATAAGATTTACCTAAAACCTTTGTGATGCAGCATGGAAGACCAGTAATATAATTTTTTTCTAGAGCATGTTTCATTTCTCTGCTCCACGACTTGAGACGGTAACTTTCTATTCCTGCCAGTGGTTACATGTGTATGTAAATGAATAACTGAGCATTTGTCACCTATGACTAAACTCTATTCCTCATTTTCACCTTTATTCAAACACACACATTCAAGCCACTTTAGGAATAAAACTTTTTCATTATTATTCTTGGTTATTAGCATCCAAACAATATGCATGCTGATTTAACAGAGTAGAATTACCCATCACCTCATGAAATATTTTTGAGCAACGTGATGAGGCAGACTGAGGGAAGTCAGGTAGATAACAGCGATTTTTAGAAAAAAAAAAAAAAAACGGACATTTTGTTTCAACCGTTTCAAAGCATTCACAAGGCTCTGCAAGTTGCCTGAAGCCCCAGCACCCTAGTCGGAGAGGAGCTAAGCAGCTCAGTGACCTTGGGAGTTAGGTCTCCTAGAGCTTCAGGCTGCCATGCTATGAGAGGTCAGGCTGCAGGGCAGTCTAGTCTGCCTGGCAAGCTGCTGAGGAGCCCAGCGCTGTGGGGTAAGGGGCTGCCAAAGGGTGGGAGAGCTGTGGAGCTTGGAATGAGTTGCTTTGGGGAGCAGGGTAGAATTTCCAGCAAAAATGAAACCTTTCTGTGGAAAATTTCAATTTTGGGGAAAGGGATTTACTCTTGGAAAATAATTGCAGCGGAAAATTCCCAACCAACTCTACGGCCCTGTTAAGCAAAGACTTTCAACTAATTTTGTCTTTGACATATGCTCATTGCATCAGCTGATATCAGGCAGAAACAGGTGGCGGTCAAGGGGGGATTTTAAAGGCATCCCGGCCCTTTTGTAATAAAACAAGGCCTGTAGTGGGTGAAGAATGAGGCAATGAAGTCCAAAAGATTAGTCCTCAACTTGAGTGTAGGAAGGAAGACTGTGACATCTCCTCATCAGGAGTTCAACTCTGAGGGATAGGTCCTCACCAGCAGACTGATGACTAGAGGGATGGAGGGTAGAAGATTCTCACACTTATGTTTATAAATAATGTTCTGCATTTATTTCTCCTTCCTCTTTAAAACGGGCAGTCGCTTACATTTTTGGACTACTTTATATTTAACAATAGCTGAAAGCAGAATAATTTTCTACTGTTGCTACTCTCAATTAATATACAGAAAAAATAAACAGGGGAGGGGAAAACAATTAGATCCAGTTAGTATTGTGGGTTTGGGTTTTTTCAGTTTAGGGTATCTTACTTTTAAAGCATCTCCATTTCAGCTCCCAGGATTGCCTGGAAAGAGGAGTTTCGCTAATTTACTCTTAGGGACATAACAAAACTATAGCTGTGAACAAGTTTCATGGCTGTAGGCTGAGCTAACCGAGCCTTTGGCAATAGAAAATATAAGCAGAAACAGTCACTAAAAGGCACAGTAACTGACACCTGCCATAATAGTACATAGAAATGACTGAATAGATCCGATTGCTAGCTGCAAAGACATCAGTATAGTTGTCGGCATCCTGTTATACTGCTAGTAAGAGCCCACAAACATTCAGAGAAATATCACATAGCCTTCCTGATTTATATAAACGAAGTACTGTGGGAGTGGAGCTGTACAACACTACCAGTTTTCAGTGTGCACACTTTTGGGAAATGAGATGTATTCATTACATTATGCAAACACTTTACAGTGCACACGTTGCCATTATGTCCATTACATCTGTCTTCATTTCACAAGTAACTTTTTGTGCTAGCGTAAATGGAAATGGGGCATTTGCTAGGAGAAACAACAGTTTCCAATTGCAAGACACTGTCCTTACACTGATCAAAAAATGGTTACATTTTCTCAACGTCTTTCTCTTTTTTCCCAATCTGACATAAAACTTGTCAGTTGTTAGAATATTTTTTTCTTTGGCCCAATCATGTGTGTTTATAAACAGGCTTGCGAACCTCAAGAGACCAAAAATCATGAGTCAGAGCCACTCCAAAATCATAAGATTTAAAAAAGCCATCAAATTATATGTTATTTCACCTTTCTTTTGACTTTTTTTTTTAACTCCTCTCTACTCTTGTGCCAGTGTGTGTGTGAGAATTTCAGGTTGAAAAGTCAACCTTTAATGCACACAAAAATGCACACCTCTCTCTGCCTGCTTATATGGACACTCCACTTACCCTCTCCTCACCCTTAAGACAGGGGAACAGCCATTCATTTCCTTTACTGTCTTGACTCTCTTCCCTCCTAGTTATTTCCTTTGATAAAAGAAAGGCTGGATGATAAATAGTTTGAGAATCATTGACCTAATTAATGCATATGATTCACACTCACATATAGAATGTATATTACTTTTTAGTCTTGATGAGTTGCAGATATACATATTAAAGAACTTAACTTATATCAATCATTCATATAAGTAATAACATCATAGTAAAAACAATATGGGTTTGGTTTAGCCTTTTGCAATGAGCGACACTGCTCTGACTGCCCTCTCTGCACTTCTCTGTGCAAGACTGGGCAACACTCCCCTCCCCATCTTTGCCTTCCCCTGCTCCAGACCCCCTCCCTGCCTCACTCTTTTCTGCCCCTCATATCTCCCCATGCCACATGTTCCTGCATCCCCTCATTCCACCCCTGTTCTCCCACTGCACTGCTCTGCCTTGCTCTTCCCATTCACCGTTCACAGTGTCTCTGCTGGTCCTCACAGTCCCTATATCCTCTCCAGTTCCCTGAACCACAGAGTGGCAGCCATTTTGCCTGTGCACATGGCTTCAATCTTACTGAAAACAGTGGTAGATGTCAGTCCTACTTGCACATGCAGCTAGACTGTAGGGAAAAGATGGTCACCTTGTTAGCTTCAGCTCCTTTGACAATAATAGGAGATGGTGGCCATTTTGAATGAGAGAAAATTTGTGAGTTGACAGCCTTTCATCTTGCTTTCATGAGACAGGTAAAAAAAATCCCCCGAATTGCTAGTTGTAATAAAAAAATTCTGAGTTGACAGAACTGTATAAGAGAAATTCACTAATTTCAGAACCATTTTGAGAAACTGACAAGATGTGGTATAATGATGACTCCATCTCACCATTAGGAAACTTCTCACAAACAGGATGACATCAGCACACAATGTAACTTCTGCTAGATCTATAGGAGTTAAATTATTTCCTCTTGCTACCATGACTTGTGAATGAGAACTGATACATGGGACAGTTTAAAAATCTTGGGCCCAATTAATTCCCGGCATAAGGCCATTGACTTCAGCAGAAATAGATCAGGAATGATTTTTGGCCTCTTATGCTTTTAAACTAATAATCTGGATGTTGTGTTAGACTGTGAAGTAAGTAACCTTTGTTTTTAAGCCCCCCAATAGAGAAAGCCAAAGGGCAGAGTAAGTAAACTTTAAGATTAAGGGCCATATTCTCTGTTGGTGTAAATGGGTCAGCTCCATTAACTTTAATGGAGCAGTGCCGGCTTACATCAACAGAGAATTTGTCTCAAAGAATCATTCTGATTAAAGGAACCATGAAATTGCAAATACTGACAAGTTACAAAGGCTTGTCATAAAGCTACAATAGCCTTGCTTCACTGTGAAATACCAACCACCATTGTGAAATTCCATCCCACTAAACTAAATGGAAGCTTTGCCGTTCACTTCACAAAAGAGCTCTAGGGAACCTCCTTATTCTAAACTGGAGCCTGAGCAATACTGCCATGGGATGTAGTATTATTGTTAAAAACAAAAACATGTATATTTTTAGTGATTTTTTTAAATCTAATTTAAATAATACCCTTATAAAAATGTGTGCTTTCTTTTCTCCCTCTGGCTCTCTCTCCTTTGTCTATCCCCCTTCTTCTTCTTTGTTAGGAAGATAGTGTTCATTATTTGTCCAGTAAATGAATAATCTGCTAATTAACTGCACTTGTTATGTGATGAATATTCAAATTATCATCGTGGAAAGAGTGAGAGATGATGTATCATACCTAAGCAAATTAATTCTTTGTTGTACCATGAATTTGCATCCACCTGGCAGCAATCTCTCACTCACTCAAAAAGCTCTCCAAGTTTGTCAGAGTCAAGAATTTAAGAAATGCTTAACCCGTTTGCTTCTGTAAAAAAATGTACATTTGCTCTAATATCTGTGTGTGTGATGCATTACTGTAAACATGTCATCTATTTCTTCTATGGTATCACAACATTTTTTCCGTTACTTTGAAAAATGCTAGCTCCTTGTGTCAAGTCAACAATGAAGTGAGTTCATGCCCCCTGGAAAAAAGTGAAGATCATTCTTCATAAAGAACTTTCTTGCCTTCCCTAAGCAACTCATCTTGCCTACATGCCATTTTGCTTTCTTTCTCCAAATCTGAACAGTGGTCTGCTTTCTCTTCCCACACTACTACATTTTAGAAGGACAAATTGAGAAGAAGCAAGCCAGCCATTGTTCTTGATTCAAGACAGCAGAAAGAATGACACCGGCCAGTCCCACCAACTCTTCTCCCTGAAGCAGTATCTTGGGAGAAGTAGGGTGAGCCTTACAGGACCAAGTGTCTGCCTTCTGGGTAGAGCTATTCAGGAATGTTTTTGTTCCCATGAAAAATGTCAGTGAACATGAAAAAAGTTTTAGTTTCCACCAAAATTCTCCTTCCAAATTTTTGGTTTTCCTTGAAAACCCAACCCCCAAAATGTTGGTCTAAACCACACAATTTCTCAGGTTTTGGCTAAAATCTTTTGCTTTTCATTTGCCAAACACCAAAAAAAGTGGTCAAAAATTGACATTTCCCATTGAAGTTTACAATTTCTCAAACAAAACAAAACAAATCCCCCCAAAAGACAACCACTTTGAATGAAAAACCAGCTCTTCTTCTGGTGCTCCTAAGTCACACAGGGGCAGAAGCTCTATTCAAACTGGTCTTTAGAGATCTGCATGGAACCTGCCTAGCCCTGCTGACAGAAAGGTAGGTGGGTGCTCCTATACAAGTGACTCCCTCTGCTCAAGGTCCAAGAGCCACTAAACCCTTTTCACTAAAGATTTTGGGAAGAATCATACAAATGTAGAGCTAAAAGGGACCTCAAGAGGTCATCTAATCCAGCCCCCTGCCCTGAGGCAGGACCAAGTACACCTAGACCATGCCTGACAAGTGTTTGTCCAACTTGTTCTTAAAAGCCTCCAATGCTGGGGATTCCAAAACCTCTCTCAGAAATGTATTCTGGTTTTTGACTATCTTTATGGGTTAATACATTTTTCTTAATATCTAACTTAAATCTTCCTTGCTGTAGATTAAGCCAATTACTTCTTGTCCTACCTTCATGTCAGTGGACATAAAGAACAATTTATCACAGTCCTCTTTACAATAGCCCTGATCATATTTGAAAGCTGTTATCATGTACCCCCTCAGTCTTCTTTTCTTAAAATTAAACATGCCCATTTTTTTAAATCTTTCCTCGTTGGTCAGGTTTTCTAAACCTTTTTTAAAAATTTTGTTGTGCTGCTCTGGACTCTCTCCAGTTTGTCCACATCTTTCCTAAAGTGTGTCACCCAGAACTGGTCACAGAATTCCAGCTGAGACCTCACCTTTGCCAAGCAGAGTGGGATAATTACCTCTTGTATCTAATGTACTACATGCCTGTTAATACACCCTAGAATGATATTACTCTCTCTCATAACTGCATCACATTGTTGACTCATTCTCTTTGTGATCCACTATAAGCCCCAGATCTTTTTCACCACTACTACTGCCTAACCAGTTATTCCCCATTTTGTAGTTGTGCATTTGATTTTTTAATTCCTGTGTATAGTATTTTGCACTTGTCTTTATAGAATTTCATCTTGTTGATTTCCAGACAAATTGTAGAATTGTTTGGAAATCAAGGTTGTTTTGAATTCTAATCCCTTTCTCCAAAGTGTTAATAACCCCTCCTGACTTGGTGTCATTGACGTATTTTATAAGCATACTCTCCACTCCATTATCCTAATCATTAATGAAAATATCAAATAATACCAGACCTAGGACCGAACCCTGCGGGACCCCACTCAACACAGCCTCCCATTTTGACAATAAAACATTGATAACAAGTCTTTGAGCACAATCTTTTAAGCAGTTTTGCACCCACCTTATAGTAATTTCATCTAGTCCACATTTCCCTAGTTTGAGTATGAAAATGTCATGTGGTACTATGGCCAAAAGCCTTACTAAAATCAGGATATATCACATGTACTGCTTTCTTTTCATCCGTTAGGCAAGTAACTCTGTCAAAACAGAAATTAGGTTGGTTTGGGATGATTTGTTCTTGACAAATCCATGCTGGCTATTACTTATAACCCTATTATAATTTAGCTGCTTACAAACTGATTGCTTAATAATTTGTTCCAATATCTTTCCAAGTATTGAAGTGAGGCTGACTGATTGGTGTCAGTGACATTTGTCAAAATGTTAAAAGGAACCCCGTGGTATTTGAACTCAATCCTTGTTACTGCTGTGAGAGAAGCATTATAGAAGTATTGGTGAGTGGTGTGAAGCTTTAAAAGAAGAAACAGACTTTGTAGGGATCATTATAGGTGGCTACATGTAATCTAGAGCTGATTGAAAGCCAGGAAATGTAGTTTGCAAAATATTTTAAGTTACTTCCATTTCCTAGTGTCTGCAATTATTTTATTTATATATTTCTCATTTTTAACTAATTCTGAAACCTAACACTGTGTCATTACTGAAAACTGGGTATTCAGTAAACAAATACAAAATAATTCAATAATGATTTCTAAAGTCATGTAGATTAAAATTTCAATAACATATTGTTAAAGTTCGTGGAAATTTTTGATAACGTTGACAATTTTGGCAGATGTTTTTATTTTTTTTTAAAAGGCTATATGTATATATATATATATATATATAAAAACAAGAGAGCTTTTCGTGCAAAAAAAGATCAGCAGGTCTAATGTTAGTTAATATGTTCCTTTCTCTGTCATTGACTGAGGAAGGTAAAATCCCAAAGATGCTCCTGAATCTATCTTTTTTCATAGAGAAGTACCGTTCTTTGTATCAAAGCTCATGCATCATTGGGCTGTTAATGTGTGTTGCCCGTCTTTATTGTCCATGTGTAGCTGTTTGAGTGCTAGCTACATGTGTTGGGATGTGGGTAATAAAGCAGTTGTAGACTGTAACACACGGTGGGTTTCTTTACTGCACAATTACAGTTTATGTTACCATAAAAGATGAAAGGATGAAAAGTTGGAGAGAATTAAATAAAATGCTATGAAACAAATCAAAGTGGATTACATAAACAATTATTTTACTCTGGAAAATAGCAGCTTAATAGACTGAAATCAGACATCTGCAGGATGTACGTATTATGGATATTATCAAAGGATCTCAGCTACCTCATTTGTTTTAATAAAAGTGGCTCAATTTGTTGTAAGACTACAAAGCACCCAGCTACCTTGTTTTGTAATCCTCATTATTAAGGGAAAGGGCTTTCTATACTCATTAGACAGTCAACCAGCCTCACAAGAGTTAGGGAACATTCTCCAGTTTATAGAAAACTAGAAGAAAAGTGATCTCCTCAGATCTCACAAGTTAAGAATTGTTGAGCCTGGCCAGCCTTAGGCAATTGATTAAATGCATGAACAGGTTTGGAAAAAACACAATCTACCTCCATAGACTTCACCCTTCTTTTGAGCAATCTTTTGGGGTTTTTAAAAAAGGGTGTGTCTGCCCCTTCATCTAGGATGCCTATCTGGCCCTCATGAAGAAAGTACCTCACACACTTCTTTAAAATAAACATCTCTGGGAAGCAGGGAAATACTATTATTACCATTTAACAGATAGGGAACTGAGGCATAGAGATTTGGCCAAGGTCACACAAGAAGTTTATAGCAGAGCAAGAAATTGAACTCAGGTCTTCTAAGAGCCAAACTAGCACCTTGACCATCACCCCATCTGGCTCTCATGACCTGTGAAATTTGAGTTATCCACCATTATAATTGTCAACATGTGATAGCACTTGCTAGGGAAAATGAGGTGGGTATTTGGGGGCCATCTGGCCATAACTGATAGAAAGCTGTGTGTATGTTTTGGTGAGTTTTAGGTTATTTTCTTCTTAGAAGGGCAAGAATGAAAAGACAGAGAAAAAGGCCCTAAAATTTACCAGAAGGCAAGCGTTCAGTGGTCCCCAAGCCTCTGGAGTATTTGAAAAGTTATCTTTTTCTCCTCAGACCCTACTCATTCTGCACTTCATTTCCTCCCTCCAAGTGACCTTTTCACTTGGTTGGCTCATCAGTGAGTTTTGGTGAGGCTGAAAGGCTGACAGCACCAAAGTATTGTAACTAGAAGCTAAATGCCTGCAAGTCACACATGAGGAGATAAGCTGTGTGAGAACTGTGGTAGGGCGTTATCTAAATTCAAACTCTGAGCCTTTTTGTCCATATTTTAAATACATCATTTAGCAAATCTCTTACATACTGTACAGATATAAAAGAAGAAAAGAGACAAGCTTGACAATATGAGCACTCTAATAAACAGTGGCTGTCCTTGCCAATCCCATGTGTAGAGACTTCTGGGTTTTATACCTTGCTGCAGACTTGCCGATATACAAGATAGGCAAACAAGCTATTCTCCTATTTTTTACATCTTATTTTTATTCCTAATGCTATTTCCCCAGACTAATTTCTTAAGGAAGTTATTCAAGCTCATTCAAACTGCCTCTTAAGACTAAAAATCCCCGTCCAGCCCTCCACCATAATAAAAATAGAACCCCTCACCCAGCCCCCCACCCCAATAAATATGTTTGACTTTTAGTCTTGTATATCTATGGAAATGTCTACACCACAAATGAAGGTGTAATTGTATCACAGGTGGGCATAATCTAGCTAGTGTGTGGATAACAAAAGTAGTGAAGATGTAGCAGTGCAGAATTCAGCACAGACTAGCTGTTCCAGTACAAGCCTGTGAGCGACCCTGAGTACATAGCAGAGCAGTGAACCCATGCCAAAGTCCATGCTCCATGCCTTCAATACTGTTGTTATCCAGGCTACCTTGATTAAAGCAAGCATGGGTATGCCTAACCAAGCTATAATCATATCTTCATTTACAGGGTGGATGTACCCTTAGTCATCCGGTTCATAGAAGTGGGGTACTTTTGGCAAGCCTCAGGTTAGGATTCCTGCAATATGTACCCTGTTCCACAGACCTCCTTCAAAAACGTGCCTTCTAAATTCAAGGACCAGCACTTAAGGCTCAAAAAGCATCTTTTGACTCCACCTTTCTAACACTTTCCTTTCATACATTAAAATATTTGGCCATATAACTATTTTTGTCAGGGTGAAGTAGTCATCATCATCCATTAGCTCTCAATAGGTGAGTGGCTCAGCCAGCTCTCATGCCTACACTGAGCCATAATGGAGTCTAAAAATGCCATTAGGAAAATGGAGGCTCTATGATCAGGAAATTTGATTTTTTCAATCCAAATAACAGTTAGGATAAGAACATTTAGTAGTGTCCATGGTAATTAGCTAATGAGCCATCTGAAAACTGGTTCAAATAACATAGAAAATGTTGATATGCCAAAGTTATCCATTGATAATGTTTCTTTTCTGTTCTACTAAGATGTGACTGTTTATAGGCATCATATTAACAAATTTAAATTACTTCACCACCTCTTATAATCATCATTAGTTATATGCTATGCATATACATGATAGTCCAGATTGAGCTCCCCCACTCCTATTCAGCTGTGGACACAAGCTCTAGATTCATGAGCTTCGAAGCTTCCCTGTGTCTGTGCTTCTGCCACAGTCTCTGGCTTCCTGAGCACAATTCCCAGAGATTAGTACCAGTTCTAGGGGATGGGACCCTGTGATCCAGTTGCCTTGTGATGCCAGGACCAGGGCTGACGACCAAGAGTTCAAGCACCTCAGCCCCAGAGTAGCATCTTCATAGGTATTCTGGTTGACAACTCAACCCTTTAGAGACGCATTTCAGTTGAAGCAAGAAACATACACAGACTTCGTAGAGGAGTTTCTAAATCAGTCACTCTTTACTCAGACAAAACACAGGAGATATGCAGATCTAGGCAAAATAATAGAACACTAGTATGCAAACCTGCTGCTCCAAACCCCCCTTCTCCTAACCTGGGTAGAACCAGTTTTTCCTAGGCTGCAGTCATCCCATTGGTCTAAGATGCTCCCATATGCATGGAAGTCTATTCATGTTAAGGACTCAGTAGTCCCTGGTCTGGGAGTTATCTGACACCAGCCCTGGCAGCACATGGCTGATTCTATATATACTTGAGACATTCAATGATGTTTCATAAAACCAGCCAGAATTCATAAGTTTTACATAGGTATGTTTCCCAAGCTGTTAATAATGATGCCTTATATCCATGGATCTCTAAACTCTTGGCAAACATTAATTAATTAAGCCTTGCAGCATCCATGCCAGGTAATATGTATTATCCCTGTTCTGAAAATGAGAAACCTGAGGCTTGGAGAAGCTATGCGTTTGATCCTGGAAGGTGCTGAGTGCTTCCAAGAGATACTGAGTAGAGCTGTGTAAATAACTGATTTTTTTGACTTGCTGGTAATCTGCCCCATCCCCCAAAAAATGTTTTGGGTTGACTCCAAAACAATTTTTTTTCTACATTTTCAGAAAGTTGAAAAGTTCAAACAATTCATTTGGGGTTCAACATCATTTTCTTTTGACCGAAGATTAATCTTTTGTTTAGACTTCAAGCAGTTTAATGTTTTTAATTTTAAAAAATGAAGGAAATCTCTAAATAAAAAGTCATTTTGAATAAAAAAAGAATCATTTTTAAAATGTTGAAACAAAAATTTGACTTTTCAAAAAAGAATTCTACATTAACAATTTGGTGGAACTGACATTAGTTTGTGAAATATTTTGGTGTCATCAAATCAGCATTTTTTGCTGACAAAAAGTTTTGGATGAAAAATGTCATCTAGTTGTAGTACTGAGTGCCGTCAACCCCTTGAACTATTAAAGTCTCTCATCGAGAGAGAGAGACACAACCTGTGTTTGCTGTTGTTTCAAAAAATCGGTCTTGCTCTGTCCACTGTGTGCAGGGTGAAATTCTTGTAATTGGAATTAAAAGAGACAGCAAACCTCTCCTAGTGGATATCATACCCAAGTGGGGTTGTGGGTATTCTCTGAGAAGCAAATGGTCCAGAGTCATGAGTCTACCCTGGAATTATTTCACAAATAATTTGGAATAATAAATAAGTTGTAAAAGATTGTAAGTGGTGTTTATGTACTTTATGGAGGAAAATAAAGAGATAAAATTCATCCAACCTCCCTCTTAATGTCCTATTGGTTTCAAATTATTCACTGAGCTCTATCACTTGATATAGGGCAGGGGTTGGCAACCTATGGCACGTGTGCCGAAGGCGGCACGCGAGCTGATTTTTAGTGGCACTCACACTGCCTGGGTCCTGGACACCGGTCTGGGGGGCTCTGCATTTTAATTTAATTTTAAATGAACCTTCTTAAACATTTTAAAAACCTTATTTACTTTACATACAACAATAGTTTAGTTATATATTATAGACTTATGAAAGAGACCTTCTAAAAATGTTAAAATGTATGACTGGCACACAAAACCTTAAATTAGAGTGAATAAATGAAGACTCAGCACACCACTTCTGAAAGGTTGCCGACCCCTGATATAGGGAGAAATGCAAACTCCCCCATGCTAATAGGATGTGAATAATTTTAGTCGAGTGGAGTCCCTGTTTAGTGCCTACTTTTCTTGATGGAAAAGTACTAGTTATACTCCCAGCCCTATCACAAAGTACACTTTATGTGGATATCCAAAACAGCATAACTTTTGTGTCACAAAATATGACGCACATGGCTAACCTGATCTGACTGAAGAAGTTTACATGTTTCAGCTTTAGGCTGTAAGGAGCTGAGAGGAAAACGTAGACTTGAGTAAACCGATCAATGGCCATGACATATTCTAATTGACAATACTGATGACAGTAAGGCATTGAAAAGTCAAAGTGATGACTTAGAAAACCAGCTCCTATTAATAGATGCCAGGTTATTAGAGGCTCTTCAGAGACATAAGAGGGAGAAACTTGAGAGTTTATTTTACTTTTTTTGCAGTAAGTTGAGAAGGCGCTGGCTGGGGATAGGCAACTTTGGACAAGGCCTGCTTAAGGAGTCCTCTTTGCAATAAGATGGCCAGATCCTTCCCCTCCTGTGATTGGACTCCTTCTCCCAATTCACCACACCACATGTGCACACGTTTCCAGTCCATCTCACCTCAGATTAATAACCTGAAATCTGATTTAGGGCAAAGGAGAGTAGAGATGGGGAGTTCTTTATGTGTCTCCCCGCACCGCCCCATAACTCCACCACATCCTGTTCTAAAAAGATGCTGAGATGAAGGAACTAGAAGAATGGATGGTAAAGGAAATACTCCCCATAGCTTCTATGTATTTTTCACATTATGGCAGCAGGTATATATATTGACATGACATGCCACTAACAATTGTTAGGAACGGGGTCTTGGAGTCAAACAAATGCAGGTAAGATGAACAATCATTAGGATGCTTACGGTCTACCACTTGTCTGTTGAAGAGCTCAGTTTTAAATAGGGTGACCAATGTCCCGATTTTATAGGGACAGTCATGATATTTGGGGCTTTGTCTTATATAGGTGCCAATTACCCCCCACCCCCATCCCGATTTTTCACCCTTTCTATCTGGTCACCTTAGTTTTAAAGATGTGGGGCCTTGGGATCTGCGTTTTCCACTCTTGCACAGACTTGCAGCATCTGGGCTGTGATTGCCACCATTCAGTAAGTCAAAGGATGTCCAATCACCAGGAAAAGTACATAAAGGAAAGGAAATGAGTAGAAATCAGCGCAAGGGTATTCTTCTACTCCCACATGCCTGAGTTTTGAAGTTAACAGCAGCCAGTCAGACTGGTTAGTCAGTCAAAGCACCAAGTGTAGGGACTTGTGTTCCTAAGTCACTTTGATGCTTTTAAAAATGTCACCCGCAAGCCCCAGAAGGCTTTATATTTGTGTCAGCTACTCTTGTAGACCTCACATGCAGGACTGCTTCCTCTCTATCAATATCTCCTAGGCCCTTGTGTGTATGCGTGTATCAATCAGAATTTTCAGAGTCTTAAAGGGCCACACCATATGACGGGGTGGGCTGACACCTAGGTACCACTACCCTTAAGGGACACCCCATCAAATTCCCCATGTATTTTTCTCCCACTTAGTGCCACAGTTCCAGTGGTTCTGAGCTAAGTCACTGTCAGTAGCTGACATGACTCCTGTGTCAGAAAGTCATAGACTGGTTTCTTGGCTAGGACAAGTTAACCCTCTCTAGGGACAATTCTACATTACTTGCCACGTTAAATGCTACATAAGAAATAAAAGTACCTGTGCTACTAGTATGTAGGTAAACACCTGCTTTCCCCCCTTATTACCTCCCCACTCCTTGTTTGTAAGATGCTGCAAATGAACTTTTCTGAACTGGGTCAATGAATCTGTTAAAGGAGACATAAATGTAATAAATGGAGGCCAGACTCCAGATGAGATTTCTGCGGATTACTCAGTAAGAAAATATTTCATTTTGTTTTGACAAGGAGACTGAGAGCAGGGATATACGGAGATTGAAAACCCTACTTATCTGAACTGCTTTCAGGAATTTAACAGTTATTGGCTTCCCATGAGGAAGTTGACTGATAATTGCTCACACACAAAATATATATTTGTATTCATCAGAGTTAATTTACGGCCCAACAAACGCTACTTGTAACAGTGCATGTCAAGAAGAAAACAGGGTAAATAATTGGAGAAGGAGAAATGAAACATCATGAAATGGATTTATAACAGAATGCAGAACACAACATGCTTCAAAAAAAGAGACCAAAACTTTAAAAGAAGAATTTTTTTTACCATAGTCAAGTAAGTGCCTGTAAAATAAAATAATGTTGGGATCCCCATAATTATATTTAAGTAAATGAAGTGGGATTCTGGTGTATTATCAAGTCTACACAATACTGTATTGCTGTTAATATGAACTAGTTCACTCCTTGATTGGTACTGCATTGCCCTTGAATAATATGAGTTGGGCAAAAGGGAAAGATTTTACTTATCTCTCATTTTAAACTGGTTAAATGAAATGAAATGAATGGAGATATCCTATTTCCTAGAATTGGAAGGGACCTTGAAAGGTCACTGAGTCCAGCCCCCTGCCTTCACTAGCAGGACCAAGAACTGATTTTGCCCCAGATCCCTAAGTGGCCCCCTCAAGGATTGAATTTACAACCCTGGGTTTAGCAGGCCAATGCTCAAACCACTGAGCTATCCCTCCCCCCACCCCAAGGCAATAGGTTTGCCTGTTCCTATCATTGTTACCATCTGAGAGTTGTTTTGTGGCCACTGTGAAATGTGCAAGTAGTCTCAATACAGTCCCCAGTGGACTCATGTCTACACCATACAAGCTACTCACCAGGATGATTGGCAACGATTGCCTTTCAAGTTGGCAGCTGGATCAAAGGGAGTAAGGAATGAATGGACATGAAGCAGAAAACACGAGGAAACTCTCGTTGTCATTGATTTATATGCTCGGACTGTGTATAACTTGAAGACTTTAGTTTCCAGTGCCAACAAAAAAATTGTTACCACTTGATTGTTGCCTGAGTAGAACTAGTAAATAGTCTTGGTCTGTTTGTACAGCAAGTAGAACAATGGGGCCCTGATCTTGGTCAAGCCCGTGGGAGCTACTGTCTCAGAAAAATTAAACAATCATTAAAATGATTACCTGTTACATTTCATGAGCACTAAAAAATCATTTCAGAACAGAACAAAACTGCCAGAATACAGTGAGCCTGAAGGTTGCTTGGAATTGCAATGAACTTCAGTCAATTAAGCATGCAACATGATGGAGATGCCACAGGATTGTACACCATCCCAGCACTTTATTCCTGCATTAGTGTTACCTGTCACTTCTTCCAAGACATCATCAGAAGCATTTGAGGGATTTTGCAAGGTATTTTGTAACCTGATACAGTACTTTTAGGCTACCAGATTCCTCACTTAATTGTTCACCCATTTTGTTCACCCTAGAAACCATTTTTTGTGACACTGTCTGGAGAGCATTTTAGTTGAGATCTGGGAAAGAAGCAGTCAAAGAAAACTTAAGTGAGAAAAGACTAATATCAGCTGCTATTGTCCTGCTGGGCTTTTCACTATTTTTAAGTGAATTAATTCTGTTCTTGTGAAACGTGTTGAGCTGACAGCTCTTGACAGGAAGAAGTGTATCTGATTATACACAAAAAAGGGGTAACATGGGCAACAGCATTGCCCTCAACAACCCCTTGGTGTGCTTCAACTCTGCATAGGCAGGACCGCCTTTTGCATTGTAATGTTGTTCATTCAGTCCTTGGCTTCTTTGCTCGTAATAAGGGTACCAATTAGTATTAATTTTATTGGGAGCTTTTCCAATATGAATAACTGTGCACTAGGAACTGGACTGAAGCCACACTTCACATAAATCACCCAATAGCCATCAGCTAATTGTGATGCTTAATGACCAGGGCTGAATTTGACCATTGACCTAGAGCTGAAAGACTGCATATCCCACTCCCTACCAATTTAGTATTCCAGTTCCTCCCCACTCTACCCATCCATGCTCTATTTTGTGAATTACATTGCAATTTTTCTTTCCAAGCAGTTTTAAGGATTTTCATTATTTTGACATACAGGGTTCCTTTCAAGTTTAAAGACTCTCTAAACTAATATAATATCCTATCAGTTATGTTACAGGTAGCATTGCCAGGCTCTTTAAACAAAAATGATTAGAACTAACAAATAGGTCACAATCTTGGCAACCATCCTATGTGAGACAGTGTAATCTGCTAACATATTCGTTGTCATGGAAACTGACAATAGAGAAACTTTGTCAACGCAACCTGTATTTTATACTTAAATACTTAACACATTAAAACTAAGTCATCGGCACTTCAAAGCAATGCTACCATTTTTTTTCTATGTCCTGCAACCCAAATCTATTCTGTCCCCCTCTAATGGTGGCTGGGACCAGAGGTGCCCCCAATCTTTTTTTGACATAGTATCCACTGTCAATCCCTGTGGAGCCATCTCCACTGCAGATTCTAGCTCCAGTACCCCACCTGCCAACTCCATGCCACACTCAGCCACCACCTTCCATCCTGGCTCATCCAGGTGCAGGTCAGTCTCCATCCCTGATAGGAGATGTGGCCTGCTGGAAGCAAGGTGAGGTTGGGCAGCACTGGCCACCTTCATAGTTGAGCAAGTGGCATTGCAACCTGGTGCACGGGGGTTGCAGTGCCACTCAAGTTTGGCCCGATGGCCCCTCTCTAAGCAGTGGTGTGACCACTGTGCACCAGGTCGCAATGCCATTCATTCAATTTTGGTTCCATGACCCTTCCATCATGATGGAGGACTAGGGGGCCAAACCTGAGTGGGCAGTGGAGCAAACAGTGCTGCTTCTCCTCACTGCTGCCAATAGTAGGTTGATAAGCCTGCTACAGGCTTAGTTAACAGCAGAGGGTCTTTTAGCTCAAGCAGTAGAGTCTCATGTTCTCATGTCCAGAAGTCCAAGGTTCAGTCCCCATGGCTGATAACTCACTTTACAGCATTGTATTACAATACTGTACATTTTTGTCCTAAATCTGTACCACTGATTGTCTCTTTCCTCTGTTGCACCTACTCAGAACACAAAGAGTGTCAAGAAAAACAGGCAGTTACCCCACAAAAGAACTCTGTCACACCAGTTGACATCTGTCTCTTATCTTCAGGAAAAGAACATGCTGCCCCATCTGCGGTGGGTTGATGCATAAAGAGGAATTAAAAAATTGAGAACACACAGCTGGAAAATGCATTGAACATCATCTTTAGCCCTTTAGAAAAGGATAGGGTCCTGACCCATTTTTTTCAATCTCCTCCATACATTTAGCATGTACTTGTGAAATCATTTTGACTTGATGTGAAAACTAGTCCTTCCCCTTGTCATGGGATTCCTATTTAATCTGCCAGACAAAATGTATAGGACTTTTTTTTCCAAATGAAACATTACTTCCTTTTTCCTTCTATATCCACTCTAATATCTGATAGAACCTTCAGCTCAAACATGCAGTGGATTCACAAACAATATAGGCTATACCTTCCATGGAGATTGTTTAAGTAAATCCTGTGGAAAGAAGATGTGATGGAAGTTAAGGCTTACTATACATAAGAAGCTGTAGGACTAGAACATGGGCCCCTGGGGACACTAGGTCACAGACACTTCAGCATCAGCACTGGAAGCTTAAGCTAGCTTTCTACTAGAAGACCCTGTGAAGCTAGACTTGGCAGGATGTATCACCCAGCAGGGCCTAAGTGGTAGCCTCCCACAGCCTAGTGATTGGCTGAAGCTTGTATTTAAACCAGGAAGCCAGCCTAGGGAGCAACACTGTAGATGGTTTGTGCACTTCCACTTCCACTCAAGAGCCTGCTTGGTGTAGACCTGAGATGCTGGCTTCTGGCACTGGTATGTCCTTGACTTTGCTGTCTATAATCTGGTGCCTGACTCTTCATTCTGACCTGTCTTAACCCTGACCCCCACTTAGTGTGAAAGGGAGAAGAAAGTTGAATGGTTTACTGAATAGTCAATAAATCTGATGTGTGTCTCAGGAAGGAACCTAGCTATTTTTATATGTGGATCTTTGTACATAATCAGATACAGTGCAATTTCTTGTGCAAAAGAGGCAGGGAAAGTTTTTAAATGGCCCAAACCACTGTATTTCCTGCCATGACTCTCTCAACATTATTTCCATCCTTTTTTTTTTTGCAAGATTTGGTGCACAAATTGTTTTTAAGTCATGATTCTGCTTATAAAGGTTAAGTTTATGTTAGTTACCCATAGTTTGTATATATACATGACTTTCATGGACTTTGAATCTGGCATATGTATTTTGACCTGAGCAGTTAGTCCAAATTTGGGATCTTGCAGGTTGTTTCTATTAGGGGATAAAATTGATGATGGAGTCAGGAATTTATTTGATATTATGTTGTTTATTTACAGAGAATGTACAAAGTCCTGAGCACAGTGGGACTAAAACAGCAGAAGAAAGGGTTTTTTTTTATCAGAATTGCAAGCCACTTTCAGCCGGCACTTAGCCCAAAGCTCATTCCCTTAGCTTTTTCTCGAGGTTATGCTACTAGTGCTTCTGTAGTTGTCTGATACGTCCTTCTTTCTCCTTCTGCGGAGTTTCTGGCTGCATTTCATACATCCACACAACTCCAACAAACAATACTTGGGGAAACTCCTCCCCCATACAACTTAGTTTCTGATCGGTTCTACACAAGCCTGTGTTTTGGGTGATGGCTCTTATTGGTCTAGCCATCACTAGTATAAGGGGCCTACCATCAATCAAACCATGACCCATCAGGCCCCACCCACCTGTCACCCTAATACCCACCCCCCCAGGAGTATTTCTTCTGGGGTCAAGACAGACACATGACCGGAAGCAAAGGGTGTCATGTGATGCCTCTAAGAACTCCTCCCAAGAACTCCTCCCACCTGCCTCTATCAATCAGGATGGGTTTCACCCCTTGTAGAACCGCCGTGAGAGGAGATTTGACCAATCAGAAGGTGTTCCAGGGCGGGGTGATCCATCTGGAAGTGGATTGTGTGACCCCTCTAAGAACTCCTCCTACTGCCCTCTACCAAAAAAAGATGCCCCCATATAGGACCACCCCGAGAGGAGATTTGATCAATCAGGGGGCGTTCTGGGGCAGAGTGATTCATCCAGAAGTGGGTCAACATGACTCCTCTAAGAATTCCTTCCACCACCTTTTCAAAAGACTATTTGTAAGAAATCTAAAAGAAGAAGTGATGGTCGAGGATGGTGTGTAATGGGGTTTGGAACCGACCCGGGGTTGTGTAAATCTAAAAGCAGGCAGTGGGGGGGTGGGAGAGACCACTGTTTCTTTTCTGAAAATCTCTCAACAGCTCAATGATGCATTTCTAGAGGCCTTTGAGAACTTACATAACAGTAGCCCTGTGGGAATTTTCTATCATGCATCATCTGTTTTTTCTCATGTCTGAGACACAGATCTCAAGAAGAAAATCTAGAAAAGGACAAAATGGAAGAAAAAAACAGCTAATGGTTAATGGGTCATGGTGTCCATTTTCACAGACAGCTGTAAAAAGGCATGATAAACCAGGCGCTTAATAAAACTTGTTTAAATTTGTCAATATGAATGTGTCCCCTCCATACTCGTGTTAGTAAAAGATGGTACAAGTAACAGTCATGTCTATGCAGAAGGCTCTGTTAAAGAAAATATATTACACCTCTGGGGAAGTTGGGAGCTTTGTTGGGGTGAACCCTCTTTTTCAAGAGGCCAAAAAGCATAGTAAAACTTTGAATAGAAGACAGGTAACCGCTTAGCTTTCAGACCAGGATGCTTACACTTTACACAAACTGGCTTAAATATGTTTTAAAAGAAACAAGACACATTGTTTCAGATGTGGATGTGCAATGGCAGGCAGATTTGGTGGATATGCCCCGGTTCTCCAAACACAACAGCGGTTTAAGTACATCTTAACAGTAATACACATTCTATCCAAATATGACTGGGCTTTAGGTCTAAAAGACAAGATGGGTGGTGAGGTATCCAAGGTCTTTAAAGGTATTTTCAGCAAAGGTCACGTGCCTCAAAAATTACAAACCGATCAGGGGGTGGCCTGATAAGTTTAACAGCTGGGTGGAAGCTTCTCAATTCTGTGACATTTAGACAGGAACAAAAACGATTCCTCCTGCAAAGAGAGAGAGAGAAAAGAGCGATAGCGGGTTTTACATCACTGCCCAGCAATGTCAGCTCTGGGGTTTTTCCCCAAAAAAGTTTTTGCTAAAAAAGAAAGTGCTATGGTGACCGTAAAAAATTACAGTAACCCCACCATCTACACCAACTGTTACAAAGCCCAGGCTGGATGCGCCCTTCCTGAGTAGTCTTTTCAGATAGTCGGTCTTGAGCTGCGTCTTGTAATAAAGAAACCTCAAAGTTGTCCCTGTCATAGGGTTCTGTGCTTTTTCACAACAACAGGTGACACAGCCGTGGGAAAAACACCCATGAAACTCAAAGGCTGCATGTACTCAGTTAACGACGGTGTAACCGTCTAGAAAGTAGGGGCCTACCTGTAATTCCCCACCCCATAAATCATGTCGTATCTGTATATATTTTCTGTGAGCTGTATACAACAACCACTGAATACAGGGGATCTAATATCTCTTTTTCTGTCTGTGATAGTTGTCTGGAGGGAGAAGAGCTAATGGGTTAGGCTGCAAAAACATAAACCTGTACATAGCCATGCAGACAGATGCCAGCATTATGTACCGGAAAGGATCTATACACAATTTTACCTCTGTGAATTTACCAGGGCATCTCTCTACAATATCTCCCGTCTCTGTCATTCTCATGATTTCTTCTCTGTACAGGATACAGACCCGTCTCAAAATTTTGACATTCTGCTGACAATAATATGCAAACTCTTTCTCCAATCAAACGTCTCATATCTGTTGTCCCGATACCAGTCAAGAAATTCTGCTTTCTCCCTGGGCATCATGCTGTCTACACCATAGTGCTCCACACTGGGCACAGGCCCCACATAATTTTGGTTTTCTAAAGTGTTAAAAAAATGTGGGAAATACCCTTTGCAACCTTCAAACCCCATCGCCTGTGGTAGCTTCATGGGCAAGAAGTTTAAAGAGTCTATAAAACGAATGCCCAGAGCCTTAACTTCCACACACATTAGTTTACTACCCTGAGTTATCAGTTCTGTGCACATATTTTTCTTCAGTAACTGTCTAATGATGAAGTACGCATCGTAACCTTTGGAACTGTGTTCTAGGAACATGTAGTTCTGGAACTTTTTGCAATAAAGGTCTTAACAAAGGTAGAAAGACACTCACTGCCCTTAAATTTCCAGGATTTTTCTGGCTTTAGGGACATAGCAAAAATGTAATTGGGCACATGCAACCCTATCTCCTGTGTGCATTCAAAATCGTAAAAAATATACTTTTCTGATGATTCAGGCTTTCTAATGCTATCTATAAAACACAGGTGGCTGTCTACATCATCGGTGATCGAACTCCACTGCTTACAACGCCTGCCTTTACCCTGTGCCCCTTGTCCATTTAAGACTGACATTTATCCCATAAAGTTTTAGATAGGTACCATTATTTAGTAAGGACAGCATGGACAAAGATTGACATTATATAATATATGTTTTCAGAGTTAAAAACAAGCAGCATACCTCGTCTTGCAGTCCAGCAGCTATTCTGTTCAAGATAGTTTCTGTTGAAAGAGGACAGTCTCCAAAAACCTGAGGTTTTTATACCATCCTAGAACTCTTCGTTTCAGAGTTTGTAGTTAGCAGGTTGATTCGATCACTTACAACTCTGAATTAATAGATATTAAGGAAATTAGGCACCCCTCCCCAAAGTTCCCTTTTGTGATCGGAGGGGTGGGGGGATTACGGTAAATTGTCTGCACAACTGGGCTGCTTTTATTTATTTTTTTTTAGTTAAAATACATTTTTCAGTTTCATTGAAAAAACAGAGCACTGTAGGGCCTTCTTACAGTATTAAACCGTAAATCACCATACACAACAATCCTTAATGTTACTGATAGTGAATGTCTTGGTTTGGTTTTTGTTTTTAAACATGTTTATTTCATGCTTAAAGTTCTGGGTTGTTTTGAAATAAAATGGATGTATCACAACCACAGTAAAAACCCTACAAATACCCACAGCTTTTAAATGTTTTTACAGTAAATGCTTGTTCTATAAAAGAATGGTGGAGGTTTGTGAACCCTTGAAGCATTTCAGTTTTGGGCTAGACCCTTGTTTAGTTTTGTAAATATATTATTTTATTGACTTTGAGTTGCTAGAAAGGTGACCCATAGTGTTCAACCAACTCCTGAGGTTTTATTTAAACTGTCCAATAGCATTCTACAAACTCCTGGGGCTATATTTAAACTGTCCAACAGCATCTACAAACTCCTGAGGTTTTATTTAATTTAATATTAATCAGAGCTCACCATCCCCACCCACCTCTGTCCCTTACTGTGGGTGTTCCCCCATCAAACTTAATTACTGATCACTAATATGTTTAACCCTAATGGGGACAAGGGTGGGTAATCACATCGAGACCTACAGACTGAATAGAGTCACCCTTGCTATTCAGTGGGGGTGTGGGTAAACCATCAGCTCAACAGGGTGAGTCAGCTCTATTGTACTCAAACACACGTCTCAAACATCCCTGTATATATAGAAGTCTTTTTTGGTTATAGTTTTAAACACATTATTTGGGGGGAGGGTTTCCCCCCCAAGATTCTACTACACCCATTTCAGCTTTTTGGGTAAATGGGTCTCTTTTACACAAAGACACAAGAGCTAGTTTCTCACAAACTATTTTTTTTTATTAAAAAGACATACAGCCCCTTGAAAACAAACCAAGGTGCTCCATCAAAACTTTTATCTTACTTATGGGCCACACAGACCTTCTAACAGAAACACAGATAGTCACAAAGCCCCTTTCAATAGATATTTTTTATTTACAGCTACCAAGATTTATATTGCATGTTTGTCCCCTCACCATTCTCTAACTTAATCCCTTTAGATTTCTTACCAATAGGCTTTTTCTTAAGCAGGGTTCTGTAACTTTTTGTGCAGACCAGACAGTCAATATAACGCTGTAAGCAAGAATCTTCTGGTTTGGTCATTTTCTTTAAATCACTGTCAGGGTCTCCACCGAAGTGCACAGCATTTACCAAGGTCACCCCTTGTGCTAAACTTTCTTGGGTTAGGAACAGACATTGCAAAGCAAAAACTCTGCAACTTAAACCCATCCTGATTGGTAGAGGGTGGGGGGAGGAGCTCTTAGAGGGGGGTCACATGACCCACTTCTGGAGAGATCACCCTGTCCCGGGACACCCCTTGGTTGGTCAAATCTCCTCTTGGAGTGGTCCTATATGAGGGCAAAACCCATCGAGATTGGTAGAGAGAAGCGGGAGGAGTTCTTAGAGGGGTCACATGACCCACTTCTGGATGGCTCACCCCACCCCAGAACATCCCGATTCATCAAATCTCCTCTCAGGGCACTCCTACAGGGGGATGAAACCCATCCTGATTGGTAGAGGGCAGTGGGTGGAATTCTTAGAGGGGTCACATGACACCCTTTGCTTCTGGTCATGTGTCCACCTTGACCCCAGAATTAATATCCCTGGGGGCAGGTCCTAGGGTGACAAGTGGGCGGAGCCTGAGGAGATCGGGGGGGCCTACCTTTGATTGAAGGTAGGCCCCGTATACTACTGCCATCTATTCCAAAAAAAATGTTTCTTAATTTTTTTTTCTAAATGAAGGGTGTTGGTTTCATCCACCAGGTTTAACCCTACTCCCAGTATAACAATATGTTAGTAATCAGTAGTAAAAGATATACATGTATATCCAAGATTATGGGGGAAAATTGTATGGTGGTATTTGAGAAACAATATCAGATCACATAATTTGTGCATAGGCACAAAGCAGCAGAGTTAAGTCAAGCTTAGCTTTAATTTTCCTGATTTTTGCTGTTTAATTGTGCAATTTACATGTTTTGTCAATTTGAGAGTTCTGTTGTTGTTTTAAAATGTAATATGTGATAAGTATGTATGAGACTATTGGTGTTTCTCTGTCCTTGCCCCTTCCCATCTCCTCACCAGATTCTAAAATTGCTCAATGTGGCTGACATGGTTGTACCACAGGAATTTTTGAGTGTGTGAAATTGTGAGTGTAAGAAATTTCAAGCTGTGAGTGGGTTCCACAAAATGTCCTGCAAACGTTTATGGGCTCTTAAAACACAAAAAGTAAAACTTCAAGAACTCAACAAAATCTTGCGAAAGGTACAAGCAAAGAATTTAAATGCAAGCCTCACTAACTTCATCCAGCTGTAGAGAATATTAGCTATGAGCTTTTGTCCATCCCAAACTATCAAGGAAGGAGAATGTGTTCAGTTTCTTTAAATGTGTAATAGGAAGCCAAGCAGGAGAGGAGCTGGTGACTATTTGACATTGTCATGTGACAGAAGTATTTGCCCCACTTTTCAAACTTGGGTACCTGAATCCATATTTATACCCTATCCAAGTCATTAGGAGCTGTGGGTCTCCAAGCTAACTGGACATAGGTGCCTAACTTTAGCCACCCAAGTTTGACAAGTTTGGCCATTGCTATTATGTAGGGTTTTGGTAAATTACATATTTTGAGGTTTCTCCTACTTGGGTAAGACATACACACACATTCACATATGAAAGATTGCAGCAGTGGTAGTCTACAGACAAATGCCCAATCACAAGTCCAGCAAAACCATTCACTGGGGCATGACCAGAGGGTGAGTTTTAAAAGGGACTTTTTGTTGCCAGAATTTGCATCCCAGATCAAGAGTTCACTGGAGAATTAAACTTTACCACTAAAATATTTCCTTCATATTCTGTACCCTGCTATGCTATTGCATGTCTTTTCCACCAGATGGTGGGCAATAGAAGCATGAAACACAAGCTCATCAGCACTGTATACTTAAGAAAAATCAAACTAAATTAAATAAACTGCCACTGTGAAACATTTCTCCATATGCAGGCCTCCTGCTCTTGATTTTAAGTAAAAAATAATATTTGAACAGATCTAATGTGTGTACACATTATTTGATTAATAGCATTGATGGGGGACATATGGACACACTACATATGTTGTTACATATTGAAAAGATGTTATTGTGTCTCTTATGTTGTTTTGTAGCCACAAATAATTATTACCAGGATATGCGTTTTCTGTCAATTCCTTTAAAGAAAACAATTTATATTCTGCTGTAACCAGATAAATGAAATTCTCTTCCCAATGTGTAGATTTCTTCTCCTGCCTAGTTAGTGTTGTCTTGTACATGAAGTACTCATTTAGTTGCAAAAACCAATTATCATCCCTGTCTGGATACATTAAGAATTTTCCTACAAGTCTTTTCCTCTCTATCACATTTTAAACAACACTGTACATGAATTATTCATATCACCCATCTTGCAGGCATGGTTTTTTTTTATTAAATTTGATCATAATAATAGTTATTACCACAGTCATGGCAGTTTTATGAGTATTCTTCAATGCCATTACCTGGAAAGATTTCAATCAAGAAATATAAAAGATGCAAATCAATTTCCATAATAAAATTAAACTATACCATCTACTCTTTCATCCTTGCAATAGAATTGATTGACAGTTTCTCCCTGGTAGCTACAGCAGATAACTTGCAGGTATAGTAATGGAGAATGGCAGGTTCTCTTGCTCGTGTATCCTAAGAAATTCACTGTTTTCTTGCATTGCCAGTAGATAATGCTCACTAATCTCACTAAAGCATGCCATGTAAAATGCAAATATTCAGTTTACAAATTTCCTTCCTGCCAAGACAATTATTTTTCTTTGGCAACATCTGATTTGTCTTTTCATAACTGAAGTAGTACAGAATGAATGTGGTAATGAAATTTCTGAATTATGTTCTAAGTGGTACTGCAGGGGTGGGAGCTATGGCATCTTTCCCAAATGGATGACCTCATGACTCCATCCCATAAGTAGGGTTGCCAACCCTCCAGGATTGTCCCAGAGTCTCCAGGCATTAAAGATTAATCTTTAATTAAAGATTATGTCATGTGATGAAATCTCCAGGAATTTGTCCAACCAAAGTTGGCAATCCTACTCATAACATCAGCCTTTCCAAGAGAAATCTCTAATATAACTTTTCTATTCTTCCCCTCTCCCTTGGATATCTCTCCCTTTGTTTTAAATTCCATCTATTACCTTTTTTCAATGCTACCTGTTCTAAGCACCATTTGATAGCTCTTCTCCTCTTCCTTCCTTTGCAAGCCCAATAGTTTCTTTTTACTAGGAACTGCCAATTGCCAACTTGTTTGTTGTTCTATTGTTGTGTCCCTCACTTGCCCTTACCCAGCACTTTAGATCAAAGATACTATATATATAAAATGTGAAAGGCAATGCCCATTGACACTAGCAGTTACCCTCAATATAATTTTTGCTTTTACTGTGTGTGGGGGTGAAAGGTCAACTTCAAAGGAAATATAAAATCACTGGGCCTGATTTTGATTTCATTTACACTAATTTAAAGGCAAAGTAACTCCATCCATTTTAGTGGGGTTACTCCAGAATTATACCAATCTAATAGAGATTGGAATCTAATCTGCTGAATTTGTAAGAGTGATAAATGGGCCCTCTCTCCAAGTGAACATTCAGCAGGACAGGCAGTGCAAGCCATCAATCAGGCTACAATACATCAGTTTTAATGTCTGAGAAAATAAGCTGATCATAATTTAGGGTCAACAAGAAGTTTCTTTTTGTGGTATAGTATTAAACAATTAGGTGCATTATGTGGCTGTTAATGCTTTCCCCTGAAGTTCCCAACATTGGCTTATGTTAGAGCTAGAATTCTGGACTAGATAGGCCAATTCCTATAATTTTATGAACTTCCTCTTTTATGTTCAAAAACACTTAAAGAGACAGATTACATTACACTTCAGAAAACTGAACCATGCAAGACTGAACTGATGACTGTTCTATAATTAAATGTATTGGAGCAATGCTTTTGAATTAATGAATGTATTATAATTTTCTTTCCATAAGCATTTGGTTTAGTCCTGCTAAGGTCATGTAAGGATTGTTATATTTAAAATAAGATGCATGATGAGAAATGGAATAAGCCATGCATTTTTCTATGTATACTTTCTATTTTCAAACTTATTTAGCAGTAGTCCAGATTTAAGTTTAAATTATTCACCATTCTTTAATGCCACCTGCATACTGTGACATGTATAAAAATTACTCTCCGCTGTGAATTAATTGCTTTCCTTATCCGGTAGCGAGGCCTGAAAAGTTTGTTATATGTTAGATCGGTGTTTTTAAGGCAGTTTATAACTTACTGTGTGCCATCTGTTACTGAGTTTTACTTTCTATACTCAAAACCTATCTTTCCTGAGATCTTTTTATTTGCTAGTTTATCACCCCATAATGTTTAAAAATTATTTTAAAATTGAATGTAGCACCTGGGAAGGGTATCATCACAACATCCTACACCTGAAGCATACAGTCTGTACTTACTTCAAGATTTGGTTAATGTCATTACTTTGGGAAAAATCACACCTTTATGGCACAGCTCACAGGACTTGCAGGAGGCATTGGATGGGATTTTCAAAAATGCCTAAATGAATGGGGAACACACATCTCATTGACTTTCAATGACATTTGTGCTCCTAACCCTCTTAGGCCCTTTGGAAAATCCCGTCCGCTGTGCCTTGGGAGGAGCACTTCCAGATGAAGGATCCATACGGTGGTATAAGGCTGTATAGGTTATAATAGTGCAGGTGTCTTTGAAGCAAGAGCTGAAGGATTAACTGAGCAGCTTGGCAGGCAAAGCACTCTGAGGGGCATTTTCCAAAGTGCCCTAAACAAATGAGTGCACAGAGAGCTAAGGAGAAGTACAGTTCCCCACCTACAATTTTGACTTAGACCTACCATTGTTAACCCTCTCCCTGTGCCGCAATGCACATGGATTTATGGCCAAGTAAGGCCTTCTCAAATCCTGTCTTTTCCTGTCCCTGTCCTGGAGCAGAACTGAACCAATTCTGTGGAACATGAGATCCTTGTCCCTTTTGAGAGGGGCACATGATTTGCCACGGAAAGAAACAGAGAAATAATTTTCATCTTTTTGGTTCTAGTTTGTGTCTCACCAATGGCTTCATCCCTCACACTTCGTACTCAGACATGGCTTATGTCCCTTGTTTTCATCAGTTTCTCGTGTATTTTTAGCCCTTTCTCTTCCTTTCCCAACCATGTCTCATGCATCTCTGGGTGTATCTTCTGAATGGAGTATTTATGCACGTGTTAGTACTCCATTGACTTTTAAGTGTGAAAGGTTCACAGACTTTTGCCTAAAGCAGCCTCTCCTATGTCTCTTACATAAATGTATTTCTCTCTTTAATTCCATTTTTCCATCCAACTTTTGTTATTTCTATTTCTCTAAGGGAGATATGGAAGCAAATGATGGGAAAGAACTTTTTCCTGGCATAGATGAGACACAACTTCCAAAAAATCCCATCTCCATAGGTTTCTGTGAGCTATGGGCCTGATTCTGTTGATGTAATTCCATTGAGTTTCAATGGAGTTACTCCTGATTTATAGGGGTGTGTTGTAACTCAGCGGAATCTGTCCCTATGTGTCTCTTTCATGTGTTTCAGTGAATTTATACTATGTTGGATGTCTGGATACTTGTCACCTCCAGGCCATTTCATCTCTTGTCCCATGTCCATTGTAACTGACAGATTTGGGTAGTACACCAAGAAATAAGTCTTCATCTGCTCTTTACTGTTATTTATTCCCCCCTCCTGCATTTTTTTTTGTTTTGTTTTGAGAAATTCATTTTCAACAATACACATCTCACTTGGAACAGCCTTTTCAAAAAGATCTCCATGGTCATTTTTGCTGGGTATCACACTGCAAAGCAATCCAGTTTGATAGCAACAAACTTGCAGTTCATTGCTATGTGCAACAACTTATTCATCCTGGATCACATCTTAAAAAAATAAAAAACAAAAACAAAAAACCCCACCCAGAGACTGTCTTAAGAGACTCCAAAAGTCCTCCTGAAAACCTCCTAGACACAGGATGAAACTTATTTAATATAATGTTTTCTGCCAAATTCAAGTTCAGAAATGGTTGAAATTTTGCTGAAGCAGAATTTCCAGCATCATTATCTCAAACAATTTCTCAGGAAGCTTCGCCAACAAATTTCTCAATAGAGTACCATTAAAAGCACTGCAATTCAGCCTTAATCGAATCTAAGGGCATGTCTACACTTGCAGAGTTACATTGCCGGCAGTTACAGCACCACTCAGGGTACATCTACACTACAGGGGGGAGTCGATTTAAGATACGCAAATTCAGCTACGTGAATAGCGTAGCTGAATTCGACGTATCGGAGCCGACTTACCCCGCTGTGAGGACGGCGGCAAAATTGACTTCTGCGGCTTTCTGTCGACGGCGCTTACTCCCACCTCCGCTGGTGGAGTAAGAGCGTCTATTCGGGGATCCCCAAGAGGTCGATTTCTACCCGCCGATTCAGGCGGGTAGTGTAGACCTAGCCTCAGAGAGTACTGAAGGGAAACCGCTGTTGTGTCTTCACACTGTCAGCTGCCTGCACAATAGCATGTTCTCACTTGTGGCACTTGCAGTTGTATTTGGAGCATTGCACTCTGGGCAGCTATCCCACAAAGCATCTCTTCCTCTTCTGCTGCTAAGAGTTATGGGAAGGTGGAGGGGGTCACAGGGCAACCTAGGTCCTGTCCCAAAGACCTGTAATGCATTGCTTCACATCCCAGCAATCCCTGTGCTTCCATCCGCATTTGGCACCATCTTTCAACGGTTTGTGTACTGCGCACTCTGCCTCTTCAGTCTGCAGGAATGGATCCCGCACTGTTGACCAATATGCTGCTCACTCTCACTAACATGTCACAAGTGGCAGTGGGGTTATTCTTTAAACTACAAAGCAAGAGGAGTTCGACAGATCTCACCACGTGTAATAGCTACGACACGAGCTTGCTTGTGACATTCAGGGAGGTGCTGACCACAGTGCAATGCCACTTTTTGGCTCGGGAAACAAGCACTGAGTGGTGGGATCACAGCGTGATGCACATCTGGGATGTCGAGCAGTGGCTGCAGAACTTTTGGATGAGGAAAGCCACATTCGTGGGACTGTGTGATGAGCTGGCCCAGCGCTGGAGCACAAGGAAACGAGAATGAGAGCTGTCCTGTCGTCGGAGAAGAGTGTGGCGATTGCACTGTGGAACATGGCTACTCCAGACTGCTACCAATCGGTTGCTAACCATTGCGGAGTGGGAAAGTCAACCATTGGACATGTGTTGATGGAAGTATGCAGGGCCATTAATCGCATCCTGCTCTGAAAGACCGTGACTCTGGGAAACGTGTGTAACATTGTAGCTGGCTTTGCATAAATGGACTTCCCTAACTGCAAGGGGCGATAGATGGCAAGCATATTCCAATTCTGGCACCAGACCACCTAGCCACCAAGTACATTAATCAGAAGGGGTTTTCTCTATGGTTCTCCAGGCGCTTGTGGATCACCGTGGGCGTTTCACAGACATTAACGCAGGCTGGTACAGAAAGAACTGGCCTGTTCAGGAAGTTGCAAGCAGGGACGTGCTTCCTGGACCAGAAGATCACCGTAGGGGAAGTTGAAATGACCATTGTGATGCTGGGAGACCCTGCCTATGCCTTAATGCCATGGCTTATGAAGCCATACATGGGAACCTTGACAGCAGCAAGGAGCGGTTCAACAACAGGCTGAACAAGTGCAGAATGTGTTGAGTGTGCTTTTGGCCATTTAAAGGCCCACTGGCACTGCTTATATGGGAGGCTGGACCTCACCAATGACAATATTCCTATGCTTATAGCCATGTGCTGTACACTCCATAATATTTGTGAAGGGAAGGGTGAAAGTTTCACTCAGGGCTGGAGAGCCGAGGCTCAGTGCCTGGAGCCTGAATTTGAACAGCCAGAGACCAGGGCTATTGGAGGGGGGCAGGGCAGAGCCATAAGGATCACGGATACCTTGAGGCAGCAATTTGAAGCTGAAAGCCACTAATATTTGTAGCTATGCTTGGGAGTGCAGTGCTTGTAATGCTAAAAGGTGATTGTGATTGGTGCAGACGATGCACTACAAAGATTTAAGAAAGTTGCCTATTGCTTTCTAGGGCTCTGTTTGCTTTCAATTAGTGGAATAAAAATTGCTTGCAAACCAAAACAATTGTTTTATTAAAAAACAACAACCGGAGGAGAGAGACAAACAAAAAGAACACAGCAGCAATGTGGGGGATGGGGAGAGGGAGGCTCCCAGGAGGAGATGGGGTCCCAGGACAGTTAAAGATTTGTGTATGTCCAAGTATCTTATGCAACCTTGTCCTTTGGAGTACAGTGCAGAGGGTACTGTACTTGGGCAGGGCTAAACTGCAGAGGGATGGGTGTTGAGTGCAGTGGGTACTGGGAGTCCACAGGGCTGGACTGTGACAGGGCAGGAGTGGAATGCAGAGGGTACAGACTGGAGCCAGGAGGTTGATAAGAGTGTGTTGGCGGTGTCTGGGGGGCGCATGGGAAAGAGTTTTGTGACAGCAGCTGCAGGAGAGGGCGGGCACAGAGCTGCTCGATTTGCAGTGCTAGTAGTGCCTGGAGCGTGTCCGCTCGGCACTCATAGCATTTAAGAGCAGCTCCGTGGCTTTGTTCTGGCGTGCTGCATTCTCCTTTCTGTCCCTCTTCTTGCTGTCCCGCCACTCCTTCAATTCCTGTTTCTCAGCGGCGGTGTGCATCATGACATCACGCAGAAAGTCCTATTTAGTTCTTCGTGGCTGCTTTCTAATTCTGTGCAGCCATTCAGCTGGTGATAACAAAGAGGGAGGCTGGGCTCCCAAGGTCATCTCTCTGAAGCTAAAATGCAACATTTTACAGAAGCAGTATCTTTTGCAACACAGAGACCACTGATTCAGTGATTTAAAACACAGCCACTATTCACAGTCAATAACTGGCTAACCCCAGGCAAGCACACATGAGCCACAAGACCCCAAAATGGTGAGTAACCACAGGGGAGGGGAAATCAGTGTTCCAGGACCGTACTGTACACTGGGCACATGGCTCTTGGGGAGAGCTAGCATTGGGGGGGAGGGGACTTATAATCATTCCTGTCCCCACATTTTCCAGAGGCTGTGTTCATTATGGAAGATATCTCACTGCTGAGAGTGAGCAGGGAATCAGGGGAGGGTCTTCTCCAAAACTGCGGCTTCTGCCCTGACCCTTATGTGGCTCGCCTGTGTGCAGCAATGATCCCACCACCACCAGAGACAACAGAGTGGCACGGGAAAGTTACCCACAAGAAACAAAGCAGCTCTGCCAAAGAAGCTGCGACAGTGGATTGCCCAGTATGGAGATCTCTGAGGCAGAGTCCCGTGAAGTGAGGGAGTCAATCAACACCCTGTTCCGCCACTCAGATTGGGCATGTGGTGGTACATGCATCATACAGACACAAGCCTGCTTTCTGCAACCTCCTGCCCCCAACAACTCACTTCAGTGATTCCCAAAATCAAAGCCACTTACCAGGGGCCTCCTCTCCTGTTTGCACTTCGCCAAGCTCTGACAGCTGTGACTGGCTAGCCTCCTCTGAGGTAGAGAAGAGCTCCGGCTACATGCATCTCTGACCTCTGAGTCATCATCTGCCTCTGAGTTCCCCTCCCACTCTACATCCTCATCCAAGATTTCCTCCCCCTGGCTTGGTCCACTCTTGACTGGCACGCGAGCCACCGAAGTATCCACAGTGGCCTTCGCAGTGGAGGTGGGGTCGCCACTGAGTATCACATCCAGCTCTTTGTAGAACCGGCAGTTCATGGGCGCAGCACCAGAGCGCTAGTTTTCCTTCCGCACCTTGTGGTAGGCGTTCTGCAGCTCCTTCACTTTGACCCTGCACTGCAGTGTGTCCCGGTCATGGCCCCTTTCTGTCATGCATCGTGAAATCTGTCTGTAGGTATCATAATTCCTATGGCTGGAGCACAGCTGGGACTGGACAGCCTCCTCTCCCCAATGATGAGGTCCAGCAGCTTGGCATTGCTTCAAGCGGAGGATCGCCTGGTGCATGGAGCAGGCATGGCCACCTGGAAAGATGCACTGAGACCACTGCACATGTCACTGAGCAAACAGGAAGGGGACTTCCAAAATTCCCAAGGAATCTAAGGGGTGGGGTTCACGGTCACCTGAGGGCAGGGAAGTAAAGTTCAAACCGATTACCAGAGAGACAAGAACAGGCATTGTGGGACACCTCCTGGAGGCCAATCGCAGCACTGTAATCAACCAGGGTGTCTACATTGGCACCACAGCATTGTAACCCTGTGCAGAAAGCTGTAGGCATCTCATCAGGGTGTTTTTTTACAGCGCTGCAACTGCACAATTTCTGCGCACAAAGTGGCTTGGCAGTGTGTACACCTCAGGAATTACACCGCAGAAAGCTGCTTTACTGCACAGAAACTTGCCAGTGTAGACAAGGCCTAAGTAACCTTAATACTTCTCCTCCCATTAGCTCAAACCCAGAACCTTTTCTGACAATTAGTTCTACTGATGGATGACTATTACAAGTCATAATAACTGAAAAAATATCTAAACTGCTTACATATTCCTTCACTCTTGCATCTCATGATGTCACCAAGCAGATTACTTGTTTCAAAGCCTTCAGCTCTCTTGGATATTACTGAGGTTGCAATGGGATGTAGCCACAGGTGGATGTGGATGGGGAGGCCCACCATTTAGCAGCCAGGCCCATCCATATCTGAGCCTGTGTGAAAGCAGAAATCAATGTTCTTGTGGTTGCAGACCAGGAACTCCTTGGTTGAAGTTCAGGTGGTGCTTGGTCCATCTGTGGAACATCAGGGCCGGTGTGGAATGGAGTGGAAAGCCCTGCAGGCTCCACCACTGCCTCCACCTAATGCTGCAGACTTCTCCTGACCCTAGATGAGAGCCATGCTCTGTGTGGGAGCCCACAGCACCCACACATGCTGCTTAAACCAAGCCTGCCTGTGAGGCTGTACAGACAGCCCCTGTCCACTGCCCAGCCCAACCCCCAGGCTCCGTGCTCATAAATCCCTTCTCTGCACTGAGCTAGCTCCCTACCATCCTGCCCGGCATTCCAATATAATATAATATAATATATTTGCTGTAACGTCAGCACTTTGGTCAGCGACCATCCACCATAAGTTGGAGCCCACCCAAATTTCTACACCTAGATATGCCACTGGCTTGCAGATGTTTCATAATTATTGGTTTGGGGGTTTTTTAGTCATAGTCCATAATAAATGCTTTTCAAAATAAACAATTGTCCTTCTTTCCTTTCCTGTCTTAGTTGGAGTGATGAAATCTGACTATTGAGGTTGATAAAACCAAAAGCTAAAGAGTTAACTCTAACAAGCAGGTTATTCTTGGATTAAGAGGTCAGCAAGGGCATTGTGAATGAATGTCTCTTAGAAGAGATTACATGCCACTATATACATCCATGGTACACTCACACCTTGAATACTGTTTGCATTTCTGGTTGCCCCATCTTCACAAAAAAAAAAAGATTTATTAGCATTGGAAAAGCTGCAGAGAAATGCCACAAAAATGATTAGGGGTATGGAACAGCTTCCATATGAGGAGAGATGGAAAAGACTGGGACTGTTCAGTTTAGAAGAGAGATTATTAAGGAAGTTTATTGTAGAGGTATGGTGTGGAAAAAGTGAATAGGAAAGTGTTATTTATCCCTTCACAGAACACAAGCACAGGGAGATACCCAATGACATTGATTAGCAACAGGTTTAAAACAAAAAGAAGAACTTCTTCATATACCGCACAGTCAGCCTGTGAATTCATTGCCATTGGATGTTGTGATAGCCAAAAGTATAACTAGGTTAAAAAAAAACCTAAATAAGTTCATGGAGGATAAATCCATCAATGGCTATTAGCCAAGATATTTAGGGATGCAATTCCATGCTTAGGACAACCCTAGACCTCCAACTGCCAGAAGCTGGGACAGGATGACAGGAAATGAATCACTTGAAATTACCCTGTTCTGTTCAATCCCTCTGGGGCACATGGCACTGGCCACTGTCAGAGACAGGATACTGGGCTAGATGGATCATTAGTCTGACCCAGTATGGTCATTCTTACGTACATTCACCAGAATGCTATAGAAGATTAAGATCACTCCACAGTCACAAAGCAGCTATATACCCAGCTCAGCTGATGGCTGAGAGGGGTTTTCAACAGCATTGTATTGCCAAAGTGGTGCAAAGCAGCCAGATCATACCTGTGAATCTGGGCCTGTGTTTGGATGCAGTGGGAAAGTCTCTGCCCCAGCTACTCCTATGGGCAGCCCACATTACCTCCTACATAAGCCACCACAGAGCACTACTTTGTGATATGCAGAGGGTTGTGGATTCCCCTTAATGTTGAATCGCCAAAGCCTGCCTCTCCTGCCTACTGTGCAGCAAAAATAAAATGTTTTCTATGTTTGGAGCCTTGCATGCCTCAGAGAGAAAAATGGAACTGGGCTCAATTTAAATATGCAGCCCAGTAAGAGTGATTTTCGGAAGAAGATTTCTGCCTCTCCCCAAATTAGTAAGTGGAAAAGGAAAACAATACAATTTATTACATTGGATTCCAGTGAAATAGCTCAAGCTCTTCTGACTTTTGTTGGCCTTGTCAAAACAATATCATTGAAGAGAAAAGATTGAAGAACAAACACCTTGGGAACAGAATCACCTTGACTGTGAGAGAGCTCAAGAAATTGGGTTTTAAATTGTGTTATTCTAATGTAATATGTATTCATTGTTTAACAGAAGATACCTTGAGGTCATGCAGGAGCTATGGAATCTGTGATGTGTCTGTTAAAACTAATACATTGCAGCTTTAACCTGCATAGTGCATCTTTTCCATGCCCCATCTTAAATTTTTAACTATAGTTTGAAAAATCATCAAATGTCAATGCATGAGGGAGGAAAGGAGATTAAATAATTTACTCAACAGTTGACCACCAAGTTATGGTTTGTCTAGTTATTTTTCCATATTTTGTTGAATGTATTTGTATTCAGCTTCATATTTGCAATGAGCTCCATTATCCCAACCCACTGTCATTAAGATTCTAAGCAGATAGAAACCTCCTGTATTTATGTCTGAGTCATTCCTTCTAATGCTGGCTTTCCCCGCTCTGAATTATTATTTCTCTCTTTCTATTAAAAGTTGACATGACTAACAATGTCATTTTCAGAACTAGACTCATTTCTCATGAATGACAGATATCTCTTTATTTCTGCTGTGAATATTATAACAGAGGAGAAAATTAGAGATATTGAAGGAGTTATGTGGAATCAAAAACTGCAAGTTACTTTATAATAATGATGCTTTGTAGCAATCCATCAGTCTTCACATACTAATCAGTTTTAAGTTTTTATAAGGTTTATAATAGAACTTATCATTTGTAGTTTCTCCTTTCTTCATTGGAATGCAATTGAGTTGATTTTTTTTTAAATTTAAACTTTCAATCAGCTGTTCTTCCATTTTGATTTAATCACCAAGATCTACCCTCATCATCAAAATTCAGTGATCAGGGTGATATCTTTGTAATATTAGTGTAACACACACACCTCCTGGGTGTGGTGTTCTGTCCCATTTAATGACATTGAGACCACATAGAGAGAGAGATTAATGAGTCTGCTTTACAGCTTTAGCTAACAGCCAGTTGGATTTTAGCTCATACGGTAGAGGCTCATGCACTGGATTCCAGGTTCTATCCCGCCCTCTGACGACCAGAGCTGTCGTCATTACATTAGCATCAGTTTTCAGTGTCCCATTCTTTAAGTAAGAATGAATCATACCTTTTGCGAGATCTCTCCCTTTGGCATAATTAAACCACCCTCCACGAGTGGCAGTAGTTACATCGGTGAGCGATACTTTCCCGCTGACAAAGCACTGTCCACACTGGCGCTTTTGTCGGTGAAACTGATGTCAGTCAGAGGTGTGGGGGGGTTTCACACCGCTGACCAACAAAAGTTTTACTGACAAAAGTGCTAGTGTAATATAGCCTTAGGCTATGTCTACACGACAGAGACAAGTCAACACAAGTCACGCCAATGATCATAAACCGCAATAAGAATATCATTTGGGCATGTTCCAACAACACTCCCTGTGTTGGTGTAGCACATCCACAGTTGGTATTTTAGCATTGACAGAAAGAGCAGTGCACCATGCTATCCCACTTTGCAACTTGCCATCTTCTGCCGCTAATAGTTGTGGGAATGGGGAATGGATCACAGTGCATCATGGTTGCGGGCTCACCGTCCCATGATGCAGTTGTTTCTGTCCCATCATTACATGGGCTTCCGACTATGTTTCACACCATTTTCCAGCAGCCCCTATAAACCATGTGCCCGCCATCTCTACCTGAAATCATGGATCGAGCACTGCTCTCTAGTGTTGGGATAAGTGTTATGAACAATACACAGCTGACCATGTAGTATTTTCTGAACAAAAATCCATGGTGCCTGCCCTGCTGTGTACCATGGAAAGAAACAATTCCAGTTTACTTTTGGCATTCATGGTGCAGCTGAACATAGTGGACCATCACTACTGGGCTTGGGAAACAAGCACCGAGTGGTGGGATTGCATTGTTATACAGGCATGGGATGACAAGCAGTGGCTGCAGAACTTTCAGATGTACGAAGCCACCTTCTTGGAACAGTGTGCAGAGTTCACCCCTGCCTTGAGGTGCAAGGACACCAAAATGAGAGCTGCACTCTCGGTAGAGAAGCACGTGGTGATCGCTGTGTGGAAGCTGGCAACTTCCAGACTGCTACCAGTCAGTCATGAATCAATTTGGAGTTGGGAAGTCCACCATGGGGGTTGCGTTCATGTAAAGTTACAGGACCATTAATCACATCCTGATACAAAGGACTATGACTCCAGGAAATGTGCATGAAATAACGGATGGCTTTGTGGCAATGGGATTCCCTAACTGTGGTGGGGCGATTGATGGCACATATATCCCAATTTTGTGACAGAGTACATCAATACAAAGGGGAACTTCTGTATGGTATTGCAGGCGCTTGTGGATCACTGGGGTCATTTTACTGATATCAACATGGGGAGGTCAGGGAAGGTGCATGACGCAAGCATATTCAGGAGCACTGGTTTGTACAGAAAGCTGCAACCAGGGACTTTCTTTCCAGACCAGAAGATTCCAATGGAGGATATTGAAATGCCTATAGAGATCCTGGGAGACCTAGTGTACCCCTTACTCCCGTGACTCATGAAGCCTTACACTGGAAACCTGGACAGCACCAAGGAGCGCTGCAACAATAGGCTGAGTGGATGCAAAATGACCTTTGAATGTGCATTTGGCAGATTAAAGGCTCGCTGGCACTGCTTTTATGGCAGGTTAGATCTCACTGAGGAAAATATTCCCATGATCATAGCAGCCTGCTGTGCTCTGCATAACATTTGTGAAGCTAAGGGGGAAAAGTTTCCCCAGGAGTGGAGCATGGAAACAGATTGCCTGGCAGATGATTTTGAGCAAACAGATACCAGGCCTATTAGAGAGGAACAACAAGGGGCTATTTGCATCAGGCAGGCTTTGACGCAGCATTTTGAGAATGAGCCCCAGTAATGTGTCTTTATATAATGCGTTCTGCCATGCTTTGTTTACTTGCTGACCATTTTGTTGATTGCTTTCTGACCATGTAGTCTGCAAATGTGCCAATTGCCACTGTGAATTAATTCCTGCAGTAACCACCATGTGTAGGAGACAAAGATTGATTTCCTTTCTAAGGATAACATTTTTATTAAACAGCAATAAACAATACACAGAAAATGATTTCCTGCAAGGGACATAACACTGTGAGGAACACTCTCTTAATGGAAGCTCCCATAGCTATGTAGAAGTTGAGCTATCATTGGGGAAACTGCCCAAAGTGGTGGAGTAAATGAGGTACTGTGACGGGCCAGGAAGAGGCAAGGAATCTGTGGGTGGAGTTTGGGAAGGGCATGGCAAGCATTTCTGTATGGGCTGTAGGAGGAGGTGAGCATGCACATGTTCTGCCTCCAGCACAATTAAGGACTTCAGGATCTCTGTTTGTTCCTCCATCAGTTTTATGATGCACTCCTGGTGCTCTAAAATACACTCCTCACTCTACTTCCTTTCTTAGCTATCTATTTTTAATTTTTCATTAATTGTCTCTCTCCACGCCCTGTGATCTTGATCTATGCATTATGTTCTGAGGTGTGATCAGCCCAGTCGCCGGTAAGCAGGGAAGACTGTCCTCTCCCTTATGCTTATGATCAGTATGGGGTTTGTAAATCCCATTACAGAGGCCTAAACTAAGCTGTTGAACCTAAACACTGTTTGATTTGGGGCAACCAATTCAAACCACTCCCTGTTATTAAATCCACTCTGGATCCTGTTTATGGGGACCTTTGTGTGAAGGTGCCATCTGGATGGAAAAATGCAGTTGGTAGTAGGGTTAGGTAGAAAAACAGTTTTCCTGTCCCATGGGAATTTTTGAGATTTAAAAAAAATTCTCTTCATGAATTGGGATGAAAGTTTAAATCGCAACAATTTTCACATACTGTCAAATCAAAACATTTTTTTGATCAGGTCAGTTGAACTGTTTCATTTTCATGTTGACCTTTTAAAACCTTTTATTAGTCTAAATCTACTAAACTTTCAAAACAAAAAGGAATTTTGACTCAAACCCCCAAACTTTTCCTTTAAAAATGTCAAAATGGGAAGTTTCAACAATTTCTAAATTTATTTCTAAAACTTTTTCAAAAAGTAATAACCAAGCCAGTTTTGTGAACTATTTCAGTTTCAACCAATATGCAATTATTGGCAAAATATAATGTTCATTGATAAATTATAACTAGGTGGTACCCCTAAGGGGTTGTATGAGGTTATCAATTGCAGGCTGGTCAGGGTGGGAGGTAGGGTGCTGAGGCAAGATACTGGCTGAGTGAGAGGAGCAAATGAAGTGGTAGAAAAGGTGTGAGTGGAGGAAAGTGAGGGTATGGAAAGGGGGATTGGGTGAGGGTGTCTGCTGGGAAGTGGCGTGCTATGTACTCCAGATATCCTGGCAGTGCTGGGAGCTAGCTAACTGCATATTTATCTAAATTGTGTTTTAGCAGTACCATGGACTGATCAAAATCCCATTGATGTCAGTGGGTTTTGGTTTCAGAGCCCAATGGCAATTATGGTGGATGGCTAACTAAATTATTTTGCATATGGTTTAGTAATGGTGGGGAATGACTTACAGCATGAACCAACATGCATTTTCATAATATTGTGAAATCCCTACAAAATGGAGGGGATAGAAAATAAATCTTGTAATGGCCATCTGCATGCAACCCTCACTATGGAGTCACTCTTCCTTCATGATTAGTTTGGCACTGGAGTGGAGACTGCTCCAGGCAGGTTTTGGATGAAGGGTCCAGTTGGATGGGTAATAATACCTAGGTATGGGGAAACCTGTCATTGTTGTTTACCTTTCCTGGAGGAGCAGGAACCAGCAAAGACCTTGTTCTATTTATTCTGCATTCAACCGCTTAGCACTGTGGGCAACCGATATAAACACTGCCTTGCTTGTTTATGCTATGGGAGCCCATATGCAGCAGCAAGTCTGAGGCAGATGAAGTAGCAGAGATCAGTGCAGAGCTGCCTCTTGTTAAATGACAGCCTGTGGAGAAGAGCTGATGGACATTTTTTAGACCACATTTTTGTTTTGTTTTTATTAAAAATGGCCTTTTCTTAAAAATAAAATTGTGGAGAATAGGGAATTTCAAAGTTTTCTATAATTTTACTAAAAATATTTTTAAATAATTGAAAACATTTCTTGCTAAAAACTGGGCTGTTGATAAATGAAATTTTTCAGAAAGTATTTAGATAAAAAATTCAGTCTTTTTTTTAAATGGGTCCATTTTGAACTAAAAAAATGGAAACAGCTTTGAAATTAGTGTGTGTGTGTGTGTGTGTGTGTGTGAGAGAGAGAGAGAGAGAGAGAGAAATTGTTTTCCTGTTTTTTTGCCTTAGTTCCACTGTTGTGCTGAGTTGATCTGAGCTTGACTTCTTCACTGGTGAGAAAGAAAAGAATCCATGTAGAAAAGGGTCCATGCAGTAGATCTCAATTTTTCTTTTTGTAGGAAAAAATTCTTATCTATCTCTGCCCCCAAACTTAAATCAAACTTTTATGATTTGTAAAAGTTTGGGTAACTTTATTTAAGGTTTTCATTTTCATGAGCTTCTTTACTTCCTGTTTCAGCTGAAGTGCCAAAATTACAGAATCACAGAAATGCAGGGCTGGAAGTGACCTCAAGAGGTCATCGAATCCAGCTCCCTGTGCTGAGGCAGGACCAAGAATACGTAGACCATCACTGACAAGTGTTTATCTAACCTGTTCTTAAAAACCTCCAGTGATGGGCATTCCACAACCTTCTTTCAAAGCCTATTCCAGTTCTTAACTATCCTTATAGTTAGAATTTTTTTTCTAATATCTTACCTAAATTTCCCTTGCTTCAGATTAAGCCAATTATTTCTTGTCCTACCTTCAGTGGATGTGGAGAACATGGAAATGCCATAAGGATGCTCATGTTAACTGTGGCCTGACCAGAAAATCAAGATGGGCTGGAAGTTTTGTGAGAAAGCACATTCTCATTATGACAAGTTTCAGAGTAACAGCCGTGTTAGTCTGTATCCGCAAAAAGAAGAACAGGAGTACTTGTGGCACCTTAGAGACTAACAAATTTATTAGAGCATAAGCTTTCGTGGACTACAGCCCACTTCTTCGGATGCATCCGAAGAAGTGGGCTGTAGTCCACGAAAGCTTATGCTCTAATAAATTTGTTAGTCTCTAAGGTGCCACAAGTACTCCTGTTCTTCTTTTTACATTCTCATTAGATTCCTAACCCAATTTTGCAAACTCAAAATATTTGAATAAGGTTTGTACAGTGTAAGTGTAAGAGCCCTTGTGTGTTTTCCAAAATGGAATAAACGTCTCACATCCCTCACTTGTAGGCTTTCAAAGGCTACAGTAACACTGCAATGACATTCTTGGCCCTCTGATTGCTTTATTGACACAACTGAGTCTTTATGTGAACAAAAGAGTCCAATTGTAAAGGGGGAAAGCAAGTGGGGATCACCCAGAGCAACTTGTAAACATTTTGCAAGGAACTTAAGCCCTTTTACTAAGCAGACAAATGTGATTATTGGTAAACACAGAATACTAAGTCTTATTCCATAGCATCCACACTCGGGCCCATTATTTTACCAGATGTGACGTTTATGTGAGATCCCATCTAATCAAACTGCAGATAAATTGCACAATTTGTGACCTTTAAGAAATAAAAATTAGCTCATTTCTCTGGAACATCATGACCAAGAATCACTGATATCAGCGCAAATATTCTTTGTGACCCACAGGCTATAAAACACTCAGTGGGGCAGCACTTTGAGTAAAACTGCTTTGCGGGAGTACTGGGTGTTTACATGAAAAAATTCAGTTCAGAGAAGCATCCAAGAGTTCAGAACCTCACCCAAACTTCAGGGGTCGACAAAAGTTTACTGCAAATCTTGAGTTTTCTTGTTTTTAGTTGGGCCAGTGAAAACAGCCTATTGCGTGGTGTTTGGGGCTTGTGTTTCTAGTTGAAAACTGGAAGTGCAGAAATGTATGAAAATGAGAAATGATTTGGGTGATGGGGGGAGTCTAGACAGCTACCTAAAACTGTCTATGGTGGGATCATTATTATTTTTTAAATAAACTAAAAAATTGTCTGGTTTGGGATTTGGATGCAGGTTTGCTAGGATTATTTATTTGAATCAGACACCCCATAACTATATAGAATTGGCTCTATGCACTCTGTGTGAGCAAGAGACTAACAGTTGCTAAGCAAATTTTTAATGGCTAGTCCAGAAGATTGAGAAAATTGAATTGAAAATGTGTACACACACACACACACACACACACACACACACAATCAATCAAAATAGCTCAGCTAACCCTCAACACATCTGAGTTTCAGAATGACACAACAGTGCCCCCTCCCGGCAGCTCTAACCTATGCATTGACCCTGTAACCCACTCCTTCTTTGCACCTTAACATCTGATTTATTAGAAACAATAAAAATAACTGTATCCATTATGAAACTGAATATTAATCATTACAGTCTAAGGTAATAATGAAACAAATATCTCCTGCCAAGCTACCGACAGGATATATATATAGAAAATGATCATTCTTTGGTTGACATTGGTTTTATATTACAATATTGATCTTATTCTTCCATAATTTTTATGCTTTTTCCTGAAGTCATTTTAATTTGTTATACCTAATTAGTTTTGCATGTGCAATAAAATATTAGTAAAATTATCAGTAAATTTTGACAAAGTAAGGATTTTTGTTCATCTATTTTATTAGGCAATTTTAAGGAAATGTGTTAGGTGCCATCTGTGTGTTTTACTGCTGTCGGTCATTTTACTGCTGTCTAATTAGCAGCCACAAGAGTCATCTTGTGCCTCTTATTAGCATCATCTGAAATGTTGTGGATTTATTCTAAGGGGCTTATTGAATTTCTCAAACTTTCTTTAATATTGTCTTGGGGTTTTCCCCCCCAGTAATTTTATGTATCATTTTATGTTGCAGAATAAAAACTAGTATATGTAACGCCAGGATATTTGCATGTTAGCCAAACATAGTAGATAACAAATTATTCTCCATTAACATTCAGGCTATGCCATTTGTATAAAAATGCACATCAAAACCACACATATATATTGTTAAAAATCACTAAGCATATCTTTATGTTCTGTTTACTAAAACGTTCGTAATAACAGAAGCAAACACAAACATATTTGTCATGCTGTCTGAAGTGGCTCATAACCAAGAGTACCAATCTCAGGGCAGATAGTCAAAAAGCAGAGCAGACACCCCAAATGGTTGTATGTTCTATAATTAGATTTCATCACCCCAATAAAAAAATGTCAATTTCAGAAGTCCTACAATAATCTTGTAATGGAATCATGGAGAGTCCCCTTGGACACTCCAGTCTATCTTGCCACCCATCTCTCCCTTGATGATCCCTTGCATCTCTCCCTTGATGCAACATAATACCTCCTTTGCCTTCAGTGGCCCATCTTGTACACAAGACAAGCCCTTTACATTGATTAATACTTTGTTTCCTTTTTGATGAACTACACAATTACGGAAGTTTACAATCCAAACACTCAATCTAACTTTACACTATGGGCTACAGAGGTTATCAGTGAGATCAATACATGCAGCATCCTACAAGCATTTATAAATTCTAAACACATTCTTATCAACTTAGCATCTACTAATATAGGTAAGTAAGATGGGTTTCCAGCTTTGGATTTGTAAGTGTTCAATGAGTCCTTGACATGAGCTGGCACCTGGTCTGCCAGCTTTAAAATACTAAAAAAAGCTAATATTGTGATTTCAGAGGAATTAAAACAACCACAGAATATGCTGCCTGGGTATATAAAATGCATATGGAAGCCCAAATGATCAGAAGAGCCAGTTTGTATTTAAAGTAGTGATAATCCAAAGCCCCTTCAAGTAAATGGAAAAACTTCTGTTGACTTAAGAGGGCTCAGGAAAAGTCTCTGTAGGTTATCCAACCCTCTTTGGTCTAGAAATCAGGCTGGAAGCACCCCAGAACATGTTTTCTTAGGAGCTGGGGTGTTGTGAGTTTGAGACCAGCAAAGTAGTGTTCTTGTATTCTTTGTGAAGGTAGAGCAGTACTCTTCCAGTGGCACTCCATCCTCAAAATAACAGCCCTCCCATACTATACATCATTTAGGAATAACATAATCAGTGTTCAGTGTAAATATTGGTAGTACAAATCATGTGTCTGTATAGCCTGGGACCATAACATTTTAAAGTGTTCTCTCATCAGCTATGACATGCTAAACAAAGGGTACATCTACACCGGAGCTGGAAGGTGCAAATTGCAGCTCAGGTAGATAGAAGCACAGTAGCTCTGAGACAGCTTGCTAAAAGTAGAATGTAGCCACATGGCATCAGCAGGGGGAGAGGCTAGCCAACCTGAGTATGCACCTCGTGTCTTGAACCGAGATGTACTTGGGGGGGCTAGCTCCCCCCGCCACTGCTGCAGCTACACTCTATTTTAAGCGCACTAACTCATAGTAGGTCTACCCCAGCTGGAAGTTACAGCTGTAGCTCAGCTCCAATGCACCCAGCTTTGGGCCTGGTTAATCTCTAGATGATAAACTTACAAGAAAGCCTCAGTGTGTTGGAAGAAATGTATAGATGCTAAAGAAGGTGGCAGTGTTTTCTCTAAATTCGGACTGACCCCCATGCCTCAGTGTAGTATTAGGAGCATTCTGGTGTTGAAGATTCAGTCCTTCAAAAATATAAAACCAAAGTCCTTTTGTGGTAAGCATGAAAACCAGAGGATAATTATCTATTGATTCATTTTACAGGTGTAAGGGGGCTTCTTAAAACAGATGACTTTGACAAATTTCAGTTTTGATAACCTTATTCTGTCTATCCAACCTCCCTGCACCTTCAGTTAGATGTGATATTCTGATTCACTTATATCCTCAGCTATTGTTTAGTATTGCAGTAAATTACTGAGCAGCTGTCCTATCCATCCCAGAGCAGGCTTCCTTTAAATGGGGAGGGTGTAGGGGGTGGAGTGAGTCTTTGGTGCATATATACAGTGTGCTTCTAAAGTGTCTGGGAATCTTCAGAATGAAGAGTACCATATAAATCTAAGATTCTAACACATTATTAATTTCCTTCATTATGTTTACATAATTGTCTAATAAAATAGGCAATGAGTTACGAGATGCAAGGGTAGGATAGAATCAAGCTCCCCCTTCCAGCTAGCATCTGGGAGCACTAACTCTTTTTGTGATTTAGAATTTGTGGTGCATGCTATTTATATATCTATCTGTATCATTTCATAGTGTTTAAGGCCAGAAGGGACTATTAGATCGTCTAGTCTGACCTCCTTTCTATCACGGGTCATTAAATTTCACTTGATGCTCCTATACTGAGCCCAATGATTATAGTTACACCAAAGCATGTCAGTCCTCATGAGACTAAATGCTGTGCCACAGGTAGAGAACAGGAGACACTGAGATATCACCAGTGTCCAAGGCCCATGCAATGGCAGGCAATTGTTTAGGTGAGATGTCCAAATGATCCATATCCTATGCTGCAGAAGAAGGTGAAAACCCACCAAGATCCTTCTCCCAAGCTGACCTGGGAGAAAATTCCTTCCCTACCCCACATCTGACAATCAGTTTGACTATGAGCATGTGAAGAAGACATACCAACCAGGCATATAAGAGAGAGGACTCTCTGCACCGCCTCAGAGCACCATATCCAGTTTCGATCTCTAGTGATGGCCAATCTCTGATGCTTCAGATGAAGGGAAAGTACTACCCAGATTATATATGGCCAAGTATGGGGGGAGGAGGGAATCCTTTTAACTGCTGAATGCAACCAGCTGAATCCCTGAAATATGACATTGGATATAGTCAATCTTAATGCAAAGCTGAAAGTGTTATGGGCATGTTGAGGGAAATAATGGAATGGTTGCAATTTTTAAAATAGTAAATAGTAGAGTAATTGAGGTTTATGTCATAGTCATGACACAAATATCACATGATTCTACAATACCAAAGTCATGGAACCCAAAGTGCTGTGCATGCATGCATGTTCCAGTTCCTTTTGGAAGGTAGTTTCATATAATGAACTGCCGGTGCAATTTCTGATATTGCCTGATATTGATAAGGCCGAAGACAGATGCCAAACTGCTCAGTGGGTTCTGACAGTTTCCACAGCCTGGTCAGCATGGTGCTGACTTTTATCCATCATGTTGGATAAAAAGATCTCCCCAAGAGTACATTACAGGTATTAACCACAAGATGGCTCAATAGGAGAGGGAAACGTACCTTTTAGCATTAGAAATGAGTACACTGTATCCAATTTTAATGACTAGACATAGGAATCTTAGATCTTGCCACACCAGAATGAAAATCTATGCAACTTAATTTCTATAACACACAAATTCTACACAGACGAAAATCTGATTTAGATTAGAGACTATCATCAATTTTATTTACGTTTGACTATTTTCCTCCATTCTAAATAAAAAAGTTTGGCTGAAGTTTTCTTGTAACTATGGGGTGACAGATCTAGAATACTAAAACCAATAGGATTTTGCTTAAAATAAAGTTTTGCTAGAAATAGGCTGGTTGCTGTATTTCACAGACCATAAGTTCAGCATGAATCTTCAAATACTATTTTTAAAAAGTATTTCTAATTAAGCTGATTTGATTAATCATGTTTATACTGTATTGATGCACACAAGTTCTTAGAAAAGGTAGAATACCAATTACTTAGATGCCATTATTAAGAAAGAAAGAGAGATTGATCAAGGTAGATGGTGTTGACAACTCTGACAATTTTACTGCAAGTCTTGTGATATTTGGAGGTTATTTATTTTTTGTTTTGTTGTTGTTTTTAAAGCTCCATCTACTGCAATCAGGAGATTCAAATGAAAATTTAAATTCCCATACAAACAAAAGAAAGTTTGTAGCCTTCATGATTGCAGAGAAAAACTCTGAAAGGAGAGCACACTAAATGCTTGAAAACCTGGAGGCAATTAAAAAGGATCCAAAATGTATTATTAAAAAAAAAAGAAACAAACAAAAAGCTTGTGATTTGTAATTCAGTCTCGTGACTTTTTGGGTCTTGACCCATGATTTTTGAATGATTGGGGTTGACCATAACTATAGATATCAGGCAGCAAATAATCCTCTTAGATTTAAAATAAGAAACCCTGCAATGATACATATAAGCTAGTCACTCTCACACTTCTGCATTTAAACAAGACTCGCAGGGTCCAATTCTGACTCTCACCAATGTAACTGTTATTCTGGTACAACTCACTGAGTTCAGTGAAATTGCTCTGAAGTAAGTAGTTTATCAAGAACAAGGCCCTTAGTCCTTTTACCTAATAGGTTGTGTTCAAGTGATCCAACTAAAGCACTTCTTTACATTAAAGAGACGCTTTCATAGCAACCTCTGACATTTTCTGGCAGCTTACTCATACTAAATGAGTATTTCAACTTGAAATGAACACTTCTTATATAACACTCTTACAACTGCCGCACACTGTACTCACCACTTCATCAGGGATGGTGTGCATGAAGGAAACTAAAAAAAAAAATCCTTTTTTCCCTCAGTCTACATAACAATACAGTGGAAGAACAGGCTATAGGGAAGCACACATCAATGGAGTCTTTTTCACATCAGACACCACTCCCCTATTCCAAATCTACAGGCCTTCATTGACGGGGAGAGGCCATTGAACCCAGGCCACAAGTAAATATTAGGGACAACAAATGAAAGAATAGGGACTGGAGGTTAAAAAAAAACTAAAAAAATAAGGTCAGAGGTTAAAAAAAATCAGGGAACCAAATGGGGACACCAAACTGATAACCCCCAAAAGCATCCATCTCTTCTCAAAGGCATCTAAGGAGCCAGTGGACACCGTCCACAGGAAAAATGCCCGGAGGCATGACTTACCAAGGAATCAGAGAGGGGTCCCACAGTCACACAGCATCACCGTCCCTCTTCCCCATCCAGCTTCCTTCTCCTGGTGTGATGGATGGTCATCTCGGCCAGCGCCAAGAGGAGGTTGGTGATGAGGTCTCATGACTTTGTGGGACCAAGGAGGGGGGTGTATACATGAGGAGGTGAAGGGAGAAGTGCAGCCAGAACCACAGCAAAAGGATCTGGAGGAGCCAGGAGAGGGGCTGCAGCCTGACGTACCCTAGATAGATGTGTACCAGGGTCTCCCTCTTGCCCCAGAAAGGGCCAGTGTCAGGGGAGTTCATAAACTGTGCCAGGTACATGCCTGTGCTCTTGGCACCATGGAGGAGTTACCAAGTGATGTCCCCAGTAGGCCATGGAACCAGAGTGGAGTACAGGCTGGTCTGCTGGGGTTCCCTGCTCTCCTCGGTTGGCAACAGGTCCCACATCTTGGTACTGGGCTGGGACACCAAGGCAAGGAAGAGAATGGTATGAAGCATCCTGGGCACAGTTGTCTGGGCACAGTTCAAAGGTCACCCAGCTAGATATTGTTCAGGTGATTTAGATGGCATGTTGGGTTTGGCCGCAGAGGTTTGTGGGATGGGGGCACAACGATGTGTTCCAGAGATCCAGGGGGGAGGGGTGGTGTGAAGCACCCTTCCGCAGGGCCCAATTAAGAAAAGCAGGAGGCAAGGCTGCCCTCGCACCCTGGAGCACACAGTGGAGGATATCCAGGATGGACAACCCCATGAGCTAATTGATTGCCATGGGGTCTATCCAGTCTCTCCTATCATAGTCCAGGAGGTCTCCACTTCTGGTGACACCAGTCAATACCATACTCCATTGCACCAAGGGGGACTCCACCTGCTGCACATAAACATGGGGGGGCTGGCTTTAAGCATAGCTCCAAGGAAAGGAGTTTGGACCCAGATCTTGGGGCTAGGAAAAGACCTGGGGGAAAGGTCTCTCCAGAGTTGGATTGGTAGAGCTCCCCCTGCTCAGAAAGAACTGGAGAGAGGGACAGAACCTGAAGCCCTGAAACAAAAGGTAAATAGGAAGCTCTGAGGAAGGAAGGGGTTGAGCCAGAAAGGGCCTGAATTACTGTTTTATTTTGTGAGGACCTAATAAATTGGACCCCAAAAGGAGGAATGTTATTTTTTAAATTCTTGCATGTGAGAGAGTTGACTGAAGGTCCTAGAGCGGGAACTGAAATGGGATGACTGCATTGCCACACGCCAGGGAAGCATGCTCTGGGACTGCACCCTAAAGCAGGGAGATACAGCATACAACCACCCTGTCCAAACGACCATCTTCTCTTTTTATTTCAGCTCTTATTTTAAAAAGAAGTCTGAAGTGTCATACCCTCCAGCGGCCGTGTGTGGGTGTATATATAACTATATTTTGGGTCTTTTTTTTTAAGTTAGCATGAAACTATTTCTGAAGTTGGAATTTTTTTAAATCACTTTAGACGGTGCTTAATTAATCTATTTTTTCTAATTTGACTATTTACAATTAGGCCCCTAAATCCTTATTTAAGCCCCTAAATAAATGGCCTAACTACAGGTTTAAGCCCCGGTCTCTTTCAAACAGATCACAATGCACAGTTTCTATGCCTGGCTTGACAGGCCAAGGAGTTGCTCCTGGAACGACTTGTAGGACAGAGTATATATGTGTCACTAGAATACACAACTTCCTTTAAACAATGTCAATTAAATTTAGTTTTCTGGTGTTACCATCCATTGCTTTTTTAATATGTGCAACTGCCCTGTTGACGCAGCCTGGCAAATGGCGGTCTTTAACCTAAAAATTTCAGTCAAAAAACATTTTCACTTAATTGAGTTGTGAGCACTCATGTGATCTGAAGAATCCCAGTCATATCAGTGAAGTTAGGGGATTCAAAATTAAAATGCAGTTTCCATCCCACAGCAAATACTAATATTTTACTGTTTGTTTTGGTCCCAAATTGGGACAAAAAGTCAAAATCTCTAAGTTAGAAGTAACTGAAAGTGGGGAATTAGAATGAACAGATGGATGCAACCCAGTTTTAATCATTGCTGCTTCTTCTGCAATGTGAGTCAGCTGTGATAAATGTATTCATCAGACCTTTGGAACCAGCTGCAAAGGCAGAAACTGTTATTTTATTTGTATTTCCCTAGGAATCTTAAAAAACAACAAGGAGTCTGGTGGCACCTTAAAGACTAACAGATTTATTTGGGCATAAGCTTTCGTGAGTAAAAACCTCACTTCTTCGGATGCAATCTTAGTTATGAACCAGGATTCCATTGTGTTAGGCACTGTACAAATGCCGAACAAAGACGATCGCTGCCCCCATAGATCTTACAATTCAAGTAGAAGACAAGAGAGGAAGAGAAGTCATGTTTGAAGAGGAGAAATGCCCCTGGCCTGTAGTTCCTTAGGTAGCTCAGAAGAGGAGGATGAGAATACAGACCAGTCACAAGACATCTGAAATAGAGATGGTTGGTGTTAGGCATGAACCAGACAACAGATACGAAGACATGTTGTAGGACAGAGAGGAATCTAGGCAAGGATAAGCAATGTAATGTATCGTATATTTGATGACAGAAGATGATACATTGCCAATATTCAAAAGTGCTTCTTTATTGCAGTTCAAATAAGGCAGCAAAGTAACTAGTGTCACTGAACTAAAACAAAAGGAGTTTCTCAAGCAGGAAGCAGCACTCTAAATGTGCCTATGTTCTTTAAATATTAGTTTTTTAGTTTAGTTTACGAACCATAGCCACACTGTTACAAACTCAACCAGCAGTTAAAGGACAGGGATTGCAAAGAAGGAATGTTGGGCTAGGGATACACTATTTTAAATATTTTTATAACATCCCCATACTGCATCTCATTTGGTTTGTAAAGGTAGCAGAACCAAGTTAATTTCAAAAGACAAATATACTTACCCCTTCATCCCATCCTTTCCCCTCCCCCAAAAAATGGATGTTGAAATTTACTAGAAAAACATCTCTGAGTAATTACAGTCAATGGGAAGAATGATTCCTTATCTCGGTAACTGGAAAATCCTGTTGTTCACAGAAAGATGGCAGCCTCCGTGAAATAACCTTAGAGCTATAAAGGGTGATAGAAATGCTTAAATTCCCCAGAGGCATTCTTTTAATGTATGATTTTTTTTTTACTAAATATTTACTTCCATATTATTAGGTGGAAATGATTAGATGGAATTTTCAAAGGCAGCCAGCATTGAAGTTTGTGGGAGCAATTTGTGGAGTGCTTTTGAAAACCCTAACCCAGGGGTTCTCAGACTGGGGGCTGGGACTCTTTAGGGGGTCGTGAAGTTATTACATGGGGCGGTCACGAGCTGTCAGCCTCCACCCTAAAGCTCGCTTTGCCTTCAGCATTTAAAATGGTGTTAAATATAAAAAAAAGTGTTTTTAATTTATAAGGGGGGGGGGGGTCGCACTCAGAGGCTTGCTATGTGAAAGGGGTCACCAGTACAAAAGTTTGAGAACCTCTGTGCCTAACTCATTTGTTTTTCTGTAGGAGCATACAGTAGAACTTCAGAGTTACAAAAACCTTGGAAACAGAGGTTGTTCATAACTCTGAACAAAACGTTATGGTTGTTCTTTCAAAAGTTTACAACTGAACATTAACTTAATACAGCTTTGAAACTTTACTATGCAGAAGAAAAATGGAGCTTTTGACCATCTTAATTTAAATGAAACAAGCACAGAACAGTTTCCTTATCTTGAAAAAAAATTTTTTTTTAAACTTTCCCTTTATTTTTTTTACTAGTTTATGTTTAACACAGTACTTTACTTGTTTCGCCCCCTCCCACCGCTGCCTCATTGCATACCTCTGGTTCCAAATGACTCATGTGGTTGACTGGCCAGTTCATAACTCTCATAGTCTACTGTACATAGAATTGTTGGAAAGGTTTTTTTTTTATGATTTCAAGACCAGAGTTTAATAAAGCTGTACTCAGAAGATATGTAGATACATGGTGGTTTAAATATACTAATTCATTCCTACTGCAGCTCAATTTGATGTCAGTGATGCTACAGTGGAGAGGAAATCTGGTCTATTGAATTTCATATAGAAAAAGTGCCTGATGTTTATATTGGAGCTGATTGAAAAGAACAGTTTTTCACTGGGAAATTCTGATTCAATGACTCTGAAACATGGGAATGTATTGATTGTTTAAATTTTCTATGGGAAATTATCAAAACATTTCATTTTTATAAGGATGAAATATTGTTTTCACATGTCATAATTGATTGTATAATTAATATTTCAGGAAGTTTTTTTTTTGATGTTTCTGAAAGGAAATATTATGGTATTTTAGATTCACAATAAATTTCAAAACTTTGAATTTTTTGTTCCAATTGGGGATGAAAGAAAATTTCAAAATGTTGGAATTTACCAAAGAATGGAAATTATGTTTCCCAACCAATGTTTCCTCAAGTTTATTAGTAGTATTCTGCATCAGTATTTTCATGTATGTAATCTCCGTGGTACAAATGTTTCATGGATAAGTAAGGATGTGTCCAGGTCTAAACTGCATAAAATGTTCACCACTAAATGTGTAACCTTTTCGCATGGGATTTGAAAATATTCAGAAAAGGGTTAAATGCAAGTACTTCAACTCTTTGCAAGTATTTCATTTTAAAGGATTTGCTTTGTTTGAAAGTTTTCTGAGTCAGTGATGTCCCTGGCACTTTCCAATTATACTGTTACACTTAGGGACCTGACCCTGCAAAACTCCCATTAATTGTTGGAATGAGTCACCTGTGTGTAAAATTTGCTTGTGAAGCTAAAAGTTAATATGTTCCTAATATGCATACAAACTTTCCTTTTTAATACTAGCACAGAAGCCATTCCTGTTTTTCTATTGAGATATTTGCCAAAATGCTTACACGTTACCGGTAGTATTGTCGGACAATTTAGTAATCAAGATTAGTATAATGCCAATTTAAATTTAGTCATCATCCAGGAATGTACTGAGGCTTAGTTTAATACAGTTAATGATTTTCACAGGCTTTGAACTAATCTCCAACTCATTAAAATATTGTAAAAAGAGTGAGGATTAATTGAGCTTCATCTGAAGTATTCAACCGTGAATTCTTAATTGCTTTAACTCAGCTAAGACCTGGTTGATGCCTAATTGACTTTAGGACAGGCCTTTAACAAGATCTAGCAGCCAGTTAAATTTTGGCTGCCTCCATACTATGGATATAAGAAGTTTGCTGAGAGTTAATTGAATCTCCTGCTCAGCAGCAAACCAGCTGGGTCATGGGCTCTAGGGTGCTATCCTACATCTAGAGGACAGAGCATATATGCCTGCTCCCTAATACAACCAAACCCCCAAGCTCTTTTTCCTCTCATCACGCAGAGAGACAACCAATTCAATTTGCTAATCCTGGGTCCTGGAATGTGGTCCTGGTCATCTGGTGTCTTGGTAGTGTTGATGGAAAATTCTTGCTTCTAAGCATTGCTCCAGAACCAGTGTTGAGAAAATGTGTGGGTCCTGGAAGAATTTATACTGGAGTTTGTCAAAAAAGTTGAAAATTTTCTCCACAAAAAAATTGACCAAAAAATTTCTCTAAATATTTTGGCTGAAAAAGTTTGGTGTTCCCACAGGAAGTTTTGAACTGGGTATTTTCATTTTGAATCACTATTCCAGAATGAAGTGGAAATACTGATGTCATTTTGGCTTAATGTTATTGCATTTAGCTTTGTTTCTTTAGTTTACAAAATACTAAATATTTTAACTTGAAATTAAACAAAATTTGTTTATCAATGTCTTATGGGGAAACTTTGACAAAATTGATATTTTCCCTGTGTATCTGCGATTTCAATAAAACCATATTTTTGGTGGGAAAACTTTCCAAGCAAAAAAAATAAAAATAAAAAATGATCAGCTCTGATTTGTACTGATTTGCCAAAGTCCTGTCCTTGTGAAGAAAAAGTTCAGTTTCTGACCAGCTGTCATATAAATGCTTCAAGATCCCACTGAGTTTTTCTAAATACTGGCCTTGAAACAATACTTAGAAGCAAGAATTTTCCATCCACATCCCTCTGGCACCCATCACCAACATCCAATGTTTGTCCAGTTAAATCATGAAACTTTAGACCTTAATTTATTGAATTATTTTTCCAATTTTGTTATTGTTGTTGCTGAAAGACAACTATATAAAGCCTCAATAGGTTCCCAAAATAGATATGTTAATATTTGACCCTTGGTTGATTCCCTCTCCAGCAAATTCTGAGATCCTGCTTGAGTCCCATGCAGTTGCTATTTTACAAGCACAGATCTCCTGCAGAGGGATCTGTCTTTACCTGGGTATTCTATGGGGCGACTGTCAGCTGAAACAGGTCTGAGATAATGAATTGTTAGGGAGCCGTGGGAAGAGGCTGTCATCATGGAGGCCTCCAGACTATGGCTTCCTGTGAATCCCCTGAGATCTGCAGTGTTTATAAACCAGACCTTTGGCCCATTCTTATTTCTAAGCATCGTTCCAGGGCCAATGATACTTAGAAAAAGGTTGAGGGATTCTGGAAGCATTTATACTAGAGAAACTAAAATGTCTAAAACTAAAATAGCTTGTTTCATAATAGTATGATTTTTATGTCCAATCTCTCTTGATCTTACAAAGCTAGAAAAGAGAAAGGCTAATACAGCAGTAAATTCCTGGCTTTCTAGTGGTATAATCCTGTTTCATTCACTGATGGGTCACAATTTGCAAATACTGGACCTGGAGATGGACAAAATTGTTCAAGCTAACAGTTTATTCACCAAAAAAATGCAGTTTTAGTTAACTCAAAACTATTTTCAAATATTAGTTTTGTTTCAGAATTGTTTTCAGTGGCAGCTGCAGAAAACTCTATTTGTGTCCAGCCAACACCACTCATAACCTTAGGCCTGGGTTAGGACACTTGCCATGCTCAGTGTAACAGCTTCGACAGGAAAGAATGAGAACCCACCCTCGAACAGCCTAATAGCTAGGGTGCTCACCTGGGAGAGGGAAGAGACGATTTCAATTCCCTCCTCTAGACTGGGGATTTAAACCTGGGTTTTCCATGTCCTAGGCAAGTGCTCTAATCACTGGGCTAAAGGTTACAAGCAACATACTCATTCTCACATCTCTGAAGCTGACTGGAATGAAACATTTCATACCACCTGAAATGGACTTTCCTGATTTGCTGACAAACTCCAAACATTTTGGGAATGGAACTGAATATTTTTTTCTGATTTTTTTGGTTTATTTGCCAAACTGAAATTCAATTATTCATCCAGCTCTAATAGGAAGATGTTAAATCTGTCAGTGGTCCAAGAATGATTAATTCTTTGCAGAAGTGTCATTAGGGGGAATATTGTATGACTATCAGCACAACATATATGGGTACTCACATGTGATACAGGATCATGCACCTGCCTACATACAGAGTAGACCAGTGCACGAGTCCACTCTCCTGAAATGCTGGTATGATGCAACTATTTTTCAGCTGGTTTTGTTTCCTTACCTAGCAGCATTTGGAAGTTTCGGGTATGACATGGCCACTATATATATATATATACACACACACACACACCTGCTTCTAATTTGAGCATAGACTTGTTTCTTCTAAAATTACTGACTTTCTTCATTTGCTGCATTCTGTTCTCTGTGATTTAAGAAAACAGAAATATGACACAATTTTGAACCCACATTGTTACTCCACAGATTAAATCCTGGCCCCATTAAAATCAATGGTAAAACTCCCATTAACTTCAAGAGAGTCAGGAATTCATCCTGCATTTTTAGAAACATCCCACTAAAAATGAAGCCTGATTTATTGTTAACTAATTAACCGGTGAGTATTCCCTTAGGGGTATTATAGCATTCTCTTTAGCCCAACTTCCATTTCACTCGTCAGGTTGCAACAGGTACTAAGCTGTCAATGAAAAAGAAATGGAGACATTATCTACTGCTTTGTCTTGTCATCTTTCTTTCTTCTTCTTGCTAGTACTTTCATAACAATCCTCAAGTACAAGGAACATGAAGCATTTCTGATTTCTGTGCCTTGGACAGACTTTTACATCTCTAGAGGATAAAGTTCTGCTTCAGCACACTTCCACAGCCATGTCCCGACCCATGCAATGCAGTTCTTCCCTCCACCTTGGTCCCCTCTCCTAGCTTTCCCCCCACCCCTCAAATCGACTACTTTACTACTGCTTTGCAAAACTTGTTTTGCTTGGGGGGAAGTTCACGCCTAAGGAAATATGTGCCTACCAATGAAGATGTACCAGAATGGGTCAAATTCTTTCCTGCTTTGATGTCACCAAAGTCAATGGAGTTTCATCAAGAGTAAATTTGGCTTACTGTATATATGGTTAGTAAAGAACAATGTAATATACATAACTGAAAATGTATAGGAAATGGCCAAATGCTAGTCTGTAATAAGATGTTTGCTTATCTAAAACTCTCCTGCAGTTTCAGTTGGATACACTATGCTGAAAGTCCTGACTAAAATGTTGTGAAATGTTGCTGTGTGCTGTTAAATAGGTGTTGTGTTTCACCCCAGAGTTTGCTATCAGATAAATTTGGCCTTTTTACTAGATATGATGCTGGATCATACAATGCTTTTGTAGATTCCAATTATCTAGTTCAACTGTGTGTTATCAGATACCTGTTCCTTGCACTCCTAGCTAAGACTTCAAACACAACTTTTTTGAGGCCATTTTGACCATTTACAACAATTAATTATGGGACAAAGAGCAATATAAGAGAAAGAAAAAAGAATGAACGAAATGGGAGGAATCGACGCCCATTAGTTGATCTTCACCTCTGGTTGCCAGTCCAATTCCTTTGTGCTTCTTGACCATCTTTGTGGGCTGCAGCGGTCAGGTAGTGAGGGGATGGGCAAGGCCAGCTAACTCTTCAGATTCACTGATGCCCAGCTTTCCTTCAGCAACAGTCCCAGGCAATTAATGATTGTAACATTCTCTAGTTCACAAAATACTCCAGAAGCATAAGCTCATGTACATTCTTTCAGCTCAAGTTTATCAAAGGAATTTGACCTGGTGTCACAGATCCACAGCTATGAGATAATTTTATACCATCTTTGTGTTGCAAGCCTGATGTTTTTTGTCCGGGGGAAAAACAGAAAGGGTATCCCAGATATTGGGAAAAATTCTGATGTCAAAGCCAGAAAGAGAAAAAGATAGAAGTAAAATTCAACTTTACTAAAATAAGACTAGTTGGCACAATGACCTGATCCTATGTTTCCTGTGCACGCAAAATTTCCATTTGAAATCAATGGGTGCGTAGGGACTAAAAAACTGGGGTCTCAAGTTTACATACCAATTTCCATAGTAGCTACAAAGGACTATGGGTAAAATTTTCAAAAGAACCTTTTTCTTTGTAAACAGATGCTTCCATGAAAACTCCTTGTTGTCCCTAGGCCACTATTTTAGTTTCAAACCTATCCTCTGGAAGTGAATGTCATTTTGCTTAAAAACACAAGTACAGCTGTCTGTGCAGGACTAAAACTAAGCTGAATTTTAAAAAAGAGTCTGCCTGCAATTATGCTTGCCAGAATTAAATTTGTATTTTTTAAAAATGTCGATAGATAACATCGATGTTTCTTTTTAAGCATTCTTTTCTATTTTCATCAATTGAAATTTTTGCAAGTGCAGGAAATTATGGGGTTCAAACAATGGGGACGTCAGACAATAATTATTTAATGACATTAGACATTAAGATTCAAAAAGTTAACATGTCATAACCATTAAAATACAAATTATCAACATCATATGTCAAAATATACAAAGTAAATACCCTTATTCAAACTCTAATAAGTTCTCAAGCAGCATTTTTCTTACTTTGCCTATCTGTAAATTTTGATTACCATCTATGGAAATATTTTGTCATTGATTTGTGTGTATACGGTGAAATCAACATTTATCAATAATTATTGATTACAAATCTAATAATTCATTCAAAATTGTTACTGCTAGTATTTCACTCAAAACACCCAACTCATGTATATTGTAGTGAAGTACTATAGTCAGACTGACAATGTGTATTGAAAATATACCAGTTCTCTATATAAAACCTAACTTTAGCCATTAGGATCATAGTAAATTAAAATGAATGGGCTGCTGTCAAATAAGTTTGGCTCCAAATGTGGGTTTTTTTGTCCACAGAAAAAATTAGTAAAGAAAACTAATATGCTAGAGAGAGATTTTGAATAAAAAAATTTCATTAACATGCTTTTTTCAGCTCTACTGAAATTATTTTTTTATTCAACCATTCCCCTGCAGTGTTGAGAATCCAAACACAGCAGCATTGTCCTAATGCATGAGATCCTGAAAGAAAAACTTGCCACTCTAGTCTTACTGTCCAAGCAATGCATACAAGTTTTTTTTTAAGACCACATCAATGGATCAAAGTTCAAGTTTAAAAAAACCTTTTAGTTTTATGTATCAAACGTGTAACTGTTAACATAAGTAAAGGTTGTATTTTATATGATAGATTGGTTACATTTTCCTCTGAAACATCTGGTATTAGCCACTATCAGAAAAAGGATATTGGACTAGATTGGACCATTGCTCTATTTTGGTATGGCTGTGATGATTTTTTAAATATTTGATACATTGATTAAATAATATTTGATATATTGGTGTGTTTTTAAAATATTGCTATATTTTTAATGACCATTTAAATGTAAATGAACTAAAAACAAATCCATACTCTGTTTTTCTTGCATGATAGTATATTGCATAAGGCTGTGATGGGAGGGCACTTTGACTAGTGTTCCAAATCCGATAAGTAAGGTTTCATATTTGCATCAGTAAAATGCTTGAGAGCTGGTTGTGCCACCAATCCAAGCCATTTTACAATCCTAGACTTACTATACTTGCTCCTTGAGTACTGATGTGTGAAAGCATTTATGACATCTGTTTCTCAGGTGGAGTGATAGGGGGCCACAAAAGAGAGTCGGGGATTAATGAGGCTTTTAAAATTTTGTTACAATCCTAACAATGACATTTTTGCTCTTCTACTCCCCTACTTTTCAAATTCAGATATTCTTTGTCAATCTCCTAAAACACACACACACACAAATAATATGGGCCTATTATCATCATTGATACACTGACTATAAAAATAAAATATATAAGAGACTCATGAATATTTATTTTAGTTCAAATAAGGGGTAGCCAATCTGAAAAGTCTGAGAAACAGTGGAATAGAATGTAATGTTACACATGTACACACCAACTCATCTCAAACAATTGACCTAATGTAGCGCTTGTAACTTTGACTTCAGTGGAGTATCGCTAGGGAAGACCTTGCCCCACTCTTCAGTTTCTATGACTTTATTATTAAAAATTAGGATCCAGAATATCAGGTCTTGCCCAACCTATGCTTGGTTCAGAACTCAAAGGGATGAGAGGGCAGGCTGGCAAGCTTCCCTGAGTCCTGGGGCTGTTAAGGATCAGTTTGGCCCCTGTTAAAAGTTAGAGCAGCTTTAGAGTTACTCTAATTTGTGCCGAGCTGCAACGGGCCCCGAAGTACTATTTCACGTGGGCCCTGGCAATGTCCACTTGCTTGTAGAGAGGTTGGCTTAGAGCTGGTAATGCCAGTTAAGATTGTTTTAGTCTATTTGCTGGAGAGGCCCGAAGGGCATGTATCAGGACCAGGATCTGGCCCTGTTTCCATAATGTTGCAAATTTACACATTTTTACAAACATAAATTTACTCCAAAGAATTTAAAATCAAATATCTTATTTAATTGTGAATATGCTGTTCTGATATACACGCCAGCTTCCTGCCTGTGAACAGTACCCTGGCAGGAATACTGCTGTTTAATTGAATGTTTTTGAAGTTATTTTCACATTCTTTATTAATGTGATTTTTAATTTCTGGCTGCTGAAAGTCATCTTTCTCACGTTTTATTTCCTCCAGAATAAAGCGTTTCTTACCAACATCTGTTAGCAGCATTTGAACAGGCAGTCCCTGGAGCACACGTTAATCTGACTTGAGCTGAATATCCAACGTGTGAGATGAAATACAAATTGAAATAATAATTATGCACAATATTAATCATGCCAGTGGGACCTCTTGTATTCCAGTACCCTTGACAACACATGGCAGCTTGTGTTTTTTTTATTGCCACTACAGCTTGTGAAGTAGCTGCTGCTGCTGCTATGTTCACATATGTATTAGAGTAATGAAATCAGATTTAAGCCATTCCAATAAGACCAATATTTGTGTTTTTTTTTATCATTTCTATTACTTTTGTTTGACTGGCTATTTGGCAGAATATACGTCATTACATTGACACTTTGCCTACCACCAATAACAATAAGTCTGTTTGGGACCTAGAATTTTAAGGGCATAGAAATGTATAAAATATTTATAATAGAAAGTAAAGCTACATGAAATTTAGACAACACTTCTTCCCATTTTTGTGAAGGAAAATCATTCTCACAGACTACACTATTCCGCTACTTAACAGGAAGCAAGGAGCCAAAAGAATCTTTTGAATCATGTACGGTATTTAAAGCGCAAGACCAGCCTTTACCATGTTTTCTTCACATCTCGTGAAAACATGAGGTAAAATCCTGCCCGTATGGAATCCAATGAGAGTTTTATTATTGACTTCAGCGGAGCTGGAATTTCTGCTCCTTTCCTCTTTCCAAGGCAAGAAGATGACGGGAGACAAAGAGGAGAAGAAATGAGAACAGAAGTTCAAGCATAATAGAGAACAAGAGGTCTCCAAACATCCAGTTTCAGTTATCAGTTCTCTGAGAACTAGAAGCCCATTAGGTATTTATTTCCCTCACCTTCAAAGATTTTTTTTAATCCATTGTATGTAGAGCTCGTCAAAAAAAAATATCTATCAATCCTTTTTTATCTTGTTCAATAAAAAACAGCTTTTTGACAACATGGAAATTGTCTCACAAAGTTCTATTTTGGTAAAAAAAAAAATCAGGTTTTCGTCAAAAGAAAAGAAGAAAAAATGTTTTTGTTTTTGAAAACTGACAATCCCCCCAAAATTCCATGAAAATTTTCAACAAAACCATTTTTTTTTTGTTTTCCTCCAAGTTTTTCACCAAGAATGTATTTTTGACTACTCTGCTCATGTGTAACTATTCGCTAGACAGCAGTAGAATGCCCTATGCTCAATTTTGCAGGTGGTATGTATCAATTAAACTGGATAGGTAGGGAGTTTGTTGGGTGTCCTGCCACTGGCACTGGCCAACTACTTTAGAGGAAAGACAGAAAATAAAATAGCAAATCAGGATGTGCCTAACTAGTTGTGCTTGGCTGTACAAAGGACAAATTCCTGCCATGAAACATAAGATTTGATTATCCCTTTTGGCTGAATCTCTTCCTGAAACAATCTCTAGATTGTACAGATCTTTTAATTTAAGAAATGTGTCCCATTACTAAAAAACCTTGGGACATAAGTTAAATAAAAATAACTTAACAAAAAAAACTTTTCATTTAAAAAATGTACTCAATAGTTTCACAGTTTTTGCAGAGGCCACCAAAATACAATCTCATTTGGACTTTCCACAGCAAACCACTTTGGAAAATTGACATTCCAACAAGAGTTTTAAAAAATTCAATTGATTATGTCTCACGGATACCTTGTCCAATTCACATCATACCCTCCGTCCTTCCCACACACAACTTTCCCCAAAAAATCTTCCTCTGATAGAGGAATCCCCCTCATGAGATACTTCAGGAAGACCAGGTAAGCTTTGGTGAAGTTAGAGCTGGGAGTTACATTCATGTGTGTAGTAGTAGAAAAATCACAGTCACATCCTTCTGTTGCAAAGATGACCATATTTCCATAATACCAGTGAAGTTCAGAATTCTTCCAGAATGGTAACTGAAATGAAAACTGCTCCCACTTTAATGTTCAGCATGTGCAAGCCAGTGCCTTCCAAAGGTCCTAAAGGACTGTAGTATTCGGGAATTTTTTGTTGCTCTTATTGAATGATACCTATAATAAATAGGGGAAAGTGAGGAAAAGAAATCACCATAACAAAAAGGACTCTGCTCTGAAGACTGTCAGAAGGCATCTTTATTGGTGAAAATCTATTCTGAGGTTCAAGAATTTTGATTTCATCAAATCTCATCTAGATGCTGCTTAGTGCAGTGTTGTTATCATTTAGATCACTGCAAAGACTGCCAAAGCTCTTTGAACCAATTCCTGGTCCTTATTTGTGAAAGTAATAATCATACATTACAGTCTAAGTAGACATAGAATGTCTTTTATTTTTGCACTTCAGAAAAAATGAATTTTCCAGTGGAGTAACAGCTAAACCCACCCCTCCTCCAAAGCCTGTAGCATTGAAGAATAAAGAACAAACAACCCTAAAAATGACATACACAATGTGTTATATATGAAGGACATCTACCAGCAGTGCTGCATTTCATTCTCTGGGAATGACGCAATAAGACTTTCTTTTCTTTTCTTTTCTTTTCTTTTCTTTTCTTTTCTTTTCTTTTCTTTTCTTTTCTTTCAAGAGATGATCTGATACAAGTCAAACTGCAGCAATTACTGTGAATGCTTGACTCCAGCAGATGGCAATGGCACACAGAATTATAGTTGCTTCTAGAGATGTGTCTGGGAATAATGCTTACCTGTTGGATGTGAAAAGCTATTAGAGAACAAATAGTTAGCTAGCATGTTTCATCTTCTAAAAAGTAATCAAGGATAAAGTGGAAAAGAGAGATTTAAGTATAGTAAGTATGTACATTTTCTCTCCAGAAAATGAAAAAAATTCAGGGATTGGCAAGAGATAAGCAACAGTGCTGAAACTTCAAAGATTCACAAGTCAGCACTGGAACAGTCTCCTAGACATGAAAACTAAATTTTTAAAAGGGTCTCAAGCTAGCTTTTAATTTTACATCTGCATTTTTCCACCTGCAATTACCTGGAGGTACAGTTAATTTGGGTGCAAATGATAGTATTGAAGTATCTAACTCCCTGATTTGTGGGTGCAAAGGCAATTTCCTGTATCTTTCTGTCAAGTACCATGCACATTTATTGTGCTATGTAACTAATAAGAATGATAAATGTTATAAATTGTGTCTGCAATTAATTACGCTCATAACTTTGTGCCAGCAATTAGTAATGGATGCATACATTTAGAGGCCATTAAGCATCTGGAAGATGTTACGACGAGGGAGGGGGGAAGTAGGATAGAAGTCTGCATTCAGTTCCTTATTTTAATTTAGTCAAGTGTTTTTATACTGAGTTTTAGAAGTTGTATACATTATCTGTGTTAGGCTTTTCTATAACACCTGTTATGAGAGTATCTAAGCATTGACATTTGCATGCAATCTCCTTATCCCTTATGTACATAGAAGAGTCAGAGCATCCCATTATTCCTGGACTAATTCAAATGTCATCAAACTAATTCTCCTCTGAGAATAATGTGAAAGTCATTTAAGATTACAGGTTTACAACCTGTCTTTGAACTACTCTGTCTATTTCATTGTTCTGAAACAGTCATGAGGAACACCTAAGCTCCCTATTAGAACTGGCTGAATAATTCATGACAAATAATGTATTCAACAAACTTTGCTTCTTTCTCTGGTCTTGAATTGTCTGCAAAATGATTGTGAATTTTCTCAAATATATTTATTGTTTGAAATGATCCAGAAACTAATTTCTGTGAATACATTATTGGTGTGTAGTTTGTGAGCAGTTTGTTATGAGTATTTGATATTTGAAAGCTGAGCTGTTTTGATTGGCTACATGGTAAGATTGACACATGGTCACGTGATTCTGTTCCCTTGTTGGATGAAGATCACTTTATCATTGTTTTCAAGACAAATATTAATTACTACAAATTTGAAAATTTGTTTGCTATAGATATGCATTTAATATTTTGCTGTTTGAACAAATACAATAAAGGGCATGAATACAATCAAAGTGAAACTTATTTAAGGAGAAAAAGGAGGACCGGGGGAATTATAGATCAGTCAGCCTAACTTCAGTGCCCAGAAATATACCAAAACTAATTATTAAACCATCAATTTGTTGAAACCTAGAGAATAGTAGTGCAATAAATATATCCAACATGGATTTGTCAATAATAAATAATGCCAAACCAAGCCAATTTCCTTCTTTGGCAGATTTACTGGCCTAACGGATAACGGGGAAGCAGTAGACCTGATATATTTTGATTTTAGTAAGACTTTTGACATAGTCCCTCATGACATTCACATGAGCAAATTAGGGAAATATGGATTAGATTAAATTACTAAAAGGTGGGTGCACAACTGATTGAAAGATCATGCTCAAAAAGCAATTATAAATGTTTTACTGTCAAAAGGGGAGGATGTGTCAAGTGGGATCTTGAAGGGGCTGTCCTGGGTCTGCTATTAATCAATATTTTCATTAATGACTTGGACAATGGAATGGAGAGTATGTTTATAAAATTTACAGATGACACCTAGCTGGGAGAACTACAAACACTTTGGAGGACTGGAACAGAATTGAAAATGGTCTTGACAAATAGGAAAATTGGTCTGAAATCAACAATATGAAATTCAATAAAGATAAGTGCTAAGTACTACATTTAGGAAATAAAAATCAAATATATAACTACAAAATGGGAAATAACTGGCTAGGCAGCAGTACTGCAGAACAGGATCTGGGAGCTATAGAAGATCACAAATTGAATAAATAAACAATAGATGCTGTTGCAAAAAAGGCAAATGTCATTCTGAGATGTATTAACAGGAGTGTCATATGTAAAGTATAGAAGGCAATTGTCCTGCTCTATTCAGCACTGCTGAGGTCTCAGATGGATTACTATGTCCAGTTTGGGACATCACAATTTAAGAAAGATGTGGACAAATAGGAAAGAGTCCAGAGGAGATGGACAAAAATGATAGCTTTAGATAACATGACCTATGAGAAAAGTTGAAAGAACTGGGCATGTTTAGTCTGCAGACGAGAAGGCTGAGGGGAAATATAGCAGTCTTCAAATAAGTAGCTCATCAAGAAACACTTAATGGACAATGGGCCATGGGATACGCCTATCTACACTGAATGGACTGTCCTGCAAACGTGCTGTCTTGGTATAGGTAATGATTTCCTGCAATGACTGAGCAAAATTATGCATGGACTTGTGACTTGCCCATGTGACTCCGAAAACTATCTTGTTACTGTAATTTTCTACAGTAAGAACAATGGGATTTCCTCCACATGACAGAAGATATAAAAGGCCCTGGAAACACCTCCATTTTGCCTCTATCCTGCTCCAGACTCTATCTTGCTCAAGCCTCTGGACTATAAACTTATACTAATGGGAGCATTCTAACCAATGGACTGAGGACCTTCCAATGATTTGGAAGCAACCAGAGACTTATCAAGTCAGCAGTTTATTCCATCACTGCTACAAGTCTGAACCAAGAACTTTGCAATTATTGTATGTATTTGATTACCCAACCATTTTTAACTCTCACCTTTCTTTCTTTCTTTCTTTCTTTCTTTCTTTCTTTCTTTCTTTCTTTCTTTCTTTCTTTCTTTCTTTCTTTCTTTCTTTCTTTCTTTTTATGAATAAACCTTTAAATTTTAGATACTAAAGGATTGGCAACAGTGTAATTTGGGGGTAAGATCTAAATTATATATTGACCTGAGTGTGTGGATGGTCCTTTGGGATCAGAAGAAGCTTTTATTTGAAGAGATTGGTTTTAAAGAACCACTCATCTCTAAGTCTAGTGTTTTCAGTGGTAATACAAGGACCAGTATGCCTAAGGAAACGGCTTTTATGACTTTGTGTTAGCGAGTGTGGTAAAACAGAAGTTTACTTTTGTTGCTGGTTTGAGAGTAGCAGCTGTGTTAGTCTGTATCTGCAAAAAAAACAGGAGTACTTGTGGCACCTTAGAGACTAACAAATTTATTTGAGCATAAGCTTTCGTGGGCTACAGCCCACTTCATTGGATGCATAGAATGGAACATATAGTGAGGAGATATATATACACATACAGAGAACATGAAAAGGTGGGAGTTGCCCTACCAACTCTAAGAGGCTAATTAATTAAGATGAGGTATTAACAGCAGGAGAAAAAAAACTTTTGTAGTGATAATCAAGATGGTCCATTTCAGACAGTTTGACAAGAAGGTGTGAGGATAGTTAACATGGGAAAATAGATTCAATCATATATGTTCCATATTTGAGCTTATGCTCAAAGAAATTTGTTAGTCTCTAAGGTGCCACAAGTACTCCTGTTCTTGTTGCTGGTTTGGTATATCTTATGGGAGAATAACCGCCAGCTTTGGGTGTGTCTGCCGTATTTCTTAGCAGTTTGTCCTGAATTTAGTATTTTCAGCTGTGACCCACGAAGGCACGGTTAAAAGGTGAAAGTAGCTTTCTTAGTGGCTTTACTAGGAGAGTAGGAGAACTGAATGCTCTGGCCTCTGCTCCACCATACACCAATTTCTACAAGGACATAGTTCAGCTTAGACCAAACCCAAAGTTTCTCTCAAAGGCGGTATCTGATTTTCACATGAATCAGTTTATATACCTGTCTGTTTTCTTTCTGAAGATGCATGCTCATAAGGATGGCAAAGGCTGTACACTCTAGACATTCACTAAGCATTGGCCCACAAATCTGGAAAGTAAAGCCCTTTTGGGTTTCATCCCAGCTTTTTGTTTCCTATTCAGAGAATCTGAGAGGATAACCAATTACAACACAGAGACTTCCAAAATGTATCACCAACCACATAGCTTCATGTTATGCTGCCAGAGGTGTAGTGCCTCCTGACAAGCTGACAGCACACTCGACCAGAGCACATTCAGCCTCAGCAGCATTTGTGGCATACCTCCCTGTTGTGGACATCTGCAGGGCAGTGACATGCTCTTCAGTTCATCCATTCAACAGACTTTATGCACTGACTGCTGCATCAAGGGAGAATGCAAATGTAAGAATAGCAGTCCTCCAGTCTCCCGTATGATGAGACTCCAGGCCCCATCACCTGGTTTGGCAGTCATCTATCATGTAATGGACATGCTCAAGCATTTGAAGAAGAAAAAACAATTTCTCACCTTCTCATAACTGTTGTTCTTCAGAATGTGTTGCATATGTCAATTACACAATCCACCTTCCTTCCCTGTTGCATCAGAGTCCACCATTGGCTTCCAGTGCAAAGCAACTGAAAGAGGGGCAGGGGCTCCACCCTCTACACCCTCAATTCAGAGCACAATGAGCTGGGGTCTGGGTGGGGCCATGCCTACGGGTACTGCTGGGGCACAGGACACTCACACACCTACAGAGTAATGGATCTCAAAGAACAACAGTTATGAGAAGGTAACCATAACTCTAAGAAAAGTTAAGCACCAGAACAGGGTACCTAGGGAGGTTGTGGAATTCCCCATCATTGGAACTTTTGTAAGAACAGGTTAGACAGACATCTGATAGGGATAGTCTAGGTATACTTAATCCTTCCTCAACATGGGGGGATGGACAAGATGGCCTCTTGAGGTCCCTTCGAGCCCTACATTTCTATGATTTTATGAATATTCAGAAGGAAATATTTGCAATATTGTCCCATCTCTGCTTTGTTATGCACAGCAGATAAATTGAATAGTAGGTAAATTTTGAAATGACCTCATAGACCTTCCTCGTCAAATCAATGTGTCTTACTTATATCACTGACACTGCCTTAAATTATTTTATGGTGTCACTGAGCACTGTTAAACCATTATCGCTTTCAACTATATGTATTTCAGTAGTGAGTGAAGTGATTTTTATATGCAAGTTATAAAACACTTTGGGTTTCTATTTTAATGTAAGGTGGTGATGATAGATGATGATATCAATAAATGGCTGGGTAAAGCAAGGCCATACATTTAACTTGGCATTTCCATGTTTGCCTGTTATGGGTCTGTCATGGCATCAGTGGGCAGAAATTGGAAAACCAAAAGGGAGAAATGGGGGACACCAGCATCTGATTAGGAGATGCAGCTGCTTCAACCACATCTGTAATTGTCCATAAATCAAAGAAATGATTGATGGCAGCCATTAACACCTTCCATCATAACAATACTTCCCATCTCAGCTCAGTCCATATAATTTAAAATGTTGACACCCTGAATATTTTATCTCCCAGACAGAAAGAAAAGAAATAAGAAGGGGAGGTCCAGAATAAGAGGCACACAGCACCTCGGGCATGGGCGGGTGGCAGGCGTGGAAGATCCTGGCATGAGGGGAATGGGGAACACACAGAATCTTTGGGGTGTGGGGAGTGGCCCACACAGCCCACAGCATTGTGGGAAGAGTGGAAGGAGACAGAACAAAGAGCCCCTGGCATGAGGGAGTGTGGCAAAAGGTTATAGGGAGTCCCTGAAATAGAGAGGGATGGGAAGGTGGCACACAGGGAAATAGTGGGGGATGAGAAGAATGGAGTAAGAGAAAGAGCTTCAAAAAGCTCAGCCTAGAGAAGTAACAAAGCCTCAGGTTATTTTCATTTTTTCCCAACTTCAACGGTATGGATTTCTTCAGAAACAGTGAATACAACTTATTAGAGGACATCATTATGTATATATATTTCCTATTATAGAATCATGGAATCATAGAACTGGAAGGGACCTTTAGAGGTATTCTAGTCCAGTCCCTGTACTCAAGGCAGGACTAAGTATTATCTAGACCATCCCTGACAAGTGTTTGTCCAACCTGCTCTTAAAAATCCCCAATGATGGAGATTTCACAACTTCCCTACGCAATTTATTCCAGGGCTTAACCACTCTGACAGTTAGGAAGTTTTTCCTCATGTCCAACCTAAACCACCCTTGCTGCAATTTAAGCCCATTGTTTCTTGTCCTATCCTCAGAGGTTAAGAACAATTTTTCTCCCTCCTCCTTGTAACAACCTTTTATGTACTTGAAAACTGTGATCATGTCCTCCCTCAGTCTTCTCTTTTCCAGACTAAACAAACCCAATTTTTTCAATCTTCCCTCATAGGTCATGCTTTCTAGACTTTTAATCATTTTTGTTGCTCTATGGCTTAAAAACTCACCAATCAGATGGGGACACTGTCCTAACTCCAAACTAAAACCTCTCCTTATGGTACCACTGAAAGACCACTGGAATGCAGGCATTTCAATCCATTCTCTAGTACTGATACATGCTGCTAGAGTATAAAGGGGAAAATAATTAATCTTTGAATTTGAAATCTTGTAGATGAGTTTTGACACTTTGTGATCCATAATAAATAACTCACTCTGCTGAACATCACAATTTGTGTTGTGAACCACGTAGAAGGACAAATACTCTAGAGATACAAAGTGTTGGTTTCAATAGTATAAGACATAGAGGCCTAAAACAACATAGATATCAACAATAAACTTTAATTTGTTATATTTTAATAAGTTCATGTTAATGGCTTTACTAAGTAGTTTTTGAAGCCTCTTGGCTTGGAGCTTTGATTGAACAAAATAACCTTTCACCCAGTTCCCCAGGGTCTCAGAAAGGGTGAAAGTCTGCAATTTCTTACTTTGGTCATGAGGCCCTGTGTCCCTTGAGAAAGCATAAACACGAGAAATGTGAATGGGTATGGAACAATTATCTAAGTCAAGGGATAAAGGGACATAAATTATGACCAGGAAGGTACCAGACCTTAATAGTTGAGAAACCCACACAAAGGGAGGGAGGGGGTTTGAGATCATTTTTATGGAGTAATCATCTCTGGTTAGTCCCCCATTATTGTTCACTTGGGAAAAACAGACTTGTGGACATGACCAAGAACCAGTACCCTAAAAATAGGGCCCCAAAAATGGACCAAAATCTGACTTGATCAGGACTGGACAAAGCAGTTGGGGTGAGAAACATGTGATCCTCTGGTCTGATGGGAAGATCACCGGGAGCTCCTGCAGGATGACACCACCCTGGGTTTCACCCTTAAAAACCAGTTAAATGAGGAAGAAATTGTGTTCCTCCTGACATCACCACAACAGCAGCCAGGTGGTTGATGCCCCTACTTTCCCTCCCAAGGAAACCAGAGACAAAGACATCCCAGACAACCCAGTTGACCAAAGGGGTGACTCCCTCTAGTATGACAGTACCTGAGTTGGAAGACATTGCCTGGTTCCCCAAACTGCAGTTTCTGACTGAAGCCTGAGGCTCGGCAGACCAAGAAAGCTGAAGAGCAGATTCCAAGCTTAAAACCCTGGTTTGGAGGAGGAGGGACATGGGTTCCTGCCCAGGGAAAGGTGACTGCTTGTGGCCTGAGACCTAAGACGGAATTCCTTGAGCAGACCACAGAGGGGAACAGATGTGCAGTTTCCTCAAAGTTATGACAGACGGATCTCCAGATCACAGATAGCACTAATTAACTCACTTGCCGTCTCACAAACTTCAGGGATAGAATGAACATTGAGATTGACCTTCCCTCTTATTCTTTCATTAAGTCTAACCTTCTAGGTCATGTTGAATACTTGTGAGGAATCTTGCCTTGAAGTTGCTCATGCTGTACTTGCACTGTGACTAAAATGAAGCCTTCAAGCTCTGTAGCTATACATATGACACCTCTCAAGAGCACAATACTCACTTCTAAGAGTTAATTTAAAAAGAATCCGACCATTTTATTTCAGTCAGAATAGCACATGTTACAAGTACAAAATAAATGAATAAAAAGGACCAATGGGCATCAGTGACTTTGAAACAGACTAACTCCAGATCAGTCCTTCAACAAGATTAGGAAAGAAAATCAAGGGTCATTAGCAGCCTCTCTTTCTTTGTCAATCATAGGTATATTTCCAGTTTTCCTGTCTTGGAATTAATATATTTTCCCTCCCAATTAATCTTTTTACATATCCCATCATCTAGAACAACAGCTTTGGAAATTACACCTTTGCTCTAGTTAGAATGGGTGATGAGCTACTTAGGCAGTCAGCTGTAGAATTAAATACTGTCTAATCATCAGTTCCTTTGCTGGAACCCGAGAGTCATCTTTGAACTGCATCTGGCTTTCTGCCTTCACAACATGAGAATCCCGGCAGCATTCCAGAACCTCACTTTCCTGGAATATGTTGCTACTATATCATCTCATAGCCAATGTCTTAGCTTTATAATTAAAATGGAATCCTTAGTCATTAATTGATGGAGTTATGCATACAAATGCATTCATTCATGCAACTGTTCCAACATGCTAGACTTAGCCATTAGGCAGGCACACACAGAATACTCTGTGCTTTACTGGTCTTGTAGCCTTTTATTTTATTCAAAGTGAATTTAGTGATGTTAGCCTACATCACCGTGGCTGCCACAGTGTGTTCCTCATTTTCTAGGTACCCAACTTGAGACACCTGGGCTTGATTTGCAGAAGTGCTGAACATTCACAATTCCAACTGAGGTTAAAGTGAGTTCTGCTCTGAATTTCTTAAGTCTCATAAAATGCTCTGAAAAATCAGGCCTGAGGATTCTCATGTTGGACACCCAAAATTAGTTGACAATTTTGGTTTTAATCACCGTGCCTCTATTCCCTATATATAAAACAACAACTCTCCTAATGGAGGCAGGGGGTGAAAGATAAATTCCTTAACTTTTGTAGACAACTGAAATACTACAATGAGAAATCCCCACAGGGAAATTAATAATTCTGTATTCAGTGAAGGGTTTGGATGGTGTGCAGTAAATAATGCATGGGGTCACATACTGAATGATGAGGACAAAAAGAAATATTCAGTAGTGGCCTATTCAGTAAGCACTGTTCATCCTGTGGAAAAATAATATGTGATTGTACAATTACAGACTGTATCATGATGCATACACTGTAGGGAGTTGAATTAAGGTTGCACAGACAACCTTAATTCTGGCATTTCCTAATTTTTGAGTGTTTGACTTTTCAACCTTGAAGTTCTTCATAGATACATAGTAACCCTCTCATTAGGAGAAAAAGTTTGTATTTGAGTGACTTGTTTAGAATCCAAACAATGTATGAATTCCAGTGGTTTTGTTCAGCATCATCCCTTGGGAGAGGACAGCATTTTGGTAACTAAGAGAAGATGGCACTTCTGATCATATTATCACCTGAAGGAACATCACGTGGGAGTGTAAAAGGAAGAGGGGATGGTGCTCATGAAATCTCAGAAGGCAGGTCTTATCTACCTGTTATGTTACATTTCCACAGCACCTTTCTTCTCAACATTTTGTTGTTGTTAGTGTTGTTTTTTTTCCAGACTTTGTAACAGGACTCACTTCACTCAACAACCACACATAAACACGTCTGAGGTGGAAATCAGAGAGCCTGAAAGGCTATGTCTACAGTTGGAGCTGGGGGTGTGATACCCAGCCCGAGTAGACATACTTGCTCTAGCTCTCATCAAACTAGCTCCCTAAAAGCAGTAGTGTACCCACAGTAGCACAGGCTGCAGTAGCAGTGGCATGCTGCTCCAATACAAACCTGCCCAGACCCCAAGCGTATATACGTGGGGCATCTAGCTTTTGTTGCCTAGGCTACTACAGCTACACTTTTATTTTTGCTTGGTAGCTCTGAGAGTATTATTTGAGTTGGGAATCGCATTGCTATTTCCAAATGTAGACACACCCTCAGTATCAGTAACACTGTAGGATAATGTTTGTAAGAGGTATTATGTATCCATTAAAAACTGCAAAGGAAATGTAGTTGAGCAGAATACTTATGTTTTCCATACATGAAGAACAAATATAGACATTTAGCGTAGATGGCTTTTATTTCAGATTAAGAAAAACAATGAAGTCAGAAAAATTAAAACATCACCACGAGAGCAAAGTGTGTGATTCATTCTGTGAATCTTTTCAACTTCAACTCTGTTGCACAAGGTCCTCATGTAAGATGCTGCTAGATAGCCAGCTTTACATTTAAAGGTACATAGGAAACAGAATCATCTCTACATCTGGTTGAAAAAGTGGGACAAAATTTTCATAAAAATGTCATACTTCTGTGGTTGAAATTGAAAAATTTGAATTTTTTTGACCAGGCCTGATGATCTCATTACACTTGCATAGCTACAAAGAGTACAACAAATTCAAATTCCTCAACTTGATTATGCAAGACTTTTAAGTCAATTTTTGGAGTTTTAGATTATTTGGTAAGGGTTGGCTAAGCATCTAGGATGAAATTTTCAAAGCCATGCAGGGGACCTAGACACATAGCCTCCCTTAAAATAAAGGGACGAAGTGTGGATTAAACCCCTGGACTGCTTTAAAAATCACAATCCTAAACTTTAGGTGCTTATCTAAATTAAGTCTTTTGTACTTTGCTTATCACAATATACTGTCCAACCAAAGCTTGCTTCTGATTTATGCAGTGATGCAGCCATAGAAGATTCTTGAGGAGATTTACATTCTAATATTGTTTTCATAATTTCTTAATTTGTATCAGATTTTAATGTTTGCAATTATGTAAAAATAAATTTAGCTCCTGGACTTAGAACTTCTGTACCAAGTATGGCCTAGTTACAGTTGGATTTTTATAGCTTCTTTGCACAGTTCTGATCTGATATATGGGGCAGTTCTGAAGGAAATCATAACAGAGCTTTAATTTCACAGGTGATTGCCACCCCGGGGAAAATATGATGTTGAGAATTATAAACATTTGTGGACTAGATGGTTTTGATTTGAACATTTACTATTGCTTCCCATTTTTGTTTCCCCCCCACCTTCTTATTACCTTGATTTATAAAAATAACACCATGACTGACATACTCACAAAAGCTACCTGAGCCAGAACATCACTCTAATTTCCTGGTTGCAATGGTACCATTGCACATTTCAGCTGAAAACCTATGCCAGAAAATAAATGAAGATTAAATTTAGAGATATGCCAAATTACTTGCCCATAATTTGAATTGTCAGTGAACTGCAAAATACCAGTTTCCTGACTTTCGGGACTCAGAACCCTATTTTCTGTTCCATTCATTGGCTTCATTTTAGATCTAACCATCATCTGCACAAATTAAATTCAGTTTGGCAAAAAAACAATTACTCTGTGACCATTGTTGCATAGTTTTCTTTACTTCACTTTCTTTCCATCTCATGTCAAGAACTTTATTCCATATTAAAACATTTTCTTTTCACTTCTGACTGAGTCATGCACACTAAATTTATTTTTTAAGAGCTGTTGGAGTTTTGACAAATTTTGTCTGTTGGGATAGCCCTTTTGTGCTACCTTCATCTCTGGGTCCAATAAAGCCCCTTATATCAGCCTTTGAGTGTAAATCATAAGTGTAGTTTCATTTCTATATTTGGGGGAAGCCATGACAATGGTGTCATGCGCTCACGGAGGCAAATTCCACACCTGGAGGCTTGCAGTTTTTTTGGGGGGTGGGGGGAAAGAGGCAATGCTCCCCTCAAACTACACCCATGGTGAAAATCCCTCCAGTTCTTGACCCTGACACATCTAGAAAGTTTCTTAGGAGTGGGACGGAATATCCATGATGATTCCAACTAGCTTCCCAATACCAGATCCGTCATTTTGTTCCAGGAAGAGAATGAGAAACGATTCCCATATGAGCAGGTTAGAAAATGTATTTTCCATCCATGAAACTCTCCAGCTTTTGAATTTTTTTCATCCCAAATCCAAAATTTTGAAATTTCTTGCAATATTAAATTCTGAAAAAAAATTAGTTTGGGAACAGTCAAAATATTTCATTTCAATTTCAACCTTTTTTTAAAAAAATAATAAAGTAAATGTAAAGTCATTTTGAAACAAAAAGTAAACTTTTAATCCTGAAAATGTTAATATGGGACATTGTGATATTTTCAATTTTTCCCAATTATTTTTCTAAACAAAATTTCATCAAAATTGATATGATTTCAAACACACACAATGATTTTTGTCAACTCAGCATTTTCTGATGAAAATCTGTTTTGACAAAAAAAATTGCTGGTCAGCTGTAATTTCCATAAGTGAGTCCCTGTCTCCACATTTGCTGTAGGGCCTGAGTTATGGGTGTACAGCAGCTTAAGAATGAGCTGCATAAGGATGAGTTGATGTGCTGAGGACCAAGGAGCAAAGAATGTTTAATAGGGGCATTGAAGTTGGTGGAGGGGAAGGATAAAGAAATGAGTATGAGTCCATCAAAAGGAATGGCCCACACTGAGTCAGTTCTACAGGTACCGTAGGGAGGGCACTTGTTGTGAGGTGGAGTCTGATTGCAGTCAGGGGGAATCATTGCAGGGGTAGCTGATACTGACTTCTCCTGGGATTCTCATACATATGAAAATGTGTAAGACTGGCTCTATCCAGCAGGGCAGAAAACCGATGGACTAAAATAATTCTTATTATAAAATGTGTTGGTGCATTTTGTGCATGAAAGAGATTTTTGTCAACACAATAATTTCAAAAATCTTTAAATTAGGTTTCAAATGTTTATTTTAGAATAGTTGTTTTTTTAATATAAGAAATGTATCTTAACAGAAAAATATACTTTTTTCTATACCTAGCACTAGCCTATAGCAATAACATGGTACTCAAGATAATTGTCTATTACTGATTAAATTGAATGAATTGAACTGTTCTGGCTTGCTTAAAATTGTCCCATTTGCAAGTGACTGATTTGATGTGCAGATACCTTTATTTTAAAAATTGTGTTTTCTTTTTTATGTTGCTCAGGGGAAGGAGATACTTTGAAGATATAGTGTTGCTTATTCAAATTGTGAAATCCTGCCTCATCTCCCTAATTTCTCTCATCTATTCTATATTACAGGGGAAACAACAATGCATTTTTGGATTAGGCATGATAAATCCCATCCCAGGAGTTGCTAGGTAACAGATTTGTGTTGTGAAAATGCTTTTGCTGAGCTACAGAGATAAAAGTTGATGCAATTTCTGTAGCAAGCTTTCCCCCACCGATTTGGAGCGACAAACAGCTGAATCTTATACAAACACTGGTTCAATCCAAGTTATTTATATAATCATGTAAAACGACATCCCAGATGTTCCTTGCTTACATGCATCCTTTAATCAGATGTCAAAGAAAATGCATATTAAAATTGCCTGAATATGTAATGGTGAGATGCATTTTGCTAATAAATTATCTCATTATTTTCAAATATCATTGTGTTATTTGTGTGTACAATAATAAAAAAACGCAAGTACAAATTTGAATCCAAATCACACTGCCATTTTGTGAAGTTGTTTTATACACCAATGACTTTTCATGTATGGAGATAATTAGCAAAGTGCACTTTTTCAAAATGATGTAATTTAGGCAACAATTTATAATTAAATACCTCTGATGAAATATATGGTATAATCTTTACACATCATTCACAAACTGCTTGACACAGTGAGTGAGGCTATAACAACATACTATAAACCTGATTCTCCTCTTACTTACACCAATTTTACACTGACTTTACTCCCTACACTTTAAGAAGAAGGCTCAATCCTTGTGTTTATATGAAGAATAAACTAAACTATATCCTCCCTGAAATTACAGCAATTGACAAGAAACTTGGCTAGGAAACTTTACGATGATGCCTTTTTTCAATTATGCAGCCTCTCTGTTTTTTGACATCACAGCTTCATACTTCATAAATCTACCAGCTACCATAGCAACAGTTGAATTTCTCATCTAAAAAAAAAATAGGCAAATGATTTCCTGTCAGCACTATATAATGAAAAGAAAAATCTGATCATTTTTTGAGAAAGTCTTAAGTGTAAGTAGATGCATTCTAAAAAAGACATAAGTTTAAGACAGAAGTACATTTTCTAAGCCAATGATTTTCAAATTTCCTCATCCCTTGAGCCACTTTTTAAGGGCCTCTGATAGGCTACCTGCTTCACCCCACCCCTTCCTACATCCCATATTCCCTCAGGCATTCTTTGTCTGTTCTAGTAGCCCTACAACTCACTGGAAATGGTTAGATGACCTTGTCATGTTTTCTGGAGTAGCTCATGAACAAGAATACCAACCTCAGGGCAGACTGTGAAGAAGCAGGGCACAAACTCCAAACTGGTTGTGAGTTCTATACTTAGATTTCCCCAACCACGTAACAAGTGTATACTTCTCAGGCATTATAGAGCCTTAACACAGAGTCACAGGCTGTCCCCTTGGGCATTCCAATCTATCTTGCCACCTAGGCAAGCTTGACTCTGTGATAGGTGGTCACTTTACACCAAAGATCACAAAATATTCAGGTTACTCGCAGTACCCAAGGACCAGTTACTTACACCAAGTCAGTTTGCACCTTAGCTCTCATACCAAAGACAAAGCTTGTAGTCAATCCTGCAACAAACCAACTAAAAATTTATTAACTAGGAAAAAGACATGAGAGTTGTTTACAAGGTTAAAGCAGGTAAGCATACACACCCAAATGAGATACAATAGTACAAAACATAATAGAAGCTTCTATAATAAGAAAGCTTTTATTGCCTTTGGGGCTAACCCAAGCCAAGCAACTTGGGGATCTCTTATTCATGTTTAGGAATCTTTGCCCCTCAGAGTCAAGATAGTATAAAGGGACCCTAATTTCTTCTGGTCACAGATTTTTATCCCTGTCTTCCTAGATTATTGAAGTGGGGAAACTCCTATTAAATCCACATAAAAGTTCTCCACCTCCATAAAAATAAACAACCCTTCCCCACTATGGAGTCTTCCCTCTGCTCTGGCTCCACAGTTCAAAGACATTTAAGTGCTCCAGCAATGCGGACAAACTGTCCTTTAAACCTGCCAGCCATATTTTCTTCCATAATTGGCTCCAGCTCAGATGTCAGCAGAATGGGAAAAATCTCCATCTGTGATCAAGAAGTGGATGATTGAAAAATATGCAAGTCAAATTATTATTATTATTATTAAATCCAGAATTAATGCTTGACTTGAAAGTAGTCACTGAAACGTTCACAGTGTTGTGAGTTTTGAAAATAACACAGCTACATTTCAGAATCTGCACAGATTTTTATTGTTTGGATCTCTGAAGGCAAATAACTTGTGAATTTGATTCAGACTTGTCAAAGACAGGACAAAATCAGTCATAAAGAAGCATCTTTATGTCATTTTAAAGGTTTGTTTCTATCATTCATTTTAGATTAGAGAAAGAACCCTGCTAAATACAGAGCCTCAGATTTAAAGAAAAAAACCAGATAGGAGAAGATATTATTTAGATCTTGCAACTAATGATTTCCAAAGGTTTGTCTTTCTCTATAAATGTATCTGCTAAGTTCTCTTCTGATAGTTCCTACTGAGGACACTGTGATATGGTACACTATTATCAGCAGGGGATCGTTTTTTAGGAAGGAGTACAGGGGAAAATCATACTGAAAATGTTTCAAATTTACAAAATAATCTAATATATATGAAATATCTCTCATCTCCTGATCTGCATCTCAGTGGGAATTCCAGTGAAACACATTTAGGAGAGTCTAAGAAAATTCAGTGTTACCATATTTAAGTTTTAAAAACTCTAGGGAGCTCAAAACATATAGTAACGAGTACAAGGAAATAGTTATAGTTTGTCCATAACTTCTTTTCTACATAATGAATGCAAAAGCTGTACCGCAACATGATACTGTCAGGTTCATCCTTCCCCTTTGGGGAGAAAGACTGTTATATATTTATTATAACTACCTTAACAGTTCTCTGTATTATAAGTAATAATCTATCCAGTGCCAAATATGATAAATGTTGACTAGTGATGGAGTTTGTAATGGAGAACTTTAACTTTGTGTTTGTAAAATGTGTTGGAAAGTGAGATATGTGGCATGCCACTGAAGAAAGATGTAGACTCAAGTTTAATTGGTTTTCTTAGAGTAGCCAGTCTGGGCCCCGGCAATGGAAAGTCTGTCTAGAGAAGACTGTAGCAGTATAAGGCACTTGTAAACGTCCCTCCATTGAAGAGCCCTGAATTGACCAGCCCAATCCCAACAGCAGCTGGCATTAGCCAGGAAGTTATCCTATCTTCTGGGCACTTTCTGTCAGTGACTGTACATTAAAATGCACCGTTAGCAAGGCTGAGGATCTGGCCCTTCAGCTGGAGGAATTCAGTATTTAGGGGCTGAAACCAAATTATGTAGGGACTAGCCTGTACAGGAAAATAAAATTCCTGACCTGTTTTGTGATCTGTTTCCCTGGAACCGTGGGCCTCCTTTGCACTGGTGTAATACAGGTAACAGTAGCAGCGTTATTCCTGATTTATTACGTCTAGTATAAATGCAAGCAAATTCAGACCCTTGTGTGAAGTGAAGTCCATGAAGACACTTTGAGCACATAATGTAATTGTGAGAAACCACATTATTTTATGTACAAACCTAATCTGTGTTATCAATTGAAGACTAAGAATAATTCATATATTTCCCCTGTGTTTTAACAAAAGTGGTTTGAATGGCCTTGATGTTGGTATATAAAATATTGTCACACAGTAGAGGAACATTTCTTTTAATGACCCTTCAGAGGGCCATCATAATAGTCATTAACATTTCTGTAATTGAATTGCACAGTAATATTTGATTAAATAATCAAGTAGTCACCTTTAGTGAAGATCTCCTGGGCAGTTAACAATGGGAATAACCCTCACAGAACTGGGGTTTGCTTCCCAGCTTAGTTATTCAAAAAAATGGCCTGCTGGGCTTGTTAGTAGGAAACTGTAGCAAAACAAAACTAGATGAATATCACCAAAAATAATGTGAACCTCCTGGTTAATTTATGACCTCTCAAAATTAGACCTCAATCTTAGCCCCCTTTTGAACAGGGAAACGAGAAATGGTACACTGCACCTTGAATACTGTGTCCAGTTCTGGTCGCCCCATCTCAAAAAGAATGTCATGGAACTGGAAAAGGTTCAGAGAAGGGCAACACAGATGAATAAGGGCATCGAACATCTTCCATGCAAGGAGAAACTAAAAAGATTAGGGCTGTTCAGCTTAGAAAAGTGATGTATAAGGGAGGATATGATAGAAGTCCATAAAATCATGAATGATGTGGAAAAAGTGAAGTGTTATTTACCATTTTCCAGTACTGATTTGCCCATTCTTATTCAGCACCGACCTCCAACCAGAGGTCACTCAATGAAATTAATAGGCTGCAGGTTTATCACAAACAAGAGGAAGTGCTTTTTCAGACAATTAACCTATGGAACTCATTGTCATCGGCTGTTGTGATGGCCAAAAGTATAACTGGGTTCAAAAAGAACTAGATAAGTTCATGGAGGTGTGACGTTATTGACATAAACTGGGACCATATAGATCATTGTTGCAATCAAGGTCCTGTAGTTGCACCCAAATCTTGTATAAAGGGGGTCAAATGGGGTGTCTAAGACAAGGTTATGGTTTACTGGTTATGATTATGCTGTCTATATGTGTGTATCAGTTTTGTAGTTGAAGTTATGAATATTGGCTCTATACTGTATGGCAAACTTATGCTATGCTTCTGGGTGACACATCCCAGACAAGCTGGGATTAGCTCTGCCTAGCCTGCTTTATGGCCCATTAAGGACCATCAGCTATACAATGGACCCATTGAGAGAAGGCAAATATGCCTTCAGACTCAGCAAAGTATGCAGGGACTGGCCCACGTGACTCCAGGCTCCATTTTGCTGTAATTTTCCACAGTAAGAACACCTGGAAAAGACTATATAAGGCTGATGCCTTATCTCCATTTTGTCTTCAATCCTGCTTCTTACCTCTGGAGGGACTTTGCTACAAACTGAAGCTCTGAACAAAGGACTGAGGACCCATCCCAGCTGGGGATGTATTCCAGAGACTTAATTTGAACCTGCAGTCTATTCTATCACCTCTGCAAGCCTGAACCAAGAACTTTGCCATTACTGTATGTAATTGATTCCATTTAACCATTCTAACTCTCATCTCTGTCTTTTTTCTTTTATCAATAAACCTTTAGATTTTAGATTCTAAAGGATTGGCAACCGCGTGATTTGTGGGTAAGATCTGATTTGTATATTGACCTGGATCTGGGGCTTGGTCCTTTGGGATCGAGAGAACCTTTTTTCTTTTATTGGGGTATTGGTTTTCATAACTATTTGTCCCCACAACAAGTGGCACTGGTGGTGATACTGGGAAACTGGAGTGTCTAAGGAAATGGCTTGTGAGACTTGTGGTTAGCCCGTGGGGTGAGACCGAAGTCCTCTTAGTCTGGCTGGTTTGGTTTGCCTTAGAGGTGGAAAAACCCCAGCCTTGGACTGTAACTGCCCTGTTTAAGCAATTTGTCCTGAGTTGGCACTCTCAGTTGGGTCCCGCCAGAACCACTTCATCACAGCAGGATAGGTCCATCAATGACTTTTAGTCAAGATGGTCAGGGATGCAAGTCCATCTTGTGGAGACCCTGAACCTCAGACTTACACAAGCCAGGAGGGGAAGACAGAGATGGATCTTTTCAAAATTGCCTTGTCCTGTGCACTCCCCCTGAATCTCTGGTACTGGCCGCTGTCAAAGACAGGATATTGGGCTATATGGAGCACAGGTCTGACCCAGTATGGAAGTTCTTACGTTCTTATTTATCCCCAAGATATGCAGCAGAAGGATCAGGAATAAATACCTATGGTTATTTTAGTGACTATTAGTTTTGTTACTTTAGAGATAAAATAACTACTAGTAGGTTTATCTGCCAGTAATTAGCTTGTTATTTTTTGTGCAGACTCTTCTGTACTTTGGGGTATTATTAAGCACTTCACCTCTGCAAGACAAGTGACATTTAATTTCTGATTTTAACATGCAGCCATCATCAGTGCAGTTGAAAAGATATAAATAGGAATTGAAAATCTTCAGGATAAAGGAACATGAGGAACGTGAGCATCAAAAGAATAATTGTTTCCCTACAATAACAACTGTAACTACTACTCAGATTTACTAGTTGACACATCAGTATGATTTGATGGGACTGAATAATTATCCTTAGATAAGATCACTAGCGCTGCCACTATGGACAGAAATGCATTGTACATCAGAGAGTGCTGCTTTGCTAGAATGTGAGAGAACCTCAGTGTAAATCTTTTGTAATTCTGCATTTAACTAGACTGTTGAACAGAATACTTAATCTTCAATATCTCATTGGGTGTTATATATTTTAAAGTTTTCAGGAGGTCAGAAAATCTAGATTAGTGGATATGCTGGTTTTCTTTGTAAAGTAGAAATTAAAATAGAAATGTTCCCCATCTGTATCTAATGCATATTCATATACACAAATGTTTTCATTCATGTGAACACAACATTTTTCATTTGCTTGAACACAGACTGCTTACAAATGTAGATTTTGAAATGTGTACACAACCTGGGCTGCTGTGAATGTTTGGAGAATGTGGTATGAACACAAATTGGAAGAGTGTGGGTCTAATTATTATTCTCTCTGGGCATGTCTACATTGCAATGTAAGCCTAACCCCCGTTCCATCTACATACAAATTGTGCTAACCCAGGGCTCAGACCAAGGGTCCCAAGTCCCCCTAGGAGTAGAGGGCCTGAGCCGGAGTCAAGCTAGGACTCAGGGTTCAAGCCCTATTGATTTACAGTGTAACTCCAGGCCCACTAGACTAATGCTCTGGGAGTCCACCAAAAGTAACCCACAAACCCACAGGCCAACTTTCTTTGTCCTCTGAATAGTCAAGATTGGTAGACAGTTAAGTTTTCCTACTTTGCACCATGAACAAAGAGTGACAGTGGCCATATTGTGGGAGGGCACAAGGAAGTCTGGGCTATTGGTAGCTGGACTCGGGATCACATAATGCAGTGTAGATATTGGAGCTCTAGGTCGGGACCCAGTGTTCAACAATTCCTAACCTGAGGTTACAAATGAATGTAGACACTCAAGCCCGAGATTAATAAACCCAGGATCTGGTAACTCCAGTTGTACTTATCCTGGGCTTACACTGCAGTGTAGACATACTGCATGTGTTCTTTGCCCTCCATGATCAATCACACAAGTATTGCTCAAATAATCAGAGATAAAAACTCCGGCCATCATTTTACAAATCTGGGTGCTGAAAGTTAGGATCCTAATTCCCCATTTAGGAATCAAAATTAAAATTGTCAGGCATTAATGGGAGTCACAATCAATCATAACCTTTGACAATCAGGCTACTTATTTAGATGCCTAATATGAATGTATGAGTTTAGCTTTGGGGGCTCAGGTTGAAAATGTTGGTCGTTCCTCACAATGTAATATAAAGGCTGATGAAATAAATGGAGCTATGCCAATTTACACCTGCTAAGAATCTGGCCCCATTTATCATGACGACAATTGACACAATACTAAAAATGTAGTACAGAGAAATGTTTTAATGAACACTGCCTACTGTCTGGCAAACAAGAGGTTAACATCAACTCAGCTTCCCTCTGTCCCTGCACAGCCCTTTAGAGGAGATAATGAGGCCAGGCTGGAGCCCTCAGGACAGTCTCTGATCAGAAACTCATAAGAGTGACTATGTGGAAGACTGAAGGGACGGATGCCTGGCAGTAAGGAGGACTCAGTACAAAGACACTGCTTGTATGCAAACAATTTAGGTTGGAATTTGCAGGAGCTTGTGTGAGAGAAAGTGGCAGTTGAGGTGCCCAAAAAGCAGTGGTTGGGCTCTTCTGGCCACACAAGGCATTTTCACAAAGAGGGTGTAATCAGGCACAAAGACCCCTGAATGTACAGGTGGGTGTGACAAATAATGGGGTGTGTGAACTTGGTGTGTCTAAGAGCCTGGACACTTATCTTGATGTTTTAGAATTATCCAGAGGCTCCTTATGCACCTGAATAGGCGCTGTTTCTAGGGATATGTCTATATACAAGCACCATAGCAGCACAGCTGCAGATACACCACTGTAGTGCTGTAGTGCAGACACTGAAGGCTGTTCTACACTAGGAACTTACATCAGTATAGCTATGTCTCTCAGAGGTATGAAATATCCACACCCCTGATAAAAACAGCTATACCTACCTAACCTTTGGTGGAGAAAGTGCTAGGTCAACAGAAGAACTCTCTTGGTCGGGTGGATTACTTACACCGACAGGAGAACAGTGTAGTGTCTACACTGAAGCACTATGTTGCACTGTAGCATTTTAAGCCTAGACATACCCTTCCTACAACAACAAAAGGGGTTTTTCCATTGCTAAGGTAGATCCACCCCCTTGAGAGGCAGTAGCTAGGTTACGACAGAATTCTTTCACTGACATAGCAGTGTCTACATCAAGGCTTAGGTTGGCTTAACTAACTCTGTCAGAAGGTTGAATTTTTCTCCCCTGTGAGTGATATATAGGGTGACCAGATAGCAAGTGTGAAAAATCAGGACAAGGGGTGTGGGGTCATTGGAGCTTATATAAGAAAAAGACACAAAAATCGGGACCGTTCCAATAAAATTGGGACATCTGGTCACCCTACTGATGTAGCTATATTGACCTAAGTTTTAGATGTTGACCAGGCCTAAGTGTGACTCTACCATAAGACTCTACCATAACCAGCTTAGCAGGTGCAAGTTGAAATCTCTCTGTTATGTAACCTCCGTTCTCCCCTAACCCCTTCCTTAGGCCTGTCCTGAGATTTACACACAGCTGGACATACATTCTCAGTTCAACCCTTTTTTCTCTGCCCAAGCTCCATTTTTCAAAGAAGATGAATGTAAGAACTGAAATGTCAGTTTTATGGAAATTTCTGTGATTTTGAAATTTGTTTTGTTCATTATTGCAACAAAAACAAGAAATTTGAAAATTTCTCACAAAATGAAAAAAAAAATAATTTCAGGTCAATCAAAAACCTTTCCTTCAATTTTGACATTTTTAATTTTTCAATTTTCTAAATAAAATTAAAAGATACTTCTAAATGAAAAGTAACTTAAAACAAAAAAACAAAACATTCCATTCCATAAATGGCAAAACAGAACAACGTAACCTTATCAAAATACATATTTTCATTTTCTTCCTACAAAACATTTTGTCAAAATCAAATGTTCCCATGGGAATTTACAGTTTCAATAAAAGGACCTTTGCCGACAGAAAAATGTTCCATCAGAAAAATTTCAACTAGCTTGAATGAACACAAAATAAAGCTTAGTCGGAACTTAAGTGGTGCATTAGACCTTGTGAAGGAATACTGCAATTGAATTTCTTGTATGAGTAAATTGAGCAGGATTTGGCTCTGTGACAGAAAGGAAGGAAACTCAGAGTTGGCAGTCAATACATACTTTTAAAAAGTTATCAGATGGACTGGAATGCATCAAATGCCAATAAATCATTGCCACTATGCAAAATAAGAGTCTCTCTTTTTTTTTTTTGACGGCTTTGCCAACCCAGCTTAAAGCCAATTTATTTTCAGCTCAGAAAATCCTTTAATGCGCTAACAAAAAGCTTTTCAGGAGGGAAATAATGGCATATGTTGTTTGATTATTAAACTATGAGCCAGTCGTTTGTAACTCAGAAAAATAAGTGTATTATGGTTAAAATAATGTGACAATATGCTCAACTTTATCTGTTTTCTATTAGAAAAGCCACTATCATAATAAAAAGCTGTCCTAGGTAAAACAAAACAAAAGAAAAATCAAAAATGGTGAGAGTTAGCATGATATTTTATTTTATCTTTTGATGGGAGGTTGAGCGAATATTAAGAAGGGGATAAGAGAATATGTTTGAAGCTAAGTTTGATGGAGAGCTGGTAAATTCTCCATAGTTAAGATAGCAACAGCCTTTCCATTATAAAGAGAAATGCTTCTACCTCCCAAATTTCTTTGATAACATTTCTTTTGGATTAGAAATTAGAATGTAAAATGAGGAGGTCAAAGAGGGTTGGGATTTTTAGCTGATTTGGCAGAATGAGATGCAATGTAAAGATGTCAGTGGTTTCCTTTATTGTTTCCACCATGGAGAGGCCTGGAAATTTCTAACGGAGTTAGTTTAGTAGGAACTTCCCTTGATTTCATTGGAACTTGACTCTGGTTCTAGATTTCTGGCAATCACCAATGTCTTTTGGTATTTTGAAGTGAGAATTCACCCTAGTTTGGAATTCACTTATGAAATGGATATTTCAGATGACCCTAGAAGCACCTTTTTTAGGAAGATATTTCACTGCTACCGTTGTCGTGAAAAATAATGTTAATAAAAGGTGTGATGGAAGAATCTGTCAGTAATTTTATTTCTAATTAAAATGCTGATAAGCATGGGATTTTCAAAAACATTCAGAATTGGTCTAACTCTCCTCTGGCAGATGTCAGTGCTAAAGCTCCCACTGACTTCATCAGGATTAAAGTTAAGCCAATGCTGAGTGCTTTTGCACTGAGTGCTTTCGCACCCTTAGCTTTTTGTTGGTTGGTTGCTTAATCTGCTCTGCAATGTATGTTTGGGAAGGATTGTTTAAATGTATGTGGGAGGAGCACCATCTAAACATCTGCAAGGTCATCTCATTGTCCTCTTTCAAGTCCCTCCTTAAAACTTTCCTCTGCCATGATGATTACAAAAAGATTTGCATATGGTTAAGGAGCTGGTGTGCTGTTACCACTCCTTTTCATGATGACTAATATAACTTCATTGCTTCTGTGTGTTCTCATTAGCTATTTGTTGAATCTACCTTTTTTCCATCATAGATTCCAAGGACAGAAGAGACCACTGTAATCATGTATTTTAATATCCTGTACAACACAGGGCATATATTTTATAAAAACATCCAGTCCTCGATTTTAGCTTGAGTCATCTTATATTTAGACCACAATTCTGCATATACTTAATTTTATACTTCGTAAAGTAGTTTCATTTAAGACAACAAGACTATTCACCATATTTAAAGTTAAGCAAATGTGGAAATCTTTGCAAGATTAGTGTCATTGATTGTACTCTCTTTAGAGCAGGTATTGTCTTTTAGTTGTGTGTTTGTACGGCATCTTGCACATTGACATCATTATCCATGACTGGTGGACAATCATGCCTCTAGGCTCTACCACAGTGCTAATAATAAATAATAATAATAAATGAAAGTAATCAGTATTTGATAAAATGGTGATAGACACCTTAGACAAACCTAAGACAAACAGAACTTGCGAAGGACTGCAAGAAAGTCTTTAAAATTGAAGTTGGCTAGTAAGAAAGAGGGTTGAGGGTGATGTCTTACATCAAGTATTATGTGAAAGCAGTCACGGCAGAAAGGAGAATCCAGATAAGACTGGTGCAATCTGAGAGAATCAGAATCAGATTGGGGTTGTCCAGGAAAGATAAGCTAGAAAAGCAGAGAGGTTGCTGGGGGAAGCTGTTGGAATCCCTGGGAAGGGAGATAGTGGGGAACCTATCAAGAAGAACAGAGCCTCCACATAGCAAGCCCTTGGAGGCAGTGATCAGTTCAAAGGAGCAAAGAAGAACTCTGCCGAAGTAGGGGTGAAGAGCAGGGAACTTCAATAAATCCTAGACTGTGAAAGGGACTTCCATAGGTAGCCGTTTGAGAGCCAACTTTCTCCAACAGGGGCAAAAGCTGAGCCCAGACAGTGGGCTAAAGAATAGCCATAAGAGGGGAAAGGCATAACTGGTTTGGGTCTTTTGTTTGGTTATCTAGTTGGACTTTTGTTACCCTAGATGGGGATTGAACTGGTAATAGAACATGGTATTGCAAGTGTTTTCATTTCTAGTACCCACTATTGACCACATCTTTGGTTCTGTGATGGCCTGTCTCTTTCTGCATCTTACTTGGCAGGAGAGAAGGTTGGGCCAGACATAGAAAGAGACACATGCTTGCAGGACCAAATATGTGGTCAACAGGGAGTGCTAGAGATGAAGAATGCTGCAACATCAGTACCAACGGGCACTTAAGTGGTAAGTACTGTTGCTTACACCATCTCTTTCTTGATACTGTAACAGTTGAGATCAAAGGATCTTCAGCTAACACCTCCTCTTGCATTTAATTAACCTTGGAATTTACTTCCCAGTTGGTTTGAGAGAGCTAGAATCTGTTGGTATTCAGTGCATGCTGTAAGGATTATCATCTTCCAGGCTTTTGAGAAGATCAGTGGGTCTGAGGGTGATGAAAGGAATGGAAAGTTCACGCTGGAGGACTGGACGGGTGAAAAAGATTCTCTTATGCTTATTGGTCCAGTCTGCCTGTTATTTGTATAAATTGTTTGCCTGTGCAACTAGTCCACAAGATAGACACTTTTTATAAATCTAAATAAATAAAACAGAATTGTGGAGTGAAATATTGTAGTAATAAACAAATCATAAACATTTCAACAGTGAATGTGATTAAAACCATAACTATTCTGTCAATGATCATTTCCCACATGCAGTCCTCAAACTGTTATATGCACTAAATATAGCATCCAATGAGTTTAATGGTGATTTTTATCTCAGTATTGCAAGAGAATGTGATATCTCTTCTCTCACTGGCTCTTTATGCCAGTACATTAAGTTATTCATATACTAATATATTTTCTCTGAAAGATTAGAGACATTCTCAAAGCAGGCTACATAATAATAATTAGAATAAGCATTTATATAGTGCTTTTCATCTTTAAAATCCTTTTCAAACATTATCCACAGAAATCAGGAAATATAAGTGGGCATTGGCGTGACCCTAGAGGAAAGATTTAAAAAGTTAAAAACAGATTACCTTTGATTTTAATATCTGGCAATTCAGTTTATTTCAGGGACATAAAAACATACTAATTTTTTTAATGCAATGTTGTTGTAGCCATCTTGGTCCCTGAATATTAGAGACACAAACTGACTGAGCTAATATCTCTTATTGGAAACAACTTCTGTTGGTGAAAGAGAGAGGCGTTTTAGCCTACACAGAGCCATTCTTCAGATCTGGGATATATTCTCAGAGCATCACTACTAAATAGAAAGTGGAACAGATTGTTTAGCATACATAGTTAACACATATTTCAAGGGCCATTTAAGGTGAAGTTGTCCAGTAACACCTCTTCAGTCAAGGGGTGCACAGGTTTAGTGCAATTGTAGTGACAAGTCATAAATCCTGTGTCTCTATTCAGTCCATGAGTTTTAGTGTCTAGCAGAGTTATGAATTTAAGTTCCCAGGTTTGTCTTTTTCAGGTTTCCTTTGAGGATGAGAACTGAGATGTCAGATATAAAGTGATCACTTTGTGAAAAGAGTGTTCAGCCGCATGTGATATGGTGTTTTTCTCTTTTATCACTTTTCTGTGTGAGTTCATTCGAGCGCATAGTGATTGTCTGGTTTCACCCACGTAATTATTATTGGGGCATTTAGTGCACTGCATGAGGTACACCACATGTTGTGATACGCATGTGTAGGACCCATAGATCTTGAAAGGTGTTATCTCCCATGACCTTATGACTGGAGAGGTATTAACAAGAGTTACAAAGGGATCTCACAAAACTGGGTGATTAGGTAACAAAATGACAGATGAAATACTATGCTGATAAATGCAAAGTAATGCACATTGAAAAACATAATCCCAACTATACATACAAAATGATGAAGTCTAAAATAGCTGTTACAAGTAAAAAAAAGAGATCTTGTGATTATTGTGGATAGTTCTCTGAAAATAATCACTAGATGTGCAGCAGCAGTCAAAAAAGCCAACAGAATGTTAGGAGCCATTAGGAAAGGGATAGATAATAAGACAGAGAATATCATAATGCCACTAAATAAAGCCATGGTATGCCCACACCTGGAATACTGTGTGCAGTTCTGGTTACCCTATCTCAAAAAAAGATACATTAGAATTGGAAAAGGTACAGAGAAGGGAAACACAATTGATTTAGGGTATGGAACAACTTGCATAGGAAGAGAGATTAAAAAGACTGGGATTTTACAGCTTGGAGAAGAGATGACTAAGGTAAGGTTAAGATAGAGGTCTACAAAATCATGAATGGTGTGGAGAATGTGAGTAAGGAAATGTTAATTACCCCTTCACATAACATGAAAACCAATGAGGTCAACCAATGAAATTAATAAACAGCAGGTTTAAAACAAACAAAAGGAAATACTTCTTCCCACAAATGCACAGTCAACCTGTAGAATTCATAGCCAGGGGATGTTGTGAAGGCCAAAAGTGTACCTGGGTTCAAAAAAGAATTAGATCATTTCATGGAGGACACGTCTATTGATGGCTATTAGCCAAGATGGCTAGCAATGCAAACCCCAGGCTCTGAGTGTCCCTAAACTTCTGACTCCCAGATGCTGGGACTGGCTGACAGGGGATGAATTATTTGATAATTTCCCTGCTCTGTTCATTCCCTCTGAAGCATTTGGCATTGGCCACTCTTGGAAGACAGGATACTAGACTAGATGGACCATTGGTATGAGCCAGTATGGCCATTCTTATGTTTTTAACAGCGCACTTCACCTTGAATGATCCCCTAAAAAATGTGTATTTAGTATATATTTTAGTATATTTTGTATATCTGAGTATATTTTCCAGACTTGAAGAGCTCTGTGTAAGCTCAAAAGTTTCTCTCTCACCAACAGAAATTGGTCCAGTAAAAGATATTACTTCACCCACCTTGTCTCTCTATTTTTTCCAATGTTGATGATCATTTTAGCTTTCATGTATAAGAGACCAGCATAAACATAAATGCAGAAGGGTGTGTGAATGCCCTCCGTGATATTTTTGCAACTTGCAACTTAGAAAAATATCTGTGTAACAAATTACAAGAATTAATGAGCCAGATCCTCAGCTGGCATCAATCAAGTATACCTCAGTTGAAGTCAATGGAACTGTGCTGAACTACACCATCTGGAAAATCCCCAAAATTTATGTAAGACCTGTGGTCTGAAACTCTAGATGCTAAGGATCTCTCTGTTCCCATCTCTTGGTGAAGAATGGTCACAGAGCTACTTAATATGCATGAGCTATTTACCCAGAATTCCAGAGGGACAGATGCTCCAGAAGGGGAAGGGGCTTTCTGCTATCATGTGTTGGTCAACAAGAAGAAGTACAGCTTTATTTGCATAAGCTTTCTACTCACAATTCCTCCAGTGGGAGTCACCATAATGGTACGCAAACTCAAAGCTACCATGGGAGAATGTTTTTTTTTTTTTTATCACTGATGGATGGTTGTTGTGTTTTCCCAAGATGATGCTATTCCCTTTTCTCCTAAGAAAATTTTCTGTGTTTCATACAGAGTCAGTGCTTGCAAGTGGAGATAAACTGCCTATTAAAGGTGTCCAGGAAAAGTATTTAGTGATCCCAGAAATTCTGAGGGAAGCAGGGGCTCAAGCCAGTGGCAGTGTATGTAAGTTTTAAGAAGGACCACTCTGTACTCTATTTGAACCTGAATCTTGTTGCTTCTGGCAACACCTGACTGAAGACTTTTGTGTGTGTTAGTGTTGGAGCTGGTTGGAAATTTTCTGATGTGATGTTTTTCCATTGGAAAATGCTGATTTAGTCAAATGGTCCAGCGGAACCTGTTGATTTTAGTGAAATTTCATCAGTATGATGGGATGTGTAACCCTTCTGCCCATCTAAGTTGGCAGCAACAAGGGCCGGGTTCTGTATCTAGGGGTTCCGTTTCAATAACGCAATGCAAAACCAGCTCGAGCCCCCACCCAGTGACCTGGGACAATTAAATACCACCCCGCAGGCACCTCTAAGAGGCAATACTTCCCCTCTCGCAAGCATGGCGTCTGAGTGTAGCAGAAAATGTTTAATAACATGAGGTAAATGACATCAGCATTAAATTGGGAAAACACCACAAACTGGATTCATAGCACAAACCATGAGCAAAAGACCCACCCCCAAAGTCCCAAAAGTCCAACACCCCAAAAGTCTCTTGAGTCCAGCAACCCCAAAATCACCCAAAAGTCCAACAACCCAAAAGTCTCTGCCCCTGGTCAGTGCAGCCCCAGAGTTCAAAAGTTTATCTGCAGAGTCTTACCTCCCCCCCAGCCTGGGTGGAAATGGGGGGAAGAAAGGGGCACACGGGGTATTAAGGGGCACCTTATGTGGTCCAAGGCCGACTGCCCCGCCTCTCCATGGGGTTCTGCTGCAGTCTTCACCACGAGCCGTTCCACTCCACCAGCCACTCCGCTCCTCCAGCTGTTCTGTGAGCCGCTCCAGCTGTCCCGCAAACTGCTCCACTCACCATCCCGTGGGCAGCACCAACTGTCCCGCAAACTGCTCCGCTTGCCGCTTAGCAATAAATCTTCAGGCTCCCCCACTAGTTAACACAGCACTCAGTGATCTCAGCTTATAGTGATTTCAGCTTGTAGTAGGGGAGCCCCAGTGCTAGTGCACTATTGGCCCAAAGTGAATTCAGCATAGCCACCTGTAATTAGACTCTTAAATTATGCATCCGAAGAAGTGGGCTGTAGTCCATGAAAGCTTATGCTCTAATAAATTTGTTAGTCTCTAAGGTGCCACAAGTACTCCTGTTCTTCTTTTTGTAGACTCTTAAAGGAGTCAAAATTAGCTCTGCTATTCAACAGTGGAGAGAGGAGGTGGTGCAATTGGTGTTTCAGGCCCTCAAAAGGGGCCCATACTATCAGGTACAAATACCTGTCCCCAGCATCTCTCCATTCACTGGGTTTTGTAACCCATGCCCTTGTCTAGCGAGTGCTACTTAGTTAATGGTGAGTCCCTCCGTCATACAACAGTTCCACTGGCCTTGATTCACAGAATCAGGGTAACAACACTTTATTCTTCCTGCCTCAATAACAGAGAAACTGGGGATCCCACACCAGCCAAAGTAACCACTTTCAGTTGCTGTTGTCCCAGGCTAGGCGGGTGGGTGTGCCTATGCAAACAAGATCAGCCCCTGCATGGGGAGCACGCAGGTTGAGGCCTGATATAAGGACCCTGGACTAATGCTGGTGGGATTTTCTGTCCTCCTGGAAGAGGGAACTATAAGCAAGGGTGGGCACATCCAGAATGGAAGTAATGGAAAGGTGAATATATGCTTCTGCCTCCTCAATATTTTCCACACCCAAATATCTTGTGGAGGCAAGAGTGGGATCTGGCTTTGTTTTCACCCTAGCATATGCATGGTGAGGTGCAGAGGTGAGAGCAGGTCCCAGAGGAGGTGCTGGAGCAGCCATCATGGCACATGAAATTGGGTCAGCCCCCAGGTAACAGATACGGGACACCCAGTGGGATACCCGGACCAGAGGAAAGAAAGGATTTGGAGCATGTGTGCCAGATCCAGAGGTGACAAAGCATACTCCCTCTTTGAGTATCAATAGCTCCCTTCATTCCCTCCTCCTATCTCTCCACACCAGAGGTAGTCAATAGGTGGACCACAGGCCAAATACAGACAGCCAGACTCTTTTGAATAGACCCCGCAATCTTTTTATTTACTTATTTTCATTGTTGTTTATTATTTTCCCTGGAGTATGTACCTTGACCACGAAATTTGTACCTTGACAAAAAATAATTGACTACCTCTGGTCTAAATTGGTCTAAAAACTCCTAGTTTGATCTATTCATTTATTGCAATAAGGACTAGCACCAATGAGTATTTTATTGAAAGTTTGATGGTTCATCTTTGTATTGATTTGCTATACATTTTGAACCTGACATCTGCATAGTCCCCAACAGGCTGAATTACTTTTCATTCACAGCAAGCTCCCACACTCTCCCTAGCCCTGACTATAAGAGACCTGGCTGAAGTTTGAGCCATGAGAAGAGGCAGACCAGCACAGGCTGCAGCAGCTGTCATTAGTAAGGGGTGGTAGACAAGAGGAGACTGTTACCCCACCCCCAGTCATAATGGTAACTCTGCTCTTCTACAACAGGAACCAGGCAAGTTTCCAATAGAAAAATTTCTAGTTGCCTCCTTGGCAGTCCACCTGGAGGGCTGATTGGGAATCTGGGAGATGTGGAGCCAGAGCTTGAAGATTCCAAGCTCCACAGGAGCCTGACTGGAAAGGTGATGCAGAATCAGGGCTTCCTGGCTCCTCAGGAGCCCACAGAAAAGAAAGGTTCTCAGGGTAGCTGGCTCTCCAATTCCTGGGGCAACTGGCTTCCTAGGCTCAATTCTCTGATTCCCGAGGGCAGCCAGCTGTGCGGAGTGGGTTGGATCAAAAATAAGTAAACAAAACTTGTCTTTATTCCTTTCGGATAAACAGAATCATCTGTTCTCAAAGTTAATCTATTTTTATACTCCCAGAGAATATAATGTATATTTGGGAAATCACATGTTCCCAAGAGTCTGATGAAATTTCTATCTCCAAACTTATGTTTGTATGTATGTAGTCAGTTGTCCTTGTGCAAAGTGGTGTAAAATGCTACTAAGCTAAACCTCCATGATAGAGAATTAACCACACACCTTTCCCTTTGCCCACCAACATCATACATCTTACACACCAAAAAGCCAAAATTCATTAGATTTCCTTTGCAGGACTAGGAAAATCTGCTAAAATACTTACATTTGATTTTATACTAGCTGAAATTCTATATAGTGTTTGTGAGATAAGTTATAATTTCTGTCCAGGACCTCTCAAGGGGAATAGTGTTTTGAATAGTAGTTTTATTAAGATTTATTGAATAGTAATTCTAAAGAGTGTATTACTGCTCTAAGGTATTAATTACCAAAGACTGTAGGAAACTCATCTTGAGACTAAAGTAAGAGAAAAGCAAACATGGGGGAAGGGATGGCTCAGTGGTTTGAGCATTGCCCTGCTAAACCCAGGGTTATGAGTTCAGTCCTTGAGAAGACCATTTAGAGATCTGGGGCAAAAATCTATCTGGGGATTGGTCCTGCTTTGAGCAGGGGGTTGGACTAGATGATCTCTTGAGCTCCCTTCCAACCCTGATATTCTATGAAAAGGGCTTACCAAAATGGATACAGACATAGTATTTGATTTTCAACAATAAAATATTTTCAGTCTAGCATTCTGTGTCCATATGTCTTAATCTAGTAGCAATGATGCTATCTTTGTGGGATATTAAGTACAAGAAACAGGCTTCCTTGCACTTCTTACTAAGCAGTTCAACTGTATTCTGCTATTTAATATTTTACACAGTATCAAAAGCTAGAGTTGCAACTAGTTTTCGGTTATAAGATTGATTTGTATAGACTATAACAGGGTTAAAAAAAAGAACTAGATAAGTTCACAGAGGATAGGTCCGTCAATGGCTATTAGCCAGGATGGGCAGGAATGGTGTCCCTCTGGTTCCCAGAAGCTGGGAATCGGCAACAGGGGATGGATCACTTGATGATTATCTGTTCTCTTCATTCCCTCTGGGGGACCTGGCATTGACCACCGTCGGAAGACAGGATACTGGGCTAGATGGACCTTTGGTCTGACCCAATATGGCCATTCTTATGAGCATCCAACTTCCTTAATTTCCTTAAAAGAAGATCCTTTTTTATTTAAATTGTCCCTGTTCTATCTGCTAGAGGATTATTTGGGTAAAGGGGGGGTGTCCTGGAAGAATGTGAGGTTAACTGAACAAAGTTTCAGAGAGATGAGAATTTCAAAGTATGTGCTTTTTCACTTTCAAAAAAGTCTGTTTCTGTGCATCATAGTTGTTTTTAAAAATTGGTTTAAATCCTCCAAATTTGATTGTTCATTTATTGCAATAAGGACTAGTACCAATGAGTATTTTATTGAAAGTTTGGTGGTTCATCTTTGCATTTTGCTATATATTTTGAACCTGAAGTCTGCACAGTCCCCAAGATGCTGAATAACTTTTCAGTGTTTTTGACTGAGACGCAGAAGCTCTATAGGAACAGACACACCCACTACATCCAACTGCCCATAAAATTGATATTCTGCAAGATTAGAAATCACATTCAGCAGGCAGGATGTTTTATAAGGCCTTATCCAAAAGTCATCTATATAGTTAACCACATGGCACTCAATTAGTCTACCTCAAAATCATAAATGAGTGAATTAATGGTAATAGGAATTTAAACATCTGGTTCCAGTGAGTCCCAGTACTGCAAACTAGAGGTTTAGGTGCCAATCGTATAAACATTTATGCATTTGCTTAACTTTCCTATTGTGACTAGTTGATTGACATCAATGGGACTACTCACAGTAGTAATGTTAAGCATGTGCATAAATGTTTGTAGGAATGAGGCCCTAGACGGCCAGTTTGGGAGTGATGGTTCTGAAAATTCTTGGCCTCTTATATTTTGGTTTAGATTTGCTATTGGGTAATGGATCTGCTATGTCTTACTATTTTTGACAGCCCAAATACATTTATAGAGACACAGATCCTTGTGCCAGAACAATGATGCCCTAAATCAGGATCAGCAACCTTTAGCACGCAGCCCGTCAGGAAAATCTGCTGGCGAGCCCGGATGGTTTACCTGCAGCATCCACAGGTTCAGCCGATCGCAGCTCCCACTGACCACGGTTCGCTGTTCCAGGCCAATCGGGGCTGCGGGAAGCCGCGGCTAGCACATCCCTCAGCCCGCGCCACTTCCCGCAGGTAAACAAACCGTCCCGGCCTGCCAGCGGATTTCCCTGATGGGCTGCATGCCAAAGGTTGCCGATCCCTGCCCTAAATATTTATTTCATGTTTATGCCCTGAGATAAGATACATCCAAAGATCTCCTGGCTGTACTGTATAGATTTCCCTATTATTCCAGACAATCTCTTTCAGTTATAGGGCCTTAACTTGCAATCCTTACGCGGGAAACCCTCCCAGAGATGTCAATGAGTGTTTTAGTTAAATGAGCATTGCACCATCAGTTTGAATCTCTGTGGTGCTTTAAGAGACTGACACCTGAATGAAATCAGTCAACTAAAATTACTTGGTTAGAATGATTCTCCCATAATACTGTAATTAATTACATTTGCATTACATTTTAAAAATTCATAATTTTAGATCACACTCAATATTTTATTGCTTTTTTAGACTTACATAATTTATGAAAGGCCTGAGTCTACAACATTTATCCATACTGAGTAGTAATTAATCATGTGAGTATTCCCATCTCTGGTCGCTCACTGGGTCTACTGATGTGAGTAAGGAATGCAGAATTAGGCCCTCGTACTGCAAATTGCTCCATGCAGGCAAGGCCTGAAGGCAGTTATACGGACATAGAGATTACTAAGTGGTCCTAGAACATCCATAGGTCAGCAAAGCAACAGTTTAAAAGGAATAAAATGACCTATTAAGATTCATTCTAAGTGGAAGTGTTTTTCTTAGGGTACATCTCCACTGCACACCACAGGCGGTGTCATATAGAGTATGCATAGCTATATGCTGCAGGGAAAAGCAGTGTGTGTCCATGCCATGGTGTGTAGCTACATGCATCAGTGAAAGGCTACGGCGGTGGTAGGTAGTGGGGAAAAGGCTTTGGGAGCAGAGAGCTGCCTGAGCATTTCCCTTCTGCCTCTCCTCTGCCAGAGCCTCTCTCCCCACTGCTAGAGAGTTTCACTGCCAAGGGGAAAGGCTTTGGAGGCTCCCTGCAGTGCCCTGCCCCCCCAGTGGAGCCTTTCAGTGTGGTGGGGAAAGACTCTGACAGCGGGACACTACACTGCTAAAAATAGCAATGTAGATGGAGGCAACAGTGCTTGGGTGTGTAGAGAGCTGTGTAGAGTACATATATATGTACCCTAGGGGTTCAGGCATGACATTACTCTACTCACCTAATCAGCGCTTTACCGTCTACACTGCTATTTATACCCATTTCGGGGGCCTGCAGTGTATGAACTCTACATGCCACCGAAAGGAGTGTGCAGTGTAGATGTACCCTTAATGCACAGTATATGTATAGGGTGGGATTTCTAGAAGTGCTCAGTGTTGACCTAACTCTGGTCCACTTGACTTCAATGGGAATTTTAGGATTGAGGTCAATGGGAGCAGAGCTCAGCCATCCCTGAGAGCTTTTAAAAATCCCATCTATATAGGATGACCACTTTATAGCCAGCACTAATGAGTGGAAATATCTAGGGGAAGAAGGATGAGAGAAATCCAAATCCCCCTGAAGTTATTGGAAAGACTCCCATCACAGGAACAACACTGCAGTTCACAAAGCCTGAGTTAGATACCTAGGCTCTCTATATCAGGGGCACCCACCCGGGCATCTAAGTGCGCCCACGTACTGGCCGGCTGACGAGCATCCGCCAAAATGCCACCGAATTTCGGCAGCATTTCGGTGGCAACACCTCTGGATGATGCCACTTGTCGGCGGCATTTCGGCGAATGCTCATCTGCCGCCACGGTCCTCCGTGGCTCGTCGTCTGGCGCCTGCCAGACGAAAACGGTTGGGGACCACTGCTCTATACAATAGAATAGGTGTCTTAGACTGCAGTTCACAAAACCCAGACTAGGTGGTGAGGTGCCTAAACTAGCCAATGGGAGATGCTGATGACAGGGATGTGTCCTAAGCTTCATCCCTCTCACAGAAATAAGCATTACCTTCCAGTCTGGATCTTGGTGCCTATTCCTGCTCGTGATTCTCAGCTATGAACCATGTCCTTGAGTTAGGCACCTAAAGTGTTTCTTGCAAGAAGCCAGGGGGGAGGAGCTCCCTCATAATTTTCAGCCCAGCGGTTAGCACCCTCACTTGGGATGTGGGAGACCCTGAGTTCAAGTCCCACGTCTGCTTCAGGAAGAGAAGGGATTTACAACAGAGACCTGCCATCTCACAGGTGAGTGTTCTAAACATTGGGCATCCTGATGTAGGGCTTCCTCATTCTCTTCTGTTAAGTATGTATCCAAAGTGGAATAGCTTTAAAGAGACAATGGAGTAGGGAGACTTGACCATGGGTCTCCCACCTCCCAGTTGAGTGCCCTACCCACCAGGCTATAGCCTCATTCTCACTTGAGAGCTGTGTAGAGTACATATATATGTACCCTAGGGGTTCAGGCATGACATTACTCTACTCACCTAATCAGCGCTTTACCATCTACACTGCTATTTATACCCATTTCGGGGGCCTGCAGTGTATGAACTCTACATGCCACCAATTAATATTTATCTATTCGCAGTGGAACAGTTCAACAGGCGAGACTGAGACAAACTCCCAAGAGAATATCCTATACCCAATGATTACTGAAACCTGCCTGAGTGGTGGCAGGTCCTTGTTCAAATCCTTTCTCATCATCAGGCAGAGGGAAGACTTGAACCCAGGGTCCTATCCCAAGTGAGTAATCTAAATACTGAGTAAAGGTTATGAGAGAGGTTTTCCTCTGGCTGTTTTGTGTGGAGATGGGCAGTCTTTGAGTGCACCCATTAGATCAGGCCCACTCTGAAGTTTAAGCAGAAAATAGGTTCCCAGACACCTAGCGTGAGACAGCAGTGCACATGCCCAAAAGCAGAAAGTTTGGCACCTAGGGAGCTTTTACTGCAAAAACATAGGTTCCTAAATTCATTTGGCAGCCAAGAAGGGTTGAGAGGGTTGGGAGGCAGCCATGCAGGAGTCTTGTGATTCACAATGATATCTAAAAATGGGACTTGTGTGCCTAAGAACAGTACTTAGACATGTATTAACTACAGCTGGATCCTCTCCACACTGATGCTTAGTAGCTGCAGGATTTTCAGTCAATGATGCCGGGTTCAGTGATGGTTCCTAAAGTGACGCTGATCATGGTTTGATCCTGTCTAAACTTGCTGTTTCACCATTTTTAGCACCATGTGTTGCTGATACCCATTAAAATTAAAGGGTCAATTTGTGAGAACAGGTGAGAAGTTTAAATGACCTCTCTGCACAAAGCTTTAAGCCTAGTTCAGAGGGGCCACATATTGAGCTATGCTGTGCCATTGATTTTTTAGCAGAACTTACTGTTAAAACCAGTGAAGAGTTAAAAATGTTGATATATGGCACATTGATCTTCTTCACCCATGAGAATTTTTGTGTGTATGTTTTCTTTAAATTAGTCCTTCACTAGGCACAATAGGAAAGAAACTGCGGTAAGTTCCAAACAGAGGACTCATTGCAATTCTTAGGTGGCACCCTGCAGCACAAAATCAGAAGATCAAGCCTTAAATTTGCATTGGGTGAAAGCTGATCTATAGTACAGATCATTCATAATGCCCAGCTTATCACTTTGTTTTCATCTTGTGTGCCATTGCATTGTGCTAGGATAAAAAAAATATAGAATATCTAAACTTACTGGCTTCCAAACTTTCTGCACAAAGCAATCTTTAGTTATTGTTATATTGTAATTTAAAACAAGTTCTTATATCAGAACAAGATTCATTTCAGAAGCTATTTCCCCAGAGATTGGAGTATTTATTTTAAGCTTATAACAGTCAGTTGGTTTTGTTTGTTTTTTTAGATGGTTAACTTCCTCATCTCATAGTCACTGATAGTATAAGTTGTGTGTGATGTTATCATTATCTCTGTCTCCCAGGCCTTCCAAAATAATTGTCTCACCATCAGAAAAAAGACAAATGTATTTCTTCAATGTCTTAAATTCAAGGTGGGAAGATCTTAACTTAAAATTCAGCAGTATTTACAGATGGCAGAGATTGAGCTTTACTGAAAGTGCATGCATTAGTTACAAAGTTCTGTCATTTCAGGAATGATTCTTTGGAAGTCAACCAACTTTTGAACACGAACCAGTCCTGTGGCGTGGGTTATTTATGTGGGGGTTGCACACTTTGCTGCATCTATAAGCCAAGCATATTGCCCACAGCAGAGTAGATTTAAATAAAAGAAACCATAGTGTGAGATAAGCAAAATACACCGCTACCTTGATATAATACGACCTGATATAACACAAATTCGGATATAATGCGGTAAAGCGGTGCTCCGGGGGTGGGGCGGGGCTGCGCACTCCGGTGGATCAAAGCAAGTTCAATATAACGTGGTTTCACCTATAACGTGGTAAGATTTTTTGGTTCCCGAGAACAGCGATATATTGAGGTAGAGGTGTACTAACTTGTCATACATCCCTCATGATAGAGGGATGTTTAAAACCACGGCTATCAGTTGGGGGTATTGATTAGTATTGTATTAATTTTCAAAATTACTAAAGGGATTTTCAGGACTCATATATGGGTACATTACAAAGCAGTGAGTACATAAATCCTGATTAGTGAATGCCATTGTCCACATCCCCTATTAATAGTCATTCACTAGATTATTTTTTTCTAATAATAAAACTGGCATCATTTAATCTTTGACTTTACCTTGGGAAGGACCATCAGCCTCTACTATTTTGGCATTTCCTTCACTTTCAACTATGGGGGTCTGAGAGATAGAATTAGGGAATGAATGTTATTCAAAAATAACTGGTAAATCATTCTCATATTTCTTTTCACAGTGAAGCAGTAATAACATCAGCGCCTTGGCAACTTATTATTAAAATAATTACCTGTTACTGTCTGTTCAATACTTTTACTACCTCTCTAAACATGGTTACTTCTGTAGCTGAGTGAAAGACTGTCACATTGTTCTGTTGAAACAAGTTCTATTTTATTTTTTCCACAATAAGATGTTCTAGTACTTTGCATCTTACATCATTATACTCTGGAGCTGACTATATAATTAAAGTACACACAGTTACATGCTACCATTATTCATTTCTAATAGAGCCAGCTGTGAACAAACTCGAGTGTGGATAGAGTCTCAAGATAATGGAATGGCTACCAGTGTGCTATGTTTAATTGGATATGCTTAAGTGGGACTGCTGTTTTACTGGAACACTTCCTTGGGAGCTAAATTAGAGGAGTGATAATGATAACTAATGCTTAATCAGGAGAGTATTAGCAAAACTGTTGCTTAATACACTTACTCAATGCCAAAAGGCTAATGGGTGATTTAAAAAGTGTTTAATTGGTCTATCAAGTTATTTAAATTGTTCAAGTTCTTTATGAAATTATAAAAATCATATGGGGGGGGCTACACAAGACCAGCATCGTCAGTTAAACTACTATGAAATTCTGAGCTCTCGGTACACACTCTCCCGTCATCTGGACCTGAAGATCAGTGTCTATGTACCCATCGCTTCCCAGTTTTTACTACTGGGACTCTCTACCATTCAGTCTTCGATTGCTAAGTGAAGTGTTTTGGAAAAATCAACACTTCCATTCTTTCTGTCTCACTTGCTCCTAATTTATTTTTCCCCTTTAAAAGAATTCTTTCCCAGGTGTCTGTCTGGTGGGTTTTGCTCACATAATTGACCACCATATTTGGCGTCAGGAAGAAATTTTCCTCAGGTCAGATTGGCAGAGACTCTGGGAGTTTTTCGCCATCCTCTGCAGCATGGGGCATGGGTGACTTGCAGGTTTAAACTAGTGTAAATGGTGGAGTCTCTGCAAATTGGAGACTTTAAACCATGATTTGAGGACTTCAGTAACTCAGCCAGAGTTTAGGGGATCTATTACAGGAGTGGGTGGGTGAGATTCTGTGGTCTGGAATGTGCAGGAGGTCAGACTAGAAGATCATGATAGTCCCTTCTGGCCCTAAAGTCTGTCGGGCTCTGACTCCCATCTCTGCTCTACTCTGTCCCCCAGTCCAATGAGGAGAGGCATGAACGGCTGGTAACATTAAGCACTGTAGTGATGAACTGGTCAATGGCTTAGTAGATACAGAAGAGGTGGATTTTAAGTCTGATACATGTGAACACAACAGCATTTATCCATGTCCTACTTGGCTTTGTTTAAAAGGAAATATCAGCCATTATGTTAAATTCATCCCATACCTAGTGGGCCCAACACTGGACTGGGAGTCAGGAGACCAGAGCCCTATACCTGGCTCTTGCTATGTAACTTTGGTCAAGAATCTTAAGGTCAAATTTTCAAAACTGACCTTTAAATTTGGATGCCTCGGGTCTAAAGCTGGGCACTCAGAACACACATTAGACCACATCAAGCTGATGAGTTCAAGTTGATGGAGGGTGCATGTGCTCATCGGCAGTTCTGGATAGCATGCCTATGAATCAGATCTGTTCATTGGTAACTTTTGAAAACATGGACCTTGATTGTCATATGTACTAGTCTCCCTATCTGTGAAGTGGGAATAACAATTCTAGCCCTCCCTTTTGTCAAGCACTTGGAGATCTGTAGATGAATAGCATTAAGTATGTTTATACTTTTATTATAGCATACCAGGAGGGTAACAGCTTGCTGAAAGTCTTAACAATTCTATTTTGGTATCAAAATCATTGCTCACAAATGAAGAGCTGCAGAAACAGTCATGTTTGACCAATAATAAATCACTTAGTCTCATTTCTTATTCTCTGTAATAGTCACAGATACTAGTTTTCAAATCATTCTGGTGGGAGCAGCAGAACAGATAGGCTGCCAAGCTGGGTAATTAACTATCCATTCTGACGACACACTATTGTCCAATAAAGATTTAAATTAATATTGACTTATTACCTTTGCACCTCAGCTGCCACACCATGAGACCTGAAATCATACCACCCATCATTTAGAACATCCAGTCTTGGGAAACCACTTCTATTCTATTCAAGTAGCAATGGGTTGAACAAATAAATATGGTGAAACTCAATATTAAATCTCTAAAAGAAAAAACAACAATGAGGAGTCCTTGTGGCACCTTAGAGACTAACAAATTTACTTGGGCATAAGCTTTGGTGGGCTAAAACCCACTTCATCCCAGTTCAAAACATTTATAACATTCAAAAACCAGTAGGAGAGCACTTCAATCTCCCTGGACACCCAATAACAGACTTAAAAGTGGCAATTCTTCAACAACAAAACTTCAAAAATAGACTTCAATGAGAAACTGCAGAACTGGAATTAATTTGCAAACTGGACACCACCAAATTAGGCCTGAATAAAGACTGGGAGTGGCTGGGTCACTACAAAAAGTAATTTTCCCTCTGCTGATACTCATACCTTCTTGTCAACTGTTGGAAATGGGTGACGTCCACCTTGATTGCATTGGCCTCGTTAGTACTACAAAAGTAATTTCCCTCTCTTGATATTCATCCCTTCTTGTTAACTGTTGAGAATAGGCCACTTCCACCTTAATTGAATTGGCCTCATTAGCACTGACTCCCCACTTGGTAAGGCAACTCCCATCTTTTCATGTGCTATGATATATATACTGCTTACTGTATTTTTCACTTCATGCAACTGATGAAGTGGGTTTTAGCCCATGAAAGCTTATACCCAAATACATTTGTTAGTCTGTAAGGTGCCACAAGGACTCCTCATTGTTTTTGCTGATACAGACTAACATGGCTACCACTCTGAAACCTATTAAATCTCTGTAGAAATTTAAGATGGGATTTTTCAAAGCATAATAAGGGAGTTAGGAATCAAGCTCATTAAAATTCAATGAGATTTGGATACCCAATTCCCTTAGGTTTCTCTGAAAATCCCAATCTAAATTTTTCACACAGGTTTTGGTTGCTATTGTGACACCACTCACAAGAGCATTGCTGGTACTTAAGACTGGCACTGTTTCAGGAGGCCACTTTTCAGAAGTATATTTAGTTAGGTGTAGGTAAAATATCTGACTGGCCTTTGAGCATGTTAAGTGTGATCAAGCCCATCTCAAATTGTGTTGCCTCCTGTTATATAGTATTGTATATAGACTGTTGCCTTTACATTATAGAGTGACAGAGGCACATTTCAAAGTATATTCTGTTATAAAAAGCTGGTACATTTCACAATTCAAGATCCTTTGGCAATATCAACATGCTTTTTTCTTCAAATTTCCCACCAATGTAGCTCCCAGGTGGAAACAATGGTACAAGTGCTAGTGTAGACAAACCACTGTGTTTGCTAACCCTCTCCAGGGCCGGTTTAGTCAATGTGGTGCTAAAACACCCATGGATTGTCTCTCAGTAGTGCTAGTGTGATCAAGGCCCTGCTTTGGTCAGGTGTTTTGTGTGGGAGTATATTCTTCCCATAAGCAATAAAACATCTAATTTGAGCAGGATGATAATCAAAAGCATAAGGGATAAGTTGGACAATTCACTTTTAAAGTCTGTCCCTACTGCTTTGCTAAAGGACCAGTATTATGAAGACTTTAAACATACACACATACTGCTAAGAATGTGTTTAGTTGTGTGTCTAGATGATGCAAGTGACTTAAGTGTGAACAAATAAGATATGAAAAAATAAAGCCACTAGTATAGTCCTAACAATTATGCATGTCCTATTATGAAATGGGCTTTTATGGCTGTATTGAAATGTCTTTCTGCTTGTATCAAATGTACTTTGTCTTCCAAACAAAAATATTTAATGGCTTTTTGGATTTCCTGTAGACTGATAATTTATTTTAAGCTGCAAATGTGCATGCATACAGAGAGCTCAGAAAGTCTCAGTAGGAATGAAAAGCATATTAAGTAAAATCGAGTGATGCTTATTGTCTGTTACTAAATTAATTAGAGTAAGCCAGGTAATTTAGAAGGGCTGTTGATGCAGTGGGAGGGTTTTGGAAGCCAGAGGGAAGGCTTAAGAGTTTGGGAATTGACTGACATGATATCAAAGAGCCCTGAGAGGATGGGACGGTCTCTCAGTACTATTGTGATGGGGTGTACCAGGCATTTACTGCCCCCTGCTGGAGGCCCCACCACCTTGGCAAACCCCACCTTAGGAAGATGTCCTGCCAGAAGGGAAGAGCAGGAAGTTCAGAGCTCTAGGGGGTACTGAGAGAGGCCTCTCATGACCAGGTGCAGGCAGAACCATTGACTGGCAGTCCTCTGGCACCTAGAAAGGCTAAGAGTAGGGGGAGGCCAATCAGGGCCCATCAGGCCAGATACAGAGGACTGGCTGCTTCCACTGAATGCAGCCAGGAGAGGATTTCCCTGTCTAACCCAAGTAGCCTGGCCTAGTCAAGGGTTTAACACTGACAACACTGTGCATCTCCCTGAAGAACTAGTGTTTATATTATGGATTTTAATGCCCCAGTGGCTATTTTGAGTTAAAATTGTTTTCTGTTAACTCTGGAAGGGGTCTGGACCGAAAGCAGACCTGTCTGGAAACGTTGGCCATGGAAGCAGCAGACCATTGTAGAACCAGGACACTAGGGGCTCTTGTCTTGACACAAGGGGACACTCTGGTGATGAGTGCACTCTATAACAACTACCCACTACAAGCATTCAAAAACCTCATTCAGTGCATCAAATGCCTTAGTACCAACTGTGGGGATGAAACTAGACAATCACTATGCTCAATCAAATGAGCGCACAGAAAAAATGATATGACAAAAACACCATATCATCTATGGAATGAACACCTGTTACAAAGTGAACTTTCAATACGTATACTCAAAGTAAACCTGCACAACACCTTTGAAAGGCAAGGCTGGGAACTTACATTTATAACTTTGCTAGACTCTAAAAACATGGACTTAAAAGGGACACTGTTTTCATGGCTCTTTGCAACAGTCTAATACACACCTTTACAGCTAACCCGTAATGGCCCATGTCAAGCCACTTTTGGATAACAATCTAACCATTATTTCCCATTCCCTCTCAAATGACCTCCTGCAACGTGTTAGCCCTTATGCTTACCTATCTGTCCCAACTTGTATTTAGCTCAGAGATTCTCATTTCTTTTCTCAGACCTAAAGAAGAGCTCTGTATAGTTAGAAAGCATATAACTTCCACCGATGGAAGTTGGTCTAATACAAGATATTATATCACCTACCTTGTCTCACTCATATCCTGGGACAAACACAGCTACAGCAACACTGCAAACAAATGGATTATGCCTCATTCTGCAGGTTTTCCCATATTCGTCCTATCTCTAACTGTTTAAAGACCAAGACTTGCGTACTTCAGTGGAGGAAGAAGGAACTGGGTGAAGGTGGTACTCAGCAGGATAGTTGATTTTCACAAACTGGCAGCCAGGACTTTCATTATCTTATTCAGCATGAGGAGTTCTTTTCTGACTAACGCCCCACAGAGCATGAGTAGCAGTAGAGGTGTGGTGGTTCTAGCCATCCTAGCTGATTCATCAACCAGACCTGAGTCACAAGAATATGCAGCATCTCAGAATGGGACACATATGGGTAGTTGTTGCCAGCTTGCTTATGATCTTCCTTTTTTCATGTGGTTTGATGCTTGTGGAGATTTATTAGCCGCTGTCAGTGCGCTGCACAGATAGGATGCTTGGAACAAATTGTGGAAAATGGAAATGACATGCTTGCACTGGTAGTTTTGCTGAAGTATGCTTAGATTGGTTGTATGTTACAGTACAGCAGTTTAGGCTGCTTGTTCAGCCACTGTGAATTAAAATCAATGTGCAGCGAGTCTAACTGAATGGCATAGGATTTTAAAGACGACACTAAATATAATTTTAAAAAATTATTTCTTCATGACAGTGACTCACACAATGTACTATTTGTAAAATAACTTTTCCCAGAGCAAAATAGATCTCAAATGGCCCTTTTCAATATATCTTTACATTACAATCCAAAGACTATTCAAAACCCCCACTCCTATGTCATATTCCACAGCTTTTATGGAACTATGTAAAGAAACTTTAAATCTGTTATTCCTTTGGAAAATTAATATGCACAGAATTAATCTTGTTAAAGAGAAACCAGCAATGTGTTGATCCTTCAGGACCATCACCCTTTGACACTGGCTCAATCACAGACAATATGTACACTGATTAAGGATAACTGAGAACTCTTGATTTTCAGTGAGAAGCATATTTTTTGTTTCCTCTCATTTTATTTTACTAAGAGAGGAATTTTCATCTTCCTTGGACTACCCAATAGAGTGAGGAAAAGATGATTCCTTGGAGGTAATGCTTACAGCTCACGTGCATTTATTATTTTTTTATTCTCTTAATCAAACTTTCCTTTAGAAATAGAATACTATAACTTTTCTATTTCTTAAGTCATGGTTAAGTAAGCTGAAAGAAATTTGCTATTTTTACTCTACCAGACATCTCCTGTAGTGTTATACAACGTTAAAAAGTAACTAGCGAATTAAGACTTCTAACACAAGTTTAGTACTTGATCAGATAGTTTTAAAATCAAATAAATGGCATATTGCCTATGCTATTCCATACACTCCCTGCTCTCTAGTGGCTTCTGTTAAATGAATTTGGTGGTCTCAATCCATTTCCCAATAGTCCACCACACAAAAAACACCACCACAATTTACACTAACTGACAAGCTTCTTGGAATTATCAAAAGAGGCCAAGGATTGAATGTGCATGGAGACCGAGCTATCCTCTTTCTTGGTGGTGGTGCCTCTGAGTGCCAGCTGAGGCACACTGGTAGATCATTTTGACAAAACTTGTGCTGTCAATGACCAAGCTACGTCTCTGAGTGGACAGAGCTTCAATATGGCATCTATCTCCAGTACTTAAATTTGATAGGGAGTATAAGTAAAAAGAGTAACACCTAAATTATAGCAACTTACTGCAAAATAAGATGACAGGAGATTTTTCAGTGACCATCAGGGTCTAAAGATCTTAATTTTGTTGTTAATTATATGTATTGTGTTTACCCTTAGGAGCTCTAGTCATGGACTAGAACCAAATTGTACGGCACCATATCAACAAAGAACAAAAAGAGGGTTCCTGCTCCATAGAGCTTACAGTTGAAGTCATTTGCAGCTGAAAGTGTGAGCCTGCCTTCAAACAAACAAGGTGGGTGATGTAATATATTTTATTGGACCAGCTTCTGTTAGTGAAAGAGACAAGCTTTTGAGTTACACAAAGCTCTTCTTCAGGTCTTGTAAAGCTTGAAAGCTTGTCTCTTTCACCAGCAGAAGTTGGTCCAATAAGAGATATCACCTACCTTGTCTCATTAATATCATGGAACATACACAGCTACAACAACACTGCAAACGACAACTCACAGAAACAGTTACAGGTGGTCTATACAGAGTGGTTTCACTACTTAGAAAGGACCTCTCACATGCAGTACAGCACTGCCCGTGATCTATTACATCATATTCATTGTATGGTTGCTAGAGGACTTGAAGCAGTTCAGTTCAATTGCATCCCATCTCCACTCAGCCAATTAGAAGAAGCAGAAGCATAGGATAAACTGTGCTATTGGCAGGAGGTAATGGATGGGTAGTATAGTAGGTGGTTAGCTGGCAAGAAAAAATACAATCCAGAAAGCAATACATAAGGCTTTTGTTACCACCATGAAGTACAACTAGACTATGACAAAGGAATCATTCCTATTCATGGATCTAGAGCTAAGCAAATGCTATGCAATCAGATCGGGTAAGCCAATAAAGGTATCAAACTCCCACCTTTGTATTCTTGACTTCTGTGTATATATATTGAGCAGCCAACACAATGTGTTGGCTCTGACTTAGAGAAACATCCTTACAGGAAAACATTTAAGCATGTGCTTAACGGTAAGTTCACGTTTAAATGCTTTCCTGAATGGGGTGGACTTAGGTGCTTAGGTGTCTTTCTGAATTGGGGCCTATAGAATGGTAAAAGCAAATGATGTCCCATACTTTCTGTATCATTGTGATGTCCAATGTGGCAGCTTTAAGTTTATTTGCTGATATGCTTGATGAAGGCAATATGTGCCATGTACTCTGTATCTGTAATAAACTCTTTACAGTGCTTTCCCATACAGTGCTTTCAAATCTCATTTTGTTTCCCCTTTTAGTCCTCAGCAAAGCAGCTATTAAAAAAATCCAAACAAATAAAACAAACACAGACCACTTAGCTATTGACAATAGAGTGCTACCACTAGAATGATCAATTTAATGCAGAATATTAAGTGCATGGTGCCAGTCAAGTAATTGTTTATTTGTTGGTGTATCTTTGCTTTATGGAAGTATTGCATTCAGCTTAATTTAAATCCACACTAATGCTGGCCAAAACTCAGAAATTCCAGTTTGTGAGGAATTCTGAAGTTTCCCCATGAACTGGAAACTTTTGATTTTTATTGAATTTTTGAAACGTGAACATTGTATTTCCAAGACAAAATATGTTCCTCATAACCGCAGCTGCTGCTGCCTGAAATTTATGTGATTTTTTTCACACTCACTGCTGTTTTCCACTGAATAGGAGCCATGAAAATGATGGTTTCACATCTGCTGTTCTTGGTGGGAAACAGTGAAGCTCCCAAGGGTCATTTCAATTTTGGTCAGCAGCGCTCCAAACTTCCAGGTCCCTGACATGTGAATTGTTCTGGGGCTGGGGACCCTAGGGCACCCAAACTGGCTTAGCAGTCTGGAAGCCCTGGGGTCCCAGACCCCCAGGCAGCCTTCATGGCAGGGCTTCCCTGGTGCCATTCATCCAGGAAACCAGTTCCAGGATTTACAGGCTTCCCACCATAGAGTCAGGAGGCCCTGAGAGCTCCTGTTCAAGCCAGACTGCCTGCTGTGAAGCCAGGAGCAGAGTACTGTTTAGAGGTGAGGCTTCCAGAATTTCCAGGCTCCCACTTCCACAACCGGGACCCTGGAAGTCCTGAGAACCCCTAGGGTTTCCAAGCTCATGGAGATACCATGAGGACTGCCCTGGGGATGGGGAACCCACAGCTTCTAGAATCTGTGGCTCCAGAGCAGTGTGACCACACAGATTGCCTGTGTACTAGCAACTTCAGGGTTTCCAGGGTCCGGGACTCCAGAAGCCCAAAGTCCCCAACAGCCTACCAGGTGAGCTAGTACCATTGGAACCCTGCCTGAGATTCAATTAAAGTTCACTGAACTTATATATTACCATGAAACATTCTGGGTTGGATGAATTGACACCAGCACTAGTCCTCACCTACAGGGGAAACAAACATTCAACATTCAGGGAAATCTGTAGGCTACCATATTCTGCAGGTCTGCCGAATCAGAGAAAACTCAAGTGGCAGAAATCTGTCCTAAGTGTAAATCTGGGAGAACATCATAAAAAAATATTATTTAAAATAAAAACTGAATTTACTTCTGCAGTACTTGCAAGCCTTTTGAGTCACTTTCCTTGAACACATGTTTGAGTAAATGTTATTTCTTAAGAGTATTCATGGCAAGTGAATGTATTGTGAATATTTACACAAATACTGAGGCCCTTGAGCATGTGTGATCATTGGAGTTGTAAACATAGGGCTGGTCAAAGCTGAGAAAGTGATTTTACAAGAAATGTTAAAGTTCTCTCCATTTCACATGGTCCAAAAGGGACTCATTTTTCTGTTTCTTCTGACTTTTTACAAAAACCAAGAGGTTGGGGTTTTTTTATTAAAGTACAGTAGTTTTCAAAATGTTTCACATTTTCAAAACCTTATTTACTTACTGACTGCTATTTTTTGTATGGTTAAAGCTGGATGATTTTTGTTAAACAAAAGAAAGGGTAATGATTTCAAAGTCCAGTCTGATTAAAACTTGGATAAAAGTATTGATAAAGTACATTGCAGAAAGAGTCATGGAATATGTGGACAATTTTGACTGCTCTAATCGTAGGTTTGTAAGTTATAAGGTCATTGGCTGAGCTTGGGAAGGACTCACATTCACCTCTATGGCATTTTTCGGTTTGTATTTAATGCAATAACTTTTGAACACTCCAACCAATCCATTCCAAAATTTCAGGGAATATTCTAGGCATCAGCTCTATTGATTTTGGGAGAAACTGTAATACCGAAATGAAGGACACAGAGCCATTATCAGCTCTTTATCAAAGCCACAAACAGCTCTACAATAGTCTACAAATCAAAAACCCATTAACTCCTTCCAGCATAATAGTACCCCACTGCATCTCTGCCATCCTCCAGGAGAGTTTAATATATTGGCACCATGAATGATTTATCTCCCAAAGAGAAGGAAGAAGAATGGGGAGTGGTGGCAAGTGCTATGCAGTAAGGGGGGGGGAGGGATGGGGGCATGCACACAGCCCCTTGCATGAGGGAGGAGAACGTGGAACCCTGGTATGGGGGGTGGGTAGTCATACAGATCCCCTAACATAGGAGAAATGGGGTATAACCCACCTCCCATGAGCACCCCCTTCTGGCCAGGTGTCTCTGCACTCTTTAAATACCAGTCCCAGCCCTGGTATAGGTCCACAGCCCTAAGGCTTTCTCCATGAAGGCAATTGTTTAGCCCTCTTGATCTGTTTTGGCCGCAGCTCAGCCTCTCAACAGTTCAGTTCCCCTTCTGGGAGTTATTGCTGTCTAATTGTAGAACACTTCTCCAGGGGCCTATTGGGGAGTGGGGGGGCACCTGTGCCTACCCACTAGTGCGGGTCCCAGACCAGAGACCCCAAGAATAACAGCCACTGCGATGTTATTGACATGAACTGGGACCGTATATATCATTGTTGCAACCAAAGTCCTGTAGTGGCACCAAATCTTGTATAAAGGGAGTCAAATAAGATGTCTAAGACAAGGTTATGGTTTGCTGGTTATGATTATGCTATCTGTATATGTGTATCATTTTGTACTTTAAGTTATGAATATTGGCTGTATACGGTCTGTATTTAAAACTTATGCTATGCTTCTGGGTGACACCCCAGACAAGTTGGTGTCAGTTCTGCCTAGCTTGCTTGATGGCCCATTAAGGACCATCAGCTATACAATTGATTTATTGAGAGAAGGCAGACACACCTTGTGACTCAACAAGGCATGCAGGGACATGCCTATGGACAGAACTCTGAGGTTTTTCCGTGCTATGTGATGGACAGCTCGACTTCGGAACAAAGAAAGAAAGACCACATGGCAAGAGAATATAAAAAGCTGCTGCAGCTCCTCCATCTTGTCTTTAATCCTGCTTCTTACCTCTGGAGGGACTTTGCTACAAACGGAAGCTCTACACAAAGGACTGATGACCCATCCTAGCTATGGATGTACTCCGGAGACTTGATTTGAACCTACAGTTTATTCCATCACTGCTACAAGCCTGAACCAAGAACTTTGCCATTACTGTATGCAATTGATTCCATTTAACCAGTTCTAGCTCTCATCTATATCTTTTTCCTTTTATGAATAAACCTTTAGATTTTAGATTCTAAGGGATTGGCAACAGCATAATTTGTGGGTAAGATCTGATTTGTAGATTGACCTGGGTCTGGGGCTTGGTCCTTTGGGATTAAGAGAACCTTTTTTTCTTTTACTGGGATATTTGTTTTCATAACCATTTGTCCCCATAACAAGTGGCACTAGTGGTGATACTGGGAAACTGGAGTGTCTAAGGGAATTGCTTGTGTGACTTCTGGTCAGCCAGGGAGCTAAAACCAAAGTCCTCTCTGTCTGGCTGGTTTGATTTGCCTTAGAGGTGGAAAAACCCCAGCCTTGGGCTGTAACTGCCCTGCTTTAAGCAATTTGTCCTGAAGTGGCACTCTCAGTTGGGTCCCACCAGAACCAGCATCATTACAGCCACCATGTCCCTTTAACTACCCTGCTTTCAGTTCCCCGGGCCACTTCCCTGCACTCCCAGCCTCACCCTTATTTCAAGAAAAGAACAGGAATACTTGTGGCACCTTAGAGACTAACAAATTTATTAGAGCATTTATTAGAGTTAGTCTCTAAGGTGCCACAAGTACTCCTGTTCTTTTTGCGGATACAGACTAACATGGCTGCTACTCTGAAACCTTATTTCAAGGCTCATCTAAGTTCAGGCCTAGCAGCCAGCCAAGAGCATTTTCTCACTGCCCCAGTCCCTACCTGCACTGAGCTGTCCAGGGTTCTGCAGTTCCTTTTAGGCAGCCAGGAGCACCAACTCCACCCCTCTAGATCCAGCAAGGACCTGTCTGTCTCTGCCTCTGCAGCTCCTTTTATGTGGCCCTCCTGGGCTCTGATTGCTCCATGTAGCCTCTTTGATTGGCTGCCTCCCTTGCAGCTACTCTAGGCTTCTTGAAGGACTCCTCTACTGCTCCTTTCCTGGGATGGGTATGGCAGGACACTGAGGCTTCCAGAAAGGCCTAGTCCACCCTGTCACAGGGGGTAATAATGTTACCCACAGAAGCTCTGCCCTGGGGGGCAATGAGGGACTCTGCTATGGGGCAAATGTGGGTACTCAAATCTCCTTCTATGAAGGGGAGCAGGGAAAATGGGGGACCTTGGAATGGATGGAGTTGGGTATAGGGAGAATAGGGGTGCATAGAAAGCTCCTGCTACAGGGAGGATGGGGGACCCTGGAATGAGGGCCACACAAAGATCCTGGAATGGGGACAGAAGGTAATAATGGGGCATCCAGGACTATTAGCAAGAGGCAATCTGATAATCTGATAACCTGATCCATCCCCTGTCGCTCATTCCCAACTTCTGGAAAACAGAGGCTAGGGACAGCATCCCTGCCCATTCTGGCTAATAAGCATTGATGGACCTATCCTCCATGAACTTATCTAGTTCTTTTTTTTAACGCTGTTATTACAGAGCATGAATATTGATTCACAAATATTGAATGCTTCCAGGAATGCTCACAGCATGGAGCAACCTCTGGGCTGATATTTGTTTGCACAAAAACAAAATTAACAATTGCACAGTGAAAAAAAATCTAAGTCTCTTTATAGAGAAATCATATCAAGAAAAGAGCTAAATTCACCAGATGAAATATTCATAGTAATGGGATGCCCATCGCTATAGTCACTGGAAGTCAGACATCTGGGTGCTGTTTTGGTGATATAGGTCAACTGACAGTAACTCTTCAATTCCTCAGTAGACTAAGTGCCCCTATGACTTCCAAACATCCCTTCCAAACTTCCAGATGTCCAACTGTTGACATAGAAGGGGATGGGAGGAAGCAGGACCAATCCCTCAACTTGCCCTGCGCTAACTCACATAGTGGTGGACTGCACAGTAGGGCAGTAGTAGGATGTACAGTCTTCTAGGAATTGCAGTCAGATGCGTACAATGGGCTGCTCAGGAAGGTATTGTCCCACCAGAGGCATAGTCCTTCCTGGAGCACCTTCTGGCTATTATCATAACTTATTTAATATTGTATTTCAGTAATACCTCCTAAAGGGCTTATGGTCACACTGCCTAGGTACTGTTACACATATTGAAAAGATTGTAGCTATTTGAAGTAGGAACCATTGAAGTTTAGTAGAGAGAGACCGGTGACTAAATGGCACATTTTTAGCCTTCAGTTGCATGCAGGAGGATTGCCACAATAAATATTCCTCCCAATTGTAGGAAAAGAGATTGCACTGTATGTAACTTTTTTTTTCATGGAGATTTTCTGTAGGTGTGAGCTCTGAAAATAAGAAATGATTCAAGAAGCTCAAGCCTTTTATCACTGTTCCACTCAGAGTCTTAAAAGAACTGCACCACAAATAGTTAACAGAAATTTCTCCAAAACAATAAATGTATATATATCCAGTTAAATAAAACTGGTTTGTAAAACTATTTGATATAGCACCATCAGGTAACTCTCCATTACATTACGTAGCATAACCTGGAGATTGTAGGAATGAATTAATGTTTTTCTCATCATCTAGAAAAGATCTGTACACTTTCATTTCACCCAATGTGTATTTACTCTTGTAATAAGGAAAGGTGTGATTGGGACATTTCTGAATATAATTCACTCCTAGAGATCATTATATGTTAATCTGTTATGTATCAATGAAAAAAACAACCCAATCCTGATGTTTCTAGGTTCATTGATCTACAGTTTTTTAAAATGCATATTTGCACATATAGTTGGTCTTAAAATTCCTGCACTAGCTCATTTATATATTACTTCCTTAGTAATGTTAATTGGTTTCTTCTTAGCACCATGTCAGTAACTGCTTTGCATACCAGCAGTAGATGTTCATTTTTACTGCAGAGTCATTGAAAGTGATGATCTTATTGTTAATTTTATTTTTCCTCCTTGTTGCGCTGCTGAATCAAATCATTTAATTGAATGAACAGTAACAGTCATGGAAGTCTTTGATTATGACCTTAAGTTAACATTTAATTTAAGATATATATTTACACAAATATCTGTGTCTGTTTTTCCTAATATTCTGATCTAAATGAAAAGTCAGAAACATAGAGCATAAGGAAGGGACTTCCTGAGTCATTGAGTCCAGTACCTGGCTATTCCTGTAATTCCATTCATAAATTTATCAGACTCCCTCTTAAAACTAGTTAGGCTATTTGCCCACACCATTAACAAGGCAAAGAGAAGGGGGGAAAAAAGGAGTTCTAAAGATATCAACAGTATTGTGCCGAATCTGTCTCACAAGGAAAACGCCAGAAGGTAGGATCAAACAAAATGTATTGAAGATGGCAGATCAACTATCATGCATCACAATGAAGTCACTGACTCACTCAATGTTTAACAAATCAGTGAATTTGAATAAGAGAAAAATTGTCAATGAAAACTGATGAACACCAATACCTCTAAGACAAGACTGTCTCTTTCTGCAGCTCATAAATATTGTCTCTTCCCAGCTATTTCCATGTAGCAGGCTACAGTTCCGAGGCTTGTTAGCTTGACTTCCATCAAGTCTGTTGTAAAATTGCAGCTTATACATACGTTGATCAAAGACATATTTATTTATCCTTTGCACATTTTCAAAGTGAGCCATCTTCACCAATGGAGAGTTTTACAAAATGTTATTAAATGGTTCTCATTATCCAGTTACTTGGTATCATGGAGGAGACTCTAGGTTAATCTAGGTCCAGAACTCCTTTTTTTGGGGGGGGGGGGAAGGAGAAGGGAGGGAGGGATAGAAGAGAGCATGCTGTGGAGAAAGTGTTTTGAACTCATGCAAGTATGAGCTATTTCTTCTATTCCCTGAAATGCCCCCTCTGACTAATTAAATAGTGGCTCACTGGAATTTTCAGTATTGGAGTGTTTCAAGAGAAGCTTCTACAAACACCATTTCTGACCACTACTTATTTCTTTCTATTTCCAGCCCTTCAGCTGGACTGGCAGAAAAGTTTAGAGGAGAAGGTTGCACTCTTAATCTTGGATCTTCTAGCTAGGGAACACACTCAAATATCTTTTCAGTGGCTTCCTAGGAGTACCTAGAGAATAAAACTTCCTCACCCTGCCCTATTGTGCTTACTCAGCCCTGATCTCAGTGTGAAAGGGTGGTTCAGTCACTCATTGCATCTGATTTTAAGAGTGGGCTCCTCTGCTGAAAATGGAAACCAGGGTGCCAGTTAGTAGAGCTGTGTAAATAATTGATTCTTTGGCTTCGCTGGCAGTTCTGGGGAGGAAAAAAGGCAGGTAAAAAGAAAAAACAATAATTTCAGGTGTACAAACATTTAATTAATGTTTTCCTGTCATTAATTTTGAGTTTTTTTTTTAAATTAAAATTGAAGGAAATTTCAAAAACAAAATGTTGTTTTGAAAGTGTCACAATGAAATGTTTTAACTTTTTCAGATTTTTTAAAAAATACCAAAAACGTGACAATCAGTAAAACTGCTAGGCGTTCACAAAACATTTTTGTGTATCTGAATCTGCACTGTTGACTAGCTTTGTTTCTGACAAAAATTTCACCCAGGTCTACCAATTAATGCTAGTTGTGGTGATTTTTTTTGTGACGCACACACCTGTCCACTAGGAAATGGACTAAGGCCATTCACTCACTTCACAGAGGCTACCAAAAAGCTGTTATGTATAATTTTATAATTTGATGTTTATTATATTATAACTTGTTGACATAATATTGGGGCCAGATATTGAATAAGATTACTTTACTGCATGATCAAGAAGTAGAGGCTGGCCTCAGAAATAGAAAACTTGTTAAAACTTCCAAGGGATAAATATTAAAGGAAAGAAAATTATGTGTGTGGGGGGGGGAGGGGGACTAAGAGTGGAGTTTCTTTGATATAATCAGATCATTTACTCTAGAGCAAAATTATGTCTTTAAAATTAGAATTTAGTTTTCAAAAGAGAAAAACCAATGGACTAAGGATCAGAGGGGTACCCGTGTTAGTCTGAATCTGTAAAAAGCAACAGAGGGTCCTGTGGCACCTTTGAGACTAACAGAAGTACTGGGAGCATAAGCTTTCATGGGTCAGAACCTCACTTCTTCAGATGCAAGTAATGGAAATCTCCAGAGGCAGGTATATATCAGTGTGGAGATAACGAGGTTAGTTCAATCAGGGAGGGTGAGGTGCTCTGCTAGCAGTTGAGGTGTGAACACCAAGGGAGGAGAAACTGTTTCTGTAGTTGGATAGCCATTCACAGTCTTTGTTTAATCCTGATCTGATGGTGTCAAATTTGCAGATGAACTGAAGCTCAGCAGTTTCTCTTTGGAGTCTGGTCCTGAAGTTTTTTTGCTGTAAGATGGCTACCTTAACATCTGCTATTGTGTGGCCAGGGAGGTTGAAGTGTTCTCCTACAGGTTTTTGTATATTGCCATTCCTGATATCTGACTTGTGTCCATTTATCCTCTTGCGTAGTGACTGTCCAGTCTGGCCAATGTACATAGCAGAGGGGCATTGCTGGCATATGATGGCATATATAACATTGGTGGACGTGCAGGTGAATGAGCCGGTGATGTTGTAGCTGATCTGGTTAGGTCCAGTGATGGTGTTGCTGGTGTAGATATGTGGGCAGAGTTGGCATCGAGGTTTGTTGCATGGGTTGGTTCCTGAGTTAGAGTTGTTATGGTGCGATGCGTGGTTGCTGGTGAGAATATGCTTAAGGTTGGCAGGTTGTCTGTGGGCGAGGACTGGCCTGCCTCCCAAGGTCTGTGAAAGTGAGGGATCATTGTCCAGGATGGGTTGTAGATCACTGATGATGCGTTGGAGAGGTTTAAGCTGAGGACTGTAGGTGATGGCCAGTGGACTTCTGTTGGTTTCTCTTCTGGGCCTGTCTTGTAACAGGAGTCTTCTGGGTACACGTCTGGCTCTGTTGATTTGTTTCTTTATTTCCTTGTGTGGGTATCGTAGTTTTGAGAATGCTTGGTGATTCAGACAACCTGCCAACCTTAAGCATATTCTCACCAGCAACCACGCATCGCACCATAACAACTCTAACTCAGGAACCAACCCATGCAACAAACCTCGATGCCAACTCTGCCCACATATCTACACCAGCAACACCATCACTGGACCTAACCAGATCAGCTACAACATCACCGGCTCATTCACCTGCACGTCCACCAATGTTATATATGCCATCATATGCCAGCAATGCCCCTCTGCTATGTACATTGGCCAGACTGGACAGTCACTACGCAAGAGGATAAATGGACACAAGTCAGATATCAGGAATGGCAATATACAAAAACCTGTAGGAGAACACTTCAACTTCCCTGGCCACACAATAGCAGATGTTAAGGTAGCCATCTTACAGCAAAAAAACTTCAGGACCAGACTCCAAAGAGAAACTGCTGAGCTTCAGTTCATCTGCAAATTTGACACCATCAGATCAGGATTAAACAAAGACTGTGAATGGCTATCCAACTACAGAAACAGTTTCTCCTCCCTTGGTGTTCACACCTCAACTGCTAGCAGAGCACCTCACCCTCCCTGATTGAACTAACCTCGTTATCTCCACACTGATATATACCTGCCTCTGGAGATTTCCATTACTTGCATCTGAAGAAGTGAGGTTCTGACCCACGAAAGCTTATGCTCCCAGTACTTCTGTTAGTCTCAAAGGTGCCACAGGACCCTCTGTTGCTTTTTACAATGGACTAAGGTTACCTTCAAACACACGATTTATACAAAACAATTGTCATGCAGTCTTTCAGATTTTAAAATATTTATTGGAGATGATGATCTATGAAGTGTGTTGCAAAGACCGAGATATAGGAGGTGCTGAGGTAATTTAACTTTATCCCTATTTTACCTCTAAAGGGAAAGAATATTGACTGGCAATATTTTTAGAGGAAAAAAAGCTCACACACAATAGACAGAGGAGGCAGTTTTAGCTGATGTGGTTGTATTCGTTCTACAAAAGTAGGATAGCTTTGATTTGGTTTATTTGAGGAGGATACTGGTGCTATTTTCCCCCACTAGTGGCTCTTCATCTATCTCTTTGAATCTGTCTCTGAATAGCACTAATGTTTTTCTCCCAAACCAAACCAAAATCACTGGAATATCTGTACATAAGGCTTACCCCCCATGCTCAGTGATTTAGAAAAGAAAGCCTTGAATGAACACCTGGTGTGCAAAAAAATGTTTAATACCTCAATAGGAAAGAAAATAAATACAAGGACAGCAGCAAGCCATATAGCAGTCAATGTCTAGTGCGATGATCTTGAGTGGCTAAACTCAATGCAGCTATCTAATTAATAGCGACATTCTCCAGCTGCTGGAATGGAAGCCTGTAAAGATTTCCAGTTACTCCCCAATTCTGTTTGAGTATGACTGGTGCATTCGTTTGATGTTACTAGCATTGTCTATGACAGCAGCTGAATTTTCCAGATGTTTTCTCAGTGACAGGAAATATTTAAGCTTTCTGGTGTCCAAGTATTTCTTCAATATTTCCAGCTTCTTTTCACAAGCTACTGATGTTTACTAACATGATGTGTGTCATAATTTTTTATCTTGAAGTTTTACATTCAGTTTGAACTATGAGTGAAATCAGCAAACAGCATCTAGACATTCAGCCACTACAAGTTCATTAATTCTGTGTAATCATGTCCTTTTTGAACTCAGAGTAACCTGACTTCTTCCAAAAATTCCATAAAATGTCCAAGATCATGCCCCTGGCATAGCTCTCTGACACTGTTATGTATTAGCAAAGATGAAATTCATAACTTATTTTACCACCTTTGTTCACAAATTTCTAACCTGGCTTTGGAACACAACATCTCTTGATGAGCTGAAATTCCACCTACTAGTGACTGACATCCTCAGGAAGATATTGATGGAAATCTGCTTTGCATCTGACCGTGCCAGGAGCTCTCTCTTCACTGTTACATGTTCAATATACTAATGTCTGTCCTTGAAAATGCCTGAGCCACTGCACAGAAAATACCATGTACAATTGTTCCTGACAATGTCAATAATTTTAACTTGTTTTTCCTCACACTTTGTCCTTTTGATAACTGAGAACTTAAATAATTACCCAGCAGCTTCAAGTCATGTTCAAGCTGTATGCATATCTCCATTCATATGACAGATTCGGGATGAAATTCTGGTCCTCCTGAAATCAATGGAACTTTTGAACATGTGTTTCAAGGGGGACAAGATTTAGCCCTCTGTCTTCATCTGTGTTTTGTTACACAGTAGCTCTTTAATTATAATTGATTATAATTTATTTATAATATTATAATTTCCGTAACTGAAATACTTTAGAAACTTCTTCCTTTAGGATCAGGGAAGTCTCTTTTCTCATCTTATTTAGGAGAACCACTTGCATGAGGATTGATTCTAAAGTTATGCCTTCACTGCAGTTAGCCCAGGTGTGGCCCCTAATTCCCCTTCAGACCAACCAGAAAAATTTAAACCCAGGCTTCAGGGTGCTTTAAGATTGGGCGGACACACCCAGGTGAGGATATAGGTTTGGGTTTTGCTTCAGTCCAGGCTGACAACCCACCACCTTTGTGGTGAAAATGCAGACTAATTAAGCCCAGGTGCTATCCCAGAATTCCAGATGGGCTGTACTTTGTCTAACTCCTCCCTTCTACCACACTGTATTTGAACCCCACATTTGCCTGTTCCATGCCTGCTGTGCATCTGCAGCATTTTAATAGATGCTGTCCAAGAAATCACCCTCCCATGCTGCCAGCTAACAGAAATGGAGAGGCAGAGTATTTAGTTGGGTGCACTATGATTCACTTTGTGGTTTTCAGACTGAATTCTTTAATGACATTCTCATTAAAAGTTATTGCTGGCAAATGCTCTTTGCTTTTGCCTTCAGAACTGTCTTTACTAATAATGAGTAACTCCACTTGCAAGTTATTTACATGAAGTATTTTTCTCCCATCACTGGCACATACAGCTGCTCTGTGCTAGTTGAGAAAGAGAGAGCACCCTGCAAATGAATTCATAGAGCACCCCAGTGTAATGCACTGCTTAGAACCATGGGGTATCCCATCAAGCTCCATCCCAGTGCATAGGCTAGTACCGCACCTTTGTGGTTGCAGTCACATGAGTCTGACATAGGTAGCACTTTGTAGTGGGGGACACTCTATCAATCCTAGGCAAACCTGGGCTAACTCTGAAGTGAAGACCTCTGCTAAATATACTTTTTGTTCTGTAACACTCAGCTCAGGACAGATAGTGCAGTCAAATGTGTGAAAAATAAACACTTTCTAAGAATGCCTGTGTTTCCAGGGACTGACTTGGTAAAGATCAAGTGATCATAGGTCCTGATTTTACCCTGTTTTTCATATAATATTATTTAAGAACATTTAAGTGTCCCAATTTTTTATCTTATCAATAAAAGTATGGGAGGTTACAATTACAAAACATTAAGACATTTTGTTAGTACTATAATGAGTAAAACTTGCTGAGTGCAGTGTGTACAAATAGTTCAGTTGGTGTGTTAGAAGTTGATAGTAGTGACCCCAGGACACACTTACCAAAAATGTTTGTTTTTTAAAGGCAAAGTTACAATAAAACATTAACATACTACATTGTACACTACTTGTTCAGGATCAGGTTAATATTCAAAGAACTTGGCTAAAGTTTCTGGCTTGCTGGCTGGGAAGCCTTCCTCTGAGTATGCTAAAAAGAGTGACCAAGTTTCTAAATACCTATCCTCTTTTTAATGCTTCTCTTGTGTATGGTGTGAAAGCTTTTCAATTACAAGGATAGTCCATATTTTATTATACCGCATCTCCATAGGAGGACGGGTCACTTTTTTCCAGTGATATGCAACAAAAAGTTTAGCTGCTAACAATAACAAAAAACAATTTGTCATTATGTTTAAAATGTAGATCCTTTACTGAAGCATTAAGTAAGCAGGTTAGGGGCTTTCTAAGAAGCCTGCATTTTGTCATAAGATTAATCTGTTTAATAATTTTTCCCCAAATCATCTAATTCCTGGACACAAACACCAGATGTGCAAGTATGTTCCCTGTTCCCTACAATCCCTCCAACAGAGCGCCTCACTAGAAGCAAAAATATGTTAGATCTTAATTGGAGTCAAATGCTATCTATACAGTAATTTATAAATACATTATTTGAGCTACACAAACTGAAGATGTATGTCTCTTTTCCCACTCATTCGTATCTTTGTCCAAAGCCCTGTCTCACCTTTTTGTCTGGATTATTCTCTTAACAACATCTTTTTCAGTCAAAATTGTATAAATCATAGCAAGTAAACCTTTTGTTCCAGCTTGCTCCTGGGTCAACTGCACAAATGTGGTTAAAGGTCTGGCTTGAGCTGCCTCATATCCAGATTTTACAATATAATGTTTGACTTGTAAATATTGAAAATATGGGATCTTTGTCTCCATGTTATTACAGATCTCTTGGTACAATTTCAAATCAGGATCCAGGATCCAAATTGAGTAGTCTCAGCTCTTACCCACAATGAATATTCACTTCAATATTTCCTAGGAATATTTCCTGATTACTAATGAAAGAAACTAAAGGACAGGGCCTTGATGACAGGAATTAAGACCATTTGTCCAATTGCTAAGGTGGACTGTATGAATGGGTGATTTTTTTTTATTTCTGATGACCTACATTTCTGTTCAACCCAACAATTACTATGAATACCTATATTTGGGCTCCAATGATGTTTAAGTTTTACCAAGTATTCTAGGTGTATTTTTGTCTTTGTATGAATATTTCATTAACCTAAAAATGTTGCCTCAAATATGTCCCTTTTTCCCCATTATGGTCAAGTTAGGCAAGGGCATGCTGTGAATGTCTATTAGTGATTACAGAGACACTTCCAGCTCTAAAGGACTGAGTGAGTCTGGATTTTTTCTCTTGGCAAATAGAAATGGAAGGCTTCTTACCTTTTTCAATATCCTGGAGAAAGTAGTCCTGCCCAGAAGCAAACTGGCACTGGTCACAGAGAAAGGTCATGTAGGAACCAGTAACTGAAATTTCTTGGAATTTTGTTTGCCTTGGGGGGTTAAGATCCCAGTGAAGGATTGCAATATATCCTCTCTATTTTTAACATCCTTGATGTAGGACTGTACGAGCAGAGCTTATCAGAGGGAACACTGAAAGCTTGGGTAAGACTTGTTCACTCCCGACATCTACAGGTACTTGATCCTTCCTGGCACAAGTAGTAAGGAATAGGTCTACACTGCCATGAACTACTGACACATGTGCACACTTTGTAAATAACAGCAGTCTATTTCCAATGAGAGTCCCAAATGCCAGTTTCCTGGTCTAATTTTAGACAACCGAGAATGAGTGAGCCCAGTGATATTGCACAGTTGTGAAGTTTGGATCCAGACCTAAATTTCTACAAAAGTTAGGGATATTCAGAACAGTGGTTTGGCTCAGACCTCTCTGATTCAAAGTCTGTCATGGGGAATCATGCAACTAGCAATTAGTTTATCAAGGACAATGGGATCTCTGTTCCTAGAGCTCACATATAGAAATCTGCCTTTTGCTCAGATAATTTCTGACTGACTCCTCTCTTGTTTGGCAGTTGAACATTTGCAGAGACATGCTGGGTAAATCAAAGAGTTGGTGCTTTGCTGTGAAGCTGGGGAAATGACTTCTAAGACTTTTTATGTTGGCTGTCCCTATTGCCATGGAAGTTCTCTGCTAGCAGCCTTGCCGGCTGCCATTGCCCAACATCTCTGCGTGACAGAGCGCTGACAGTGACTGCAGCTCTGCAGCGGGTAGCATGGCCAGTCTGCGGGTACGTCTAGACTGAAGTTGGAATTTTCAGCTCAAGTAGACAAACCTGCTCTACCTCTGAATGAGCTAGTGTGGTAAAAAATAGCATGTAGCTGTAGTGGTGAGAGCAGCAGGAGGGGCTAGCCATCCCAAGTATGTGCCTACTGTCTCAGATGGAATTATATTGTGGGCAGCTAGCCCCTCCCACTGCCTGCACCACTGCAGATATGCTGTATTTTTAGCACCCTAGCTTGATCACAACAAGATATACTCAAGCTGGAAATTACAACTTCCAGCTCCAGTGTAGATATATCTTGTGTGCTTTCAGACCTTTTCAAATGTTCCTTCCCTCTACTGGGGCCCTCACTTGGCTCTGATCCTGGCTGCAGGAGGATATACCCCAACTAGCCACAACATGAGGAAGACAGAGACCCCACCCCTCTGTCTTTCCCACATTATTGTCTCATGACATCAGAGACAAAACAATTCAGTTAAGTGTGACATGCTTAACCAGAAACTTCACTTAATTGAGACATATTTCAGGGACCAGATTTAAATCCATCTATACTTGATAGCAATTAAGCCTGCTGAAGGGGGACAGGTGTCACATAATAGATGCATTACTATGTTTAGGACTTTCAGATGTCTTAGTCTCATGTGGGTTCCATCCATTTGCTTTTTAACAATTTTTGGTCTCCTTAGCCTGGTACTGGTTTATCACTGCCTCTTCCAAGTGTTCTCTCTTTTTATGCTTATTACAAATCCAAATCTGCCATCATGGGCATCTTTCAGTTGTCCTTTGGCACCTGGAAACAAAAGGTTAAATCACTTTCCTTCTGCAGATGATGGGCTTGATTCTCTATTGCCTGGCATCTTGTGTTTTATACCTGTGTTTTGCACTCACTTGGCACAGGTGTAACTGGCTACACAAAGTGAAAAGCAGTAATCAGACCAGTGTACCCTCTCAACTCCATGGGTCTGTCCAATTTAATATGGTACATTTTTCAGCTCCCACGGCAGCAGCATTATTACTAAAATGGTGCCTTCGGTTAATTAAGAATTCCTTTCAGTGGGAAGAAAAGACCATACATCAAGACAAACCAACCAAGAGTTTGCAGTATACATGAAATATCTCTTTAAATATTTCCCTTCAGCAAGCACAAACAGTGGAACTTCCACCCAGGCATTCTCAAGCACTAGCCTTGAATATCACAATACTTGTTGATAATTTTGTTCCCTCACAAGCTCTCATATGGAAAAGCAGAAAGTGCCTGGAGTGGGAGAACAAGGATCACAGTGTGACATAACAAACACAGCGATGGGTAAGGAGGACAAGGCTATAACAATAAGACAGCTCACTGAATTTTTTTTGACATTTTCATTCAACAATTATGTAATTTCCATCCCCCCATTTTTGACAATCAGTGAAGATAATGTAACTGCATAGCTATCAGCTCTATTTCAAACATTCTTTGCAGACCTATGTTGCACCAAAATGTCAGCTATATTGTTTCTACTTTGAAATAGACTTTTAGGGATAAGCAAATAGATTTGCATGAAATAAACTCTGATACAAACCTTTTCCCCAAAACTAACACTGAAGTTTTTTTTTTTTTTTTTTTTGAGGTTTTACATAAGTTTGACTGGAAAAAAAGCTATGCTTCTCAATACTTTCTGGACTGGATTCTGGTCTCGTTCTAGTTTTACACCAGTAATGACTTCAGTAGAGTCATTCTATTTACCTTGATTCTGATCTTAAATCAATGTTGCTGTTTTTATCTGGCTGCAGGATGTGAGGAGAGAACATAAGAATGGCCATACTGGGTCAGACCAATGGTCCACCTGGCCCCGTTTCATGTCTTCTGACAGTGGCCAATAACACTTGCTTCAGAGGGAATAAACAGACCATGTAATCATCAAGTTATCCATCCCCTGTTGCCCATTCCCAGCTTCTGGCAAACAGAGTCTAGGGAGACTTCAGAGCATGGGTTTGCATCCCAGCTCATCTTGGCTAATAGCCATTGATGGACCTATCCTCCATGAATTTATCTAGTTCTTTTTTGAACCCTGTTATAGTTTTGTCTGTGTGTTGTGTGCAGAAATACTTCCTTTTGTTTGTTTTAAACCTGCTACCTATTAATTTCATTTGGTGACCCCTCGTTCTTGTGTTATGAGAAGAAGTACATAACAATTCTTTATTTACTCTCTCCACACCAGTCATGATTTTATATATCTCTATCATATCCCCCCTTAGTTATCTCATTTCCAAGCTGAAAAGTCCCAGTCTTATTAATCTCTCTTCATATGAAAGCTGTTCCATACCCCTAGTCATTTTTGTTGTTCTTTTCTGAACCTTTTTCAATTCCAACATATCTTTTTTGAGATTGGGAAACCACATCTGAACACAGTATTCAAGAGGGGGGCGTACAATGGATTTATATAGAGACAATATGATATTTTCCGTCTTATTATCTATCCATTTCTTAATGAGTCCCAACATACGGCTCACTTTTTTGACTGCTGTTGCACATTGAGTGGATGTTTTCAGAGAACTATCCACAATGACTCCACAATCTCTTTCTTGAGTGGTAACAGCTAATTTAGACCCCATCATTTTATATGTATTGCTGGGATTATATTTTCCAATGTGCATTACTTTGCATTTATCAACACTGAATTTCATCTGCCATTTTGTTGCCCAGTCACCCATTTTTGTGAGATGCCTTTGTAACTCTTCGCAGTCTGCCAGGGATTTACCTATCTTGAGTAGTTTTGTGTCATCTGCAAATTTTGCCATCTCACTGTTTACCCCCTTTTCCAGATCATTTATGAATATGTTGAGATATGAATGAAAAATCAGTTATTTAGTATTTTCAAGCTGAACCAAACCAAGAAGTACTCTAATCATCATCATGTGACAGTCAGTTTTATGAGAATGAAATAGGTTTGGATAAATAGCATCCAAACTTTTGACTGTTCATTCAAATTAAACTGAGATTAATCACTAGTGATATATGCTTCTCTCATCTTTCTCCAAATAAATAGGCCAAATCATCAGGTATGTACATTTTCATAGATATATTCAGCTACACCAACTGAGGATCTCACCCATTCTTATATTATCAGCTGTAACATGATGTCACACTATGTTTGGTTATAGCATGTTAGACAAGGTCATGAGTTTGTTGTTTTATGAAACATGTTGTAGGAACTAAGAGAAACTTGAAGTGGGTGACAATTATATTTTTCAGACAGACTCATATTTCTTATGGGGGTATTCATGCATATCTGCAGTACTTTCTCATTATGATTGCTGTGAGCACAAAATGCTATGTTTTGAATTATGTCTTTAAAATTGCCTTTTCATTTCACGGTAATAAGAACAAAATCTTTGATAGCTGCCTGAATTGTAAACTTTAAAACATAAGCACATTTTCATGTTCTTGTCTTCGTTCATGATTGATGTGTTTAAGAAAAAATAACTGCTTTTCATTTTAGTTTCTGATGGCAAATCTGTATTGCTTATATGGGGGAGGGAGGAAAAGGATACTGAATTCTTTACTCTACAGTTGAATGGATCAGAATAATAAGATAACAACATAAAATATTGCAGAGAAATATGCTTCACACATTCTCATTTTAGACTCACAAAAGTCATTCACGCTCTGATTTTTGTCAAATAGAATAACAGAATGATACACTCAGGGGAAAAACCTACTAACAAATATTGTCATAATTATACATGCAGTCACAGTATCACCTGCCAAAAAAGTAACCTCACAGTGAAGAATGAGTTTAGGATGCAGTAATCTTGCTCTGTCCATTAAGGTGTGGTTCTGGGAAGCCATATACTTGTAGGGAGTTTGAGGTATAACAATGCCTTAGTATTATGATTTCAAGCTCCATCTTCTTACCCAGCTTTTGCACTTTTATGCTTTGTAGTGGAGCGGCTGCCCCACTCCCTGAGATTATGGGCTGCAGCAGGCCAATGGGCCTGCGCAGACACACAGCCAATGAGAGAAGGGCTTACTGGGAGCCAATCAGGGCCCAGGTTGGAGACAGCCAATCAGGGCCAGGCTCAGCCCTATAAAAGGCTGCTCAGGGAGAGAGCAGGCAGTCTGTCCCAGGCCTTTGAGAGGGGAAGGTCCATCTCCAAACTGGGAAACTAGCACGGTAGACAGCGCAATGCTGGCCAGGCTCAGGGAGCAGAGGGGTACTCTAGCCTGAGACCTGCCAGGCTGCAGGCCCTGAGTGGAAGGGCCTAGCGGGTGCAAGGGGCCGTAGGGGAAGCGGCCCAGGGAAGCGGACAGATGAGGGGAGAGTAGGAGGACAGCGAGGCTGCCACCAGAGGGTCCCTGGGTCGGGACCCAGAATAGAGGGCGGGCCTGGGTTTCCCCCCTACCCTCTTGCAGTACATCTAGCCATTGGCCGTAGGGAGTGGCCAGTACAGACCACACCAGTCATGGGAGGGTGTGTGGTTGACTACAGTGGCTGGACGAGGAGACTGCTGATTGACCCCCACGCGGAAGGGGGTGTGGAAAGACAGAGGGGCACTGCCGGAGGATGCCGTGAGTTGATGAACGACGTGGGCTCAGACACGCCAACCGAGGGCGAGATGACGGTTGGGACACCCCTAAGAGGGGGTGCTCCACTGGACTGAGCTAATTCCTGGAACAACCAATAGGAGGTGCCACGGTGGTGAGTCTCAACCCTGTTTCTTGCTTGTTCTGATTTTTTTTTTTGCCAGAATTCAGCTCTTTAACTCAATAAAGGAGAGTTGTCCTAAGAGCAGCTTCCCCATCACCCTTTTTGACTGCACTTGGAATGTCTTATCATAGTTGGGAGTCCAGTATTAATACTTGGAATTGCCCCTTGAGAACCATTAACAAAGTATTTGTTGATCCATTTGTACGCTTGTACATTTTTTTTTCCTGGGTATCCAAACAAGTAAAATGAAAAAGAATCAAAGAACTTTTACATATTACACTTTGCCAGGCACACAGGTTATTGTATCTGCAGAATTATAGTACTGATTTTACCCTTTCATCTTGACACTTGTATTAGATTCACTTGTTAAATTTTAACACACACAATTATGCAAACTGACTAATGGCAAAACCTCTTCTCTTTTTTTCTTCTTCTTTTGCACTTTTGATGCCTTAGGCTAGTATATTCTTGTTAACTCAAGAATGCTGGGGAAGGTTTGTGAAGGCCTGTACTTAAAGATGCTCAGAGACCATGATGGTGCATGCAGTAGAAGAAGAGAACCTAAGCAGAATAAATTATCTACCTATGGCAAATGACATGGCCATACACTTTAAAGCCAATATTCACTTTTACAAAATAAAAAATCTCTATGCTCATACCCACTATCTATACAAGACTCTAGCATAATCTGACTTTGTTGCTGGAGAGGCAGTTGGTCAACAAAGTACATGTAACATTTTTAGTGATGCGCTTCTGACACTATAATAATACTGATAAGTAAGCAAAGAAGTCAATGAGTCAAAGCCATACATTGACCTGTGTCTGAACACACACAAATTAGCTGCAATCTAGTTCACTAAATAAGACAGGTCTAGACTGGGATTAGGGCCCTAGTCAGTTCTCATTGAGATCAATAGATGTCTCTTTCCTTTAATTTTAATGGGAGTTGGTTCAAGTCTTAAAACTGCTTTAAGACTGGAAAATAATCATTCTTCTAAAATGGTAACACAAATAGTGGAAAGAAAACAATTTCTAATATAAATCTGATAAGGTCCCCTTAAAAGGACAGAACAGAACTTTTTACAATGATATCTGAAAATGCTGTTTTTAGTAAAAAACCACAATTCTGGCCTGTCCTGACAGTTTTTTGCAGAGCCAAAATTCCCATAAATTTTTACCATGAGTTTTGCATGATTAATAATTTATAGGAGCGGGCCCTTTATAGAGCAATGTTTCATTTAGCCGCACCCCAACTGCACCATTACAAGACTGGCCATTGATGTATTTTGGTTGCATATAAACCTGGTAATAATGTAATTGATACTTTTGTTCTAAATTGCTGGCAAAAGACATGCTAACTCTTGGAGCTGGGGTGTTAGAATATGTAACGTATGTTAGAGATGAACCTCCACATCATTCTTCACTTGACTTTTTGTTTTTCATTATGTCCCTCATTTTCAGTCTGTCATGTATTGTAAAGGCCGGTATCACATATATGGGACTTAGCAGGTTGACAGTCATGTAACTAAGCATCCATAATTAAAGTTTAATTAATGCTGAGCTGAAATGAAAGCTCTGTGGAAATGCACAAAACATCAAGCAGAATGCATAATAGATTCATTCTAATTAATGTTAACGATGAATACCAAATCAAATCCTAATTGTAACTGTGGTGCACCGAGTGCTGCATAGATGGGCAAGGTGACTTGGAGGTAATAACATTTGTTTAGCTTTCTTGCTAATCCTTTATTACATTACAATGGAAGTGTCCAGGTTTTTGTGAATCTGGATACCACCCCACACTGTCTGACTGCTAGACCACCTTTTTTCACCATTCTTCATTTGGAAAAGTGGTACCATAGCAAAAGAGGCACAGCTATTCTTTTTGTCCAACACCAGGACACATAAAGGGTTCATGAATGTTTCATGATGACCTATTAAGTTAACCGTATGCTTGCTGTGCACAATAATAAAGTGAGATGTTTGTAAAAAGATACTCCTACCTGCATATTATGGTAGGAACCTGTGGTGTAGGAACCAGTGGCTGTACTATAGTGACAGTTAGGTCTTTGCTATAATGTCATTCTAGGACAATGGAATTAATTCAATAGTTACTCTTGATGTATACCAGTGTGAGCAAGAGGAAAAGCAGACAGAGTCACCAGAATGGTTGTAGATATGGAACATACAAAGGATGTGGAAACACTCTACGTCTACGCAAATTCATTTTGAATATTCATTAGAAATTTGAACAGAATATCTTGCAGTTAATACACAAATGCACATCAGAAAATTCAATCTAACTCCTTCATTTTAGACTAGTGAAATTATAAACAGAAGGGAGCAGGGGAGAGAATGAACAATGAATAAAAAAAGTCAAAATTATGCAAGAAAAATACCCAGATTCTGATTTCCATTACATCATTTTAAACTGGAAGTAACTGCATTGGCTTCAGTGGAATTATAGATTCTCCTATTTTACACAGGTGCAAATCTGAGGCAACTCTGTGGAATTTAATCGAATTATGCTGGTGTAAAAACAGTATAAGTGAAAGAAGAATCGGGCCCAATGACTTTACAGAGAGTCCTTGGACTTACGACACAATTCGTTCCTCAGAATTGCGTTGTAAGTCGAAACACTGTAAGTCAAAACTCCTTTTCCCATAGGAATCAATGGTATGAACGGGGGGGGGACGGGGGGGACGTCCTGGAGATTGAAAACTGGCCCTTGGAACCACCAGGCTGGAGCTTGTGCACAGCTTCCTTTGACTGAGGTTATGGGTCCATTACCAGACTGGATGGATGAGGTTCTGTTGCCTGCAATGTGCAGGGGTCAAACTAGATGATCATGAAGGTCCCTTCTGGCCTTAAAGCGTATAACTGGGCATTTCATAAATTGTGAACTTGACAGATTGTGGTGATAGCCACAATAACATGACATCAAGAACATTTAAGATAGCACATATCGCAAAGAACAGGATACACCAAGTCATATGGAGAGAAAAACAAAGGGTCAATAGCTTACAAAAATAGCAAACCACTTGTCTTGTGGGTTTTTTCTCATTTCTCTACATCGAATAAAGCTATATTTTTTCAAAGGGGTGGGAACAAAAATAATGAAACCATTTATAAGGACAGATGTAATTCTCTCTTTTGATACACCCATTCACTGTCTATTATGGATTTTTAATCTTAAAAGGTTTTCACGAGGATGATAAAAAATAGTCCAAATATTCCCATGGCAGCCTACAAATTATAATAAGTGAGCCTTATCCTTATTCTCAACTCTGTTACACCAACTTAGGTCTGTTTAAGTCAATGGAGCAACACCAGTGTAAAACCAGCATAAAGGAATGGAGAATCGTGTCTGTCATGGTCTCTCTGTGGTCCTAAATGAACATTAATAGTTAATCAGTAATAATAGTGTACTATAACTTGTACCTACATGATCTAATCTTCTGGTCTTCATGTATGTACAAGTCCCACTGGGAAAAACAGCATTATTGTCTTGCAAAATACTGCAGAAATGAGGCCCATTTGGGCACAATTCTGATTCTATATTTCACTTTTGACTTTACTGAAAGTAAACTAAATAGTCAAATTCCAGACCTGTTTTTTATCATTCCTACCTCATTTCTTTACACTCATTTCCTCTCACTCCCTGCATTATATGCTTTCCAACTTCCTACAGTTTTGTCTATATAACTTAAGCATCTTATCTATCTTTTCTCTTTCTCCCTCCTCCCCCAGCTTCTACCTGGCCCACACATCAACACATTTACCTTCTTCAGGTTTATTGAAGACTTTAATGGGGGTTACAAACCCCATACTGAGTATAGGCAAAAGGGAGAGGACTAGATGGCAAGCAACTAGGTGGACCATACCCAACACAGCTGTCAGAACTGCCAATCATGGAGGCATGCACCCACAGCTGTGATCAGTATAGAAAACAAACCCAACAATAAAAGAACAGAAAGAACCCAGGAGGCAGAAAGACCTAAGATAGCAGAGGGGTAACAGTCCTATCCTAGACTTTATCTAAGATACTGACAGGGAGACAAAGGAAAACTGCAAGGCCTAGAGTTTAAGGGCTGAGTGACTCATTTTAGGTCAAGTTGATGGACTAGGCTAATTGGAGGTGAAGAGAGGGAGATCAGTTAAGAAAAATCTGAAACAGCTCAAGAGGCTGCCCCAAGAGCAGTAGATGAGCACTTTACCAATTTAAAAAAAAAAAAAAAAAAAAAACACTGCAAGAGACAGTTACACAAGCCCTGATACAAACCTAGGGTGCCATTCATTCCATGTTCTCAAAAGTGGCCTTAAATTGGATTTAAAGGATGAGAATCCCTTGTCCTGCCTTTCTGCCATATTGCTGAATTTCATCTGTTAAGAATAGATATTCATGAGCGGAAAAAAGTCACACTGATATTTTCCTTAGAGACAGATTTGGTTCTATGGGTCTCCCTTTCTCCTTGCCTCTCACTGTTGTCATGGATTCTTATTTACCCAAATTCTGATTTTGCGGGGGAGCAAATACCTTGTTATGCACTAGTAAATTACCACAGTAAAGAAGAAAAGTTCTCTAACTTTCCAAAGGAACTATTCATGTGACAGGAATTACACACAAGTAGATGTTTGCAGGGTCAGGACCATAGGAGGTAATTTCAGTGGAGGAACAATTTACAGAATTAGTTAAAATTATACTGAATTTATATTACTTGCTATTATTTCCAGTGCAATTACTGGTTAATTATGCTATATGCTTTCTGTTAAATGCAGTATGGTATTCACTTATGCAATTATCTTGTGACATCACAAAATAAGTTGCTGCTTCTGTACTAACTTGAATTTGAAGAGGTAGACTTTCCCAGTTACATCATTGTGAATCTGGAGTATCTATTGACTTTAATGGAGTTACTCTGGATTTATTACAGTTTAAGAGTAAACAGATTTTGACCTAACCTCAAAAAACTGCCTAAAATGTTTTCATTGCTTCTCCATTTATATTGTGTGACAATGAGCCTCTTTTGTCACATCAGGCTTCAGCATTTCTCCCTCTGGCATTGAGGGGTCCTGGGGTAAATCAGTCCCACTGCTGAGGTTTAGTACTTCACAGTGGTTTAATTATGATATTTACAGGGTAGGCCTTAGGGATGGCCCACAGGCTTCTTTAAATAAAAAGAAAAATTACATTTCCTAACTCCCACCCCAGTATTGCCTCTTCTTATGCTAGCCACCCTCTCTAATACACTCTGGGCCCAGCTATGCTGGGAACCAAGACTCCTTCCCCAAACAGAAATATACACAAGATTTTCCTTTATCAGAAAAAAACCAGTTCTTTACATTGGAGAAGCCTTGTCCCCTGGCTGCACACAACCCTTCTGCAGCCTGCTTCTTATCCCTACTCCCTTTTTTCTCTCACCGGAGAAGGTTTTTAAAAGTCACAAAATGCCTTTAATTAGACTTAGTTGTCCATAATTAACCTGTGGTAATCTCTTTTCGTTCGTAGGAAAAAGGGCTTTAACCATTCTGTGACTAATCTACCTGATCTCAATGAACCTTCCAGAACTGACTATCACAAATTGGAACTTAAACTAAGATCTGTTAAATTTAAGTTCTGTTTCATCTATGAACACACCAATGATAGTTTTGCCAGCTCAGCTTGGCTCCAGTGAGAGCAAGACAGGCCATATTCTTTCCTTCTGAGAGAGTTTATTATTACTATGCTGTAACAGCAGAACACTGAAAATTATGAGGCGAATGGAGATATGAACACAAGTGCTCTGGTGAGACACATTTATTTATTACCTTCTATTTCATTATTGTTATATGCTGCTGAAAATAAGCTGTTGGAGAGAAAAATTTCATTCAAACAGAGCATTGTATTTACCTCACCCTCCCTTACTGAAATCTGCTACCATTCATCTTGTGACATCATTTAAAAAATCCTTTTTAATAGAGCATGACACTAAATGATAGGTTTATTTTTCATTCTACAATTTACAATTTAGTTTGCCTGGCTTTTCTTTGTAGACTTTATAAAAGATTATAGGCTGTTGCAGACCTCGTTAAAATCAATAGAAAGACTCTCATTGATTTCAGTGGGTTTTGACTTAGTCTGTATGGGCCTTTTGCTGCCCTCATTTACCATAGAGTATATTCCACTGAAATTAGTGGACGAGATTCTCTGTTGTCCAGGAAAAACTGGAGTAAGTACTGCACAACTGTTCCCTGTCATGAACTTCAGTGTCAAGAATAAGTATGAATCTAGATGGTGCCTTCAGGTTATTTTTTATTTATTTATATTTATGCAAATGATGAAAAATCGCACATATCCACAATGCCCTAAGTGCCCTTGACATGAAAATACATTGCAAAATTACTCTTAATACAGAAGTACAATTTTATCTGTTTTAGGTTTTATACTGCTGCCCATCATTGTAGTCTCTGAACACCTCCCATGTAAAATCAATAACAATGGCAGAGTCCCTATCAGACTTCATGGGGTCTCTGGCACATGTCCCTTAATATAGTTTACCACCAGAAATTTTAAAAACTTCATAGTTCTGTGATTGTTGACACCAGCAGAGAATTTGGTCTTGAGTGATTATATTACATTAAAAATAACTGCTAGATTGCATGGTTAAATCTCCACCAACTTTTTGGAAATACAGGGGTTAGAGATGAAATTCTATCTAGAAAAGCCATGTTCCATTATTGTGTTAGGCAGGAGATCAGACTAGATGATCACAACAGCACATGCTGGCATTATAATCTATGAATTACGTAAATCTGTTGTTGAAACTCACCAAATAAGGCTAATGACATGTGGTTTGCTTTTTCAGGCATTAACTTTTCCCGAATAAAGTATTCCAGTCAAACAGTGACGACTAAAAACTGTTGTGGAGCTTAAAATGTGAGACATTATTAAGCTGCAAAAGAACAGAACAAAACAAAAGTCACAATTAAACATTTCAATGAATATAAATTTTGTTTCAGTGACAGTTCATTTTAGTCTCAGTAATTGCTGTCTGCTCTTGGAATCTCCTTGACTGGTAGCATTATGCCATCACTTCATTAGAATTAAATATGTTGGTATTCCTTTTTTTAAACCTCTCTTAAAAATAAACAGATGCTTTCAACTATATGCATACTTGCTGCTCACAAGGACACATTCTCTTGTTTCATGCCTAATAGATCCTTGATCAAGCATATGTTTTGAGCTATCCTGCTAACTAAAAGTGAGGTATCTTTGCCTTTTGTGTTCCAGTATATAATAATATTGTAAGGATTAGAAGTAGGGTTAATGGAAATCTGGAAGAAGATTTTTCACATTGTGTGCCTTTTTCCCCCTCCAGATTCCATAGACTGTTTTGGAAATTTTAATTTTAAATTTCAGCAAATAATCTCAAAAGACCTATGGATATTATAATAATTTAGTAAATTATTTCTTGTATTGGATAACTACATTTAAATACAACTTACTTTTTTATCAAAACCAACTTTGTTTGTTTAAACAATCCCCTTGCCTCCATGAAGTCTTCCATTCCTTTCTTGACAGATGACTTAGAGCTTTAGAGGAAGGGGCAATAAACTCTGAAATAAGCATCTATATGCATCCAAAGAAGTGGGCTGTAGTCCACGAAAGCTTATGCTCTAATAAATTCGTTAGTCTCTAAGGTGCCACAAGTACTCCTGTTCTTTTTGTGGATACAGACTAACACGGCGGCTGCTCTGAAACCTTTCCTAAACTTGATTATTTCAATTAAGTCTGTAAAAATGCACAGAGTAGGTTTATGAGCCTTTGAAACAATTGAAAGCTGAGTCATCTTTTCATGGAGTTTATTTTCACTGTATTTTCCAGTCTGATGAAAGAGCAGAAGGCTAATATGAATGAGAACCTGTAGGAAATGAGAAGCATCAGTCATTGAGAGCTTTGCTAGTTTTCTGAGAGCATCTGAACATCCAGGGATTGCAAAGTTAGGTTAGTAATGAGAACTGGTGGGAAACTTCCCAGGGAACCATTTTTCCAGTCAGAAAATACCAATTTATCAAAATTGAAACATTCTGTGTTAACATATCAATTTTGACAAAATTTAATTTAGAAAAAATATCAAAAGGAAGCATTTTGGAACAAAATGGTTTAATTTTTCATTCTGAAATGTATTTTATTTATATTCTATTTAAGGCGCCTATTTTTCCCCCCTAAAATTCCCAGGTTTTAAAAAAGCCCACATTTGGGTTTCACTGTTTTTATTTGTTTTATGTAAAGGTTTGAAATGCTAGAACTCCCTGGACCCAGCTCCTCACTCTGGAAGGAAAGATGGTGGCTAGGTGCCCCTCATAGAGTCCCTGCTGGACAGCACAGCATGCCTGTGCACAAGAAGGAAACTTCCAGTTGGTGGTTGCTAGTCTGCAGTGGGAGAGTGAAATGAGCAGGGAGTCAGGTCTTGGCAGATGAGACCACTGGACTGCTGCAGTGATGGGCCTGCAGAAAGCAGGAGGCCTCAACAGGCTACCTTATGAGTTCTGGGGACCCTTTTCCTTCCTTGCAGCCTGCTGCTATTCAATTTCAGATTTCATCATTTTTTCACCTATTTTTTAATTTTGGCATAAACAGTGCTAAATTCTCAGGACATTTTAACCAAAATAAAAACCAAAATGAAGGTCCTTCCTTGTATTATAATTTTATAATATAAAATAAAGTCAAAATCAAACCCTTACAATTATATTGAAATGAAACATTTTAATTAACCCAAAATGATTTTTTTAATTTCATTTCATAGGGAATTAAAAAAAAATTCCAACTTGAAGTTAAAACAAATGGTGGAATAACAGAGTTTCCTGCAAAATGGGAACTCTGGATCCTACACAGCTTTACTAATAATAATGTTGCGGGGAAAGGCTTTCTTGTGAGATTTCTCACAAGTCTTCTGTTCCTGGACAGAAATACCACCAGAACAATCTCTCTTGTGGTATAGGGCATGTCCAATCATTGTGGAAACAAAAACAAAGTCATTCAAAAAGTTCAGTTAAGCATTTCACTTTGATTTTGTTTTGGAGCCCAAGGGAGGATTTACATATTTTTGTGGCCAGCAATGCTAATTTTCAATAAACTTTAGACTTTTTTCCCCTTTAAATGAGATTCTCCCTCCCCCCCAGGATAAGAGTATTTACACGCTGACAGAACTTGTGAAGCAAAGTTAGTTATGGTTCAAATACAACCGACTGAATAAATACTCCTACAATCCACAAGCTTAGCAGATGCAGACAAGAAACCAAAAATACAATTGCACAATTAATTTGCTTCCAAATGCTCTGAAAAGATAGCCAGTGTTTTTTACTAGCAGCACATTATGCTTAGGATGTCAGCCAATATATGCTGATAGCTTTCACACAGCCACTTCAGTGCATCTTGTTTAAAATGTTATGGGAGCTTTCAGCTGCGAATGCCAGCAGCCTTAATGAGAAGTTGCATCTTACATTTTTTCTTTAAAAAATGACTTTACTGTACTGGATATCAGGGTATGTCTACACTGCAATTAGAGATGTGATTGCAGTTCAGATAGGCACACCCATGCTAGCTTTAATCTAGCTGGCACCACTAAAAATTTCAATGAAGGTTCAATGGCATGGGATAGCTATGTGAGTTTGTGCCCATTGTAAACACAAGCAGTTATTAAAGACCCCATGGTGTTTCCCTAGTAACTCAGCACTTGGAGAGATGCTCCATTATGTCAGTTCACATTTTCCAGTTGTGAGGTGAAGACTATTATGGGAGATCAAGAAAAGCCAACTTGAGTGGAGGGAGGTTCACTTCTTTCTCGCCAATGTGAAAAAATGTCAGCCCATGTTGGCAAATGTTTGAATATGTGAGTGCAAATGTAAGCTGTTTATGGTGAACAGTGTCATGGGTCGGTATAGCAGACTGGCTAGAGAGCAGTGTTCCCCTCCAGTGACTGGCCCACACACTGGATATAGTACTACTACTGTTGGGTGAAGGTGATCTCTTTTAGTTCAAGTGGTTGACGCCTATGTTTTTGGAGCTGAAATACCCAGAAGTTCTAAATCTGGTTCCCCAGGAACATTGTGTGTGATTTACATAATGATTGTGCCTACTGCCACCAGTGTTACAAGAATACTCTCTCTGTGTGTATGTACTTCTCAAGTCCACTCTACTGATAAATCAGCTCTTTTGAGTTACAGCATTTCTACTGAATCCAGAATGTAAATCAATGACAATAAATATTGTCCTCTTCCAAAAGTAATTGAAAGAATATTCAGAATTCACAGATTAGGGTAAAAATTCCTCTCATGTTCTGGAAAGCAGTCCAGATCAGTGAGTGGCTGTGTCGCCACCTGTCCTGTGGCCCTGGGTGCCTTAAATGCTTGGCTGCTGTGGCTCACAGCCTGGACACTGACACCCAACAGCTAGTTTAAATTAAAAGTAAAACAAGTATATTAACAGAAGGAGATGTTCAGTGAGTTCAAGTACACAGGACAGAGTTGGAAGCAGTTGCAAGCAAATAAAAGTGAAAAATGCTTTCTAGAGACTAAGGCCTGGTCTACACTAGGCGTTTATGTTGAAGTTATCGCCGTTACATCGAATTAACCCTGCACCCGTCCACACTGCGATGCTATTTAGTTCGACATAGAGGTCTCTTTAATTCGACTTCTGTACTCCTCCCCGACGAGGGGAGTAGCGCTAAATTCGACATGGCCATGTTGAATTAGGCTAGGTGTGGATGGAAATCGACGCTAATAGCTCCGGGAGCTATCCCACAGTGCACCACTCTGTTGACGCTCTGGACAGCAGTACGAGCTCGGATGCTCTGACCAGCCACACAGGAAAAGCCCCGGGAAAATTTGAATTTGAATTCCTTTTCCTGTCTGGCCAGTTTGAATCTCATTTCCTGTCTGGACATCGTGGCGATCACAGCAGCACTGGCAACAATGCAGAGCTCTCCAGCAGTGATGGCCGTGCAGTCTGTGAATAGAAAGAGGGCCCCAGCATGGACTGATCGGGAAGTCTTGGATCTCATCGCTGTGTGGGGCGATGAGTCTGTGCTTTCCGAGCTGCGATCCAAAAGACGGAATGCAAAGATCTACGAGAAGATCTCTAAAGACATGGCAGAGAGAGGATACAGCCGGGATGCAACGCAGTGCCGCGTGAAAATCAAGGAGCTGAGACAAGGCTACCAGAAGACCAAAGAGGCAAATGGACGCTCCGGATCCCATCCCCAGACATCCCGTTTCTACGAGGCACTGCATTCCATCCTCGGTGCGGCCGCCACCACTACCCCACCACTGACCGTGGACTCTGAGGATGGGATAGTGTCCACGGCCGGTTCCTCGGACATGTTAGGGGACGGGGAAGATGAGGAAGGAGATGAGGAGGGCGAGGCAGTCGGCAGCGCTCACAACGCTGATTTCCCCAACAGCCAGGATCTCTTCATCACCTTTACAGAGATCCCCTACCAAGTGTCCCCAGCCGTTACCCCGGACACAGAATCTGGGGAAGGATCATCCAGTAAGTGTTGTAAACATCTAAACATTTATTTTTAACAGAACAGGAATATTAACAATTAAAAGAATGGGTTGTTCATGATTACTTTGCCCTAGGCGCTTAACAGTTCAGTCATGGGCAGTGCAAGTTTTGAAAAAAAATCTAGCAATGTCCGGTTTTCCGTGATTGTCCTGCCCAAGCCGCTCTACTGTTTATTCCCTACTACTGCAGCTACAGTAAAATGCGGTCTACAGTAAAATGCGGTCCGGGGATAGAGCAGTAATCCTCCTGGGACATCTCGATGAAGCTCTCCTGGAGGTAATTGGAAAGCCGTTGCATGAGGTTCCTGGGGAGAGCGGCCTTATTGGGTCCTCCGAAGTACGACACGTTGCCGCCCCACGAGACTATCAAGTACTCGGGAATCATTGCTCTGCACAGCAGGGCGGCATACGGCCCTGGTCTTTGGAGGCTTTCCCGGAGCATTCTCTCTCTCTCGCTCTCAGAGATCCTCATCAGGATGATGTCGCCCATGGTGACCTGCTTTGAATTAGGTAGGGGAATGTTAATGTTGGGACTGCTTGACTGTTCCTTTACAGAACTGTAACCGCTGGTTTGCAGCCACGCGGTGGAGGCGGGAGAGGGGCAGCCGAAAGGGATCGTTCCCGGGGACAGCCGCGAAGGGGTGGGACGGGGCAGAGTTCCCGCTTGCCGGATTGCTGGCAGCAGGGACTGACATTGCTTTAAATGTGAAATGAGGCCAGTGGTAATATAAAAGTTTTAAACTGCCACAGGTCTACGGCTTACCGTGCCTGCCTGCAACAGAAATTCCGTTGTGCTGCCCCGCTTCTCAAATGTGCTGTGCAAGACCCCAGGCACTGAATGCGAAGGCCGAGAATTCGACCTTGTGCTGAGTGCGCATGTGATAGGTGCTGTGCATGGTCTTGTTCACAGAGAAAGACTATGTTCTTTGTTCACAACTACATTTATCTTTCTGAGGAATTCACTCCCTTTTTCCCATTTCCACAGCCCCATCTGCGACTGTCTCACAACCTAGCCTGGCATCACACTCCCAGAGGCTAGCGCGGATTAGGCATAGGAAGAAGAGGACACGGGAGGACATGTTCTCTGAACTTATGGCCTGTTCCCAAGCCCAGGCAGCACAGCAGACCCAGTGGCGGGAGAACTTGACCCAAATGCACCAAGCAAACATGGATCGGGAGGAGAGGTGGCGGCAGGAAGACCAGCAGGCGACTCAAACGCTGCTTGGACTACTGAGGGAGCAAACAGACATGCTCTGGCGCCTTGTGGATGTTCTGCAGGAACGGAGGCAGGAGGACAGAGCCCCGCTGCAGTCCATCTCTAACCGCCCTCCCCCGCCACCAAGTCCCATACCCACCTCACCCAAAGTGCAAAGAAGGAGAGGCGGCAGAGTCCGTGCTAACTCGCACTCCACCCCTGCAGAGAGCTCGAGTAGCAGAAGGCTCTCATTCCCCAAAATTTGAAAAGTTCTTTCCTTCCTGCCTGACACAAGCCCCCGTCCAAGTTTCACCTGCCAGTTCCATGTGTAGTTGATAATAAAAAATACGTTTCTGTTAACTACTGTTTCAATCATGTTCTTTTGGAGGAGGAGGGGAAAGGGGGTTGGTAATTGGACAGGACAATCACCTTTGGCAGGGTACATAGGCGGGGGCAGGCACAGCAGCAGGGCACATAGACAGTGCAGTGATGCAGTGACTAGTTACCCTGGTTAGTCTGGGAGGTGGTTTTCATGTTATGTGGTGGGGGGTGGGTTGCTCTGTGACTTTGTGGCGGGGGAGGGCAGTTACAGATCTTTAGCGGCGGTCCTTATGCAGGATCACAGAGCCACGCAGCAGGGGATCTGTAACCGTCCTCCCCCTGCCACAAAGTCACATAGCCCCCCCCCATACACACAGTCCCGATCAGGAGGGGTGACAGGCTCCATTGAAACAACCATCCCACCGCAGCGGAGCCTGTCAATCCTTGAGTTTAGAAGCTTCATTCGCGTCACTACACTACACCCGCTCCGCACCACAGTCTGCGTCCCAGTTTTAAAAAATTCCCGCGAAAACAGTAGTAAAGAAAACGGTGTGCATTAACAAAGTAGAACTATTTTTATTTCGACACGTGTGTTGGAGGGGGGGTGAAGGGGGTATGTAACTGGATAGGATAGTCAACATTAACTGGGTAAAGAAACGGGGGCAGGTTCAGCTTCTCTGTACACAAACTTTAAAGTCACAGGTTACCCTGCTCACTCAGGAACTTTGCTTTCAAAGCCTCCCGGATGCACAGCGCTTCCCGCTGGTCTCTTCTAATCGCCCGGCTGTCTGGCTGTGCGTAATCAGCAGCCAGGCTATTTTCCTCAACCTCCCACCCCGCCATAAAGGTCTCCCCCTTGCTCTCACAGAGATTGTGGAGCACACAGCAAGCTGATATAACAATGGGGATATTGGTTTCGCTGAGATCACAGCGAGTCAGTAAGCTTCTCCATCTCCCCTTGAGACGGCCAAAAGCACACTCCACCACCATTCTGCACTTGCTCAGCCGGTAGTTGAAGAGTTCTTTTTCAGTGTCCAGGGCGCCAGTATAGGGCTTCATGAGCCAGGGCATTAGCGGGTAGGCTGGGTCCCTAAGGATGACTATAGGCATCTTCACATCCCCAACAGTTATTTTGTGGTCCGGGAAGTAAATACCTTGTTGCAGCCGTCTAAACAGACCAGAGTTCCTGAAAACACGAGCATCATGAACCTTGCCCGGCCATCCCACGTAGATGTTGGTAAAACGTCCCCTGTGGTCCACCAGTGCTTGCAGCACCATGGAAAAGTAGCCCTTTCGGTTAATGTACTGGCTGGCCTGGTGGTCCGGTGCCAGGATAGGGATGTGAGTTCCATCTATGGCCCCACCGCAGTTTGGGAATCCCATCGCTGCGAAGCCATCTATGATCGCCTCCACGTTTCCCAGGGTCACTACCTTTTGGCAGCAGTACATCAATGATTGCCTTCGCTACTTGCATCACAACAACCCTCACGGTAGATTTGCCCACCCCAAACTGGTTCGCGACTGACCGGTAGCTGTCTGGCGTTGCAAGCTTCCAGAGGGCTATGGCCATTCGCTTCTGGACACTCAGTGCAGCTCGCAACCGGGTGTCATTGCGCTTCAGGGCAGGGGACAGCAACTCACAAAGTTCCAGGAAAGTTCCCTTCCGCATGCGAAAGTTTCGCAGCCACTGGGATTCATCCCAGACCTGCAGCACTATGCGGTCCCACCACTCAGTGCTTGTTTCCCGTGCCCAGAATCGCTGTTCCATGGCATCAACATGACCCATTGCCACCGTGATGTCCTCAGCGCTGGGTCCCGTTCTTTCTGAGAGGTCTGTGCTACTCTCAGACTTCAGGCCATCACGGCGGTGCCGTAGCCTCCTCGCCTGACTTTTCTGCATCTGCCTCAGGGAAACCTGTATGATAAGCTGCGAGACGTTGAGAGCGGCCACAACTGCAGCGATGGTCGCAGCGTGCTCCATGCTCGCAGTGCTGTGGCGTCCGCACTGTCAATGACTGGAAAAGTGCGCGAACTGATTTCCTGCCGGCGCTTTCAGGGAGGGAGGGCGGGAGTGATGGACGGATGACGACAGTTACCCAAAAGCACCCTCGACACATTTTGGTACCCAGAAGGCATTGCCGGCTACACCCAGAATTCCAATGGGCAGAGGGGACTGCGGGAACTGTGGGATAGCTGACCACAGTGCACCGCTTCGAATGTCGACGCTTTCACCGTTAGTGTGGACTCACAAAGTCGAATTACTGTCCTTAGTGTGGACACACACGTTCGACTTTGCAATATCGATTCCAAAAATTCGATGCAAGTAAAATCGAACTACTCTCGTAGTGTAGACAAGGCCTAAGACTTAGCAAAATTACAGTCTTGGTCCAAGATAAGATTTTTACCGCACTACCTTCCAGCAAGAGGGCTGACCCTCCCCCAACCCTTAGTCAGGCTCTCTCCCAAAAGACAAAGTGCCTCATTCCTTTATCTTCTTAGGTGAACGATAACTTGGGATTCTTTGCCCCTCTCTCTTATAGTCCAGAGAATCTTTAAAATGGATTTCTCTGAAGATTAACCCCCGAAATAATGTTAATTCAAGATGTGAGGAAGGAGACATGGAGTCTGGTGGTGAAGGAAGTTCCATGCTGGTTTCTTCCCCCACTAGTGTTTGCAAAATTGCAAATTGATTTGTTCCTGCCCTCTTTAATGCAAATGAATGGCCACTTGCCATGTGATTGCTAATCAACTCTGATGACATCTGGCTAGAGGTGTCAGCTTGTCCTTTGTCTGGGAGAACCCTGTTCACCCACTGCCCAGACTTGTCTGGTAAACACATTTTAATTCCACATTTCCTTCATATTAGTATTATCTTTTGGGTGTTTACCCTACACACACCACATGAGAATAGTAATGATCACTGTGTTATTAGTTTTCCAGTGATACTTTACATGCCACAGATCAGATACAATTTACTACATTAATGAATTGGGCTATACTGAATTGCTTAGGCCAGCTGAAACTCGTTACCAGATTCAAGTGAGCCCCTCGTCCTCTGGCACTGGGATGCTTTCAGTGTCACACTTCCTATAATATTTCATTTAAAGAAGTCCTTCTCTGCATATCCTACTATACTTCATTGTGTCTAAATAGCTGCAGTTTGATCCTTAATGGTAAACAGAACAGGAATACTTGTGGCACCTTAGAGACTAACAAATTTATTAGAGCATAAGCTTTCGTGGACTACAGCCCACTTCTTCGGATGCATCCGAAGAAGTGGGCTGTAGTCCACGAAAGCTTATGCTCTAATAAATTTGTTAGTCTCTAAGGTGCCACAAGTACTCCTGTTCTTTTTGCGGATACAGACTAACACGGCTGCTACTCTGAAACCTGTCATTAATGGTAAACGTTAGGTGAACTTTATGCCGGGGTGCCAGCAGCAGGGGTGGGGTATGGGGGCTAGCACCCCTGCAATGGAAATATTGGGGTCTGATGTTTGTTTCCACCCCCCAAAGTTTTCCATGTTACAGAGACAAGACTGGGACCTGGCTATGTTTCTGCACCTGTATGTATGCGTGGGGAGGCAGAGGCAAGAATGGGACCCGGAAGAGGGGCTGGAGTGGGCACAATCAGTGACATACAGGATTGGGCCAGCATTCTGAGAGCAGGTAGGAACAGCTCTCCTCTCCCTGCCTTCCAGCCACCACAGGTCCTAGCAGAGACACCCAGCCCAGGAAAGGGGCAGAAGCATATGCAACAGCAACCAAGGTGGGGTGGGGGATAGGGCACACCTGGGATTCGGGAATACCATCCACCAAGGAAATGCCAAGATGCCCCTTCCCATTCTGGAGTCCCTGCTGCTAAGCCTCAGTAGATCTCCTTACTCCCCCTCCTATCTTTCTGTGCCCTCCCCCCCCCCCCAATTCAGAGTGAGCTTCACCTCCCCCTATCCCCCCCCTGCAGCTTTATGCAGCTATATTGCTGGGGGCAGGGAGGTTGGGTGACTAATATATTTCCCCCACATTATAAGTTAAACCATGATCATTATTTTTCTTACTTCAATATTCCATTCAGTGTCCATTAAGTGACTTTACTCAGTTATTTTGTTATATATTTGCAGATAATGAATCTTTCCTCCCATGGATCTTCATCTTTCTGAGCACTGTGAAACCTATTATTTTATCACATTTCCAATAAATTGGAGCACTGTTCATACTGTACCCACAGGGTTCATTTGAAATGTCACACTTTAATCAGAAGGTTGTATTGCCAGAACTGACATGTTTGGATACACGCCAATAAAGCCTACTAACGTGTGAATAAATCCATTTTTTGTCAGAATATATGTCTCAAACAGCATGTTGTTTTTCTGCATTTGCTACAACAGCCTCATTTATTGGAAGCTCTGGTTTTCATTAAGGTGTTGAATAATTTTCTTTTAAAATTTGTTCTTAATAAGCCCTTGGTTCATTCTCTCTTTAAATGTCATAATTGCTGTTTTTTTGGAATTAATGGCTCAGGGAACAGAAAATAGATGGGTAAAGAGCTCTTGGCTGACCAGTGACATATTGTACATCTCAATACATCCTCTTCTTGTTGGACGCTGCAGAAGCCACACCCTGGATTAAAACTTGGGCCCCACTGAAGTCAATGGCAGCTCCCCTATTACTTTCAGTGGGGACAATATTTCATCCCATGGGAACACCGTGTAACACCATATCCTGGCAAACCGCCAAGTACCCACGTAATGTCATTATTCTTTTGCAATCTTTACATTCCGTTATTAGTTCACCAAGCCTATGTTCTTTATTTAGGGGAAATGTTGCAGATGTGTTTTAATTAAAAGAAAACTGAATTGATTTTCTCCTGCAGGGCTGTCACAGGGTGAGCTGGCCTTTTAAGACGGTTGGTGCTCAGTTGCACCTATCCCATGCTTAGCTCACCTCCCCAGGTGAAGGAGATGAGTGCTGAAATCATGAGACTAGGGTCATGTGACTAAACAAGGCCCACAAGGAGGGGTGCGAGCCAAACATTGGAGGGAACTTCAGGAAACAGTAAACCTGGAAGATCAGTGGAAACGCCAGGGAGAGAAAACCTGCAAAATTGGCACTCTCTAAAGAATGGGAGGGTAGCCAGGAAGGGTATAGGAAGAGGCCCTGAGAAAAAGCAGGACAGGTTGAAGTTATGGGACCGATAGCCCAGTTGCTTAGGGGTCCCAAGGCTGGAAGCCCATAGCACAAGGTGGGCATTAGTTCCCCCTATGCTGCCACCCTCTGAGGGGATGCAGTGACCCTGAAAACAAAGGGAGGATGGAGAACACAGATCAGAGCCCACAAGTGGCTAGAGCAGAGCTAAGGGGAAAGGCAGTGTTGGAAGAGAGTACTGTGGAAGAGAAGACAGACGCTCAGGGCTTTACCTAGCAGGACTGGGGTGGAAGATACGCATTATTACTCTGGAAGGGGTGGACTTTGGTGACTAAATTTGAGGGCTAAATCAAGGAGGAAGGCTGAAGGAACCACTAACAGAGGGGAAACTGAGGCAGGATGCCTGCAATGTCATATCATTTCACAAAGAGGCATGCTGTTGGGCTACACCCTGCAAAAGGGCATTCTAAAAAGCTCACAGAGAAAGAAACACTTCTCAAGCTTGGTAAGCTATGACATTTATTTTAAAAGAGTTTTGGATTCGATTGTCACTTTTGAGTTTAATGTTTTAGCCATCTTGTTAAAAAATGAAATTCATATCACTGGGACATGAGAACTAAAATCATGTCGGTGGGGGGAAATTGATTTGCTTTAATATAAACTAATATCAGAAGAAAATTCACAAAATCACTGAAATTTGCAGATGACTATTTCTGAGGTCTTGTATAACTTCTCCTGGTCAATGTAAGTTTATTTCCCACATTTTCTAATGGTTTGTTCCATTTAGATTTAATTAAATGTCTAGAGCAATGACGTTTCCACTATTTCCCTCTAAAGCCTCTGCTACAGTGTAGGAGGTCTTTCCTATTCAGCCTACATTTTCCTTTGTCCATCTGGAGAAGGGCTCCTAAATGCCATTGATTTGTCAGTGAATCTTAGGCTTCTAAGGACCAGATTTATAAATGTATGTAGGTGTCTAAAGATGCAGGCAGGCTCCTAACGCCCATTGAAATCAATAGGAGTTAGGCACCTAAGCACTTTTGAAAATCCCACCAGGTGCTCAAGTCACTTTTGAAAATGGGACTTAGGCTCCTAAACCACTTTGTAACTTTTGTAAATTTCCTCCATAGACTTTATTTACACCAGGGATTTGTGAATCGGAAGGAATCTCAAGGAGTATCCTTTGAGTTTCAGCTCACGGTAGGGATTAGGATAACCCCTGACTGGATGCTCAAGGAGGGGTAGAGGAAACAAGCCTTCCATTACACCTGTCAACTGTACCACTGGGGACACAGGCTAATCACACACAAAGAGTTAAGGAGAGGCCATAAGCAGTTCTGCTCATGTACAATGCACTCTTTCAAAGTGTGAGGGAGTTCCCACTACATTGTTTGTTCCCAAGATTATCCCTTTTCCCCACAACATGGCCCATGCCTTCAAAATGACACTTTGACTATTTCTGTCTGTAGAGATGCATGTGCAGAAAGAATTTTCTTGACACAATAAACCTGAAAGTTCTCCTTGTGATTTTCATCTCATTTTTTAAAACATCAAAATATCACCCTTCACTCAAGCAAAATGGTGCCTTTATCATTTGTGGGACAGCTAGAGACAATAATGCAGTTGAAAGCAAAGATAATACATTTGTTACATAGATGATCATTCATCATGTTCAGAGTGAGTGGCAGCGGCTTAATAGCTAATGGGTTGATGCTCCTCTGCTTTTCACAATGACAAATGATACCAAGGTATAACATGGCAGACATGTACACAACAACGGGAAAATCACTGGTCCCGTAGAGAGCTTAATATCTGTATGGATTTGCATTGTTGTGTGTATGTCTGAAAATGATGGTACACTGGGTGAATGTGTTTACTCTTTTGTTCTGTTCCCTATACCTATACACACATCTGCTAGGAGAGCCAGATCATCTGTCTTTCCCTGATGGCACAATCCTGCAAAATGAACAATAATTCTTCCCTACTGAAATCCTTTTAAAGTTTTCATGTGTCTGTTTATTAGAGCTGGTCAAGAATTTTCCATCAAAATGACTTTCCATTCTGCAGAAAACTTTGATTTTACAGAGGTTATGATTTTCCCTTGGGAAAATAGAAATGACAATTCCATTACAGGTTGGTTCAAACAAACTGAAATACTTCATTTATTAAACTTATCTGAATTGTTTTGATTTCATTCAGTTCAACAAAAATTAAACTGCATTTTCCTGTCGGGCCATATTGCCTTATGAGAGTTGTGGTTCTGACCCAAATTCTCTCTTATGGGCTGGTTTCCCTGGAGCACTACATATTTGCTTAGTGCATCACAGTGGTTACATGTCTCTAGGCACATTATGGGAGATATAGTCTTGCCAGGGTGCCTGACCCATATTGGAGAATGATGGTATCAGGTTCCCCAATTATAAATCCCCTAAGGCAAGAAACCACCATAAGGAATGCAGTTTAATGTTGAAATGAAGCATTTTGAGTAATTTCACTAAATCAAAATGAGAATTTTTGATTGTGGGGAAAGTCACAATGTTTTGTTTCAATCAAAAATTTCCAAATGAAATATTTTGACATTTCCAAATCCAAGTTTGCTTAGAATTTCCAGTCAGGAAAAAAACACCCAGTTTCAGGGAAAAAAGAAAGGATGAAATGTTGAAATTTTCCAAAGGAAATCAATTCTCATTTCTGCTCAGCTCTACTATTTATCTGTTCTACGTAGCTGGCTTTGGGCATTAGCAAAGAGATGAACTACAACTGGCATGCCTGCCCTATTTAGCTTGCACCTGAAATTGAGCCCCAACTGCTTGGATCATTCCTGCCCTAAAATCTCCCACTAAATTAATGTAGAAGAAAGACAAATATTTTAAAAGTTAGGTTAGTCACACAGGAAAGTCAACGTTTAGGGCAGGCTTGATGGACTTTTCCTAGTCAATTTATCCTTCCCTTGCTTACTAAAGCTTAGGACCAAGAAGGAAAGTTCAGATCCGGATCCAGAGTTCTTTGTTGTTTGGAGGTGTCTGGTTTAATTGCATCTCTGTAGTTCATGCCTTTCAAATGAAAACATATTCAGCAAATCTCAGATGACACCTTGTAATGCTGTTTCTCTGAAGTTACAGTTCCTACTTAGGTCTACACTACAGAGTTAGGTCTGTTGTAAGCTAACTTGCATCACCTTACCCGTGCATGTGTTTGCATTTAAATTTGTCTCCCACTGATGTATGTGCCCCATTACAGTGATACAGTAACACCACATCCCCGAGCGGCATTGAACCATGGTCAATGCACTGAAGTCTACACAGAACAAGTGTAGACACTGTATTACTTATGTCGACCCTAATAGTTCTTCAACCGCTGTCCCACAATGACTGACACTGACTGCTGTGGTCACAATTGTGAACTTCACGGGACCAGAAGGCCTCACTCCCCTTTAAAACTCTCAATTTTTGAAATACATTTTCCTAATTATCCATTTGGGGAGCACACCTAGTAGCTCTCCACTTTGTGCCCAACTGACCATGCTGACTACATGCTCCAGACACACTCCAGCTTGGAGTAGACATGCAATATTGGATCTCCAGTGCCTGTGGAAAGAAGAGGTTGTATAAGCACAGCTATGGACCAGCTGTAGAAATGTGGACATCTATAAGCAGATTGCACAGGGGATGCAGGAGAATGGTACAACAGCTGCAGTGCCGCTTGAAAGTGAAGGAGCTGCACCAGGTGAAGGAGCTGTACCAGAAGGCCAGGGAGGCTCCGGTGCTGACCTGCAGACCTGCCACTTTTACAAAAAGCTGAATTCCATACTTGGCGGAGACCCCATTACCACCCCACAGACCAACCTGGATACTTCCAAGGAGCCTGAGTAATAGGACCCTCACGTGAACAGCCAGGAGGAGGAGGATGGGGAGGACATATGACTGGGGCATCCAGCTGTGCTAATCCCCCTGATCTGCGCACTCTCAGACTTTCTGAACCTGGACATAAATCCAATTCTTGCAAGTGACCAGTATCTTTATAATGGGTTGTATTGGAACCCCGAAGCTGAAGATCATTGAACTCTAGGTTTTCAGATAGCTGATTCAGATCTGGAGCTGCATCTTGAGGTTGCAGCCTCTCTCTACTATCAATAAACTTTAACACACTGATTCCCAACTGTGGTACTCCAGTTTAACAGCACTGTTGTTCTCTTCATTAAAATCAATAGAGAATAAACTGGAGTACGCACTGGAATAAAAACAGAGTCACACAGTGGTGATTCAGGCCCAGTAAGAACAGAGAGCTAGATCCTCCTCTTGTATAACTTGCCAATTTACAGCAGCTGAGGATCTGGCCCTTCATATATTCCCAATGGAAGATGGTAGCATGAGAATTTTTGCCTGAGGAAAGAGTGCAGGATTTTACCCTCAAATCCAGTGCACTCCACATGGTGTTCCTGATATGGAAAAAAAAATGGGATATATAATATAACTTTAATGACTGTGGGCCTGATTCTCCTCTGCCTTTGAACTTGTGAAGACTTTTACACCTGTTTGAAGTGGGTGTAAATGCTCCACCATTCTGATTTGGTAGCATATTATACACTCCTGTCTGCACATGTAAGAGGTGGCAAGGCAATGGAGCACCTGGCTGCCTGCTTTTATTAAGTCTCTTTTTATAATGCTTTGACATCCATAAAGAGAGAGAATCCAGTGCAGAACATTTCAGCAAAACCATCAGAACTACAGTTACATATGAGCTGGTAGGGATTGTCTAACAGAGAGCATACTATTCTGTCAAGAATTAGTATTTGATATAATATGTAGGTCCCAGGGCACCTCAATTAATTATAATTTACAGAAATGATCTGGCAAAATGTCTTTGCAATCAAAACAAATCAAGCTTAATATTAACAAACTCTAGTAGCTGTACAATCTTTCACTTAGCGTATTAAATACCAAATCACCACATGAGGCCCATTTTTAATGAGATCACTTACAAAGTAAAGGACTCAGTATAAGCGTCTGAATCAAGGCTACAATGCATCACTTTGGGGATTTGTATAAGTTCTCTCACAATTACACTATAATGTGGGATATAGATATGCAATCTGAAGTACAAAGAAAGGAGCGTAGACAATTTAGATTCCTTAAATGTGTTTTATTACTTTTCTGTTTGTACTGTACTGGAAAAGATGTTGCCACTAACAAAAATTCATTGCAAATGAGAATAGGTCTCTTCAAGGATTTGTGGGCATTATACAGTAATGTGGGTATAATAATTTCTGTTGTTACAAGGACTTGTGAAACCTACAGGGAAAAGCCCCATAGATTAAATGAAGAAAAAAAAGTAGTTTAAATGGTGTATCTGAGGCAACGAATACTTAGACTTTGAGCTAGATCTTCAAGCATGGCCAAAAAACAAGAAAGCAGAATAGGGGTGATTTGCAAAAGTGGCTTAATATTCTCCCTTGTATTGGACAGCTAAGTGCAAGGTTATTTCCTTTGTACTGTACTAGAAGAGCTTGAGGCTGATCTAGTTTGCCATAGGTGCAGGGACAACAAGATGCTCAAAACACAGCTGAGGGCCACCTGGAGATCCTGGACACATCCATCTCTCTAGCCTTGCCCCTTTCCCCTGGATTCTCCAGCCTCAAGGAATGTGTGTTGTGAAGACTCTATAGTACTTCAAATACAGCAGGTTAAAAAAAAAGGCTTTTTTAAGCAAACATTTTTGCAGATTTTGTTTTGGTTTTCTGTTTGTTATGTTGTGGCGGCATGTTTTCATTACAGAATAGAAACCAACAATATTTTGGTTGTGGTTGAAAAACTGGGAAATGTGCATGAAAAATTTTCACATCCCCCTTTACTTCCGCCCTATTTCTTTCTAATATTTCCCTGAAAATACTTACTATTGTCTGACCAGCTCTACTGTGGGAACATCTTTCCACTGTTCTTACACATACGAACCTTTAAGAATGAGAATCACAATGTCATAAAGTTTCATTACCTAGGAAATTTTCACTGATTTCTCAGATTCTTTCTTTGATAAATGCCATTTCAAAATCCCATGTTTGCCCTTTCTCAGGCATGTTAATCATTCATTTTACTGCCTACTTTGTGTTGAACAGAATGAAATTCAAACCCAGCACTGTAGATGACCTCCTTATCCACAGTCATTTTATCTGAGCCCATGAAAATGTGGGATGAGGTTAGGATGCAGCATATATTCCTATTACACATTTTCTTGGACTGTACTGCAATAGAGCAATATATGCTACCTTTTCCTTTGGATGCTAACATCAGTGGTTTTTCCTGGATGTGTTTCAGGTAGAATTTGCCCTTTCTGAATAAAATGCCCAAACACGATGCATATGCCGCTGCTCTACAGTTGCCATCAAAAAGAGGAAATTAAAATGCACCAATGAATTTAATGTAATGTAGTCTTCCCATGCCAAGCTCCCTTCTCAAATATATACAGAGTACTCCCTATTGTCATCATTAGAGATTGTGTACATGGCTCAGAGGGTATCTCTTCACTGCAGAGTTAACCCAGGTGATCAGCTGCCAGATTTGACTAGCCCGAATTTTAATGTGCTCTCAACAAAGCCCATACCGAGTTGCTGCATTCACATTGGTACTGTACTCACTCGTGTGTAGGACTTCTGAGGACATATCCTATGGTTCTCATCACTGCACTAAGACTGCAGAATTTGATATTTGCCTTCTTCCAACTAATCTAATTTGGTGCAACTGTGACAATCTCCTGAACAAACCTTATGGAATTAAGATAATCTTAATTCAGTAAAATTAAACCAGATTGAATCAGGGTTAATAACTTTGGGATCCATTGTATTAAAAATGCAATTGTGTATGTGTTATTGTGGGATTGTGTGCATTTCCATGGGAAGGGTAACTATGAGAATAGCGGGGGCAAAATCACTCATGCTGTAACATCTCCAGAGAAGCCACCTCCCTGGAAGGGAGTGCATATAACAAGTTCAAATTAGATTCTTCAGGAACCAACAGACAAAGAACGGGTCTTTGAATAAATAGTCCGGTTTTAAGCTGTCTCGGGTCCTTCTTCCTGATCCAGCAAACAGACAGGACAGCTGGTCCATGAAGGACCCCAAACCTTAGGGTAGGGTTGAAAGGACTGGGCCCACTGAGTTCTCATAAAACTGGATGCTTTTTCTGAGCTGAATCTGGGATGAACTGGTAACCATAAGGAATCCCCTGGGGTGGAGTGTTGAAGGACTGCTCCTACCAGAATCCATTTAGGATGAAGTCAGGTGAGCTTATTAGCATGTTTATTTTGCTGTTCTTAATATATTTTCTTGAAATGCTTTTTATCTTAAGAATTAAGTTGGCTTCCATAGGAAGTGCTGTGTGGTACCTTGTAACTATAGCAATGACACCAGTTAACCATCTCTGAAGAGCAACCAAACAGGTGCTGGGAATAAAATAGTGAAGGCAGGGAACTATGCACCCTGGAAATATCCCAGTCAGTGGGGAGAGAGACCCAGATCTCCACCCAGAAAGGCAAAAGCTGGGGAGCTGGTGTTAGCAGTAGGACTGATAACCATATAAATTGCATAAGTGCCAACAGCAGTAAAAGCAATTACCATACTAGGAAAAACAGCCAAAGAAAAATTGGCTGGTTGAGTTATGCAGCTTAACTTTGAAGACCAGATGAAATCACAGCTAGTACATTTGCTCTATTCTAATGACCAGTCAAGGAGTGATGGTCCAGGTTCACAGAGGACCTCCAGCCTGTTGGCAGAGGGTCCAGCAGACGGAGACTCTTGAAGCCAGTGCCTTGGAGGGAAGCAGGGAAGAGGCTAACAGAGGCAGCAACTATGTGCCATCCAGACCAAGCACACCACTGCAACAGGAGTAGTGGACAGCTGAACAGCTGGAGCAGGAGAAACTGCAGCTGGAGAGGGATTGAGCATGTCTGGAAATCTAGCAGCTTGCAGACCAGGAACAAGAGAGAGCAGACTGGGAAAGACTCTGTTAGTATGAGAGAGAAGAGAAGGAGAACCAGCTCCAGGACAAGAAGTGGCAGCATCATTTCGAGCTGGGGAAACTGCACCAACAGACCCCTAAACCAGTAGGTGGAACCAGCATCCAGGTACTTGTCCTGGTGTTTGGTGTAGACCAGTGGTTCTCAAAGCCGGTTCGCAGCTTGTTCAGGGAAAGCCCCTGGCGGGCCAAGCCGATTTGTTTACCTGCCGCATCTGCCACTGGTGTAGACTCCAAATTACTTTCTTGGTTTATGGAGGGAGAAGAAATGGATGTATTCCTACATGCTCTTGAAATGGGTGTGAATTGAATAAGGTAGGGAAGTCAGACCTGCTAAGGTACCTGGCTCCACTACTGACTGGGACAAAGACCTTGCACATTTTTACCCTTATGGGAAGGAAGGACTATAAACATAGTAGTTGCAAAACTGACCCCCTGAAGTGCATAGGAAAAGGTTAGGGGGAGTTTAGAAAAGAGGGGACATGACCTATGCTGAGGTTGCAGTTCAAATTAGGGGTTATGTATGGAAATGGGGAACTGGTTGGGGGGTTACCAAGTTTGATGAGGTCTGTGAGTTAATGGTATAGAACAATTCTATAAACTCTGCCAGCCTGACCAATAGTCCTCAGGAGGAAGGTCTTGGATCCTTATTCCTTGTGTATCCAGTCAATCAAGGCTGAATCCCAGGATTCCAAAAATAAGAGTGAGGAAAAGCTGGTCCTTCTGTTTACTCAGAGGACGCAGCTGGCTGATACTCTCAAGCAATTTCCCCAGTAGGCAACCACTGTTCCCTAGTGTCAGGCAGCTCTCTGCACTAGTTCTGTTTGCTCCTGAATGCTACCCAGCCTGAGCCAGGACTGTCCCTCTTTAGAATCCACCCTTCTCCAGGATTGTCAAGCCTTAGAGGTGAAGCGGGGTGGGGTTGATTACGCTTTTTAACCTATTTTTGACTGGGGTGGAGAGCTTCTCCCACTATAAAGACCTACACACTCGGACCCCAATCATGCACTGTAATCCATACAGGCACACCAATGCACCCATGTGGAGACCTGTTGATCTCTGTGGGGTTGTGCATGGTTACAGCAGTCATCCCGCATGGCACATGCCACAGGAGGATGGTCTAGAGATAGACTCAAGTCACGACATCTGCATCTTGATTTTGAATACCTGGAGTTTCACAGATGTAGAGTTTAAGGCCGGAAGGAACTATTAGATCATCTACTCTCCTGTATATCACAGGCAATTAAACTTCACCCAGTGACCACTGTATTAATAATACAAATAATAAATAATAATAAAGCATAATTTGTTTGGCTAAAGCATATCTTCCAGAAAGGCAGCCAGTCTTGATCTGAAGAGATAGAGGACCACTCACGTCCCTTAGCAGATTGTTTCAATGATCAATTAAGCCTTATTGGGTTTTTTTTTTAAAGTGCCTAATTTCTAATTTGAATTTATTTGGCTTGTGGGGGAGGGTGTTCTGTCACTAAAAATGTGGATTCAGGGTTGGATTTGAGTACCCCCAGTGCTTTGGAAGTTCTGATCCAGGGAATGGGCTTCGGCCCAACTGTATAAGCAAGGAGTCACATCTACACTAGAGACCTTACAGTGGCACGGCTGTACCAATACAGCTGTGCCACTGTAAGATCTCCCATTGAGCCACTCTATGCTGACAGGCGAGCTCTCTTTTCAGTTGTCCTTAGGGATGGCAAAGTCACCCCTTTCTTCCCAGAGTCCCGTTCCTGAAACAGCTGGGCTGCTCTTCTGGGAAAGTCCATTTGCTCAAACTCTTCTGCAAGCGTGACCACTGATTCTAGGGTCATTGACTGGTGCCTTCAGACCCCAATGTGCATATTAATGGGGAGGCTCTGGAGAAATTATTCCAATACTATGGCATCACTTATTTCCTCCACACTTCAGGTGTGTGGCCTTGGACAGTGAGTAGCCCAGTCAGTTAACTTTTGTGCAAAAGCTCAGAGCCGTACCCCTTAAACCTACTTAGCAGCCCAAACTTTTGTCATTATCTGTTCTGTTCAATATCTTCATCAATGATTTAGATAATGGCGTAGAGCAGTGGTTCTCAAACTAGGGCCGCCGCTTGTTCAGGGAAAGCCCCTGGCGGGCCGGGCCGGTTTGTTTACCTGTCGTGTCTGCAGGTTCGGCTGATTGCGGCTCCCACTGGCCGCGGTTCACCACTCCAGGCCAATGGGGGCTGCAGGAAGTGGTGCAGGCCGAGGGACGTGCTGGCTGCCCTTCCTGAAGCCCCCATTGGCCTGGAGCGGCAAACCACGGCCAGTGGGAGCTGCGATCGGCCGAACCTGCGGATGCATCAGGTAAACAAACCTGCCCGGCCCACCAGGCGCTTTCCCTGAACAAGCGGCGGCCCTAGTTTGAGAACCACTGGCAAAGAGAGTATGCTTATAAAGTTTGCAGATGATACCAAGCTGGGAGGGGTTGCAAGTGCTTTGGAGGATAGGATTAAAATTCAAAATGATCTGGACAAACTGGAGAAATGGTCTGAAGTAAATAGGATGAAATTCAATAAGGACAAATGCAAAGTACTCCATTTAGAAAGGAACAATCAGTTGCACACATACAAAATGGGAAATGACTGCCTAGGAAGGAGTACTGCAGAAAAGGATCTGGGGGTTAGAGTGGATCACAAGCTAAATATGAGTCAACAGTGTAATGCTATTGCAAAAAACCCAAACATTATTCTGGGATGTATTAGCCGGAGTGTTGTAAGCAAGACATGAGAAGTAATCTTCTGCTCTACTCCGCACTGATTAGGCCTCAACTGAAGTATTGTGTCCAGTTCTGGGTGCCACATTTCAGGAAAGATGTGGACAAATTGAAGAAAGTCCAGAGAAGAGGAACAAAAATAAATAAAGGTCTAGAAAACATTACCTATGAGGGAAGATTGAAAAAAGTGGGTTTGTTTAATCTGGAGAAAAGAAGACCGAGGGGGGACATGATAACAGTTTTCAAGTACGTAGAAGGTTGTTACAAGGAGGAGGGGGGGATTGTTCTTCTTAACCTCTGAGGATAGGATAAAAAGCAATGGGCTTAAATTGCAGCGAGGGCAGTTTAGGTTGGACATTAGGAAAAACTTCCTAACTGTCAGAGTGGTTAAGCACTGGAATAAATTGCTTAGGGAAGTGGTGGAATCTCCATCATTGGGGATTTTTAAGAGCAGGTTGGACAAACACCTGTCAGGGATGGTCTAGATAATACTTAGTCCTGCCTTGAGTGCAGGGGACTGGACTAGATGACCTCTCTAGGTCCCTTCCAGTTCTATGATTTCTATGATTTATTTTTCTGCCAAGAGGATTACTGGGTCCAGAATGGCCACCATTACCACCTCATAATCACAGGTCTGCTCCTTCCTGTGGGCCATGTAGGCTGTATGGACTTCCCTTGACAAACAGGATACTACCTTGTGTGGCAGGCTGAGCAGGAACTCCCTTGTAGGGTGCAGCATATACTGCTTGGTTCATCACCTTGCTAATACTAGAATGTCTGCTACACTACACAATATGAACTATAAAAATATATGGAGTGTTCTGATTGTTCAGATATTGCAGTTTATCACGGCTTAATCCTTTCTCCCTCTAATTCTACACATTTACTAAACTTCCCATTTAAAGTTCTTTATCTTTCACATTTATTGTGCATGCATAACTTATTGTTTCATACAGAAGATTAAAATGAAGATTAAAAAACCTATATTCTCATGCACTTGGAAATAAATGGGTTATGAAAAATAATCTATTGCATAATACTATCATGGAATATTGGGGTTGGAAGGGACCTTAGGAGGTCATCTAATTCAACCCCCTGCTTAAAGCAGGGCCCATCCTCAGACAGATTTTTGCTCCAGATCCCTAAATGGCTCCCTCAAGGATTGAACTCATGACCCTAGGTTTAGTAAGCCAATGCTCAAACCACTGAGCTATCCCTCCCCCCACAATAGTACCATTCCTTGTCATTTTTGAAGGGTTACAATGCTATACCATCACATGAGTTATTTCCAAAGTTTGCTGTTAGTCATCATGGATCCTTCTGTGAAATGAAACACTAGCAATTTGTCACTTTATCTAAAATTACATAGACAATCTAATATGACTAGAAGGCACAGTAACAGAAATCCCTGCTGGAACATTTGCACATGTTGTGAAGAATCTAATATGTTTCTCTAGAGTATGAGTGAGTTGTATCTAGAGTATGAGTAAGTTGTAAATCTTTCTCGTGGTTAACATCTTAAAAACCTAAAAATTCTTAACTACAGTAAACTTAAATAATGCAGCTCTGGTAATAGTTTCTATGCCATTGTAATATTGTTATTTGATTTATTTTGATAAGGGCAGATACTGTCATGGCCAAAGGAGTTTATAGTCTGAATAGACAGAATCAATTCTTTTTAAGTTTTTAAGAATGTGGGCATTACCATGGTGCCTAAATGTGAATCTTTCTGGGTATTTCTACACTACAGCTGGGGGTGAACCTCCTATTCCGGGTAGAAATATTCACACTAGGTCTGATCTAGCTAGCAAACTAAAAGTAGGAGTGTAGACAGGGCTGGCCTTACCATGAGGCAAACTGAGGCAGCCGCCTCAGGTGCCAGACTGAGTGTGGGGGGGGTGCCACTAGGACCCAAAGTGTAGAAAATTGTGCCTGCTGCTGGTGCAGATGGTGCACCATCTCTGCTATAGATGCACAGCAATGGTGGAGGGCTGTGCTGGAGGAAGGAGGGCACAAGAGACATAACAGGCAGGCAGGAGAAAAGGTGAGAGAGAATAACAAGAAAGCAGTAGGAGCTGCAGGGAGAGAGGAGGAGGAGCCTCTTATGTACCTCTCTAGCACCCCAGGAGCCTAGACTGATTAACACCAGCTTCTCAGGGAGCTTCCCATTTCCTGCTGCTTCCCTGAACCCACTTGAGAAGAACAGGCAGTCAACTGAAATAGTAGGAGCCAGTTAGGCTCTTAAGATGCTGATATCTTCCCTCACTCAGGCCCTGTTACCAACCTGCTTATTTGTCCCCTTCAACTGAGTGTTGAGAGCCACTATAGCTGGCACAGAACAGCAGTCATGAGTGAAAGAAGAAAACGCCCCTCTGGGGCAGCATTCAGAAAAAGAAAAAACGCAAAGGAAGCTTTTCTATCTAAGCAGGAAGGAGCTCTCCTGAGATACACGGACACAAATGTTCACAATTAGCCTTCCAGCCCCAGTGAGGATGTGAGTGGTGAGGAGATGCCTGATCTTCCAGTTAGAGTGCAGGTGACCTGGCAACTACTGCAGCATCCATATCTCCATCTCAAATGGATGTAACCATGCACATTCCTGAAGAAAATCATAGATCGGAAAAGAGTGTGGTGGAGGTGCAAGAAATAGCTGCTGTTGAGTTTAGTTCCTTAAGTGTAGATGATCCAGGACTGTGGACCCACTTGAGCAGTAGCCTGAGGGACTTCCTTGTACTACATGGGCCACAGCAAGTGAAAAACTTCATGTTCCCCAAAGATAATGAAAATAGAAGTTTCCATCCAACATATTACTGGCGTGAAATCCCCAATGGTGACAAAGAGGTCATGGCTTATGTACTCAAAAACTCAGAATGCTGCATACTGTTTTTGTTGCAAACTCTTCCAGTCTAATGTTCCAGCCACATTGGGTTCTACAGGAACAAAGGACTGGAAAAATCTGGCATGCCATGAGAAGGCAGCAAATCACCAGAAAGCATTCCATTGGTGGAAAGAGCTTGAGATGAGACTAAGATTAAAGGGCACCATAGATGATCAGCATCAAGAGAAGATTGCATCAGGGTCTTTTTATTGACAAAATGTTCTGAAAAGGCTCATTGCCATTGTGAGAATGCTTGCTACCCAAAACCTGGCACTGCGTGGCACTTCAGATCAGCTGTATGTGCCAAACAATGAAAACTTCCTTAAAATTGTGGAGCTGATGGCTGAGTTTGATGCTGTACTCCAGGAGCATCTAAGAAGAGTCACCACCCAAGAAATGTACACACACCACTACCTTGGAAAAACAATTCAAAATGAGATCATACAGCTACTGGCAACAAAAGTCAAACAGAAGATTGTGGCAGATCTGAAGACAGCAAGATATTACTCTGTTATTCTGGACTGCACACCTGACATCAGCCATACGAAACAAATGACTTTAATGATGCGTTTTATAACAACAACAGAACCTAGTGAAAATGTCCCTGCAATGGTGACTGTCAGAGAGCATTTTCTAGAATTTATTGACATTGATGATACTACAGGAGCTGGTATGATAAATGTGCTTCTTAAAAGGCTGGAAGATATGGGAATTGCGATAGCTGACATGAGAGGTCAGGGCTACGATAATGGTGGCAACATGAGAGGAAAGAACAGAGGAGTGCAGACATGGATCTGAGAGTTAAACCCTCAAACTTTTTTTGTCCCATGCAATTCTCATTCATTCAACTTGGTGGTCAGTGATGCAATATCAGTTTCTAGTGAGGCTGACGAATTTTTTAATGTAATTTCAAACTATCTATGTATTTTTCTCTGCATCAACTCATTGATGGCAAATTTTGAAGCAACATCTGGGAACATCCTCTCTGACACTGAAACCGCTCAGTGCCACACAATGGGAAAGTCGAGTGGAGGCGATAAAGCCTATCAAACACCAAACTGGGAAGATTGATGATGCCATAGTTGCCATTATGGAGGATAATGCTATGACAGGAACTGGGAGAACAGTGGCAGAGGGAAATGGAATCAGCAGAAACATACATAACTTCAAATTTCTCTGTGGCTTAGTGTTGTGGCATGACATACTGTTTGAAATAAATGTTGTAAGCAAGAGACTCCAAAGTGTTGTCCTTGATATATCTGGAGCAATGGAACAACTGGACAAAGCAAAGTCATACCTACAGTCTTACTGGTCAGATGAGGGATTTCAAAATGTTCTGAAGAGTGCACAGAAGTTGGCAGAGGAATTTCACACTGAAGCTATTTTCCCACCCATTCAAGAATACAAGAGTCACCGAAGAAGACATTTTGATCACGAGGCACAGGATAATCCCATAAGAGACCCCAAACAACAATTCAAAGTTGAATTTTTTTAACCAGGTGCTAGATTGTGCAATACAGTCAGGTGAATGTTTCATGAAGCTCAAGGAACACAGCAGTATATTTGGGATGTTCCAAAACTCCACACTGTACCTGGAGAAGACCTACACCAGCAATTCAGGACACTAGAGACAGTGTTGACACATGATGACATGCGCGATATTGATGCGAGTGATTTAGGTGATGAACTGAAAGCCCCTTCAAGATACATTTCAGCAGGATCAACTCCAAAGGCTGTTCTGGAATATATGTGCACAAATAAGATGACCGCCCTCTTTCCAAATGCTTTTGTTGCTCTGCACATACTTCTAACACTTCCTTTAACAGCTGCCAGTGGAGAACGCAGCTTCTCCAAGCTGAAGTTAATAAAAACACATCTATGCGCCACAATGACACAGGAGAGGCTGGTTGGCCTTGCAACCATCTCAATAGAGCATGAGCTGGCCCAGACTGTGGACCTTCAGCAGGAAGCAGTTCAAATCTTTGCAACAAAGAAGGCACGGAAAGCACCACTTTGATTATTCAAACAGATAAAAATGCCAGTGTTTACTATGCAGACAAGAAAAGTTATATTTGCTATTCAGGCGTTTGAAAGTTAAGTGTTACTTAAAATTTTTGAACAAGGCATTTTAAGTTGTTAGTTCTCCTTTATTGGGATAAGTAGCAGAGCAGTACCATGAGAGGAGTAGAACAGGAAGAAGGCAGAATTGAGACCTTTCAAAGTTTTGGCCCAGGTGAGGGGGCATGGAGGCGTCATTTGAGCTCCCCGCCTCAGGTGCCAAAATGTTGTGGGCCGGCCCTGAGTGTAGATGGTGCTGCATAGGTAGAGGCTCAGGATCGCCACACAAGCTCAGATTCAAGGGGTTGGGTGTGTTTAGACGCTAACAGATAGTCTGGGCCACCATATGTGCCACAACATCCATACGGCTACTTTTAGCATGTTAGCTTGAGCTGAGCTAGTGTGAGACTGTCTACACTGCATGTCCTAGGTGCCATGTATACGTACCCTAGGGGACAAAAATGTACTAGAGACCACGTGCTAGGTCAGAGGTGCTTTGTTGTTGGGGCAACAAATCTCTGCGAGGAAATTTGGGGAGCATTTCAGTGAGAAGGAAATAAGAGAAATAGGCCTCGCCAATTTGAGCATTATATTTGGTTATGTGTGCTGTAACATGTAGGAATAGACTAGTATCCCTTTACATAGTTTGAGTTCTATAGTGGCGCTTACTGTATTCTGTGTTGAAGCTACCTGAACCCTGTCAGAGCAGCAGTATGCACGTAGCTAGGCCTCTCATGTTTCTGTATGTTTAGTAAACACAGTTATTTGGGAACCAACTGTGCGTGTGATTTCTTCAAATTGATTTTGTTAGGTAAAGAGCAAAAGACTCCCCAAAGATGGACCCCAGATTTAAAAAATCTAGGCTCTTTGCATATCAAGGGGGAGAGAAAAGACACTGTCCGTTTAGCAACTCTATAATCAGTTTTTTCTTGTCATATGCCTATCCAGTAACTTCATGTTCATGTATGTGTACGATCCCATTTGTGAATATCTGGCTCATATAATGGTAATAACAGTGTCTGATCCTGAAGTCAAAGGAAGTTTTAATACTGACTTCACTAACAGCAGGATTGGGCCCCTGAGTCCTGAGTGTAAGATCTAGGGGATTTGGGGGACATGCTGGGTATTTTCCATTCAATATACAGAAATACATATATCTTCAAGTGGCTGGACTGAATCCACTGGTTTGGTGTTATATCACCATTATCATATTCATATATGGAGCACTATCTGTGAAAGGTATGTTCCTGTCCCCAAGTCTGTCTATCTTGTCGGTAGGACAGACTGAGGGCCAAAGTATGAGGCCATGCAAAGGTTTAAGGGGGCATAAAGCCCTTTCACTCTCTTGCACAGCCTCCCTAAATCACAACAGCAGGCACAGGGGCCAAAGACATCGTTGCGTGCCACAGGTGGTTGGGGTGTGGGGGAAGTGGCGCATTGGCTCTCATTCCCAAATGCATTGGCCAGAACAACTAAACAAGTCTGGGGAGGAAGTATTTTTGTATTGGTGAGGGCAGTGGCAGATTAGCGCATGGGCCAATGGGGCCTCTGCCCAAAGGCCCCAGGCTATTGTAACCCCCAAGGAGATTACCTAGATTCCTGGGGCTCTGTCTGCTGGCAGCTCAGGGAGAGGCACACTGTCTCTGGTGGGGCGGGGGGGCAAGGCAGACTCAGAGTTCACCTGGCAACCAATAGGGAGCTTAGGAAAGGGGAGATGCTGTTTTTTGAGGCAGTCTGGAGCCAGCCAGGGCAAGGAGAGGACTGCTGTGTGGGGAGCTGGTGAGTCCCAGGCCTGCATGCAGGGTTCCCCCTGAGAACTGGCCTCTAGGGACCTGAAAGCAAGATCCCTCAGCTGGGCTTTTCCCTCTCCACTGAGGACTCCAAGTTTGTAGAGTTTTGCTGGGAAACTTCCCCAGCCAGTCTGGGTTAGCCCTCCAGCAACCTAGGGGAGACCAGTCACCACATGGTCAGCTCTGCTCTGGCTGCTAGTCCAGGGCTGCTGCCTGCTGTGAGTGTATCTGGATGGTGGGGTAGGAGACTACAGTTTGGATTTTGGTATAGTTGTGTAATCTGCACCTCGGGCTCTGCACCCCTTTGTTGTCAGGGGAAATTCTGGGACCAGAAGCAGCCTGACTCCTGCCTGAAGAGGATCCCTGCCAGCAGAGATCAGCCCCTCTGCAGTGACCGAGGAGTCCAGAGTCATCGCTGAACCTAGGATCATTCATGGAGTTTGTGAGTGCACCATCTTTTAGTTAGTCAGGGAACTTGTTTTGGGGACCCCCTACTCCCTGAACTGTGTCCTCAAGCCAGAGAGTAAGGGTTTGGGGATTTTATAACCTGCTGTGTATTACCTGTGGATGGACTTACCACCTTCTCCCACTTGTGAGTCCTTTGGGCTGTACTGAACCCAGTCAGTTACACTGCTAAACCACTGCAGAGAAGATATTGTGGTCATAGGTCATCAAGGGCTCCAACAAAGTACGTGTACCAACAGGACACTGATCTTACATTTACTACATCAGGTCACGTTACTGGGAAAAGTCACGGGTATTATCAGCGTCGGCACCGGTGACCCTAAGAATAGTATTTTACTCTGTTATGTTATATTTGTCTCCCATTTAATATAATTACTGTGTTGAATACATTGTATGTGTCTGTGTTATTTCTTGGGAGTCTGCAACTATCTGGCAAGTAAGTGGGGATTACCCTGTGGTTAGAATTTTCCTCCCAAGCTGCCCTGGTGACCCTACCAGGAAGGAGCGAGGGGGGTGGAGGCACCGCCAAATAACTTAATAGGGAAAAATAAAGAAGATACACCCTGCTGAGTGGGTGATGAGAGCCAGAAAAACCCAGACCTGTCCATCAAAACCTGTAAGCAGATTGGCATTAAAGAAGATAACCGGGTGAAGAGGGGGCGCTACAGGGAGAACTCAGGAAAATGGGTGCCTCTGCGCCCCGACGCGCCTAGCATTCAGAATCATTTCAGAACTCTTTGGAAGTGGTGCTGAACACAGCTTTTCTGTCATGTCCAGCACTGGGTCCAGTGTGCCTGTTGCTGACACTATGAAAAATGTGTCCTTTCTGAAGTGGAAACAAGCCATAAGCATCAGTTTGAGGCTTGGATGTTAATAACTGGTATCTTTCAAACACTAACAAGTGTTTGGTCTATGTGAAGTTACCTAGTGGCGCCAATCCAGTTCTAAGTGGACAAAGCACTGCAGCTGCTTGACTGAAGTCTATAGTTTGGAGGGCCATGTTCTGAGCCTAGTGGCCTGCTAGGCAAGGCTGAGGGCTTCTTAATGAGGCTTTGATCCTTAATCCCTTTAACACTCATTAACCTTTAACCAGGGGATGGAGTACCTGGGAGCAACTCAGGGAGAATGGGAGTTTAAAAAGCCAGCTTCTAAGTAACCAGAGGAGGTAGTGAACAGGACCAGCTAACAGGAGTTTTTTTGAGGGAGTTCTCCAGGTGAAGGAGGAACAACTACATGACCTTCGGGGTGAGTTTGTTGTCTGCTAGTTTGTTTGTTTTTTGTTTTCTTGCTGCTTGACTCAAATATATTGTGTGGTCTGTTTGTCTGGGGTGCGGGGGAGGCAGGGATGGGGCATGTGCTGAGCTTGGCATCACTCCATCCTTGGAACTGCTCAACTGCTTCCTGGGAACAAATACATCTAGATTGTGTGTGGATGGAACATGCACAATTACATCACATACATTACACTTCTCATTCCTGCAGATACCATCTACAGGAAAGGATTGAGGTGTATTGTAAAGGGCAGTTTAGGAGATCAGGAGTTGGCCTTACCAATGCTGTATTTTTCTGTGTGGACAGAAGACTTCAGATTCCAGAGTTGAGCAAATAATTAAGCATAAGGACAAAAATATTGAACATTTTAAGGAACAAAAGCAGCAAGTTCTGTTTGTTATTGGTGTGGTCTTCCTTATAACTGTTTGCAGATTCACATGTGCTACCAGTTTATTTAGAAGCAGGTTTGCTAATATCTAGAGTTTTCCAAAGTATGACCATTCACCCCAAATATTATAGGTAACGCTGGGCCTGAGACTAAAGAACCAGATCAGGTGAGACTGTGTCCATCATGGAAGAAGGATTGACTTCTCAGCACCCCAGAATGCAGTAATTTGGGTCCTTTTACCTATTCTGTCTTGCCAGTTATACTTATCTGGCATAAATGTATGACCAGACACTATGTGACAATAAGTCTGTCTAAAATTGCATTTTTATTGATTATGTGAATTGGGTAGGCATGTGACTCAGTTTCCTCTCTACATGCTCAACAATCCCTAACATAATTCAGATATACAACTTTTCAATTATTATTGCATTTGCATTAATAAAAGGAATATATAGAGAATGAGAATTAATCCATAAACATAAACAATTTTCTAATTATCCTAGGGCACAGATTTCACTGTGCAGTTGATTATGCCAGAAAAAGAAACGTAATTAGACTCATGGGTATAATTAAAGATTTCAGGGTGGAACGTATAGCATGGAAGAGCAGCAAGCAGCTTGTCAGCCATTTTTAACTATTAAACATGTCCCTCCAAGCTTTAGGTTGTAAATTCCTTTCATTAGCCCAAGGAAGAAAATCAATCATCTGTGCTCCTATCTTGCCAGAAAACACTAAAGTGAATTAAGCAGAAAAGCTGGTGGACCGGTGTAACCACATGGCAACATTCAATGTATGCATTTTTCTGGCTCATTACTTCCTCTTTCTCATTCTGAATAAGATGTGGCTTTTTTGGTGATGATTGGAGCACGGGCTAAGACTGATGTGGAGAATGTATAGTATAGTTAGAGTGTGAGTGTGATGAGAGAAAAAGAGTTTTCCTTTTAGTAACCCCCATAGGCTTTTCTGTGTTGTGATCTGGCCCACAGTGCATCGTATTTGTGAATTTAGCTGTAGAAGACCATTAGCTATTTGTCTTAAGGATATATATGATGAAATCCCACTGCACTGGTATATGTACGTACATTCTAGTCACACACAGTAGTGCACTGAGATTTCACCATGTAGCTCAGTCAATAGGAGTAACACAACTAAATCACTATGGACCAGATCATCCCCTCTCACAGAAAACCCACAGCAGATTTTCTGAGGGGAGAAAATTTCTGTCCTCAATGAGTAGTCCTAGCTCATTCTGTCAGGTGGCAAATTTGACCCATCATGTTATGGAACACGCAGGAAGTTTCAGCCCACCAAAACCTATGAAACCTCTGCTTTTCTTTGGCCCAACTTTTAAGAATTGGGTAAGAGCAGACACTAGATTTGTTTCTTACAGCAGGTCAGTCTCTTCTTTAGAGTGTGTATGAGCTTCTCCATGCTGAATAAATGAATGACATTTTAAAGTGTTTCAGCTAACATATTTGTACTCTACATAGTATTAAACAACACTTAACACCTGGTACAGGCAAACACAGCCATATTTAAAAACATGTTAGCCGCTCATGGGTGACCCTAGGGAACCTTATTTGTTTCTGCTGCAGCTGCCACTTTATTTTAAATGATTCTTCTTGGGCAAAATTTCTTTTTGATGGGTTTTTTGTGTTCTTTGTCAGCCATATAACATTTATGTTTGAATATAGAAGTTTTAATGCCTTCACAAACTTTGGCAGAGAGGGGTAATTTGACAGGATTTTTTAGACGTTACAATAGGTCAAACGACAAACTCTTCACACACACAAAAAATCAATAGCACACAAGAAAAAAATAGCTGTGGTAGAAAAGAAACTCAAGTTGCAATCTCTAATGAAAAGAAGCTGAGCAAAAGAATCTGATCCCCAGAATATAGTCACCACTACTTAGAAGAAGAAATCAAAGCCAGAAAGCTGTAAATAAACATCACTGGGAGAAAAACGTTGACTTGGGAAAATGACTGCAGGCACAACAGACTGTGATTAATAGGACTGCCTGAAAATATACAGCAAATCTACCTCATCTGGAAGAATTTTTAAAAAATATGCTGAAAACATTACAACTAAAGGACTGCAATATAGCTCTAACAGTTGAGGGAGCACACGAAGTGCTGAAGGGGAAAAAAAAACCCAAACTACTAGGCCCGTAAATATGACATGACTTATAGCCAGAACAAGAAATCTTATCCCTGCACCAACCAGAAAAACTGGACAATTATTTATTAATTCTTATTCTGTTTCCTTCCAGACTTTAGTACAGAGATGCAAAAGAAAAATTGCATTTTTGCTGAAGTTAAAAAGGCAAAATATATGTGCAAAAAAAACTACCTCCATTCTGTAATACTGAGAATTGAATGGAATAATAAAGTACACAGCACAAGAGGCTTGGAATTGTTGCAACATGTGTGGAATATCATTCAAACATAGCATAAACTTCATCAAAACATTCCCATTGTGCTTGGTAGAGTCAAATGTTTAATACAAAGAGACTAATAAGATCTTAATATGCATAAAGGTATCGTACAAAAATTGTGTACTAGTGGCTCCAGCGTGGACTCAATTATTAAATTATAGTTAATCAAAATATGACACCCCAAAAGTTGCAATGACAAAACCTCTTAACATATGAATGGGGGTCTGAAATTTAAAGTTATTATTATACAAGAGGTCTTGTTCTTGTCAGTTTTGGAATGGCAATATAGATGAGATGTAGAACCAATTGGCTCTTTGTTGGTTACAGAATGTGGACGCATAGGGAAAAAAATTAAAAAATCCAATATTTAAAGGTGTATACTATGGAAAAATTGATAGAAAGTATGGAAAATAATGAAGTATATTGCAATGGCTAAAGCACAATTTAAACTGTAATGTATTCATTGAATGGATTTTTTTATCTTGAAATAAACCAAGTGAATATGGTCAAAAGACAATTTTGCCATTTTAAAAAAATGCTTATGTGAAATTCGTATGCATCTGATAAGTGTGCTAGATGATAGCATTAAACAAAAAGGGAAAGGTAATGCTAGAGCAGGTGTCATAAGGTGGTGATGTTACACAGTCTTCCAAGCAGGGCCAGCTCCAGGCACCCAGGGCTGGTGCAAGGAACTTTCATGCCCTAGACGAAACTTCCACCTTGCGCCCCTTCCCCCCCCCAGCCCTGAGGCAGCTCCCCGCCCCCCCCTCTGCCCTGAGGTGCCCCCCCACTGAGGCAGCTGCTCCCCCGCCCTGAGGCGCCCCCCCACATGGCAGCTCCCTCCTCCAGGGAGCAGCGATGGCGTACTCGGGGAGGGGGCATAGCTGAGGTGAGCTGGGGTGGGGAGCCCTGCGGCAGCTCCCTCCCTGCCCTGAGGCACCCCTGTGGCAGCTCCCCACTCCCCTGGCCCGGGGAGTCATGCGGCAGCTCCCCACCCCAGCTCACCTCTGCTCCACCCCCTCCCCGAGCACACTACCCCTGCTCTAATTCTCCTCCCCTCCCAGGCCTGCGGCGCCAAACAGCTGCTTGGCGCTGCAAGCCTGGGAGGTGGGAGAAGTGGAGCGGCGACTGCGCGCTCAGGGAAGGGGCATAGGAATGCTGTAAAAAAAAATTGGGGGCACTGCTTTTTGGTGCCCCCAAATCTTGGCCCCCTAGGCAACCTCCTAGTTTGCCTTAATGGTAGTACTGGCCCTGCAGGCACCAGCCCAGCAAGCAGGTGCTTGGGACGGCCAAGGGGAAGGGTCGGGACGTCGGGCTTTTCGGCGGCGGGTCCATCAGTCCCTCTCGGAGGGAAGGACCTGCCGCCGAATTGCCGCCCAAGAAGAAAGTGGCATGGTGGAGCTGCCGCCGATCACGATCACAGCTTCTTTTTTTTCACTGCTTGGTATGGCAAAAACCCTGGAGCTGGCCCTGCTTCCAAGTTCTTTTTACGGGTACAGGCAAATGTTCAATGTTGGTAAGACATGCTTTGTTCTTGTTAGTTTTTGGTTATACAAGATTCTGTGTAGCGAGAGCTGTGTGAGTGGCAAGACAGTTTGCTGTTTGCCTTGGTTTCTGAATACAGTCTATTCTTGAGACACAGATGATCCCTGGGAATGGCTCATTGGTGTTGGGCTGAGATTCTTGAAAGAAAGGGATACCTATATACCCTGCTAAGGAACAGAGAGATGGGTATGTGTAAATAAAGCAAGTTACATTTAGACCAGGGGTCAGCAACATTCGGCACGCGGCTCGCCAGGGTAAGCACCCTGGCGGGCCAGACCAGTTTAATTACCTGCTGACGCAGCAAGTTCGGCCAATTGCAGCCCCCACGGGCCGCGGTTCACCATCCTGGGCCAATGGGTCGGCAGGAAGTCGCAGCCAGCACATCCCTCGCCCGCGCTGCTTCCAGCCGCCCCCATTGGCCCGGGACAGCGAACCGCGGCCAGTGGGGGCTGCGATCGGCTGAACCTACCGCTTCAGCAGGTAATTAAACTGGCCCCGCCCGCCAGGGTGCTTACCCTGGCGAGCCGTGTGCCAAACGTTGCCGACCCCTGATTTAGACTATATGCAAGATCCATGTCATTGATTTCTGTTGCACTGTGAAGCTGACCGGAAAGGTCTTGATATCTGTCACTCAGCATAGGGGCAGTACTAGTGTCAGAAGAAGGGGCAATAATGAAATGAACCATTACTTGCATTCCTCACAGACTGGAGGTATGGTTATATTACCTAGTAGACAGACATTCTTGTTAAAATAGTTTTTAAAAGATTGACATAGCAGATGGCTTTTTAAAAACAGATGAAGACAAACCCCACTTAATTTATATCAAATTTCAAGAGTTTAACTTCAGTGTTCAAAATACATTGTTGACTCCATTTTTGAACAAGAATACACTCCTTTCAGATTCCGCATAAACTTAGTAAAGTTACTTGTTAAACCATGTACACTTTGCTTTGACTTAGAGTTCTAGAATACTTTCTCAAAGTTACTTTTTATAGGCAGACCTAGTTTAGTTGTGACTCTCCAATGAAGAAGATGGGCTGGACTTTAAGAACAATACGTTTCTTAATACATTTTAATTTGCAATGCTAAAAGTGTATCAGAAATTCATGCCTGTATAATTTTCTTTTACCCATGAAATTTATGCTTTTTCAAAAAAGAAAGCTTAGATTTATCTGTTGAGAGAGAGCAAGAGAAACACACAGTTTGAGTATAAAAGTTGATTTTGTAATATGTTGGATTTGGACACCCCATTATGTTTTATAATCCTAATTTTTAGGAGAGCTCTTCCACAGTGCTCTCTCTATATTTGTTTCCTTCTTTGCAGTCTGTAATATAGTTCTGACTCCTTATAAAATTACAAATTATAATACATTATTCATCTTAAGGCTTGCAGGGAAAGGAAGATCTGTTTTAGCTGTATGGGAAATTAAATAAATTACTTGGTCATTAATTTTATTCCCCTTCATTGAAACCTCTCTCACCATTTTCACTCTGATTTTAAAAAAAGTTGCATGGATGCAGACATATGGTTTGTCATGTATGGACTTATCTCAAAAGGTTTCTTGATTCATTCTGGATAAACATCCAAAATCCAAACCTGATCTGAACTACTAGAATCTCTTGTCTTGAAAACTGGGCTTCAGATCTCATCAGAACATGTTCTTTCATCAGAACTTGATTTGTCATCTCCCGTTGGGTGTGAGCTACCATGAGGAATACGTAGGACTAGGTAGCAGCTTTAAGCAGAGCCCTGGGCAAAATGCAGTATGTAAACCTCACTGCCCGAGAAATAGCCTATGGAGAGATTATGCCCTAGAGACCCTCCTCTGAGGCAGTCAGGGCTGGATTATGGAATAGGCAGCTCAATGGGATATTGACTCCAAGGCCCATTGATCTAGGGATCCCCACCAACACTATCCCAACAGATAACTGTGTGGTGTGGCAGGAAGAGAGAAGAGACAGCCCTTCTACCTGAACCCCAAGGTAAAGATTGGGATATATAGAAAGCTTCTTTGCAGCTGTCCCTGTCCTCTCCCTACTGTTCACAAAATGAAGGAAATCCCCTGCTGCTTCCCCTCCAAGTGGAGGGTGGACCACAGGATTGGGGCAGCACCTCAGGAGGCACCATGTCGTTGTGTGTCAAGGGTCCCAATGGGCACAACTCCTGATGCCCTCTTACACCAGCAAAGAAGTTTTCTTGAAACAGTACCATTTATTTCCCCCGTGCCAACTGCAGTGGACAGAGTGGGGCAGAGTCAAGGCTCCACCTGTTCCCCATCCCTGTCTCCTTGCCTATTTGCTCACAGGGTTTATCTGAAGAGCAGGGGCTGCACTATGCATTACACTTGGACTCCAGGTCTCTCTAAGTAAGTCTTTCTTGTCTAAGCAAAGGACTGGAGGGCTTACAGCCTGGCTCAGTCAAGCAAGTCAAGACCAAAGTCTAGCCTTCGGTACTGGGATACTTCTGACTGTTGGAGGAAAAAAGTTATTTAAGATTTCCTAAAAGGTGGGTGAAGGTACAAGCCAGTTCTTAATATCATCCAAACTGACTTCAACAGGGTCAGGATTTCACTCCAAGAGTTTTAGTGACCAAGCAAACTATGTCCAAGTTAAGTTCTTCAGTGCCCTGCAGAAAATGCCATGCTGTGCATAAAAACGAGGAGCCAACATTTGATAATCAAGTGGACTGGGGATGAAAGCGGCATGAAATGGTGGCTGAATCATGTTGAATATTTATTTTATGAACTAACACATTTACTAGGACACTTTTGGGCATAGATGGGATATGCAGCCATCTAAGGCAAACCACCTTATTCTTTGAGAGCCAGGTTTACAGGAGATGGCTGGCAGCCCAGGAGATAAGCCCAAGTTGTTTGGGTGGGGGAGGGGACTGGAGACAGCGAGGTAGGGGACAAGGTGTCTTTAAAAATAATGTATAATCTTTTTTCCCCTGGTGTCAACACACATAGATCTGATCCTACTTATACTAACGCCTTGCAGCTTGTAAAGACCTTATTTATCATCTCTCTTGCTTTGTTTTGGCTTCAGACTTTCATGAAACTTAAACTATCAAGAGATCATGTGCTTAAGAAGATCACCTCCTGTTCTCTGCAAATACTTTGATTGGGGAGTCAGTTGCAATCAAAAAGGACAATGCAGTGATTCCAGCTTAGTACTTCTGCCCTAAGCAAGTTAGAGGAACTCACTTCTGCTTTACACTGCAAAAGATCCATCCAAACACAAGTTCCTAGGACAGAAGCATCATGTGTTTCATTGTGGGAAAACTCATAACTCTTCATGTATCATTCACCAGTGCTTCAGTAAAAATGTACTCTAATAATACAGGTAGATTTGCTGGTTAGCTCTAATATTTTAGACAGAGTATACAAAATATCTAGAGCTTTCAAACTAAAGATGGACTGAAACCTCAAAATTCAGTCCCAAGTTTCAATAACCCAAAGTTTGGAAGTATTTGGGTTAGACCCATCTATACTTAAAATGTTGCTAACTGGATTATAATTAGTGTTTTATATTTTTTTGCACAAGTCAAATGTTCATACTCTTCAGTGTTATTTTGTTCACAAATTCATGCCACAAAACTTTTAAAAGAAAAACACACACAAAAATAATGTTAATATACTTGATGGGTGAGGAGAATATATACAAGGCACTCAGATATGATGGTCAGGAATGTGGTATAAAGCACCGGATTACAATAGCAAAGTCTCTCTTATCCTTGACTTTCCACTTTGCTTTTAGTGCCTCTTATTATATGTACGTGTACTGCTGTCTGGTTTATTTAGAAATTTGTATAATCTATATTCTGTACTAATTGTTCTGTTTTTGCAGAAACACAGATCTAACTTTTAATACAACATACTACATTGACTCAGCCTCAAAGAGCCTTCACATGTGCTAATCCATATGACTGATGTTTTAACATATGTGCCTTCATACTTACTCAGCAACATGGATCATTTCTGTATAGGAACATGGCTTGAGGGTCTGTGGTAAGAATAGCCCAACAGCTTTTGAGATTGACTTCCCTAATTAGCTGCAGTTTCTTCTAGAGAAAATCCAGTCAGATCTATGGGAAATTAAAAGAACAATTAATTTTCTTCTGATTTGGTTAGGAACTGTGAAAACAAGAATCCAGTATTCAATAGTGGACAAATGAGGCTTGATTCTGACCAGTGTGAATCATGACTAAATCCATGAAGGTCAATAATTACATAGGGCAAAATCAAGGAAAGTGAGACTAGAATTGGTATGAGGAGCTTTTGATTCACCTTTGTGTAGATTTAGTGCCTGAATACTAACAAGCTAGTGTGGAAAAGTGAAAAATCTATTTTAGAAAGGCATAAGTAGCTTAGGAAGAATAATGCTAAATAATACACCAGCTGTGACACAAAACAGAGAAAGCAAGGAAATGTAAAACTGAGACTAATAATACCTATCTCCTATATATAGCGCTTTTCATCAGTAGATCGCAAAGCACTTCACAAAGGAGGTCATTATCCTTATTTTACAGATGGAGAAGCCGAGGCACAGAAAATGCTACATCTTCTCACAGGATTGCCAAACAATAGTGTGATATTTTCTAATTGGTATTCATCTGTCTTGGATTCCTATTCAAAGATTGTATGCAATATTATTCTATAATCAGCCTATTAAGTCTGATTTATGGAGAATGGTTTTATACAAGCTAATGATAAATATGTTGTGTCCTTACTTTGCAATCTTTCCCTTTCTTTCTGTAAAACATGGGGTTAGTTTTTTCTTGTCAGTTTTGGTTGGGAGGATCTGTATGATGTCTCAAGGGGAGAACGTAAGCTTGTGTTTTGTATATGGATTTTGTCAACAAATGCAATAACTAACTTTTTGGATACTTTAGGTTTGGACAGCACATTGCAGGATTATGAGGATTTTAAGGACCATGCTATGCTTCTCCATTAGGTCCTACGAGAGCTGGAGTTTCCTTGGAAGTTCCCCATCCAACTACTGATGAGACACAACTCTGCTTGTGAACTCCGATCCATGTGACAACCCAAGGTAGTATCACTGCTGGCATTAGATATAAGTACCTGTCTTTAATCTAAAAAAATGGACAATGGGTTAAAGTTAGCGTGTAAATCACATGTAAAGTTGCATTTAAACCAGGGCCGGCTCCAGGCACCAGCCAAGCAAGCAGGTGCTTGGGGAGGCCAACCGAAAGGGGCAGCAGGTCCGGGTCTTTGGCGGCAATTTGGCAGCGGGTCCCTCGCTCCCTCTTTGAGCGAAGGACCAGCCGCCCAATTGCCCCCGAAGACTGAAGCAGCGGCAGTAGAGCACATCACGATTGCGGCTTTTTTTCTTTTCTTTTTGCTGCTTGGGGCGGCAAAAACCCTGGAGTCGGCCCTGATTTAAACCCACAAAGACAACGAAATTCAGAGAAAATACTGAAGACTGGTATTATTGCCTCAATCAATTCCTTATAGTATCAGTTCTCGGCTCTCTGTGAGCTGAGGGGTGAAAACATTGTCTACTATCTGTTCTTATCAGGATGTAGTTTGTTTGTTTTTCTCTTCTAGAATTCAGATTGTTAACCTGGCTTCTCAATCTTTATTTGTAATCACCATGCTTTTCTGATTGTTACATTTTATTTAGCGCCTGCTGGTTTTCCAGCTGTGTATAACACATAGACACACAAGTGAAGCCTTTGATTTTTAATCTTACTCATGTTTCTCCTAGGACCAAGCTATCAGCCAATATCCAGGGCCTTCCTGGATTGTCTCTGCTAGGAGGAGAAATTGATGATAGTCACATACAGTGAGTGCCAGTTTTTAGCAATCCTTTTAGATAAAGACAACTTTTGGTTATTAGCAGTGTTTTTCTGAAATCTGATCCCATACTATTGACTTTAATGTTAATTGGATTAGAATATTAGCAACTATCATGCTGCCTATTGACAACTTTTTGACAACCCAGGTTCCCCTGCTCCCCCGCACCCACAGGCAGGTTTGTAGGGCAGCAGCCAGGGAAGGAACCCTGGAATGTGCCATGCCTGGGCCCCTGGTGCCAGTGCAGAGTGCAGTCCAGGGAGTGAATGGAGATATAGTGAAGCCCCAAGGGCTCTCAGAAATTCCCTTCCTGCTGCTGTCCTGCAATCTTGCCTTCCAACCTCCCCTCCCAGCCAACAACACTGGGACTCTGGCTAGGGCTTCCCACTTACCACCTGTGTAGGCAGTGGGCCCCAGCCTCAGAGTCACCCCATGTTGCTGTCTCAGCCCTGAGCATCTTTATTGGCAACTTTTGTGTAATAGCAACTTTTTGCTGGGCACCAAAAGGTTGCTAATAAGTGCTAATAAGGTTGCATTTCTTTGGTGCAATCTTGTTTATTTACAAAGAATGCAGACAAAGTCCTGTTTCCATGGGGACAATAGGAACAAACAGGAGGCAGTTTTCTTTCTCACAGTTTCCAAACCTCTTTCCAGCCAGTCCTATACCCCAGGGAGCATTGTCTATACTCCCTCTTTGGGCTACACTTACAACTAGCTTTCTGCTGACCTTCTTTGGGCTTTCTGGTGCCTTTCTGCTTTTGACACAGAGATACAACCAATAAATGCTCTGGGGCTATCAGTACCCAGGATAACTCCTTAGCCCACATTGCTTAGCTTCTCCTCAGCCATTGTCATGTTAGCCAATGGCTTGGGTGGTGGCTTCTCTTATTTCAGCTATCACTACACAAAGCTAAAACAACAAGGAGTCTGGTGGCACCTTAAAGACTAACAGATTTATTTGGGCATAAGCTTTTGTGAGTAAAAACCTCACTTCTTCGGATGCATAGAGTGAAAGTTACAGATGCAACTAAGCTATTGCTCATTCATTTAGCCTGTGTGAAGGGTGTGGAGTACATCCATTGATGTTAATCAGGTCTTGTGGTTGATGGCAGCAATTAACATCTTATAGCATAAAAACTCACTATTGCTACATGTTAGCTTCATTAGTAACACTGGCATTCACCTCCTATTTGCAAAAATTACAGTACAACACAAGTGCTGCTATGTTTATGGGGGGAGGGATAGCTCAGTGGTTTGAGCATTGGCCTCCTAAACCCAGGGTTGTGAGTTCAATCCTTGAGGGGGCCACTTGGGGATCTGGGGCAAAATCAGTACTTGGTCCTGCTAGTGAATGCAGGGGGTTGGACTCAACAACCTTTCAAGGTCCCTGCCAGTTGTAGGAGATGGGATTTCTCCAGTTTTATTATTAAAACAATAAGGAAGCACTGCTAAGGAAATTACAGTAATTAGAGATACCTGGTGATTCAATTAAACTTCTCTTTACACCTTGTGATGCAAAAGAAACAAGTAGTTCATGAAAAGAAAGAAAATTGCAATTTCTCTCCCCCCCCCCCCCTTTTTTTTTTTTTTTTATTTTTAAGATGTGCTATAATTTTCATTTCCACCAGTCAGGCCATGCATATCTATGGTCCCAAAGGACCTCCTTTTGTAGCTAAACCCCACTCCGGGGAACTTATCTACATGACAAATCTTAGCAACATTTCTATTAATTCACTCATATTGATTGCACGCAGCAGCCATACATCCAAAACACATGTTAATAGGTGGACAGTTGGGTAACAATTTACAACACAGTCCAGAATACGTGACTTTTATTTTCCATCAGTCAGGAATTGCAATTGTCATGCAGTCGCTACCAAAATATAATTCAAGAGCAGCACAAGATGACAAGGCTACAGGGCCTTCATGGGGCATCTAAATATACGAGGTATAATGTATACTAGAACAGGCTACATTTAAGTTTGCATACATCTTGTATTATAGAAATAAATGGGTTTGTTTAATAAATATCAGAAGACATTTGTTTATTTAGGGGAAATCTATACAGGCCTACAGGTGTCCCGTTTTACTGTGCCATTTTTTCCCCCAGATGTTCTGGTAATGTCCCTTAGTTTACCATTTTTCTAGTGCTGCCCTTGTTATTTTAATAGTGGCAGCTCCCTCTACTAATGGCTAAATATATTCCTGCACTCTGCAACCCATTACTGAGCCTCTCTAGTAGACTTTTGAAGTTGCTATGACACGCTAATGGAAAAATACAACTGCGTCTTTTGCCAAAATACATTTAATGAGATTGCTTAATGGGTTATAAGAGAATGGGTTGACTGATCAGTAATGCAGGGGCAAGGAATCAGAACATTCAATCCCCCTCATGTCAGGACCAATTTACTACATAAGCTGAAGATTTCTGATGGAAAAATTGTTGCAATTTGATACATAGGTGAAAATAATGCAGAACAGGATGAGACACATGCTCAAATACCACTATGTTTAATATAAACATGGCTAGATAGAAAGTCAGCATGAATTCAAAAAGATATTATATAGCAGTTATATATGCTTCACTAATTTTGTTTAGGAACACAATGGGAAAAGTTTATGGTATGCAAATGTATGTAGAAAATAGATATTTGCTATATATATTATATAGCAGTCTCTCTCGTAACTTGTAGAAAACTTCAAATGACAAATATAATTCACAGAATATTTTATTGAGGAGATAATCTTATATTGTGGAATAATTAACACAGTATTCTCTCTTTTTATACTCTTCTCAGAAGCATTGTATAAGCCACTTGGCCAAAAAAACCTGCTGGACTAGTTCCAAGATGCATCCACCAAAATGTAAGTATAATTATTCTTTCTTCATTGTATTCCAATTCATTCAAAATCAGTCAAAGGAGATTAAAAAAAAGAGCTGTCGTATGAATAATATAGGGGGCCCCGACCCTGCAAACACTTATGCATGTGCATAACTTCACGACTAGCCCTGCTGGCTTCAATGGGGCTACTCACACATTTAAAGCTGTTGATACACATAAACCATTACAGGATCAGGGACATAATGCTTAATATTGCAAATATATCTCAGCATTTTAGATTTGCTTCATTAAAACAATAGACTATTTAGGTCACACTTTTCTAAAAATATGTCCTGAGAACTTAGTAATAGGATGGAAAGGCTGATGTTTTCTTAAGCACATTGTCACAGCAAGTAATTTGTTTAAGCCTCGATCCCACCAGGTACTGAGCACTGTGGCCCCAATACAGTAAATCATTTATGGACATACTTAAATTTAAGCATGTGCATAGTCCCATTCAAGTTAATGGTACTTTATTATTATCAGAGCTGTCAATTAATCACAGTTAACTCCCTGGATTAACTCAAAAAAATTAATCACGATTTCAAAAATTAATCGCAATTAATCTCCGTTTTAATCGCATTGTTAAACACTGGAATACCAATAGAAGTTTATTAAATATTTTGGATGCTTTTCTACATTTTCAAATATATTGATTTCAATTACAACACAGAACATAAACTGTACACTGCTCACTTTACATTATTTTTATCATTTTTACAGTGCAAATATTTGTAAACAAAAGAAACAGTATTTTTCAATTCACCTCATACAAGTACTATAGTGCAATCTCTTTATTGTGGAAGTGCAACTTACAAATGTAGATTTTTTTTGTTATATAACTGCACTCAAAAACAAAACAATGCAAACCTTTTGAGCCTACAAGTCCACCCACTCCTACCTCTCAGTCCAATTTCTAAGACAAAACAAGTTTGTTTACGTTTACTGGAGATAATACTGCCCACTTCTTATTTACAATGTCACCAGAAAGTGAGAATAGGTGTTCGCATGGGACTTTTGTAGTCAGCATTGCAAGGTATTTATGTGCCAGATACACTAAATATTCGTATGCTGCTTCATGCTTCACCCGCCATTCCAGAGGGCATGCTTCCATGCTGATGACACTCGTTAAAAAATAATGTGTTAATTAGCTTTGTGACTGAACTCCTTGAGGGAGAATTATATGTCTCCAGCTCTATTTTACCTGCATTCTGCCATATATTTCATGTTATAGCAGTCTCAGATAATGACTCTGCACGTTTTTCATTTTAAGAACACTTTCACTGCAGATTTGACAAAACGCAAAGAAGGTAGCAATGTGAGATTTCTAAAGATAGCTACAGCACTGGACCCAAGGTTTAAGGATCTGAAGTACCTTCCAAAATCTGAGAGGGATGAAGTGTGGAGCATGCTGTCAGAAGTCTTAAAAGAGCAACACTCCGATGCAAAAACTACAGAATCCGAACCACCAAAAAAGAAAATCAACCTTCTGCAGATGTCATAATTGAAATCAATATAGTTGAAAATGTGGAAAACATCCCAAAATATTTAAATAAATGTTAGTCTATTATTGTTTAACATTGGGATTAATCATGCAATTAATTTTTTTAATCATGTGATTAATCGCAATTAATTTTTTTAATTGCTTGGCAGCTCTAATATTATGGACGAGCTTGAAGCTAAGCCTGTGCTTAAGCGTTTTACTGGATTCTGACCAAAATGTTCAGAATTGAGCCCTTAATTAGTCAATTAAGAGAAATACACTTTCAAGAGCTATTGTTAATATTTCAAAGGCATATATTTATTTACAACCAGTCAAAACATATTTTAGAAGACTTAGTGGCAAGAGAAGGTAATTTATTGGGCAACCCAAGGATAGTATTGTATATAAGCAAGTTTCAGGTTCAAGATGTAGTGACAGGGTAACAGAGTATCTTCAGAGAGAGAGAGAGAGAGAGAGAGATTGATTTCTGGATTTTGTTTGGGTTGTCAGTCATTTCTCTTTTAAATTAGTTTGTCGGTTTCAGGATTGCTTGTCACACCTTCTGATTGCTGATAATAGGCAAGACATCAGCACACTGTAATCACAGCACACAACAAGCAGTGAATATTGAACCAAATGTCCTGGTTTCAGGTTTCAAAACCCATTAATATATGGCAAGCCAGAGGGAATTGTAGGGTTCTTTAATTCATGTCCATCTGCTACATGTGTAAAGACAACAGCTGTAGTGAATTGTTTCAAAAAAATCCTTTGGATTAGCAAGACAAGAGAGAGGAGAGAGCTAAAACCATTAATTTATAATAAACTTTATTCTATTTGGCATCTTTCATGCAAGTGTATCAGTCTCTTTTCTGACTTAATATATTTACAGAATTCTAAGGTAGTTACAGAATTAGGGTCTAATCCTGCAAAGTGCTGCTGAGCCTTCTGCAGTCTACTGACTTCACTGGGAATTGAGAGTACTCTGCACCTTACCTTTTCTGGGAAGCAACTTGGGGATGGGGAGGCAGGATTCACTCTCAAACCAGTTATGACTAATTCATTCAGCCTGTTTTATCATCTGCCATTTTGTGTTACCAATGATACTATGAGGTCATTTCATACCACTTCACTAGATAGAATATAAAAATCAAACCTGACATACAAAAGTGATTAGATGATTTTCTTCTGATTTGACGTGAACATGTCACCTTCTGGAGAGTGACCTGAACGGTCACTTCCAAGATGCACTAAGGGCTTGAGCCAAAGCCCAGGGAAAATCAATGGGTATCTTTCCATTGATTTCATCAAGCTTCGGATCAGACCCCAGGTCACTTGCATATACACTGTACAAAATACTGCTTGGGTCATTGTTAGCAACACAAAGAGGGCTCTGTTGTAGCTTTATTGGCTACTGTTGATTTAGGGGCATGATTGAAAGTCTATTGAAGTCAAAGGAAAGCTTTCTGTTGGTGTTCCCAGAAAGGCATCTCACTCATGCCTGCGGTTGATTTTAAGATGCTGAGTTTGGCCTATAAAGCCCTATATGACTTGGAACCTACCTATCTACCATTTGTATAAGAGAGAGTATATATCTGGTAGGACATTCTCCATTAGGGCCCTGGGATTTTAGAATTTGTGCCCAACTTTGGTGAAAATCAGCTCAAGTCTGTTAGCTTTTAAGACATGCAACATGGCCCATCTTTTAACCCTTGTCTGTGAAGAGATAGCTCTTAGTTGGGCTGGATAGTGGTGATATGGGACTCTGGTGGGCACTGTGTTATTCATAGATTCCAAGACCAGAAGGGACCATTGTCATCATCTAGGCTGACCTGTATAACACAAGCCATAGAATTTACCAAAATAGCATGGAGAGGTTAATTCATTGTTGTTGTAGTTATGTTCTGGTGGAGTTAATGGATTGGATCTTGGAGTAACATTGAGAGGTCTTTTTATTTCCCCTTTGTTTTTAAGATAGTCAAGGGTACCCAGAGCATTGGAGGGGTGTCTTCCATTGTAGATTAGGAATAATCTGAAGCAAAAAAATAATTAATTGTGCATACAGAGGAAAGAAGCTGGCAGAATGCCCTTGGGAGTACCCTGCACAGACCTGGCAACTGGCAAGCCAGCTTGATCGCTTTCGTTAGAAGAGGCAGCAGAAGAGGAAGGATCTCTTCCCCTGATGTCCCTCTGTCCGTCCTCCTCTGCTACCTTGAGATCCTGCATGTCATGAGCCTGGCACATAGCTGGAGTGGCAGGGATGGAATCTTTATCCAGAGTAAAACATTCTGGACTTTTGTCATAAGATTCTCATCGTGGAATCATGACTTCCTTCAGTGGGAGGGACTGTGGCTTAATGGATAGTGTTTGAAAAGATCAGCTTTATGATGAACAACAATGCAGTGAGAGCTCTGAATAAGCCAGACTAAAGCCGAACAGCCTGTGCATTTGAGATAGGGTGACCAGACAGCAAATGTGAAAAATCGGGACAGGGGGTGGGGGAGTAATAGGAGCCTATATAAGAAAAAGACCCCAAAATTAGGACTGTCCCTATAAAATCGGGACATCTTGTCACCCTAATCTTAGACAAGCTAGGCTGATGCTTGATAAATGAGGAAAAGAAGACAGGCAGAGAGACTATTATCAAAGAGAGCTCAATTAGAAGCATTTGTACTCATTGTATCACATATCAGGGGGTAGCAGTGTTGGTCTGTATCCATAAAAACAACAAGGAGTCCGGTGGCACCTTAAAGACTAACAGATTTATTTGGGCATAAGCTTTCATGGGTAAAAAACCTCACTACTTCAGATGCATGGAGTGAAAGTTACAGATGCAGGCATTATATAATGACACATGAAGAGAAGGAAGTACCTCACAACCATTGACAGGGCCAATTCAATCATGGTGGATGTAGTCCACACCCAATAATAAATAATTATTTTATGTAAGAGAATAAATGGACACAAATCGGACATCAGGAATGGTAACATACAGAAGCCAGTAGGTGAACACTTCAACCTCCCTGGACATTCTATAACAGATTTAAAAGTAACTATTCTTGAACCAAAAAAAACCTTCAGAAACAGACTTCAAAGAGAAACAGCAGAACTAAAATTCATTTGCAAATTTAACACCATTAATTTGGGCTTGAATAGGGACTGGGAGTGGCTGACTCATTACAAAAGCAGCTTTGCCTCTCCTGGAATTGACACCTCTTCATCTATTGTTGGGAGTGGACTACATCCACCCTGATTGAATTGGCCCAGTCAACACTGGTTCTCCACTTGTGAGGTACTCCCTTCTCCTCATGTGTCATTATATAATGCCTGCATCTGTAACTTTCACTCCATGCATCTGAAGAAGTGAGGTTTTTTACCCACGAAAGCTTATGCCCAAATAAATCTGTTAGTCTTTAAGGTGCCACCGGACTCCTTGTTGTTTTCACTGTATCACATGTTGATCTATACAGGCTACTGATTCTGCTGATATGGAGAGGTCTTCTCATCAAAATATGATTACAGTATATACAAAACAACTATGTTAAAAGAACACTCAAGTGCTTTAAACATATGCTATCCACACCCTCACCCTGGCATTCTATGCACACCGCCCACTGTCTCCTGTCACCTATCCCCAATGCTGTCCCCATTGGCTCCTGCAACCACCTCCTCAACCCATATTTCTCATTCCTCTACATTCCAGTGTGGCTGCTCCTTCCTTCTCCCTGTGCTTCTCACTGCCTGGGCACGAACAAGGGGAGCTTTGAAAGCATAGGAGCCTCCTTTTCTCAGTTCCTGTGCCTGGCGCCACAGTGACCACTGGCAGACAGCAGGAGCAATTCCAAGGAAAGTTCTACTCAACACCTACAGCCCGAGAATGGAGTATGCCTATTCTAGGATTTGGAGAATTTAGCTGCCAAACTAACAAATCTCTACTGAGTATAAGCCTTTGAAAAATCTCAGTTCACACATAATTTGGCCAAATTTGGGAGGATTATCACTGGGACAGTAAAAGGCATGGCCTGTGTGTCAAGGATAATGCCCACACCTATAGCCAAATTTCAATACCTTGCTCCAATGCTTGGAGGCACTAGAATGTCCCAGAGAAAAGGTTGCTGGAATATTTTAACATAGGGAAAACAATGGTATTACCTGCTCCACCTGTAATGACAGGCTATGAAAAATTTCTTGTAGATCCTACTTTCAACCAAGACAGCTGAAAATAGAATCTCAGCTGGTATTGCAGCATTTCCACTTACAGTCCCAGCCAAAAGCAGGAAATGAAGTGACCTGTGGAAGTCTAAGGGCATAAACTTGATCAAGCCTTAGTGGCATTTTGGGTAAAACACCATTGGTTGTTTTACCTATAATAGTTAACCTACCCTTTATTAACACAATTTTGTAAAGAGGAGAAAAACATGTGTTTTACAGGTGTTAATCAAAAGATCCATAAATGCAATAAAAATTTATTGTGAGGTGAACTTTCAGCGACAAAAAGTTACAGTAAGTATGTAAGGGATACAGAATTCAGATAAACTGCACCCCCTAGTTCAGACTACTAATATAAGTGTATATGAATATCAGTGCTTTCATGGGATTTGTCCAGGAGGTTATTGAATCCATACAGGTCTGCCTTAAATATACACAGAAAACAGCAGTTTCCTGCATAGCTGGTTCTTTAATACTATATCATCATTTAGGAGATTCCCTGTTGCAAAAAGCCTTACATTGTAGTTTCAGTCAGATCCTATATAACATTATATTAATTTGAATTTAAAATAATAACCATAGCAAATTCCTTCTAAATTGAATTTTTTTTTCAGATTCTCAAATAAGTATCTATAGCCATGATTAATGCAGTTAATTTACCTATTTTATTGAACGATTGTACACATGTAGCATGATTCACAAATAACTTGGGAGAGAGGAAAAAGACATAGCAACACATTGTTTGCATTCACATCTTCTTGTTAAGTAAGATCAACATAGTGACAAAAAAATCTCTGAGGACAGAAAATGAATAAAAGAAGAGATGACTTATGTCAGTGTCAGGTTGCATTGCAAAAAGATAAATATGGGATAGTGTATTTGACATTTTAGGGGACTGGTAATAGAATACAGTTTACAAGAACGTAAATGTTTCAAGATTCCAGCCTCCAACAGCAGGAATAGGAACAAGCCAGACTTAATGTGAAAAGTCTGATAGTTTGAGGCAAAGAGGTTTAGAAACAAAATTAAAAGCAGTGGTAGGCCTGACCAGCCCTGAACTTTTAGATTGTGGAGAAAGAAAGGTTTGGAATCAAATCCCTGATCCAAATCCAAATTTCTCAGTTATGGGCCCTGGATCCAACCCCTCCTGAATTTTTGGGGTGTTTGAAATCAAGATTCAGACTGGATTTTGATCAGGTTCATTTCTCCATATAATGCTCCAAATGGTTTGCCCACAGGTCTCCCATGCTGCCTTCATATCTAACCCCAATGGAAGCTCAGGCTGGACTTAATTACCTTCAAGAAGGTGTTTGTTTCAGTTCTTCCTTAGGGACTTATTAAATTGGGACATTGCTCCTTTAAATATAAAGAACAGATCTACTTAGGGATTCCTTACAATTCAGTCTTCCATGACCAATTTTTTTTGCTGAAAGTAGGAACAGTTAGTGACTTACTTTTATGTGGATACTGATCCTCTAGAACAGTGATACTCAGACCTCAATGGTTCAGGAGCCAAATTAGTGATCAACATTACCCAAAAGAGTCAGTGTGTGAATTCATTGTTTCATTTACTATAGTACTATACATTCACATTTAAAGAATATGACAGGGAAATATTTTATGTAATATAATTCTCACAGCAAAATGACTGACCAAGTATTATTATTTTAATTAACTACAATTGGTTAATAATATAGCAAAACCATCCTGATTGGTTAATAGCTTTGATTATTAATTAAATCACAGTGTTTTAATATCATGTTCTGCAAAGAGCCACAGGAGACACATTAAGGAGCCCCTTGTGGTTCGAAAGCCTCTGTCTGAATATCACTGCTCTAGGAAGTAGGACTGAGCCCAGCAACTTGTTTTTCCACTGGCATTATCAGATAAAATCTCCTTTTGGTTAATGTCAGTGAGTGACTCTATCCTGCATTTTAATGTTCTGTGTCCTGAAGCCACTGGGGATGGAATTTTCAAAAGCACTCAGCATTGACCCAATCTGCTTTCTTTGGAGTCAATGAGAGTTTTGCCATTGTGTTCAAGGGGAAGAGAGTTAGGCCAGCTGTGAGTGCTTTTGAAAACCACAGGCAAATGGGCTAATTTAATCAGATGAAGAGTATACTTTCAAGCCATAATTTAGGTAATCCGAGTGATTATAAATGTATGATTTGGTACCACAAATAAAGCCTTGTGGGTGCTGGTTCTTAAAACTAAGATTTGTGGTGTGCTTTTCTTACAGTGTCCTTTGTTTTTGTGAAATGCAGGTGGTCACCTATTGCCATTCTGGGTGGCAATCAAACAGTCAGTCAAGGACTGAGTGACTTTATTTCATAGCTTAATCACTAGTTATAATAATCCAAACTCTATTATTTTCTCCAGATGAGCTGTCTGGCATTCTGCACCCTAAAGAGAGGATTACTTCCTGATTGGAGCAGGATGTAACATCCTTGGCTGCATAGCCCTGGAGGCTCACTGAACATAGGCTATTCACTGTGGAAGCTATTTTCTACTGGATGAGGCTCTTATTTTGAGTATGTTCTTTTGAACTCCTATAACTCTGTTCACCACTTGATCATATTTAGACCCTTATTGATTTCCCTTGGGCACCTTCCAAATTTATGAAGTCCATCTAATAGAATATAGCACTTTCCAGCTCACTAATATTCTAGGACAATGCTAGGACTTTTGAGGCCTCCAATCAGTGATCCATCAGGAGATTTTTATATTGCCTCACAGTTATTGAATCTGCTGCTCTGAGAAATTCTAATTGTTCTGTTTCGTCACTGTAGTTATAGTAGAAGCAATGATAGTGAGCCAAGTCAGTGGTCAAAAAAGGGGATGGGGAGCCTCAAAGGCCTTGTTCTCAATTCAACTTTGCCACCGACACTTGGGCATGTTGCTTAACTTGTTTGTGCCTCTGTTTCCCCACCTATAAAGTAATACTTGTCACTTACCATCATACAACAAAGAGACATACAACACTGAGATTCCACCAATCACAAGGCAAGGGAACAGAGCACACTGACATAGTGAGTGTCTCCCAGGGCTTTGAGGTTCTGCCCCTACCAGACCCACCTATCACTTCAGATGCCATCCTCAAGACAAAGTGCTCTCAGTATAAAGCATTTTGTTCATGTCTGAACATAAGTCCAGCATCAATTTTCTAGAGCTCTGGGCCATACAGCTGGCATTTCTGTCCTGGGGCTACCTCTTGCAGGGTCATCATGACCTAGTCAAAAATGACAATCGGACAGAAGTTCCTTATGTAAACAGATATGTGTGAAGGGAGGGAGAGGGGAATGAGTATTAAGAAACTACTTCAGTTGGGGAAGGCCATCCTCCTGCTTTATTAAGGCTGTATACTGCTAAAGGAAGGAGAATATAGTTGCAGACTAGCTTAGTTGCTGCCAGCTCCAGCCAAACATGGAGTCTCTGCCCTTTGGTGTTCAGAGATGGCTGTCATCGGAAGGCCTCCCCTTCCACAGAATGCTTTGCCCAACATCAATACCAGTTGTCACTTCAGTAGTTCTCTTGACTCTGTTTCCTGAGTCAGTTTCCTCTCTGGAAAAGAAACTTAATTGGATAATAAAAGGGCACACCAGTTTTACCTTTCATGTACCCAGGCAATTCACAGGGTCCAACCGAATTTGTTTGCAATGAGGGCTGCAACAAGGGAAAACAACCTTCAACCTCAGCTAGGTTGAAGATTATATTTTGTTGGCAGAAGACCAGGCAGGTCTCCCCATGCATACATTTATAAAATGTCACTCAAATAAAAGTGCCCTGACACTTCATGTGCTCTGAGGGCTGAGGCCTCAGCATTATGGATAGGCCAAGTGGCTCCAAAACAATGCTTTACATGAACACTGAAAAGATGTTAAAAAACCCAATTGATATTTTACCATGTAAGCTGTTTTTACTTTGTGTATTGCAGTTATTTTGGGCTATAAAACCCCTAGTTCATCTTCAGTTTCTAGTCATTTTAATTTTCTAGTTCTCATGTATTATCATAACGGTGCTGTGTTTTGGTTCACAGTTCAGGAGCAGGAATCAAATAAAATATACCACTCCATAAAAGCAATGTATATAAATGGTTCTGTTTGTACTAGATGAGCAATCCTGGCCCCACTGAAGTCAATGGCAACAGCTTACAGGCTTTCATGGAGTCAGGATCTCACTTTAGATGTTTAAAAATATTTGCCCTAAAAAAATCCCCTTTAAAACTATGTATCTATATCTATTCAAGTCTCTGATGGAAAGAAGGGTCACATGTTTCCTTTATATGGGTTTTTCCATTTTTGGAAAAGAAATAGTTAGTTTATTTTCATAATAGAAAGAGTTGGACACATTATTTAGCGGCCTCATTTTATTGCCGTTACTCCAGCAGAGAATTTGTTCATTCTTTTGTTTCTATACACCACCAAATCCCAGTTTTCAGAGGTGACTCTATTGAAGTCTAGCTACTTATATGGCCTCCATCACCACAATATTTGAGTTCCTCACAATTATCCTCATGGCCAGGGATCCTAGTTTTCACTGATAAAAAGCCCAAAATTCTCAGATAAAAAAATTAAATCCATGTTTTCCCCATGACTAAATTGAAATATGACAGCAGGAACCCCACTGTCCAGGGCTGACAGTCCGAGTCCCACCATCCGGGGCTGAAGCATCCATTTCCCATATTCCTGAATGTGTGGTGGTGGCATGGAATTCTACTGTATTTTACATGTCAGCAACTGCTGCAATCTTGTGTGGTCATGAATGGGATGGGGTTGGTGCAGTCCCAAACAGTTAGGGAGATGGTTCATGAGACAATTTATTAAGATGTGGCATGGCTATAAAAAGTACATTAGACATCCTTCTACAGCTGACAGCTAACAGAGTGCTCAAATGGCGGAGGATTGGTGTATTTAAAGCTTGAGGACCAGGATTTCAAACCTGGGTCTGCGTGTGTTTTATTTTACTATGATGATGGACTGGCTTCAATAATAAGGTTGAGGTTGAAATCCCAGTTCCCATGGCACGGCTAAGTTTGATTGACTTTGCTAAAACTTCTATAGCGAGGCAGGAAGAGAAACCTTCATGCTCACAAACTTTAGGGTTGAGTCTTATTGACACTAGAACATTTTCTGAGAATATTTATTGAATTGAATAAGGCATTTTTGAGATGAAAAGACTTTACAAAGGCTCCTTTATGGAATGTTTGCAAATTGTCTAATGCCTCTGTATGTCCCCCTATGTATCTATCCAATGACATTATATTACACCCCAAAAACCTATAGAGTGGAGATTTCTGGCTTATGGAAGAGACAGTTTTCAAGAGCACGAATCCTAAACTATTTCAGAAGTTGCCATTATTTGAAAACTTCGTATGTTCTCTGTTAGTGAAGATGATGGAGGGAAAAGACATGGCACCATAGAATATCTTCCTAATTGACTTGCAAATCAGAGGTTTGATAAAAATAAGATGTTTGTTTATTAAGGTGAGAGTGTAAGAATTAGAATGTCTTTAACTAGTAACTAAACTATTTAAACTTTAATTACTCCATTATGTGGAAGTAGCCAGAGACACTATTTCCAGAATGTGTGGGATCATCCAAGAACTGTAGGATGCAAGAGACATCCATGTAGATGTACTGTCCTTCATCTGCTTTGCCACACTAATTCCTACTGGCTCCTATAGAGAGCATGACTGAGGTTCCAGGGGATTCCCCTATCATAGCTATCCTTAGATTTCCAAAGTGAAGTGTGGAGGGGGACGTCTCAGACTGTATTAACTTGCTCAAACTTCCCAGGGAGAATGACTATCTTGGTGAATCTAACCAGCATTCCCTCCACCCAAGGTCTACAGACCTCCAAACTCAGAGGCTACATGGGGGGCCTGCCTGGGGAAAACATACTTCTGAGGAAAAGTAAGATGGGATGTTTAATAAGATGTGGCAAGATCTCAGTCAAATAGTACAGGTATGTCTCATTTGAAAGATTTTTTTTTTAAATAATGAATGAAGACTCTCGTTCATATACAGAAATGGAGGGAAACAAAAGAGCCCCAATTGATAAAATGGATACATGGTAATAATGGTTTTGACTCTGTGTGATTTTAGGAGCCACTCCCTAAATATTTTCTCTTTTGCTGTGTTGAAGTATTTTATGTTTGTTAGTTTGTTTGGGGGGGGGGGAAGGTGGAGACAATGAAACCATGTTCAGAAAAGTCAATAAAAGGTTTCCATCTACACCTGTCTCATTATGCATATTATCACAGAGGCAGCACAGCACTCACCCCTTGATTCTACTTGAAACCTCCGTCAGCTGTTTGCAGTACTATCACCACCTGCACCTCAGAATCGGGAGGAGAGTGGAGGAACCCTATCATGAATTTCTTATTACTACTCCTCCCACCTACTATCTCCAGTGTGACCACTCTTCTATTTGTGCTCTTCTTGTGCCATTGGCACTATGGATATATATGCTGTGCAATGAAAAGGAGGAGAGGTGAAGGGAGTAAGTGGCAACATCATACGTCCTTTCTCCTTGGTAGACTGTAGACTTCTATGTCATGAGGTAAATTAATGGCATAGCAATAGCACCTTTTTCTTGGTGATTATAATGAGAAATATATGCCAGCATATACTAAAGGAAATGGAGTAGCAAACCTAAAAGGCAAGGCAAGATTTCCTACCCTTTTTCGATTTAATACAAAATGGTTTTAGGTAGATGCTCCCATCTGCTGTTCACTAATCCTGCTGCTGTCATTTTTAAGAGCAGAGGCAGAGAGGACAAATAGCAATTATCAGTAGCAGCTGCAACAAGTAGTAATACAGGGCAACAAGTCAATGAGGGAAGAGGTATGTTTAGAGAGGAAGGACCCATAGACACTACTAGGCCAAGTCCTAAAGCATTAAAGTATGGTTGGGGCTTAGGGTGACCAGACAGCAAGTGTGAAAAATCGGGACAGCGGGTGGGGGATAATAGGAGCCTATATAAAAAAAAGACGCAAAAATCGGGACATCTGGTCACCTGTTGGGGCTGCAAAACAACAATGAAAAAGGAAAACATTTTAAAATGAAATATTGAAGTCCCACGATAGCTAGCTGCAGTTTGTAGCTATAGGGTAAACTTTGTCAAAAGTGTCTAAGCGATTTAGAAACCTAAGTCTCATTGACTTTCAATTAGCATGTGCAGCTTTGTTCAGTAGGCTTCGTCTTCTCAGCTGGACTCAGAAGTCACAGTCCTGTCCCACGCTAGCACTGTTAGAATGTAACTCTCAATCCTTTCCCCAAACAAGTGTTATCTCCGATTGGATGTTTAGCACACCAGGGAATGTGCTATCGCCTCTCCATTTCAGGCTGAGTGCTGAACATGTGCACCAACTATTAACTGCAAAGATTATTCTCCCTCTTTGGGATTCAAATTATTAAATACTTTTTAGTTCTTGTTCTTCTTAAAGTACCACTCACAGCCCCTCACTGTGCCCTACCAATTGCCCACATCACGGATCTTGTGGCTCTCTGGCAGCCACTGCACCCACCTGTCCCTCCAGAAGGGAAACAAAGAAAGTCAGACACCCGATATGAAATATTTTTTAAAAAATATGGAATAAACCCACGCTGAGTGTTCTCTCCTCTCTCTGCTCTTCCATTGCTATTCCTGCAGTTCATCCTCAAGCCAATATCAGACAAAGACATATTGGACTGTAACTGTTGCTTCTCTACATGATCTGCTAAACTCCTGCTGCCCACCTTCTTTTTGCTTCCTGCCATTTGTCCAATGACTGCCTTCAGAGGTAAAAGGAGTAAATATATTCTCATCTCAAGTCCTCTTCTCTTAATATATCTCCATCATGTATATGGCATCCTGTCTGACTTCAGGAACAGGTGGCGTAATGCTGAGATCATCCTGTCTTTCCAGAAAGAAAGGAAGAAAACCATTTCAATTTTCTTTTCTGCTCTGACTGTTCTCGTGAGGTTGCTGGTGTTGATGATGGTGTGTATGTCCTACACTCTCATTGTCTGCCCAGTCCATGGATTCTTACAATGATTCATCTCTTCTAACTACAGTAACTCCTCACTTAAAGTCGTCCCGGTTAACGTTGTTTCGTTGTTACGTTGCTGATCAATTAGAGAACATGCTAGTTTAAAGTTGCTCCATGCTCCCTTATAACACTGTTTGGCAGCTGCCTGCTTTGTTCACTGCTTGCAAAAAGAGCAGCCTGTTGGAGCTAGCTGGTGGGGGCTTGGAACCAGGGTGAACCGGCAGCCCCCCTAAGTTCCCTGTGTGGCAGCCGCCCAGCAGGCTATCAATTGCTGGCAGTCTAGCTGTCCCTCCCCCTACTGCCATGTGCTGCTCCTGCCCTCTGCCTTGGAGCTGCTCCCGGGAGCCTCTTGCTTATTATACAGGATGGGGGGAAAGAGAGGGGCTAATATCAGAGTGTCCCCCTCACCTCTGCTTATCCTTTCTCCATAGAGCGTGGTTGGAAGGGATGGACACGACAGGGCTCAGGACAGAGGGAGCTTGCTCGCAGAGCTGCTGTCTCAGCTTGCTGATCTACTTAAAAAGGCAATGTACTTAAAGTGAGGTCAGCGTACTTAAAGGGGCAATGCACATCTCTCTCTCTGTCTTCCATGCTGTCTCCCCTCCCTCCATTTGTGCTGCCTTGTAGAGTGTGAGACTACATTAACAACAAAGTGTTAACTCTTGAGTGCTCAACCGAGTACTAGTTCAACATTTAGCAGTAAGGCATTCCCTGGGAAATATCCTTCCCTCTGACTTCACCACCTCAACCAAGCTTCAAAATCATCATTGCTGTGTACAGTATTAAATTGTTTGTTTAAAACGTATATAGTCTTTTGTCTGGTGAAAAAAAATTTCCCTGGAACTTAACCCCCCCTATTTACATTAATGCTCATGGGGAAATTGGATTCGCTTAACATTGTTTTGCTTAAAGTTGCATTTTTCAGGAACATAACTACAACGTTAAGTGAGAAGTTACTGTATTCCATTTTCTGCCTCTGCTTTTATACCTTGCCTATCCTAGTCTTCTTGTTACTAGCTCATGAGAGGTATGGACATAAGCCTTAATTGTGTGTCCTGAAGGCTGCCAAACATGATCTGTGGTCAACTGCAGGGAGAGAGTTCTACAGAGCTGATTACCCTCTACTGAGAACAGCCTACCACCAGTCATAGAAAGTTATTCTTAGGACTGAGTAATGACAGCATCAAAGCTGAGCTCAGCCATCTGAATGGGACATAGGAATGAGAGGTGATTTCTCAAGGAGCTGAGTCCCTAGATGTTCAGTTAAGCAGAGAAAGCTTATAAAGCTTATTGGAGTTTTACTATCAGGAAAACTGCCAAGTTAATCATTTGCTAATGAGTACTAAAAAGACAAAAATGAAAAATGAAGCACAAAGAACTACAAATCACTAGAGGCACTAGTACACACTGAGTCATTGATGATTGTCAGAAGCAGAATGTGTAGGTGGTGTGGTTTTTTAAATGAAAGGCTATACTTTTATCATAATATCAACAAACAGAAGTAATGGAATGCTTTAATAATACCATTTAACCAGCATCACAAATGCAAAACCCATACTCAGTGCAAACCACTTACAGAACAAACTATACATCTAGTTTTATTCACTACTTATAACAGTGGTATTGAGTTTACTGTGATATGTCTGTGTGATGAAGCGGAGAAACCACCCACAGGCACGGAAGGGGTTAAAGAGAACCTTTGTGCCCAGATAGCCTCACCCCATTATACTTGCCATACAATGCCAGGCCTGGAGAGGAAAGAAAAGGAGAGAACCTGGCTCAGTTTGGGGCTGACTGGCGACAGGGTGACCAGATGTCCTGATTTTATAATGACAGTCCCGATACTTGGGGCTTTTTCTTATATAAGCGCCTATTACCCCCCACACTCTATCCCGATTTTTCATACTTGCTATCTGGGCAACCTAACTGGTGAAGAGTAGGGTTGCCAACCCTCCAGGATTGGCCTGGAGTCTCCCGGAATCAGCATTGATCTCCTGGTGACTACTGAAAGCAATTTAGGCGATTTTAATAGGATATTTAAGAAAATGACATTACCTCATGTTAAGGGGAGGGAGGGAGGGAGAATCTCCTGGAATAGCTTCAGTCAGAGTTGGCAACCCTAGTGAAGAGGCAGGAGCTAGCTGCCTCCCTGTCTGAGGGGAAGGATCACTATCCTTCCAGCCAAGGCAGCTACCAGGAAATAAGTGCCGTCTCCCTGACTAAATGAGACTGTGGAAGAGACTTAGGAGCAGGGCCGGTTCTAGGCACCAGCAAAGCAAGCAGTTGCTTGGGGCGGCAAATTTGCAGGGGTGCAAGAATTCAGCATGGGAGCTGAGAACCGATTGAGGGCCCTAGGAGCTGTAGTTCCTTGGTTAGCTCCCTGCCTATAGCGCCAGCCCTGGAGCAGAACTACATTTCCCAGCATCAGGGCCGGCTCCAGGCACCAGGCATCCAAGCACATGCTTGGGGCGGCACCTGGTAAGGGGCGGCGGGGGGGGGCGTGGCGCGGCATTCCGCGGGGGGGGAGGCACTCCGGTTGCGCGGGGCTCGGTGAGGGGGCGGCGCAGGCGCGGCGCTGGAAGGGGGTTCTGGCGGCGCTCGGTGGGGGGCAGGGGGGAGACAGTGCGGGGCTTGGCGCGGGGGGCGGCGCGGGGGGCGGCGCTCTGGGGGGGGTTTCCGGCGGCGCTCGGCTGAGGGGGGCAGCACGGCGCTCGGCGGGGGTGTTGGGGGGCAGCGCTTTTTTTTGCTGCTTGGGGCAACAAAAAAGCTAGAGCCGGCCCTGCCCAGCATTCCCTTGGCTGCAATTAACAGGAAAGGGAGGGGGAAGGAGTGTGGAACTGAAACCTCATGCTGCAGCTTGCTGTGAATAGTAGCTCTCGGTTTTTTCCGCCCCCACCCCAGCCCTGGGCTCTCCCCCCACCCGCATCTCCTGCCACCCCAGCCCTGGGCTCTTCTCCCCACACCTCCTGCTGCCCCAGCCCTGGGCTCTCCCCCAAAGAAAGAATTGGGTGGACTAAATGGACAGTGCACCTCTCTATCTGAAGCCTAGCAAGGGCGGTACGTGGATCCCACTAGAATTTAAAATGAAAAGTAAGGGAGGGGAGGCTCTACTAGGACCTGGGCAGCTTTAGATACAGTACCAGGCACATAGGAGGATTTACACTTCTGAGCCATGGAAGCAGAAATTGACTTTTCTCAAAATTCAGGAGTGCTCAAGCTCAATTTGGGCAGCTGTTACTTCATTTCTCCCAAATCAAATATACTGATCCACTGTAACTTGCTGTAGAAAAAGTAGAATAAATTGAGCAAGAAATGCTTCCTAGTGGTTATTAGGACTGGAATTGCTATTTTCAACAGCCATTGCTTTATTTTTTTTAGTTTTAGTTTTATTTGTTTAAAAGGAAGACCGTGATATTGCATTGGCAAATTCCTCATGGAAACAAAGAATGGAACAAAAGAATAATAAAGGCACCTCAACTTTTCCTCATTTATGTAGAACAGTCTTATAATATGCATCCAGATATCCTCCAATCACACAAGCTAAAAATTGTTCCACTTTACGTCAGTTCTGTAACCATATGGGAACCAATCCTATCTGTGTTCTGTGCACATCCAAAATTCCTGCTGAATGACCCGCGCTGGGAGCGAGTTATCAGTGACCCAGGGCTGGGGCGGCAGGAGGGTGCAGTTGGCTGGGGGGGGCGGGGGGGGGCGGGGTGGAAAGAGAGCCCAGGGCTGGTGGTGGGAGCAGCCAAATTTTTTTTTGCTTGGGGCAGCAAAAAAACTAGAGCCGGCCCTGCTTAGGAGCACCTGGCCTTAGAGGTTACTGGATGACTGAAGCACAGAGACCTTGTGGTGTTCTGGCCCTCCAAACTTACAGCTGCCCCACCTGGAGGAACCTGGGACTACAGCAGGATGTGCCCAAGGTCCATGAGGGGGTGGTGCTAATAGCAACAAGCCACCATAGTGACTTGGACTATAGGGACTACACCCCAAACTGAAGGGACAGTGGTAGGAAGTAGCCCAGGGCAGTGGACATGGATTTCCTGCTGGGAGATTTCCTATTCAGGGGTTGACTCACACCGGACCCTGGGCTGGGACCCAGTGGAGTGGGAGGGCCCAGATACCCCTACCACACTGCCTTAAAGACTGAGGTACCTTGACCAGGGAAGCAAGGGGCTGGAAATCAAGCATTCCAACTACTAGGCCACCCGGCCCTCCAAGCTCTCTGTTAGTCTGATTTGGAAAATACCTGTCTATAGACATGGCCATCATAAAAGGATTGCATGATGTACTTACATTCTGTGTACTCAAGGTCATAGAGTGAAGACACAGAGATAAAGAAAGAAAAAATAATCTAAACATTGTATTACATCACAGTATCATACTGATACAACACTAAAGTTCACAATTTTTCTTCTACAGTTCTGTTCATTTGAGGTATGTCTACAGGGATCATCATTATTTTTAAACGGCTTTTATAAGAAAAGAGACAAAATAAAAAAGATACCCCACAAAGGGTGGGTAAATGCAAAAAAAAAAAAAAAAATGGCTAAGGTGATCAAAGACTGTATTGTAGCAGTATTATGTTTGTTAAAGGAATTAGTATTAGTCAAACAACTAAATTCAAACAATCCCTAAACATTCAAAGTAAAACTCAGCCAAATCTAGTATAATTTGCCTTCTTATGGGTGGAAATCACATGAAACAGCTTAGTTCTGGCCTGACACCATACACTGGTTCAAGTTCAGTCAAGATTGGATGCCAGATGGCTTAAAGTAGCTTAAAATTGGCAGAAAAAATAACCCAGTTTTGCTGAGATAGTCGTGCATTTTGATGAGCCTTTTTACAAGCCTGGTTTCAAGTTTATCAAAACATCAAGCCTGTTTGGGGATTGTTTGATTGATTTCTGCAGGACTGTAGTGTTAAATAACTGTAATAACCTTTACAATACAATACTCCAGGTACAGTACTTCTTTTCTTATCCTTATGCAGTTCATCATTCCAGTGATGAGGAAATAGCACAATAATCAGCTTTAGATTAATATATAATAATTAGTTTTTAGAAAATAGTTCTCCAGACATTCTTGCAATCTTAATAAATGTATCTACACAAATAAAATTAGATTCCTCTGTAACTCCAATAAATTAATGATTTTCACAGCTCAGAAATATCTACTTTTGTTTATTGGGATATCAAATCTTCAAGACCAAGCAACGAACAAGACTCAGAACAGTAGCAATTAGGCCTCATACATTTCTAAATGACTTTCCACGTAATTCAGAACATTAATGTACCTATCCTGTCTTTCAAATGCAAATAAAGATATGTAAGCATTGAAGTACTGCTTTCAACCTGCCACGGTTAGAAGACGACTGCCTTCAATAGATTATGTGACCTGCTCCCAACCCACAAAAATGTGTCTGTTATCCAAATATTTATAATAAACGACAAGCTCCTTCTGTCAAAATAGTCACCAAAAGAAAATCTATTCGGTTATTCAGCCCAACTGAAAATGTGTGAGATTTATATAGTACCTTTCATCCAGTACAATTCCAATGTTCTTTTCAACTTAGATACAGATTCACTTCACTGAAAAGCAGTCATCTCTAAGGCTTTTTAATAGTGCTCAAGAGCACAAAATAGCTATTTATGACTGGAATTGAAGAAAAATACCATGTCCAATTGAAGCTAGAGGTGTATGTAGCATAGCATAAATAACAAGGCTAGGATACCACTGCTAACACCTCTAATGGAAAGTAGTGTGGGACTGCTAATACCGGTAACTAGATAGTAAGATCTCAAAAGTACTAGTATGTCTCACCTGAAAGATTTTAGAAATAGCTCTCAGTTTGTAATTTGTTAAAGTTGTACTCACAAGTCATGTTTTCATACACTTTTAAACCTTGCTATGATTCCAGTGTTATAGAAGTAGGGACAATTGTTTATCTTAGTAAAAGCTAGATAACTTTGTAAAGATGTGGAGATATAAGAGCATTTATGCATAAGAGCCATTGTAACTAAAAATAATGTTCTAATACATTTACTCAGACAAAATAAAAGAGTAATTCACTTTGATGTTTGTTTTTGATCATCTAAAAATTATTGTTAATATTTGGTACATAAACTGAAATATAAAAAGCAAAACAAAAGCAGTAGGTGGGCAGAAGCAACAAAAAGAAACTGCATAATGAGCAAGCATGCAAACTTCATTCATTTAAGGTATAGCCTATTTAAATCCTGAAAAATAACAGTTACTTGAAGATAAATGCCTAGTTGTGATATTTCATTAGTACGTTGGCTTTCTGCATTGTGACAAAAGAAAAACAAATAGTAATACAGGGCCCAAAGGACACGATAGTTAATGAGTAATGAGGGGTCACAAATGTCTTCTGTATTTATATCTATACTAAATGCGTTCAAGAGTCTGTAAAAAAAATATAAGAGCAGTGGCAAACAACCTGTCTGCGAACAGAGGCAGAAACTTGGCACATACAGATGAATGGGAGCAAACACAGATAAAGGAAGTTAATATACTTTAGTTGAATGAGAATTCTGTTAAAAATCTATAAGAAGATCAGATTTCATTTTCAGGGGGCTTCAACTGATGCTAAAGATCTAATGCACCCTTAAAAATAAACAAGCTTACCGGTAAGTAAGTAAGTAAGTAAGTAAGTGTGTGTGTGTGTGTGTGTGTGTGTGTGTGTGTGTGTGTGTGACCTGCACAATGAATGTGTACAGCCTGTACTGGATGGAATGTTACACCTGCTAAAGCATGAGTGACCCTATCACCCTCTAATAGCTAAATACTCTGCTACAAATTATAATACTGGAATCACTTAATTAGTGTTTGAGATGTTTCAAATCAGAATCTGCAGCCTAGAGTTTACAAATCCTAATAATACTACATGTGACTATTTCAAGCTTTTAAATATTTTTCATTTCAATTTCTCCAAAGTCACTAATAATTTCTTATTTTTATATCTTGGGTATGTATGTCTTCAAAACAGCAAAGGAGAGAAAAGTTAGTTTCTTCTTATTGACTTACACTATCCCATCCACTCCAAATAAAGCTGTCTGTGGACTTGAGGGTGTAAGAAAAGTTGGAGATTTTTGGACATTGCCAAAATATCAAATCAAGTTTCAATTGCCTTTCCACATTTTTCTGAGATTAAGGCCAGGTCTACACTACAGACCTATGTTGGTATAACTGTGTCGCTCAGGGTATGAAAAATCACAACCTAACCCCCTGTGTAGACAGCACTATGTTGACGGAAGAGCTTCTCCCGTCAACTTAGGTACTGCCTCTCAGGGAGGTGGATTAACTATGCCAATGTGAGAAGCTCTTCTGTCGGTGTAGTAGAGTATTCATCAGAGCACTACAACAGTGCAGCTGTGCCACTCTAGCACTGTATGTGAAGACACGACCTTAATATTTGAGTTTATGCAAATAGACTGGCTGTAACATAGTCGATATAAAGTAAGACAATTTGCAGTTAGTATTCATGAATACAGAGTTGCTCCATTCATTACTATGTAGATTAGCTCCAAGAATGCTTTAAACACCAGAAGATATAAATCACTGCCTATTATAATTTCTTTCTTCACAGTTTTAGAACTGTATTACACATCTGACTAGTATCTGTTTCTCAAGTATAACTTGTAATTAAGGATCTTTCAAACATGATTCATACTTTATTTGAAAAACAAATATTATTTTGTAGTCTAAGTAGATGTATGGAAAAATCATTACATTCCAAATTACAATTAGGCACCATGAGGTTTTCTGAATAAGAACTGACACAGAAATGGAAGCTTAATATTCATTATGTACATTGATTCCAACTGAAAAGTCTGAGCCTCTTTTCTTCCGTCATCTTTTTTTTATAATTTAGGAATGATGGAGAAATTCCCTTAGCCTCAGATCATCCAATGAACATTCTCTTATGAAAATATCTTATCCTCTCCTGAACCATACTCTATTTTCTTCTTGCTTTTTCAGATTTATGCCAAAACAAATTGTGATGTTATTAGATGGAATGTGTGACGCTGGCAGACCACGTGCCAGCTCATGCCAAGGCCCCTCAGCTTCACTGAAGACTGACGAATATATAGCTGGAAACAATCTGATTCCCCTGTGTGTTAGCAGTGTTAAAATAAATATTAAGTTGATAAGAATGTGTTTAGTGTTTAGACCTGGTGAAATGTTTGTAGGATATTGCCTGTATTGATCTCAATTATAACATCTGTAGCCCACGGTATAAAGTTATATTGAGTGGTTCCATTGTAAACCTCTGTAACTGTAACTCATCAAACAAGAGCGAAGCCTTCTCTCATGAAAATGTTGGCTTCCTACAGAAGATGTTAGGTCCTGCACAAGAAGGCCTTTGAAAACAAATGAGCCAATGTGAGACATAAAAAACAAAGACCTTGTTAATTGCATTCCTCACCTCCTCCAGAAAGAGGAGACCTGCCTATGAACTCACCCCATCAGCTTGGACTCTGAGGAGAGGGGGATAAAAATCTCTGATGAGGAGAAAGTGGGTTCTTTTTGCTGCTTGCACTCTAAAGGGGCAAGAGCCACAAAGCATAAGCAAAAGACCCTCAGCTGTTTTGCCTGAGTTAGCCCTAAAGGACATACAGAGTTTGCTTATTATAGAAGTTTCTGTTACCTTTTGGAATCTAAGACAGTAACTCATTTGTGTGTGTGTGTGTGTGTGTGTTACCTGCTTTCACCTTGCAAATAACATTCATTTCTTTTCTCATTTAATAAATCTTTAGTTAATTTACTACAGGACTGGCTACAAGCATTATCTTTGGCGAGAGATCTGGTGTGCTGTTGACCTGGAGTAAGTGACTGGTCCTTTGGGACTGGAGGTAATATGAATATTGTTGATTTTTGCTGGAAAGGATAGTCTATCACAAAGACAATTTTGACTGGATGGCAAGTCAGACAGGAGTGCTCAAGGGGACTGCCTGTGACTTCATGTTAAGGCTGTTATAGTGCTTTAGGAGTTCACACTTATTGCTTGGTTGGTGAACTCTAATTATAAACAGTACAGCCAGTTTGGGGTTTGTGCCCTGTTCCTGGACAGTCTGTCCTGAGGTTGACAAGTATCTCTACACAAATCCCTATTATCTGCCAGATTTAGTGAGAGGCCCCACAGATTAGTCCATTCTAGTCAAACCCTGCCCACTTGTGAATTGATAGTTAGGAGAATGATGACTTCCTCCCTATCACTGGGTGGACTGGGCCTTTAAGAAGGAACTACTCAGCCCACCTGTGCTATTTGAACAGCCTTGATGGGGCCTGATGGAGGACAGGTGCCCTATGTAAGGCAGCAGGAAGTAGGAGAAGGGGTAGTTCAGGAAGTTGTGGCAGAGAGTGAGGAAAAGGTCTTGCAGGGAAGACACTAAGACCAGAAAAGTTGCCTTGGCTAGGAGGATGGAGTAGCCTGCTAAGGCAGGAGAAAGGCCTTGACACCAGAGAATTTTGTAAGTCAGAACCAGAGGGCTGAGCTCCAGCCAGGTAAAGCCTGGGAGTGGTGATTGAATGGGACCAACCTCTAGGCAAGGGGACTGAGGGAGAGAGAGAGAGCACTGAACTGGACTTGGAGCCTGGAGGGCCATATTGTATAAGGACTAAATAAAACATTCCCCTTCTGATATTCAATTTAAGTTATCTTTGGGCTGGTGGAGGATGAAGTTTGTTTAAGAAGCCTCTGAAGCAAGGGAAATAGAGGCAGAGTGCTTCAGATTAGCCTCTGGCCATTAGAAGATGATTGGGTGGTGGCTGACCTCATTACATTCCTCTGTGTTTTACTGTGGGAGAGGATGACCTGAGCCCCAGATAGGCCCCACATGTAGGGCAGAAACCAGAGGAAGCAAGTTAAAATACTGCTTTGTGGGGCTGGCAAGACCTGGCCTTACAGTGGAGAAGAGCCGACAATAAATTATGCAAAAGCTTTGCTATGGGGCTGTTAAAAAAAATCAGTACAAATTAATAAGTAAGAAGCTATGCAGATCTATCAGCCAAAATGTATGTTAATGTGATACTCTGACAGCTCTGATTTCTGAGGTAAGTAAGGATATATAAACCAAAATAAACTGTGGTGTGAACAGAGCCAGCATTAGCAGCAAACCCAAAGGATTCTACTCAGTCTTGCATGATTTCTTATGGCAGCATTGTCAAAGCATCATAGATCAAAAGGAACTTCTTTGGGATTTGTGGGTGCAGCTTTGCCCTGAGCTTTCTCAATTTGCAATGCACACATCATTGGCTAAGTGACCCATCAGCAAAGAAGATGACCTCTACCAGTAGGCTGCATAGCAACCTAGTTCAAAACTCACTGAAGTCAATGAAGAGATTCCTTTCAGACCAGGCTTTATAAGTGTTATGTCAGGAAAGAGGACGTACCTTCCTAACATAGGATTTGAGTGTATGAGCCTGGTATAAGATTAGAGGTTTCAACAGTGGCAGAAAATGATGTTCAACTTTAAAAGTTTGTATAGAGCTTCAGTGTTAGGAAAATGAAGCCTAATTTTGTAGTTTATAATAAATATATTTTCTAAAAGGATAATATATTGTATTGCCTTACTGAGAACTCCCTTGGCTATGTTAACCAGACAGAACAGACCATCCATTATATAAGAAAACTCATTATAGTTTTCCGCTAGCACATCAGATAAAAAATGGCCAAATAGCATAGAGCGCTTAAGTAGCAATTAATCATAAATCACTTTTTTCCCTTTAAAAAAAGACCTCTTGCAATTAAAATTTTGAGCAAAGTTGTATTTAAGAAAAATATTTCTAATATTTTAGGTAAAACTTGGTTTATTTAGATAGACTACACTGATACAGTTACAGCTTCTGTTGTTTTCATAAATACTAGACAATGTCTGTTTTATCCTTTCATCTGTCTAGGCTCTGATCCTGAAAAAAGACTTATGCATGAGCTTGAAATGAAGCATGTTTGTAGTTCCATTGACATGATTCAAGCTGTACCTGTGCTTTACTTTAATCATCTGTGTAAGTCTCTACAGGATTGGGGCATTGGACATCTATTTCTCTTTCCATCTCTCCTCCCAGTCCTTTTCCTTTGCAGGACTCTCCACACTTATCTCCAACCTCTTTTGTGTGGCTGCGGAAGGAGGGTGAGCTGGACTCTGCAGCATGCAGGGACTATGCAATCCCTGTGTGGCCTCCTGGCTTTTCCTGAAACAGGAACCTGATCCAATGCCCAGTGAGGTCAATGGGAGCCTTTCCATTGACCTCAGTAGGTTTTGAATCAGACCCCAGGAGACAGATGCCCCTAATTACTATAATTCAGACACTTCCTAAAATGAGGCATAAGAACATAAGGGCAGACATACTGGGTCAGACCAAAGGACCATCTAGCCCAGAATCCTGTCTTCCGATAGTGGTCAATGCCAGGTAACCCAGAGGTTATGAATAGAACAGGTAATCATCAAGTGATCCATCCCCTGTCACCCATTCCAAGAGGGTAGAGACACCATCCCTACTCATCCTGGCTAATAGCCATTGAGATGTTGAACTGGAGAAATAACTCCACACTATGAGTTATCATTCCCTCATGCAAGAGACTAATTAAAGGTGATGAATTATTGCTGCAAGATTCTGACATGAGTTACTACCATCCCCTCAGTGATAAGTTGAAATGGAGAGAGGGCACATGTCACTTACCTGGACTAGAAATCACTGTCCCATTAATAGAAGGTAATTGTTTACCCTGCACTTAATTTAAAAATCAAACAAATCCACCAAAAGTATGTGCATACTACAGGTCAAAGGAGTGTGAATGCTATGAAAGTGATATAAGAACTCCATCCCATTGGGCTTCAGTGAGCATCAGTGTCTGGCTCTGAAGGTCTTCTAACCTTATTATTCATCTTCGATTGTTGGAGATAAAATAGAGCCAACACCTTGTAAGTTAAGTACTGAATCATCCTAGGAAAAATGTATTGCAAGCTCCTTCAGGTACTCTTAAAAGTCAAACATTCCTTTGTTTCAACAAATTGAAGATGTGTTAATTGTATAAGCCTCTGCAAGTTAAGGAGACATTCCCCCCCCCCCCCCCTCCATGTTTTTCCCTCCTGCATGTTTTTAATTTCTTCCAGGTGTAACTCCATTAAAGCAAAAGAGCAAAACCAGAGATGAATCTAGCCTGAGGTGATTTAAATAAACATTGATACTGTTTTGGATTTATAAAAATATAATGTTATGCAAATAAAATATGAATAGATAAAAACAATCCTATTATTTATTGTGATTAAAATACACTTTAGTTCTACAAGAGATTACAGTACCCTGCAACAACTGGTATTAGTCTAAAATTATAGACTGAGAGCAAGTGAAAAAGAGGCTGACTTCTCTTATCTTTTGCCATTTTTCTTTGTGTGTATTTTATGTACATTCATCTTTGTTTTGTCTTAAAAAGATATAGGACTTCAACAACAACTCTAAAACTAAAACTTGACTTAAACGTAAAACTGACTTTTACATGTGCTAGTTGAGGGGAGACTGTCAAGCAAAGACTCTAAACAAACAACTAAAGAACAGTAAATAAGGGAAATTGTTAAAATGAAGGTTTATTTAAAGCATTTTGAACTTTAAGAGTTAACTTCTATCTTTTTAAAGTATGTTTTATACAGTGTTTGTTTTTTCCTCAATGGCAACAGACTAAGGTATATTAAACATATTCCAAAATACTTAACTATTTTATTCTGTATGACAGACTAACTATGTAACATCAAAATAATATTTCAAACCAAGGGAGATGGAGGTGAGTTTTAGATTTAGTTTAAGTCGGCTTAACTTCATCATTCAGGGGTGTGAAAAATCCACACCCTAAGTGGCATAGTTAAGCCAACCTAAACCCCAGTATAGACAGTTAGGCGGATGGAAGAATTCTTCCATTGACCTAGCTGTCACGTCTTGGGGAGGTGGATTACCTACACCAATGGGAGAATCCCTCCCATCGGCATAGGTAGTGTTTACACTGAAGTGCTACAGCAGTACTGTAGCATTATAAGTGTAGACATATCCTTAGACAAACTCCATCTCCAGCCAGACTCAGGCCTGGTCTACACTATGAAATTAGATCGGTATGACTATGTCGTTCAGGGATGTGAAAAATCCACTCATGAATGACACACTTAAACCAGCCTCACCCCTGGTGTAGACAATGCTAGATCAACAGGAGAATTCTCCTGTCGATCTAGCTACTGCTTCTCGGGAAGGTGGATTACCTAGGGTGATGGGAGGAACCCTGCAGCATTTTAAGTGTAGGCAAATCTTAAACTATCTATCCAAAGAGCAATGGGAGGCCCCGCACAAACCATTCAACTCAAGGGGTTAGGCAAATACTTGGAGAATGACTGAAGTGCTACACTTAAGGCTGGAAAATAGCAAGATTCTCTCTGGGGTGCAGTTGCCATATCTCAGGGCATTGGAAAAAATCTGCTTTCAGGAAGAAAGGGAATCACATCTAATGAACTCTAACACTGGGATCCTTAAAAATCAGATTGTCTGGGGATGTGGAATGTCTGGTATTCCAGGGATGTGTGAGTGGCCACCAAAGTGAACACAGAGAGCTACTGTAGAATGATGCACCCCTGCCTGGAGTTGGCAGGAAGTACTGGATCCCCTTGGATTGTGTGGAGAAGATGCTGTGCAAGACCAGCTATGGACCAGCCATGGAAACATCAACATCTCTGAGCAGACAGCACAGGGGGATGCAGGCAAAGGAGCATGGCAGGGATCAGCAGCAGTGCCGTGTGAATGCCAAGGAACTATGCCAGGCTAGTCTAAGGAAGGCCACAAAAGATCTGGTGCTGCCCTGCATAGATGCTTCTTTTACAACTAACTGCATGCCATACTTGGTGGTGACCCTACCAGCACTCTATAGATACTGTGGATACCTCAGAGGAGCCTGAGACAGAGACCCATGCTTTGAACAGTAAGGAAGAGGAAGACTAGGAGTATTTGTTTCCTATTTAAAAATGGCACCGAGACCATTCATGAGACATTTCTTTACTGGCATAATGTTAGAAAATTAAAGGATAGGGAATGCATTCTAAGCAGAAATGTAGGTTAGTTCATCTACATTCCACATCAGATCAGTGTCCTGTGCTCCCATAGAGGTAGAATCGGCATCCGCTTTTCATTTCCTTGGCTTGTTGGGCTAGGCAGCAAGGGCCGTGAGGAGTACTCTGTGTATCGGGGATGGGGATGTCTCATTGATCCTCTTGAGAGATCTTGATGAAACCGATTGAGATATGCTGCAATCCTCTCCTGAAGACTTCTAGGAATGGTACCCTTGTTTCTTTCAATGCTATAAGACACTTTCCCACATCACTCTGCAATGAGTTGGCACCACTGCATTAAAGAGGCTTGGGGCATATAGACCTGGGTGGCTTCATGACACCAGCAGCAGCTGGACTCTATGCCTTTGTCACTCTCCAGAATGAGATAGCAGCCAAATGAAAATGCTGGTAATATTGACTCCCATTTTCCAATACCCATACCCAGAGAGGGGGCCAAACTGTAGACTTACATTTAATGGAGCACGAACTACACCCCACCAAACTGTGTTCACCATGGTCTGAGCTGGAGAGGAGTGCTGTTGTAAGGCATTGCAAAGCTAAAGGGACAATAAGCATTTTGTAAGCGTTTTGTGGGAATAATATAGGAGAGTTTTAAGACTTCTCTTTCCCTTTCATTTGTGACTGTAAATCTAATGGTCTATGTCTATTTTTTTATCAGCAGCTTCCAGCATGGTGGCCATGAGGAGTCCTTCCTCCACATCCATTGAACACCAGATCCTGATTAGAAGAGGGAAAAGGACTAGGAAAGATATGATGTGTGAGACCCAACCAACAATTGCTTTGGACCAAAGGGCTTCAAAGGCCCTTCAGAATGTGACCCAACCAACCCAAATATTGCAGACCTCGGCTGACCTACAAGTCCAAATTCCCACACTCAGCAGCCATTGCAGTCCTTGGATAACTCCAGGGTTGCTGCTCCCTACACCCCCCAACATAGCACTTGGCGCCACGGTGTACATCTTTACCCCTATCACACCACGCCAGGGGACATCAAAGGAGAAGCATAGCTACACATATATTTACTTGTGGCACACCCACTGACCTGTGGTTTTATGTAGCCACAACAGGTTCACTTTAACAGTGCTGGTTAAAGTCTTTTAGTTTTGAAACCTTGAATGTGTATGTTCCTAAAAAATAGAGCTAACTTGAGTGCAAAGGTGGAGTGCATTTATTAGTTTACACCGAGCGCTGCAAAATACATAGCAATATATAGTCTGAAATACACACACAAGAGACACTATTTCATGAAAGCAACACTACTGCTGCTGACCATAAAATAGTCCTTTAAATCCTTCCTCGGCTGCATAGCTCTACAGTTGGCTCTTTGGATAGCTCTTACGTCTGGCTGTTCAAATTCAGCAGACAGCTGAGCAGTCTCTACCCTTGCGGCAGCTCTTCCCCCTTTCCCTCACAGATATTATGCACTGCACAATATGCAGCTATAACCATTAGATTGGATGCCAGCAAGAAAAATATCTCAGTGCGTAAACAATGCCAGTGTCCCTTCAATCTACCAAAAGCACATTCAACTGTCATCCTCCACCCCCTGAGCTAGTAGCTGAATCTTTCTTTGGTGCTGTCAACGTGGTCAGTGTATGGCTTCATGAGCAAGGGGCAGGCTGGGTGTTCCAGGATCACTATTGGCATTTCAACAATGGCAATGGTAATCTGCTGGTCAGGAATGAATGTCCCTGCTTGGAGCTTTCTGCCCAGTCTTGTGTTCTGAAAGACACAAGAGTCATGTAGCTTCCCTGACCAACCCACATTGCTATTACTGAAGTGGCCCTAGTGATCCACCAATGCTTACATAAGCATAGAAAAGTAAGCCTTTCTGCTGGTGTACTCTGTGACAAGGTGGGATGGGCAGTGCCAGAATTAGGGACTGATGTACTGTCTATAGCCCTACCATAGTTTGGGAATAGCAAGTCCACCCACTGTTTCCTGTACGTTACCAAAAGTCACAGTCCTGTGTAGCTGGAGAGGTTTAATTGCCTTACACACTTGGATCACAAAGGCCCTCCTATGGATTGTCCAACTCCAAAATGATTGCTACTGGTCAGGGGGCAATCTAGAGTTGTAAGTTTACTGGGTGCAATTGCCCCTTGCTTCTCCATCAGTGCTGCTCTTATTCTAGTGTCCTTGAGCAGGAGGCTGGGGCAAGCTTGGCACAGAGCACCAGGAATGTGGCTTTGCACATCCCAAAACTCTGCAGTCACTGCTCATCATCCCAAATCCGTATTATGATGGAATCCCACCAGTTGGTGCTCATTGCTTGGGCCTAGAAATGGTGCTCCACAGCATGGAGCTTGCTCCATGAATTCCAGCAGCAACCTGGCATTGTTTTTCACTGTGTCCATCAGCACCCAGTTATTGTGCCCAAACATTTGTGCATCACCCTCATCACAATCCTGATTGTAGCAATACTCCCTCAAGCTGTGCACAGACTGGAGAATCATGCCTCCTGCATTAGCAATTAGCTCCAGCTCAGTCAAAAGCAGTACCAGGTTTATAATGGCGCCAAAGGCACCATGGCGCTAGGCCCACGCACAGCAGGGGGCCTCTCGGGCCTGGCGTTCCACTTCTGCTGCAGGTGTAGCCCAGCAGCCCCAGTGCTGCCTCTGCTCTACAGCCCTCCCCTGATGACCCAGATCCTGGGATTCTCCTCCTCACCCACTCGCTCCTCCTCTCAGCTGGCCGGCTGAGGGCTCCTCTCATCTCCACCCTTCCGCCCTCTGTCACTGGCAAGCAGCCTGCCAGTGATGGGGAGGGGGCAGGAGCCCTCAGCCACTGCCCTGCCGCTCCTCCGGGTAGCCGGCGACTGATGGTCTGCCACTTTGGGCTCCCCCGGGTTGGGGGGAGCCTAAAGAGGAGTGGACTGAGTCTCTGCCTGCCCCTCCTTCCCCCCCCCCTCAGGCTTTTCTGGCACCCCTGTTGCCAGGTATCCAGTTTTAGACTGGAAATTCCAGTAGAAAACGGGACCTGAGTGTACGGTTAGCAGTGCTGACTGGAAACTAAAAGTCCGGTTATAGGAGTAACCGGATTAGCCTCTGTTCCTCCCACTCCCAATACCCACCCCAGGGGGCTGGAAGAGAAGCTGTCCTGCTGCTGCTGCTGGAGGAGGGACAGCTCAGTGCAGAGAGAGAGACTAAGAGAATGGGCTAGAACCAGGGAGAAGGTAGATATCTGCTCTATGTGGGCAGGGCTGGGGGGATCCTGTTTACCCCCTCCCCAGCCCTGCTGTGCTTGCAGTTTACCCCCAGCCCCTCCCTTGCTCCAGGGACAAACCCTAGCTCCCACCCCACTGTGCTTTTGCCCCTGGCCCCTGCCTTGCTCCAGTCAGCAGGGACTAATCCTCCCACTCATGCCACACTGTGCTCATCTTGCCCCAGCCCCTGCCTCGCTTCTGTGACTGTCTGGGAACCAATCCTCTCCACCAGCCCCGCTGTGCTCTTGCTCCTGGCCCCTGCCTTGCTCTGGGGCCCAACCTGGGCAGCCTCATACAGGCCAAGCCCTGGACTCCTCCCCACACTCTGCCAGTGCCCCTCACTCCTGATCTGCAGCCCTGAGGCCTCTGCCCACCCAACCCTTTCATTTTATTTTCCTCCCCTGCAATTATTTATTGGAAAGACACATGGTATCAGTGGCATATGTGCGTACTGGAATCTACTGCAGGTGCGTGTGAGGTGCAGAGCAGGATTCTCTAAACATACGAGAACAAACAAATCCAAGTGATAAAGAAACTGATGATGAAAAAACATTTAAGTGGTGCTCAAAAATGGAGGCATAAAGCAGAAGTTGCAGATATGATGCATTTTTGCATTCTTATAAGCAGTTGCTTCACTAATAATCATATAGAGATTCTCGCTCATGATACGAATACTACTAGTAATAATGATGAGTGTATAATTAATTATACACAGCAGGTCCAGCCAACATTGATCATGGCTCTGAAGAACAGGCTCTTTCTTCTGATGAAATCCTTTCACCAAATAAAGTACAGCTGCTACAAAACACGTCAGTACAATTACCCTTCTCTGATGCTGCCCTCTGGACTGTTGATGCTTTCACCCAACAGTACTGCATAGACATGGGCCCCGCTTTCTACTGAAATCAACTTGGTGATGAAAAATATGCAAGGTCATCAAGACAACATAAGGTCAGAATGAGATAATTATAAATTGCTTATGCTTTAAAAAATATACATTACTTGAGTCATTTTATGAGATCAACTCTTTCCAGCAGGGGTTGATTTAACTATTAATTTTGTGAGACAATTGAAATAAACAGGTTATTGTTATATCTATCTAAATGTAAAAATATTCATTCTAGGTTGCTTGCTACTATACTATGATCCCCTTACTCCCTTAATGCCCCATAAATGTGCCTGTATTCATCACAAATGTTGGAGAGAATGCATTAATAGTAACATGTTTATTATTTTAGGGAACTCTGTGATACAGCCTTGAACAAAGGGTCCCCGATTGGTGAAATTATTGAAAGGTCCTGGCTCATATACTCACCATCAACTGTCTGTGTCTTCTGCTTTTTGTGCAAATTGTTTTCTCCAAAAGGCACATCTGCACTAGCTAAGAGAGGATTTGATTCATAGGATCACATTGGCAGACTTGGTGAACATGAAAGTTCTACTGAGCACCAACAAACTCTCACCACTTATGTAATGTGTTTATCAAAAACTCAAACCCTTGATAAACATATATCAGATGGCTATATTAAAGAAAGAAATTACTGGACAGAAGTGTTGAAGCGAGTCGTAACAACAATAAAATTTTTGACAACATGAGGTCTGGCACTGAGAGGGTCTAATGAAACCTTTGACAGTCTTAATAATGGCAACTTCCTTGGCTGCTTAGAGCTCTTAGCACAGTTTGATTCTTTCCTGGCCTGCCACATCAACAAGTATGGGAATGCTGGTCATGGCACATCATATTACCATCAACAATCTGTGAAGAGTTCATCAAACTCATGGCTAACAAGGTAAAGCAGGACATTATGGATGAGCTAAAATTGGCTAAGTATTTTTCCTTCAGTGTTGATTCCACACCAGATATTAACCATACTGATCAGATGACATTTACTGTGTGCTATGTGCTGAATAACTGCACACGTGTAGAATGCTTCTTGAATTTTCTTCCAGTTACATCGCATACAGGTCTTCATCTGTTTAATGTTATCAGTGAAACCCTAAGTAATGAACTAAATATTAATCTAAAGGACTGCAGGGTCAAATATACAACAATGCTAGTAACATGTCTGGCATTTATTCTGGTGTGCAAGCTCGGGCAATTGCAGTCAATGAGAAAGCAGTGTACATCCCATGCATGACCCACTCACTAAATCTATGTGGTGTTGCTGCTGCAGAGTTATGCACTGATCCAAAAAAATGTAATTGTATTTGTCCAAAAACCTGTATGTTTTTTTTCCCTCAGGTTCAACTTATTGCTGGGGCCTGTTGCAAGATTCTCTTAAAGAGGAGACATCTGGGGCCAGTAAGAGAGAACTTCTCCCAAAGCGCCTCAGTGACACAAGGTGATCAGCTCGGGCAGATGCACTTTGCAGTTTATCATGCAATTACAAAAGCTATAAATCCATGTTTCAGGCTTTTGGTGCAGACACTGTGCAGAACAGTGAAAAATGAGCAGAGGCAAACTCATTGGTTGAAACCATGGATCAGTTGGAGACTGCATTTATGACAACATTTTGGAGTAGTATTCTTACAAGAGTAAACAAAATAAGTCAACTTCTGCAGTCTGAAAGAATGGATTTAGGCACAGCTGTGATGCTGCTGAAGTCACTATCTGAATTTGCAGCAGCAGAACAGAATAGTTTTGAGGAATACCATGAATCTGCAGGTCTTTAAGTTCTACAGCTAATTTTCAGGTAAAGCGGCAACATCATCTAAAGTGTATGGCTGATGATAGTGAAGAACCTGCTGTTGTGCTGACAGGGGAAGAGAAGTTCAAAGTTGAATTGTTCTACACCATAATTGATTCGCTTGTCAGCCATCTCAACATTCATGCATATTCAGAAATAAACAACCGTTTGTTTTTTAACAGGTGACTTTGACAGTACTGCTGTCTCAGCAGTCTCTCAGAAGATTAATTGAATTCTACTCAGGTGACCTCGATGAAGAGATCTTTGAAGAATGGGTACAGAGGTGCTCACTTGTAAAGCATCTTGCCTCCAAGCCATTATCACAAGCTCTGCTTACACCACTGCAAATGCTGACCATAATGAACATGCACAATTTGCAAACAGCCTTTCCAAATGTCTTTGTTGCACTACACATTTACCTGACACCAGTCTCAAACTGCAGTGGTGAAAGGTCTTTTTCACATTGAAAAAGGATAAGAAGTGCTTTACGTGCTACAATGGTTCAAGAAAGACTTAAAAGTCTTACTTTGTTATCCATTGAATCTGAGATGGTAAACTCTATAGACTTCTCTAGATTAATTGAAATGTTTGCTGCAGCAAAGGCATGTCGAAAAATCTGAAGAAAACTTTCATACATTTTATTTACAGCATCATTCTTCATACTAGTCTTGCTTCAGATAAGTAATTTGTATATTACATAGCAAATATTAATGTGAGTAACTTACTCAACCAAACCACTTCATGTAGCTATTGTTAATAAAACCTGTGCAGCTACGTGCTGTGTCAAAGACAATTTCTGTGTCAATCTCCTGTCTTTTACAATCATTCCCCAGGAGGGCCCACAAATATGTTTGGGGCCAGGCCCACCAAAAGATAATCCAGCCCTGGTCAAAGGACATGGACTGATTTGTCCTCTCCCTGTGAGGTATGTTGCAAAAAGCTACAGCAGGTAACACACTATGGGTGATACAAAGGAGGACTTGTAGGGTGGTTGGGTCTTATGCTGTTACAGTACCACAGGGACGCTAAAGGCACTTTTACCCCTTACTAATACAACAGGATCTCTAGAAGGAAGTGACAAATTTGCCATCACATCAAAGAACCAATGTGGAGCAAATGCTGGAATATCTGGAGCTTTATATTGAAACAATCTTATTGTGCAATTAGAGCTAAACAACCCCAGCAGAAGGCGAGCACCACTGAAACAATACAGGAGTTTGCACTTGCTTTCAGGAGATTGTATACAAATTGAAAACAGTGGCTCCTGGAGGAACAGAAGATGAAGACAAATTCCTCAGAGATTTGTTTGTGACAGGACTTTGACATTTTTATTAAACAGGTCTTTGGAAAGCTCATATGGAATCATAAAGAATTAAGTTTCCCTGAAATTGAGGGAAAAGTATGTTATTCAGAGAGCAACAAGATGGAATGTCCCTGCAGGAGTTTATTATCACCCTCTAAAAATGTTTTAGGCCTTTTGAATCCCTTCTAGTCTTAATCCTAATTCCAGATCTGTCTCAGCAATGACCTTGGTCATTTTCTAGAATGTCAGCTCAGACTATTGGGATCTGCTTGGAATTATTATATATTGTAATATCAGAGGCTAAGGGGAAACAATGCTGTTCTATTCTAATCAAATAATATATGTCTTCACAGTCATAACCAGAAATGCTCAAGCTTGATGTAGAAAAGCATTTGCTTTAAAATCTGAATCTTCTTTTGCTGCTTCTGTTTTATTCACTGCAATGTCATTTTATGTTAAACAATTAGGGCTGGTCTACACTGGGGAGGGGGGGGAAAATCGATCCAAGATATGCAACAGTATCTTGGATTGAATTACCTGGGGTCCAGACGGCGCGGGATCAATGGCCGCAGCTCCCCCGTCGACTGCGCTACCGCCGCTTGCTCTGGTGGAGTTCAGGAGTCGACGGTGAGCGCGTTCGGGGATCGATATATCATGTCTTAACGAGACGCGATATATCGGTCCCGGATAAATCAATTGCTACCTGCCGATACGGCGGGTAGTGAAGATGTACCCTTAGAAGGTTCAGGACTAATAGTGTTGACTTTGCTCATGTGAGTAGTGACATGAGCTGGAGCCCTCATTTTTTTTAGATATGTCCAAGTGAAACTTTTTTCCTAGGTAAAAATCTGAGGCCCATTAATCCCTTTGAAACTGTGCCAGAGTAAGGCCTGGTCTACACTACGACTTTAATTCGGATTTATCAGCTTTAATTCGAATTTACCCTGTAACCGTCCACACAACGACGCTATTTATTTCGATGTAAAGGGCCCTTTAAATCGATTTCTGTACTCCACCCCGACGAGCGGAGTAGCGCCAAAATCGATTTTAACATTTCGAATTAGGGATAGTGTGGCCACAATTCGATGGTATTGGCCTCCGGGAGCTATCCCACAGTGCATCATTGCGACCGCTCTGGACAGCAATCTAAACTCGGATGCACTGGCCAGGTATACAGGAAAAGCCCCGCGAACATTTGAATTTCATTTCCTGTTTGCCCAGCGTGGAGAGCACAGGTGACCACAGATAGCTCATCAGCACAGGTAACCATGCAGGCTGATAATCGAAAAAGAGCACCAGCATGGACCGTGAGGGAGGTACTGGATCTGATCGCTGTATGGGGAGAGGATTCAGTGCTTGCAGAACTTCGTTCTAAACGACGAAATGCAAAAACTTTTGAAAAAAATCTCCAAGGGCATGATGGAGAGAAGCCACAATAGGGACTCTGAGCAATGCCGCGTGAAAGTCAAGGAGCTCAGACAAGCGTATCAAAAAACAAAGGAGGCAAACGGTCACTCCGGGTCAGAGCTGTGGACCTGCCGCTTCTACGCCGAGCTGCATGCAATTCTAGGGGGGGCTGCCACCACTACCCCACCTGTGATCGTGGATTCTGGGTCGGGGATAGTCTCATCAGCGACGCCTGAGGATACTGCCGATGGGGGAGAGGAGGAGGAGGAGGAGGAGGATGAGCTTGCAGAGAGCACACAGCACTCCGTTCTCCCCAACAGCCAGGATCTTTTTCTCACCCTGACTGAAGTAACCTCCCAAGCCAGTACCCAAGACTCTGACCCCATGGAAGGGACCTCAGGTGAGTTTACCTTTTAAAATATAAAACTTGTTGTAAAAGCAAACGGTTTTTAATGATTACTTTGCCCTGAGGACTTGGGATGCATTCGCGGTCAGTTCAGCTACTGGAAAAGTCTGTTAACGTGTCTGGGGATGGAGCGGAAATCCTCCAGGGACATCTCCATGAAGCTCTCCTGGAGGTACTCCGAAAGCCTTGCCAGAAGGTTTCTGGGCAGTGCATCCTTATTCCCTCCTTCATGGTAGGACACTTGACCACGCCATGCTTGCAGCAAGTAATCTGGTATCATTGCCTGACAAAGCCTGGCAGCGTATGGTCCCGGTGTTTGCTGGCATTCAAGCAACATCCGTTCTTTATCTTGTTGTGTAATCCTCAGGAGAGTGATATCACTCCTGGTAACCTGGTTGAAATACGGGAACTTAATTAAGGGGACAGAGGTGGCCGTTCCTACTGGGCTGTTTGCCTGTGGCGGAAAATAAATCCTTCCCTGCAGTTAGCCAAGCGCAGATGGGAAATTGGCCCTGAGTTTTTCGCGTTTGGCTAGCAGGGATCTTCCCTGTTACCAGCCACGCGGTGGGGGGGGGGTACCGTGATCATCCCAGAGAATTCATGGCGAGAGGGGGGGTGGTTAGTTTCTTTTCTGCTGCTGCTGCTGAATGTTAACAGAAAAACCGCAGCACTCTACAGGCTATGCTTGGTATGTGGGAAAGGAGGGCGCAGAAGCTGTAAGACAATGGCTTACCATGGCCGCATGCAAGCCGAATTCTGTTGCCCAGACCTGTGATCTCTAGCAGCAAAGCCACAGACACTCAGCATTAAGAGGCAAAATGCGACCTTGCACAGAAATCACATGTGCTATGTAATGTGAATAGTGTTGGTCACCGTGAAAGAGTATAAGCATTGTTCTGCAAAATGTAGCTTTTTAAACAATTCTCTCTTTTTTCCCCTCCCTACAGCAGCTGCAAATTCCTCAAGCCTCCCTCCTCCATCCCGAAGGTTATCACAGATAAGGCGTCGTAAGAAGAGAACGCGAGACTAGATGTTTTCTGAAATTATGGAATCCAGCCGCAGTGACAGAGCTCATCTGAATGAGTGGAAGGAAACAGTTTCAAAGTATAGGAAAGAAGCCAGTGAACGTGAGGACAGGAGGGACCAACGTGAGGACATGAGGGACGCTCGAGATGAGAGGTGGCGGCAGGAAGACCAGAGGAGGCAGGATGCAACGCTGGGGCTGCTGCGTGAGCAAACAGACATGCTCTGGCGTCTGGTGGAGCTTCAGGAACGGCTGCTGGAAAACAGACTGCCGCTTCAGCCCCTGTTCCACCCTCCCCATGTTCCGTATCCTCCTCACCCAGACGTGTAAGAACACGGGGGGGGGGGGGGGAAGCTCCGTACACCTTCCCATTCCACCCCAGTAGACAGCCCAAGCAAAAGGCTGTCATTTTTTTAACCTTTTCTTTGTGGCTTTTTCCTTCCCAGCAATCCTCCTCCCAAATACCACCTGGGTTCCCTCCCTCTTTTTCTAGTCTATTAATAAAGAATAAATGATTTTTAAATGATAGTGACTTTATTTGGTTTGAAAGAAAGCTGGGGGAAGGGGGAGGGTGGGTTCCTTACAGAAAATCAGTCAATAAAGGGGGCGGGTTTTCATGAAGGAGAAACAAACAGGTATTTCACACTGTAGCCTGGCCAGTCATGAAACTGGTTTTTAAAGCTTCTCTGATGCACAGCGCTTCCTGGTGTGCTCTTCTAATCGCCCTGGTATCTGGCTGCGCGTAATCAGCAGCCAGGCGATTTGCCTCAGCCTCCCACCCCGCCATAAAGGTCTCCCCCTTACTTTCACAGAGATTGTGGAGCACACAGCAAGCAGAAATAACAATGGGGAGATTTCTTTGGCTGAGGTCAGAGCGAGTCAATAATGATCGCCAGCGACCTTTTAAACGGCCAAATGCACATTCTACCACCATTCTGCACTTGCTTAGCCTGTAGTTAAACAGCTCCTGACTCCTGTCCAGGCTGCCTGTGTACGGCTTCATGAGCCATGGCATTAAGGGGTAGGCGGGGTCCCCAAGAATAACTATTGGCATTTCAACATCCCCAATGGTTATTTTCTGGTCCGGAAAGTAAGTCCCTTGCTGCAGCCCTTTAAACAGAGTAGTGTTCCTGAAAACGCGAGCGTCATGAACCCTTCCCGCCCAGCCCGCGTTGATGTTAGTGAAACGTCCCTTGTGATCCACAAGTGCTTGCAGCACCATTGAAAAGTACCCCTTGCGGTTTATGTACTCGGTGGCTTGGTGCTCCGGTGCCAAGATAGGGATATGGGTTCCGTCTATCGCCCCACCACAGTTAGGGAATCCCATTGCAGCAAAACCATCCACTATAGCCTGCACATTTCCCAGAGTCACTAACTTTCGTAGCAGCACCTGAGTGATTGCTTTGGCTACTTGCATCACAGCAGCCCCCACCGTAGATTTGCCCACTCCAAATTGATTCCCGACTGACCGGTAGCTGTCTGGCGTTGCAAGCTTCCACAGGGCTATCGCCACGCGCTTCTCAACTGTGAGGGCTGCTCTCATCTTGGTATTCTGGCGTTTCAGGGCAGGGTACAGCAAGTCAAAGTTCCATGAAAGTGCCCTTACGCATGCGAAAGTTCCGCAGCCACTGGGAATCGTCCCAGACCTGCAACACTATGCGGTCCCACCAGTCTGTGCTTGTTTCCCTTGCCCAGAATCGGCGTTCCATGGATAGAATCTGCCCCATTAACATGATCTCCAAAGCACCGGGGCCTGTGGTTTCACAGAATTCTGTATCTGTGTCCATGTCCATGTCCATGTCCTCATCATGCTTGTCGCTGCGTTGCCGCCGCCACTGCCTCCTCGCCTCGTTTTTCTGGTCCTGGCTGAGCATAAACTCCACGAGAACACGCGAGGTGTTTACAATGTTCATGACTGCTGTCTTGAGCTCAGCGGGCTCCATGCTTGCCGTGGTATGGAGTCTGCAGTGTTCACTCACCCAGGAAAAAAGGCACGAAAATGGTTGTCTGCCGTCTGTTGCTTTCATGCAGGGAGGGAAGAGGGAGGGAGGAGGTGAGGCTGTACCCAGAACCACCTGCGACAATGTTTTTTGTCCCATCAGGCACTGGGATCTTAACCCACAATCCCAATGGGCGCGGGAGACTGCGGGAACTATGGGATAGCTATGGGATAGCTACCCACAGTGCAACGGTGCAGAAATCGACGCTAGCCCCGGTACTTGGACGCACACCACCGACTTAATGTGCTTAGTGTGGCCGCATACATTTCGACTTTATACAACCTGTTTTTCAAATCCGAATTATATAAATTCGGATTAATCCCGTAGTGTAGACATATCCTAAGAGAAAAAAAGTCTCTGCAAGGATTCAGTCACAGTTTCCTCCCCAACTGTTGCATGGAGCAGGAGGGTAATTATTCACCTATGGCTCAGTGAGTAAGGTAGAGGGGAAGCAGTGTTGCCTAGTGGATCAAGCACTGACCTGGCACTCAGGAGATCTGGGTTCTGTTCCTGGCTCTGCCAGTGGCCTGTTGGGTAACTTTGGGTAAATCATTCCACCTCTCTGTGCCTCATATCTGTAAAATGAGGCTAAAGATACTGACCTCCTTGTAAGGTGCTTTGAGATCTCCTGCTAATCTGGGTGGTGGGGAATTATCTCTGGTATTTGAAGATAGTTTAGGGGTGATGGGATGATTGGAGATCACAGCTGGTAGGTGGGGGTGGGGATGTGTTGCTGTTGGGACTGTTGTAAAGGGAACAGTGATAGAGTCTCACCAGAGGATTTATTTATGTTCACTAATAATAATCCTAGTGGATGCTCCATCACTGACCATTTTTATATCATGATCTAAAAGATTTGCTGTGGGAATTATTTTGGGGAAGGTCCATGGCCTGTATTATGCAGGAGGTCAGACTCACTAGATGATCACAATGGTCCCTTCTGGCCTTGGAATCTATGAATAAAAATGTAACACCCCAAAAAGAGCTTCAACTGGTGCATGAGTAACATATCAAAGAGGGATATACAAGCGTTGAGGGATTATCATGAGAATTTTCATATATCCACAGCTGTGGGTTTATAAAGCCCATGAGCACACAGTAGGTAAATTTAATAATTATTTAGGTCACTGGTTAATGTTGGGACCCTCCCTCTCCCATATATTAGTACTTTGTTTCAGACAGACTTTTAGTTGGGATTTTCCTTCATGTTCTGGGTGGGAAATTGGCAGAGGGATGGGGATTAGCTGGAACACAATGTCACAATGAATTTTCCTCAGGGAGATTAAGTGATTTGCCTAAGGAAATCCAATGAATCAGTGGCACAGATATGGAACCCAGTGTGCTGCTCTAACCTTTAGGCAACATTATATTAAGTGTTCCCTAAAATTTAGGCATAATGGGCCATATTTTTAAAGGAACTCAGTTTGGCCTCCTTTTCAGATTGTTGCATATACAAATATTTGTGTGTACAGAATGGTGTGCCACAAACGTAGAGTGTTGGGGTTCTTTCAGCTGTAAGCTTTAGGAATGGGTCAAATAGCTTGACTGCCTTTGAGTGTATTTATTGTTATGTCTTGGAAGTTCATACTTATTTCTGGGAAGAGTTTTTGCACAGAGATGAAGGATGGTCCTGGGGGTACAGCAGTAGGAGCTCTGTGTTCAATTTTCTGCCCGCAACTTCCTGCCTCCCATGGCTGGAGTGTGCAGTGGGGGCCAGTGTAGGGCTGCCTATGATGGCAGAATGCAGTTTCCATGGCAGGGGAATTCTCTGGCTGCTTGTGGGCTGGTTCTGGTTCGGGGGAGGGGGGGGGGGACAGAAAGCCACCTTGTGTAAATCACCTAATCTTTCTGGACCTCAATTTCCTATCTGTAAAATGGTGATAGCAATCCTTCTTTTGTCTTGTCTTGTCTGTCTAGATTGTAGTCTCTGTAGGGCCGGGAACTGTCTTCATGAATGTGTACAGCATCCTGTACAATAGGGCCCTGATCTCTATTGGAACCCATAGGTGCTACTGTAATACAAAGGCATAAACAACAACTGTAATGGTTGCCCACTGGGACCTGAGTTATGGCGTTTGCATGCTCAAGTACCCTTAGATACATTCCTAGTTTTTTGACCGGTTGTCTGGAAATACCTTTTAAAAAAAATAGCAGATCTCAGCTGATTACTAGGACATCAGGTTACCCCTGGCCTGGGGAAGGAAGGAGAGGGAATTCTTCAGTATTGAGACATTGCACTGCAGATTCCAGACACAGAGTCTTTGGGTAATGACAGTTACAGAAACTGCAGTTTATTCTGCCTCATCCTCTCAAAGGCCAATGAGAAGAAACTCTTTCGGTGATATAATGGGGAAGGAGCTGGGTGCTATCTGAGAAACAAATAAATTCTGAAGCAGCTCTGCAGCTTGCACTAGTCCCAGGTGGATGGGAAAGGCAGATGGATGGATACCCCTGGGGAAGAGCTGAAAGTTAGGATCTCTGTGGTTGGTAAATGTGTATTAGAGAAAATGATCCACAGAAACAAAGACAGTAGGAGACTGGAAAGAAGTGAAAGTTCCCCTGGGCCCAACTGTAGGGGGATGCCACGCCCATCATTTCTAGGGGGCCCACTGACTGCTCTGCCCTGGGGCCTGGAATTGCTGTTGGCAGGCCTGCTAATACAGTTTGTTAAGTTAGACACTAGAAAGTGTTTATCATTTTTCTTGTAACCATTTCAGGCTTTTATGTCTCATTACTTGTGCTCACAAAGTCTCTCCCTTTGTAGTTTTATTGTTTTAGCTTAAACACACTGTATTAGATAAAGTGTCTGGGTAACTCAATTTGGGATAACAAGCTACTGTATATTATTCCCTTAAAGGAATAATGGGCTTAATTTATTTGGACTGTCCAGAAGAGGGCTGGGCATTACAAGACATATATTTCGGGCAGAAAATCTGCAACTGGGAGTGTATTGGGGTCACTGTACATTATAACCAAGGCTAATGAGAGCAAGGGTGTGACTGGCAGACTACGGTTACACACAAACACACCTGTTTGTATGTAGATTTATTACAAATAGAGAGAAAGTGTTAGTAAAGCAAAAGAAATGGGGCTTACATACTAGATTTAGATTGAAATTCTCATAAGCTAAAGTTTAGAAAAGGCATTTTCAGTTTCGTGACAGGGGAAAGAAAAGAAAATATCTTACATCTCTGAAAAGCAATGTTTTTCCTGACCACTCACCATCAACTTGACAGTCTTTCCTTGCTGTATCAGAGTGTGCTTTCAAGCTCCAGGCCTTTTGATGTTCAGGAGGTTTTCAGAGTTCACCACCATACCACACAACCCCCCCCCCCCCCATCCCCAAGTAGCCCTTAAAGCTAGATGCACACAATAATGCTAACTAGTCTCCTTTCCCCAGTGCTAAACCTCCTGGGTCAGACAGATCTTCTACAGCCAGGCAACATCCATTCCACATCTCTTTATCAGCTTTTAAAAAGGTAGCTCATGGAGTGTCATAACTCAGTTTTACTATAAGCTTTCTCCATACTAAATATCATTTATTGATAAATATCAGTCTCTCTGATACAGTATTAATATATCTGAAAAACCAGTGTTTGTAGAAAATAATAATCTCTACAATAGCCAATTTTAATTTGTGGCTGGTGCAGCTGTGTTATAGCTATTTCTGTCTTGTGTGTCTGTATTAGAGCTGTAGGCTTTTTCCACCAAAAATGGCCAGAATATATTCAAAACACCTCAAGAGGGGGAGGAAGGCTGCAAAATATAAATGAATGCAGTGACCATATAGTTCATGTACACCAGTTGTTGCAGCTGAAAGACATTTGGGTGGTCAGTGTAATTATGAACATCCCTGGTTACAATAATTACAGACTAAGGCCTGATCTACAAAGGGAAATTGAGAAGAAGAACTCCCTAGATGGACATTCTAGTCCACACCTTGCAATCCCCAGAACCAACATCTGTTTGCAACTGGACTAGGCTGGCACTGAATGTAGTCTATTCCTATCCTATGTGATTCTTCCCAAAGCTCCTTCCTGCTGAAATCACCTTGGCATATTTGTAGGATTTCTTTTCCTTGCTTCCTTTCCTCTTATTGATTTTAAATACTCTCCCACCTCTACATGCAAACTCTGATGTGTAACTAATTACCCAAACCTGTGCGCTCTCATTCCTCCTGACATAGCTCGGTGTTCCCTCTGGCAGAGTGATAGTGTTTATGTCCTCAGGTAAAAAAAATGTCATATTTCAATGCACAGGAACATATCACTCAATAATAAACGTCGTTAACAATCCAGATGATTTTTCTGGGCTCCTCCCAGGACACAAATTACCGTCTCTTACACTCTGAAAAATGTTTGTCTCAACTGAGTCCACACTGCAGAGTGCTGGACTTGTAGTCAGGATTATCAACCTGCATTAATTTCTTCTAACAGCCCATAAGATCATATTTCTTACAAGGTTAAAAAAACCTCTATTTGGTTGATAAACTCTCCCTGGACAAAGATGTTTTGCCCAAGTTACATTATTAATCTCCTTTTAATGGTCTGATATTGCACCCAGTATCTCCATTTCCTATGTAAAAATTGCACTTGACTTTCAGCCATCAACCTGAATATATTACACAAAATCCACATATATTGTTTACTTATCACTCCCATTTTTCAAGCAAGCCAAATTACCATTACTGTTCAATACACAGCCTTGGCCAGTCTAACCAACAATACCCTGCTACAATCAAATCACTTATTACCTGCCATCAGAATGCTCCTTCACAATATTAATTTGCACAGACTATACTACAGAATCCATCAATTGATTCTACCTGTGTAACGGGACCATACGGTAGCTCAGTCTGTTCAGTTCAAATCACTGCTATCCTGGGGGAACTGCAGGGACTCGCATTGTAGCTATCTAGTTAATACATTAGAATTATAAATTTGTCTTAAAATAGAGTAATGCAAAATCTGACCTCATCTGAGATCTCGGAGTAATGAGATTAAATATTAATAACAAAGTGATCATTACAGACCACTTGTGCTTTCACAGAATGGTAGAGGTTCCTGTTCATATAGATGTCTTGCAACTTCTTAGGTAGTTGCTTTGCAGGACAATCCAGTATCTCTAACATAAAATGGGCAATCTTCTTTTTCACAAAAATAATTAATTTGATATACAGAAAACTGGTATGACTACTGCTAGGTATTTAATTGGAGCATTTAGAAAGCCTTCCAAACTTCAGGATTCAGATGGCTGGGACATGAATGCAACATCTGCAAGAACCAGTGCCAAAAACTGCCATCTTCCATAAGAATGGAAAGGTGTTTAGCTGCAGTGTTTAACCTCAAATCTGTTTTCTGGAGATTAATCAAATTAACTATGCTTCTGCAGTCTAAAACATTTCTAAATGCATTGACAATCAGATATGCCCAAAACATGACTTGTTTGCGGATACATCCATCCAATCTTGTGATGTGGGCAGACCAGGTGCCACCTCATGCCAAGGCCCCAGGCCTCAACTGAACTCTGACAAATACATAGCTGGAGCCAGTCTGGTTCACCTGTGCACTCGTATAGTTAAAAGAGGTATTAGAATTATAAAAATGTATTTAATGTTTAGATTTTATGGAATGCTTGTAAACTGCTGCATGCCTTAATCCCACTTATAATATCTGTATCCCATGTTATAGGGTAAATATTTAAGGTATTTCCAGTAGAGACAGGGAAGTGTTACCATTATAGTACCATTATACAAGGCATCTGGAATACTATGTGCAGTTCTGGTCTCCCATGTTTAAGAAAGAGGAATTCAAACTGGAACAGGTGCAGAGAAGGGCTACTAAGATGATCCGAGGAATAGAAAACCTACCTCATAAGAGGAGACTCAAAGAGTTTGGCTTGTTTAGCCTAACCAAAAGAAGGCTGAGGGGAGATATGATTGCTCTCTTTAAATATATCAGAGGGATAAATACCAGGGAGGGAGAGGAATTATTTCAGCTCAGTACTAATGTGGACACGAGAACGAATGGATATAAACTGGCCGAGGGGAAGTTTAGGCTTGAAATTAGACGAAGGTTTCTAACCATCAGAGGGGTGAAATATTGGAACAGCCTTCCGAGAGAAACAGTGGGGGGGCGAAGGACCTGTCTGGCTTTAAGATTAAGCTAGATAAGTTTATCGAGGGAATGGTTTAATGGGATAACGTGATTTTAGTCAAATCAACAACGTGCCATCGCTGGTAAATAGTATCAATGGCCAATAAGGGTCTGGCTGGAGAATCTTGCCTACATGCTCGGGGTTCTACTGATTGCCATATTTGGGGTCGGGAAGGAATTTTCCTCCAGGGTAGATTGGCAGAGGCCCTGGAGGTTTTTTGCCTTCCTCCGCAGCATGGGGCAGGGTTCCCTAGCTGGAGGATTCTCTGCGACTTGAAGTCTTTAAATCACAGAATTTGGGGACTTCAACAACAGAGTCAAGGGAAAGGGGTTGGGTCAGCTTTTGTGGCCTGCATCATGCAGGAGGTCAGACTAGATGATCATAATGGTCCCACCTACAGCGACATGTAGCCAATCTGAGACTGCTAGCAGCAAATATCTCCAACAGCCAGTGATGGAACACTACATGGGGAGTGCTCTGAGATACTACAGAGAATTCTTTCCCAGGTGTCTGGCTGGTGGGTTTTGCTCAAGCTTTAACTGATCACTATATTTGGGGTCAGGAAGGAACTTTCCCCTGGGTCAGATTGGCAGAGACTTTGGGGGGGTTTTTTTGCCTTCCTATGCATCATGGGGCACTGGTCACTTGCATGTTTAAACTAGTGTACATGGTGGATTGTCTGTAACTTGAAGCCTTTAAACCATCATATGAGGACTTCAGTAACTCAGCCAGTGGTTAGAGGTCTATTACAGGAGAGGGTGGGCAAGGTTGTGTGGGCTGCAATGTGTTAAGTTAAGACTTAATAATCATGATGGTCCCTTCTGACCTTAAAGTCTATAAGTGTTTGCTCTGTAATTGTAAGTCACTCATCAGGAAAGAAGCATTAACAAATGTGAAATACTAGTTTGCTACACAAGGTGTTATCTCCTGCCCAACAAACGAAGGTCCATCAACACCAGACAAACTATTGTGGAACATCAGAGAACAAAGACTTTATTGAATGCTTCACACACACCCCCAAATGAAGAGGAGAAATGCAACTAAATTCCTCCCAGCATCTATACTTGCATCTTGAAGCAGAAGGGGGGAAGGAATAAAAGGCCCTAACAAGAAAAAAAAACCATCATCTTTTATGCTGCTTGAACTCTGAGGAGCAAGAGTTACTAAGCATAAGCAAAAAATCCTAAGTGTTTGGCTGGAGTTAGCCCTGAGGGACATATAGAGCTTGCTTATTATAGAAGTTTCCACTACTTTTGTGAAACCTAAGATTGAAACTCATTTGTGTGCATATATGTTTACCTGCTTTAACCTTGTAAATGACTTATTTCCTTTACCTTGTTAATAAATCTTTAGATAGTTTATTATAGGATTGGCTACAAGCACTGTCTTTGGTGTGAGATCTAAGGTGCAATTGACCTGGGTTACGTGACTGGTCTTTTGGGACTGGGAGTAACCTGAATATTGCCGTGATTGTTGGAGTAAGAGATCATCTATCACAAAGGTAAGCTTATGTGATTGGCAAGATAGATCAGAGTAGCCAACAGGACTGTTTGTTACTCCACATTAAGGCAGTTATAGCACTTGAGGAGTTCACAGTTGCTGGGTCAAAGTATAGAACTCACAACTAATGTGGGGCTGCTTCTTAACTATCTGTGCTGAGGCTGGTATTCGCTCTCTTGAGCCACTGCAAGACAGATTGACAAGAACCTTCCAACCAATTCTCTTTGTTGCCTCCTCACTCTCCTGAACTTAATCATTAAAGTACTCCTTACCTAACTGCATTTTGTACAAAAGCAAAAAGAAAACCAAAGGGAAAAAGAAACTGTGCTCCATTTCAAAAGTAAAACGCCTATTGCCCCCTGTGATAAGAATTGTCTTTTTTGTTTTCCTCAGGCAGCACCTCGTAATTTCATTGCAGTACATGTTAAGAATTTCGAATGGGATGAATTAACAGATGTTTATTTCTAAATCTTCCATTTTTCGCCTAGCCTTAGGTAATTTTTTTAAAGGCTTGTTACTTAGTAAGGATGGTTCAGAAAAAAAACAAACATCTTGTGCAATTAGCATATATCGCGACTCCTTCATACAAGGAATTAATTAGTAGGTCTTTGATAAAGACACAGTGCAGGGCAAAAACACTCATTCAGCTCATGTGTGCTCAAGGGTCTATTGAAAAAAACAAAACAAAAAAAAACCTTTGATTTCTGTATTATCCAGCAACAATTTGTTCCTAATTTGCCTAATCGGCATAATCCCCCATGTAAATGTACCCACTAAGTATTTGAACCAATAGAAGTCATGTAGGAACTGACCAGAAAGCAGAGCCAACTTTAGATATAGGCATTGTAGCCAAATGCATAGGGCCCTGGTTCCTGGAATCACACAATGATGCCAAACTCTCTTCTTTTAAGAAAAAAAATCTTAAACACACGACCCAGATGTAACCAATGCAGCAACTCTGCCTGAAGGCAGCTTGAAACAACACGTCTGAGAGGTCTGAGATGTCCTATGCATCTTAATGGGTTTTTACCTATGCAACTCATTGCTGTGGGGGACTCCTACAGACATTAACCCAGCAGAGAAATCTGTGCTCGTGAGGCTCTTACTGACACGCAGACTGGTGTCAGTATAAATCCTTTATTATGAACAGGAACTATGTACAAAAATTAAGTAACAAAACTTGCTAGCAGTCTGCATAGCTATAACCTGTGTCTGCCCTGTCCTGGGCTTCTTTGTTTCTGACCCAGCAGGAAGTCTCCCCGGAAACCAAAGACTACATGAAGGGTGTACAGGAAGTGGCACCTCTACACTTCCTTCAGGACTTACTCTGTAGCATATCAACCTTTTTTTAGATCCCCTTTTAAAAATTTCCTGACTGAACTAAAACTGTATTAAACTAAACCAACTATAACAAATACAATAACTGACTTACTCTTCAGGTTGCTTAAGCACAATTCAGTCATGTCTCAATCAGTGTCCTAGAGCGTTTCTGCCATCTTCCCGATCTCCTATATTGCAAATGCTTTATAGTCAAATCCTTGACTCTAACATACAGTTCAGTCTGATGTTCAATAACAGGTCAATTGTTTTCAACTCATACATCTGCTCTCACTTCACTCATCTTGGACAAGCTGTCCGGTAACTTGTGCAGATGCTTGCAATTCCCCTATGTAAGATTTTGCCATCATCTTTCGCCACTGAGTATGAGTGTAATGACTCTTCTTTGGTCACTGTAGCTTTGACTGGCCAGTGCCCATCTTGCCAGATTATTACAGAGTCTATTTTTTAACTGTGGAACAAGTCTTGCTCCTTTAATATTTTGTCTAACTTTATTTTCCCAGTTTTAATTCACTATCACAACTCCTTAGTTACCCTTTTGTTTTCTCCCATATCTGGTATTTATACATCTGATGTAGAAAAATTCAGCAGTTGACTTGCCATACTGCAGTGGTGTAGCTCTGTAGTTGAATAGTGGTAAGTACGGATCTTCTCTTGCATCCATTCCTTTTCTGAGCAAGTTCTTCGCTAAACATATTCCACATTCAGCTAATCCATTGATTTGAGGATATCTGGGAATAGATGTTGCATGATGAAAGTCATACATTTTAGCAGAGTGCAGGAATTCACTACTCTTGAACTATGCTTTGTCAGTGATTATGGTTCTTGGAATTCCATGGCTTGCAAATACAGATTTAATGTGCCTGACTACTGTTGCTGCTGTGGTGTCTTCAACAGTGACTACTTCTGGGAAATTGGTAAAGTTGTCCATTATAACCAGGTGATAATGTCTTCCGAAATTGAAGATGTCAGTTTCCACATTTTCCCCACAGACTTGCAAGCTGTTCATGCAATATCATTGATCCTTGCTGCTGGGACTCTGTGCTTCTGACATTTTTCACATGTGCTCACCATTTCTTTGATGTCACTATACATCTGTGCCAGAATAAAACTTCTCTAGCTCTCCTCTTTGATTTGGTCATTCCCAGTGCCCTTCATGTATTTGTCCCAGTATTTTTCTTCTCATCGCTGTGGGAACACCACTCTGTTTCCCTTAAGAGCACTCCTGAGATCTCTAAAAGTATTGATTTTACCCCTCCTTTACTTTTTACATCTGTCACTGTTTGGAGCATTTCCTCTTTAGCTGTTTTGTCTCCAATTCATCCCATATGCCAGGAGTTACAGCATTTAACACTTATCATGCTCTCATGTATGTTTATTGATTGTTCCAGGTCATCAGGCTGTGCATTGTCAGATGGAACATATATGGTCTTGAAAGTGTGTCTGCCATTATTAAGTGGCACCCAGGTTGGAACTTCAGGGTAACATCTTGCTTCTGTATTTTCAAAAGTAGTTGATATATCCTTGGTGAAGCTTCTCCAAGTCCCTTTTAGTGTATTGTACTCCAGACCTACAGCAGTGCAATTGTACCAATACAGCTGCGCCACTGCTAGTGCAGATGCTCTACACCAATGAGAGAGAGCTGTTCTATCAGCATAATTACTCCACGAACAGTGGTAGCTAAGTCAATGGAAGAGCTTTACCTGCCGACATAGCGCTGTCCACACTAGTGCTTAGGTTTTCCACAACCATGAGCAACTTAAGTTATACTGAAGTAAGCACTAGCGTGTACAAGCCCACAGTGGTTTGTGATCAGTTTCTACTTTGAAGCTAGGACCATGGAGAAAGTAATAAAATCTTGTACATCCATAAACTAGACCTACTGTCTCTTTTTCAATTTGAGCATACATCTTCTCTGCAGCGGTCATAGCGCTAGATGCATATGAGACCGGCAACCAATCGTAATAGTATTGTTCCCAGCCCTCTTTTGAGGCATCCGTGGAGAGTTTGATGTCTTTCAATTGATCAAAATATTGCAGTACTGGAGATGTCAGAATGTGTTTTAAATTATTGAACTGTCTTTCATACTCTGGCCCATTCAGTGACCTTGTGGAGGAGATGCCTTAAGTGAGTTGCGTGAGCTTTATAGTTAGGTATGAATTTGCATACATAATTCAACATGCTAACAGCCTTTCAATTCCCTTGCTATCTTCAGATCTCAAGTTGTTTAAAAGTATTGCTTGAATCTTTGATTCATTGTACAAGATCCCCATAGAGGTCAGTTTCTCTACCAAGTATGTTATTTCCTTTGTTTGAAATTAACATTTGCCCTTATTCAATTAAAGGTTATTGGCTCTCATAATGTCCAGTACTTTCCAGATTAGTTCTGGATGTTCAGTGGTAGTGCTGTCTCCAATTATTATGTACACTTCCATTCCCACTGGACCCTCTAGCACAGTGGTTCTCAAACTTTTGTACTGGTGACCTCTTTCACATAGAAATCCTCTGAGTGCAACCCCTCCTTATAAATTAAAAACTTTATATATTTAACACCATTATAAATGCTAGAGGCAAAGTGGTGTTTGGGGTGGAGGCCGACAGCTCGCAACTCCCCATGTAAGAACCTTGTGACCTCCTGAGGCATCCAGACCGCCATTTTGAGAACCCTGCTCAGCATATGGTTCATAGTACAGTGAAATACTTCTGGAGTCAAACATATTCTGAAAGGGAGTCTTAAGGCTTGTCTACATTTATAGCACTGCTACACCTCTGTAGCACTTAGTGAAGATGTTACCTATGCCAACAGGAGAGCTTCTCCTGTCAGCGTAGGTAGTCCACCTCCCTGAGAGATGGTAGTTATGTCAACGGGAGAAGCCTTCCCATTGACATAGCTCTGTCTACACTGGGAGTTCAGTCGGTATAACTGCATCACTTAGGGGTGCAGATTTTCCACATTTCTGAGCTATGTAGTTATACTGACATAAGTTTGTAGTGCCAACCAAGCCCTAGGATGCAGTTTTTGCCAAATGGTGTGTTGAAAGTGCAGCTCTTGGAGCTCTCAGTGTCCAAGTGGATCTTCCAAAATCCAGTTACATCTAATTTGCTGAAGAATTTGGCATCTACTGTCACAAACAACAGTTCATTCTAGTGTGCATGTAAAAGAGTCCTTCTATTATGTTTTTGTTCACCTGCTTTGGGTCCATTCACAACTCCAGTGCCCCTCCTTTTTTCCTCTACAATTATTAAGGAGTGAACCCAATCTGTTGATTCTTCTATTCTCCCAATGATACCATTTGCTGTCAAGTTTTGCAGCTCTTCTAGCCTCTTTCTTAATGCTTGTGGAACTTTTGGTGTAGCATGCACCACAGGTTCTGCATCTTCTCTTATACATACAAGATATGGTTGTGACCCACTTCCTATGCATATATCTTCATATGATGCTATTAATACTTTCACAGTTGGTTCTAAGTTGTCTTCTGTCTGTTGATGGTATACATCCTCATAATGAGACCAAGCTCCTCACACACCAAGACTGGTTGCTTTCATCTGTGAACCACCACAAACTCTTGCTTTATATTTTCCCATTTTGTATTTAAGTGTCACTGTGCGCTCTCCCAACACTGGAATTGTTCCTCCATTATCGTCTTTCACAGAAGCTTTTGACTCTTCCACTTTTATGTGATCCTTTCCATTTCAATTTCTGTATTACATTTACTGATGCCCCAGTATCTATCTTGTATCTTACAGTTGTGCATATTTGAATTAGCCAGACTTGAGTTTTCAGCCTCCTCCATTTCAGCTCTTCCTCTTCACTTGAGGAACCTCCTTCTGCATTTAATGCATGCACTTCCCTGCTTTCTCTGACCCTTTTAGCACAATGGTTGGGTTTATTGCAGTTTCTACATATGAGCCTGAATGCAGGGCATTTCCAGTACTTATGCTGGTAGCCACATCACTGGCATGGTTTCCTGCTTTTCATGTTTCTGTCCTTGGCCAGTTTAATTTCTGTGAACTTTTCCTATGTTGGGTTAGCTATAGAACTCACCAATAAAAAGCCTAGAAAAAGGCACACTGCATGAGTGTATCTGTTTGTCTGCTGCTTGGTATATACATATTGCCCTTTCTGTGTAGTTGCAGCCTGTGACTGCCCAGTCATGTGCTTCTTTGTTTCTGCCCTGCAAGAAGTTTCCCAGGAAACCAAAGACTGCATGAAATGTGTCTAGGAAGTGTGGTATCTTTACACTTCAAGGAGGACTTACTCTGTACCACAGCCACCACCTTAGCCTATTTCTGCTGGGAACCCTCTGCGTGGGTGGATAGGTGGGGGATGAGCCTCCCTTCTCCAGGGCAGACCTTAGCCTGCCTAAAAAACAGGGGGAAATGATGGTATGGGGAAAGGAGTAAAGTTTGTGCACCCTCCCCCAGCTCAGCAGATGGCTCTTCTGAGTGTGACTTCTGACATTAAGACCTCTGACCAATCAAGAGCAGAACCACTGTACAGGGGTGGGTCCATGACATGGGGGGCCCCAGATTGCCTCAATCTGGTCATGGGTAACAGATTGATTGTTAATGTCAAAACCAAATGCTCTCAACATCATTTGACAATAAAAAAAAAATATTAAACAGATCCCAGATTTGAAAACCATTAACTCAAATGAGCAAAAACAATTACAAACAAGCCCCATACTCGGTAATATCACTGAAGCTGTGCAACAAACTTCAACTAAGACAATTGTATCCAACAAGATGGTACATAAAGTACCCTGATTAAAAAATTACTTTATGTCCATGTCAATATTGGCCTAAACTGTTAGATCAGTTTTGAGAATATGCCTGTGTCCAGATGCACTGAATAGCAATCCTATGATTTTTGCCCTCAAGATTTGATTGCATGAGTCAAATTGTTATCTATGGAACTTGTCAGAATGATTCATTACAGCTATCTGCTAAAACCACTCTCAGTACACATAGCAACTTTGCAAGGAACAGTATTCAATATCAGGAGAGCACAAGAATCAATGGCCCTGTCATAAGGAGAAACACCTACCCAAAGGTAACAAAAAGAGAACTTAGAAATGAGAAGATGTAATGGGGTCAGCACCTGCCTCTCATGCGTGCCCCCTTTTCTTTGGCCAATAGCACCTTCAAACACATCTCCTCTCGTGAGTGGCCCTCCTTCTCTTGGTTAGGTGTCAGCCTGTTTTTCTTTTTTGGTCTTACATCAGGGTGACACCTACCTCTCACGAGTACACCCTGGCTGCTGTTTCTCTCTGCTGGTCTTCGGCAGCTCAGCCCTCTGGCTGAGCCACACATGCTGTCCCCCCTTACGGGGTACACAGTCCTGAGTTCTTTCTCAGCCCTGGTATGGGGCCATAGCTCTAAAGCTTCTTCCCTGAGACACGGCTTTCTTCAACCACCCAGCCGGGGCCCATCTCGGTACCCTCATCTAGTGACCTTTTCAGCAGCCCTCCCTGCAACCAGACCAGCAGGGTCCATCCCAGTACCCTCACCTGGTCTGGCCAGGTCCTGGGCTCAGTCCCTTGACCTCAGTCTGCCCACACTGACCTTTTCATGGTCCTTCTGCTACTTTATCCAGCCAGCCAGGCACCTGGTCTTTAGCAGCCTTCCCTGGGCTCAGTTCTGCCTGGTGCGCTCTCTGCAATGAGCTGTCTGTGGCCTGCTGCTCATCTAACCAGCCAGCCACCTGGTCCTCCCTCATCAAGCTCCACACAGCAACTGACGGCTCTGCTCTGCTGCTTGCCTTTTATCTGGCCCTTCTGGCCTCTTATTGGTCGCTCCAGCAGACCCTCTGATTGACTGCTCTTCTGCAGCCACTCTAGGCTGCCTGGTGGACTTCTCACTGCTCTGTTCTGAGACAGGGTGATGCAGGGCCACGGGGCCTCCAGCAGGGGGCCTCCAGACCTAGTCCACCCTGCCACAGAAAGATATTATCTACAGCCATGGGTTAGAAATCAGGTCAATTTGCATTTGTAACGGAATTTGATCCTTATGGCACAATGACTGCCATAAAAGAATGTTAGACTTACCTGTTGAATTTGAGTTTGCCTGACCAAAGTAGATTTAAAATTAATGTTTTTCAAATGAAGTATCATAGAATCATAGACTATCAGGGTTGGAAGAGACCTCAGGAGGTCATCTAGTCCAACTCCCTGCTCACAGCAGGACCAATCCCCAACTAAATCATCCCAGCCAGGGCTTTGTCAAGCCTGAACTTAAAAACCTCTAAGGAAGGAGATTCCACCACCTCCCTAGGTAACCCATTTCAGTGCTTCACCACCCTCCTAGTGATAAAGTTTTTCCTAATATACAACCTAAACCTCCCCCACTGCAACTTGAGACCATTACTACTTGTTCTGTCATCTGCTACCACTGAGATGAGTCTAGATCCATCCTCTTTGGAACCCCCTTTCAGGTAGTTGAAAGCAGCTATCAAATCCCCCCTCATTCTTCTCTTCTGCAGCTAAACAATCCCAGTTCCCTCAGCCTCTCCTCATAAGTCATGTGCTCCAGCCCCCTAATCATTTTTGTTGCCCTCCACTGGACTCTTTCCAATTTTTCCACATTCTTCTTGTAGTGTGGGGCCCAAAACTGGGCACAGTACTCCAGATGAGGCCTCACCAATGTCGAATAGAGGGGAATGATCACATCCTTTGATCTGCTGGCAATGCCCCTACTTATACAACCCAAAATGCCGTTAGCCTTCTTGGTAACAAGGGCACACTGTTGACTCATATCGAGCTTTTCATCCACTGTGACCCCTAGGTCCATTTTTACAGAACTGCTACCTAGCCATTCGGTCCCTAATCTGTAGCAATGCAGGGTATTCTTGCATCCTAAGTGCAGGACTCTGCACTTGTCCTTGTTGAACCTCATCAGATTTCTTTTGGCCCCATCCTCTAATTTGTCTAGGTCCCTCTGTATCCTAGCCCTATCCTCCAGCATATCTACCATTCCTCCCAGTTTAGTGTCATCTGCAAACTTGCTGAGTGCAATCCACGCCATCCTCCAGATCATTAATGAAGATATTGAACAAAACAGGCCCTAGGATTAACCCTTGGGGCACTCTGCTTGAAACCAGCTGCCAACTAGACATGGAGCCATTGAACACTACCCGATGAGCCCGACGGTCTAGCCAGCTTTCTATCCACCTTATAGTCCATTCGTCCAGCCCATATTTCTTTAACTTGCCGGCAAGCATACTGTGGGAGACCGTATCAAAAGCTTTGCTAAAGTCAAGGAATAACACGTCCGCTGCTTTCCCCTTATCCACAGAGCCAGTTATCTTGTCATAGAAGGCAATTAGGTTAGTCAGGCATGATTTGCCCTTGGTGAATCCAATCCTGATCACTTTCCTCTCCTCTAAGTGCTTCAGACCTGATTCCTTGAGGACCTGCTCCATGATTTTTCCAGGGACTGAGGTGAAGCTAACTGGCCTGTAATTTCCCGGATCCTCCTCCTTACCCTTTTTCAAGATGGGCACTATGTACATATTGGGTTCCGGGAAGTGGGCGGGCAAAAGCCCGCCCACTGCTAAAGGATCCCCCCACAGCCTAAGGGGAGGATCCACAGGGCCTGGAACTCAAATAATTACGGGGGACAACTAATGTAAAAACAGGGACAGGAGTGTGGTCAAAGGGTCAAAAGAAGAGAACCAAACGGGGACACCGAGCAGAGAACCCCGGATAGCGCCCACTGCTCCTCAAAGGCGTCAAGGGAGCCAGTGGACGCCACCCAGAGGAACTCTGCCTGGATACGTGAACGGACAGAGGATCGGAAACAGGCCCCACAGTCACAGGAACCTCCATCGGCCAACCTCCTCTCCCTGGTTTTATAGATGGCCTGTTTAGCCAGTGCCAAGAGGAAGTTGACCAGGAGGTCCCGCGACTTTGTGGGGCCACGGATAGGGAGTGCATAAATGAGAAGGTGAGGGGAAAAGTGTAACCAAAAACGTAACATAATATCGGTGAGGAGCCGGTGTAGGGGCTGCAACCTGGCACACTCTAAGTAAACGTGAGCCAGGGTCTCCCTCACGCCGCAGAAAGGACAGGTGTCCGGGACAGGGGTAAACCGCGCCAAGTACACGCCCGTGCTCACGGCCCCATGAAGGAGCCGCCAGCTGATATCCCCGGCGGGCCTCGGGACCAGAGTGGAATAGAGGCTGGCCCACCGGGGCTTCTCACCCTCGACAGGTGGCAGGAGGTCCCGCCACTTTGTATCGGGGCGGGACACGAGGGTGAGGAAGTGAAGAGTGTGCAGCACGAGCGTGTATAGATGTTTCCTTGGCGCGGTCAGGAAACGAACCGGTTGCAAGTCGTGCAGCCGGCTCACGGAAAAGGGGCGGGGGGGCCGGTTGGGTCCATGGGGCAGGGGCCAAGATGGGCACTATGTAGTGGGGTGGTCACCCTGCTCCAGTCCAGAGGGGTTAAAAACAGCCCTGGGAGGGGGCTGTGGCTGGAGAAAGCTGCTTTTAGTCTGAGCTGATTGGGGGAAGTGGCTGCAGCTGGGGCCACACCCCAAACAGACTCAGCTGGCCCTATAAAGGCAGGGAGCCAGGCGCTCAGACAGTCTCTCTCTGCCTTCAGAGAGAGAAGGGCCTGGTTGCTGGGAAGCTCAGGGTGCCTAGAGTGAGGCAGGGCTGGGGAAAGGCCACAGGGGCTGGGGAGCTCCAGGCTGGCAACTCCCCGGGCTCCAGACCCAACCTTGCCTATGATGAGGCAGTCTGAACCAGGGAGTGGGGCTAAATGGTGACTGGCAGTAGCCTTACACTGAGGTGAGGTGGGGTTAGTGGGTGAGGGTTCCCTGGGGAGGGGAGATCCAAAGAGAAAGGGGTTACTGCCAGGTGGCAGTCCCCTGAAAAAGGGGCACCGGGTCTGGGAGGGACACGGGAGCCAAGTGGCGAGTCGGATCACTGGCCTGCAGAGGGCACTCCAAGGCTGGCAGAGCTAATTCCCATGGACGACCAGCAGGAGGTGCCGCAGTGGTGAGTCCACACTCTTACACACTACATTAGCCTTTTTCCAGTCATCCGGGACCTCCCCTGATCGCCATGAGTTTTCAAAGATAATGGCCAATGGCTCTGCAATCACATCCGCCAACTCCTTTAGCACCCTTGGATGCAGCGCATCCAGCCCCTTGGACTTGTGCTCATCCAGCTTTTCTAAATAGTCCTGAACCACTTTCTCCACAGAGGGCTGATCGCCTCCTCCCCATGCTGTGCTGCCCAGTGCAATAATCTGGGAGCTGACCTTGTTCGTGAAGACAGAGGGAAAAAAAGCATTGAGTGCATTAGCTTTTTCCACATCCTCTGTCACTAGGTTGCTTCCTTCATTCAGTAAGGGTCCCACACTTTCCTTGACTTTCTTCTTGTTGCTAATATATCTAAAGAAGTTTTTCTTGTTATTCTTAACATCTCTTCCTAGCTGCAACTCCAAGTGTGATTTGGTCTTCCTGATTTCACTCCTGCATGCCTGAGCAATATTTTTATACTCCTTCCTGATCATTTGTCCAATCTTTCACTTCTTGTAAGCTTCTTTTTTGTGTTTAAGATCAGCAAGGATTTCACTGTTAAGCCAAGCTGGTTGCCTGCCATATTTACTATTCTTTCTACACATTGGGATGGTTTGTTCCTGCAACCTCAATAAGGTATTCTTTAAAATACAGCCAGCTCTCCTAGATTCCTTTCCCGCTCATGTTATTCTCCCAGGGGATCCTGCCCATCAGTTCCCTGAGGGAGTCAAAATGTAGTCCTTGTGTGGAGGACAACTTTACATCATAAACAGGTTGGGTGAGGGATAGGAGAGGGAGAGCAGCAGAGAAAGACTTTGTCAGGGCAGATCAGGAAATTATCAGGAGGAACTGATTTCTAGAGATGTAAGATTTTCATTTCTTTTCTCTATAACTAAGCTACCTGGAACCTGTTTCTTTTATGTTCCTACCATTTTTTCTATATTCAATAAATCTTGTTTTTAAAACATGTACGGTCATATGGGTAGCTTCACACAGATGGCTCCAAACTGACTAACTACAAAGGAGAGCTGCTGAAGGGTAAGGAGTTTCTGAAGCTTATCTCCCACAATTCCTGGCCTTGGTCAGAGGGGGCATAGACAGAGATGTCCTTTCCCTTTAAGGTGAATCACAAAGGGCTGCAGCAGGTGAACGCCAAGAAAAAGCCCAAAGATCAAGGAGGAGATATGAGTTGGTGAGGGTTCAGGTGACAACAAATTTTCAGGCTCATGCCACCAATTCATGATGCTGAAGAGCTGGAGAAAGTGAGATTTATGGTGCAGAAACCATATGCAACAGCAGTATGTCGTGATGGTCCACTTGACAGATAGGCAGAAGATACCGGAACGGACTGCAGTCATTGACAACAAGTACCTAGAAGAGAATTCAGAGTATTTACAGTAAATCTGTCTATTACACTGAATTATTAATACAGTAGTGCCTAAGGACTCCAAACAGGGATTAAGACTCTATTGTGCTAGTCACTGTACAAACAAATGACACAAAGAAAAATCCCTGCTACAGCAAGCTCATAATAATGGATTTAGAAAATATATACTAGGTGGATAAATAGATGAAGGAGGAGGGAGGAAGAGGTGGGAGGACAAGTTAACAGCAGAAAGTCACATTGTTGTCGGTACTCAATGCCAGACAGTCGTGATTTGTAAGCATCACTGCAAAATTAGAAGGAAATTATAGTGGCCTGCAAGGAATAATTAAACATCAGTATGAGACAGCTGCTTCTACAGTAGAATCCGACTCCAAAATCTCCTTTGTATCACCAGAGAAGCAAGCCCAAAAGGAAGCCCACATTGTTAATAGGAGAAACAATGTTTTTCCAGGATTCTGAGGTGCAGAGAGTAGCATCTTCACTTTGCTGCTGCTTTAAAGAACAGACATCAAAGAGAGGTTCCCAACAAGGGCAAGGATAGGGAAGGGAAAAGAAATAGATCTAAAAGGTTAAGATAGCTAGGTACAATCTGATCTCTGAGGAATGAATGTGATGTGTTGTTGTTTTTCAGCTAAACTGGTTTGCAGCCAAGACCTAGAGGAGATTCATATGGAATAGGTATTTTCTGAATTTTAAAGCCCTTTTTATGCTTTTTTGTGAGACTTTCTCAAGTAGTGACTTACAAGAAAGTTTGGATGGTTACATTTAATTAGGTCATTATTGTCCTTTTCTCAAAGGAGTCATTTGTTACTTCAGAGGCCACAAAAATGCCTAATTATCTCTAGGAAATGTTAATTCGCAACAAGGGTAGATATAGGGATAAATAAAATGTTTTCATATTGTTTTTAAGGAAATGGAAATGAATGATATATAAATTGTTTTTGTTTAATCTTGATAAGGCTTGTATGTGATTTTTTTTTTTATAGTACTTCTGGTTCTGTGGGTGAGTGTTACCATGAAAAGTGCTGGAACAGAAGTGCCGTAAATCATCCTTCCGACTCACAAAAAAAAGCATTCTGAAGCCTTATAGCAGGACTCAAGCACTGCTCCGGTCACAAAGAAAATATCATATAGCATCTGCATTCCACTACTAACCTATAAGACTATTTATTAGTAGATCTGGGTGGGAACATGATTTTCTGTTTGATGGGAAATTCCACAGATTTGAAGAAAAAATTCTAATATGGAACAAAAATTAAAATTTCCAACAAAATCAAATTCAGGAAAAAAAATTCTTTTGGGTCAATTAAAACATTTTGGTTTTGATAAAACAGAAACATTTAATGCCAATTTCAATATTTTTAAAGGTTTTTTTTATTTTAATATAAAAGAAAGACATTTCAAAACAAAATAGAAATGTTCCATTCCAAAAATGTCAGAACATTATCAAAATGTTTCATGCTGGGTTTTTTCCCCAAAATGGAAATTCACGCAAATTGACATGCTTCCATGAAACATTTCACTTTCAATTAATTGGCAATTTCTGATTTGTTCCAGTGATGCAAACTGCCTGCAACCCAGTTTAACAAGACAGTTATGCTAGTATTACAGTTGTCTTCCATTGCTGGGGGCTAATCCAGTTCTTATTGAAATCAATGAGCATCTCCATTGACTTCAGTGGGACCTCAGTTGAGTTCCTGGAACAGTTCAATTAATATTTAGCATGCATATATATATTGCTGATGTTTCTCCCATACAGTTTGGGTAAGAAAGATATTCTATTTGTAATATCATTAAATAAGGAGAAGCAAAATAATTTGTCCCTGGTGAAATGTCTGCATCACAGCTTGGCAGCTGGATCCTGTCTGTATTGTTTACTCTCTTAAGTACTAAAAGGTACATTTTTTGTAGGTCATATCTACACAAGGAGCACTTTCCCCATATAGCTGTACCAATATACTATACCAACAAAGTGCTTGTAGTGTGAATGCAGCTTATATGGGCAAAACTGTGCTTTCAGCTAAATAGCTTAATCCAGCCCCACCAAGTAAAACATGCTGTACTGCCAAAAGTGCAATTTTGCTGGTATGGCTGCATTGATGCTAGGGGCGTTTGCCAGTACAGCTATGTCGATCAGGGATCACACTTCTTTACCCCTTTACTGACCTAGCTAGAAGAAGAAGTCTGTAATATAGATTTGGCCCCTGTTAGGACAGTCAGTGATGATAATGTAGTATTCAGACCTGTACATTTGCTTGAGATAGAATTTTGGGTCTTGTTTGCCCATTTGACTTTTGAGCTATTTATATTCTTACAAATATGTGTGAACAAAGACACTGTGTCTTACATCTGATTAGCCACCATGGCCAAAGAATAGCAAACAAGCCCATGTTGAGAAATAAATCTTTACAAGGATACCAGTTGGTGAGTAGAGTGGGAGTTTAATATATGAGTACACACTTGAAGAACAGTTCTGCCTCAACTCCTCTCTTGAGATAAGGTCAAACAACCAGTTGGGATGGGGGACAAGGTATAATAAATATTAAAAGCCAAATAAATGTCTGTTTCCGACTATAGCACAAAATCACTCCTTACCCTTCCCTGGGGATACCAAAGAGGTGGTACTGAAGCCCCAAGACCCTCCAAAATGCAATATGACCATAAATTGTAAGGGGAAGGCCAAGGGTTGCACTACAGGTATCATTATGCCTGCTAAGAAAGGGGCGGGGTGACACGGAAAAGGCTCTGCCGTGTACAGAGCTATGCATACGCTTGTTTGATTAATTCCAATAAATATCGCATTGCTTGAACTTCGGACTTCTGGTCTTCTGCTTTCTGTCTGTGTGACAAGAAAGCACTTAACAGCCCCAGACAAGGAAAAGAGATTAGCTACCATGGCCAAAGAATAGCAAAGAAGCCCATGTTGAGAAATAAATACATCTTTATGAGGATACCTGAATGGTTTCTAATGTTGACAGAAAAATTCACAATATATATGGAATATTTGGAAAAGAAATAAAAAACTGAATAAGTAATAAATGTATAAGCCACAAGAGAAACAGCAATTTTAAGCAGAGAAAAAAATAAACTTCAATGCTAGCAGAATCAAAAATGCCAAAACCAAAAACTCTCTTTTGGAAAAAAATAGAAAACACGATAATTAATGCTTTTTTGTTTATTTTTGTCCCTGGGCAAGTCCATTAATATCTCTGTCTCAATTCCCCATTTGTAAAATGGGAATCTTTCTCCTGTACTTTTTCTGTCTTGTTTTTGTATTCACATCAGTTCTGTGAGGCAAAGGCTGTCTATTGTTACATGTGTCCAGTATCTAGCACTATCTGGGCTCTCATCTCAGCTGGGGCCTCCAAGCACTCTTGTAATACAAATAATAAAAATAATACTGTTTGCTTCCTTTCTAACCACTCAGATATAGATCACATGAGCAGCTCCCTTTGGTGATAGTATGTCTCTGTGTCTGGGTAGGTGGATGAATGGATGGTGGGTGTGGTCATCTCTCAGGTCTGCCGTGGTCAACGGTTGTGTTTCCATTATGCAAGTCACCAGTGCTACTGATGTTATTATGACTGCAGATGGTTGTGCATGGGACAGTAGTCAGCTATGACCAGTCTTCCAGGACTGAGATTGCCTCTCCATTCACAACTCACTGCATAGGCCAATTAATTGGCTCTAGAGTACTTCATCCTGGCCATAGAGATACCTGGTTTTTGGCAGAGGACCACCCTTTCCAGAATGTTTTACCAGACAAAATCAGGCTGATCCGAACTGTGACCATTTTCAGAGTATGTTGTAATCACGTTTTTATGAAAGCCTTCCAGTACCCCCACACAGAGAGTAAGCAAAATTTGCTGAACCTGTGAGAGGTGATGACCAAACTCTGCGATGGAGATCCCTATCAGCATTACAGTGATTGTTAATTCTTACAGATGCAGTAGATAGATTAAATACTTTGATTTACTTAATATCTGTTGTAAATCCAGAACTTGAAATTGTAAGTTGCATCTTTGAAAAATGATCCTAGCAAACTAATGATTCATTCTTATTCTGTATTTGTTGTTAGCCATTAAAAATGTGATATATATAATATAACCAACTAAATGGGTTTCAGTTAAAAATAAATTGAGTATTCTAATGGACTGTATTAGGGATTTTTGCATACAAAATTATAATTACTGTTTGCTTGGCTTCAGTTCCATTCTCAACTGATTAATATTGGAGTTCACATTTGATTTAGCTCATATGCAAGGATGTTGCATTTCATTAGTGAACTAAAAGGGAAGCCTGAGACTCAAATTTGGATTCTTTTTGCTCAGTGCTTTAAGAAATGGAGATAGATACACGAGCTGCATTAATTACAGGTGGTTGGAGGACGACAATTCCATTTCATGACAACTTTCAAGGTTTCAAATTTGTTTTTGTTCCACACGGGAATGGAAACAAAACCTTTTGAATGTTTTTGTGAAATGGAGTTGTGTCAAAACACCTGGTTTCGGATCAAAAGGTCAGAAATGATCAAAGAGCCCTGGACCTCAGAAACTTTCCCATTTAAAACTTTGCTGAAATTGACACGTCTCTTGAAAATGTTACAGCTTTGACAAAACAGCATATATTGACAAAAATACAGTTCATCAAAAATATTCTAAGCAATTCTAATATTAAGGCGTTGTGTTGCATTCATTATTTGGCTTTCCCTCACATCTTGCTTCACCATTCACTACTGTGAATTACCCTGTAACAGCAGAAACTGCCCAAGAAGTGCATGTGATTGTTAACTCATTTTATTTCGAATCTTCGATCCACAGTTAGAGTTTCAAATAGAGGCAGTAATTCCACAGAAACATGCAGAAGTATAGAAGTCATATGGCTAAGTTTATATTTTTGTGCCATTTCAAATGAAAGGACTTAAACTGACTTGGCCAAATTCTACGCTTATTGCTACTACTAACATAAATGGAGCAGTACAGTTGTAGCCGAGAAGAGAACATGATCCTATGTTTATCAACAGCTCTGTTTCAGAGGGCACTGACTGAAAGCTTGCAAAGTTTCCATTGGCTTCATTGGACTGGGACTTCCCTCAAGTCCCCAAGTCCCCCCATCCACCCCCATTAGACTGGACTCATTGTTTAGATGTTTATTATAAGGTGTGAATGCATTTAACTTTAAAGAACTGGAAAATTGTTTTTATTTTACTATCTCTCTCTAGATTATCCTGCAAGATACTGAAAAGCAATGTTTACATATATGATGCTAATAATAATCACTAAGGGTAAGATGCTAATATGCGTACTTTGGGCAGTAGCTTATTCATTGAATAGTACTATTGAAATCAATGAGACTTCTTGAGAAGTAAGATATTATTCAACAAAAGTAAAGGTGAAAAAATCTGGCTTCCCAGGTAAGTTAGCCCTGGATGGCAAGATCACAAGTGGACTTCATGCATTTCCTGCTCTTTCCTTTCTCTGGCAGAGAATTCTTTTCTTGGGATAAGTATGTATTGATTTTTTTTAGAGATAATGCTGCACAAACACCTCTCTGGCCTTTAAAATTGTATTACTTCTCTATGGAAACTACAGCAAATGCATTTATTGAAAATTAATACTGGGAAAGTTTTTATCATTGTCATTCACCCGCTGAGTGATAGAAGATTTGGGGACCTTGCAGGTTGATTTACTGTTGGAGGAGACATTAGTGACATGGAGTCTAGCTATTTTCTTGGTATTCCTTGTTTATTTATACAAATGTCCTGAACAGAGGTGGTCACAAATAGCATGCATGCAAATACTGCTTTCAGAAATCTCAACCAAAACACCAATTCCTGGTTTCCAGGAAACAACTCTTTACCAAGAATTGGCTATTAGAGATTATGGTGGAGAGCAAACTCTCATGCTGTTTGCAACAGCTTCCACAAGGAACATTCATCACAAAACTAACAATAATATAGCATTTCATAAAATCTGTCCACAGATTTCAAGTAAGAAAAACAATGATTAAGACTATGCATAATTAGGGTGACCATATTTCCCCAAGGGAAAATGGGACACCATGTGGGGCTAGCCCAAGCCCCCCTCCCAGCTGCTTGTCTGAGCCTCCCCCCCACCCTCACGTGGGGTAGGCTGAGCCCCATATCCATGCAGGGCTGGCCCCTGGACCAGGCTGGGGCTGGTGTTGCTGCTCGCTCGAGCCCTGCCTGCCCCCCACCCCAGTCCTGCCTCCCCCCCTGTGCAGGGCTGGCATTGTTGCTTCCCCTCCCCCCACACACACATTCCTCTGCACCCCACTTTTCAACAAAAGTGGGCATTTGTCCTGTTTGCTCTTGCCAACTGATCAAGTTTGCAAGAAAAAATGGGACAAATGCCCACTTTTGCCAAAAAAGTAGAGACAGCCAGGACAGGGGTTAAAAAAGGGACTGTCACGGCCAAAATGGGACATATGGTCACCCTATGCATAATAGTGTAATTTCCTGACATAACAATATATTTTTAGCTGGTTTTTCATGCCATTTAGCAGCTGGAAACAAGGAGGAAAGCCAACCCCATTTGATTAGTGAGTGCACCACAGACAACTTGTTAAGTCCTGCACCAGTAAGTACCACAGTGGGCCTATTATAATGCAGTATTGGAGGTAGATTTTATTACACTGGCAAACTTGCCTGTGTTCCTCCAAGAAAACGTTTAATATTCTAGGGTATCCGAGACTATGCTTAAATTGTAGCTAAAGTCCAAAGCACCTTCTGATTTAACATATATACTTTCCAGTACGTCTTCAAGTAATACTTACATCCTTCACTATCAGAAACTACTTTTTAATACTGTTAGCCCTTCAGAGTCAATACAGCTATGGAAAATGAGCAGGATCCTAGTGTGTCTAATATGCCTTCAACCAAATCAGCAGTTAAATTAATTGCAGAATCTATAATGTAGGAGGGCAGAAAGAATGCAACTTCTTTTTCAGATCTCAGTTTGAATTTGCAGTGTTCGCAGTTAGAAAAATCAGCTTTTGACTTGGAAACTGAGCACATTTCTTCTGTAAGTCAATGAGAGAGAATAAATATGGAACCCCCTAGTGTCATTTTATTAGAGTCACTTATGACTGTAATCACACGTTACATATTCCACATGTTCTATTACCTAAGGGAGGATTTGACTGGAATAGTGACAGATGGGAATATGACAAATTTTGTGAAGATGGGAGCTACCTCAGATCACAAAAGACATCAAAAGCACTTAGTGGTCTGACAGTAACAGGGGCTTCTCAGATATTTGGAAACAAAGCCATCTTCAGTATCTTACAACCACGTATATGCCATTGAGGTCTCTACAAATAGGTAGAGAAATAGAATCTTAATGTCCACATTTATCCCTTGTATAAACTCAATGACTTCAACGGATGGATTTGGGCTTTACAGTTTTAACTGGATCTTATACTCAACAGGATAGATGGAGATGGAGGGCAGTAGTTGGACAGCCAGTTATGGCTCTCTGACTCTGCCCCATCACAGGTTAGAGCAACTTGGTGTGTGGGGGTGGGGGGGAAGTGTTGTAAAATGGGAATAGACAGAGTGCATTGCACTCCATCCATCCTCCCTCTTGCTGCTCACTCTCTCTACCTCCAACATGCCCCTTCCACTGTGGAATATGGGGCATGAGACACAGGAGCTGGCTATGACAGTTGTATGTCTGGCATCCCTGGATGTGAGTTACAAGCACACACGGAGCAGAGAGTCAGGAAATCTGGCTCAATATTTCCTCCCTACTCAAGTGGAAATCTGAAAGTTTCAACCTCTTCTCCTGTCACCAGCTTAGCTTCTCGAGCACTGGCAGAGTCTTCCTGACTGAACACTGCTAATGTATGCATCTGAAGAAGTGGGCTGTAGTCCACGAAAGCTTATGCTCTAATAAATTTGTTAGTCTCTAAGGTGCCACAAGTACTCCTGTTCTTTTTGCTAATGTAAAAAACCTTTCCAAAATAAAATTGTATAATATTTCATATGTCATAAAGGAACAATACAGGGCATAAACAAATCGTTTGAGCAGGATATGAGGTATTCTAAGATCTCTTTAGGAAGGTCTGACAGATTATTCCCAATATTTCTTCAACACCTGAGATACATAGAGTTTGGACTGCAACATTAAGTGTGTTGGAGTTAGTATGACTGCACTAAGCAGTCTGGTTCATATTACAGAAACTAATTCCTTTAGCTTGATATGATTAATCTGTGTTACTTTGTACATTGGGGAACTGAACATGTGTTATCTTCAACACTCTCTCAGGATAATTGGATCATGGGACTAGCATTACTTTGAGTTGTCATTTCCTGTAACTACAGTTAGAATAATAATAATGACAGCTGGTTGACGCAGGATTATGCAGCATACGTATATTACCTACCATCCCACGGCAGCCCAGAAACCCACCACTGTAACCTAGCATGTCATTTCATGGGGAAGAAATAGGTGTAGCGATCAAAACCTCTAAAATAAATGTAATATATGGGAAATGTAACAAAAAAACAACTTGGTATAATCAGGGCTGGTGCACTTTGTGCCCCCCCCTCACCCAGCTAACCCGCCCCCCCCACGGCAGCTAACCCAGCCCCCCACCCAGGGAGCTCGCCACCCCCTCCACCCGGAGAGCCCCCCCCACCTGCATTAGCTACCCCCCCTCTGCAGCTAACCCTGCCCGGGGAGCCCCCCCGCCCCCCTCCCCGCAGCAGCTAACTTCGCCCGGGGAGCCCCCCCAGCTCACCTCGGCTCCACCTCCTCCGCTGAGCATGCCGGAGCTGCTCTAATTCTCCTCCCCTCCCAGGCTTGCGATGCTGATTGGAGGAGACTTAGAGTGGGGGCTGTGTGCTCAGTGGAGGAGGCAGAGTGGAGGTGATCTGGGGTGGGGAGCGGTTCCCCTGTGCGTGCCCCCCTGTTGCTGCGGGCGGCCCTCCCCGCGCCCCCCCACCCCAGCTCACCTTCACTCCACCTCCTCGCAGGGGTGGCATGTTTGTAGAAATTTTGGTGGTGCCCAGAACCCGCCCCCGCCCAACCTCCGCCCCCCACCTGCCCAAGGCTCTGGGAGGGAGTTTGGGTGAGGGAGGAGGTCTGGGGTGCAGTCCCTAGGCTGGAGCAGGGGATAGGAGTGCAGACTCTGGGAGGGAGTTTTGGGATGGGAGGGGTGCAGAGGGATGGGGTGCAGGGGTGAGGGCTGTGGGATGTGGCTGCAGATGAGGGTCTTGGAGTGTGGGAGGGGCTCAGGGCACGAGTAGGGGTGTAGGGGGTGAGGGCTCTGTCTGGGACTGGGGATAAGGTGTTTGGGGTGCTGGAGGGGCTTGGGCAGAGGGTCAGGGTGTGGGGGGATGAGGGCTCTTGCTGGGACTTGGATAAGGTGTTTGGGGTGCTGGAGGGGCTCAGGGCTTGGGCAGAGGGTTGAGGGTACGGTGGGGGGTGAAAGCTCTGGCTGGGAGTGTGGGCTCGGGGGTGGGGCAGAGCTGGGGGTGAGTTTGGGGTACAGGCAGGCTGCTCTGGGATAGGGGCCAGAGAGGAGGACCCCCGCCAGGTCTTTCCCTGCCAGCAGAAGCAAGCTCTGGGGTACAAGCCCCCCTTTCCCACCCCTCCCAGCAGCACACTCACCCCCACCACTGTCACTGCATGTGCTCCTAGGGTCTCTCAGGTCCTGGAATCTCCCTCGCCTCCCCCATGGTGGGGCGCTGCATGTGCCTCCTCCCCTGCTGTTGCCCTGGACTGTAGCCCCACTGGGGGGTGAGGGATGGGGGTGCCTCCTTGCCCAGCATGGGGCAGGAGCAGTGGCTGCGGGCTGTGGGGGTCCCCTGTGCTGCTGGAGGGTCCCATTGGAAAATGAAAGGATCTGAGGGGGAAGGGCAGGCTCAGAGTCAGTCTGCCCTGGCAGCAGAGAGGGGGGCACTAGGACCGTGCGGCAGCCGTTGTTGCAGGGAAGCAGCATGGAGGAGACAAAGACAGAGACTCTGGGGGCCGTGAAAGGCAAGCGGGGCAGCAAGTCAGGGCCAGGGGACACTCGGGGAAGGCGTGGGGGGGCTGCAGGTGGGGCCGGGGGGGGACACACGACCCCAAGTATTGCTGGAGCTGGGCCCCTGGCTCTGAATATTGCTGGTGCCCGAGCACCACTTGGATCGGCTTTTAGGCGCCCCCAACCACAACCGCCCTAGGCGGCCGCCTAGTTTGCCTAAATGGTTGCACCGGCCCTGGGTATAATGGGGGAAGGGGTAATTTCATTACATTCTGCCAGAATAATCCTATCTCAGAATAAGGTTTGTGTATACAGCTCAAATGGAGGCTCAGTATCGAAGAAACAAAATATTTAATAAAAGATCCACATTTTATACTTATATATACTGTGGATTGGGACCTAAAAGAATGAACATTTTAAAAGAAAGTAATGCATCTTTCTTGAAAACATAGGAAGTTAATTCAAATATTGTATTTCAAATTGAATATTTAGCAAAGCAAGAGCAGGCAGTTTTGCACATCTCCCCATATTACATTTGTTTTAACCGTAATTAAATTAACCCTAGCAGGGAGGCAGCACCACTACAGTTAAGGCTGAGACCAGCTTACTATTTATCCACTGATTTTTGTAAATGCTTCAAAGTCTTCATGCAAACTCAGATTGCCTTGAAATTTGCTAAGCCTCAGTGGGCTCCTGCTTAGGGTTAGTGGTTTCAATTTGTGGTCTTTGGAGCAACACGTTCTTGAGACACAGACCTCCCTCAAAAACTCAAGACATCAAGATGTTATGGTTCATATAATATTTGTTGTGAGCATCTGGGGCTCCGACTAGCAAACTGATCCACCTCTAACTGTTATGACCTGGCAGGGTTTTCAGCTCAGCTAGTGTCTGGTACCTACTACGCACCTAAAAAAATAAAAGCAATAGTTCAAAAATTATTCGGGGTTAAAGGCTGGGTGACACACCACAAACAGTGTTTGTATCAGTGCTGCAGGGCAAGCGCATGTAGAGACACAACGGATGTCAGAGTCACAAAGTACCTCACGGCAACATGCTGCAGCCATTGAGCCTTAGACAAACTCATTGTCCCTGAATTCACAGTCCTCCACACAGTGTGCCTCTGAGAATGTCTGCTGTGCATGTTCTTACTTTCTGCTTTAGTTGGAAGCTCCAAAGGGGCTTCATTTGAAATTTTTGCCTGAGGAACAGAGACTTTTCTTTAAAATCTGATATTCTGAAATACTCTTAATTCCACATGAATACTCAGATTGTTTCGAAAATTATTGTGCCTCACTAGAGCCAGGATAGAGTTTGTGATGCAAGTCTGGAGTCATTTGAGCAGGGGGGTTTTCACATACAGCTCTCTCAAAAAGTAGCTGATTTGAATATTCAAATTGCTCCATAACCCCGTGCATAGGGAGAGGGTCTTTAAAACTAGCATAACATACTAGGCATAAGGGGCCGGAGCATATGCAATTATACCTAGTGGTTGCTGCTAGGCTGGTGCCATGGCATCAAGAAGTGGTCACGAGGTAATGGTCAGCAAGCAGCAGTCAGAGGATTTGTGAGAGCCAAAATCAGTAGGCTAGAATCAGGATCAGAGTCAGGCCCAGGACGGAGATGAAAGATCAGGAGTAGCTACAAGGCTGAAGTCAGGAAACTAGAGTCAGAGTCAAAGTCAAAGTCAGGCAAAGATCAATGATTCAAGGGCAGGGCTGGGCCAGAAGTCTGCATAGTTGTCTAGACCAGTGGTTCTCAAACTAGGGCTGCTGCCTGTTCAGGGAAAGCCCCTGGTGGGCCGGGCCTGTTTGTTTACCTGCCGTATCCAGGTTCGGCCGATCACAGCTCCCACTGGCTGCGGTTCGCTGCTCCAGGCCAATAGGGGCTGCAGGAAGCGGCGCGGGCCGAGGGATGTGATAGCCACTGCTTCCAGCAACCCCCATCGGGCCTGGAACAGCGAACCACGGCCACTGGGAGCTGTGATCGGCCGAAGCTGTGAATGCGGCTGGTAAACAAACCGGCCCGGCTTGCCAGGGGCTTTCCCTGTACAAGCGGCGGCCCTAGTTTGAGAACCACTGGTCTAGACACCCTCCAAAGTGAAATAGTAGGTCTGGGCCAATCAGAGTGTTGCAGGGTGCTGTCTGTCTGGTCCCTTCAGAAGGTATTTCCTGCAGTCCCTAATTACAACAGTGCTCCTTGGCGGTGGCTCTATGTGACTGTCTATTGATGATACGGCAACATCACATACCTCAGGGTCTACAGACCCAGGTTCTAGTACCATTCATCCTTAGCACAGATTGTTTGGAGAGAGCAAGGAGTAAAAACTAGTTCTCTGACCCTTATAAAATGCGTATCACTGGATTGTTCATGAGCTCAACTATTGAACAGTTTGACTCCTTTTCTTAGGAGAGCTTTGTGCTATTTGCAATCTGCATTTGCTTGGTGTCCAGGGCCATGGGGGGCTCCCTTTGGAAGCATGAATAGTGTCTGCAATTTTGGAGGAGTTCAGCCCCTTCCCCCTAAGCATACCCTCAATGTGGTATATCCATCTGCAAAATTCTCACTCTGGGACAGCTTGGTGGGCAGTACTGTGTCCAAGATATGAATCCCTGCATGGTGCTGTTTGACTGGGCTTCTATGTGTGAGATGAGCTGCCATGATGAAAATGGCACTATAGAGAAACCAGCACAAGAGTCACAACTGGAACAAATCAATCCTCTGCAGGGATAGGGTTGCTCAACTCCTGCTAGACATCAATAGGCATGATGTATTGGATCTATACTGGGAAAATACATGGCTGGTGTATATTCCAGACACAAAGTGCTGGGACTGTGGTGGTGAGCTGAGAACAGGCACATCTCAGTGCATGATACAGCAACACAGGCATTGAGACAGAGAGGGCGGGGATGAAAACATCCAGTGAGATTCATACTACAGTGAAGAGCATGATATAAAAATCTGTATAAAAATAGAGGAGTTCACATCTCCCAGAGCTATTACTTCAGGCTTCATTCAGCACCATGAGGTGTTCTCTTTCTTCTGAAAACATCCCTCTGATGGGAAGCTATTAGAAGCACCCCGATCACTAGGTTTGCTGCATTACTGGAAAGAGTGCATGTTTAATGGAAGTAGTTATTAGAGGTTTAAATCTAGGTGCATTCAACAGTACAGGGCACGGCCAGTCAACCTTATTGCTGCTCTAATGATGATTTTGGGCAGTGAATTGAGTCAGTGGGATCGTACAGGTTTAAAGACATGATTTGATCCTTTGGTCCAGGTCTTTAGGTTATGTAAATCAGTATAACTTGACTGAAATCAATATATCTGAAAACTGGCTATTATGTCTAGTCTGGCCCTTTCCCTCTAGAGGCCTAAGGTTGCAGTCCTACTGCAAGCAAAAAATTAACTCTCCATAAAATCAGCTAGAGTTTTGTCTGAATGTAGGTCCTGATGCACTCAGGTGGGCACAATCTTCAGTAGCTTTCTGAATCACCACTATAGACTGTAGAACTGATCTTCAGCATAGTAATTGAAGACAGCACAGATGCCATACGCTCCCCTAATTATTTATGACCTTGCCTCCGACTTAGTTTTACACCTTAAAAACATTTGGAAAATGTTTGTTTTGCAAATATGTAAACCTAAATCAAACACATCCCAAGTAAAAATCCAGCCATAATAAACAAGACCACAACCGCCAACAAAACCTGCTGAGGCTTCAGAAGCTTAACACACCCCAGGGGATCCAGAGCACAGCTGCTTGGGTTCCCCTCATAGCAATCCTAGTGGGTTGCCAGCAGGGAGAGCTTGTTAGGATTTGTGACAAAAGGTAAGTTGAGTTTTACATTTAAATATATATCTGATTGGCTGTGCTCTAAGTAGTGATGGGCAAGCCACAAAATATTCAGAGCTTTGATTTTGATATGCATCTAAAAAGCTGAAGATAAATTATTCAAATGTTTCAAATCCTTCTCTACAATGATGTAATCCTAGAAAATCTGAGCAGGGTTATGCTGATTACCTACCTAATTTGCTTTCCTAATTCTTGTTCACCCTTTTTTAAGTTACATAATGGGAGACTCAACTTCCACTGTAAAGCACTGTATGGATCACCCTCTGCATGTGTTTTGAAGGAAAAATGGATGTTAAAATTCATGCAAAGAAGGTGAGAATTGCCTTTCTACAGTGTTTCTCTGGTCTCTGTCAGTTAGGAAGGACTGTGTTACGAACCTTTTCCTGAAGCCAGGTCCTGTGCCTGCTGAGTAATTAAGCCTGCTAGAAATGGTTTGGTATTAGAAATGCTTCTTATTAATTAGAACAAAGCATTTCATAACTGCCTGTATATTGGGTCCTAATTAACAAATTGACTGCTACGGCCGAGATCCACAAAGATACTTAGCCACCTGTAACAGGGTGGCTTGCCATAGGCTGGAGAGCCAAGTGCTAGCCCAGCCCTGATTAAGTGAGCCCCACTAGTGAGGAATTAGGTTATTCCAAAGTAAAAGGCAGTAGGAAACTGCAGGGAAGGGCATGGCTGAGAGAGTAGCTGTGACTGCCAGTAAACTGTGTAGAATGGGGACTGGTGGAAGAAGCAGTAATGAGGAGCAAGTACTCCTGAAGAGCCCTGGCTGGATAAAGCCTGTGAGTGGGAATTTAAAAAGGGAAGATGAGCTGAGAAACTCTGGGGTTGTTTTAGACTCTTGAGTTCTGTTTCACTCTGTTGCCAACCTGAGGAGAATTGGTGATGAACAAATTAAGGATTGAGTTTAGAAGGTCACTGGAGACTATGTGAGTTCATTAAGGGGGCCCGGATGAAGGAGAAACAGGCAGAGTGGCTGTGGTGGTAACTCTATGAGGGGTTGCTTAGCAGGCAGTTAGTTGCCATAATGCTACAGCATTGGAGTCCTAGATTTAGGCACCAAAATGATCCACAAAACCCCTGTGCAGCTGCCACCTAACTCTCTAGGTGCCTAAACTTGGTGCCTAACGTTTTGCCCTAAAAAGTTCCCTAGGTGCCTATGTTTCTGCCTTTTGGGCATCTGCATTGCTGCCTCCCTCTAGGCAACCATATACTTATCTCCTGCCTAACCCCCAGTGTGATCCACAATTGGGGGAAGCTAGGTAGCAAAGTACTTATCTCACCCATGGGGCCCACAAAGTCTCTTTGTGGATATGGGCCCAAGTTTCCAGGAGGAAAAGGAAAAGACACATTGGTTGGATTTTAGAAGTTAGCAGTATTGCCAACCTTAAGTCTTCAAAAATCAGGGGTCCAAAATAATCATGAGATTAAAAAAAATACATTTGGGTTCTTTTTATTCACCTGCTGGTTTTGAGCTTTCATATTTTAAAGTTCTTCTTCCCACCCATGAGGGCTAGAAACTTATTCTTTGTGTGGTTTAAAAAAAATGGTGATACTCTCATGCATCCTGTTGATCACAGCAGCTGAAGCTTTAAGAAAAAACCCTGGTTATCAGAAAACTCATCAGCGGCGAGTTAGGAATATATTATTATTGTGGGATGCTGTCTCCTATCTTCTTCATTTTTGTGGCAAATGGAGAGCTTTGAAATAAATTTTGATTTGTGTAATGCTTCAGCCTCTCCTTTTTGCCTCACAAGCAATGAGACTATAGCATGCACTCAGACGAGAGCTGTTTTAATCAATGATGGTCAATGGGCAAACTCCAAGAGGCTTAGAACTGGATTCTGTTAAGCATTCAGACATAAGCCATGGTGAATAATTCCAGTCATATTTACCAAGCCGCATATTTAATGTTTTTCTTTATTCTTTTAAATCAAAGCATTCAATTAATTCACTTTTTTCATGATTTACCCTGCTTTAGTTACAAATGGCAGTCTTTTGGTTCTGTGTTTGTACAATACCAAGTACAGTGGAGTCCTGGTTGTGAGCAGGTTTCCTAAACACTATGATGATGATAAATATGATCAAAATGAACTTTAAATTGAGTGAATATTCACAAATGGCTGGAAATCATGATAGAGCAGGCTGTCTTGGTAGGTTTCTAGTACTTCTTGGTTGTCACTAGGTACAAATACTGTCTCTCTCATTTTGTATGATAACCTTGTTGCCAGCACAGAGTGCCTGAGGAAAGCAACAGCAGGGTTCGTTGCCCGGTGTGCTTCGCACCAATGAACACACTAGGATGGAGAAGCAATCAAAGTTTATTTAAGATCTCAAAGCAGTGCAAGGAGACTGGCACATCTCAGATCAAGCACACCATCATAAGCAGCTTTTCTCTTTTTATACATTTTGTAGCTAAGCTTTTTCCCTTCTTCCCCCCCCTTCCCTCCATAACAGTTTACATTAAGCAAGTAGCAAGCAATTACATTTAAGCAGTTAAATCATCTTGACGGCTATAAGTCCAACTTGTTAGTAACTTCTCTTTGAATTATTATCTTGTCCCTTTCCTTTGATTTGTTATTTTGCCTTTCAGCCAGAAGTATGCAGGCCTCAGGAAAGCAACTGATAACTGGCTGTTACACATTCCGATTTCTGCACCTGGCTTTTGAGGTCAATTAGAGTTTAAACATGGAGGGACTTTGGTTCATTTGGGCCTAGTGCAGGAAGGCTTCATCGACACTCGTGGTCTTCCATCCTCCCGAGTTACCTAGGGTTATGCCTAATGACACCAACAGCCTCCTGCATAAAAAACACAAGGTATGCAGATAAATTAATTAAAAAAAAAATCACTTCAAGCATGTTACAGGTTCAGTTTGGGAATAATTTCTCACCTTCTTTGAATTGCTTTTCTAACTGTTACTTTTAATATGATGATGTGTGGATTAGGAGATATATAGTATTTTCTATAATCTAAAGAATATTTATATGAATAACAAGAATATCCAGAATTATATTAGTCAATATGTAAACAAAACCCAAGAAGTTGGGCAGGATTATTAACCTAATGCTTCAGGGCATGAGCTAACAATTAACTATTGAATGTTAGGAAAAAAATTCTCAGGGGACAGGTTATTTCTTAACTCAGTGCTTCCCAAACTATGGGTCGTGACCCAAATGGAGTCATGCCTTTAGTGGATGGGGTGTGTGGAGGATGCCATTTTGGAATCCTCCATGCAGCATGGCCTCACACATACTGACACATTTTGAGTCACACTGTGTGGAGGATGCTGTCTGGAGGACATCCATGTTGTCTGGGACAGCAAGAATTAATAAAATGTCAAAATTAGGTCATGCAGCCAAAAAGTTTAGGAACCGCTGCGGCCTAACGGCTTATTTCAGGTTTCAGAGTAGCAGCCGTGTTAGTCTGTATCCGCAAAAAGAACAGGAGTACTTGTGGCACCTTAGAGACTAACAAATTTATTAGAGCATAAGCTTCCGTGGACTACAGCCCACTTCTTCGGATGCATATAGATGCTTATTTCAGAGTTTATTGCCCCTTCCTCTAAAGCTCTAAGTCATCTGTTAAGGGCCACTATCAGATAGGATGCTGGACCGCTGGAATGGTGTAGTCCAGCATCCTAATATACTTGCTGTTTTGCTGGTTCATGCTCTTGGCTGCAGAATATTGAAATAATTAAATTGCACTTTTATTCTACTCCAGGCACAAGAAAGACTTTTGCAGTTGACTGAACTGTAACCAATTTGGAATGAAAGTACCTGATCTGAAATACACGTAGCCGTGTAAACTGCAAAGTGATGAGTGGTGTCACAAAGCTCTAATGTCAAAAGATATAAAGAAAAGTCAGTTAGGTGAAACACTCAATGAAAATCCTGAGTACATGCAAAGATTTATTTGTAAACTCTTTCCCTCCCCCCCCCCCCCCAACAGACATGTTGCAGCACTGTGAATCACAATATGATTAGTTTGTACTGCTAGTATATTGATGGGAGTGTATAACATTTATTGAATTGCATTTTGTTAACAAATTAGCCATTTTTAGATGATATCTGTCAGTGATTTGGACTAAAATCCTTGTAATGAGGATCATGAGAATTGCTATTTTGTCTGGTATCCAGAACTAGATGCTTCGGAGTAAGGTGCAAGAAACCCCAGAGTGAAATAACCTGTCCATAGGGAAAGTTTCTTCTTTACTCCTGGCGGTTATTGGTTACCTTATGCCTCAAAACATGAGTTTGTTCTTGTTTAATGAGATCATGGATGTGCTCATTATCCATATAAATGTTTAATCCCTTTTTGATATATATATATTAAGCTTTTGACCTCAGTGGTATCTTGGGACAATGAATTGTACAGATTGACTGTGCTGTGGTGACAAAATTGGGGAATTTTCTGTAATATTTGTGATTCCTATGTGTGCCTTGGTTTCCCTCTGAACTTTTCATTGCTATCCAGTGAGGACAAAAGGGTCAAAGCTGCTTTTGGAGCAAAGCAATAACATGAGGTATTTGTGCCATGTATCTGTCTGGGTTGAAATGAATGGGTCATAAAAGGTCTGGTTGAAATGCAGAATCTGAAATGACAATGGCAATCCCAGTGGCTAGAGCACTGGAGGTTCACCACCACCACCCACCTCTCAGCAGGGAAGCAGAGCAAAGAGAGAGAGACAGGGCTGGCAGGGCGGGGAGGTCAGGGGCCTGGCAAGGTGTCAGAGCCAAAAGGGGATTCCCCAACAGCTTGGCTGGGTGGAAGGCTGACTTGGCCAGAATGGACTATGTCTTAACCTTTATTTCTATATGCTCACCTGAGGATTCCATGATGTTGTGTTCCAGTTGACTAATAAACCCTACTATTTTGAAAAGGCTGCCTGGGATAGCTGCAAATACTTGCTGAGGTGCATTCCCTAAGGAGTGTAAGAGTCTATCTCAGTTAGACGCACAGGGAAGAGCTCATGGTGTGAAACAGGAGTTCTGGAGCCCAGAGGCTCAGTCTGAGGCATTGAGGCCATGGGGCCTACTGTTAGGGACAAGTGGGATCCTGGGGGTCTGGCACACTAAAGGGGTGCCTCCAAAGGACTATTTAAAAGGTGGGGAGTAGCATGAATCCTGTAGATCAGTGGCCATTGTGTAAAGATTTATAACAGGAATAGCATCTCAGGAACAGGCTGAGTTATTTTCTGCTATGTGGAAAGAAAAGTGGCAGACACCGTGTTAAGATTTATAGATCCTATAAAAAGCAACAGGGGGTCCTGTGGCACCTTTGAGACTAACAGAAGTACTGGGAGCATAAGCTTTCGTGGGTAAGAACCTCACTTCTTCAGATGCAAGACGCTTGCATCTGAAGAAGTGAGGTTCTTACCCACGAAAGCTTATGCTCCCAGTACTTCTGTTAGTCTCAAAGGTGCCACAGGACCCTCTGTTGCTTTTTACAGATTCAGACTAACACGGCTACCCCTCTGATACTTATAGATCCTAGATACCTTGTTTAAACTTGTGGCCAGAGTCTTTTTTAATCTTAATAATCATAGAATCATAGGACTGGCAGGGCCTTCGAGAGATCATCTAGTCCAGTTCCCTGCACTCATGACAGGACTAAATCATCCCTCACAGGTGTTTGTCTAACCTACTCTTAAAAATATCCAATGATGGAGATTCCACAACCTAGCTAGGCAATTTATTCCAGTGCTTAACTACCCTGACAGTTGGAAAGTTTTTCCTAATGTCCAACCTAAACCGCCATGGCTGAATTTAAGCCCATTGCTTCCTGTCCTATCCTTACTGGTTAAAGAGAACAATTTTTCTCCCTCCTCCTTGTAACAACCTTTTATGTACTTGAAAACTGTTATCATGTCCCCTCTCAGTCTTCTCTTCTCCAGACTAAACAAACCCAATTTTTTCAATCTTCCCTCATAGGTCATGTTTTCTAGACCTTTAATCATTTTTGTTGCTCTTCTCTGGACTTTCTCCAATTTGTCCACATCTTTCCTGAAATGTAGCGCCCAGAACTGGATACAATACTCCAGTTGAGGCCTAATCAGCGCAGAGTAGAGCAGAATGACTTCTCATGTCTTGCTTACAATATTCCTGCTAATACATCCCAGAATGATGCTTGCTTTTATTGCAACAGTGTTGCACTGTTAATTTGTATTTAGCTTGTGATCCACTATGACCCCCAGATCCTTTCTGCATTATTCCTTCCTAGGCAGTGATTTCCCATTTTGTATGTGTGCAACTGATTGTTCCTAAGAGGAGTACTTTACATTTGTCCTTATTTTCCTTTTTATAGATTAGCACTATATTTGCCATTTTCCAGTCCTCTGGACTCTCTTCCATCTTCCCTGGCTTTTTGAAGATAATCACTAATGGCTCAGGTATCTCCTCAGTCAGCTTCTTGAATATTCTAGGATGTATTTAATCAGGCTCTGGTGACTTGGAGACATCTAACTTGTCTAAATAATTTTAACTTGTTTTTTTCCCTATTTTAGCCTTTGATCCTACCTCATTTTCACTGGCATGCACTGTTAGAGGTCCAGTTGCTAGTAACCTTTTTGGTGAAAACTAAAACCAAGTCATTTAGCACTTCTGCCATTTTCACATTTTCTGTTATTGTTCCCCCCTCCCCCCCGAGTACCCTATCCTTGATCTTCCTCTTGCTTCTAATGTATTTGTAGAATGTTTTCTTGTTACTCTTTATGTTTCTAGCTAGTTTAATCTCATATTGTACCTTGGCCTTTCTAATTTAATCCCTACATACTTGTTAATTGTTTATATTCCCCCTTTGTCATTTGACCTAGTTTTCACTTTTTGTCAGACTCTCTTTAGAGATTCAGATAATTGAAGATCTCCTGGTTAAGCCAGGGTGGTCTCTTGCCATACTTCCTAGCTTTCCTACACGGTAGAATGGTTGCTTTTGTGCCATTAATAATAGCTTTTTGAAAAACTGTCAGCTGTCTTGAACTGTTTTTTCCCCTTAGACTTGCTTTCCATGGGATCTTACCTACCAACTCCCTGACTTTGCTAAAGTCTGTCTTCTTGAAATCCATTATCTCTATTGTGCTGTTTCTCCTCCAACCATTCCTTAGAATCATGAACTCTACCATTTCATGGTCACTTTCACCCAAGCTGCCTTCCACTTTCAAATTCTCAACCAGTTCCTCCCTATTTGTCAAAATCAAATCTAGAACAGCCTCTGAGGTGTTGGAAGTCAAGAAAACTCTTAGTTAAAAAGTCTCATAACCCATTTAGTGCCCAGAAAAGGGGGATGGATAATTCATCCAAAAAGTGTCATTTCTAGCATTTAAACACTTTGTCAAGACTCAATTGCTATGACACCTACAGAAAATGAGTCAACAAATAACTTTTTTACTACAAGTTAATAAATAAAAAGATTTATTTCTTTAGTCTTCCTCGTGTTACGCACTAGATTGACTGAGTAATCTCACTGCTGTAAGCTCTGATCGTACTTCTCCCTGTGGTTTCATCTCTGAATTTAGATTGTAAACTTTTGGGGACAGTGTCATGTCATCTTATTTGTTCTGTGAGGCTCCTATCTCACTTCTGGCTGTGATCAAATAATAAATATACTAGTTTCATATTTTCCTTATGTGTTTAATTTCATGAGGAACATTCCTGAAAGCTCCCTCATGTGTATGTAACTGAATAAGGAATATCAAATTTATGACTAGTCACTTTGTGCAACTGTTTTCCTCCCAAATGACAAAGCCTAAAGCAAACCTAGGCTGGGCTATAGGAAGACAAACACTTTTGACTACTTTTTAGGCTTCCACAAAATAACCTTCAGTTGTTTGTTTTAAGAAAGCTTATTCAATACAAGGAAGTTTGGTTTAGCAAAGCATTCTGGGAAAGGTGCAGAGTATGGGAGGAAGTGGTACCTTCCTCCATTGCTGTTAGGGAGAGAGACTCCAATGTTGGCCTTAAATATTTTAGGATTCTGAAAAATGTTTAGGAGGATGCCAGCTGTGTCAGTTTCTCCTCCCTTCCCCACCCCTCGCCCCAGGAAGCTTCTGCGGCTTTCCCCCATGAGGATCACATCCTACTCTCTCCCTTCATCTTCTACCTGGCTTAAAAAAGAGAAACCTACTCTTTTTTTTTTTCCTGCCACTCCAAATCCCATTGCTTTGGCCACCATGGGAGTGCAATAGGGACCACATGTAACTGTACTCATCATACACCCCTAATGGCTAGTCTAAAAGCCTGTCTGGAGTTCTGATTATGCCACCAAACTTGGACTTTGTTGTTTTACTATTTTAATCCAACATCACATATAAAATAAATTGGGCGGAATCCCAATTGCTGGCTATCATGCCTTTGTTGCATCATCACCACATCCTGAACATCCATATGTAACTATTTTTTTCTGCTTAAAACTGACTTTTAAATTAGTTCACTTACTTTTGACCGCTCTAATTAAATATATGGATTTTTGCTTCAGAAGTGTGTTTGAGTCTACGTAAAACTTGATGGATGCTAGAATTTGAAAATTCCCATTAGTTAAGGAGACAGTGTGGAAATCCAGTTAATGGAAGTTGTGCATTCATTCTGCTTGGCATAGTGCAGAAAAATCTAATTAAAACAGCCAAGCTGTTTCACTTTTGATAGCAGCTAAGCTACAAGAGCTGGACCAATTATTCTTTTTCCCCCTAACCTTTTAATCAATATTCTTACAGAACAAATATAAACACAGATACTGCAGATTTACAGGCTTGCTAGGATATTAGTGTCATGGGTGCACAGGCTCGGTGCTATTGAATAGCTATCAATCAATCCCCGTCAGGACCCTCTCCAGTGTTTCAACCCCCTGTCACTAGGGTGTGCCTCCTGGGACCAACCTCTGAGCCTTCATGGCCTGAAACAGGAGTGCTGAGCTTCCCACAGTGAGTCCACTTGAGTAGCACACCTGGGGAAGCCTTGCACACACCCCAAAGGAGAGCCATGCACCCCAGCTTCCACGGTCAGCAGAGATGCTCAGCCAGCATTGTAAAACTGAAGGGTTTGTTAGTTGTCTGGAACGCACCGCAGAAAGGAAGTTACAGCAAATTCCATCTTGGTCAAACCCAGAGCCCTGGCCCTTCCCCCCAAGAGCCAATCCAGGAGACTGAGTTGTGCTTTCAATAGCCCACACTATGCCACACCCATTTGCTCCTCCTCCATCCTTTGTTGTGTTTCCCGGGCAAAACCAGGTCACCTGGCCTCCACCTCAGCTCTTTGTTCTCCAGACTGCCACAGCTGGCTGGTTTCTTGCAGAAGGTGGGTCCCCCGGTCATCGGTTGCTAGGTTACAAAATGTCCAGCCACTGTCTGGGCCCAGGCGACTGAACTGTAGTCACAACTGGTCCACAAGGGGTCTCAGCAAAGACCGAACACCCTGGTCCTGGTTAATCATGCAACACATGGGGGAAACTGAGGCACACACAGTATTCATACAAAATATTCAAAAAATTCCCCACTTTGTGTCACAATCAATAATGGAAACGTCAGATGCGATACACTAAAATTTAGCATTTAAATAGCACTTTGTAAAGATTCTAAGAAGCAGCCATTTTACAGATGAGAAAACTGAAGGTGTAGAAAGTTCTTCGTGCTATGATGAGAAGTTGTGCACTAGAACAGAAGTGCAAGATTCCATGGCAAGTAGCAGGATAGTCAAGAGTGGGTCAGTGAGGGAGAGTGACTGAGAGACCTGGCAGGCCCTGAGTGTGGCCAGAGAATGCAGTGTGTGGAGTGTTTATTGGGCCCCATTAGGTGCTAAAGTCTATGGAGCCTAGCAGCTGTAATGTCTTAGGGTACGTTTACACTGCCAAAAAAAAAAAACCCACACTGCCTGAGTCTCTGAGCCCAGGTCAGCTAACTCAGGCTTGCACTACAGGGCTAAAAATAGCAGTGTATGTGTTTTGGCTCAGGCTGAAACCTGGGCTCTGAGAAACTCTTTTCCCCTTCACTGGGTTTCAGAACCCAGGCTCCAGCCCAAGCAGGAACTTCTACATTGTTGTTTTTAGCCCTGTAGCATGAGAACATCTGACCCAGGCTCTGAGACCGACTTCTGTGGGGGTTTTTTGTTTTGTGATGGTCTTTATTTTTTTTTTTTTGAGGTCTAGATGTACCCTTATATGCTTGCATATTGGTCATGCATCTGGTGCTATCAGGATTCCCTCTCTGAATGCTGGGGTACAGATGTGGGGACCTGCATGAAAGACCCCTCACCAGCTTAGGTTAAAAACTTCCCCAAGGCACAAATTCCTTGCCCTGGGATGGTATCGCTGCCACCACCAAGTGAGTTAGACAAAGAAGCAGGAAAAGGACCACTTGTAGTTCCTGTTTCCCCAAAATATTCCCCCAAACCCTTTCATCCCCTTTCCTGGGGAGGCTTGAGAATAATATACCAACCAAATAGGTGACCAAGGTGAGCACAGACCAGACCCTTGGAATCAGATTCTTAAAAACAGAACTTTATAATAAAGAAAAAAGTAAAAGAAGCACCCCTGTAAAATCAGGATGGAAGGTAATTTTACAGAGTAATACGATTTAAAACACAGAGGATTCCCCTCTAGGCAAAACTTTAAAGTTACAAAAAACAGGAATAAACTTCACTCTTAGCATAGGGAAAATTCACAAGCTAAAACAAAAGATAATTTAATGCATTTCCTTGCTATTACTTACTATTTCTGTAATATTAGATGTATCATTTCAGTAGGAGCTGTATTACTTGCTTGGTCTCTCTCTTTGTCTCAGATTGAACAACACAGAGCACAAAGCAAAAACCTTCCCCCACAGATTTGAAAGTATTTTCTCCCCTTTTTGGTCCTTTTGGTCAGGTGCCAACCATTTATTTGAGCTTCTTAACCCTTTACAGGTAAAGGAGGGATTTTATGCTACCCTTAGCTGTATGTTCATGACAGATGCACTACCAAATACTTTATCTGAATAAGGAATGTGCACCACAGCATTGCAGCATCCCAGGAAGGAGCAACAACTACAGGTCTGTCTCATCTTATGCGGGGGTTCCGTTCAGCGGTTAGCGCGTAAAGCGAAAACCGCGTATAGTCAAAATTACATTGAGTTCAATGGCGGGCGGAATCGCCTGCACTACAGGTTCAGTATTAAAATTGTTATTTTTCTCTTTTTTTGTTTTTGCCGACCGCGTAAAGCTGAAATCGCGCATGTTAAATGTGCGTAAGATGCGACAGACCTGTACTTCACCATTAAACAAGATGTTACTGATAGAGTTAGGAATAGAATCCAGGGGCACAGTGAGGGAATGCTTACTACAGAAGTGTAATTTCTAAAGTGCACTAATGTGTTGTGCCTTAATTGGGCCATGTAGACCCTACTGGTGTGCACTAAAGGTTCCCTAGTGTGCTTTAATGTGGTACTGTTTCAGACAGCACTTCATGGACCCATTAATGTGCAACAGGTTACCGTTCCATGTAGATAAGCCCCAGACAAGTCCTGTTCTCCAGTCCTGTAAAGTCAGTGGGCATCCTTTCATTAATTTCAAATGGGCATAAGATCAGGTCCATAATTCCCAAGCCTTTGCTCTATCCTCTGATCCACACTAGTTCCTATTGAGGTACAAACTCAAGTGGCAGTTAGGTGATAATGGAAGGATAGATTCCTCTGTCTGACTTGTATATAGAATTCCCAGTGGAGAGGATGAGACTGCAGGACATTATTATAATATGGCTACGTCACCATTGCCTACTTTTCTTGAGAAGCCAATCTCCACTTCTCATTTCCCCTGCCACCCAATTGCTTCACCCCACATGGGAAAGTGAGACATGGGGAAACTGGTCCATCCTTCTGCCCTCTACCTTCTATGGTCAGGGAGAGAGAAAGGTGTCTAACCTATCCTTTGATAGGTGTTAGGGTGTACTACTTCAGATAAAATAAGACGCAGTTCTCATATATGATTTAGTTGGTGTTGGTCCTGCTTTGAGCAGGGGATTGGACTAGATGACCTCCTGAGGTCTCTTCCAACCCTAATCTATAATTCTATATGATATTCCTTGTCTTGCAAACAAGTATGCGAGTGACTGTTTTTTTCTCACCCAGTGCAAGATTATTTGCAAGCTGTGAAATGAGAGTGGTTGATTTGATACTGTAAAGAGGTGGGTTATCCCCATGAAACCCCTTGTGGCCTGGCATGGCACTGCAGGTGCCCCTTGCCTTAGATTTCTCCCAGTTAGGGTGACAATAAGCTCACTTTAATGGATCCGGGCAAGGAGACGCCAACACATACCAATAAAATAGCATGTCCTCTGAAATATTTCAGTACAGGGGCAATTACATCAGAGTTCATACGGTCCTCATCTCTGGAACCTGGTTCAAAGCTCCCAAACTTAAAGTCCTCAAACCAAGTCTCTACATTTGATCAGGATACTGTCCTGAAGCCTGAGAGAAACCAACACCCACTGCAGCCTGCATGGATTTTTCTCCCCTCTCCACTGCTCAACTTCCTCTTCTTGTTTAAATAGCCCAGCCTAATGCAGGGCAGGGTGTGACGGGTTCGGTCAGAGAGACCCCCTTGGGATTGTCACCTGATGTGCTGAGGCTACCTCTGAGCCCATTTTCTCTGCTAGTTTGGGCCTTCAGAACCCTGCCTTGTTGAGCCAGATACACTAGTCAGCTCCAACACAGACCCAGGGTGTGACCCGTGCCCCCAAAGCTGCTTTGGGAGATGCCAATCTACATCTCAGCTTTCCTGGGAACATTCAAAATAACATGTAAACAATGGCATTGGCCTGCAAAAAGCTGAATCATTCATTGACATGTGACTTGCCCAGGTGGCTACAAACTCCATCTTGTTGCTGTGATTTTGCACAGAAGAACAAAGGGCTTTCCTCTCACAAGAGCGAGAATATAAAAGGCCCTGGAAGCCCCTCCATTTTGTCTTCGGCTGGCTCAAGAGATGGCCTCTGCCCCCAGAGAGATGCCTGAAAGAAACTGGAACAAAGGATTGTAACTAAGTGGGGTGTGAGTGATTGCTGGACCCAGGCCATAAGCCACAATGTTGGTCTGAAATGGATTGGGCCCAGACTAGGAAGGAGTCTAGTCTGTGAAAGAAGCTTATTGGAACATCTCTGAGGGTGAGATTTACCTGTATTCAGTTTCCTACTGTATTAGGTTTAGACTTGCGTATTTTGTTTTAGTTTGCTTGGTAACTTACTTTGTTCTGTCTGTTATTAGTTGGAACCACTTAAATCCTACTTTTTATATTATTGAACTCAGAATTAGTGACTAATACCTGGGGGCGCAAACAGCTGTGCATATCTCTCTATCAGTGTTATAGAGGGCGGACAATTTATGTTTTTACCCTGCATAAGCTTTATGCAGAATAAAACGGATTCATTTGGGGTTTGGATCCCATTGGGAGCTGGGTGTCTGGGTGCTGGAGAAAGGAGCACTTCTTAAGTTGTTTTCAGTTAAGTCTGCAGCTTTGGGGTGCATGGTTCAGACCCTGGGTCTGTTTTGGAGCAGACTGGTGTGTCTGGCTCAACAAAGCAGGGTTCTGGAGGCACAAACTGGCAGAGAAAACGGGCTCAGAGATAGTCTCAGCACATCAGGTGACAGTCCCAATGGGGTCTCTGTTACCCAACCCGTCACACAGGGCCTCCTTGATTACACCCCAGGCTGTCCTGGCCAACGGCTCCAGCCTAGCCCTTTAAAAGGGATCGTACACTTCTTCACAGATGTACTGGGTCATATGTTCTAGATGTGATCCCTGGCTAGAAGACTCTACCTCTTAGAATCTGATTTCCAGAAAGAATATTCATGATTGTACATTTGAGATCTGCTTTCTGTGGATGTTCTCCAAAAGTCACTTAAAGTTTAACGACTTCACCACCCTTCCTGCCATGAAACTTAGTTGCTAGAATATTTGTGGAGAATGAACACAAACTTGATCTGAACACAATGAAAGTGAAATCATTAACAAAATTCTAAAGCATATTAGCAGATTTATTCCGTTAGTGTTCCCTCCCCCCCAGCTATAATAATTACTATTCTGATGGATATACATTGTTTGTTTGTTTAACTTTTGTTGTATAGAATTTGCAAATTTTATCTCAGCATTGGGGAATATTTGAATGGTATTGCCAGATGGATGCAAAAAGCTATGTTGTACTCGACTTAAGGAAGATAGATTTGATCATGGATAGAAATCCCTTGGGACTTTGTATTCTTGCTATACTTGTCTGTAAAGCACTATGTAAACCTTCATTTACTGAAGAGGTGGCTGCATTTCAGTTGTGTTATACAGTACAATAATTGCCTGGTAGTAACCAATACTACTAAGGTTTACAGACCAGTATCTGCTATAACCACGATTTTTTGCTCATTTTTCTAGACAACTCACCTTTTTCTGTTGAATATTTCTAAGCCTGGTCTGTCCCAAGTTTTATTTTTTGAAAAAAATTGAAAATCCCATTGACCATTACTGGGCCCAATTTTCCATTGCCTTGCACCAGTGCAAAGTAGGTAGCAAACCTTACTGAATCTGAATTCTCCACTCACACCAATTGTGATAGAGCCCATAAATCCAAGTACTGAGGTAGCCTGATTATAGAATTGGAGGGACGTACAAAATAGTCCTAATAAATCATTCAAAAACTCGAATTCGATTCTAGAATAGTTTCTTTAGCTTAATATGCAGCATTATTAGGGGGGGAGGGATAGCTCAGTGGTTTGAGCATTGGCCTGCTAAACCCAGGGTTGTGAGTTCAATCCTTGAGGGGGCCACTTGGGGATCTGGGGCAAAATCAGTACTTGGTCCTGCTAGTGAAGGCAGGGGGCTGGACTCGATGACCTTTCAAGGTCCCTTCCAGTTCTAGGAGATGGGATATCTCCATTAATTTTATTTATGGTTCATATTCATTCTCATGGCAACAATTTTTTTCCCCAAAAGTTTCTTAGTTGTAGAATTTATGCCATTGCAAAAACACAATGTTTCAGTTAACCTATTTACTGCTCTTGTTTGACAGAGAACAGAATACCCAAAGAACCTGTAATTAATGGGAAATATTTGCTATTCATCTTGTCATCATTCCTTAAACAATGGAAAGCAAACAGAAATTTTGGCTACAAATATGGTACTGCTTTATACAGGCTTATTATTTATTCAATTCTACAGCAATTTATTGAATGTGGTGTTTAAGAACAAATTAACTGTGCATTTCCAGTAATAAACATCACCCACTATATATGTTTTAATGTATTTTCTTACACAAAGGATAAAAAGCAACCTTGCATTTTTTTAATAGGCATTGATTGTTGTTTATCTCAGCTTTAGAGTGCATTGAAAAAGAAAAATCTCCACATTGGTAGATTTCTAACTTCCAGTACTATAACCACCCCATGGGTAACATAATGTTCCAAGCATATTTCTGAGTGTCAAAAATAATAAAAAAGCTTTTTTTTCAACAATTTTTAAAAATATCCATTTAACAGCCCCCATATGATCCCAGACTTTAAAATGCTCACACATAAATACATAACTTGAAGTTAAGGGGACTACTTGTTCTTAAGGTTTAGCATAGCAGGATGTGGGCTCATTGTGCACAATAGGGGGAAGGAGTTTGGGTGAACAATTCACTGAATAATTTATTTGATGGCTTTGGCTTTTTCTGTTGGTGAATGACTATAAATTTATTAGTCATAATGTATGTTTGGTGAATTCATTTAAGGAAATATTTGGGAGTGTTGTTAGTGAGTGCCCCTTCAAATACTCTGTATGTGACCAAAGTCACATGTTGGGGCTTCTTTTTCCTAATTGAATGACCTATTGTTTAAAAGCACCAGCAGTGCATGAAGAAATCATTCAAGTGTTTAAACATTTCATAGAAGCAGAGCCCTCTAGGGAGACAAAAATAGCAGGAGCTAAGCAGGCCTAAAGAAATGTTAGGATAATTAAAACCTTATTGCTCTGTTTTGTACTAGAAAGATCATATGTACATGGAACTATTGGTTCCACTTACAGATTTTAAAAATAGCTAGGTCACTTCCAGACACAGAAAGAGAATAAACAAGCCAGATTTATGGAGTAGCCTAGCACAGTGGTTCTCAACCAGGGGTACATGTGGGGGTACATCAATTCATCTAGATATTTGCCTAGTTTTACAACAGGTTACATAAAAAGCACAAGCAAAGTCAGTATAAACTAAAACTTCATACAGAAAATGACTTCTTTATACTGACATGTAAGTACAATATTTATATTCCAATTGATTTATAATATTATGGTAAAATGAGAAAGTAAGCAATGTTTCAGTAATAGTTTGCCGTGATACTTCTGTATTTTATGTGTGATTTTTGGTAAGCAAGTAGTTTTTTAAGTGAGGTGAATCTTGGGGGTACGCAAGACAAATCAGACTCCTGAAAGGGGAACAGTCGTCTAGAAAGGTTGAGAGCCACTGGTCTAGCACACTTTTATATTCGGTTTTCTCTTGGCACATCCACTAACTGAATATTTACATAAGGTGGTTAGGGAGCAGGTCTGGTGCAGATATGCTCATTCACACATGAGCACAATGAGTTCATATTTGCATAAATAGAAGTCCTCTGCAAAAGCAAAAAAAGGTACACCAACAGGTGAATTGAATGGCAAGTCAAATGTAATGAACATGTTTGCAAATAGTTTTACATGTTCAGTTCCTGAGACTGCACAAGGCACACTATCTATTTTATTTCCTTTTATTTTTTAATAAGTAGACTGTTTCAATGCGCACATAAGGCCTTATCCAAAGCCCACTGAAGTCAACTGAAAGATTCCTATTGCTTTCAGGTGACATTTAGTTTAGGCACATGGAGCTCAGTGGGAATGAAATATTTTATAAGAGTCTAAGATGCCATCTGAAAGTCTATTATTAATTTCCTTATTTGCTGAATCCAACAGGCAACAAAAATGTCTGAGTTCAGACCTTTAGATTGCAGTGTGTAATGTTTATGCATGTGAAGATCAGCTGCATCTTTGAAGAATTACTTTTGTTCAACCTCAAAATAGGAAAAATATATTCTGAGTCTCAATCTGTGTGAAATAACAGAAGGAACATCACTGTGATGTTCTAGCAAAAAGAAAGTAAAAGCGCCCAACACAGAAAGAGACAGGAGAGTCAATAATTTAAATATACATTAAAAATATGTACTTATCACTGAAAAGCACATATATATCCTGATTTGAAATTAACCAAATGGGTTCACAGAGCAGTCAATTCCAAACACCATGAGCAGGATCCTAAGCTAATGTGAATTGGCATTCATGGAGCTACATGGGTCTTAAAAGATAACTTGTTCTCCCCCACCTGCTGGTCTGTGTATCCATCTGTTGTTTCTTATCTTATACTTAGATTGTAAACTCACTGGGGCATCTTTTTGTTCTGTGTTTGTACAGAGCCTAGCACAATTGGACCCTGGTCCATGACTAGTGCTATAGGCACTACAATAATAAATTGATTTTCATGTATTTTACATTAAATCATTTGTTTGCAGCTTCTAAAGTTACATGTCTGGGTTTACTGATATCCAGCACATTTTAAATAATGCTTAGTGTAAAAAAAGAAGGCATTATATTATTTTAAATCCCATCAGAAGTTTACTAACAGCAGGCTAAAAAAGCACACAGGTGTCACCAGAGTGAAAGACAATTTATTCTACTGGGTAATGCAGCTGTTCACCTTTTCACAAGAGAAATGGCACAGCAATGTGGCACAGGGTACTGCCAAATCCCATGATCAGGCACTTGTTGGGTGAATGGATTCTATCCTGTAAACTTCAAAACACAGAATATATCATCTTACATATATGCTTGTACTACACAGGACTTCATTGCACACTTCTTGATCTACAGGTCTGCTCTCTTTCTTTTTTTTTTTCCATTTCAACTACTTTTTTTTGCCAATACTATTGCATTCTTCTTTATTCTGAACCTTATTACCCCTGAAGTTAAAATACACTTCCTCAGTTCGCCATAAATATTTCATACACTTTCCTGGGTGGTAGGAAGAAAATATAACCTTTTGCATTGAGGTATTCAAAATACAATTCCTGTTTGTTAGGATTTCCAGAGTAACCTGCCCACCCAATCTAAACCATTAGGTGCACTGTGTATGTGTCTTAAAGAGAGAAGGTGGGTGAGGTAATATCCTTTATTGGATCAGCTTGTGTTGGTGCATGAGAAGGGATGTTGATCCAATAAAATATATTACCTCACCTATCTCGTGTCTCTAATACCCTAGGATCAACATGGCTGCAGCTACACCACATACAATGTATGTGTCTTGGTTATCATGTTTGCCTCTTCTATAAGCCTAATAAAGAAGCTAAAGGTGAAATTGTGGACCCGTGGAAATAATGGCAAAAGTCCCAGTGACTTAAATGGGGCCAGCATTTCACCTTAAGTAGTTCTGTGACAAAAACCCAGTTGCCTAAAATCATTTCTATTTTGAATGCATTACTAATATAGTACACATCTCTCTTCCCTTCGTGTTGCAACAGGGGGATCATCTACAGTACAACAATGTAAGTATGGTTAGTAGATGAGTCCAACCACCAGGGTTTCTGCCCTTTTTTTTTTTTTTGTTGGAACTCCATTCCAGTGGATTAGTGACCGGGTGCTCTCTCCACCACGTGTTCCCTTTATATCACATTCTGGCAGTAGCTGTAACCTCTCCTTTTCTCTCTCCTGCTTTTCATTGTCTGTTCCTTTTTAACTATCTCTACTCTTGCTTTGTCTGGTTGGGGGTGGGGAGAGGAGTTGCCTTCCATCCTGATGCTGTGTGAACACACTCACTCACTCACTCCCCTTTGCTTTGTAAAGGTCTCACACAAGAAGATACTAAAGAAGCTCAGTAGCATGGGGTGAGAGGCAAAGCATTGTCTTGGATCATAAACTGGGTAAGAGACAGAAAGCAAAGAGTAGGATTAAATGGTCAGTTTTCATCATGGTGAAAGGCTAAATGGCAGGATGATCTATGTATTGTATTTAATGTGGTTATTAATCTAAAAAGTGGGGTGAGTAGTGAAGTAGCAAAACTTGCAGATAGGTTTGTGCTATGTAGGTTAATTAGGATCAGAGAGGAATATGAGGAAATTCAGAAAAAGCTAAACAAGCGAGGTGAATGGCAAATGAAAGTCAGTGTTAAATGCAAAGTGATCCACAGTGGGAGGAAAAACTTAGACTCCTGTAATGTGTAAGAGAAATTTAAGTTAACTGTATCCACTCAAGAAATGGACCATTTACCTCTGTTAAAACCTCTGCTCAATGCTCAACTGTGGCCAGAAAGTTAACAAGCTGTTAGGATGTTCTGTTCTATGTATGTTCATATACCATGCTCATCATATAGGACACATAAGGAAAGGAATGGTGAAGAACACAAAGAATATTATAATGCCTTTATAAGTCAATGGTACAGGCTCCTCTGGAATAGTGTGTGTGATATTGGTCACCTTGGCTCAAAAAGGATATTGCTGAACTAGCTGGGCTTCAGAGAAAGACAACAAGAATAATGAAGAGCCTGGAAAAACTCCCATGAAGAGAGATTGGAAAGACTGGGATCCTTTACCTCGAAAGAAGATGAATAAGCAGGGACATGACAAAAGCATATGAAATAATGAATGGCTTAGAGAAAGTGGATTGGGACTTCAGATTTTTCTATCTCAATATAAGAAAAAGGGGCCATTCAATTAAAGTGGCAAATTCAAAATTGATAGAAGGAAATACTTGTTTCACAGGAGAGGTAGTTACACTGTCTATTCATTGTCACAGGAAGTTATTGAGAATAAGAATTTAAGATTCAAAAATGGATTGGACACTTAGATGGATATCATTATCTAGAGTTACAAACAATTTTATAATAAACTTTGTGGAAGGGCTATTAAACCTCATTGATCAGGCTAAATTCTGACTATTAGAGATCAGGATTCGACATAGTGTGGAGGGAAATTACCCCATATCTGCCTACTGTGAGGTTCTTCCTCCTTCCTCCAAAGCAGCTGGTGCTGGCTACTGTTGCAGACAGGATACCGAATGAGACAGACAGGTCTGATCATAGTATGGTAATTCCTATGCTCCTAGATATATCCTTTCCACTTGCCAAAAACCTGCAAACTCATCCTGAGCTCTGAAAGGCAAGCTATGTATTTCAGGTTCAGTGCAAACATCACTAGACACGGTCTGTGGGCCAATTTTTTCTTAGTTACACCCGGGCCCTGTGCAACCCCATTGCCTTCAAATGATTGCAGAATTTGGATCTACTATTATAGCTTAGTTAAAAATATTTTTGACAGATCTGGATGCCAATCATGCGAAAACCTATGCACATGCTTAATTTTACTCACTGTGAGTAGTCTCATTGATGTGTGTAGGTCTTTGAAGGATGAGGGCCCAGAATGACTCATGTTTTCATAGATGAAATGACTCTTCAGTGCTAATAGTGTAAGAATAAACATTGATTTAGTTGTTAAAGTTAACAGACAACACTTTGGGTACTTAACAGGGACCAGAGCTGTTGGTTAAGAAAATGCCACACTCATATATTCACACCCTCATTCTTGAAGTTTTTCTTTATTTTATTTTATTTTTTTTTAATTTGGTCAGTCAGGTTTTTACTTTCTGGGCGGTGTGGTGTTTCTATCCTCATTTCCCTCTTGGTCCTACTCTCTACCCATCACTTTCTTCTTCCCATCCATTTCCCTCCTTCTCTAGTCCTCTTGAGATGGAGCTGGAAGATTGGCAACCCTTTGTCTCATACATTTATAATAAATGTCACCTTTCCCCTCAGGATTTAGCAATCTCAAAAAGTAAATGACAGAGGAACACTTCCCATACTTTATGTTCTATTTTTACAGTTTAGTTCTTAAAAGACTAAATTAGTTCTGTCATTCAGTCATTACTCTTTAGCTGGTGACGTAGTTTAAATGTCAGTTCTCCAGGTTTGTTTTGTGGGGTTTTTTGTTTAACACATTTGCTTATCACCTTAATAACTGAATGGAGGAAAACAAACACCTGAATTTTAACTCCATCTGCAGTTTATTTGTTCTGAAATATAATTCTAGCATCACTGTGTGGATGGCTGAAACCCGAATACTTTGGTCGAGGAGCGGAGCTGTGGGGTAAAGACTAGCTCAAAGGGTTGGTGGTCCCGAATCCTGCAGTTGGCTCTAGGCCTGGAAATCTGCTTTTGAAACAAAGCTAGCTTTTTGCAGTGCTTGTATAAAGTCAGCTACCCCACCACCCTCAGCCTGGTAGCTTACATGGGCCATAGATCTCATTACTTGCAATACAGTAGAATCTAGAGGCACCAATCCAGATCAGGACTTTTTTATGCTTAGTGTTGTACAAACAGACCCTTCCCAAAAGCGTAAAGAAATAAGACTAAGGACGGGAGGGGGGGAAGAGGCACAGAGGTGACTTGACTTGTCTAAGGTCACCCAAAGGGTCAGTGACAGACCCAGGAATAGAATCCAGGTTCTCTAAAGGTAAGACTTACACTGCAATTAGACATCCACAGCTGGCCCATGCCAACTAACTTGGGCTCATGGGACTTGGGCTGTGGTGCTGTTTCATTGCAGTGTAGAATTCCAGGCTTGGCTGCAGCCCAAGCTCTGGGATTCTCCCACCTTACATGCCAAGCCCAGAAGTCTACACTGCAATGAAACAGCCCTGCACCCAGAGACTGGTGAGCCTGAGTCAGCTGGCATTGGCCAGCCATGGGTTTTTATTGTCGTGTAGACAGACATACCCTAGGTTCACCTCTTGTTCCCTATCTACTGAACAAGTGTTGGATCCCAAGATGAGTAAGGGTTTGTGGAATCAGACTCTTCCTCTTGTTCTTGGCCAATGGGGCACTGTAGTTACAAGATGGAGTCTGCAGAGTAGGTGGCTCCAGCCAAAAAAGGCGCATGCTGGATTGCAGCAGGGAAACTCCCTTCCACTCCCGGCACCTATTCCAGCCCCCCAGAATAATACAATGAATATAGGAAAGGGAAATATTTATTTACAGAGGGATGAATGGAGGAAAACAACAGGGGCAGAAGTTAGGGGGAGCAGAAAAATAGGGTTACATCCAACATAAGGATCCATTGGCCCAGTGGTATCATAATATGTAAGGGCAAACATGGAGCAAGGCATCTAGACTAAGAGTTCAGGAATCCTGGGCAGATTTTTAGCCCAGCAATGAGTCTTGGGTGCTCCTAATCGTCTTGGCAGCAGTAAACTTCCTCAACAAATCCCTTCGCTGGCCTCTTCTGCTGTTCTCTGCAAACCCACACAGAGAAACAACTTTCCTTCTTATTCCCAATGCAAAGTCACAAACCCCAGTACTCACAGCCCCATACAACTGAGTGACAGTGATAGTGGGTCCAGTTCAGGTTTGTCCTTTTCATGATTCTCCTCCTGGCTCCTGTTCTGGGATTCCCCAGTCGGCCACTCTGTCCCTCACAGGCTTCAGGCTGGTCCTCAGTCTAAACTTCACTACATGAGGGCCTGCAAGCTGTAGGCCTTCTTGTCTGGAGCTACAGACACACACAGCCTGTTGCTCTCCACCCTTCACTCTCCTCCCATGAAACAATCAGCACTTTTTCTGTCTCAGGATGAGGTGTTACAGGGTCCATGCTCTCTAAACCCCAAGGAGGTTACATTCTGATTTGGTTTTATTTATTTTTCTCTATGAATCAAAAGGGAAGTTTTCTGAGGAAAAAACTCTTTATTCAATAAAAGTAAAATATTAGCTTCAGAACTGAGGGGAAGGTGAGACACAGATTATTTTTATGTCAGTGATGCAGCATCACCCCTTGTAGATCTGGATACCACATGCCATGCCTTAATAAGTAGCCCTCACAATAGGGGGGGATGTTGATGTTAATAGAGAAAAAATGAATTTGGCAGTGTCCCTTCTTTCACCCCAAAAACAAGCTGTCATGATAACGGAGGCAGACAGTTCTGGTATGTCGTAAGCACAAGAGTGTACGAAGTGTGTGTTCATTTCAACAGCATCTACAGCATTTTGCACCTGTTCCAGATTTGGGGGGGGGTGAGGGTAGCTGTAAAAATTCAGATCCAGACAATTCAGTCGGCAACCCACAAGCTCTCCCTTACTTTCTTCCAGCAAAAAAAATAAAATAAAATAAAAACCCCAACAGCCTGAATGACGTGAACTTGAAAGATGGTATGGGCCTATCACCCCACGTAAAACAAAACAAATGAGTGTAACAATATGTCACTAGATCTCATTAGAATCCCATTAGATCTCCAGACACTTCTGTCTGCCTAGGTAGTAGTACTTCCCTGTAGTTGTCTTTTTCTTCTTTATTTGGCCAAGAGGCTGTAACATTTCTTGGAGATGTGATCCTGGTCATGTTCATCTGGCCTTTGTGTTCTTCAGATTGGGTTATTGCAATGAACCCTACATAGGTTTACCCTGGAAGACCACTCAAACTTCAATTTGTACAGAATGCAACTACCTGCTTTCTTAGTGGTTTTTCTCTCCAATTTTGCTGTTTTCTATAAAAGTGAATATTATCAACCATAGAGAATCTAACACTAAATGTTGACTGGAATTCTTGAGTGAGAATATGCTGTCATTTATAAACTACTTACAATGAGCTGCCCCAGTTTAAGATGTCACCAGAACTCCAGGAGGGCAGTTTTTATATCCTCTGGGACCATCTATGATTTTGATATAAAAGATTTTCCATCCCAACAAGATGAAAATGTGGCATGTACTGTCATCTGTCATGCTGTTTAATGCTGGCTATCTCTACCATTTCCTTCATTCTACCTTGGATCAGTTGAAAGAATGGGGACTGTTCTGACAGTTAAGTGGAGCTTAACTTTAAAAAAAAAATAACAGTAAGGGCTGCCTTAAACCTACAACATCCAGAAAATAATTCAGAACCAAGGATGCCACAATAACCCAGATCAACCCCATGTACCTAGATACTACAGTATATCTCAAGATCCTGAAAACAGAACACTGAGTAATGTGAGATATCACTGGGCAAATATTAATTCCACTAATATGAGCCAAGTATTGTTCAGTATATGCAGGCATGGCAGACCAGCCATGTGAATTTCCAAAACTTCTGGTATGTGATAACACAGGAATTGCTAGTTAACTCTCATTGGTATAACTGATGAAGATGCATGAAGGCTGGTATAACAGCTTCTGATTTCCCTGGTGCTGTCTGGAGCAGATACCTGCTAAAGGCAGTGGAGGATTATTGCTGCAATCAAGCAGGGAAGCTGTAAGTGCTGCAGTGTTAGTTAATGCATATTTGCCACCCGTCTCCACACTATGACTGCCAGTAGCCTGGCTGAAAACTTCCACATCCAGCAGCACTGCACTGTGGATTACCAAGACCTCTCATAGTGTCTAATCCTGGTCACTAGGGCATCTACGCTATAGGCAAGTAGACTGCTTCTTCTCACTAGCTTCAAGGGAGCAGCCTGCAGAAGCAACAGTGACAGTGAGGAGGTGAAAGATATGAGTTATATAGTGCCAGGGTGGAGTTGCAACACCAGGGGGGAAATATTGAAGACACACATGACCTTGGAGCAACGTTGAAGAGAGTGAAAGGAGACAGGGCCTCGAGGTGGGCAAAGAGAGTTGGGGAGGTAAATGAGAGAAGGAGGATGGGAAAATGATGGAGAATTAGATGATATGGGGGAAACATAAGGGCTGACTGACTCAGAAAAGAGAGAAATTAGATTTACAAGAGGTGAAAAAGGAGGGAAAATTAAACTTAAGAAAACCTGTGACACCGAAAGAGTGAAGGACAGATATATTGAGCTTTAGGAGGGACTATAGAGGATAGAAAGAAAAAAGTAAAAACAGAGGGAAAAGGAAATGGATAGCAAATTAACTTAACATTTTGAATATTTATTTAATGGTGGTTTGGCTGTATCCACAACAACCAACCAAACAAACAAAAAATGAAAGAAAGGGATTATACATTTATTGGGCTTCCATGATTTTTTCAGAGCAAATTTGCCCATTTTACAAGCAGATTTAATGCAGACCCTAACTTTTGAAAATACTTGTTTGAATGTTTTCCTCTCTCATGCTTGCTTGTAGTTGCATTGAGTGCATCTCTATCAGCATTGTATTTCATTTCAGTTTGAACATGAATAGACCCAATATAACGTGCACTGCCTTACACAACAAATAGAATAGTGAATGAAGATGCAAGCAATCTGAGCAGTGAAGGTACAGGGTGACTCTTTAGAACTGTCCAGTCTATACCAATTCAGGTAGCATCACCGACACAAATAATCAATAGCCTGTTTTGTTTTATTCCATTTTCAGCTTGTAATAGCAATAATAACCTTAGTACAGATCATTTAATGAGGAATGACATTGAGCTAGTGTTAACAGCCCTGGACCATGCATCAGGCTATCAACTTCTCTTAGCCAGTCATTCTCAGGAAATGCTCCCTGCCCTTAGTTAACCCATCATTCCTGATTTAAAAGTCAGATACAAGAGGAGTTGGTGGCAGTTTTGAGCTGTGTGGTCCTCATGGTCAGGTGAATGACTACTCAGGGAAGGAATATGTTTTGGCCAAGGGAAAAATCCCATTAATTTATTATTTTTCAAGGATCTCCTGAGTGGAGTCCCTGAGGAAGGATACTGGTAGAGGGGTTGCTACTTGTCATCTTTCTAATTTCTGCAGTAGGGATTAACATGTCTATACTTAAGAAGATAGGAAGCATCCTTTATTATTAATTTGTTTGCATTCGTGCAGTGCCTGTAAGCCCCAGTCCTGGGCCAGGACCCCATTGGGGTAGGTGCTCTACAAACACAAAAACAAATCCCCAGTCCCTACCCCCAAAGGGTTTAAACCTCAGTAGAAGTGTAAAGGGTATAATACTATTTTGATTGTGACTAGGCAAGGGGAATCAAGTCCCATTAGAAGACTCTAATTGTTGATGACTCCATTTTTTCTTGATAAATGCTGCCCTGTTGCTATTTTTTCCCCCTTTGGGTCAGTTTTTGTTTGTTTGTTTTTCATCCAACAAACTGCTTCCTTCAAGCATTTTCCTCAGAAAAGTAACCTCAGGACCTCGGTTTCTCCCTCACGTGAAATGCTTCTGGGTTTAATTATGCCACTGGTTTATTATTATTATGTAGAATCCAACAATTCTTTTAGCCAGAAAATATAATTAAGGCAAGATGAGGTTAGGATCAAATTAAACGAGAATGGAAGGGCACTCTGACCCACCCGGTGAGGTCAAACCTCTCCGTCTCAATTGTCGATTATTTTAAAGTTCATATTTAAGAGCTGCTGTGGGTGTGAGAAGGAAATATAGTAAAACAATTATTTTCCTATGTCAGCACAAGGAAAGAGAATACCCTAGAACATTAGATATAAGAGAGTTTTAACCATAAAATAGATCACATTTAAACGATAAAATAAAATGTCATATTTAAGTATATGAATGGTTTGGACTGAAGTGTGGGTTAGTTGGAGTGTTCACATTTCAGAGAGACACTAGCACATATGATAGCCAGGTTACTGAATGACCCTTTCTAGACTTCTGGTGTGATTTGCAAATGCCAGTCTACTGATACCTCTTAAAATACTGTAGTTGTCTTATTAAATCCCCTTCATGCCTGGGAGAAGCTACCTGTAAACATCTGCAAAACTAACTCACTGTCCTTCTTCAAACCCTCAACAAAGCTCTACTGTGCCATAAGGTGTACAAAACACTTGACAACAGTTAGGCTGCTGGTATGCTGAAACCACAGCCAATCATGCTGCCCATTAGTGTCTCATTGATAGTTTCCTTGTACTCCCCAATCTGTCTGAATTCATCTGTTGTCTCTTGTCTTATATTCAGATTGGAAGCTCTTTGCATAACACTGCTCTACAGCCAAAATGCTTCTGAAATAAATGTAGTCAAACTTTACTAATTCTGGGTCACTGAGAATGAAAATGATGCTTAAAATTGTTGATTGGCTCTAGTTTTCAAGATATGCTATTGGGTCAGTATATACGACCCTTGACTTGGGAATGGCGGAGGATAAGTGAGTTATAAAGGGAAGGGATCTCAATTTAAACCAGAAATGACTAAAATACATCTTTGACTGGATCTATGAATAAATCTATGACTGGGTTTGGACAGTACTTGCTTTTTAGGCAAAACAATGAATGATGCAATCTGAAACTGGTATTGCGTCATACATGATATGAATTGCATCATGTTATTTCTAGAAGTCATGGATGATGCAATCATAACGAAGCTTCCATCACTCTGCTGAACAAATTGCCCTATATCAGCTCTAGAAATCATCCAGTGTCGTGCTCTCTTATTTGTCAGTGTTTGATTTTGCAAAGGGACACATTTCTGTTTAGCCAAAGTGAGCAGAGATGCCTCGTACTTGTCTGAACAGTGCAGATAACTTCTGCTATGTTTGTGGTGAAGTGTCTTTTGCATCAGAAAAGCGCAGTATAACCACTCTGCTTAAGAAAGCCTATCACCTTTATTTTGGCTGCAAACTTGGAGATCAGGACAAGAGGTGGGCCCTACACATATGCTGCAACACTTGTGCAACAAAATCTTCGCCAGTGGTTGAACAGGAAAAGGAAATCTACGCCTTTTGCAGTGCCAATGATTTGGAGAGAGCCAACAGATCATACCAGCAATTGTTACTTCTGCATGGTGCCTCCAGTTGGGAAAGGTGTGTCAAAGAAGAAAAAGTGGACTGTGCATTATCCAAACATTCCATCAGCTATACGCCCAGTACCCCACGGAGAAGGACTGCCGGTTCCTGATGCACCAGAATCATTCTCACTTGAGTCAGATGAGGAAGAGGATGAAACTTCTGGTCCTGAACCATCAATGTCACAGGACCCACATTTTCTCCCATCCTCCTCCTCTGAACCACACCTCATAACACAAGGTGAACTGAATGACCTTGTCAGGGATTTGGAACTACCCAAGAGTAAGGCAGAGCTGTTGGGCTCCAGACTACAGCAGTGGAATCTCCTGGCAGGTGATGTTAGGGTTTCTATGTTCCGTGACCGTCAAAAGGATCTTGTCCCATTCTTCTTCATGGAAGGTGATCTTGTAGCCTGCAACAACATCGATGGTGTGATGGCAGCCCTCAACATCGTTCACGATCCAGATGAATGGAGACTGTTCATTGATTCATCCAAGACGAGTCTTAAAGCTGTTTTACTGCATAATGGTAATGTTTTGCCATCAATTCCAGTTGGTCATGCAGTCCATATGAAGGAAACCTATGACAACATGAAACAACTTTTGAGGTGCATAAACTATGACCAACATCAGTGGCAGCATTGTGGCGATTTGAAGGTTGTTGCTCTCTTGCTTGGTCTGCAGACTGGATACACAAAGTACTGCTGTTTTCTCTGCGAATGGGATAGTCGTGCAAGAGATTCCCACTACATCAAGAAAGATTGGCCACTCCGACAGTCATTGGAGCCTGGGAGGGAAAGTGTTCAGCATCCACCACTTGTTGAATGAAGGAAGATTTTGTTACCACCCTTACACATCAAGCTGGGTCTGATGAAGAACTTTGTCAAGGCCATTGACAAAACACAAGCAGCTTTCAAGTACCTCCGTGGAAAATTTCCAAGGTTAAGTGAAGCTAAGAAAAAGGAAGGTGTCTTTGTTGGTCCTCAGATTCGTGAACTTCTTCGAGATGATGCATTTGACCATGCACTGCGTGGCAAGGAAAAGACGGCATGGAAAGCCTTCCAGTTAGTGGCAATAAATTTTCTCGGAAACAACAAGGCAGACAACTACAGGTTGTTGGTGGAAAACCTCCTCAAGGCATACAAAAGCCTTGGTTGCAACATGTCACTAAAGATACATTTTTTGCACTCTCATCTAGATTTTTTTCCACCGAACTGCGGAGCAGTGAGCGATGAGCACGGCGAGCAATTTCACTAGGACATTGCAACAATGGAGAAACGCTATCAGGGCAAATGGAGCCCATCAATGCTTGCAGACTATTGCTGGACAGTGACAAGAGATGCTCCATTTAATGAATACAAGAGACAAGCCAAGAAGCGCCGAGTAGACATTGAATAGGACTAAACTATGTACATAATAGTTTCTTGCTTTTTTTTCATACTAAATTTTATTTATATAACCCTTTTGCTGATTTTTAAAGTGTTACATAAACAGGACAGGTGAAATATTATCATGTAAAGCAACCATAAACACATGAAAAGACCTAGGTTTACAATTTAGGATTAAAACTCTATTATCTACACAATATACATAGACATAAAATGTAAAAACTTAAATATCTTAGAAACAGTAGCCAATCAGTTGTTTTAATTGTCATATTTGAATTCAGCACATAAGACATAATAAATAGCACATTTTATCTCTGAAGCAGACGACTTCTCAAAAATTGTAGACCAGTGTAAGGGAATGTCCTGGCCCTTGACTAGGAATCCTAAGTGCTACAATAATAAATATTACAACAACAAGGAACCCGCAGTCCTACTAAGCTCTTCAAGAAGCCCCCATTACCCTATTCATAACAAAAAGATCTGGGTAGTGCTAGCTCACAGTGGAGTGCTGCTTCCTGAGCAAAAAGGCTGGATAGGAAATACAAAAGGGACAGCAGCCCACCTCAGGCTGAACAGGGGGATCGCAGAAGAGGCAAAATGGAAAAAAAAGAACAATTGAGAGCTGATGTGGATGGACTACTGAAAAGCATATAACCACGTCCAACACTTGTAGATCATTGAGATACTGAAAATGTGCAAGGTTCATGCAAAAATCATTTTCTTTCTGCAGCAATCACTGGTTAACTGGAACACTTGAGCCAACCTGGAAGGGACTTTCATTGATGAGGTCCAAATCAAAAGAGGAATCTTTCAGGGGGATTCTTTTATAATCAGTCCTGTTCATTGTAGCAATGCTGTAATTGACATGGGTGCTTCCTGAGATAAATTATAGTTGTTGCTCTTTGCTGATATAATCAGTTGTTATACATGGATGATCTGAAACAATATATCTGATAACAAAAAGGAGATAGAGATTGACGTGAATATATAAAGCTATGTATTGGCTTGATGAAATCTGCATTGACATCTGTAAAGAGGGCCAAACTGGTACAATCAGATGGCATACAAAGTTAATGAAGGTACAATCCAAGATCTCTCTCAGCATGTCTCCTGCTAATGTCTTGGAATTAGGGAACTGTCAGAGTTACAACATAAGGAAGTCAAAGAGTAAGAAAGAGTATTACAGATAAATGAAAAGTGTACTGTAAGGACAAAACTCAACTTGAAGAATTTAATCTGAGCCATTAATACATGGGTAATACCAATAGTACAATACACTGCTGGAGTAATCAGGAGGAGAATAAAAAATCTGACATCCAGACGAGAACATCTGGATGTGGGTCCAATGATGTGATGGAGGGAAAATGTCTCCTATCTGTAGAGGAAGCAACTGACAAGGAAAGATATAACTTCAAAATATATGAGGAGCCAGCCAGAGAAGAAGATCATCTGGTCGCCATCACACACAATGGCTGAGGGAGCATCCCAGCCCAAGGAAGCATTAAAGAAAGGAGAAAGCAAATTGCCACAGAGAGACTCAAAAGATTTACCCGGAAATCAATGTACAGACAGTGGTGGAGAGAGATCAAAGCCATTAGTGATAGAATATTAACATTCATGCCTTGTAGGAGAATACCTTGAGAGAGACAGAGAGCCTCATTACAAAAAACAAGAACAAAGACAATCACACAGATCACTTGAGCATGTGAAGCAATTCCTAAAGGCATGAATATGAGCATCTCAAGAACGTGTTAAGAGTGCAGGACATGATGATTAGTGGCCTCCAGAAGACAGGGCTCCAAGACTCTGTGAGAATTTTAAGAAAAGTCAAAGGAGAACCAGTGCTTGTGAGCACTTAAAATGCAGGAATTTTGCAGAGGGCTTAACCAAACTCCTAGCTACCCAAATCTATGGGGTAGGCTCATGGCCAGGATTGACTCGTGATAAATTTTAAACCGTATCTTTCCTCCTTTTTATGCTTAAAAATCTTCTATGTTGTGAAGGCTATTTGCTTAAAAAAGAAAAAAAAATCCCCCTGATGTAATAATGAGGGATGATGGCAATGAAGATGACAATAACTATAGCATCCCAAAGAAGGACCTATAACTTAGGGCCAGAATAAAGTTAGGAATTAGAGGCACCAGTTCCTGGAGTCATGTGACGAGATTAGAATCTCATACTTCATTTAAAAATTGTACATTTCTAGTGCCATGGTTGAAGAGGAGAACTTGAAAACATGATTCAAGCTCTTTTAGTCTCCTCTTGTAAAATAGTCCTCCATTCCCAGGATCATCTTAATAGCCCTCTTCTGCACCTGTTCCAGTTTTGAGTTTATCCAACTCCTAAAGTAACACATATATAACAAAGAACATGTTTGAAATATTGAATACTTTTCTTATTTCAAGTATGTGAAAATGTTTACTCGTAAAATAAGAGATTTTTCTACTACTTGTAATAAGAACCTATAAAAATCTAAAAAAATCTACTGTATGATTCTTTGTCTACATAGTTTAGAACACAATGGAATGTTAATAGTATATATGGCAAAGCACATTATAAAAAGGAAAGCAACTTCCTTATTGATCTCTACATCTGTGTGTATATTGTACAGAGTGACTGCAGGCATTTGAATATGGAAATATTTAGCGAAGTCCATTGTGGGAGCTTCATTGTTGGAAATGCTCAAAAGTAGACTAGTAATATTAATAGCTCTCTCATTTAAAAAGCACTCATGTGAATAACAACTGAAGAACTGGGCTCTTAAACTAATTAGGCTAGATAAGACATTGGAAAAAAATCTACTTGTACTGCAGGGGAGTAGGAATTATTTAGTCTTTCCCCACTCTAATATCTGTGGTTATGTGATGCTGTAAAAACCAGCAGCATTTCTGGCTGCCTTGAAAGCTTTGCTTAATTATTGTGACTAATCTCTCCTCCCAGTTGGTGAGAGATTGGATGTCTCTGTTTCGTAAAGTACACTAGAGTACACAGACTTAGTATCTTTCCATATCAGAGTACATTATTTTACAGCAGCTGCCTTCTGTGGGGATTAAGCTTTAGGGATATCTTGGGTGTTCTCTCATTTAAAAAATGCAAATGATAAATTATATCATGTCAGTAACTAATATTGATTATTTTAATTCACTCCTACTTAGCAGAGATCCAGTTCAGAACAGAGTAGATTAGATAATAGAGCAATTTGCATACAGTATAAATTTGAAATATTTTTTTTGCCTTGTGTTATGACATTTTTCATTAAGCATGCATAAAGCAATTATAGTAAGGCTGGGAGTTAACAAAGGGCCCAACAGAGTTAGGCGCCCAATTCCATTGTCCTTCAGTGGAAATTGAGTACCTACCACCCACAGAATCCTTTGAAAAACCCTGCCTTCATATCACAACATCTGCTACCCTCCCTCTCCACATCTTAAAAAGGTGAAAATAGAACACCTGGCACTTTGAAAGAAGCTGGGCAGCACGGGGGAAGAGGTGCATCTTCCCTGACTGATATATTCTTTTCATGCCGTTCCTAACCCTTGCCATTCATTATATTATGAGCTGTTTGCATTTTAAACAGCATTTTGTATGAAGATGAGGTTTGCATCACTTTGTTGGATAGTCTCCTGCAAAGTCTGAAAGTGACACCTCATTTAGAAGTCCTGCAGAATTTAAGACTGATAACTTTTCTGTAGACTCTGTAACCAACCTGTACAAATCTATAGTAAGGTTATAATTTAAAAACAATTGGGAATGAATATTATCAGGTGTACTATAGTCATCCTTAAAAACTCAACATTCATGCCCGGTTACCATGAAGTGGTACCATTATCGGATCTCTCAGATGTATCCATCTAAGGTTCTTTTATGACCCTGGTTACTGTAGTACCAGAGTGCCTCACAATTTTTAATATATTTATCCTCACAACTTTTGTAAGGTAGGGAAGTGCTACATTGCCAGTTTTTCAGATGCGGAACTGAGGCACAAAGAGACTAAGGGCTTGTCTACATGAAAAATTAGAACTGCAACAAACTGGGATGTGAATCTACCCCACTCCACCCTGCCATGGTCTGTCTGTGTGCACCCTGCTGAGGTATATTAACAGTTCGTTAGAGTGATTTAACTAATCCTCTTTAAAACAGGACTAGCTCAAAGACCATTAACAAACTGTTAACATGCCTTAGGAGGGTGCACATAGACAGTTAGACCATGGCAGGCTAGTGCAGAGTTGTCTGACACCCAGGCAGTCCACAATCTAATTGTTCGTGTAGACAAGCCCTAAGGCCATTTAGGGTTCTGGGGCAAAAATCTGTCAGGGACAGTACTTGTCCTGCTGTGAAGGCAGGGGACTGGACTCGATGACCTTTTAAGGTCCCTTCAAAGTTACATTATTGTCCTATGATCTGTGCTTACAGCTTGGTATTATGCATGAACTTTTTACTAAAAGATATGGCAACTGTGCAAGGTGATGTGTTATACAAGCGGATTTGATAGACACAGTCCTTAAAAGAACTTTGTCTACATTCTACTAAATTCATTCCAAGCTCGTGGTGAAGACATCTGCTACTCAAAATATCTTATACAGAGAAGCCCAGGTGATTGCCCCATCCTCATCACCATAAGGTTAAGCTCTGATGCACCCTGGCATAGCAACCCCAAAACACAAGGAAATCAAAGCAAGACATGCAGGTAAGTAGTCAATCAAAACAAGCAATAACCATGCACTAGTTAAGTCAGCAACAATCTGAACAAAACAGTACAAATAGTAGGTATATAGCAGCAGGCCCTGAATAACTGCAAATGCCCAATGCTATGTATAGACACACACACAGGGGAACAGGAACTGGAGCAGAGTTCAGGGAGCAGGAAACAAACAGGAATAGGGAGCAAGAAGCAGGAAGGCAACATGCTCACCAGTCATCAGAACACCTAGGAACAATGAATGCAGGCCATACTTAAAGAGTGGTGAACTGTATCCTGGAAAGCACCAAGTCTGAAAAAGATTTAGGGGTCACAGTAGACAAGCAACTCCAACATGAGTTCCCAATACACTGTTGTGGCAAAAAGGGCTAATCTGATTCTTAGATGTATAAACAGGGGAGTGGTGAGTAGGGAGGTGATTTTTATTTCTGTATACAGGATTGGTGAAATTGGAGTATTGCATCCAATTCTGGTGTCCACATCTTAAAAAGGATATAGAGAAAGTAAAGATTGCAGAACAGAGTCACAAAAATGAGTTGAGGGTTGGAAAAATGCCTTAAAGTGAGAGGTTTCAAGAGATCAATCTGTTTAGATTATCAAAAACATTGAGAGGTGACTTGCTTAGTGTCTAGGTACCTTTACGGGTACTAAAAAATGAAAGAGCATTTTATATTGAAATAACACTGAAATTTTCACTTTGCTTTGAAAAGTTGATACAAAGTGATGTCCAGTTGGAAAATCCAAACAAAATCAATAGTTTCCCATGTAAAACTTTTTTTGATTTAAATTAAACCCAAATGTTTTGATTATGTGGGGAAATGTGTTTTGGTCCATATATTTCAGCCAGTTCCAGAGAAATTCTTTCTCTACACAAACAGCAGATAGGCAAGAGTACCTATTTGCTTCTAGTGGGTGGAGCACTGGACAGGGCACAGGAGCTCTGCGTTCAATTCCTGGCTCTGCCATTGCCCGTGATTGACCACAGGCAAATCAGTTACCTCCTTGTGCTTCAGTTTCCTCATCCATGATAGTGATAAGAGGTTTGTGATCTAATGCTCAGAAGCATTAAAGTATTAATCATTATGCCAACATCAGTATTTCTGGTGGTCAAATAATTGCCCTGTCATCCTACATCTATTTCATTCAGTTTCCGTACTTTGTCAGGTGTTCATTGGGTGTGTTGGAAAAAGTCAGTCTATCAGGGAAAGTGTAATTGTGCTCTTCCAGTTCAAGACATACAGCTTTGTTTCAGGAAAGCTGTGACCCACGTATTGTTACAGGACATTTCTCCTTCCTTCTGCTTTCCATGGTATTTATGGCTTGAGAACAGTTTGTTCTACCAGTTTCAATAGTGGTTTGTTCTCTGCTGTGAACGACCTTCATGTCATTCAGTTTACTGAGTATTTATGTTTACAAAAGTGGAGAACACTTTAAAACTAGACAAATTTGACTTAACATTAACATTATAGTCACAAGCCAGTTACATGAGCATGTTACATGAAATAACAAAAAAAAAATGCCTTTTTGTTTCTTTCATAGAAAACTGGGTCTAGAAATTAGAGATGTCAGGAAAATATATCTACTCTAATGCATAAGGAAGTAGTCTGTGTTACAACAAAAGCTTGTCTCTCACTACAGAACTTGGTCCATGTAGCGGGGCAGTCACCCCGCTCTGGTTAGAAAGGGGTTAAAAGCAGCCAAGGGAGATTGGTTGGGTAAACAGCCACAGGTGTGGTTGCACCCAGTTAGGGCACAGCTGGTCCTGATAGAAGGGAAGGCTGAGAGAGTGAGAATACTCTTGCTCCAGCTGAGGAGCAGAAAGGACCAGACTGCCTGGGAGAGCAAGCAGGGTACCTGAGGCAGAGCAAGGCTGGGGAAGGGCAGGCAGAGCTGAGGAGCTCTGGCCTGGTGATTCCCCAGGCTGAGGCCTTGCTAAAGGCCAGGGGAGGTACTAGGGCTGCAGGGAGGCGGCTGGGGCTAGAAAGGCAGCAGGTCCAAACCCCCTTGCCGATGATGAGTAGCCACTTCAGACTGCAGGTTGCCCCTGATGGAAGGGGATAGATGAGGACTGGAAATGGGTCACTGAGGCGAGGTGGGCTTAGGGGATTGGGATTCCCTGGGGAGGGGAGACCCAGAGTCTGGGGGCACTGCTGCGGGACAGCACCCCAAGGTAAGGGGCACCAGGATCCGGGAGGGACGTGGGGCCTGAAGTGCTACAAGTGGTGGAGACCAGGAGAGCAAGTACCAATAGGAAGACACCGGCCAGCAGGAGGCTTTCCGAGGTGGGACGAGCTAATTCCTGGAAAGACCAGCAGGAGGCGCTGCGGCGGTGAGTGCCCACCATGTTACAGTCCAATAAAAGACATTACCTTATCCACTTGTCTTTCTAATTTTACAAGTAGGTCATTTGGGACAAATAAGCTAAAGATGGCAGCCCTAAAAGAATATGTCCACTTTTACCTTTTGGAAGAAGTGAATCATGCTACATATCAACACATTGTCCATTTTGGGGAGGGGTGTTCAATAAAACTGCGAGTTCTTTACTTTCACTGAGACACAGGGCCAGAGACTGCAACTGGCTCTGTGGAGCACAAAGAGGAAGTGTTAAGAGACTTGTCCCCAAACTTATGCAGCTGCTCCATGCCAACATCACCAGCAATGCCAGACTTCTCAGTGTGAGAATTGGTCCCCTAGTATAAGGCAGAAGACATGCAGCACTGGTTCCGAGGGTGGCAGAGCTGCTATTGCAGCCTGCGGTCCCTGGGAGCCTAAGAGGGAATTCTAACTAAGCTAGTTTACTTCTCCTGCGCCCACTGTCGCATAGACCCTCCAAGTTTGCCCACACAAGACAGTGTCTTTAAGACACAATGATGCTCTCAATGTATTATTTCAAGACTGTCAGCAATCTGATATATCAGACCTTACTACTCAGGCCTTATTATTTTATTTATTATTTGTATTATCATAGCACTGAGGAGAGCTAGTCATGGACCAGGGCCCCACTATGCTAGGCATTGTACAAACACAGAACAAAAAGATAGTCCCTGCCCCACAGAGCTGTAATTGCAAGACAGGAAACAACAGATGGGTACAGACTGGAAGTACAAGGAAACAATGAGACAATGCCAGGGCAGTTTGACAAGCTGTGGTCTCAACATACCAACGACCTAACTGTTTTTGTAGGTAGCACCGCCATGGCTGGCCCACAACATTTTGGCACCTGAGGCGGGGAGCTCAAATGATGCCTCCATGCCCCCTCGCCTGGGCCAAAACTTTGAAAGGTCTCAATTCTGCCTTCTTCCTGTTCTACTCCTCTCATGGTACTGCTCTGCTAGCTACCCCAATAAAGGAGAACTAACAACTTAAAATGCCTTGTTCAAAAATTTTAAGTAACACTTAACTTTCAAACACCTGAACAACAAATGTAACTTTTCTTGTCTGCATAGTAAACACTGGCATTTTTATCTGTTTGAATAATCAAAGTGGTGCTTTCTGTGCCTTCTTTGTTGCAAAGATTTGAACTGCTTCCTGCTGAAGGTCCACTGTCTGGGCCAGCTCATGCTCTACTGAGAGGGTTACAAGGCCGATCAGCCTCTCCTGTGTCATTGTGGAGCGTTCTCCACTGGCAACTGTTACAGGAAGTGTCAGAAGTATACTCGGAGCAACAAAAGCATTTGGAAAGATGGTGGTCATCTTATTTGTGCACATATATTCCAGAACAGCCTTTGGAGTTGATCCTTCTGAAATTTATCTTGAAAGGGCTTTCAGTTCATCACCTAAATCACTCGCATCAATATCACGCATGTCATCATGTGTCAACTGATGTAGGTGTAGGTCTTCTTCAGGTATAGTGAGGAGTTTTGGAATATCATACAACATCCCAAATATACTACTGTGTTCCTTGAGCTTTATGAAACATTCTTCAACTGACTGTATTGCACAGTCTATCACCTGGTTAAAGAATTCAACTTTGAATTGTTGTTTGAGGTCTCTTATGGGATTATCCCATGCCTTGTAATCAAAATGTTGTCTTCTTCGGTGACTCTTTTATTCTTGAATGGGTGGGAAAATAGCTTCAGTGTGAAGTTCCTCTGCCAACTTCTGCGTACTCTTCAGAACATTTTGAAATCCCTCATCTGACCGGTAAGACTGTAGGTTCTGTCTTTGCTTTGCTAGTTGTTTCATTGCTCCAGATATATCAAGGTCAACACCTTGAAGTCTCTTGCTTATAACATTTATTTCAAACAGTATGTCATGCCACAACACTAAGCCATACAGAAATTTGAAGTTATGTATGTTTCTGCTGACTCCATTTCCCTCTGCCACTGTTCTCCCATGAACAGTTCCTGTCATAGCATTATCCTCCATAATGGCAACTATGGCATCATCTATCTTCCCAATTTGGTGTTTGATAGGCTTTATTGCCTCCACTCGACTTTCCCATCATGTGGCACTCAGTGGTTTCAGTGTCAGAGAGGATGTTCCCAGATTTTGCTTCAAAATTTGCCATTGATGAGTTGATGCAGAGAAAAATACATAGATGGTTTGAATTACATTTAAAAATTCAGCAGCCTCACTAGAAGCTGAAGCTGCATCACTGACCATCAAGTTCAATGAATGAGAACTGCATGGGACAAAAGAAAGTTTGACGGTTTAACTCTCAGATCCATGTCTGCATTCCTCTGTTCTTTCCTCTCATGTTGGCACCATTATCATAGCCCTGACCTCTCATGTCAGCTATTGCAATTCCTGTATCTTCTAGCTTTTTAAGAAGCACATTTATCATACCAGCTCCTGTAGTATCATCAATGTTAATAAATTCTAGAAAATACTCTCTGACAGTCACCATTGCAGGGACATTTTCACTAGGTTCTGTTGTTGTTATAAAACACATCATTAAAGTCATTTGTTTTGTATGGCTGATGTCAAGTGTGCAGTCCAGAATAACAGAGTAATATCTTGCTGTCTTCAGATCTGCCACAATCTTCTGTTTGACTTTTGTTGCCAGTAGCTGTATGATTTCATTTTGAATTGTTTTTCCAAGGTAGTGGTGTGTGTACATTTCTTGGGTGGTGACTCTTCTTAGATGCTCCTGGAGTACAGCATCAAACTCAGCCATCAGCTCCACAATTTTAAGGAAGTTTTCATTGTTTGGCACACACAGCTGATCTGAAGTGCCACACAGTGCTAGGTTTTGGGTAGCAGGTATTCTCACAATGGCAATGAGCCTTTTCAGAACATTTTGCTAGCAAAGAGACTCTGATGCAATCTTCTCTTGATGCTGATCATCTATGGTGGCCTTTAACCTTAGTCTCATCTCAAGCTCTTTCCACCAATGGAATGCTCTCTGGTGATTTGCTGCTTTCTCATGGCATGCCAGATTTCTAGCCAGATTTTTCCAGTCCTTTGTTCCTGTAGAACCCAATGTTGCTGGAACATTAGACTGGAAGAGTTTGCAACAAAAACAGTGTGCAGCATTCTGGGGTTTTGAGTACATGGCCTCTCCACTTTGTCACCATTGGGGATTTCATGCCAGTAATGTGTTGGATGGAAACTTCTATTTTCATTGTCTTTGGAGAACATGAAGTTTTTCACTTCCTGTGGCCCATGCAGTATAAGGAAGTCCTTCAAGTTACTGCTCAAGTGGGTCCACAGACCTGGATCATCTAGACTTAAGGAACTAAACTCAGCAGCAGCTGTTTCTTGCGCCTCCACCACACTCTTCTCAGATCTATACTTTTCTTCAGGAATGTGCATGGTTACATCCATTTGAGATGGAGATATGGATGCTGCAGTAGCTGCCAGGTCACCTGCACTCTGATTAACTGGAAGATCAGGCATCTCCTCACCACTCACATCCTCACTGGTGCCGGAAGGTGAACTTGTGAACATTTGTGTCTGTGTATCTCAGGAGAGCTCCTTCCTGCTTAGATAGAAAAGCTTCCTTTGCTTGCTTGCTTTTTCTGAATGCTGCCCCAGAGGGGCGTTTTCTTCTTTCAGTCATGACTGCTGTTCTGTGCCAGCTATAGTGGCTTGCAACACTCAGTTGAAGGGGACAAATAAGCAGGCTGGTAGCAAGGCCTGAGTGAGAGAAGATATCAGCATCTGAAGGGCCTAACTGGCTCCTACTACTTCAATTGGCTGCCTGTTCTCCTCAAATGAGTTCAGGGAAGCAGCAGGAAACAGGAAGCTCCCTGAGAAGCTGGTGTTAATCAGTCCAGGCTCCTGGAGGTGCTAGAGAGGTACATAAGAGGCTCCTCCTCCATCCTCCTCTCTCTCCCTGCAGCTCCTACTGCTTTCTGTTATTACCTCTCACCTTTTCTCCTGCCTGCCTGTTATGTCTCTTGTCCCCTCCTTCTTCCAGCACAGCACTCCACCATCTCTGTGCATCTAGAGCAGAGAGAATACATATGCACCAGCAACAGACACAATTTTCTACACTCTGGGTCCTAGTGGCGCCCCCCCCACAGTCTGGCACCTGATGCAGCCGCCTCAGTTTGCCTCACGGTAAGGCCAGCCCTGATCACCTCAAAGGAGAGTTTTGAGATGGTTTTGAAGGATGATAATGAAGCTATTCTTCCTTTAACCTTACTTAACTGAAATTGGCTGTGTTCCATTCTATTACACAGTCTTCCCTTCTGCTTGGGATACATGGTATAAAACTCACTGTAGTAAATAATTTTGTGGCATGCGCATCCCATATTGATAGGGACTATTGCATATACTTAATTACCTAACTGAGTCTGGGCCTAAATATATGGTGCATTCATTGATTGGAATTTGTACACTTTGTACTAGTATTTATATCTATGTGGATTTTTTATGTGTTCTGTGAGCCAAATCCTTCTTGCAAATTTCCTGCAAAACTGCCATTAAAGTCAATGGGTGTCTTGGACATATAAAATGAGACAGATTAGGCTCTATTTTTAATGTGGATTTTGTTTATGTTGACCTTAAAAAAGTCTAAAACAGATTTATATTTATTAACCCCCTTTTTTGTTCATTTAACCATAAAACACTCAGTAGCTTACTATATTAATTAAACGAAAGATAATGAAAGAAAAAGGAGTCTGTCTTCCCAAATATATGTGTGTGCCATTTGCCTATATTGTGAAATAAGGAAGATGAAGGGGGAAAAGAAAAACTAGATTTTTTTTTCAATTGTTTGTTCGCAAGTAAGTATCCCATAGCAATGACCTTTTGGAACCCCTTTAAACCTCTTAAAAATTATACTAGTAGATAGTAACATGCTCCTTCTTTTCATAAAAACTTTTTTTTTCTACTATTATTATTTATTTTGGTGTATTTTAACCTTTGGGGTTCTTTGCTCATAATTTTCTATACTTAAAACTACTTAACTAAAAATAATCAGCATCTGGCGTGAAAGTATAATGAATGCATTATGTATTTTTAATCCAGTATTTTTTCTCTTCAGTATTCTAATAATTTCACTGATTTCTAATGAGCAGAGGTAGGGACGAAGGAATAATTAGTTCATAATGTGAGTCATATTACTGTGCAATGACTAGATGAAAAGTTCAAAAGCCACATACTGACGAAGCATATATGACTTCGTTGGCTTGACCCTATTGGCTATTCACTATGTATTAAATTTACATTTTGGTGCCCTACTGTATCAGGGCTGCTATGGCAACCCTGAAAATGTGGCATTCCTCCCAACTGGAAAACTGCGCAACATGCTTTTGTGTCTTTAGGGGAGTAATTCCTGCAGCTCTCTGGTTTTCCTGATAAAATTCAGTGGTGTTTGCATATAGCCTTTTCCCCTCCCAACCCGGAAAACAACCATGAATCTTAGACATGAGCTGTCTGGATCAGAGGTTGTCTCTCCATTTTACTCATTTCTGCAGTGCCTAGAACAATAGGATCTTGTTCCACTGGGAAAGACATTGGGCTTATTTGTAATAATTTATGAATACTCTGCATGACTTCATTATTGAGATAGATACTTATGGCTATATCAGAAGTTTACTATATGCATAAGTTTAACAGCAAAGCTATTAGAAAACAATCAGGAAGGCAACAGAATGGCTCCAGATGAGCAACCTCCTGGTAAACACATCAGGGATTATTGAGACAATACCTGAGCTGTTGGTTGGGAAGACATTACTTCCAGGCTCCTGCCAATATTCCAAGACTAGTTTTGGTCAGAGAGACAAGCTTTTGAGCTGCTCAGAAGAAGCTTGTCTTTTTCACCACAGAAGTTGGTCCAATAAAAGATATTATCTCACCCACCTTGTCTTTCTAATATCCTAGGACCAATATGGCTACAACAACACTGCAAACAAGACTTGTTTTGTCTGGGCTGGGAGCCAAAAAATCAGAAGGACAATAGGGAGTTAAAGACTGTCTCTGACTAGAGCAGAAAATTGTCAGAAAACTGTGGAGAACAAACTGGTACAGACTCTTGCTTGGGGTTCTGAAGAAGGTAAGCAATCCTAAGGGAGATGCTTAGCTTTAGGTAAGATAGACGTGGATGTAGCCCTTCTATTGTTTTAACAATCCATTTTCTCTTATGCTTTGCTTTGTTCCTACTGTTAGGATTAAGAACATAAGAATAGCCACACTGGGTCATACCCATGGTCCATCTAGCCCAGTATCCTGTCTTTAGACAGTGGACAGTGCCAGATGCTTCAGAGGGAATGAGAAGAACAGAGCAATTACTGAGTGACCCATCCTCTGACATCCAGTCCTAGCTTCTGGAAGTCAGAGGTTAAGGGGTATCCAGAGCATGGGATTGCATCTCTGACCCTACTAGCTATTAGCCATTGATGGACCTAACCTCCATGAAATTATCTAATTCGTTTTTGAACCCAGTTGTAATTTTGGCTTCACAACATTCCCTGGCAATGAGTTCCACAGGTGGACTGTGTGTTGTGTGAAGAAATACTTCCTTTTGTTTGTTTTCAGTACTACTGCATATTAATTACAGCAAGAGACCACTGATTCTTGTGTTATGTGAAGTGGTAAATAACTCTTCCTTATTCACTTTCTCCACACCATTCATGATTTTTTAGACCTCTATCATATCCCCCTTTACTCTTCTCTTTTCCATGTTGAACAGTCCTAGGGTGGTTTTTTTTTTAATCTGTGTTTGATAATTCTGGTCTTTTTGTAACTCTTCTGTCAGGCAGAGTTGACAGCAACAACGGTCGGGTTCAGTACATAGGGGTTCCCTTTCAACAATACAATGCAAAATCAGCTTGAGCCCCCATCCAGTGACCTAGGAAAATCACACACATACCTCTGGGCACCTCAAAGAGGCAATACTTCCCCTCTTGCAAGCAGGGAGTCTCGGGCTAGGTCTATACTACCCGCCTGAATCAGCGGGTAGAAATCGACCTCTCGGGGATCGATTTATTGCGTCCCATCGGGACGCGACAATCGATCCCCGAATCGGCGCTCTAACTCCACCAGCGGAGGTGGTAGTAAGCGCCGCCGACAAAAAGCCGCAGAAGTCGATTTTGCCGCCGTCCTCACAACGGGGTAAGTCGGCTGCAATACGTCGAATTCAGCTACGCTATTCACGTAGCTGAATTTGCGTATCTTAAATCGACTCCCCGCTGTAGTGTAGATGTACCCTAAGTGTAGCAAAAATCTTTAATAACAGGAGATAAACAACTCAGCATTAAATTGGGAAAACACCACAAATAGGGTTCATAAACGCAAACCATGAACCAGAAGACCACCCCCAAGTAGATTTGGCCGTGTCCTTTCCCTTTGGTTCTTGAGTCCAGCGACCCAAAAGTCACCCCACTCACAGTTTCTGTCCTTGGTCAGTGCAGCCCCAGAGTTCAGAATTTCAGCTGCAGAGTTTACCTCCCAGCCTGGGTGGATGGGGGGAGGTATGGGGGATCCTTATATGCTCTGCTGCTCGGGTCAATGGCCGATTGCCATGCCTCTCTGTGGGGTCCTGCTGCAGTCTTCACCACCAGATGCGCCTCTTCGCTAGCCGTTCTGCTAGCTGCGCCTCTCCGCCAGCTGGCCGTGCCTCTCCGCTAGCTGTTCTCCGCTAGCTGCTCACTAATATGTCTTCAGCTACTGCCCCCTACTTAACGCAGCTCTTAGTGATTTCAGCTGTTAGTAGGGAAGCCTCAGTGTTGGTGCACCAGGATAGTCCTCTTGAATCAGAACCACTAGCCCAAAGTAGGTCTAATGCTTAGACCTAGGTAACAGTGATTTCAGCTCTGCCGCATGTAACAAGACTCCTAATGGAGTCAAAATGAGCTCTGTTATTACACAGAGGAGAGGTCGAAGTGGTGTTTAGGGCCCTCAGAAGGGGCCCATACTACCACGTACAAATACCTGTTCCCCAACCTCTCTCAATTCACTGGGCTTTGGAACCCATGTCCCTTGCCTAGCGAGTGCTACTTAGTTGAGGGTGAATCCCTCAGTCATAAAATGCCAAGTACTGTTCTACTGTCCTTGTCCACTGGCTCCTCCCGAGCACTGCACAGAAGTCTGTCTAGATGTCTCAAGAGGTCTGCAACTTTTACACCTGGCAGACAATTCACCATGTGGTTCTCCTGATCATCACAAACCCGGCTATCTATGTTTCTAATAATGAAATCCCCCATTACTATTACTTGTCTTTTCCTAATAACTGGCATCCCGCCCCCACAAGGGTATCCTCAGTGTGAAAGGATATCATGACATTATCTGGAAGGAAGGTTCCAGTGATGGGATCATTTCCCTCTGCTCCAGTTTGATGTTCTCCTTGCTTAAGACTTTCATCCTCCTCAACAGCACAGAGGCTGTTAGACTGGGGGTTGGACCACACAACTGTCCTGGAAAGTCTCCTTTATGTACTTCTCCGCCTCCCTTATCTCCTCCAGTTCAGCCCCTGCGCTCGGTCTCTGAGGACCACAAGCTGTTTGCATCAAATGCACAGATACGCCACCTTCCCATAAAGCATGTAATCATACATGCTGCATTCGGTGAGATGAACTGGATCGCTTCCACTCTGCTGCTGGACTTCTGCCTGCATTATGTTTACTCTTACTGGGTTTTTTGTTTGTTTTTATTTTGGGGGGAAGGGAGTAATTCATCTGCATGTAGAGAATGTTAAGTATAATTGGCTCTTATGCTCCCTCTCTAAACTCCCCTCTTCATTAGCTTTTCTGGTCACTTAGGTGCTGGCTATTTATACTCCTATTCTCCCTCAGTACCCCCACTCCCTTGTTAGGTATATCTCCATATATTATTACCCTATCTCATAGGGCTGGAAGGAACCTTGAAAGGTCATTGAGTCCAGTCCCCTGCCTTCACTAGGAGGGCCAAGTACTGATTTTGCCCCAGATCCCTAAATGGTCCCCTCAAGGGTTGAACTCACCACCCTGGGTTTAGCAGGCCAATGCTCAAACCACTGAGCTACCCCGCTCCCTCGATACCTATTCCTAAAGGGAATAGGTATCAAAGGGCAGCAGGCTAGGGCTCTATTAGGAAGCTCTCAGCCTTCCCTAGAAAGCTGCTAGACTCAGTCCCCCAAACAGATCAGACTATAAACTTCAATCAAGCAGCAAGCACACATCAACAAACAAACTAACAGACAACAAACTCACCCCAAGGGTAATGTAGTCACTTCTTATTCAGCTGGAGAATTCCTGTGCAAAATTCCCCTGTTTGCTGTTCCTCTTTTCTAGCTTCCAATAAACAACACTTTATTTTAAGAAGGCTGTTTGGGGTCACTGCATTCACCACTGTTCCCATGCTCCCAAAGGGAAGACTTGCATGTGGATCTTCGGACCTGATCTAAGAGTGGGAGAATCACAAGATTCCACTCTGAGAAAAGTTCAGGCACAACACCCAATACCTCTAGGTGAGCAGAGAAAGGTTAAGAGATACAGTTAGCTCTGAACCAGACATCCACAATATAATCAGTAATAAGATTCAGAATATTGCTGCCAGTGTACTTTCCAGAATATGGTTCTCAACATATGTCACTCCTGCTTTGTAATTGTTTCACTAGCTTTTGATTTACACATTGCATTGAATACAGAATCCCTCTTTTGGCTTATACACTTGATAACAATTCTTATGCCTTCCAAACTGCAGTACTGAATTTTATTTTTGTATATGTACTAAGCCACTTTGCCAGATCAGTTACCTACTCATTCATTAAAATATAGGTTTTATGCAATCAGTTTATACTTTTTTGAACTTATGAAATAACACACAATGCCCACGGAAAACAAATCTATATCTGGTTATAATATACAACAGGGTTGCATGCTTCCAGAGACAGTGTTCTCCTCTTGTACTCACAAACTTCAGTCTCAGAGACATAGCTTCTCTTGGTCATAATCTACTGATGGGACATTAGTAGAATCAGATCAAACAAATATGGAGCCCCCTGCAAAAACTTCAGGGGTGAAAGTAACTTAAAGGACTTACCGGTACCCCAGAGTCCTGAGCGGGGGCGGGGCCTCAACTGAAAGAGGTGGGGCCTCAGCCAGAAGAGGCAGGGCCTTTCAAGATTTAAAGGCCTGGGGGCTCTGGCTGTGGCTGGGAGCCTCAGGGCCTTTAAATCACCCCGGAGCTACCAGCTGCAGAGGTGGTTGGGAAGCCCTGGGGCAAATTAAAGGGCCCGGGGCTCTGGCCACCACGGAGCCCCGGGCCCTTTAAATCGCTGCTGGAGCCCTGCCACCACTACCCCAGTGGCAGCAGAGCTCCAGAGGTGATTTAAAGGGCCCAGGGCTCCCTGCAGTGGCAGGAGCAACAGGCCCTTTAAATCCCCGCCTGAGCCCAGCTGCAGGAGCCCCGAGGCTCCGGCAGCAATTTAAAGGGCCAGAGGCTTTGGCCGCTACGGGGAGTTCTGGGTCCTTTAAAGCGCCGCCAGAGAAGCCGGTCTAGTCCGGCACAGCTTACTGGCTCTTGCCGGTATGCCGTACTGGACCAGACCGGTTTACTTTCACCTCTGAAAATCTTTCATCTGGACTCACTGTCTGCTGGAAAAGTTAAGTTTCAAGGTGTGACTTTCTAGTTTGGTCCTCTACTCTCCATGGCAGCTGAGAAGCCAAGGACAGAACAGAGGGGAAAGTAACTTGAGGGGAGAGATTGAGACTGTCATTAGAGAAATAGTGGATCCAGATTTCCTGTTAAACAAATGGTAAAATCCTCATTGGCCTCAGTGGGACCATGATTTCACCCCTGATTTCTAGTGCACAGCTTTTTTCTTTTTTTCTTTTTTTTTTTTTAAAGGGGAGGAGAAAAAACCCTGAATTGTACACTTGGGTTTTATATTTATATTATGTGGACAAGGCAGTCTGTTTGTCTTTCTTTCTTCCGGGGTAATTTACACTGTAGATTCCATGAGGGTGAAACCATCTACTGAGTATTAGTTTTGAATACTTAATAACGGGATTTAGTTTTGGCAAGTCCTAAGAAACAAAATAATAAAAACCTTTTCCAGTTTTCCTCATTTTTACCTGGGTTTGTTTCCCACTCTGAGAATCATCACATTACACCAAGTAAGTCAGTGCTAAGCACACAAAAAGAAAAGAAATCTAGGGTCCAATTCAGTGTCTACTGAGGTCAATGGAAATGCCTTCACTGACCTTACTGGGATTTGGCTTAACCCCCTAATGTGTGGTTTGGCAAGGTAGGATCCTAAATCAACTTTTGTCCCTAGAGTTTGAGAATCATGAAAGTGACACAATCAAGTATATTTTACATTATCCATCTTTGATGTGAGAGAGGTCACTTATAGTTTTGAATGTAGAAAAATAATGTAGCATATGCATTGGTAACAGCTGTATATTTTTTGAGTTATACCAATGAGTTGTTGTTTATTCAGAGTCACCTCTCCAAGAGCTTGATCCAAAGCGCATCAGAGTCATTAGGAGCCTGGGCATTCCATGGGCTTTGAACCAGGCCTCAAGTATGAAACATACTATGCACAGTAAGATTAGAAAGATTAATTAAATAGAAATTCATAGCAAATGGACAAGCAGTGCAAGGGAAAGAAATGTAAAAGAAAAGGGGCTAAGGTACACTTACAGGAATGTCAAGGAAACACGAGACATAACACTGTTATGGCTTCTGGGTCATTAGGAAGATTGGAGAGATGCACGAAGTAGTAGGTGCCTAACACTCACTGAAAGGTACCTAAGTCCCATACTTTGAAAATCTCCCCTTTAAACTCACCACCCCAGTCCCCTTGTCTCTTCCACCCAGGACAGCTTATCTCTTAGACTGCAAGCTCTCTGATGCAGAGACTGTCATGTACTATATGTTTTTACAGTATCTAGCACAATGGGATCCAGGCCTGTAGGTGCTTCTGCAGTCTAAATGTTTAATAATTATATGTTTCTTTGTTGGGAGATAATGGAGGTGACAGTAGCACAGGACCTTGTATCATGGTCTAATTTATTTACAATTCTCTGTGTAGCAATGTAGGCATCCCCATTTTCCACCCAGGTGTTTTTCTATAACTGCTCCTATCATCAAAGAGAAACAAAGTAGGTGAGATAATATCTTTTATTAGACCAACTTCAGTTGGTGAGACAGGGACAAGCTTATGAGCTTACACAGAGTTTGTGAAATGACCATGACACCTAAAATCTTTCCTGCTCTACTCCAAAAGCAGAAAGCACCTCTATCCTGGAATCAAGGGCCCTCCCTCTTAATCTTCACAAAGTAACTCAACAATGCTGACTGGTTAACCATTCCTGTGGCTGTTAACCCATCTCAAGTAATTATTTCAATACATTTAAGTGTGTCATATCTTTACCACTTTGCCACATTATAGATTATAATGACATATCATTAAATTGATGCACCAAGAGCTATAATGTTATCAAAGGGTTTGAAATTTTGGGGCCCAATTCACCACTTCATGAAATTACCCTGGCATAAAACAGGAGTAAAGAAGTAGCTGCTCACGTCAAAAAGGGTAACAGTATATTCATGTTTCTGTAACAGAATACTCGTTACGATGTTGGACCAGGTCCTCAGTACGTCAGAGCAGTGTTCTGTGCAGCTTGTGGGAGTTGCAAAGATGTAACCCTAAGATGGTTTTAGGATAATAAAAAGCCACCCACCTGGCCAGTCCACCTGCAGCCCTACCCCTGGTGTAGGTGCTTCTGAGAGACATGCCTTGAACCCTCTGGCATAGATCTAATTGAGCTCCCCCTTTTTGGCCACTCAGACTGCTGTGAGGGGATCCAAACAGTGAACATCACATGCCCTATGGTTGCTGGGGCCGGTCATGGTTTAGGCACTGTTCCTGGCTCTGGACCTCTAGGTACGCACTCCGGGTGCAGACCTCATATCTGATGCCCTCATATAGTGAGGACCCCTTACCTGCAGAGCTTAATTTGTTCTGGGGCTTGCCAGGGCTCAGCTCCAGCACCTCTTCTGTTGGTGGCATGCAAGGTATGAGCTCGCGTGCACGGTAGGTGCAAGCTCACACTATGAGGAGGATGCCATCATTACTGGAGAACCCCGGCACCTCTTCCTTTGCAAATTAAGCGCTGGGATTCCCATGATACAATTTCCTAGGCGCTGAAACTAGTCTCATCTCACCTAAGCCTCATCAGCAGCTCTTGCATATTTCCCAGAATCCCACTACAGATGTGTGGCTTCTGGTTAACAGTTTACCTCTTCAGGAGCACATGCTAGTGAAAGCCAATGGACACAAAGACTTTACACGGGATTTGAAAACCCCATTACTCTTTTTACTTTATAGCATGAGAATACACAGATCTGTACAATATAATATACACACCTGTTCTCATTTCCCTGCCTCAGTTCTCACCACTCTGCAAAGCTCTTTCAGTTTGAACAGATACTGCTGGAGAGTCAGGTTTCAGAGTAGCAGCCGTGTTAGTCTGTATCCGCAAAAAGAACAGGAGTACTTGTGGCACCTTAGAGACTAACAAATTTATTAGAGCATAAGCTTTTCATGGACTACAGCCCACTTCTTCGGATGCATCTACGGTGCCACAAGTACTCCTGTTCTTTTTGCTGGAGAGTCAGTGATTTCTTTTCCAAATCCATGGAGTCTTTCCAGCTCAGCTAGCTTTCTCTGATCTCAGCTGATCCACTGTTAAACATGACCCCTTTGCTACCAAAGCATGCGCACATCTTCCTCTCTTGCCCAAAGCTTCCCGTTCCTATCTCAGTCTCTTGAGTTTCTGTCCCTCTACCAACCTCTGATTCCGTTGGTGGTGTTTTTCCACACTCTACTTCACCAACTCCCTGCTGACAAGCTGGAGGAAGTAGTTTCTCACAACTTCAGCCAATCTCCTTAGAATACAAATTGTTCAGTCTAGAGGCAATCGTTAAGGTTGACTCTCCATTGTATTTGGTCTGTGAGAGACATGCTTACAGCCTTGTAAGCAACTGGTGGATTCCACATCCATATATAGGCATTCCCTATATGAATTCTGGTAGAAGTTATGAAGTTATTATGAAAATTACTAAATTGTACAGATTTCAGAGTGGTAGCTGTGTTAGTCTGTATCAGCAAAAAGAACGAGGAGTACTTGTGGCACCTTCGAGACTAACAAATTTATTTGGGCATGAGCTTTCGTGGGCTAAAACCCACTTCATCGGATGCATGCAGTGGAAAATACAATAGGAAGATATATAATTTGCAAACTGGATGCCATTAAATTAGGCTTGAATAAAGAATGGGAGTGGATGGGTCATTACACAAAGTAAAAACTATTTCCCCATGCTAATTTTTCCCCTACTGTTACTCACACCTTCTTGTCAACTGTTGGAAATGGGCCATCCTGATTATCACTACAAAACTTTTTTTTCCTGCTGATAATAGCCCACCTTAATTGATTAGTCTCGTTACAGTTGGTATGGCAGCACCCATTTTTTCATGTTCTCTGTGTATATATATCTTCCTACTGTATTTTCCACTGCATGCATCTGATGAAGTAGGTTTTAACCCACGAAAGTTTATGCCCAAATAAATGTGTTAGTCTCTAAGGTGCCACAAGTACTCCTCGTTCTTTAAGTTGTACAGACAAATTCCCCATAGCATCACACCTGCTGCACTTTTTGTTAAATTTCAATCTAAATTCATGGGACATTTGTTTCAAAGTTACCTTCAATATGCCTTTTAGAATTCCTCACTCCCCCACTGTCATCAACACACTTTTTGAACGTACTCACATTAGTTAAGATGATACCATAGTACCTGAACAGCTGTCATATTTTCCTTCAGGCACAGAGATTGTTTCCTAGTCTGAGTCAGAGCTCCATGGATGTAATGAAGTAGCCACATTTTTTTTTAACCTGAATTGGAGCTTTCTCATCATACTGGTAAAAGAGAATTCCTGCTCTGGACTAAGATAGTCGGTCTCCAATCTATTAATTTGCAGTTGTTGTTTAAGGCAAAATAATAATTAAGACTAATATTAATTTATATTCTATTAAAAATATCACAAGCTAGTTTTAATAGCAAAATAATACAATTAGTTTGAAATTATAAAAGGTAATTGATCTCTTAAATTGGATGAGACACTCAGGAAATCATTTTTAATATTTATAACTAACTGAATAACAAACATGAGCATGTACTAAAGCTTTGCTTATTAAAATATTATTTTTGGATCTAATAGAATTATTTGTTTTAATTTATTATAACATTTCTAACTTCCCAAAATGTAGTTAAATCTATTTTGTTATAGGCAATCAAACAGAAAATGAAAATCTTTATAATACTCTAAATTGTTCATTAGGGAAGAATTATCTTAGTGGTTCAACATATATCATAGTGCTCTGTACCGATAACTCTAGATGCTCTGAATTTAAGTTGAATCTTAATGTGTGACCAAATGATGTAATGTGTGTGATCTCTTGCTTTGACCCCACTGACTGGCATTAAAAGTGACTAGATGTCCAGTAAAGGACTATTTGTGATGGATAGGGAATACTTGTTGTTGCAGATGTTTTCTGTGCTTGAGGAGATAATGACCTACTGAGTCATGTTTTTAGCTTGTTAGGAGTTGCTTGTTGTCTCCGTGTTTCTGTAATAATGACTTGGTTGAAGGTGTCTCTGGGTTATTGATTGTTAGCTGGGATATCTTGAAAGGAACTCCCAAGTAGCAAAGTTGTGAGAGAGAAAATTTATTTGTGTTAAACATAGTAGATAAGGAGGAGAGTTTCTGAAAGTTAGTTGAGAGACTTCGCCAGATCGGTTCGGTAAAATGTGACTTTCAATTCTGTATTGTGCAATATCAGTCGTTGACTAGTAACACTGCTCTACAGCCAAAATGCTTCTGAAATAAATGTAGTCAAACTTTACTAATTCTGGATCACTGAGAATGAAAATTATGCTTAAAATTGTTGATTGGCTCTAGTTTTCAAGATATGCTATTGGGTCAGTATATACGACCCTTGACTTGGGAATGGCGGAGGATAAGTGAGTTATAAAGGGAAGGGATCTCAATTTAAACCAGAAATGATTAAAATACATCTTTGAGTGGATCTATGAATAAATCTATGATTGGGTTTGGATAGTACTTGTTTTTTAGGCAAAACAATGAATGATGCAATCTGAAGCTGGTATTGCGTCATACATTATATGAATTGCATCATGTTATTCTTAGAAGTCATGGATGATGCAATCATAACGAAGCTTACATCACTCTGCTGAACAAATTGCCCTATATCAGCTCTAGAAATCATCCAGTGTCGTACTCTCTTATTTGTCTGTGTTTGATTTCGCAAAGGGACACATTTCTGTTTAGCCAAAGTGAGCAGAGATGCCTCGTACTTGTGTGAACAGTGCAGATAACTTCTGCTATGTTTGTGGTGAAGTGACTTTTGCATCAGAAAAGCGCAGTATAACCACTCTGGTTAAGAAAGCCTATCACCTTTATTTTGGCTGCAAAATTGGAGATCAGGACAAGAGGTGGGCCCCACACATATGCTGCAACACTTGGGCAACAAATCTTTGCCAGTGGTTGAACAGGAAAAGGAAATCTATGCCTTTTGCAGTGCCAATGATTTGGAGAGAGCCAACAGATCATACCAGCAATTGTTACTTCTGCATGGTGCCTCCAGTTGGGAAAGGTGTGTCAAAGAAGAAAAAGTGGACTGTGCATTATCCAAACATTCCATCAGCTATACGCCCAGTACCCCACGGAGAAGGACTGCCGGTTCCTGATGCACCAGAATCATTCTCACTTGAGTCAGACGAGGAAGAGGATGAAACTTCTGGTCCTGAACCATCAATGTCACAGGAGCCACATTTTCTCCCATCCTCCTCCTCTGAACCACACCTCATAACACAAGGTGAACTGAATGACCTTGTCAGGTATTTGGAACTACCCAAGAGTAAGGCAGAGCTGTTGGGCTCCAGACTACAGCAGTGGAATCTCCTGGCAGGTGATGTTAGGGTTTCCATGTTCTGTGACCGTCAAAAGGATCTTGTCCCATTCTTCTTAAAGTCTTAAAGCTGTTTTACTGCATAATGGTAATGTTTTGCCATCAATTCCAGTTGGTCATGCAGTCCATATGAAGGAAACCTATGACAACATGAAACAACTTTTGAGGTGCATAAACTATGACCAACATCAGTGGCAGCTTTGTGGCGATTTGAAGGTTGTTGCTCTCTTGCTTGGTCTGCAGACTGGATACACAAAGTACTGCTGTTTTCTCTGCAAATGGGATAGTTGTGCAAGAGATTTCCACTACATCAAGAAAGATTGGCCACTCCGACAGTCACTGGAGCCTGGGAGGAAAAGTGTTAAGCATCCACCACTTGTTGAATCAAGGAAGATTTTGTTACCACACTTACACATCAAGCTGGGTCTGATGAAGAACTTTGTCAAGGCCATTGACAAAACACAAGCAGCTTTCAAGTACCTCCGTGGAAAATTTCTAACGTTAAGTGAAGCTAAGATAAAGGAAGGTGTCTTTGTTGGTCCTCAGATTCGTGAACTTCTTCGAGATGATGCATTTGACCATGCACAGCGTGGCAAGGAAAAGACAGCATGGAAAGCCTTCCAGTTAGTGGCAATACATTTTCTTGGAAACAACAAGACCGACAACTACAGGTTGTTGGTGGAAAACCTCCTCAAGGCATACAAAAGCCTTGGTTGCAACATGTCACTAAAGATACATTTTTTGCACTCTCATCTAGATTTTTTTCCACCGAACTGCGGAGCAGTGAGCGACGAGCACGGCGAGCGATTTCACCAGAACATTGCAACAATGGAGAAACGCTATCAGGGCAAATGGAGCCCATCAATGCTTGCAGACTATTGCTGGACAGTGACAAGAGATGCTCCATTTAATGAATACAAGAGACAAGCCAAGAAGCGCCGAGTAGACACTGAATAGGACTAAACTATGTACATAATAGTTTTTTGCCTTTTGTTTCATAATACATTTTATTTATATAACCCTTTTGCTGATTTTTAAAGTGTTACATAAACAGGACAGGTGAAATATTATCATGTAAAGCAACCATAAACACATGAAAAGACCTAGGTTTACAATTTAGGATTAAAACTCTACTATCTACACAATAAACATAGACATAAAATGTAAAAACTTAAATATCTTAGAAACAGTAGCCAATCAGTTGTTTTAATTGTCATATTTCAATTCAACACATCAAAATACATAATAAATAGCACATTTTATCTCTGAAGCAGACGACTTCTCAAAAATTTGTAGACCAGTGTAATCTTTGATTAGTAAATACTGATTGAGCCTGGGTTATTGGAAGCCTTATGAATTGAACCTAACAAGCATGTGTTCCAGCTCTGCCCTCAAAATGCCCCTGTATGTGGGATGAGGGGGGTGCATGGGGTGCATGTAGAGCTGCCTACGTCAGGATAATCCTTGGCTACCTCTATAGGGCAGGTTTTCGCCTGCTTTGAACTGCCTTGGAAGTGCAAACAGCTGAAACAGACCTCAAGGAGCTATGTGTGTCCTCAGATACATCTCAGAGGCCAAAAATTTCAAACTTTCCCAAGGGAATTTAGGCACCTATATTAGTAGAACTGATTTTTTTCCAGAGGTATTAATTTTTGTTTGCATTACTGTAGCACTTAGTCATTGAACTGGAGCCCCACTGTACAAACCTACAACAAACAAATGGGCCCTGCCCCAAGGAGTTTACAAACTAAGTATAAGACCGGAGTGTAGGAAGTAAGCGTTGGGAGCGGGGCCCAGGACATTAGAAACTTGGCACCTATCTGCCGGGGGGTGCTTCCCCCTGGTTCCGCCCCCTTCCCCCAATTCCTCACCCTGCCCTGCCTCTTCCCGCCACTGCCCCGCCTCTTCCCCACCCAGTTCTGCCCCTCCTCCAAATTCACTGGACCCTCACTCCTCCCCCCTAGCGCCTCCTGAGGCTGTGAACCAACTGGTCCACGGCAGGCGGTAGGCGCTGGGAGGGAGGGGGAAATGCTGATCAGTGGGGCCCGCTGGCGGGCAGAAGGAGCTGGGGAGAGGGGGAGGTTCTGGTAGGAGGGATCCACCTCACTCCCCCCACCCACCTGCCCACCTGCCGCTAGCCTCCCCGTTTGCCTCCTCACCCTGCTCACCCTCCATTCACCTCCTCACCCTGCCTGCCTCACCTTCCTATCCTGGGGTCCCTCAAAGCGCGGGGCCTGAGGCAGTCACCCCAATTCAATGTTCCTAAGGAATGGCTCTGGTCTAATTCATAAAGTTTTATTCATTCATTCTGAACTGAGAGCTACAGTAAAGTAGATTTACAATAATTTTTAATTAAGAACTATAGTATATGATTTGATATCCTTCTAGCTACACTGACATAGGGTTGATTCTTCTCAGTTGAGATGAGTACACGATGTGGCTGGTCTCAATAAAGATGGTGGCTTTGCCATTCTGTATTCAACAGGTTCAGTTTTCTAAAAGATAGGCTCAATCTTTACAATCATATGTTGTATTTATGCATGTTACTTAACTAACTCAAATGTGCAGAATGACAGAAAAACACAAAAAGGTAGATCACAAAATTGATACCGCCTGCCACTGTATCATAGACCGCTTTGTCACTATGGCTAATTGTGCTGGATAAAGTATCTTCAATGGACTCCAGGTGGGAGAAAGGTACATGAATAAATTATTATGTCTGTGGGAAGGGGGAAAGAACAAGGAGTTGGAGTGATTTCCCAGATGCTCTTAAATCTTCTGGTCAGCTTATAGCTTTTGCTGGATAGTAAGTTAAGGCTCTTTGGAACTTGAGAGGTTTACCTAAAGGAAATATTGCAGAGATGACGTTCGGATAGCTTGACAGTAAAAAATTTACAAGAATGAATGAATAAATAAATAAGCCAGTGACCTTTTTCTTATTTCCTAAAACTAGAAGGCTTTTTTTTTTAACTTTTGTACCTCCAAGCAGGGCCGGCTCCAAGCACCAGCGAAGGAAGCAGGTGCCTGGGGCGGCCAATAGAAAGGGGCGGCAGTGCATCCGTTGTCGGGGCGGCACGTCCAGATCGGCAGTGGTGGCACTTCAGTGGCAGCTCAATCGGCCCGCTTCAGTCTTCGGCAGCAATTCGGCGGAAGGTCCTTCACTCGCTGTCTTCCTCTTCTGTGACATTTCGGCGACAGCTCGATCGGGTTCTTCTTTTTTTTTTTCCCACTGCTTGGGGCGGCGAAAAAGCTGGAGCCAGCACTGCCTCCAAGACACTTCTCTGAGACACAATTCCCTTTCTGTTCCTCCCTTGCTCCAGGGAGTAATTTGCTATTGACATATGATGGACATATACACATATAAAGCAAATTATGACACCACCCCACACTGAGTCAGCTGCCCTGATTTTGCACTTTGGGGAGCAGAGCCTTGGGGACACCTTGCCCCAACCCACTTGTTCTCAGGCTGAGGAGTAGGCACACACAGCTTACTTACTTTGGTGTCTCAGGAGCCAAGGTCCGGGTCGCCAATGTAGGGAGGTCAGGGGGTATTCTGTACTAGTAATGTCCCTGTTTGTGTACCTAGCCCCAAGTCACAATGTAGCCCCCATGCCATTTGTAAGTTGTAAAAATGAAACTTCATAGGAATTTAGTGTTTGTTAAAGGTGCAGGATTTAGACTTGGAGACCCATCTTCTGTTTAGCCAGAGAAAATTACATTCTGTCCCACACTCACCTGTTCATGTGCCTCTCCCCCGGCACAGGAGGGACCCACTTTTAAGAATGTAATCATTAGGTTAGTATCCAGGCCCATTCAGCCATTAATCTTTCTAATGAGACTGCCAACAAGATTACCAATTTGGATGGTCGTTTTTTTTTATGTGGAGACATGCCAACTACAAACCGGAGCAAGACCACCGGCACACCTGGCTTAGATCACAGAGCAGCCATCATATCATAGCAACATTTGCTCCCTAACAAAATGGGCCAGATTCAGGTCAGCTGTTATACTAGACAAATAATAGTAGCAGGGACACTGGCACACTCAAATGGCACATAAGGAAGATGAAAGTTATAGATTCTGTCAGACATATTTTGTTTTACATAATGTTTAGTGCTCAGATACTATGGACTGAATATCGTGCCTATGTATATAGAGGGGAAGGTCAAACTTACTGACCCTCTGAGACACATACAACAATCTTCAGAAGTTCGAGAGCTAGGGCATACCTACCAGGGCTTGGAGCTTCAGCCCGTGGTGCCCCTGTCAGAGCTCAGGGCTTCAGCTCCATTCCTGCTGAAGCCCCGAGCCCTGGTAGGCACACTCCACAGGGCTGAAGCCCCGAGACCTCCACTCCCCTCCCTGCTGGGCAGAAGCCCCTAGTCTCATCATCCCACCTCAGGGCAAATGCCATGAGCTCACCCCTCCCCCAGTCTGGTAGGCAGGACCATGGGGACTCCGCCAGCCGCACTTCAACTGTAAAAGAGCCGCATGCAGCTGATGAGCCACGGTTTGGCCACCCCAGTGTATAGATTAGATCTGGAAATCAGGCTCCATGGATTTGATTCCGACCAGCACACAGCCACCACATGGGAAGTTCTGTCTGAGGTGGATGATTTGGAAGTGGCTATAATATGGGATGTTAGTAAGGGTGGAGATACGGCCAGGATGCCAGTGCAGTTCCCGTGTAGTCTCAACATGCCCTCTGGGGAAGCCTTGTGGTCCAGCTGCTTCAGAAATTGCACCTGTTTGCACTGGTGAGGATCAATCAAATTCTAGCTCTTATAAACAACCCCCCGAGCCATCAAATCCTCACTGTGATTTGTCCTATTTCACTGCTGTGGGTGGGTAGTACCAAAATAATACCCTTAGCTTGGATTTTATTTTCATTTTAAAGCTATCCTCAGATTACCTTTATTCTATGCCAGAGTCAGTGATCAGTTGCTCTTTTACAAAGGCTTTCATGTGCATTCTGATGGGACACAAATAGACAGTTCTGAATTATGGAAAGAAGTCCCGGTTCAGATTGGAACCAAGGTCTCCAACTCCATAACTTCCCATAAAAGATTTGGCTGCTGAGCTAAAACAGAAGATATGATGCTGTAGCCTAGTGGCAGAGACTCAGCTCTGTGTGTAACTTTCTAATTTGACACAGCAGATGTGATAGAAAGAATTAAAACTAATGCAGAGGAAGCCTACAGGCAGCAGGCCGTTACATCCATCATGTCCTCTGCCAAGCAAGCCTGGCAACTTGGAACAGATCAAGGTTTGTCTAGGAGCAGTTTTAACAGAAAATTTATTTTTAATATATTCTGCTAATCTGAATATGTTAACTAATTAATGACAGAAGTTTGAATTCTGCTTTCTTTACAGCACTCACCAAATTAGACTTCTCATTATATTTTCTCACAACAGAAAAATAGTGGTGCGTTAAAGGAAACATTTGTAGGGTTGCTCAGGAATTTTTCAACAAAACATTTTTGTCAGAAAACAATAGCTTGATGAATCTGAAATTTTTTGCTGAAACATGTCAGCTTGGACTAAAATTTTCTCGGGAAACTGTCTCATGGCCAGGATTGAATTTTGAGAGAGTGAGGGACCCAGAATAGCCATTTAGGGATGTAGGGTAAAAATCTGTCTGGGGATTAGTCCTGCTTTGAGCAGGGGGTTGGACTAGATTATCTCCTGAGGTTCCTTCCAACCCTGATATTCTATGAAGTAACTTACTACTCACACCATAAGAGCGGCTGAATCTGGCCTATAGAAGATATTTTTGTTTTCTACATGCAACTCAATTTTCTATTATAAATCCTAATGTGATACCTTTCTTAAGAAACTACTTAATAGCTTCATCCTGCTCCCATTGAAGTAGCAGATCCCAATGAAATCAATCCCAACAGCCGTAGATCACTGGAGTGCTTTATCTTACATTCAGTCCTTTGTTATACCCGCAGCTGATGTACATACATATGTCCAATTACAGCTAAAGAGAGAGTGGCATTCATTATGGGGACTGATCCCACAAAGTGCAGAGCACCTTTTACTTAAAATAATGTCAGTGAAGCTCAGCAGCTCATAAGACGGAGCCCTGAGAAGCAAATCAACAGCACTTTGTATTGTTTTGTTAAATTGATATCCTTATTTCCACTAAGGTGTCTTTATACCACTGTTTCAGAGCTCACTTTAAGGCCACTTTCCACTGCCACCGTGCTGTAAAGGGGCCTTAGATTAAATGAAAATCAGGACCATTGTATTTCACCAGTCCATATTACAGCAAGGACAGTTCATGACAACAGATTAACATGATTCACTCATCTGCATCAGCTGCCTAACTAAAGGAGACAGCTTCTTCACTGTCATTTGACTTCTTTCCGGTTAATTTTACATTTAATAATATTGGTTTAATAACTGGTGGAAATGATTCATTTATATTGAATCTGAGTGTAATTTTCTCTGCTTTCAAATAGTATACGAGCACAATATAAGAAATCTCCCCTTCTCCCAAAATATAGCATTGTTTGTAAAAATCCAAGTGGATGCAAATCACATTAACATTTGGAGTGATTACATATGTAGAGTCTGCTACCGCTATATAATCTGTATGCATCTACTTCAATTGGCTCATAGATCTGCCAAAAGTAGCAAGCAACAAGCTGTGGAGTGTGACACGAGCACTGCCATTTGGATGTTCAGCTTCATATTATCATTTTGAAGCTATTAGAGGAGGTGCTAATTGTAGCACAGCAGGTAGAAAATTAATCTGAGACTCTGGGCCTTATTTTCATAGCAATTGCAGAGAAGCAGAGTTTGAAAGTCTGAATTACTGGTATAAGTGGATCTAAAAGTCACAATGCTTTTAAGAATGACTTGAACTATCCACAAAGCTTTGGTATTCAATACCCAAACATTTTATTTACTAAATAATTGATTTACAAACAATGCAACAAAAAGACATTTTGATCTGAAGACAGTGAGATTTGTGGTGTTTCAGAGAGCTTCCAGCAATGGGTTCGAGAGATACAGGCCAATTGCCAAGGAAGCTGTGCCTATCTCTAGTGTACACAGTCTAACTCTTGAGATTGACAGTTCTTTGGTTCCAGTGGAGCACAGCTGTCATGGGAGCTCATGACCTCAGAGAATGAGAGAGTCCCTCAGGTAGTTTGGGCCAATCCCATGGCGGAGTTTGAAGATGAAGAAGGAAATCTTGAATCTTCTTCTGTATTCAATGAGGAACAAATGCAGAGCATCAGTTTGATGTGGTTTCAGCAGCCTATGTTCTTGAATGTGCAGGCTGCTTCATTTAAAAACAATAGAAAAGCTTTTTTAAGGTCAACAGTTTCATTCCTGTACAATCTTAATTCTTCCCCTTCTGCATCCATTCTGTGCTCTGAATGAGGCAGGGGTCTGTGAGAAAAATGGTAAGTGATTATGTTGTTAAAGTTGGTATAATAATGCACATACATTAAACTCGAATATGAATTAAAGTTCGCTGAGCAACTATAAATATTTCACTTCCTGATCTTCAGGGGCTTGAGTTTTGCAATCCAATAACATTCTTTTAATGTTTTTATGTGCAATTTCCTAGGGTTTTTTTTTTTTAAGGAAAAAGGTAAACAAAATTCTATTATGTGCAATTATAATAACCACTGATACTATGCATCCTCATCAGTGGGGTCTGAACCCTGAACCTGAAGCACTGCAGCATAGAATACTACTACTATTACCTGAGCTATAAGACTACATTAGCTCATGGCAGCAAACGGCTGTGACGCTAGGGGAGGGGCTAGACTGCTAGGGCCAGGTGTAGGTTCAGGAAGCTGGTGGAGAGGAGCCTGATTTGTATCTTTCTCTTTCCCTATCCTCCTCATACCCACCTTGGGAGGTGGGGGTAGGGCCAGTTTTAGGGGTGGAAGAGTAGACGGCGTTGTCCTGGGCACCAACTTCTGGGGGGGCCCACATCACTGTGTTGCTTGGGCTTTATTTTTCTCAGCCACTCCAGGGGAGGGACCCCCCCTCCCCACTCCCCCACAATTTACAGCTGCTCTGTCAGCTCCCAGCTGTTCCCAATGTAGTGACATCATCATCTGCTGACAGCTAATTCGTGAGCCTGGCCTCTTGGAATGCTGGTGTGTTTAGTTTGTATGCTGGCGGGCTGTTAAAATGTTCCTAAAGAATATAAGTGAGAGGGGGGAAATGGAGAGTTTTAATAGTTTATATCTCAGCAAATGCTTCATGGAACAAAGAAAAATCACCTCTAAAGCCTGAGGGCATTCCTTCAGCTCTGCTGCAAAGAAAGGAGGCATGAGAGCTTCTTAAAGAAAAGATTACAAGAATCCTTTATAATGAGAAGTGTTGGGCAATCTAAATATAGGGGTTGCTACCAGCTCCCCCCTTTAATGTTAATACTTGACTAGCTTTTAATTAGCACCTTTAAGCTTGTCTCCCTGAGGAGTCTCCATGTACACTTATTGACAGTGTTTTCTACAAATTCCATATTGAGAAAATTAAGATGATCGTCAGTCGTTGCCATTAGATTTTATAATGCATTTATCGAACAGAAACCTCACTAGTCATAGAGCACAAGCATGAAAAACACTGACGTCAATACTACACCAGTCTTGGAATACATAATGGCCAATATGGAAATGAAATGTGAAATCAGTGACTAAACTAATTATCAGCACTCTAACCCTACAATATAAGCACTTCCAGTCAGACAGGAGAATAGATATCCTACAGTTTTTAATTTCATCTTAGGCAGATTATCAGCCATTCTCAGTTATCACACTAAAATAATTATGCTGGGGAAAAGATCTTGGATACAGTTAGATACATTTAAAAATTGATGTGCTGGAATCAAATCTTCGTAAGACTTATTTTTCTCTTGTCCCACATGCTAGCACCCAGAGGCTGGTATAGGAGTCGCTGCCATGGCTTAGTGTCCCTCAAGAATGTCCCTACAATGGAGAAATCCTCCAGTGGCTAGTGTAAAGCTCCCCCAACATACCAATGAATCAGGCCCTATACCTGATGGTGATCGCCATATGACAAGTTACATTTAAATTAATCTCTGATTACCTCATTTGCTATCTGCCCATTCATCTAGCTCCCAGGGACTAATGCTGGCATTCCAAACCTCTGAGCAGCTTCACACAGCTGTTGTTAAGAAATATCAGCCACCTGCCAGAGAAATATTTCCTTTTCCCCACTCCAAAATGTGGAATTCTTCCCTCAAATTGCATTTGCCCAAGATACGCCATATTTATTGCTGTCTCAATGATCGGTTTAAAATCTAATGTCTTCTCATATCTGAAGAGCTATGGAAATTCTCAGCACTCCCAGAGGATTGGACCCTTGAGTGCATTCACTTATCTGGGCTGGATTTTTCCAGTGTGCCAAATTCACCTTGAATCTGTCATGCAGTGCAAAGTGAGCTTAAAATGGTGGGAGATTGTCCCAGTTGCAGGGGAAATCTCCACTGGTAGACAAGTGGTGCAAAGTTGGTGGAGGTGGTGGAGCAACATCCAACACCAACACTGCCACCCTGACCCAGCACTACCTCCCCTGCCTGCTGTAATGGGGAAAAGGACCATGTCAAGAAAGGGCAGGAAGCCTTGATCTTTAGCTGGTATAAGATTTTACACCAGTAACCTAAGTTAAAGTTGCTCCACTAAAGCTTTAACTTATATCGGCAGCTAAGAATCAGGGAGCTGCAACCAGTTCCTTGTCAGCTCTCTTCAAGCACAATGGAAAACTAAGCCCCCTTCATACAGAGGTGACGTGTTATTGTTTGCAAACTGGAAAACAAAATATAGTAAAACTCTGATTGGCTAGGATGTGTTATCACTTGCTGTTGCCATGGTTTCCTGTACGGGAAAAAAATGGCTTCCATTTCCAGTAACTGTGGACTAAGGACTTGATCCAAAGCCTTTTCTAGTCAATGGGCGTCTTTCCAATCCATTAACATGAATGGGCTTTGGATCAGACCCCAACAGTGAAAAATCACATTGCATCGGTACATGGCTGCTAGAAAAGATAACGTGTATTATGGTTCTGAAGTGATTTAAAGAAGCCCAGGAGCATGCTGATTTTTTCCTCCCACCCCTTTAAATGCAGTGATTCTGCATTTCAACTCTGACTTTTCATTCATGGTGAAGGAAGTTATTTCAAAAGACGTGCTAAGAACTGAGGCACTAAGTATCCACTTGGCTTTGCTAACTGAATTATTTCAAGTTCAAAGATAATAATCAGTTAGATGGGAGATGAAAGGATGATCACCATTATCTGTCTGTATAACCGCCTGTAGGGTAGCACTTATTTCACCTTAGAGCTTCTTCAATAAATAGCGCCTCAAAACATAGACACACAAACTATGCTTTAAAAATAATTTTCAGCCTGAAGAGATTTTGTTGGTAATTTTTCTCTCTCTCTTCTTGACCTCTAATAATAAATCTTTCATCAGTCTCTTCTCTTGGGTGAATCCAGATGTAATTTTTATATATCTCCGCAGTGAATCCTTATGGCAGTAAGGAACCTATAACATGATTTTCTTTCTGACAGAAAGTGGAGTGTTTTGGGCCTAATCCTGCAAGGTGCTTAGCATGCTCAACTCCCATTGACTTCCCTGAAGAATCTGGGCAAGTGAGCAAAATGAGTGTAAACAGTATGTGTAGAAGACAGCCTCAGGCCCTGGCAAGGAAAGAAGATTCTGTAAGGTAAGGAGGGCAGAGTTAATTAGAGAAAGAAGCAGAGGTATGTTATATAAACAGGCTTGTTTTTCCTGCAAAAGGGAAAGTAAAGGAAGAAACAGACCATGGCAAGCACAAAATGATTATATGAAAAATGAAAACAGACAGAGGAAATTAATAATTTCCTGTACAACCAGAACATTTTAGGATTCTGCATCATAGCAATGAAGTTAAAAATAAAAACAAAGAGGGAATACATGTTTCTAGAGACCATTCTTCTTTACCAAAATACATCCAGCACGAATTTATGTTCTGCATTCTGAAGGAAACCATCTCTCAAATAGCTTAGCAATTGGTCTAAATTTAACAAATACATTTCCTTGCTCTCTGTTATATAGTTAAGAGACTGTTACTTTATTTGGGCTTAATGTTGTTATATATTATCACAATAACAACTTTCCATGTACTTATTAAGAATAGCCTGCTGAAACATTCTTTGCGTAAAATGAGTATTGTATGATTGTTGTGATGTCATTTGCAAGTTTATAATAATATTAAAGCCTAGGATAATAAAATCAAACAATTGATAAGTGATACATACAGTGTAGTGATATGTTTCTGTGGGGGTATGTTTCGCTAAGACTTCCTAAATACTAATTGATAGAAAAATATAATCAGAGGGCCAGATCATCAATTGTCGTAAATTGGCACAGTTCCATAGACTTCAGTGCAGCTACATTGATTTGCACCAGTTTAGGATTTGATCTTGAGTATGTTATTTTCTCATTACCAATCACCTAGTATAATCTTATGAGGATACACATTAGGGAGACTGAATGATCTAGTGGATTGAACAAAGCTGGGAGTCAGGAACTCTTGGGTACAAATCATATCTTTGCTCCTGATTTGTTATGTGACCTTAGATAAGTAGGATTTTGAAAGATGACCACAAATTTTCGTTTTCTCAGATTTTGGGTACCCATATAGAGGCACTGATAGCTTGGTTTTTCAGAGGTGCTGGGCATATTATGTTAGAATGAATCAATTAATCTTCCATCTAGTCCATTTTTGCTAGGCCTCGGATTAAAAAAAACAACCTCAGCCAGTTACATGCAGGGAGAGGTCACAAGGTTTTAGCTATTTCCATTTAGTTATTCCAAGACATCTCACTTTTGAAAATTGCCATCACCACTTCAAAAGTGGGTAATCTTATACACTCTTGTACAATGCAATCCCCCTGGCAACAGGAAACTGATTGGAGGAGGTTGAATTCTTGACTGAGAATTAATACATGTCAGAGACCCACCTATTGCTGCACACCTGACAAAGCGAGATATGATGAAGTTCTCCTGGCTGATTTTTCTTACCATTTAGATATGGAAATAGGAAGAGAGAAGGGGGTAGAATTTGACTGTAATGCACATTCTGTAGGAATGGGTGGTAATAGCAGAGGCAGTATAAAGAGAAAAGGGGGTTGAGATCTTTTTCTTTCCAAACACATTTGTAAATCTGACATCATTCTGAGTTTTTCTTCCATCAGAGAATTTTTTTTAAAGAGAATTTGCAAGGAATTTCCATGTCAAAGCTGAAATGTTTCCATGTTGGATTTTACAAGAGAATGTATACAGCTATTTATTAGTTGCTCTTGGAATAAATCAACATATAGGAAAATCATTTCAGGCTAGATGAATTGTGTCCGTAGGACACAGATCATAGTAAAGTATGTTACATTACAGCGCCACCTCAGGAGAAGCCTAGGGAGCTAATTCCCTCCCGGCTCCCAGAGGATTGTAATTTTACCTTATGTCAACTGTAAATTACTAGTCTTGGCATGCTGGCTCAACTGAAATGGCTGATGCATTTGCCCATTCCCCTCCCTTCCCTGCCCACATACCGAAGGGAGGGAAGGAGTAAGTGTATATAGAGCATCTCTTATGCCTACACACCCAGCCCCAAGGTCCAGGTAGCCGATGTAGGGGACATAGGGAAAGGTTTCCTCCCTCTTAGGCCATGTCTACACTACAGAGTTTTGTTGACAAAAGTTATGCTGCTTTAATTAAACTGCTTTAATTAAACCGCTTTTGCATGTACACACTATGCTCCTTGTGTCGGCAGATCGCATCCACAGTAGCAGCTCTTGCATTGACACAGAAAGCAGTGCATTGTGGGTAGCTATCCCACTGAGCAACTGGCCGCAGAGTGCTTTGGGAAGGGTTTGCAATGTCTCATGGGGCAGGTTCAGCATCACATGATGCGGGTTTCTCAATCCCATCGTTAGGAGAGTGTGTAACATGGAACGCATGTGTGTGGGAGGGGGAGAGACAGAGTCAGAGTGTGTGTTGTGTGAGAGTGAGTGTGTCAGCATGCTGTCTCAGAAGTTCAGACAGCTGCTGGAAGCAATCAATCCTGAGGCAGGGGGAGGCGGACACCCCCGACATCAGCCCCCGCCTCCCTCCCTGGCTCTGCACAGCACAGTAGTCTCATCCCCTTCTCTTCCCACGCAGCAACAGCCTGCCTGCTGCTGTGTTCCTATTGCCCAGGGAGAGCAGGATTTGCAAGTTAATGATTTGCTGTTTGCTGCTGGAGTGAAGCAGCATGCTCAGTTGTCAGAACTTTCCGGAGCTTTGAAAGGGGAGGGGTGCATGCCTGTGTAGCTGGAATGCAGGGCAGCTGAGTTCAAAACTGTGAGCAGAGCAGTCAGACTGGTATTGTGGGATACGGGGGGAAGCCAGTTATGGCGATATAATGAACAGCAGCATCTACATTGACACTTCGATGCTTTAACTTCGCTGCAAAATGCTTTATGCCTCTGGTCAAGGTGGTTTTATTTTGTCGTCAAAACAGCAGAGTTTTGCTGACAAAAGTAGCTTTGTAATGTGTACACCTCCCCTGTTTTATCAGCAAAATCTGCCTTTTACTGACAAAACTGTGTAGTATAGACAAGCCCTTACTCACCTGTCTAGGTGCAAGACTGAGCTACAATCTAGAATACTACTGCAAATCTATGCTTATCTTTTGCGTTATGAAACACAATGGCAGCAGTTCTGCAAGTAGCTTTATAAACCAAAATGTTAAAACCACATTTAGTACTATTAACAAACAAATCATATTTTGTGGCAGGTAAGGTTGCATCTCTTCCACCTTAAACTTTAAAAGCATGAAATCAAATTAAGGGGAAAGATATGTTCATTCTTTTCCACCTTCATGTTGCCTACAACACTATTGATGACACATGCCATCACTCTAAAGCTTTATGTGTACCCAACTTCATCTAACTTGTACTCTAACATAAAACCTAAACAGTGACCTCATATGCTTTTATAACAATTGTATGAACAGATCAGCACATCTGACTGTCACATGTTCCATGCATCAGAGAACTAATTCTGCCTTAGCACTGCTGAAGTCACTAACCTCTGTATATCTGATATTCTCAGAAACACTGCACGAGGAGCAACAATGTGGACAAAGGACACATCCAGACTGCTTTAGAATTCTTGCAAAAGGGATGCAAAAATAGTGAGAGAACCAGTGAAAAAATTCCACAAAGGTAATTTTGAATTCTTGTTTTACTCTTGTGTTAATCCATTTTTCATCAAACTACTATGAAAAATTCAAATAGAAATTTTCAAAAGCTTAAATTCAGTGTTTTGGTTTTTGCCATTTCAATGGGACTTTTATAAAATAAAGGTTTAAATCTCCTGTTAAGCTGAAATCTGTAACACAACTTTAACTATGTTGGTACCAATCCATTATAGAAAATCCTCAATAAGCTCTGGTTATCACTGTAAAGCTCTGAGCTATTTCATTTCTAGTGCATGAAAAATATCCATAGTACAATACCTCTGCTAATGAAGAAAAATGCACACACAACCATTGTTAATATTAGAAAATTATGTGCCAATTGAGGACTTAAGGTAGGTGATGGAATCAGTAAATCCAGTGGCACATCAAAATGCATGGAAAGAGAAGTCAGTATTTTGTTTAAGAAAATGGGGTAAGGAAAATTTCACATAATATCACTCCTGGTTAGTAGTGAAGTACACTCATTTCTATTTGATAACACTGCTCTACAGCCAAAATGCTTCTGAAATAAATGTAGTCAAACTTTACTAATTCTGGATCACTGAGAATGAAAATGATGCTTAAAATTGTTGATTGGCTCTAGTTTTCAAGATATGCTATTGGGTCAGTATATACGATCCTTGACTTGGGAATGGCGGAGGATAAGTGAGTTATAAAGGGAAGGGATCTCAATTTAAACCAGAAATGACTAAAATACATCTTTGACTGGATCTATGAATAAATCTATGACTGGGTTTGGACAGTACTTGCTTTTTAGGCAAAACAATGAATGATGCAATCTGAAGCTGGTATTGCATCATACAGGATATGAATTGCATCATGTTATTCCTAGAAGTCATGGATGATGCAATCATAACGAAGCTTCCATCACTCTGCTGAACAAATTGCCCTATATCAGCTCTAGAAATCATACAGTGTCGTGCTCTCTTATTTGTCGTGTTTGATTTTGCAAAGGGACACATTTCTGTTTAGCCAAAGTGAGCAGAGATGCCTCGTACTTGTCTGAACAGTGCAGATAACTTCTGCTATGTTTGGTGAAGTGACTTTTGCATCAGAAAAGCGCAGTATAACCACTCTGGTTAAGAAAGCCTATCACCTTTATTTTGGCTGCAAAATTGGAGATCAGGACAAGAGGTGGGTCCCACACATATGCTGCAACACTTGTGCAACAAATCTTTGCCAGTGGTTGAACAGGAAAAGGAAATCTATGCCTTTTGCAGTGCCAATGATTTGGAGAGAGCCAACAGATCATACCAGCAATTGTTACTTCTGCATGGTGCCTCCAGTTGGGAAAGGTGTGTCAAAGAAGAAAAAGTGGACTGTGCATTATCCAAACATTCCATCAGCTATACGCCCAGTACCCCACGGAGAAGGACTGCCGGTTCCTGAGGCACCAGAATCATTCTCACTTGAGTCAGACGAGGAAGAGGAAGAGGATGAAACTTCTGGTCCTGAACCATCAATGTCACAGGACCCACATTTTCTCCTATCCTCCTCCTCTGAACCACACCTCATAACACAAGGTGAACTGAATGACCTTGTCAGGGATTTGGAACTACCCAAGAGTAAGGCAGAGCTGTTGGGCTCCAGACTGCAGTGGAATCTCCTGGCAGGTGATGTTAGGGTTTCCATGTTCCGTGACCGTCAAAAGGATCTTGTCCCATTCTTCTTCATGGAAGGTGATCTTGTAGCCTGCAACAACATCGATGGTGTGATGGCAGCCCTCAACATTGTTCACGATCCAGATGAGTGGAGACTGTTCATTGATTCATCAAAGACGAATCTTAAAGCTGTTTTACTGCATAATGGCAATGTTTTGCCATCAATTCCAGTTGGTCATGCAGTCCATATGAAGGAAACCTATGACAACATGAAACAACTTTTGAGGTGCATAAACTATGACCAACATCAGTGGCGGCTTTGTGGCGATTTGAAGGTTGTTGCTCTCTTGCTTGGTCTGCAGACTGGATACACAAAGTACTGCTGTTTTCCCTGCGAATGGGATAGTCGTGCAAGAGATTTCACTACATCAAGAAAGATTGGCCACTCCGACAGTCATTGGAGCCTGGGAGGAAAAGTGTTCAGCATCCACCACTTGTTGAATCAAGGAAGATTTTGTTACCACCCTTACACATCAAGCTGGGTCTGATGAAGAACTTTGTCAAGGCCATTGACAAAACACAAGCAGCTTTCAAGTACCTCTGTGGAAAATTTCCAAGGTTAAGTGAAGCTAAGAAAAAGGAAGGTGTCTTTGTTGGTCCTCAGATTCGTGAACTTCGAGATGGTGCATTTGACCATGCACTGCGTGGCAAGGAAAAGACGGCATGGAAAACCTTCCAGCTAGTGGCAATACATTTTCTCGGAAACAACAAGGCAGACAACTACAGGTTGTTGGTGGAAAACCTCCTCAAGGCATACAAAAGCCTTGGTTGCAACATGTCACTAAAGATACATTTTGTGCACTCTCATCTAGATTTTTTTCCACCGAACTGCGGAGCAGTGAGCGATGAGCACGGCGAGCGATTTCACCAGGACATTGCAACAATGGAGAAACGCTATCAGGGCCAATGGAGCCCATCAATGCTTGCAGACTATTGCTGGACAGTGACAAGAGATGCTCCATTTAATGAATACAAGAGACAAGCCAAGAAGCGCCAAGTAGACACTGAATAGGACTAAACTATGTACATAATAGTTTTTTACCTTTTGTTTCATAATAAATTTTATTTATATAACCCTTTTGCTGATTTTTAAAGTGTTACATAAACAGGACAGGTGAAATATTATCATGTAAAGTAACCATAAACACATGAAAAGACCTAGGTTTACAATTTAGGATTAAAACTCTACTATCTACACAATATACATAGACATAAAATGTAAAAACTTAAATATCTTAGAAACAGTAGCCAATCAGTTGTTTTAATTGTCATATTTGAATTCAGCACATCAAAATACATAATAGATAGCACATTTTATCTCTGAAGCAGACGACTTCTCAAAAATTGTAGACCAGTGTAATTGATGGCTCCTGAGAACTAGTGGACTCATGAATGAAAATCAGAGAACTGATTCAAAAAGTTACTCATCAGCTTATTTTTTAAAATACATTACACAGGACTAATTTAGCCACCACTAAATTCACTAGAGATCCTAAAGAAGTATCTCCCCTCTTCCCCCAGTATCTGAAACTGGCCCTGAAAATGTAATCCTTGTTATGGGATTGTATGCTTTCTCCTATAGGAATAGAAGGTACCTGCAAGAAGTCTTAACAAAGTAATTTCAGGTTAATATGGCGCGATGTGAATCTGGGGGAATACCAGATTTCCAAATGGGAAGGATACATTTCTTTGCCATAATCAATACCAAACGGATACATTTCTATTTCTAGGCAATGAAGTTCCCGGTCATATGTAAAATAAAAAACAATTTAAAAATCTTAAAATATTTTACTTTTGGGACAGGGCCTACAGGCCTTGAATCAAAATCCAATTACTTTGAAACAATATTGGTTGTAAAGTATGAGCTTGTATGGCTGATGTATTGGTACACTGATGGTTTGCCAGCCACTTTTGGCATTAAATCTAACTTGCAATGGGGGTAGGTGGTAGTTTGGGATTCTTGTTTTAGTACTTCCTCTCTGTTCCAGTTTCCTGGCTTCCTCGTTTGTAAGTGCTTCAGAGTTAATTGTCTCTGAGCTTATCTACTCTGTAAAATTACACTGTTAGAACACTACCTTGAGGAGTTGTGGTAATTAACATCATGTTAAGCACAATTGAGCACTAACTATAGTCAGAGCAGTTGTGCTCAACATCCTCTCATTTGGTTGTAGTTAACCCTAAATATGTTAACATGCCTGTGTTCTACACATTCTTTGATGATTTGTATTTGCTCTTCATACCATGTATACATGGAACTTCCCTTGCCACTCTTTCAAACTCAGCTGGTTGATATTGTTGCTGGTATAGATATGGCAGTATAGCTTTGAGACATGGACTCATTTTGTGATGACTGTATGAAATAAACTAAGTTTTTGTCAGAGGGATTGGTGGCTTTATGTGTCCCATATTTGCCAAAAATGCATAGATTTAATAAATCTTAAGTCCAGAAGGGGGCCATTACGATTATAACACAGGCCACAGAATTTCACCCAGTGACCCTTTGATTCAGTTTTCTTCTGATGCCATGTACTAACAGCGTGACACAGAAGAGTGCTTGTCAAGAGACTGATTTTTGTTTATATTCCCTGTCATATTGCATAACATGAACCAGATTTACACAGGACAGGGCTCAGTATCTACTGATTCCAAGGTCTGCTGTTACTGCAGCGCTAGACTAAACCCAAAACTATTCTCCTCCATCTCCCCTGATTATAGTTTTTAAGAGCTTTTTACAGTGCTTTTGAGATAAAAGCATCTAATTAAATGTAAGAGGTTTTTAATGACTATTCATAAAATGTCACACCCAGGGACAAAAATTTTCCTGTCCCTGTTCCAGTAGCTTGTCCATCAAGAATATTGGTTCTAAAGAGTGCAATTTTATTTCAAATCCTACCTCTTATGTTGAATGTGAGTGAGTAATTTAGAGAACATTTTGTACACATGTGGCTTAGAGGTCTTCAAATTCATTCATCATGTCACGTTTGTCACTTTTGATAAGTGGAAGGATAGAAATGTTATTATGCATTTCTTTAAGAGTCTCTTCTTGCTGCAGTATCTGCTAACATTGACTACTTCCAGACTCTCCTCCTCCTTTGTGATATTTTACGATGAGTTACTGTGAAAGTTCTGCAAGTGTGGTTCTAACGTGGAACACTCAACATTGCAAGATGGCACCACAAAGCAGTTTTGCTTTAGTCTACTGACAGTGTAACTACTACTGACTAGTAATGTTTTGGGCTAATGCATTTGTAATATAATGGTTAGATATGGTTATGCTATCCTAGAATGGTTTTAGTTGGCTTTCAATCCTTAAAACAATCTTTTAAAAAGTAATAATTTACACATAAGTGACCTAGAAAGCATTTTCCATTAAATTTGAGGATGGCAAAAATTAGTTGTCATTCTTGTCTGAAGTGAGCAGAGCAATTAGCTCATAAAACTGTCTGTGAATATTTGTTCATATTCAAAAGCTGTTTTTGAACAGCCCATATTCACAGCATTTCTATGCTCACTTTCTGCTGTGTTGGTTACATACAGAAGTTATCCAATCACGGAACAGAAGCAATACTATGTAACTATTCCCAATAAGGTGTTAGTGAATAACCTGCAGACCAGGAATTACATAGCTGAATGAGCTGATTTTGTGAATAATTTTGAACAAGTACATTTGAGAATTTAGCGATTTCCACAATCAATCCCTACACACACACACACACACACACACACACACACACACACTTTATTTGTTACAAGTGATTCATTCAGCTCTAGTTAAGGGAATTAAAATGTGGCCCTTTCAGGAAACTCAAGAACTTGATACCAAGGTGCAAGATATCTTGATCTGCAACTGTGCAACTTTAACTGGTTATTATTTATTATCTTCCCAGTCATTAGAGTTAATGGGGCAGATCCTCAGCTAGTGTAATTTGCCAAAGCTCCACAGTGGAACTATGGCAATTTACACCAAATCAGGATCTTCCCCCATGTTTAGAGTGCAGAATTCCTTAGGGACATATGATTTTATTAACCAAGAATGTGTACAGTAACTCCTCACTTAATGTCCTCCCACTTAACGTTGTTTCAAAGTTATGTCGCTGCTCAATTGGGGAACATGCTCGTTTAAAGTTGCGCAATGCTCCCTTATAATGTCGTTTGGCTGCCTGCTCTGTCCGCTGCTTGTAAGATTCTGTGGAAGAGCAGTGACTTTACAAGAGAGCATTGCACAAGTTCCACTTCTCCGCCTCCTCCTCATCCCTCCCAGCGCTTCCCCCACCTTAGCACTTAGGACTTTCTGAGAGGGAGGGGGAGGAGTGGGGAAGTGCTGCGTCTCCACTGTTTGGTGGCAGGGACGCACTGGGAGAGAGGGGGAAGAGTGGGGAAGTGCCGCGTCTCCGCTCCTCCCTCTCCCTCCCAGAAAGTCCTAAGCGCCACCAAACAGCTATTTGGTGGTGCTTAGGACATTCTGGGGCAGCGGGGAAGGAGCAGGGATGTGGCGTGCTCCAGAGAGGAGGTGAAGTTGGGGTGGGAAGAGGTGGGCCTGGAGTGGAGCGGGGATGGGAAGAGGCAGTCCTAGAGCATCCCCCGGCAAAGTCAGCGCCTGTTCTTCTCTGGGGAAGCTGCTGCTGCTGCTGCTGTGAAGGTGCTTCCTAGCGTCCTTGCCTGCAGCGGGCTGTGCCTGTGTGAGGTAAGCCGTGGCACTTCCCAACCACAGTACAGTACAAAAAAATTTCCTTGGAACCTAACCCCCTGCATTTACATGAAATCTTATGTGAAAATTGGATTCGTTTAACATTGTTTCACTTAAAGTTACATTTTTCAGGAACATAACTACAACGTTAAGTGAGGAGTTACTGTACACTAAATACTAATCCTAGGAGAAAGAGGTTACAATAACAGTCTCAATGGAAAAACCTATCCAGTGCTTTCCTTCCAGAAATATTCTTTTACTTCTTGTTCTACTTATCTATTGACTTGTGGGTCTGCTTCTATTGCTTCTTATTTTCCATTTCTTTATATATCAGCAAAGGGGATGATACATACTATCACTGCCCTCCGATCTTTTCCTTCTTGTAATATTGTTTTTATCTGTAATTACTGATCCTGCATTGTTATGAAAGGACATCTGCTGTCGTCCTATCACCACTTCATGACTATCCGCCATGTACCTTATATGTTCAAGATCAAGAGGGCATTTCATTTCCTCTAATCTTGATTCTTACACAGCACAGCTCAGTATATTATTCTAATAGCTCGATTTTGCTCCCTCTTTCCTTCTGTTTTCTGTTGAGTTCTTTTTACGTAACTTACCTACCCTGTATGTTTCTTGTCTGCTATTGAATTTGAACAAACTTAAAGCAGAATATCCCCAAATCGTATATTGCACTTTATGCATTTGGCCCCAAAAATATTTTTTTCAGAGCAGGCCCAAGAGATCTGTCCCAAGGTATCTTGTGGCTTTTGAAGTAGAGTCCCCACCCTGGCTCACTGGCTGCCTAGGGTTTGGCTTCTGCCTATCAGGTGGAGTAATAGACATTAACCTCATTAAAGCAGGGGAAAATACAACTCTGCCATGTCACTTTGTGGGGGACAAGGTGGGCAAGGTAATATCTTTTATTGCATCAACTTCTGTTGATGAGAGAGACAAGCCTTTGAGCTACACCGAGCTTTTCTATAAGTCTCTGACTTTGTGATAGTATACGACATTCCAGGGTGCAATCCAGACCTGTGAGGGGTTGCGTCACCATTTGCCTTACAATTTGGGGTGCCTCACAAAGCTTCGCTTCAGTAGCTTCCAACCTGGGCTCCTCACAAACAGCCAAGCCGCATGCAGGTCACACCCTGAATGTCTGGGTATAGCTGCAGCCCTGGTTCAGCAGCTCTGACCCCAGCAGCCTGTTAGCAAACCCAGCCACACTCTGGCTTCTAGCAGCCTTGGTTACCATTTGCAGGGTGACCCCAACACTTCCCATCCCAGATTTTCCCAAAAAAGTGTGTTTTGCATTGTCCAGCCCTCTCATGGATAATCCAGATATATTAGGTCCGTTGCCCCTATAAGGGGATCAATATACAACTCTCTGCTACCTTAAATAAAGGTACTCAAACAATTCACAACACTGGATTAGCTTTGATTAAGGAATAAAACACATTTATTTAACTACAAAGAGATAGGTTTTAAGTGAGTACAAGTAATGAGACATTAAAGTCAGAAATGGTTACAAGAAAAATAAAGATTAAAATGCTTTCTAAACTTAACAAGCTGGACCTAAAGTTCTTACCGCAGGCTTACAATAACATTGTTGACCAAATTTCAGATCAGGCTTTGCTCCAAAAGTCCATAGGCTGTTTCTTTTTGTTTCCTTAGATGAAAAAAAAGAGAGCTGTATAGGGAGAGAGAAACTGGGGTGGATTTCCCCCTCACCTTTATAGTCCAGTCCTCCTTTGAGATGCATTTTAATAAAGGTTACTCAAAGCAAAATTTATTTTCATCACAATAGTGAACGAGGTTTCATGATGTTTCTTCTTACCTCTGTTTGCTGAAATGCAGATTTTCCTGGTTTTCTGTCCTCCCCCTCTCACTGTCTGAGGATCCTGTTTAAAACTTATATAGAAACTGAGATAAACACACATTCCTTTGTTTAAGATCTGTTCAAGCAGTACTGCCTAACTGGGGCTATGTAGGTTTGAAATGTTCCACCAACATCTTTTAGGGGGGATTCATAACTTTACATATAATGTTGCTACATACATTTCATCATTATATTATTGACCAGTAAGTTGTTAGTTTTCAAATGATACCTTATAGTGCATATTTTGTACAAAGATTATCATAATAGTGTGTAGGGTATGAATACAGGGGTGCATTCTGTCACATAGTGATAGTGACATGCCTCCAACTAGATCTCGAAAATTTGGATATGCAGATAATCTTGCAATGACAATCCAAGCACCAAACCTCCATAACATTGAGAAAGCATTAACTGAGGACCTCCAGACTATGGAACAATATTTCTGGAAATGGAGGCTCACACCAAACCCTGGAAAAACAATAGTAAGCACATTTCATCTTGATAATAGAAGTGCCAAAAACACACTGAAAGTAGCTTTCTATGGTAAAAATGTGTGACATGATTACACTCCAACATACCTTGGAGTGAAACTCGACCACACCCTCCCCTTCCATGATCACCTTGAGAAGGTAGCTGCAAAGATAAAAAAGAAAACCAACATAATCCAGAAACTATTAGGTGCAACCTGGAGTTCTTCAGCATCAGTTGTACAAACTTCTGCAATAGCACCTGTATATTCAGTAGCTGAATATTGTGCACCAGTATAGAGCAGAGGCAGCCACACACAACTTATTTACACCCAGCTGAATAGAGTCAGTTGGCTCCATCACTATGGCTACCTGTTCTGTCTAACATCGTTATGCCGAACTGCTGAAACACTCCACGAAGGTCAGCGAATCCAGGAAAACAGATGCCTTCCTATCCACCGAGACCTTGAAAACTCCTCTCCCCACCCCCCTGCCCCAACGTCTTAAGTCCCACTAGCCTTTCTGGGAACATTTGCTTAGCCTCATGCAATCAGGCTATGATCAGAAGGAGGCTTGGAAAGCAGGTTGGACTAAACAAGACTTTAAAAATAAGCACCTTGTGCCAGATCCCACACAGAAGGTTCCTGGGTTCGACATTCCATGGTCATTTTGGTCAACTCTGAACTGAATCCAAACCAACCATGGTAGATGCAGTCATCTAATGCACAAATGGAAAATCAAGGACTCCTCGGCATGCAAGTGTGGCTCCCCATGACAGACCATCAAACATATCACCAACTACTGCCCAATTTATAATTATTAAGGAGGCATTTAATGCAATAAATTCTTCTACTCCTGATGTAGCCATTTGGCTCGATCAACTTTGGGTGAAATTGTTGTTGCTGCTTTACACCAGCCATACAAAAGAAGAAGAAGTAACAATGAATAATATAGATTGTGTCTATAAAATTGTTAATGATTAAAGCATTTTACTGAAGCAGTTGTATAAAATTTCTAGATTTTAACATTGTTTAATTAGCTAAATGCTTTGAGGTGTTGCGACATCAGCAATGGTAAAAAGCAATGCAACACAAGAACTGGTAGCACACCCTGGGGTACCTTGATGGCTCATTTAGCTAATCGTTCTATTTAGCATAATTATACAATGAAAACAGGACACAAATATATTGCACAAACAAAAATATGATAATGTGCATATATTACCATAATTTGGCCTACAAATTAAACCTCCCTTTTGGCCTTCTTGCCATTAGCTTGACTAAATAAACTCATCATCCATGTCAATCTAAGAGCCATTAAGTGGGTAGAATGCTATGAATGGTATCTTACGTATTTGCAGTATGTTTAGTTATTTTCTGAGTCCGAACATGACTGTTTCTTCCTTAAAGTGCTTTGAAATAAAATACACTGGGAATGAGTCAGACTTAAAATCCATAGGATCACAACAGGGGCTTGTTCCAAAGCTCAGTGAAATCAATGGAAAATTTTACATTGAATTCAGTGGACTCTGGATCTGCCATCAAAGGGTATTTCGTTAATTCTTATCCACTGTCATTAATTATATTGGTGTTTGAGAGGGACTCAAACTAGTTCTTGATACATGCGTCCTCTAATTTAGGGAGACAAAGTCTAATCAAACCCCAGATTTAAATCCAAACTTTTCAATTTTCCCCCTCTCTGTAATGAGTTGAATTACACCAGTGGTTCTCAAGCAGGGGTACACATACCTTTGGGATACATAGAGGTTTTCCAGGGGGTACATTAACTCATCTAAATATTTGTCTAGTTTTACAACAGGCTACATACAAAGCACTAGCCAAGTCAGAACAAACTAAACTTTCATACAGACAATGACTTGTTTATACTGCTCTATATACTATACACTGAAATGTATATACAATACTTATATTCCAATTGATTTATTTTATAATTATATGGTAAAAATGAGAAAGTCAGCACTTTTTCATCACCCACTTTGAAATTGGAAAAAGTTAAGTTTTGGAAGGAAGTTAAGTAATGTGTGCCTTTGTGTTTCCAAGACCAGAAACAGAAGTACTGAAATACCATGAGAAAGAATGCTTTTCTTGTTATATTTTCAGTCTCAGTAGAAATTGGAATACTGGAAATCCTGCAAGAAAACTTGTTTTTGAGCTCTCCACCCAATCTTTGCTTACTCAGCAGATTTGTATAGTTTGAATAAACAACCAGACGTCTCTGAGTTTATCTTAACTGAACTTCACAGCTTTGTGACTGAGGTTCACTCATCCCTAATATTTAGCCATATCTTTAGAACCAGGTACACTAGCAAATTCCAGATGCCTTGTGCTCCGTTGCCATTGCGTAGATGCTTTAAACAGAGTTTAGTCAGCTAATTAAGCCAGGTTTACATCTGCTTTGCAGTGCCAGAGCAGCACAAAGCAGCTAGACCACAACTGTGACTGTCACCCTTCATTTTCAATTGTATTAATACTATAGTGTTTCACTGGATTACTACACAGAATACTTTCAATGACAGGCAGTTTAAATGTGCACTTGATGTAGTTATGCTTGTTATCAAGTGACAACTGGTGGAAAATTATATTAGCAGCCTTTCATTTAATGTAGTTTTTCATCTTAAGGCATCCTGATAGTTTAACCTTGTCTGTGTGGTAAGGTGAACTTGAGGATATGTGCAACTACACAAGATAGCCTTGCAAATTTTCATGAATATATATATTAGCACAGACACAAAATCTACTCACTCATCTCTACAAAGAGGATAATATTAATTAAAAGCTAAAACCTTCATTGAGCCATCAGAAAAACTACTCATTCGGGTCCAGGGACAAGAAGAATTTTGCAAGACTGTATTAAGAAGTCTGTGCTATAGGGAGGTAAGATCAAAGTGGTTATGACCAATAAGAAGAGGGGAGAAATATTTCTTCTGAAAATCTGGAATATTGGCTATTATTCCAAGCAAATAAGTATAGGCATCTTTATGATCTAGGTGCTCTTACTCACCTAGCACAACTGAAATGGAAAACTAACTGACTAAGTTGTTGCTATATTTTACCATCTATGGTCAACTTGGAGAGTATTCTTAAGTTTTGAATTAGAATTGGTGACTAATACTTTTGTATGCAGACTCTTCTTCATTTACAATGGTTTAATAGGCAAATTGAGTCTCAGTGATTAGGAGCCAGTAGACTGCCTGAAAACACAATTTCAAATCCTGGTCAGAACTGGTCAGAAAAATTTCAAATCTTTTTTCCCCTTTTCTATACCTTATTCTAATTGACAAGACAGAAGAATTTAGGTACACAAAATATCTAATTGGGAAACTTGCCCGCTAGCATTAACATTGTAATAGCCTAACTGTATTTTAATTGTAGCACCTCGTGGTAATTGTTTAGAAACAACATTTATATAAGTTAACTAGGATAGCTAGGTGTAGAGAATGAGGGAGACCTCTATTATTTTTATGAATATCATATGTATCTGAGTTTACCAGTTTGATATTACTCTGTCTGACTACCCAGAGTTAAATCAAAGAATCTATTGGGGCGAATAAGCAGAAAACAAAACGATTACAGAGATAAAAGAAGAACAGGAGTACTTGTGGCACCTTAGAGACTAACAAATTTATTAGAGCATAAGCTTTCGTGGACTACAGCCCACTTCTTCGGATGCATATAGAAACCATCCGAAGAAGTGGGCTGTAGTCCATGAAAGCTTATGCTCTAATAAATTTGTTAGTCTCTAAGGTGCCACAAGTACTCCTGTTCTTCTTTTTGCGGATACAGACTAACACGGCTGTTACTCTGAAACCAGAGATAAAAGATACCTCTAGAGAGGATACTAAGGGCATTAAGAGAATAATAGAGGTACTATTAATCAGGTTAACATATTTACTTTCCTAAGGCCCGAGCTGAGGATCAAAGGGACACTATACCATTAGAACCATCTGCCTATAGAGGAAGAGGAGGGAGTGCTGAAGGTTAGACTCTGACAGAGACACTGAGAGAATGTGGCAGTGCAGTGTGTTTCTCTCAGTCCAGAGGTAGGGGGCCAGCAGTGACTGGAACTTACCAAAAGCTTGCATGGAAAGGATACAGTTTGGGTAAGACTGAGTCATATAGAACACTTGCTGTTTTAACCCTTTTCTCTGCTCACTATGTACTTTTATGTGAGTAAACAATGTTTGTTTTGATAAATTGTTTTGAGACACTTTTAATCTGCCACTGGCCACAGACTCCTAGAGAGTTTACTTGTAGGTGTCAAATACAGTTGGGCCTGTTAGGTTTTTACACTGTAGGGAAACAGGAGGCCAGCAAACCAGAGATCCAGTCTATAATTGTTTGAATGGCACGGTTACACCTTTGAAAGAGGTCAAGGAAGTGAAGTCTGTCACCTCAAAGGTGCACTTGAGAAGGGCTGCAAAGAGGTCTAAAACTCAGCTCACCTAGTAACCATGACACTGGGTAATTATGAAATAATACTTAGGGATGTCGTTGTGGTACAATGTTTATCTCGCAGGTGCTGGGTATTATGTACAAAATAGCTTGTTTTTATAAAATTAATATTTTAATACCATTTTGCTAAAAGTTTGTTTCTGAATGTCCCTCCTCCCCCCAGTTTCATACAGGAGGTGTGCTCCCAGTCGCAGCTCTTAACTGCACCACAGCACTAGTGTGGAATGGGAGTTCTGCAGAGGAGAGGTTCTGATCCCAGCTTGTGTCTCTGGGGCAAGGAGTCAGTATTTTGTTTACAAACAGAGGCACAGTGATTAAAATAAGAAAGGGATGGTAATTTAATGAAGTGTTAGATGAGCCTGTAAAACAGGAATCCCTCTGCAGAGGGTAAGGGGCATTGAAGAGAGAATGTAAGGGACTCAGAAGAAATACAGCCAAGCCCTCTGAGCCAAATTTACATTCAGAAAAGAGGCATATTTGAGGAGTGTAGGTGAAAAGAAGGGGCCAAAAACAAGGGAAGGGATAGCAGTGGTATAGAGAAGTTCCCACTGTACCTGTGGTACTTATGTGGCCCCATCACCGTAGTATCTGAGCCATAGGTTGCACGTAATGGAGGCTGGGGAAGGCTAAGCCTCCCCAAACCTTACACTGCTGGCGGTGGGGCAGTGATGGATTTGGGAACCCTGGAAAAATCTCCCCCTGACACAGCTGTGGAGCTGGAGAAGCACTCACTCCACACCATGGCCCCAGGGCTGCGGCGGGGGCACATAGCATTTCTGGTCTCAGGGCCGCAGTGGAGGGAGGGGGAAGGAGTGTGCTGGGGACAGAGCCTTGGGGGGGGGAACAGGTGGAGTGGGGACTGGAGGGGAAGAGGCAGGATGGGGCTGTGGGTGGAACAGGGGAGTGGCTCCGGGCTTGGAGCTCCAGCCAGGGCCAAGAGCTCTGCTATGGTCACAACTGAGGCTGAGAGTTCCGGCCAGGTCCAGGGGAGGAGCTAAGAGCAGCGAGCAGAGCTGTGGCCTTGCCTGGAAGAGGTGGGAAAGTGGCAGGGCAGGGGGCTAGCCTCCCCAAGGGGAAGCTTCATCCGCTGTCCATGATCTGAGCACTTCACAATGTCTAACCTATTTCTCCTCACAGCCCCTCTGTAAGGTTGAGCAGTGCTGTTATCTCCATTGTACAGATGGTGCACTGAGGCACACACAGACTAACGGCCAAATTTTCAATGGTATTTAGACACCTGGTGGGATTTTCAAAAGCACCTCGAAAGTTAGATCCTTTGTAAACCCCGCTAGATGCCTAGCTGTATCTTTGGGTGCCTAAAAACTTTTGAAACTCTGTCACTAAGACACTGCCCTCTGGTCATACAGGAAGTCCATGTGGGGAGTAGAACCCAGGTCTCTGAGGGCTAGCTCACTGTCCACTGGGCCAAGTTCTCGCTCTACTGCATACTGGGGAGGGGGGGAGAAACACTGCTGATAGATGGGAGCAAAACCAAGAAGGCCAGTTCTCTGAGACTTAAGCAAATAGTCCCAGGTGATTGGGAAGAATGTCATGGTTGACAGCATGACTAGCAGCACAGCAGTCAGGAAGGATGCAGATAAATAGTAATGATGAACTGAGGTATGGTGAGATTAATTCTATTTGTAAATCCAAGGTCACACTGCAAGAAGTATTGGCTAAAACATTGCATACAGCAAATTAGTGACAGAGTTGGATCCCAGCTCATCTTATTCTCACTCCCTGTTATATAGCCTCTTTGTATTGTATTTATAAGCCAGAGCCTTGCTGTGATGATAATTAAGCTTTTGCACCATTAATATTTTATTTATGTTCAGCACATTTTTGTATCCACTGAGAAGTGTAATATAGGACATTATGCCCATAAGAAATCTTCAGAGGAAATACTTATGGCAAATGGGATGTATTTCTATGGGTACCATTATAACAAACAATTCTTGAATAGTCTAAGCCTACTCAAATCATTAGTTTCTTTTAGTTAGTAACACAATAAACTATAATTTTGAGAAAAACAAGTGGTAGCCAATGGTTAATCAAAAAAGCAAATGGAAGTTTTGGAAATTTACTAATTATTTCTTCCTGATGCAAATATCTGTTTGGCTCAAGAATTCATAACCCTGTGTCATTATAATTCTGGCTACCTCCTGATCTTTATTAATTATATGGCTCTAATATTAGTCAGAATAGAGGGTTCCCTGAGGATGTCACACACTTAGGCATTTTCACCAAACCCATTCAATTTAGTATCCTTATTAACATGCTCTATATCCTCTCTGTTTACAAAACAAACTGCCATTAATGCTTGGTAAGCCATTATTTCAGTGGATGCTTTTGTGCATGCTTAAGGAAAGAAAGTTTCTTGTTCTATGTAGATAATGGAAATTCCTTGTTTATCTTTCAGTATTTAGATTTCTTACAATGCTCTCCTCAGCAGGTCAGTATCCCTTTATTGTGACATGATCACAAGAGAACAGTAGGAATATCAATTTAATGGGATCTTGCTTCCTACACTATTTGCTAATTCTTGGAGAGAAAATGTTATTCTTCAGGAGATATTGTCAATGGCAGGTGCTGAAACAGCTAGGCACAAAGTTAATTATACCAAGTGTGATTGATAATTCATTTTCATAGAGAAATCTGGATTTGTTTTGCAGTTGCATTGTTGATAACCAAGCAAATGTTACTGATCAATTTTAGCCTTGCATTGAGGAAGACGCCTTCACAGAGCAAACTGGCATATACCTATAGCATTATATGGTAGAATTTGAAAGGAGCCAGTTGTTAAGATCTAGCACAGACATCTGATAACTTTAGCAAAACACAAAAGAAAAGAAAAGGAACACCTTCTTCCTTTTCAGGGGACAAGTAAAAAGGAATGCCAATGTCTAGCCTGGTGTGTCAATGAAATTTCTTCAGATATTGCTTGTCAAGTAAATCTAGGTATGGTAGCCTATCCTCTGCAATGAGAGTAATAATGAGCTGGGGTTGCTACCTACTGGTCAGATGCCAGATTACGCAAGTCACAGAGTTTATTAAAAGATATCATGTCAAACAGAAGCAAAACAGCAGCAAACCAGTACTGGGATACCATATCTGCTTTGGAAGTTAACCTAATGACAAGTGGTTTAAAAAAAATGAAGCTTTGGAATTGACAAATTAACACCGATGGATTCTTTGAAACTAAATCCAATGCTCCAGTAGGTATGTGTATTGTCTGGGTGGAATGATAGAAAGTAAGTGGTGTAGCAAATTCTAGCACTAGACTTTTCTGTAGACTTGGCTTTCGTCATAAACTGAAAATGAGTTTCATGTTCTTGGCCTAATCTTTACCAGACTGTTTGTCCACATCAAATAATCAACACATTTGATTAGGTATAATTTTGCACAAATGAGACTTTGATTAAAAGAATGAAAGGTGCTTTCATAAGGAAGAAGAAACCCTGTGCTTTCTCAACGCATAGTTCACACACTATTGATTGAATGACCCATCATCAGCAAGGAAAGTGGCTTGTACCAGTATGCTGATTAGATGCTTGATTCAAAGTCAATTAACGTCAATGGCAAGTCAGTTGATTTTGTTGAACACCCAGGTTCAGTCCCTAGAGTTGGTAAGAAGGGAGAGGAAAATATGGAAGGTGAGGACAAGAACATTATCTTGTGGAAAACGGGGAGCCTGTAGAAGCATTAATGTAAATGGAAATTGTACACATTGGATAGTACAGATTATGCAACGGTGACCTGCAGTGCTGATAAATCTGCATTGTGAATAATAGATTTGCAAGCATGTGTGTTAGAGAAGGAACTTTCCATTTACGTGGCTGGATTGCAGATTTTTGCCATGCTGTTGTAGCCATTTTCGTCCGAGGATATTAGAGACACAGGGTGGGTGAGGCAGTATCTTATTGGACCAACTTCTGTTGGTGAAAGAGACAAGCTTCTAAGCTTACACAGAACTCTTCTTCTGGTCTGGGTTTGCAGATGGCATATTTCTAGGACTAAGCCTTAGAGACAGCACACCATATGTTTAAAATTTTCAAAAGGACCTAAATTACTTAGGGCAGGTCTACATACACAATGCTGCTGCTGCACTGCTGTAGCACTTCAGTGAAGATGCTACCTACGCTAACGGGAGAGCTTCTCCCATCAGCGAAGATACTCCACCTCTCTGAGAGCACTTTCTACATTGGGGAGTTAAGTCAGTGTAATTATGTCACTTGGGGGGGGTGGATTTTCCACAGCCCTGAGCAACATCATTCTACCAACAAAAATTCCTAGCCTCAGACAACTAAGTCTCATAGACTTCCAATGGAACATAGGTCCTTTTGAAAATTTTACCCGGCATCTTTTAGAAATAAGTTGAGTGGTGTCATCACAAGCAAACAAAGCACTCCAATTATAGCAGGTCATTCCCAAACAAGTGGACAGAAATGCTCATTGCAAACTGTTTGTCCTTTTGAAATGCACAAACCCTACCAAAAGAAAAGGATTTTTCTCTCAATTTATTGTTGATGCATCTGTTGAATTGAGGTTGTCCTACAGTCCAGGACTCTTTTAGTACAATTTAGGAATCCTCTGCAATTTGTGCTCACAAAGATTGTACTAGAACTATACTAGAAAATGTCCGCGGTACTGGGGCAGTTAAAACTGCATCTGCATTGCAAACATGCTGATTTCCAAACTGTAGTCAGAGTCTCAGTGCTATAAACCAGACCTTGATGATGACTGTCACACTGTTATTGATTACAGTTCATTTGCTTATTTTTAGGTGCTAAATGGTATTTTACATGTTAGAGAATAAATTAATCACCATGGATAGCAGTGGTTTCAGGCCAGGTTGACACTAGAAAGTTAAGTCAACCCAGCTACATCACTGAGGGGTATGAAAAATCCATACCACTGAGCTACGTAGTGAAGCCGACCTAACCTGGTGTAGACAGCACTAGGTCAACAGAATAATTCTTCCATCAAGCTAGCTACCACCTCTCGATGTTAGAACCTGCAGGGCTGGAACCTTGGAGGTTCTGGCCCCTGACACTTCTGCATCTCTATGGAAGTCTTAGGCTTTGGCTTCCCCAGAAGGACAGTCTAAGGCTGGGCTTGGCAGGAAGTACCACCCAGCAGGACCTGAATGGCAGCCCCTCACAGCCCATTGATTGGTCGGTACCAGTATTTAAACCAGGAAGCCCTGCAGGGGAGCTGTCTGAGCAACTACACAGACTGCCTGCCTGCTTCTGCTCCAGACCCTGCTTGCAATAGACTCTATACTCTGGCTTCTGACCCTGGTTTGTATTCAACTTTGCTATTCAATTACTTTCTGAAACCTGGCACCTGACCCCAATCTCCTGGTAACCTGACCCTACCTTCCTCCTGGTGCCTGACTCTCAATTCACCCTCTGACCTGTCTCAGACTCTGACCTCCTGGTACCTGACTCAACCTGATTCCTGCTCCAACCACTAGGTCTGACCACCCACATCCTGGTCATGTAACTCAGGGAGGCGGATTAACTATAGCCATTGCTGTAATGAGTGTCTACCCTAAAGCGCTATAGTGGTGCAGCTGCAGCTGTGCCAATATTGCAGTTCAAGTATAGACTCAGGCCTGGTCTACACTTGAAAATTAGGTTGGTTTTAACTATGTTGGTCAGGGGTGTGAAAAATCCCACTGAAGCCAATCTAAGTCCCTGTGTAGACAGGACTAGATTAACAAAAGAATTCTCCCATCGACCTAGATGTGATTTCTAAGGGAGGTGGATTACCTTTGCCAACGGGTAATACAGTGTAGGTAGTGGCTACCCTGAAGTGCTACAGTGGCATAGCTGCAGTGGCACAACTGTTTTAAGTGTAGACAAGCCCATAGAGTCAGTAACTTCAGATATTCCTCCTGGCCTTAAATGGTGCTTAGCTGGTGCCAGCCCGGCTCCCAGCCCTTCCACACAGCTGCGTCTCCTGAGTCCTCCAGTCTGGGGTTTGTACAGCAGAAGTCTCCGGCATTGCAGGAGGAGGACAAAGCCCCCCCACCCCAGATAACGTGGATGTGGATCATGGGGAGGGGATGGGGAGAGTGTGGGAGCCCTGATCTGGGGGGTGAGGCAAGGAGTCATGTGAGGAGGTCATGTGCCCCCCCCTTCGTGTCCCTCCCATGAGTGCAGTGTACCGGCAAGAAATTATTTCTACTTGCACCACTGTCGATCATATATCCTCTCAGTTACTAACTGTTATCATGTAAAGAGGGAAGGACCCAAACCAGAACATCAAATTCAAAGATCCCTGCGATTTGAGAGTGTTCATAAGCTGAGTCACATTCAAATCTTGCAGCTCAGGCTCATCTATGCATATAAATCTCTTGTGCTTTTGCAATGTGTGTAGTGCTGTATTTTTTTATTCCGACTCAATCTGTTAATTACAACTATCTGTACCACTCAGATTTGGAAGCTTTGTTATGTAACTATGGTTCCCTTTGTTGTATTGTTGAGCACAATCCAGTGAAAAGAATTTTGTTAAAAGAAATCACCCTCTTGCTTCTTCTCAACAGGAGATAATTCATTGCGATATTTCAATCTTGCACTGAGTGTATTGTCTTAATGTCACAGACTATTATGGCTTTTCATCAGGAGACAACAATGAAAAAACAGAAAGCTGTTCTTGAAACAGATATAATTCAGCATGAAAACACTGTGTTAAAATGATATAAAGGTTGTGATACAAACTGCCAAAAGCCAGGAAAGTCGACTTAAAGCATGGCACTCTGTACTGACATTATAGCTCTGAGTTAAGGAAGAAGAATGAACCTTAATTTTTTAATTTGGTTATGTCTATACTGCAAATAGACACCCGTGGCTGGTCCATGCTGACTTGGGCTAGGGGCTAGTGCTGCAGGGCTCTTTAATTGTGATGTAGACTTTCTGGCTTGGGCTGGAGCCAGAGCTCTGGTACTCTTCCCCCTCACTGGGTCCTAGAGCCCAGGCTCCAGCCCGAATGTCTACACTGCAATTAAACAGCCCCTTACCCTGAGCTCGAGTGAGCTGGCACAGGCCAGCCATCAGTTTAATTGCAGTGTAGGCATACCCTTACTTTTAAAAATAGGAACAGAATTTAATGCTGGAAAGAACTAGGACTCTGTGGAACAGCTACAAATTGAAAACCTTTGTATGATTTTAGTTTTACCTTTAAAAATAATAATAATAATAAAGTAAATGTTACCATTTCATGGGAAACCTTCACAATGTTGCAGATTTGCACAGAAAATATTTAAAAGTTCAACATTTTTATAAACGTTTGTGAAAAGCAAAGTGGCCAGGTATATATGCCGAAATATCTTTTTGTCAGATGTTACGGTATATCAAACGTTATGGTATATTCACTATTTTTCACAGTTCTATAGAAGACCAATATTTCATTTAGACCATTCATGTTGCCTTCTGGCAGGATCACCTAAATCTCAATAGAAAATGTGGACCAAATTTTTTAACTCCTAGTACAATTTGATGTCATTGAGATGTCTAACTCCCTGGTATGTGAATGCATTCACTTAGATGTCTGCATATCATGAATTGCCCCCACACGGAAGGACCCGTGTTGTGGATACAGAAGGGGAAGCTGCTGTGAGGCCCTGCTGAAAATAAGGGGATATATATAAAAAGTAATATTGTTGTATAACCACTTATCTGTTCTAGACTTAAAGTCCCCAGTCCTCAGATCCAGCTGGGCTGTGTTTATTGCAGGGCTCACATGCGTTGAGGACATGTGTAGGTGGGCTATATGCACTGAGGCATCTATGCCACTCATTTCTCCTCCCAGATCAGGCAGAGAGAAGTAGCCAGCAGTAGGACTGGAACTTGGAACACGCAACCCTATTCTCTGATGGCACAGTGAACCGCTATAGTTAACATAACTTAGAGAAGCCCTTAAGCTATTCTAAGCTATGGCAAGGGCCCATTTTGAACAGTAGCAGCCCAAGAGTGGAGAAGATACAAAGGTGGTACATTTTTACTCCCCTCCTCTCAACTAGGCCAAAGGTGAGTTCTGCACAGTTAAGGGTTCACCCTTGGGTACCTAATGGGTGTCTCACTGACTATTTGGGTGTAGTAAATGTATGCCCAGAAAATAAACACAGAATCAATGTTACTGTTTATTATCAAATTATCATACCACGTAGGAGCCCCAGTCATGGACTAGGACTCCACTGTGATACTCGCTGTACAAACACAGAACAAAAAGATGGTTGGTGCCCAAGGAGCTTACAATTTAAGTATAAGACAAGAGATGGATACAGACTGACCAACAAGTGAGTGCAAGGAAATAATGACACGGTATTGGTCAGTTTGATGGGTAGCTGTCTCGATATGCCAGCAGCCTATAATATGACATATTGTTAGTACCATAATAATTGAAGAAAGTCATTCACTGCATTTCTGTCACACCCTGGGCAGGTTACAGAATACCACTGTTCACATCTACCTTGAGATACCTTTCTGACCCACAACACATTATTATTTGGCATAACTCTCAGAATTTCTGGGAATAATGTATAAAACATACTGCTCCCTCCATAAGGAAATAAATGCAGTGTCCTGCCATCTATTTTACCCTTAGTTCAGTTTGCGTCCTCCAGCTCTGTTAACATCTACATTTGTAAGACACCTTCACTGTCGCCAAAAGATTATGATATCCCATGTGCAACTGCAGGGCTCCTTTAGTCACACACTTTAGTAACTTGACAAAAAGTGCTCAAGTGGAATGAGTTTTTCCAAAGTTTTTCCACAAAGTCACAGGATTAGAATTCTATTACACAATAAGGGAAGAGCTGTGTTCATACCATAATGTTAAATCATGTTTAGACTGAAAATTAATGTTCATGCACTCCAGCTTCTATCAAGCTAGTCTGTAATAAAATCTCTTCAGAGAAAGAATTATGTTGGCCCAAGTTATCAGTAACTATTTTGTTAATATCTATACATTTCATAGTGAAGTTTTATAGCTCATTTAAATTATTCTATTAAAATGTTTGCCGTGAGTTGTTGCCTGATGATTGAGACACTTAGCAGCATGGCTGGTTTAAATTCCAGGTTGTACTACGTGGAGCCACTTCTAACTATTGCACTGGCAGTTTAACCACTTGAATTCATGCACAGTATACGCAGACAGGCCTGATGGGAGTTACGGTCAAAGGAGTGGGAGCAACAGCTCCCTGACTCTATGGCCTGATGGGGCGGAGCTTCTATAGCTATACCCTTCCTTTTCCCTTAGCAGCGGTTGGTGAAGCAAGGATTGGAGAATTAATCAGAATCCAAGAGAAACTGAAGTGCCAGCAGCGGGAAGAGCTGGTCCCTGGGTGCAGAATTTCTGGAATTCCATGACTTTCTACCACTATGTGAAGCAGCAATACCTGACAGGAAAGTAGAGAATTGCTGCTTCCTGTTTGCCTCTGCTACACAGATCTGTCTCCTCATCATAGTGGAAAAGGAAAGGATGACCCTGCCTTCCTTTTCCCATCAGCCCCTTTGAAGGACAACCTCCACAACCAATTCATCCTCCACTCTAGGGAGAAGATCCCAATAGCAACAAATGAGGACTGACAGCTCCCACTCCCCTCCCGGCATTCCACAGTAGGGTTGGGAGTGGGAATGTATTTATAAGAGGTAGAGAGGAGTATCTGGCAGGTGGGAGTGAATGAGGGAGGACAGAAGGGAAGGAGGGAAATGGAGGAGAAAGGGGACCGAGGAGGGATTTAGACAGAGGAAGAAAGTAAAAGTTAACCATAGGTAAAACTGAAAAACTAAGAAAAAGATTGACAGAGGAACAGAACAAAGAGAGGGGCGGGGACGGATTACTTGGAAAACACACTGTGTGTCTTTAAAATATTTTGAATAGTTGTATACATAGTCTGCCAAGCAGTTTGTGAAGTTGCTTGTTAATTCTAACCTTCACTGGTCCATCGGAACATAAAATTCTTTTCACATTCTGTTTACAACATGGTCGGCTGCACTATCCACTAAAGTATCATTCATGCATTAGCCTCCACTGCTAAGGTTAGAAGTAGAGCCCTCTGTGAGTGCTACAGCTTTAAAAGTGGGTCTGTGTCTCAACAGAAAGCAATCCTCAAATCCTTTGTGTCCCAACTGAGAGCAGATGAAAGGATATATGTTCATCAGCTGAACTCATCATACGGATGACTAAGAGCACACAGCCACCTGAACCTGATGAAAGAGAGGGCCTGCTTTTTTCAGAAGCTCAACCAAATGCTGAGCCACAATCAGCAGTTACTTAGGCAGCCAGGTTAAGATCCTATAGTAAATTGTGATTGGAGTAGAACTCCAGTGATCAATGTAATTATGAATTTGATCAAGCATGCAAACCTGAAGTCTAAATTGGCATTAGACACTGTGTATGGTTTCCTACTGTAGTAATACATCCCACCTCTTCATTTAGAGGAATTGCATACACAAAAGTAATCAGACTTCTGTAAAAGCCTGTGATGGAGAAGGAAGCGTGTGCTTCAACTAAAGAAATGATAATTGAAGCTCTCATGTCCAATGTAAGACCCCCACATATGTTTAAAGCAGGATGTTAGAGGGTGCTGTAGTGCTGAAGACACCCCCTTTCAGATGAGACTGAAAAGTGAGTCCTAACAGTTATCATTATAAAGTTCCTTTTGTATTTTTCACAAGATTAAAATAGTTGTGTCCATGGCAATTACCCCAGGTGAGTGAAGATAGAATTGGGCCTATTCTCTCTGGTGTCCTAGCCTGCAGTGACCCCTGTTGATAAACTTCTTGAGAAGGTTTTCAGTGACTCGGCCCCCTGAGTCGCACACAATCTGTAGGTGTACAAACAAAACAGCCCTTTCGAAGGGTACAAGTCCAATAGGGCCTCTCGTGGTGCCCCTGTAATGTCTCAGTCCATAGCTCTGTCCCCTGGCTCAGTTCTCAATCAGTCCAACAGGGCCTATCACAGCATCCTGATTAGCCTCGGCCCCTGCTAGGCTAGTGACTCTTCACTCTGTAGCAAGCCTGCCTGACCCCAGCTCTCCAGCTGAGTCACTAGTTCAGTTCAATCCCCTTCCAGGGTTATTGCAGTTCAATTAAATGCTGACCCTTTTTGGGGTCTTCTGCCCCCTTCTCTGAGCATAGGCCTCTCTGCCTGTAGGTTGTGGTGGTGGCGGGGAAGATCTGGGCCTACCCAGTATGACAGGTCCCAACCCAGGAACCCTATAAATAGCAGGTGCTAGCTGCTTCCCTTTAGCTACTTGCTGCTGCATTTCCCTGAACCACTTCCCTTCATAGGCCCAGCACTTTCATCTTCACCCTTGCCTCAGGGCTGAAGTCTTGCTTGAGTCCCAATCATCAGCAAGGAACAGACCGGTCAGCCTCACCTCAGTCCCTGGAAAAATCATGGAGCAGGTCCTCAAGGAATCCATTTTGAAGCACTTGGAGGAGAGGAAGGTGATCAGGAATAGTCAACATGGATTCACCAAGGGCAAATCATGCCTGACCAACCTGATTGCCTTCTATGATGAGCTAACTGGCTTTGTGGATATGGGGAAAGCGGTGGATGTGATATATCTTGACTTTAGCAAAGCTTTTGATACGGTCTCCCACAGTATTCTTGCCAGCAAGTTAAAAAAGTATGAACTGGATGAATGGACTATAAGGTGAATAGAAAGCTGGCTAGATTGTCGGGCTCAACAGGTAGTGATTAACGGCTTGATGTCTAGTTGGCAGCTGGTATCAAGCGGAGTGCTCCAGGGGTCAATCCTGGGGCTAGTTTTGTTCAACATCTTCATTAATGATCTGGAAGATGGGATGGATTGCACCCTCAGCAAGTTCGCAGATGACACTAAGCTGGGGGGAGAGGTAGATATGCTGGAGGGTAGAGATAGGTTCCAGAGTGACCTAGATAAATTGGAGTATTAGGCCAAAAGAAGTCTGATGAGGTTCAACAAGCACAAGTGCAGAGTCCTGCACTTAGGATGGAAGAATCCTATGCACCACTACAGGCTGGGGACCGACTGGCTAAGCAGCAGTTGTGCAGAAAAGGACCTGGGGATTACAGTGGATGAGAAGCTGAATATGAGTCAGCAGTGTGCCCTTGTTTCCAAGAAGACTAACGGCATATTGGGCTGTATTAGTAGGTGCATTGCCAGGAGATCGAGGGAAGTGATTATTCCCTTCTATTCGGCACTGGTGAGACCACACCTGGAGTATTGTGTCCAGTTTTGGGCCCCCCACGACAGAAAGGATGTGGATAAATTGGAGAGAGTCCAGGGGAGGGCAACAAAAATGATCAGGGGGCTGGGGCACATGACTTACGAGGCAAGGCTGAGAGAACTGGGCTTGTTTAGTCTGCAGAAGAGAAGAGTGAGGGGGGATTTGATATCAGCCTTCAACTGCCTAAAGTGGGGTTCCAAAGAGGATGGAGCTTGGCTGTTCTCAATAGTGGCAGATGACAGAACAAGGAGCAATGGTCTCAAGCAACTAGGAGGAGGGAGAGCTCAGTGGTTTGAGCATTGGCCTGCTAAACCCAGGGTTGTGAGTTCAATCTTTGAGGGAGCCATTTAGGGATCTGGGGGTAAAAAAAAAAACCCACCCCAACAACTGTCAGGGACAGTACTTGGTCCTGCTAGTGAAGGCAGGGGACTGGCCTCAACTCAATAACCTTTCAAGGTCCCTTCCAGTTCTATGAGATAGGTAAGTTGCAGTGGGGGAGGTATAGGTTGGATATTAGGAAACACTATTTCACTGGAAGGGATTACGTAGGGAGGTGGTAGACTCTCCATCATTAGAGGATTTTAATACCCGGCTTGACAAAGCCCTGGCTGGGATGATTTAATTGGTGTTGGTCCTGGTTTGAGCAGGGGGTTGGACTAGATGACCTCCTGAGGTCTCTTCCAACCCCAGTCTTCTATGATTATATGATTCTTACTCCTCTAGCTCTAGCCAACTTCCATACCTAGCCAGGAGCACCAACCTTGCTCCCCTGGCTCCAGCCAGCAACTGATCTTCTCTGTCCAGCAGGTCCTTTTAAATGTGCCTGCTGGGCTCTGACTGGTTGTTCCATACAGTCTCTGTTTGATTGGCTGCTTCCCCACAGCCTCACTAGGCAGCATAGGCGTGCGCACAGGGTGTGCCGGGTGTGCCCAGGCACACTCTAATGCAGGGGTAGGCAAATGGTTCCACTCCCCAGCGCGGCAAGCTGCGGGGTCCGTGCTCCTGGGCCGGAGTGCTGAGCTGAGCGCAGAAAGCCGCTGGCCCCTCCCCCCCTTCCCCTTCCCCTGGAGCCATACCACTGTGCGCACAGCAATCTGGGGGCCGTGGCTGCGCACTCCCACGGGGCAGCGTTTGGCTCCGCAGTGAGGCAGACATGCTCCCCCCTCCCCTGGGGCCAGGGCTCCGCGGGGAGTCAGACACGCTCCCCCCTCCCCTGGAGCCATGCTGCTGTGTGCAGCGCTCTGGGGGCCGGGGCTGTGCGCTCCCGCAGGACAGTGTTTGGCTCTGCAGGGAGGCTAGGAGCCTCATCTCATAGTAAGGGGTCCGGGGCCAGGGGGTTGGATAAGGGGTGGGGGCAGTCAGGGAACAGGGTGGGTTGGATACGGGGTGGGATCCCGGGTGGTGGGTGCGGGGGGCTCTGGAGGGGGCAGTCAGGGAGCGGGGGGGGGTGAATGGGGCATGAGAAAGCCGGGGTCTGTCGGGGTGGGGGATGGATAGGGGTCAGGGCAGTCAGAGGACAGGGAGCAAGGAGGGTCCTGGAGGGGCAGTTAGTGGGGGGGTGTCTCTGGAGGGGGTGGTCAAGGAACAAGGAGCTGGGGGGGTTGTATGGGTCAGGAGTTCTGGGGGTCCTGTCAGGGGGTGGGGAGCAGTTGAATAGGCGTGGGAGTCCTGTGGGTCTGTCTGGGTGCGGGGGTGTGGATAAGGGTCGGGGCAGTCAGGGGACAGGTAGGGGGTAGGGTCCTAGGGGAGCAGTCGGGGGACAAGGAGCAGGGAGGCTTAGGTAGGGGGTGGAGTCCTGGGGGGCAGTTAGGGGTCCCAGGAGGGAGTAGTTGGGGGGGACAAAGAGCAGGGGGGGTTGGGGGTTCTGAGGGGGGCAGTCAGGGGGCGGGAAGTAGGATGGAGTGGATGGGGGCAGGGTGGAGGCGGGGCTCCCTGGGTGCACACCCTAATTAAATGGGCTGCGCACACCTATGCTAGGCAGCATTGAGGACCCAGCTCTAGTGCTCTTTCCTGGGGCTGGGTGTGGTAGGACCATGAAGCCTCCAGCAGAGGGCCTGATATATCCCATCACAGGTAGGTATGCATTGGGATATTTGTGTACAAGCTTTGGAATAGAGTAATGAGGGATGTAAAAATTTCAGATTGCCAACTCTACTCCTGGCTGCACTTCAGTGACTCCTTAGGAAATCAATTTATACTGCACTTTGGGACCCTTGTACATGAAAGGCGCCAGCTAAGTCATGGTCAGCTTTGTTGGTTTCCCCTAAACTGTTTCTCTTCAGTTAAATTCAAGCTGATGAAATGTGAGTCTAATCCCCTAAAAACCACTTCCAACATAACTTGTTTTTGTAGAATAACATTTAGGGGTGGAAAAACCCTCTGAAGTTTGCAATTTTTTTAACCATACCAATTATGTTGGAAGTTGGAAGTTCACAGAATTAAATCAAGTGTTCAAAACTTTCCTTCTTGTAATATATGTGTAGGCTCAAATCCTCAAGTGGCATAAATTGTCATAGCTCCATTGATACTGAAGAAGCTATGCTGATTTTCACCACTAAGAATCAGGCCATTATATATAGATTATTTCTCTCTCCCACTCAGTTCCTTTTTTCTACACAATCTCTCTCTCCCTCCCTGTGCTTTTTCATTCTGCTCACTCTCTGCGGTTAAAATAACAATAATGTTGATAAACGTAAGCTCTTGCGAATATGACTTGACTTGACTTATGCCTCTCTATTCCATGTGCAACATAGGGCTTTCACCATTGCTTTCCATCTTTGATGGCTTCTTGCTGTAGTCATTGCTTTTTCCAATGTCATTTTGATAGCTTTCAATTCTGCTTCTATTGTGAGTTTCCATGTTATCCTTGGTCTACCTTGTCATCAAATATGGTGCAGTGTTAATGTGACTAACAACGTAATTAACAACGCTGTTACTATATCTCGATTGTGCATAGGAAAAAAGTGTTTCTCTAAGTACATTGTGCTGTTTTACTGTGCATATAAATAACAATACTGTATGGCAACTGTGTTGTATTAATATGCAGGAGATCCAGTGGAATAGACTAGAATCAGCTTTGTATTTAATGTGCCTGTGATTGTGGTTTGTTTTATTCCCAGTCAAAGAAATCAAATGCCCTTAATTTGATTACAAACCAATGTTCTGTTGAAAAGCCAATGGTTTTTGCAAATTCATCAAAGCGCTCCTACTTCTTTTGATCTAAATGAAAGATATTTCATTTAAAACCATGAAACATTTGTCCTTTGCTATAATTGCATGTTCTGTAATCAGAGGTATTTGACTTCTTCTTATTACATTACACAAAATGAGTTTGCCTAACCCTTTTATCATCATTTAGAAGTCATCTGGTGGAGAAAATAGGTTTCATTTCTCATGTTCAGGTTAGGAGTGACTCAGGCCTTGTCTTCAGAAGGGAAAAAGATGTATTTTTAACTTGTACTAGCTAAGACACATTTATAAGGTGCTTGTTGCTCTGTAATAGCTAAATTAGGGATCAGCAACCTTTGGCACGCAGCTCGCCAGGGTAAGCCCCCTGGCGGGCCGGGCCAGTTTGTTTACCTGCTGCATCCACAGGTTCAGGTGATCGCGGCTCCCACTGGCCGCCGTTCGCCACTCCAGTCCAATGGGGGCTGCGGGAAGTGGCGTGGGCTGAGGGATGTGCTGGCCACTGCTTCCTGCTGCCCCCATTGGCCTGGAGCGGTGAACCGCGGCCAGTGGGAGCCGCGATCGGCCGAACCTGCAGACGCAGCAGGTAAACAAACCAGCCCGTCCCACCAGGGAGCTTACCCTGGTGAGCCGCGTGCCAAAGGTTGCCGATCCCTGAGCTAGATAAATATAACATTATCATTACTAAGAATGACTGAGCTACTGATCAGTGCAGGAAGGAGCCGCAGTGTTGGCATGCAGTGTTGTATATATTAGGCCTTATGCCTTCAAGATGGATTGTGCTAAACACTATGCTATTGTACACTTTCTTCTGTAATAAAGTCATGATTTGTAGGTATCCTCTGTTTTTTGTTTTCTCTCATGTTTCTGGAATACTATTGGGTTTGGGGTTGCTGTATTTTGTTGTTTGTTTGTTTTTTAATACTATTAGATTGATAGCAATTTTCAAAATAATGCCAAGCACATGTAACATATAATATAAGGAATATTTCAGAATATTGTTGGTGCTTATACAAACTTGATTTAACAAGCTTTTCTTATCTGTTGGCTCTCGAAAGATATTGAAGCAAAGGTGGGTGAGGTAATATTTTATTGGACCAATTGTTGTTGGTGAAAAAGACAAGCCTTTGAGAATAGACAGAGTTCCCAGACCTGATGAAAAGCTCTACTTTGTCTATCTCATATCCTGGATCCACCACAGCTACAACAACACTGCAAATATCAATATCTTTTGGGCATTTAAGTGTTTGAGTATGCATTGAAGACTTCATTTGGGATACATTTAATTAACCAAATGGATTTACTTAAAGGAAGCAAGGATCTTTAATCTTTAGCCAGTGATTAAGAACTGTCTTTCTCTAGTCTTCCGTCAGTGTGGGGACAGAGAGGGAGAGATTGGGTAAGACCTTCTGAAAACTGATGTCTCCTATTCTGTATCACTTGAAAAGTTGACTCCTTTAACTGCTTGTTAACATTTGCAGCACAAGATGAAATCTTGTGCATAATACTGCCATCTGGGAATAGCAGAGCTTTCATCCAACTTGTCACTTGCTCCTGTTTTAGCCTTGGCTCAAAATAATATTTCAGCATATCCCTTGACAAATTCCACTCTGGCATGCTTTTCTTTTGCCTGTTGAAAGAGAGAGAAAGAGAGAAAGAAAGATCATGTGCCTAGTCCATTCTCTGTTCTATTTGGCATGGATTACAAAGATCTTATTGCATCAAGTAAGATGCCCTCTTCGTTGTTGCTTGCGAATCTGCAGCCTGTTCATTTCTTGAGTGATAGATTGTGGAACTCAACCCTACAGTCATTATTACTTACAATCCTTCACATTCTGAATGTATCCTGGTAGCATCACAAAGCTCAGACAACCAGTGTATCCATCCTACCCAAGGAAGAGATGTTCCTTCTGCCATGCTAAACTATAGAGCTCCCGACTTAACATATTTAGCATAACAATTAGTCATGCCAGAGTAACAATCATGTTTCTGAAGTGAATCTGCAGGGAAGGTTACTGAATGAATCCTGCACCAAATTATCTTGTCAACACTTTGGGGCAGGAACAATGTTGTCTTTTGCGTTTGTACAGCACCTAGCACAATGGGGCCCTGATCCTGGCTGGAGCTTCCAGGCACTGTCTGTCACAAAACAAATAATAAGTGAAGATGACCCTGCTAAGGCCACATCTGTACCCTAACCCGCTTGAAAAAAAGAATGAATAACTGTATGTCAGTTTGTTATATATGTTGTGAGATTTAGTGCTGGAAAAGGGAGCTGCCAGAATGTAGGGTCAGATGCTCAGAGGGTGTAAACCAGCATTGACTTCAGTGTATCTCTGCTGCTATACACCAGCAAAGGATCTGGTCCATTATATTTCACTATAGGAGAATATGAAGCAGATACACTGGTAAAGAAAAAACTGTCACTAGGACTGCCATCATAATGGGCATCAATCAACACATCCCTGCTGGCAGCTGTTAAGTCAATGACTGACTGAGCATGAAATCTGGCAACCACAGAGCTGCTAACAACTTTCTGAACTGAATACTGCAATGCATACCCAGCTATTGAACCTACTGATTATATATTATATTGTTAGAAGGGGAGGAGTGTAGAAATGTGCATATAGTAGTGATGCTTTTGGTGTTTCATCTTCTTTTCCCAATATATATTTCATTCATACTGAAACATTCTCATGCATGTCAGTTTCCTACCTCTCTGTACAGTGGTGATCTCAGCCCAATTAGATCATTTTAGATAAAGATATCGGGAAACTATGCACCACACTGGTTGCCTCTCTCATCACAGAAGACAAGGACTGAATGGCCATGACTGGGCTACTCCACAGCCCAGTGATACACTTCCAGATCAGGAGTAAAGCACATTGTTCAGACCAGCACTGTTCCTTTTAAAAAGTCTCGACCCAAACTGCTTAATGAGATTAAACATAGGAAGTACAGTTAGAAAAATACCTGAAGCTATTTCACATTGGAAAAGAACAAAATAAAGCAATGTGTATGAGTTAATAGTGCATCCATTCCTCTGATAAGTACAGCAGACAATAAATCTGAGTTTATAAAATATTGTCTTAGAAATAAACTGCAAGGCCAGTAAACTCAGGTTCACACACTTCACTGTGGTATTGTCATGAATATTAGACCACTGGGAGCCATAAAATACCCAAAATGTAGGCATTCTGCACACTAACTTTTACAGAGTAAAATACATTCAGAAAACACACATTTGGAGTAGGATGCAATGAAAACATCTGTCTCACAATATTAATCCCAGAATTCAGAAGTAGGTACCATTATTTATCTATTTATTTCTTATTTCAGAAGAGCCTAGAGGCCCCCCACTGGGGCTTTGTCCATACATATAGTAAGAGACAGTCCCTGCCCCCAAAGAGTTTGCAAACTAAATAGATAAAACAGACAAAGACAGGGAAATGAAACAAAGGCACTGAGCAGTGAAGTCACTTTCCAAAGGTCACATGACAGAGCCTGAAATAGCCCCTCCCAGTTGTGACTCCAAGTCCAGCATCCTATGCACTGGACCATACTGCTTCTCTATGGAAGATTGTATCTATATCCATAATCAAAACTTGCTAGAGGCTTGGGAGAATGACTAACTGAGGTCAGGTTTCAGTGTTAGCCGTATTAGTCTGTATCAGCAAAAAAAATGAGGAGTCCTTGTGGCACCTTAGAGACTAACAAATTGATTTGGGCATAAGCTTTTGTGGGCTAGAACCCACTTCTTCAGATATATGAAGTAAAAAATACAGGAGCAGGTATAAATACATGAAAGGATGGGGGTGCTTTACCAAGTGTTAGGTCAGTCTAACGAGATAAATCAATTAACAGCAGGATACCAAGGGAGGAGAAATAACTTTTGAAGTGGTAAGAGAGTGGTCCATTACAGACAGTTGACAAGAAGGTGTGAGTAACAGTAGGGAGAAATTAGTACTGGGGAAATTAATGTGGGGAAATAGAACGGGGGGGCCTTCTTTTTAATAGCCAGAGCTTTGAATCTGTGGGCCCCGAAATAAACCCTCTAACAGAGATCTGTTATGCTGATTGCCTTTACACAGAGTAACACAGGCCTTAAGCCTGAGCAAGATTGAACCACACGGTTCTCTGCCAAACTCGGTCAAGGGTAATGACCAGCGGTGTGGGGGGTGGAGAAAAACACAGAACAATGCTAAAAGCTACAGCAAGAAACTGCTTTAGCAACATAATAACGGCAAGTTTATGAAACCGCTCAAAAAATGGAATATCCGCTTACATTAAGAAATTGCTTTTGCAAAGAGTTAATCATCCTTGCTGTTCCAGCTATTTGCAACATTTTCTAATTCCAGCTACCTGCAAATTAACCAATCATAGATCTTCTTTAAGCGTCCCATGGTAACCCCCCTTAACCCTTCACCGAAAACCCCCGGAAAATAACATGTGCCTTGCCGAGAAATGTACCCAAACTGATGCCAAGCGCCACCCCTGAGGAAAACCGCCAAGCGCCCCTCTACCCAAATAAACACCCACTTCTCGGAAAATAATGAGGAAGGTACATGGGGGGGGGTGCTGACCCAACCCCAGTTTCTTAACTCATGACTGACTCATGACTCACCCCAACCCCAGTTTCTCAACTCATGACTAACCCCAACCCCAGTTTCTCAACTCATCATGTATTGTTTGTACTTTGTTTGCGGTTTAATGAAATAAAAACCCGCCTGTGAGCAGTGCTCAGTGTGTCAGTTTTTGAACTGCACCCCAAACGCGTTTGGTACGTATTGCATTAAAGGCCTTAGGCTCTGAGTCTGTGAACTAAAATCAGTGCGTGGGGGATTCTTTCCACGACATTAGGTTTAGGTTTTGTAATGACCCAGCCACTCCCAGTCTTTATTGGAGCATTTTTCTCACAGCGTGCTATAAACAATAAATGCAATTTTTTTTAAAATAGAGATTAAAACCTCATTAGATTAGAGAGAAATCCATCATTTTAACTGCTGTGGCAGTAAACAAAATTGGTCAGGCATTTAATATGGCCCAGGATACTAAAATACCTGAATCTGAATTTTGGATTGAAAATCCCTAGTGCAACCACAGGGATGAACCTTGGAGATTTTTAAATGTGATCATTCTTTTGTACTGTTATTTACATAAATCTTTGCCTTCGCATACAATATTTGTTATGGTTCCAGTGGATATATTTGTCTTATGATGTCACCCCTGCTTTGTTTATATAAGTAATTATTAAATCAGTAGGTTGTTATCCATTTATCTTTTATTTTTGACATACAGCCTGATTCCTTGGCCTTGTCCCTTGCATAGTATGCGTAGCTGGCAGGTGAATGTGTTTTATGAGTCCCCCTTCTGTGTCAATTCATACAGGAGATGAGTTGTTACAGCCCCCAGCTACAGAGGCTTGGCTCTTCAGTGCCACTTGTAGCACCTCATACTTTTAGCTCTGGAGGTCCCTGGTTCATCCCTAGTGCACTGGCCAAAAGGGTAGCTATCACTTTAGCACCTGTGCAAAGGAAGTGCAAAGTGTGCGCACAATGTTACAAAATCAGAATTCTCCACTCATTGACACCAGAAGCAACATTTTACACTCACTAGGCTGGGGTGTAAATGACTATAGAAGGTACAAGGCATTGGAAGTTTATGTCTATGTTGTTCCCAGGTTCAAAAACTGTTCATGAACTGGGGCTGATTTTAGCACACAAAGAAGTACTCAAACTCACCCTGATTCGAAATCAATTCCTGGTTCTATATGAACCCACACAGCCTTACATCCAACCAGAATTACTGAAAGGTGACTTGTGTAATGAGGAAACATCATAAAGATTTGGATCTATAGATACAGTTTAAAGTTGTATCCAAGGGCCACCTGCTTGATATGTTCATACTTTTGCCATTACCAAGGGAAATTTCTCTTTCCATTCAAAACTGACTCATAGCACTGCTATGTGGCAAGATCTGGGAGCAAACTCAAAGATTTTGATAGGTCTGTGTCCACTGAATTCACTTCTACAGTGTTCTTTGAAAGTAAGAATTAAAATTGGAATCAAAACAAAATTGTTATTCTTTTGAATTGATTCAAGATGAAATTTTTAATTTCAAATTATCTGGAGAAATTTTTGAACAAAACAATTTTTTGAAATGTTGTTCAAATGTTTTCCTGGAAAAGAATTCCCATTTTTTCAGACAATCCTACTGTAAACCCTGTGCCCAGAGTAATACACCTGGCCTAGGCTACCCTGGTTCCATTTTCAGATGCTATTTGTTGTAGCTGCACCAGATATGGGAATTCTAGAAGCCAAGTGGTATGAATCGATGGGTTTAAAACAGATTTATGACAGTGAACATTTGCCAACATTAACTCATCTCAAAAAATAAAGTATCTAAGATTTAATTCTGTGAACATCTATTTTCCAAAAGCAAAATTTAATTAGAGCTTAATTATACAGAAATTGGCATCACTGCTGAGGTAATGCAATGAATACTCAATCCCATCTGGTCTGGTTTATTATCCACAGACACTTTGAGATCACTTATTGTCCTCTCTGTATGCGCATGCAGCTCCTATTAATATCAATGGGAATTATAGGTGTTTATGAAAAGAATACACCCTATTATACTGTATGTTTATTTAAGAAGAATTTTAAATAAAGTAAGGGGGAATGCCGGGGGGAGAACAAAGGCAGTGGAAGCATGTGACCGTGAGAAGCAGGCCAAGGAAAAGGAGGGCCAGTGAAGGAGAAATAGAGCTCAGGAACAGGTTTGGGTGTTTGGAAAACGAGGAAGGGGTGCAGCAGGTGGTAACTGAAGGTGGGAGGGTGAAGAAGAAGAGAAGAGCAGCTAGTCTCATAGAAAGAGGGGAGGAGTTGATGGAGACAGCACCAAATCTGGGCCCCAGGAGGATACAGGATGGCATAAGGGGGATTAGAAGGGAAAATAGGAATGGACAGGGGTTGCAACTAGAGGGAATAGGGGAAAGGCAGGTTTACGTGATTGGGGACTCCTGACTGAGGAGGTTAGACAGGCCTGTGACCAGGGCGGACCCAGAGAACAGAATGGTTTGCTGTCTACCGGGCGCTAAGATACGGGATGTGGAACTGCGGTTGAAAAGGATCCTAAAAGGAGCAGGTAAGAACCCCTTGATCATCCTTCACGTAGGAACGAATGACACGGCTAGGTTCTCACTGGAGAGAATCAAGGGAGATTATGCCAGGCTGGGGAAGACGCTTAAGAAAATCGAGGCTCAGATCATCTTCAGTGGGATTCTTCCTGTTCCTAGAGAAGGGCAGCAAAGGGGTGACAGGATTGTGATGATAAATAGTTGGCTAAGGGAGTGGTGCTATAAAGAGGGCTTTGGGATGTATGGCCACTGAGAGGCTTTTGGGGACAGAAAACTGTTTTCACGGGACGGACTTCACCTAAGTAGGGAAGGAAATAGACTTCTGGGAGGGAGGCTGGCTCATCTCATCAAAAGCGCTTTAAACTAGGAATTTGGGGGAGACGGTTGGGAGATGTCCAGTTAATCTCCACACCAGATTATAACATTGAGAGGGAGGACGATGAGATAAGAACGGATATAGCCGGGGGGAAGAGATTGGACATAAGGAGGAGAGGGAGGATGGATACTAGACTAATAGGTCATACTGGCCGTACGGTGTCCGTACCAAATTGGATAACGAATGTGAGAGAGGCCAAACGGCATAAATTAAGATGTTTATACACCAATGCAAGAAGCCTAGGTAACAAAATGGAGGAACTGGAGCTCCTGGTCCGAGAAATGAAACCGGATATCGTAGGAATAACCAAAACGTGGTGGAACGGTAGTCATGACTGGAGTACAGGTATGGAAGGGTATGTGCTGTTTAGGAAAGACCGGAACAAAGGCAAAGGTGGGGGAGTAGCATTGTATGTCAATAATGAGGTAAACTGTAAAGAAATAATAAGTGATGGAATGGATAAGACAGAGTCTGTCTGGGCAATACTCACACTAGGTAAAAGAACTACTAGAGCCTCCCCTGGGATAGTGCTTGGGGTGTGCTATAGACCGCCAGGATCTAGCCTGGATACGGACAGAGAACTCTTTAATGTTTTTAGGGAGGTAAATACTAATAGGAACTGTGTGTGAGACTTTAACTTCCCGGATATAGATTGGGGAACAAATGCTAGCAACAATAATAGGGCTCAGATTTTCCTAGACATGATAGCTGATGAATTCCTTCATCAAGTAGTTGCTGAACCGACGAGGGGGATGCCATTTTAGATTTGGTTTTGGTGAGTAGTGAGGACCTCGTTGAGGAAATGGTTGTAGGGGACAACCTTGGCTCGAGTGATCATGAGCTAATTCGGTTTAAACTAAATGGAAGGATTAACAGAATTAAATCAGAGACTAAGGTTTACGATTTCAAAAGGGCTAACTTTAATAAATTAAGGCGACTAGTTAGGGAAGTGGATTGGACTAACATATTTATGGATCTAAAGGCGGAAGGCTCCTGGGATTATTTCAAGTTGAAGTTGCAGGAGCTGTCGGAGGCCTGTATCCCGAGAAAGGGAAAACGGTTCATGGGCAGGAGATTTAGACCGAGCTGGATGAGCGAGCATCTCAGAGTGGTGATTAAGAAAAAACAGAAAGCGTACAAGGAGTGGAAGATGGGAGGGATCAGCAAAGAAACCTACCTTATTGAGGTCAGAACATGTAGAGATGGAGTGAGAAAGGCCCAAAGCCGTGTAGAGTTGGACCTTGCGAGGGGAATTAAAACCAATAGTAAGAGGTTTTATAGCCATATAAATAGGAAGAAAACAAAGAAAGAAGAAGTGGGACCGCTTAAGACTGTAGATGGAGTGGAGATTAAGGATAATCTAGGCATGGCACAATATCTAAACGAATATTTTGCATCGGTCTTTAATGAGGCTAATGAAGGGTTTAGGAATAGTGGCAGCATGACAGATGGGAATAAAGGAGGGGGGGTTGACATTACCGTAACCGAGGTAGAAGCCAAACTCGAACAGCTTAATGGGACTAAATCAGGCAGACCGGATGATCTTCATCTGAGAATATTAAAGGAACTGGCGCGAGAAATTGCAAGCCCGTTAGTGATAATTTTTAATGAATCTGTAAACTCGGGGGTGGTATCGTTTGACTGGAGAATAGCGAATGTGGTTTCTATTTTCAAAAAGGGGAAAAAAGGTGACCCGGGTAACTACAGGCCTGTTAGTTTAACATCTGTAATGTGCAAGGTCTTGGAAAAAATTTTGAAGGAGAAAGTAGTTAAGGACCTTGAGGTCAATGCCAATTGGGACAAATTACAACACGGTTTTACGAAATGTAGATCATGCCAAACCAACCTGATCGCCTTCTTTGAGAAAGTAACAGATTTTTTAGATAAAGGAAATGCGGTGGATCTAATATACCTCGATTTCAGTAAAGCGTTTGATACGGTACCACATGAGGAATTATTGGTTAAACTGGAAAAGATGGGGATCGATATCAAAATCCAGAGGTGGATAAAGAACTGGTTAAAGGGGAGACTGCAGCGGGTCGTACTGAAAGGTGAACTGTCAGGTTGGAGGGAGGTTACCAGTGGAGTTTCTCAAGGTTCGGTTTTGGGTCCAATTTTATTTAATCTATTTATTACTGACCTCAGAACCAAATGTAGGAGTGGGCTGATAAAGTTTGCAGATGACACAAAGTTGGGAGGTATTGCCAATTCGGAGAAGGATCGGGATATCCTGCAGGGAGATTTGGATGACCTTGTAAACTGGAGTAATAGTAATAGGATGAAATTTAATAATGAGAAGTGTAAGGTTATGCATTTAGGGATGACTAACAAGAATTTTAGTTATAAACTGGGGACGCATTGGTTGGAAGTAACGGAAGAGGAGAAGGACCTCGGAGTCCTGGTTGATCACAGGATGTCTATGAGTTGGCAATGTGACGTGGCCGTGAAAAAAGCTAATGTGGTCTTGGGATGCATTAGACGAGGTATTTCTAGTAGGGATAAGGAGGTGCTGGTTCCATTATACAAGGCACTGGTGAGACCTCATTTGGAGTACTGTGTGCAGTTCTGGTCTCCCATGTTTAAAAAGGATGAATTCAAACTGGAACGGGTACAGAGAAGGGCCACTAGGATGATCCGAGGAATGGAAAACATGTCGTATGAAAGGAGACTCGAGGAGCTCGGTTTGTTTACCTTAACCAAAAGAAGGCTGAGGGGGGATATGATTTCTCTCTTTAAATATATCAGAGGGATAAATACAAGGGAGGGAGAGGAATTATTTCAGCTCAGTACTAATTTGGACACAAGAACAAATGGATTTAAACTGGCCGTCGGGAAGTTTAGGCTTGAAATTAGATGAAGGTTTCTAACCATCAGAGGGGTGAAGTTCTGGAACAGCCTTCCGAGGGAAACAGTGGAGGCGAAAGACATATCTGGCTTTAAGATTAAGCTTGATAAGTTTATTGAGGGGATGGTTTGATGGGATAACGTGATTTTAGTCAATAGGTCAATAACGTGCCATCGTTGGTAATTAGTAACAATGGTCAACGATGGGATATTAAAAGTTACTACAGAGAACTTTTTCTGGAGGGTCTGGCTGGAGAATCTTGCCCGCATGCTCGGGGTTCAGCTGATCGCCATATTTGGGGTCGGGAAGGAATTTTCCTCCAGGGTAGATTGGCAGAGGACTTGGAGGTTTTTCGCCTTCCTCCGCAGCATGGGGCAGGGGTCGCTTGCTGGAGGATTCTCTGTGACTTGAAGTCTTTAAATCATGATTTGGGGACTTCAACAGCTGAGTCAAGGGAGAGAATTATTCCAGGAGTGGGTTGGTCAGCTTTTGTGGCCTGCATCATGCGGGAGGTCAGACTAGATGACCATAATGGTCCCTTCTGACCTTAAAGTCTATGAGTAAGTTATTGAAGAATCTTTGTTCTGTTCCTTGTTCATTATGGCTATATGTACCCAAGAATGAACCTGCATACTTTACAGTTAAATTTCAGTGATTCAAAGCTCACATTAATAAGCTCAATGGGAGATGAAAGGAATCTGGTAGAAACAATAGCTTCTTTTTAGGTGTGCAGTACTTATAGTTGTTCTTACAAAAATACAGTATATAGGCCAAATTCTCTGCTCAGTTACAGCAGTGTGAATCCAAAATAACTCTGCTAACTTCATGACTTCAGTGGAGTTACTCCAGTATTATGTAGTTCCATGTATGACCAAGCACAATCTTAGCTCCTGATCCTGCGCTCACCAAGAGCAATGGTAGTGTTGCCATGCAACGTGGATAGCCACTTCTCTGACCCTTGATTAGCCACATAAATTTGTGCAAAGTGGATGTAAGATATTATGGGCCTGAGCCTCTTCTCATGAAAATCAGATCTAACTCCACTAAACATCAGATAAAATTATACCTAGGGCTAACTGGAAGCAGTTTTCCCATCCTGCACATATTTTTGAGATTTCAAAAAAAAATCCCATCCTGAATCAGGACAAAAAGGCACCTTTGTGGCCTGTGGTGTTCTCCCTGCTGAATGTTATAGCTTCTACTGCAAGCAGTGGAGGTGCGAGTGCTATTCAAACAAAAGGTTTCAAGAATTCTTCACAATAGAAAGTGTTAGACAAAGTAAGGGCTAGTCTACATTAGAGCTCTCCCGTTGGCATAATAAAATCACCTCCAGGAGAGGCGGTAGCTATGTTGGCAGGAAAAGCTCTCCTGCCGACATATGCTGTCCACACCAGCGCTTAGATCGGTGTAACTTACATCACTCAGGGAGTGGCTTATTCACATCCCTGAGCAACATAAGTTATACTATGTAAGTGGTAGTGTGTTCAAGTCTCACCCAGTTCCCAGCCCTGGAAGTTGTTTATCTATCCAGGGCAATGTAGATCAGCTCTAAATAATTAACCATTGGAACAATTTACCAAGTGTTATGGTGGATTCTCCATCACTGACAACTTTTTAATCAAGATTGTATGTTTTTCTAAAAGATATGGTCTATGTCTTGGAATTATTTCGGGGAAGTTCCATGGCCTGTGTTATACAAGAGGTCAGACTAGATGATCACAATGGTCCTTTCTGGCCTTGGAATCTATCACTCTATGAGGCGATGTTATGTTGTAACAGGGGCTGGACGGCCCCAAAATATGAAAAGGTACAAGGTGGCATAAAGCCACCTCTGCCCCTCCACTCCATTCCTGTATAGAGTGGAGTAATGTAGAATCTGGCATCCTGTTTCTTTGCTGAGAATGTAGGGAAATGTTAGTGGTAATTTATGGTGAACGTGTCTATTTTTGTCAGTTGAGTTAATGAAAACAAATAGTATGTAGACACGGGAAAACATCCAAGACAGCTTGGTGCACAATAAAGGATGTAATAATAACCTTTTCCAAATGCGGGCATTTTATGCTGTTAATACATTCGCTGTTATCAGCAGCACAGTAGCCTGTGGCTCTGGAATCAAGTCGGAGAAGCTGCTTTAGAATCACAGATGTGTGTTCAACCGAAGACTCATTGCATTCTGCTGAAGAGGCTGCTTAGATGTAGAAACCAGGTGGTAACTATGCTCTCAGATCAGCAAAGCATGGTGAGCTGACAGCATTTGATTTGGAAATTACTTGACAGGTCACTTTGTGGCGTTTTTAGTTCTGAACTGATGATCTCTAATATGGTCTTTATTTATTACAGTGTCTTCAAAGAGCCTATCCCTAGCTCAGAATGCCTTTACAATCATTAAAATATTTGTCACCTAAAGCAAAACAAGTACGTAGGGCTGGTTTGTAATCCTACAGTCCAGCCTGAGTGAGGGGCAGTAACCAGACTGTGACTGTGTGAATCCCAGTCTGATACTTCCCCCTCTCTACCAGCTCCAGTCCTTTGGAGAACATGGGATTGGAGGGAGGGAAGAGGGAGAAGAAGAGCCATGGCTCTACCCACTCCCTACCCCTATTTGCTTACTGTGTGGGATGGGGGAGTAGCAGCCCAGTAATGATTTTCCTCCATGTGCAGGCTCCAGCAATAGAAAGCCTGCTCAGGGAAGCAAGGGGGCTTCTAATGTCCCACTACTTTGCATGGTTGTGGAGAAAAGCTGAAAACATGATCTGAATATCTCCTAAAAACTCTCAAGGCAAATATGTAAAAATGATCTACAATTATTGTTTTTAAAGTCTCATGATTTTTAAACCAATCACATGCTTGGGGGGGGGGTCTGACTCATAACTTTTGAATGCTTGGGGTTGGCAATATTGTACCGAAGGCCCCTGCTCCCTCCCCTCCAGGGAATGCAAATTCTGTGTGGCAGCTCTTTGTGATCCTTAAGTGTGTGCATAAAATTAAGCACATGCTTAAGAGTTTTGTTGACTAGAGATGGGATTAGTAACACACTTACAATTAAGCAAGAGCATAAGTGCTTTGGTAAATCAGGGCTATGATGCAGCCAAACCTATCTGGCTTAAAAGAACCTCTATTGTTTTATGCTTTAATTCCAGAGCTTTCCTGTGATAGTGCTGGAAATTCCATACAAACAACCTTGCAGTAGAAGCACTACTGGAACTCCATAGAAGACAGAGTTAACTCTAGATCTAACCCTTCAGCAGCTGAAGGGTAGGTAATCAGGTAGGGTTGCTAGTGAACTCATAAAGACCAATCAGGTGCTCAGAGTTAAAGCTGGGAGCTCTATAAAAGCAATTTATGGAAACCAAAAGTGGAGAGTTTCAGGTGTGGCAGGGAAAATGTGGGACCTAATCTTGTTCTCGGGGATTTGGGTTAAAGAAGGACTGGGCCTTAGGTTTGTAGTCTGAACTGGCCTTTCATTTTGTCTGGTTGGCTCATATAAAAACACTTTATTGTGGTTACAATCTGTGAACCCTCAAACCCAGGAATAAAACATTTTTGGGAAGGGGGCACTTGTGTAGAAGAACTTTGGGTTGTTATTGGATAGCTTGGTGCACAGTAGTAGTGAGAGATCCATGAAAGACAATAAAACCAAAACCTAACAGCTCTTTGATCCTCAGGGGCATTGTAGATTCAGTTTTGATTTGACTTTGGGCAAAGGCTTGAGTTGGGTCTTAACTTATCTTGCTTGCCCATCCCTAATGGCAACTAAGATTGATGGTAACAAAAGTTGTTAAAGAGCATAATTAAGTAGAAAAACTGCACAGGACTTCTTGATGTCCATTCATTATTACTAACTCGACCAGCTGCTATACAAATTTCTAATGCTACTGAATTCAATGAGCTCCAGGGTTAGTTTATTGACATATTGTTGCGTTAAAAACAAACCGTGATATGCATTCTGTGAGCAGTACTGTGTCCCAGTGAAGAGAGATGATGTCAGAAACCCCAGATAAACTACAAATGAATCAAGAAGCAAAAGCAGGGAGAGGTCTTGATATTAATTGTCTGTCTGTCTGACTGACAAATGGCTCTGTTTAACAAGTGAACCCGCAAACAGTGTCTCCTTTTAGACTAAACTATCTCCATTTTTAGAGTCGCTATAAAGCAGGTGAGTTAATTACTTACTGCTGTGGATGATATTCTGTGTTACACCAGAGCCTGCACAAAAGCATTATTACAGCACTTGCTAGCTCAATTATGCCACATTCTAGTGCTGAATCCAGAGCTGTCAAATCTCTTAAACTTCTTATTTGTAACAATGATGCCTAACTGTATCCAGTTAAAGAGAGAATCCTAAATTTAATAAACCCTTGCAATTTCTGCCTCTTTATTCTGCTATTTCTTCTGATTGCTTAGGTTTTATATGCAAGCAGCACTGTGTCATATTCTTTCTCTTTAAGGGAAGAGAAAGTAACAGAGGAGATTGCCTATTCACCTTACTTGGTTGGAGCAAACAGACTCCTTTAGCACCACTGCTATTTAAGGGCAATCCCAGCCCTATGCTTAATGCATTAGACTGGGGATATTCAGACCTCAGTGGTTCAGGAGTCAAATTACCAATGAACATTACCTAAAAGAGGCACAGTAGTGTGATTGGTTAACAACACAATAAAAGCATCACGATTGGTTAATAACTTTGATTGATTAATAATTAAATCACAGTGTTTTAATATCATGTGCTGCAAAGAACTGCAGGAGACCCATTAAAGAGCGGCTTGCGAGCCTCAGGCTGAGTATATCTGCATTATGCTGTGTGGTTATCACTAGTCACAGACCCAATGGTTTTTGAGCAAAAGGGGCTTACCTTTCTGTTTCACAAGCACCCAGATAGTGAGAGGTAGTAGACACCAACATTTGCTTAAAGGCTCCAGACATTGAAAACCATCTTGCCAAGTGCTGTAAATTTGTTCCAGTAACACAAATTCAATAACAAGCAAATGTCATTTTTAAAAAAATCTTTTTTGAGAAGAATATTTTACACAGCTCTCCCCATGAGCTATCCTCTCCTGTCTGCTCCATCTTGCATAGTTGAAGTACCACATCCTGCCTTTCTCAGACAGGAGCACAGAGACTCGATGCAATGGGAGGAATTAGGGAGATTCTATAGAATCCTTCCCAAAAAGAACAGTACAGCTGCTATAGGTAACATTCAGGCAAAGATTTTCAGAAGTGACTAGTGATTTTGTGTGCCTCCATTTTTGAGTGCCCAATTTCAGCCATTGGTAAATGGCCTCATTTTCAGAAGGCAGGTGCTCACCATTTTCTGAAAATCAAGCCTCTTAAGGTTGCCTCAAGTTATGCCTCCAAAACCAAAGTGATCCAAAATCAATAGTCACGTTTAAAAAACTTCAGTTTACCATATACGCAACTTTCCTGAACCATGAAAAGAATATTCTGGTCTCCTCCCTGTGTTTACAATCTCCAGGAGTCCATTTCAATAGAGTCTGGGGACAAAAGGATAATTGGGTTGGGCAGGACCTCAAAAAGAGTTATCTTTCTGCATTGTGGCAATGCTGGTATTCATTGAAGAGCAAATAGCCCTATAAAATATAAGATTAAACAGAATACACTGTTTGGTGGGATTGCTGAGAGCTCAGAAGTGTCAACATTTCAGGATTCAATGTAATTGTTTCTGTTACTGGCACAATGGGATGACAGAGTGCTGTAAAGACTGCTTTTGCACAGGCTCCATTGTGGCAGAGAAAGTGTTCTCCACAGACGGAAATGTACCAATTCTGCTCTGTCATTTCTCAGGAGCGATGAAATAGCAATGCTTTTCTCAAGCGTTTAGAACAATACTGTTCAAAGTAACCACCTCACCACTCTAATGAGCCAGACAAAAAAATCCTTCTGAAACAGAAAAGAACTGTTTCCACTATAGAAATAAAGGGGTTGAATAGATATCCTTTAATAAGTGTTTCGACATTGACCTCAGGTATTATCCGACGACAATTTCATTCCGAACAGAGGCACTCTCTATTACATTTTTCCTCTTTCTTTCCCGTGTGGTTTAGAAGAGAATACTCCATACACAGCATTCTGTAATGGTCATTTTAATTATTACAACAGCAAGCCACATGGAAATAGAACAACACACATAATTATACATGTTTACAATGTTTATTGAAGCACAGGAATAGAAACAATCAAAATACTTTTGTGCGGTACATCTTGCCATAGCAAAAAACCTAGCAAAGCTTGAGGAGAGTCAAATAACTCTCCATGGCTATGTAGAGAGAATAGCCAAGGAGAATCTGCTGGTTTACTCAAGTCAAGCTTTGAGCACTAAGTCTGAGGAATATGAGCTGAAGATCTGCTTTTCTTCTGTCAGTAAGGAGCTGCATGTTGTCCCAGTGTGCCTTCTCCACACGACTGAAACCGCAAGGCTGTAGCTTGGTATTTTACCCGAAAGCAAGATTCATGCTGCCTATGCCACACAAAGCAATTTAAAGCAGTTACATGGAAAAGAATACAAGTCAAATGTAAGTGTCAAATAATCCATTATAAAGCAGGCTGTTCTTTTGCAGTAGGACAATGGTGTCATTAAGTAATCTCTGCACCAGAAAAGTGCTGCTATGGATTAATAAGTGTGATACACTTTAACACTCTGTAAAATACTATGCTGTACAGTGACACTGTCTAGCTTAGATGAGAAACAAGGAGGCTAAATAGGTGTACTAGTAAAGCTGAGAGATGACCAAGGGCAGTGATGGGCACTGGAGATAGAAAAGGGGAGCCTGGGAGTTAAAATGAAGTGTTCATCTTTTGACACGGTGGGATGAGATAGTAGGGGCAGACAGAAATATGAGACTAGTGGAAGAAGCCAGGGTAGCATTGGTATTTGGGAGTAATTAACATAAAGTTATAAGAGAGGATGTAAGGTCACCCAGGGATGGAGGATGGAGGGAGACAAGGAGAGGACTCAGGAGAGGGAACATTAACAGAAAACAGGAGAGGGGAGTAGAATGAGCTGCAATGGGAGAAAGAAGATTTGCAGTTGAGGAGGTAGGAGGAGACAGAATAAAGAATTTGGAGTTCTGCCTGTGAAGATGATTGTTCTTTACAGAATAAAGAAGGAGACATAGTTCTGTCATACATTCCTACTGGATCAGAATTCCTCTGGCTCGGTCATTCCAGCAGTCTGTAAATGACCAAATACGTACCTCCCAACGAGCTACTGTAGACACCTGGGACAGACAGTCATCCCCAGTGCTGTCACTGAACCACAATTTTGCTTAACCTCGTGAGTTTCTCAGTTTGAATCGGGGTATAATTGTACCTATCTCATAGGGGTGTTGAGTTTCAGCTAACCTTTGTAGTGATACTTGGACTGAAGGTACTGAGGGAAAATTCTTTCTTTCTTTTTTCTTTTCTTTCTACTTGGATACCCAGACCCCTTTTACCCATTCCAATGCATCTCTCAATACAATTATTTTATATATAAACTCCAGATGTGAAATCCTGTCTCTACTGAAGTCAATGGTCAAATTTAATTGACTTCAAAGGAGCCAGGATTTCACTTTAGGTTTCTAATCGTACTGTTGCCAACTTTCTTCTGGGTGAATCCTCTCTCTCTCTAGCACAGGTGCCCCTGTGGGGGCAATAGGGATACAATTTACCCCCTCATTCCTTCATAGTGGTAAGTATATACCTCAATATATAGGCCCTGCTCCAGCAGAGCACTTAGGCATTGAAATCAGTCGGACTACTTATGTGGTTAGCTACACATGTGCTGAAGTCTTTAGGACAAGGATTTAGTACAATAATCTGATAACTAAAAGAGAAGTAGTGTTACATTTCTCTGGATATGTGAACAGAAGATTGCTTCTTCAGTCCTCATGAAAGCAATTTTCTTCTTCTTGCTGTAGGAGCATGTTAAGTATCAAGTGTTCAGCCCAAAAGAGAGAGTTAAAACAAGGACATATTTCTCTTTGGTCATTGCTCTTGGTTTTAATTAACATCAGTTCGTTATTTTCATTATTGCACACTAAAGAGTTGGGTTCTGATGATTTTAGATAAATAGCTTAATCTAATAATACATTTGTACTACATTTCATTCTAGGAGGTTTAAGAGAGATTTGAAAATATGATCAGTTGCAGGGTTATATTAAAATATCTCCAATGCTTTTAAAAGTGGAGGGAACTATTTTTGTGCCTTGATGATCAGAGACTGGGAAAGGGAATTGTAGTTTGATGCTTTAACTGGTTCTATCGATCTACAAGTAGCTCGTACTTAATAGTAGCACAACTGTGAATAGATCTTGAAGGAACTGTAACACAGAGGCATTGGTTCCTTTGAAATTATGAGCAACCCTAAATATGCAGACTTGATTTAGATTGTGTTGTGTTATTGATTCATTAAGTGTAAGATGGCCTACTTCTATAAATGTCTGCATGTGCAGACTGAAGTCAATGAGGCTCCATTAGGGATTCAGAGCCAGATTCATCCCTGCACAGGCAACAGCACAGGGATAGAGGAAAAGGGACTCGTGTCTCCCCTGTTCCAAGGCCAGCGGCTGGTGTGTCCTTGGCTCAGGCTGGAGAATCCCTGAAGGTTGAGCTAATTTGTGTCCTTGTTGCAGTGGTGAGGGTGCAAGTGTGGTGACGACGCAGGAAAGGAAACAGAACGCCAGGTCTGTGGTAGCTAGAGAGCTTTACAAGCCTCTTGCAAAAAGCCTCCCAGGAAAACTTTCCTGGGGTTTTTATTTCTCTCCTTACTTTGTTTACAACTCTTCTTAGTGGTTACATTCTTGCGCATAGAAGAGCCAGGCAGTATACATGCACATAAGATAACGAACCCATCTCTTGAGCGCGTGAACACCAGCTGCGAGGGTACAATCAAATCAGCCAAATAAGTTTCCCAAACACAAACGCTGGATTGAAGGTCACTCCTGCCTCGTAGCCATGGGAGCAGTTTGCCGCGCCTGTGGACTGGCGATTCGGGAGCTATGCATCTCTACATCTCCCCCTGTTTTATTTTATAAATGCGGTGTTTAAACAAAACACTCTCGCAGGGTAGCATACACAATGCCACTAGATTGGGTATACATTAAACAAAGCAGCAAAGTAAAACATCAAACATCAAAACTAGGACCCCATACTATAAAAGGGTCTTCATCCACTCTAAGGGTGGCTATAACTAAATATAATCCTACCAAGGAAGAAAAACGTCTTGGCGGATGACTTAAGCATAGCATTTCAGCATATCAATTTGCTATTGCATACAAAACTATTATCAGCAAGCTTAAAACAGCACATTTCTTTCACTGTCTCACACCCCAGATGTTGCTGGGTGGTTTACAGACAGGAACAAGGCAGGTACTTAACAGACCTTGCATTTCCGGGGCAACGGCCAGGCAGAAATCAGATTGATTTAATACTTCTGCCAGGTGGACCCAGGTGTTAAACTGCAGCCGCTGCTCCATCTGGGGTTCGCCTTGGCAGCTAGGGGCCAACAGGAAACTCCCCAATACACACAAAATAAGGAGTGAATTAGCATTAAGGCAAGCTAACAATGTCACAAGGTAATTTTCTGCGGTAGGTTCTAGCTGCTGCTGCACTCGCAGCTGCTCGGCCTGCAATGAAAGGGCTTTAACCTGTCCCCAGGTTATGCGCTGCGGGGGCCCCCGCGGGGGGCGCTGGCGAGGACGCTCGGGATCCTGCAGATGTAGGTTGAACTGTGGAATGGGGTTCGATAGTCCCTGGTGCCAGGCCATCGCCGTGCCACGGGCGGACGTTACGCGCCGGGACCCACAACGGACCTGTAGGAAGAGAAACGGCAGCATGCCCTCGTCCCCATGTTATAAGGGGCACTGGGCCATGCCACTGAGGGTCTGGGGCCTTGCGATATTTAACAAAGGGGCGGGGCAAGGCCTGGTAGCTGCGAAAATGACATTCTGCTGCAGAGTAGTTGTCAGTCAAATTCAAATGATTCAGGGTAAAAAGCACTGCAGCCAGCCATTCCTGGCGGGGAGGAAGGCCTACGGGAATCCCCCCTTTCTGTTTTTGGCGGACCAGGGCTTGTTTGAGCGCACGATTGGCTCGTTCCACAATGGCCTGGCCTGTGGGGTTATACGGGATACCAAACGTGTGGACAATGTCCCACGTGGTACAGAAGGAGGCAAAGGCCGAGCTACAGTAGGCGGGGCCGTTGTCGGTCTTAAGATGGGATGGGTGACCCATGATTGCCATAGCGCGAATCATGTGATTAATAACATGACGAGAGGCCTCACCCTTCTGGGGGGTGACCCACACATAATGGGAAAAGGTATCTACACACACGTGAAGATACTGCCAGGGGGCAAAGGGAGGGAAATGTGTAACATCCATTTGCCAGAGCTGGTTGGCCGAGGTTCCACGAGGGTTAACCCCTACCTCCGGGCTATTGGAGAGAGAAGCGCAAAGGTCACACTGGCGAACAATGGCCTGCGCCTGATACAATGGGAGAGTGAACTGCTTGGCAAGGGCCTTGGCGGATTGATGAAAAAAGGCGTGGCTTTCGATTGGGGAGGAAAAAATTGAGGCCACCGATTTGACCGCCTGGTCGGCCACCGTGTTGCCTTCTGTTAATAGGCCCGGTAGTGTGGTGTGACTGCGAATGTGTGCCACAAACAGTGGGCTAGAGCGGGAGGAAAGGAGCTGTTGCAGGGTAAGAAAAAGGGCCAACAAATTGTCATCACAGGAGGGCGACACATAGGAACCTGGAAGAGACTTAAGAACATTAGTAACATAAAGACTGTCAGTAATCAAATTAAAAGGGTCATCCTGGAAGCATCGGCAGGCCAGGATGACAGCAGCCAACTCTGCGCGCTGTGGGGAGTGCTGAGGCAGGGTAAAGCGGACTTGCCAAGTGCCTTGCACCTGCCAGCTGACCGCACCTCGTGTTGGGCCGCCGTCCGTAAAAAGGGTAAGTGCATCCTTAATGGGGACGGTTGACAAGGACGGCCGGAGGTGAAGGCAACGTTGTTGTAGGAATGAAAGACGGGGGTCAGGGGGAATGTGATATTTAACTTCCCCAACATAGTCAGCAAGAGACAATTGGAGGGTGGCACTGCAAGAGACAGTGCGTTCCCAGTCTTTAGCCGGGATGGGGACAATAATGGCAACGGGGTCCCAACCCAAGAGGGTACGGGACCGTTCTCGCACTTTAAAAATCAGCTCTGCGGCCTGTTGAGGGAGTGTCTGAATAGTATGCGGAGGGGAGTGGGTCAAATAAATCCATTCAATTAAACGAAGACGCGCTGCCGCCCCCTCCTGGGCGAGGACAGCTGTCGGTTGTGAGAGTGTGGGAAGCAAAATGGCAAAAAGGGGCTGTTCCCTTTCTCGGCGGTCGACCCACACCTGGGCCAGGGTCTGGTTAATGAGGGTGACCGCTTGGCGCTGTTCCTGGGAAACGGGAATGATATCTCCGGGGAGACGGCCCTGCCGAAGGCCAGAAAAAAGAGGGGACAGCATGGAGGTAGTCAGAGGGCAAAAAGGACGAATCCAATTAAGGGACCCCAATAACTGTTGAAGCTGTACAAACGTAAGAGGGTTGGGCAATACCAACTCGGGACAAACTGGACGGGCATATGACTGGAGCATGCGGTGACCAAGATACAAAAAGGGTGGCTGACGCTGGATCTTGTCCGGTGCCACAACCAGGCCACACGCCGCAAGCTGGTGGCGCAGTTTGTCCAGCCAGTCATCAGGGAGGACGGGGTGAGCCACCAGGATGTCATCCATGTAGTGGTAAATTAAGGCATCTGGGTGTGCTGCGCGGAAGGGCCGTAGGGCCTGCGCAACAAAATGCTGACACAAGGTGGGGCTATTCAACATGCCTTGAGGGAGCACATTCCACTGATAGCGTGGAGTGGGCTGGGAGTGATTCAAAACCGGAACAGTGAAGGCAAAGTGCACCCGGTCCTCAGGGTGCAAGGGGATGGTAAAAAAACAATCCTTTAAATCTATTACAAATAACCGGTAATCACAGGGAATAAGGTTGGGATTAGGGGTACCACACTGCAGGGGACCCATAGGCTGTATAATTTTGTTAATGGCGCGAAGGTCCTGCAGGAGGCGCCACTTGCCAGATTTCTTTTTAATCACAAACACGGGGGTATTAAAGGGGCTAGTGGACTCCTCCAAACGTCCTGCCTTCAGCTGGTCATTAACCAAGTGCTGGAGGGCCTCCAGCTTTTCTAAAGGAAGCGGCCACTGCGCAACCCATACGGGTTCGTCAGTGAGCCAACGGAGGGGGAGGGCCGTATGCCTAATCATTGATATGGATGGTGGCAGTGAACTGTGTCAATAAATCACGGCCCCACAGGTTGAGGTGGACGGGGAGAATGATAGGCCGGATACGGGCGCGGCGGATGCCTTGGGGCGCCCTAACCTCCAACCATCGGGCACTTCGTTGTGAGTCCTGTGCCCCGCCCACACCCCAAACTGCCGGAGCCTGCTCTGTGGGCCAATGGGCGGGCCACTGCGCAGCGGCAATGACGGTAATGTCTGCCCCAGAGTCGATAACACCCTCGAACGGCTGATCGTTGAGGCAGTAAATGCGTTTGGGTTGGGGTGCTCCAATGTCTTTAACAACTGCTGCCACTTGTGGGTGAATAGTGCGCTGGTCGGTGGACCCGAAGCCTCCGGTTCGGGGAACGTTTCTTCCCCCTGCCGGAAGGGAGTAGGGCACAAGTATGAGTTGCGCCCAGGCATCTCCCTGAAACAGCCGTTTCGGGAGATGACTCCACAGTTGAACATGGATAATTCCACCATAGTCCGAATCCACCACCCCAGGCACCACAAACAGGCCCTGCTTGCTGGCGGACGAGCGGGGTAGGACAAGGCCCACCATGCCCTCCGGCAGCGGGCCCTGAATCTGGGACGGCATGAGGAGGACCTCCCCGGGGAGAGTGATATCCATATTTTCCTGATTAACAAGGTCAATCCCCGCACTGCCCCTTGTGGCGGCGGGGGCGTCGTGCACGGAGAGGGGCGCGGCCTTGGGTCTCGGGCTGGTCGCAGGCCCGCCTACTAGTTTCCCGGGGGGTTGTCTCGGTTAGCAGCCAAGACCCGGCTGTCACCCCCGGCCAAGCGACACTGCGCAGCCCAATGGTAGCCCTTTTTGCATTTCGGACACAGCGTGCGGGGCCTCTGGTCTGTCCGGGGCTTGGGTTTGTTTTTACACATGCCCCCCGCAGGGGCCCGACACTCCCGCCAAAAATGTCCGGGCTTCTGGCAGTTAAAGCAGTTCCCCTGAGGCTTCTGCCCCTTGTGCAGGGCAGCTGCCAGCAGGGCCATCTGATGGGTCTGAGTGCCTACGTCAGCACACGCCTGCAGCAATTCTGCCAGGGTATACCCGGGGCGCCCGACCACTGCCTGCATGGCACGGCGGCAGTCTGCATTGGCATTTTCGTAAGCCAATTTTATCATTAGTTCAGTCTGGGCTTGCGGGTTATCAATCTGCCTCTGGACTGCCTCTTGGAGGCGGTCAATAAACTGGTGGAATGGTTCGGTGGCACCCTGCCGAGTAACCGCAAAGGACTTAGAGGACTCGCCTGCAGCGGGGACCCTGCGGAACGCGCGACGGACACACTGGCCAATGATGGGAAAAGCTACCCGGGGCGTGCCCGCCGCCTGCTCGGGGATGCTCGAAAACTGCCCTGTGCCATATAACTGCTCAGCAAGATAAGCCCCCCCACCTTGCGCTGCTGCTGCAAGCGCCTCTCGCTGGTACTCGCTATCCCACACAACGTATTGCGCGGGAGACAGCACCATGCGACACATGTCTTTCCAATCTTGGGGGAGCAAGAAGTAACCGTTTGACACACCTTCCAAGATCCCCAGGGTGAAAGTGGACCGCACCCCGGTCTCACGAACTGCCTTGCGGAGCTCGCGCAGAACTGAGTAGGGGAGAGCCTCCCAGTCCACTATCTGCCCCCCATTTCCATTATCCCGCCAAGAGACGGGAAACGCCTCGAACCCACACTTGGATTCCTCATCGGTCAAGAGACCGGCCTCACGCGCTTGCCGCACCGCCGCGGCGACAGCGCCCCCCTGCCCGACCGGTAGGCAGGGGGGCGCCGCCACGGGCGGCGGCGCAGGGAGGGTCAGCTGTGGGCAGGAGGGGGGTGGCCCATCACCTGGGGGCAAAAGGGGGACCGGCTTGGGGCTGTTGGGGCCGATCCCCTCCAGTGCCTCCTTACAACGCTGCCAGAGCAGCAGGCACTGAACTGGGGCACGGGGTTTACTATACAAGGTGATCCCAATCTGTATCCAATCAAAAAGCTGCAATGACCCGCAGTCTGGATACCAGGGGCACTGGCGATCTATTTCCCTTAGGAGGTCCTCAATATGAGCGACCGGGACAGCGACACATGATCGCTGTCGTATAATCTCTTGTAACTCTCTTGCGTGCTCCTTCTGGGCACTGGAAAGTTTCCCCCCCATACTCACGAATAAGGGGCGGCAAACAGCCGCGGGCGCGCTCGGCGTATCCAGCCGGTGAGTAGAGGGGTATCACGTCGGGGTCACCAGCTGTGGTGACGACGCAGGAAAGGAAACAGAACGCCAGGTCTGTGGTAGCTAGAGAGCTTTACAAGCCTCTTGCAAAAAGCCTCCCAGGAAAACTTTCCTGGGGTTTTTATTTCTCTCCTTACTTTGTTTACAACTCTTCTTAGTGGTTACATTCTTGCGCATAGAAGAGCCAGGCAGTATACATGCACATAAGATAACGAACCCATCTCTTGAGCGCGTGAACACCAGCTGCGAGGGTACAATCAAATCAGCCAAATAAGTTTCCCAAACACAAACGCTGGATTGAAGGTCACTCCTGCCTCGTAGCCATGGGAGCAGTTTGCCGCGCCTGTGGACTGGCGATTCGGGAGCTATGCATCTCTACATGCAAGTCTTCCCTGGCCATGTCTCCTCCCACCATCTACTGCCCCTCACTCCTGGCTGGCTCTGTACTATCTTACACCTGCCCTGTAGCCCCTTTATACAAGGTGGTACCAGGGCAAGAGGAGGTCTTACCATTTCTCTTTTGCACGGTAGAATCAGTTACCATTCATCATCCTTGCAATTCCAGTTCTACAGCTAAGTGTGTACCCCTTGAAAGCAGTAGTACTGAAATTCCCCACACCGTAGCATAATCCTTTAGAGGTTAAGCTGTGGTCCTGAGAGGTTTTGTGGCTGGTCCACTGAGCACTGCCTGGTCACATGGTACTGTCCATGTTTTGCCGTTAATTGCACTAAAACAAGTACAAAGTTTGAAAATCCCTGCTTGAGGGATTTAGGGTAAAATCTTCAAGACTGCATCAGTGACTTAGGTCCCACTGACTTTCAGTGAGAGAGTGAGGCTTCTATGTGTCTAAGACACTTTTGAAAATAGGATTTGGCTCCTACTTCTCTTAGGGGTCTTTGAAAACATTACCCTTAATCTTGCTGTACTGCATGTTCAATATTTCCATTAACGTTTATAGTAGTTTTACGTCTACAACGACACTTGGTAGTAGGAAATTAGAAGTGAAATATAATGAGCAATAGACACAGTAGAAACCACTGAATACATCTATTCAGGGCTGCAGGGCTGTAAAATTCCAGTGTATGTGTTCAGGCTTGGGCTGGAGCCCGAGCTTTGGGATCCCGTGATGGGGGCGGGTCCCAGAGCTCAGAATCCAGCCTGAGTCCTAACATCACACTGCAAATGTATAGCCCCACAGTCCAAGTCCGGTGAGACTGAGTCAGCTGACACAGGCCTGTGGCAGGTGTTTAATTGCAAGGTAGACATACCCAGTGGGGTTACAGGCTTCACAAAACCATAGAATTTTATTTTGAAATTTTGGTTTCTGAGAAACTTTTAAGTTTCAGAAAATGCTTTTTCCCCTGACATTAGCTAACTAATTTTCAAAGGAACTGTCATTTTCAAAATTCTAACTAACTGGAATCCTGTGCTATGCAAGTGACAAAGATTCTGGCTGCCTAGTAGTTCTTGCCCTGCTTCTAGGACTATAATACAGAGGAACAAAATTTTAAAAATGCAGCCTCCCAGAACTCATGGTCTGCCAGAGCCAAACAGAGCTTGGATTTCAAAAACCAAATTTGTATTTGTCATAAATTGCTGTAGGTCCATTCAAGTGAATGGAACTACGCAGATTTGCACAACTGCAGATCCAACCTTCACGTTTTGATTACTCTTCTGAATCTAGAACCTATGGCTTTAGAAAAACCACCTCTCCCAGCCCTAATGAACAGTGTGTGTGCATCATTTTTAGTTTTGTTCCTCATACAACTCTATTAGAACCAGACAAGAGCAATTAGCAATAGTCATAAAAAGTCACCTACCATCAGAGGTGAAAGTGGGCCGATATGGCGTACCAGTAAGAAGTGGCCACCAGTACCAGCCCGTACACAGCCGATGTTAAAGCACTACCATGGCAGCACTTTAAGGACCCTAACGGGGGTCGGAGGGGAAGGGGCAGCTGCCCTGGGGCCTGGGGCTCCGGCCTGCTACAGCAGCAGCGGCCGGAGCCCCAGGCAGCACAGGCCAGGCAGCATGGAAGGGCTGGCTGGGAGAGGCTGACCCCGACCCCTTCCGCCCAAGGCCCTGCCCCTTCCAGGGGCCTGGATCTGGGCTCCGTACCGGTAAGTAATTTATCTTACTTTCACCCCTACCTACCATAAATTGTTCAGCTAAGTGAATCAATATTCTTTTTTAAATAACATCAAATCAGTTACACATCTATTAACACCATACCTTTGTTATCCTGTATATTAAATGTACAGAATTGTGCCCCTTAACAAATAGTCTTAGAAACACTCATTCTTCTCTTCTCACTCAGTAATATCATTCACTTCTGTCTGAAGTAATTAGAAGTTAGATATGCAATGGTCCCAAATTGAGAGACTTGGATCAATCCTCTGTTTCAAGAACTAGTGAAAGCACCTTAAGCTATTGACATGGCTGTAAAATAAAAGCCCAAATTTATTCCCAGATAAAGTACTACACTGTTGAAATCATAATGACATTTCCTGTTTTAGGTTGTGCCCATTCAGTAGCGTCAAGGTGGTCACAGTGTTCTTGGCATTGCTTTTCAGAGAAGTCATTCGTATGGCAGAGGAGCTGAGCAGATAACTGGTGGATCTCTCTCGATGAGATTTCCTCCTGCAGCACAGTTGACTGTTGAAATGTCTCCTAAAGCTCTCACTCAGAAAATATAGTGCAAATGGGTTGACACAGGAGTTGCAGAAACTCAGTACTCGGGCCACTAAGGTAATGATCATATGTCCTAGCGATGGGTCGATCTCACTGTAATTAAAGGACCGGTACATGTACAATACATGGTTAGGGAACCAGCAGATGGCAAAACAGCCAACGAAGACCAGAACAATTTTTGCCAGACGCTTTCGAGTTTCCATCTAAAATGATAAATCAACAGAACCAAATTAACAACACAGAATAGAACTAATCCACATAATAGACTTAATTAAAACATGTAACATTTCACTTTACAAAAACTCTAACAATGAATTCTGATAAGATCAATAAAATTACTCCCTTTAAGGGCTAAATTACTTTTGCTATCTCATTTGCTTTCATTTCTCATTTACAATTCACTTTCATTAACCAATCCTCAGCTGCTGGCAGCTAAACTAGATAGACTGGCCTTTATATATGGGTTTGTTACATAGATAAGTACACCAAGATGGACTCATATTCCAAGTATACATTGGCTTTCAGTCACCACAGTAAGCTGGTAGAATAGATTCCTTTGGAACATATCTCAACACTTGGCTAATTTGACAAAAGGTTTGAAATTTAGAGACATTATTAGTCTGATGCATGAAGTTTTAGCTCTGCAATGGTACTTACATCCCATTATTTCCCTCTGGGTCTGAAATGCCACAGTTTGTACCATTCTCTTAGGAAATCCCCAGAACAAGTGCTCTTAGCACTCAGTGGCGTCTCAGCTGCAGACTGAGGTAAAGGGTCTGGTAAAGCATCCAAAGCAACACTAGAGAAGCAGTTCCCAATTGCATTGCTGTAGAATAGTGGGAGTTGCAGGCCACCTGTTCCTCCGAAGATATTTACAGGGCTAAACGTGGGGGAATATGGTCTACATACTGGTCCTCACAAAAAACAGGATGGAGGGAACAGGCCAGATGGTCAACCCCTGAAGAGAGTGAAGATAGAAAGCCACTGTGTGTTCCCTCCACTGTAGGAAGAGCCAAGGCCTGCTATGGGGAGGAGGGCTTATGCGGAGGATTCATGCTTTTTGGCTCTATTTTTTACTAGAAAAACTCAAATGAACTTGGGGGTGTTGGAGGGTTGCAAAACCCTGTCAACTAAACCAGTAAATATAGTTCACCACTACCCATCCAAACCCAAACCAGTGGGTTTCACACAGCCATAGAGAGCAGGCTGTTTTCTAGCTCTGCAAAGTTTGTGCCATGAGGGGCACACACTCTAGGCCTATGAATCTCTTCCTGCTTCTACTCGGCCTGATTCTCCACTGCCTTTCACCTTGTGCAACCATGTACACTTGTGCAAAGTGAGCTGGAAATTGGCTATAAATGCTACCATTCTGATCTGGTAGGATTTTACACCCATTTTCCACTCACTGTTCATAGCTGTAAATTGCAAAGATAGCAGAAAATATGAGATGTATATGTTCCCCATCTGTACTCTTTCTTAGAGAAACTCTGGTTGGCATCAGGAATCTGAATCCTTTACCATTTGTCAAGTGATAGGTACATTGGTCAGGCTGCCCCCCCCCTCCCCCCTTTTTAATCTAATAAATAAACTCAACAAATAATGAAAGGAAAAATGTGTTTTGTTTTTTAAAGAATCTCTAACAGTTTCAGAAATATGATGTAAATTAGCTTTATTTTCATTGAGGTCAGACAAACGGTTCTTTATATTTCGCAGAATAAGAAAATGGTCCAGTTCTGGTAAGTGTGTGTTTTTAATAAGAAACAGACTAGAATAGAAACAAAATGTTGAGTAGAGAGGACACCAGGAAATGTTTTCATTATTCTGTTAAATATTTACCGTCTAAAAATATGTTTCTCTCTTATCGGGGGTAAACAGGTAACAGTCTAAAATGTGGCAGCAAATACCCTACCTAATTCTTTTCATCAGCATTGGTCTTTTATTAAGCAATCTAAGCTGTTTGTAAAGTGGATGTATGATTTTGAGGCACTTTCCCTCAGAAAGATTTACTTTGTTGAACAGTAAAACTGTTGTGTCATTTACATTGATGAGTAGGCTTCTGATATGGCTTGCTGATATGTCACATTAAGTTGAGTTGGTTGTAAAAATGCTCTGTCTCAAAGATTTGTAGCATATTGTAACATAGAGGATGCCAAGAAGGATGGTACTACTAAATTTGGATAGTGAGAACCTCGGTAGATTCAGCATTTCTATTCAGGGAAATGCCCCCAAAATTTGACTGCTTATCCAAGCCATATTGTTCTAGAAACAAGGAGAAATCCTTACAACTACAAGTTTTCTCAAGGAATTTTCAGTACTTCATGGTTTCAGCTAGACTAGAAGTCCTACAAGAACTGCCTTTTCTGATGTATTTCAATACTTAGTTTCCAGTCACAAGGTTTTTTTACACCTTTGATGAATCTGGCCCTTTATAGTTTGTTTCCACAGATTACTCTGTAATGCACTGGATTTCTTTCAGGAAGAGATGAGTATATGGAGGTCAGAAAGCTACAACTGGTTGCCCCAGCAAATGCTGTTTCTTAACATATACAAAAGTGATTGCTAAATCAATAAACATATAAATACTCAAGTCACCAATACCATTCATCAGTATAAATAGTAATTAATGTCATCAGTTGAATCATTTTTGTTTCTCACTAAAAGGCTAAGATAGAAAAGAAATAAACACACTCTTCGGCTTGTTTTTCTTTGTATTTCTTATGTAATAGAGTAAAAATACTCATTCCAAACCAGTCTTAGAGCTGTTGTAAAATAAGATTTAAAACAGGGAGATTTTTGAGCTAATGCTAGACCTGGGTCCATGCCTATGAAAATTTTAATATAATCTTAGGCCTATACTAGGTATGTTATAGCTTTTGTGCTTTTATTTTAAAATGTGTACAGCAGATAAATTTTTCACCATACAAGTGCACTGCAAATAGCTTACCTGTCTTTTAGAATGCTCACTATATTCTCCAGGGATATTGTGTGCACTCTTAATTAAAGTCTTAGCAATATGATAGTAGTAGATACTAATGATGGTGAGAGGGATAAGGAAATATACTAAGAATATCAGCACAGAGTGGATCTTTGGGTGCATGTCATCTGTCTTGGGATACGGTATGCATGCCCTGAAACTGACATTATCTGTGCCATCGATTTGGGCCACTTCAGAGAAAACTGCTTCAGGAACTGCTAACATCATGGAGATTATCCAGATGGCGAAAGCTTTAAAACACGTCCACAGAACTGCATTTGATGTTTGGATATCCATGGGATTTACAATTGCTTTGTACCTGGAGAGGAGCAAAATTAATTAATTAATTAATTAATAATAATAATAAACATTCTATGTCTGATGCATAAAGGCAATATAAGCCTTTGGTTAAAGTAACATGTAACACTTGAATTTTTCTGATGTGATGTGTCATAGATTTACATATAATCTATTTTTACTACAGTATACTGTATTTATTAATGTATATTACTTTTGCCAGGATTGAAAAATGAACAAACAGTATAGGATACAAAAGGCAAACACTTATAAAAGAACAGGAATATCATTCCACAGTAAAGTAAAATAAAAGAAAGAGAAATACAGCTGGTCAGGATTATTTTTCACAAGACTGGTTCATCAAAACTAAAATTTTTGGCTGGAAAGGGTTGGTTTGAATAAATTTCTCAACTCAAACATTTTTGAAAAAACAACACATTTTGAACTTGTTGAAATGTTTTAGTTCTACATTATCAAAATGAAAAATTCTAGTTTTCTGGTTCATAACAATCTTAAGTTAATTATAGTAAAAAAAATAAGAAATAAAAAATCTTCAAAAGCAAAACAAAACTTCAGAAATTATTGAAATGAAATGGTTTGATTGACCCAAACTGATTTTTTTTTCAGATTTTTAGTTTTTGACATTTTGAATTTGTCCCAATTCAGGATGGGAATTTTTTTTGAAATCTTGAAAATTCTCACAGGATGGGAAAAATGTTTCCCACCCAGCTCTAAGCAGAAGTCAACATATAGCTAAGTGGATACCAAGGGCTGGATTGTGGCTGCATCTAACTCAGCCACACAAGGGAATAGAGTGGAGTGAAGCTGTGACCCAGTGGCAGATTAGCCACTGGGCCAAGGGGTCTCATGCCCTGGGGTCCCAGCCAATTGGGAGGCCCTGAAAAAATGGGCTTCCCAGCACCCCAACCAGCTCAGCAAACCAGTGTTCCTGCTGGGGGGGGAGAGAGAGATCAGGGCACAGGGGCTTGCCCCACTCCGCCTGCCTGCCCAGCACTCCTGCCAGGGAGCAGGGGAAGACCCTGCACCCTGACCATGCTCTCCCCCCAGCAGGAGCACCAAGAAAGTGGAGTGGGGCAAGCCCCTGCGCTCGGACCCTGTTCCCCCCAGCAGAAGCATGGGGGGGGAATGCAGGCGGAAGGGGTGGGGAGGGGCCCCCAATTATTCTAGCACCCAGCACCACAGGCTGCATTAGATATCCCTAAACTGCAGACCCAGGCACAGAAGGGAAAGCAGGAGCTAAACATCCAATGTTCTCCTGCACTGTGAGTGAGTGGAGGAGAGGTTGAGAGATGGCTCCACTCCCCTATGTGCCGACCTTCAGCGCTGTCTGGAAACCAAGGGAGGAGTATGTTATGCCATGTATTATTATTATTTTATTAATCATGTTTATTATGGTAATACCTAAGGGCCAATCAAGAGTAAGTTCTCATTGTGCTACACTCACTTAACAGAGTAGTAAACAGTGGCTGCCCTGCAGAGCTTACAGTCTATATAGTGCTGTAGCAGATTCCTAAGCCAATGCAAGAGAGAAGCACTGGAGGAACTGTTCCTCAGAGGAAAGTTTCTGGGGCACAATGTTTCCTGCAGCAACTCCTGTGTTTGGAAACCTTCTTGTTCTATACAGAAATTTTCTGTCTCCATCATGATAGCATAAAGGATCTCCATTAACCTGAGTCCCAGATTGTCAAAGGTTTTGAAGCTCCTAACTTCAGTGGGATACCTTTGAGGATCTGGGCATCAGGCTTAATGGAAATCTTTTATGCTATCATGACGGAGACAGAAAAATTCTGTGCAGAACATGAAGGCTTCCAAACACAGATTGTGACCTTATTAGTCAACAATATCTTTCTTAGTTCTGTCTTCCTTGATTTCATTATACAAAGACAAACCATATGTTTCATTTTATGATTTGATTGAGCTGACGCTGGGTTATTACATCTGCCAATTTTTTAAAAAACATTTCATTTTTTTCTGTGGAAACCATGTGTTGTATTAAATTCAATTCTCTCTCTCTCTCTCTCTCTTTCATGACAGGACATTGAATTATTATAGCTGCAGCCACACCACCTGCAACTGTGGTCTTGTCAGCTCTCATCAGTTAAGTACTGTTAGGCCTGAACCAGAAATTGATGTTGGTGATTCAGTAGATGGCACAGTTTCACCTGAGCCATCATTGAGTCAGTGTTAGAGGGTACTGTGCTTTTGGTGGTGTCCTCTTTAAGATGAGACATAAACCGAAGTTACTGATCACTTGTGGTAACAAAAGAACCCCTGGCTTCTGGTCTGAAGAATAAGGGTGGTCAGGCTGCAAAATTTCATCAGTGTTCCCTGTCTACTTAAATTCCCCAGGCATTTTCAAAGGGACACATTATTCTTCACTCCCTGTCCTAGGGCCCAGTCCTGTGAGTTCAGAGTGCCCTGATCTCCAGCTGAAGTTAGTGGGAGTGGAACTCAGCACCTGACAGGAGGCATTCAGCATGTTGCAGAATCTGGCCCGTTGTTTATACCTATGAGGAGACATGGCATAGGAAATGGTAGTAACAGATTATAGATGAAATCAGACATAAATGATGCATTCTGACATTAATTAAAAGGTAATTATGCAGCTTCTCTATTTGTTCAAAATTGGCACAGATGTAGATAACAGGACAATCTGAAATCTATGAGCTGCTAGATTTCTATAAACAAGTTTGACAAATTTGGCTAGGTTTTATTAACATTTGGAAGTAAACCTAAGTAAGGAATGTTATTTATTTAAATTAGCAAGGAAACCCAAGTTCCCATTAACCTCCTTGATGAACCCAGCCCACTGTACATTGCCAGTTAGGTCATGTAGATATTATAAATGAGTCTTCAGTTTTAATTAGAAGTCTTCCCTAAAATTCTGTCTTCCCCCTTCTCTAACATTACCACCAATGGCAAGGGTGCCTCATTGTAGGAAATATTTTTATAATAAATTTCCTTTCTCTGGAGCTTAGGCATTCTGCTTATAAATACATTCACACGCTCACTTGAAGCTCCCACTGTGAATATCTGAACCTGCCTAGTGGATATGTTACAGAGCTTCTTATTGTTGGCATGGAAGAAACTCCCTCCGTCATCCTCACCCCTCACCCCCTCGACACACAAACTAAATGTCTTAGTGTTGGAATGAAAGATTTTTTTGAAAGAAATTTTTGTTGGAGTCACGTGGTCTCAAACCCTAACGTTGATTATATCATCTGTGACGATTATTTTAAAGAAACAGATATAATAGCTGCTTCGAGAGAGAAAAAGCCACTCAAGTGCTAGATACTGTCATCTTCCATTGCAACTAATACTGTGGGAAAGAGCATTCTTGTAATTTGTCTCTTTTAAATAATAAAATACCATGAATCAGGACAATAATTTACTATAAATATTCATTTTATGAATGAAACAGCAAAGTACCATTCTCAATGTTTGTACTTCTGTAACTGCACTAATGTCATTCAAGGGACTGAGATCTCCAGCCTCTAAAGTATTTAGGCACCTAAATACCTTTGAGGACCTGAAGTTTGCTGAGCACCCTCTGCTTGCGCTGTTTTCAGTATTGTATTCTTTCCTTCCTGCCTATAGCATATGCATGCACAGGAAGACATATAAAAGTTCAGATATTATCAAAATATGACTCTGGTACTGGGAGTAGATCTGAGTGCTAAAAAATGTTTCACTTCCTTCTGACTATTTTCCTTCTCCTTCCCCAACAACTTCATCATTCTCATTGAAGCTGGTTGGGGAAAATATTTTTAAAACAATGAACCAAATTCAGTGTTTGGATGTGCATATAGGGCTCCCATGAATCCAAGTGCAGAATTTAGCCTGGTGTTCAGTCCTTTTCCAGTGCTATGAAAGTATGGGAGGTTATCGAAAAGTGTCTGTATGAAATGATTGAAATTTGGAAGGGTCAGCACAGATTTATGCCATATTTGCTCTAGAAGTACTCATGGAGAAGTTCAGAGAAAAGAGACAGCAACTGAGTGAGGTCTTTATGGACTTGGAGATGGTGTATGATCATGTACCACAATAATTAGTTTGGCAGACTTTGTGACAGAAAGATGTGCTGGAAGAATATGTCCTTCTTATCTAGGATATATATGACGGAGTGACTACCATAATCAAAACCAAACATGGCTACAACTGAGAATTTCCAGTAAATGTTGTCCTGCATCAGGGTCAGTGTTGAGACCTTTTTTGTTTTTGTTGTTTTTGTTGTCTTGGATGTGACAAATGAGAATATACGAAGGGAGTCACCTTGGAATATGCTGTTTGCTGATGACTGTGCGATCCTGCAACCAACTTTGAACAGTGGCAACACAGTTTAGAGTGAATGTTGGTAAGACTGAGGCTGTGACAACTGATCGAGGAGGACCTGCCATAAAGGATATTACAAGCAAAGAGCTTAAAGTGAAATAATTTAAATACCCAGGATCAATGGTTGCTGGCAATGGTACCTTTCTGAGTGATGCCTGAGATCATACCAAAGCTGCTTGGTGCAAATGGTGGGAGATGCCCCCAGTTTTTTGTGATTAAAAAGATACCAACAAAGTTAAAAGCTAAAGTATGTAAAACTGCAATTCAACCCATCCTAATGTATGAAACAGAGACTTGGTCAGCAACAAGAAAAGAAATCAGTATGCTCCCCACCATGGAAATGAAGATGTTGAGATGGTCAGTTCCATGATAGAAAATGAAATGAGATTGCGAGAGGCCTAATGCAGGTTGCCCCAACTGAAGACAAGTTGAGGGAGGTGAAGCTATGTTGGTATGGATATGTCCAGTGGAGACCTGAGAGTTATGTTGGTAGGATGGCCTTTTCAATGATTGTGGCTGGAAGATGACCAAGGGGGTGGCCAAAGACTCAGAACATGGATTGGACGTCAGCAGAACTTAGAACAATTTTAATGACAGCCAGGAGTATAATCATGAGTTTTGGAAGAAGGCTTTAAAAGTTGCTAAACTGGAATAGGGAAGTAGCAAAAAAAAAAAAAGAAAAAGAAGTCTCTAGTCCTTACAGCTATACCACCACTACAGGCATCAGACTTCCTGACCACTGCTGTGCTGCTCTGCACTGCACTGAGTCCACTTCCTGCCACACACACTGTACCCTGAAATGAAGCATGTCTAATTGCTTTTTGGGTATAGCTTCACAGCTGGACTAGGTTTTTCTCTTACAAAGCCATCAAATCCACCATTTTCAAGCAGCTTGTCAGCCATCAGGAAAAGCAGTTTTCAAAGTAGCAACCACAATGACAAAACAGAAATATCCCTTTTGCTTTTCTGCAAATTTGGGGTGTTTCTTTCCTTATCTGTTTGCCACCAGTGAGATCTGCTTCATGGACCTGCAGCACTAACAAGCAGCCTTGTCCAAAACATGATGCCAGATTTTCTCAGTACTTCTAACAGTGAGATGACTTATTTGCTTAGGCCTTTATCCTGCACCTTTGAAGTCAGTGGGTGTTTTACTGTGCAGGATTAGGGCCTTAAAACTACACCATGTAATCTGCATGGAAATCAATTGAAACGAGGACCAACGAAGTAGTCAAAGGAGAGTGATCCTCACATCAGAAACATCCAGTTCAGGGTTACTTTCTAGAGACAAGCTGCATCCACACAAACTGTTCGACAGCAGTCTGAGAAGTGTAATGAAAACCATTTGTCTGTACCTTACAAAAGAAAATCCCTTCAAGCTCTTCACAAAGAACCATCATTAATATTGTCCAGGAATATGGAACTACAGGGATTTCCTTTACTTTTACTAACAATGCTGTGGACCTTATAAGTAAACTCCTGTAGTAAAGCCAAACAGTTACGTTCAATGTCCTGTGTAAATAGGACATATAGGCTCTCCTGCCTTACATATACACAGTGCTAACACACCACATCCTCAGCTGGTGTAAATCAGCATAACTTCATTTGTTGTTTGCAGTGGTGTTGTAGCTATGTTGGTTCCAGGATTTTAGAGGCAGTGTGTGAGATAATATCTTTTACTGGACCAACTTCTGCTGGTGAAAGACAAGCTCAGAAGATATCACCTCACCTCCCTTGTCTCCATAATTTCATTGATGTCATTGGGGCTATGCCTCTTTATACCAGCTGAGGATCTAGCCCAAATTGTGGTGTTATAAACTGATTTCTTTCTATAAAGGCAAGCACCGATACTGCCCTGCAGTTACAGAGACAGCTGGATCCCCCAGTTATGAAAAGAGTGAATGTTTTTGCAATTTGAAGGTGTTTGTAAAAACATAGATGACGCAATCTGATTATATTGCATTCCCGCTACTTTTGAAACAGATTGAAATGCAGATTGTGTTTATCTGAGAATTTCAGAGATGTTAATGGTGCCAACTATTGACTCAAAAAGAAAAGGTGATGATAACTGAGATGTAATTTAAAGCTGATTATTGCAAATTGTTGTCATATTACTGTGATTTGTATTGGATTATGTTTTAAGGCTATTGGGGAAGTTTTCCGGTACAAATGACTTAGCCACAGAGCTTCCATTGTAAGATAACAGGACCAGTGCTTAGCCCACAGGTAATCCCCCAAAATGTCATCTGCCATGCTCATCTCTCTACTGGAATTTTACTTTGAGTGTGATTATGTTAGGTTTGAAATATAAGAAGGCATTGTTTAGCTTGACAATATAAATGGTCGTCAGGAGTCTAAATACAGAATTAAGGTGTTGTAACTCAGCACTTTTTACAAAGAATCAGTGTCCAGTAGTAGATCATGCAGAGAAATTTATACCAGGAGGGTGAAAAGTAAACCCTCTAAAGCAAATCCTGCTTTCCTTACATGAGCAGCTGCATGGACTTAATGAGTCTATTTGCCTGAGTAAGATGAGCAGAATTTGACTATTCAGTACAGGAGAAAATGACCTTATTCATATGATGGTTTAGTGTCCTGGGAAGTTCTTTCAGGACACCTGCAATGTCCCAGTTTTTCATAGAATCAGTTTATCCATTTGGTGCTGTTTGTTTTTTAACAAATATAAAATGCTTGTTCAAGAGATATCCCTTTGCTGAGTAGAACTGGCTCTGCATTTACCGTGGAATGATCATTCAATGTGATGATAAGCACTAGGAGTGAAGAGAAATTGAATGGGTGAGTGGAGACATGATTAAAACTGTTCATATGCTCGAAGTGAATGTCAGTGACATGTGTTCAGTGTTTCATAAGTTTCTGGGGAAACAAATTCTGCCACTCCAAGAAATTGGTCCTGTTGAGCCCAAAACTGGCAGCAGCAATAGTCTAGCATGACACTTTTTAAAAAGATACTCTTGTCTTTGGTATGATGATTTCTCCACCCTAAAAGGTGTCACCTTAAAAATTTCCCTGTTTTTGATTTTGAAAATATGATCACCTTGCAGGTAGGAAGTACAATTCTATCCTACTCAAACTCCCTCCCGCCCTCTCTCTCCTCCCCCCCCCCCCATATCTGGACTTTCACAGAAAGATGGGAACATTTCTCTGCCTTTTCTTTTTCTCTTGCCTCTGCCTCCACCTCTCATCTAAAATAAACCTACTGTACTTCTTAGAGGCTAACAAAAGCCTTGCAGCAAGAGGCCAACTCGCAGATCCATGGAGAGCCATAGCCTCTTACTGCTACTGGCCTGAATCCATTTACCTGGTATTGCACAGCCTTTCACCGACTGATAAAAGACATCTTTATCTATTTGTTCAAGCCTGTTCCTGAGGAGGGTGATGGTGAAAGAATGAATGGAGAATTTTCAATATTCTCTATTGTAATGATATTTAAGCATATAGATGCATCCAAAAATTCACTGATGGGCACCTTTTATACAACTTAATGTGCCGTAACAGATTCGGTTCAATATGGAATATGGTCAGAAAGGCTAGCAGCGACTGTGAAAACAGCAAATACTAAGGGCCTGATTCTTCATTCCATTACACCCATTTTACACCCCAGTCTAGTCTAGTAATAGATTAGAAGATCAGGCTATAAAACTTTTTGACTCCTATGGGTCTTGTCTCCTGGAGGTTTGAATGGGCAAGACATTTGAAGGGAGTGAAGCATTTTGGGTTTTATTCCTCTCCCCCTTGCCCTCACTATGGGCCTGATCCAAAGCCCATTGAAGTAAAGGTCCTTAGTGAACTAATGATTTCCAAAAACTTCCCAGTATATTGGAACAGGTTGGTTTCACAAAACTAGGAAAGTGAAACAACTTCAGCATACTGACAGGTTTCAGAGTTGCAGCCGTGTTAGTCTGTATTCACAAAAAGAACAGGAGTACTTGTGGCACCTTAGAGACTAACAAATTTATTTGAGCATAAGCTTTCGTGGGCTACAGCCCACTTCATTGGATGCATGCAGTGGAAAATACAGTAGGAAGATAGGTATATATATATACACAGAGAACATGAAACAGTGGGTATTACCATATTCACTATAAGGAGAGTGATCAGTTAAGATGAGCTATTATCAGCAGGAGAGAAAAAGAACTGTTTGTAGTGGTAATGAAAATAGCCCATTTCCAGCAATTGACAAGAAGATGTAAGGAACTGTAGGGGGTGGGGAAGCACGGGGAAATAGTTTTACTTTGTGTAATGGCCCATCCACTCCCAGTCTTTATTCAAGCCTAATTTAATGGTGTCCAATTTGCAAATTAATTCCAATTCAGCAGTCTGTTGTTGGAGTCTATTTTTGAAGTTTTTTTGTTGTAATATTGCATCAGCATAGTCTCTTTATAATAACATTCCCACTAATACATAATTTATATAAACATCATTTCAAGGTGTGTATATATACCCACCTCGATATAATATACTGTATGGCCATTGCTACTGCACATCCTTAGGCAGTGGGTCGAGAAGCACACTATTGCTCTGCACATGCCTTAATAAAGAAAATCAATTTTCATCTCCTAAAGGTACGACTACCAGAGGAGAAGGTCAATAAAACATATTAGTTGCACATAAGCATAAATGTCTGGAGGCAGAAGCCTATGGTGTAAAATCTGTTCAATTACAGTTTACCCTTATAAAACTATTACTGTCATAAAACCATTCCCCACGTTTCCTTTCTAAATTCAGGAATAGCCTGTGCCAGTGATGGGCAGAATAATTAACGAGCAGCCACAGGATAACACGTCCCCCTGATTTTCAGAAATGTTATGGCCAATACTCAGGCAGTGTAAAGGAGCACAGCTCTGTTGACGTCAGAGTCGTGTCCATTTACAGCAGCTGAGGATCTGGCCTTACATTTTAAAATCCTGAATAAAAGATTTGGCTCAGAAACCAGTGTTGGGCACATTAAAAATACCTAGATAGAGAGACTGATAGGGAATTCACTTATTTTCCTCTCTCGTTCAGTCTCTCTCCTTCCTATTCTTTTAAAATGTCCTTCCTGAGTTAATGAAGAGAACCCAAGATGGCAGATTGCAGTCTTCTTGACCCTTGATGTCAGTCCTGGTATAAGGAGGCTGGGATGGCAGATACAGCACTCAGTATCTGGTTGACTACACCTGTTGGATGATTTAAATTTCTTCAAACCCCTCCATTACACACTCAGTGTGCCAGTGGAGTTTAGCATAAAAAAAGTGTAGAAAATAATTACTTTTTGCCTCCACTCCATGTTTTTTAAGAGAGACAGACTTGTTTAGGAGAATGTGGGTACCTCTGAACTCAGACTTCTAGTCAAGGTAAATCTTTTACTGTTAGTTCCCCACTTATGAAAAACTGATGTTTTATGTACCATAACTTATGGGATACAGTCCATAAGACAATACTACCTGCAAATGCTGACACTGTGACATGACATTACTCATGAAAATACCACTTTCTGAGGCCTATGTCTCATAAAATGACTTCATGGTCCGGTGTGTATGCAAATATTTAAGGATACAAACCCAGTACCTGCTATGAGATATTTTGGTACCCACCACATGCTAGTAAAGGACTTTAGCACCACTGCTGAAGGACCTCATCCTAATTTTTTAATTGGGTATCTGACAATATAAGAAATAATAGAGGTATAAACTAACTCAACAAGCATTTTGTTTTCTATTATAAAGTCAGAAACCAGCACTGAACTCATATATTTTTAAGGTTATATAGAACTGTAGTTGTCTTTCTCTCCATTTCTACATCTACTTATGCATAGTTCCATGCAAGATTAAAAGTAATATTGTATTGAATAGCTGAGCTATTCAAATCTCAATAATGATGTAAGGTGCTGATCCAGCAAAGCACTAAAGCAGGTTCTTAACTGTGGGCATGTTCTTAAATGCTTTTGGATTGGGGCCAAAATGATGATGGGGCTTTGCTATTAAAATGTAGGAGTTAAAATGCTGGGTCTAGTGTAGTCAATGATAAAAAAACTTATTAACTTCAGTGGAGCCTGAATTTCAACCATGACCATTACTCAATTATCCTAATAGCCATCTAATTAGTGCTTTCTTTTGGTCATGCTTTTAAACAAGAAGAATAAGTCACTCTGTATGTATGGTGATAGAACCCAATTTATGCTTGGTCTAATTCCATTGATTTCAATGGAGTTACAAAAGGGCTGCATTTGACCCTCTGCACTTTAAGCATTTGTTAAAAAGAGAAAAAAAAATCTAGAGAAAGCAGCAGAATTATATTTGATCACAATATTAGAAAAATCTGACCATGCAAAAAAGTATGAACTATAAACAGTAGCCCATGGTATTGTTAAAGGAAGCTGAAAATGTTGGGCTGAATCTTTAGCTGGTGTAAATCAGCATAGCTCCATTTACACTTCCTGAAAATCTGGTCCATTATCCTTAACTAACCTAATTGACTAACCTAAATGCCTTCTATGATGAGATAACTGGCTCTGTGGATGAGGGGAAAGCAGTGGACGTGTTATTCCTTGATTTTAGCAAAGCTTTTGATATGGTCTCCCACAATATTCTTGCCAGCAAGTTAAAGAAGTATGAGCTGGATGAATGGACTATAAGGTGGCTAGAAAGCTGGCTAGATTGTCAGACTCAACGGGTAGTGATCAATGGCTCCGTGTCTAGTTGGCAGGCAGTATCAAGTGGAGTACTCCAAGGGTTGGTCCTGGGGCTGGTTTTGTTCAATATCTTCATTAATGATCTGGAGGATGGCATGGACTGCACCTTCAGCAAGTTTGCAGATGACACTAAATTGGGAGGAGTGGTAGATATGCTGGAGAGTAAGGATAGGATACAGAGGGACCAAGTTAAATTAAAGGATTGGGCCAAAAGAAACCTGATGAGGTTCAACAAGGACAAGTGTAGAGTCCTGCACTTAGGACGGAAGAATCCCATGCACTGCTACAGACTAGGGACCAAATGGCCAGGCAGCAGTTCTGCAGAAAACGACCTAGGGATTACAGTGGACGAGAAGCTGGATATGAGTCAACAGTGTGCCCTTGTTGCCAAGAAGGCTAACGGCATTTTGGGCTGTATAAGTAGGGGCATTGCCAGCAGATCTAGGGATGTGATCTTCTATTTGACATTGGTGAGGTCTCATCTGGAGTACTGTGTCCAGTTTTGGGCCCCACACTACAAGAAGGATATGGAAAAATTGGAAAGACTCCAGCGGAGGGCAATAAAAACGATTAGGGGGCTGGAGCACATGACTTATGAGGAGCGGCTGAGGAAAGTGGGATTGTTTAGTCTCCAGAAGAGAAGAATGAGAGGGGATTTGATAGCTGCTTTCAACTACATGAAATGGGGTTCCAAAGAGGATGGATCTATACTGTTCTCAGTGGTAGCAGATGTCAGAACCAGGAGTAATGGTCTCAAGTTGAAGTGGAGGAGGTTTAGGTTGGATATTAGGAAAAACTTTTTCACCAGGATGGTGGTGAAGCACTGGAATGGGTTACCTAGGGAGGTGGTGGAATCTCCTTCCTTAGAGGTTTTTAAGGTCAGGCTTGACAAAGCCCTGGCTGGGATGATTTAGTTGGGGATTGGTCCTGCTTTGAGCAGGGGGTTGGACTAGATGACCTCCTGAGGTCCCTTCCAACCCTGATATTCTATGATTCTATGATAGAATCCAGACACATTGAAATTTGTTTTCTAGGCATTTTGCAGATATAATTGTTTCAAATCATCATGCAGTACAGGAAGTTTCTACAGGAAGTTTATGTGGAGAAAGATCATGGGAGCCCAGTATTCTACAAGGGACAAGATACAAGGTACACATTTGTTTCACTAAAAGGAAGAGGTCGCCAGTTTTCTGAAGAAAATATTTATCTGTAACAGAAAGGTCAAATGAAATACAAAGCACAGTTAGAATAGATGTATATGCAATGAGTACCACTGTAATATCCAAACAAGAATATTAATTGACCCCCATCCACAACAAATCTCAATACTCAAATATCATACTGTTCAGTCCATGGTGACTTATGAAGTCAACCTTTGTAATATTTTATTTTCAGAAATCACCATTACTGTAGCACGTCACCTGATGTAGGGAATTTCCAAACTTATGATTACTATTAATTACACCCTCCCTTTTGCTCCTCATTCCAGTTTCTCCCAACTCCTTTTATACAATCCAAATAGTAAATGTAGGCATACTGTTAAAAAAACTCTGAATATTTTACTTTGTATGTTTAGCCCCACTGAAGTTTAAAGGGACAAATTTGATTCCTTTTTCCTCCTAAAGCTAAAAAAAGACAAATTCACAAATCTCTCCTTAGGTCTGTCTGAGTATTTTCTGTTGAGTCTCATGGCAATGATAGACCAGAAAAACTTTTAGTTACAATGTAGTAAAATGTACAAATACTTTAAAGGATATCCGTGAAAAGAGTATGTTTACTGTGCACCAAACTAACCATGTAGTAAACTACAGTGGGGCCCCTGTAACTTCTTTGGAGATCAGTCCAGCATTCCTTAAGTATGAATGCCTTCCATTTAGTTCAATGGGAGCTTAAGGTCTACAAAAGAGCAGGATAGGGTTGAAAGAGTTCTCTCCAACTCCCATTAAGTCAAAACTCTCATTGACTTTAATGGAAGTTGGACTGTGTCCAAAAGTAATAACGACTCAGTCAACTGAAGTCTATGGAAGTTTTTGCTGAGTAAAGACTGATGGATTGAGATTGGTAATTATTTACCAAGTGAATAAATCCCCAGTAAATTAAAAGATAATCTACAGAAGAAAAGAAGAAACACAGTTGTCAAATAATATGCTTGGCTTTATCAGGGAAATCACTCTCATTTCTACTACGCATAATACAATACAAACCTGTAAAATGTTAAAGGAACCACCTGTAATAAAAATATTTTATTCAGTCAAGACATAGTGTGTATTGCTGTTTTCTAGGATGTCAACACTAAAATATAAGCAGTCATCATGACTTCAGCATTATTATTACTTTCATGCATCTTTATGAATATAACAAGGATACAAAATTATATGTATAATAATACTGAATTTATGATGACTCAGAAGTTGTATCTCAAAAGTAAAAAAAGTTCAAACGAACCACTTTATCACCACCACCATATTTCACTGGTGATTTTACAAATCTCTGATTTGCAAATATATTCCTTACATATCATATAGAATATCACAGTAGCACTTTTTAAAATGAAAAAATATTTTGCGTGTCCACTTTCATATATAAGGCAGTTTGAGGAAAATTCCTAAAATCAGAGTGTTACATTCTCCTTTAAGGATCTTTCACAAATTGCAGTCAAAGATACAAAACATGAATATAGACTGAATGCTTTATACAAAAGTAATCATATAGGACCTGATTCAAAGCCCACTAAAGTTAATCTGACTTTGAGGGGCTTTTGGATCAAGCTCTTAGATGAAATTAGACTCTTTTGCAAACTGGCTGAAAACCTGAAATAAAATTGTTTTATACCCTGAAGGAAAAACAAAACAAAACAAAAACAAAAACAAAAAACTTGTGTTAAAGCTAAAGATGTATTTTCCAACACAAACCTTTATCAGTGTTATACATTACAAGCCAGTCATACATGCACATGCTCAGATAAAACTCCCACAGAAGTCAGTGAGAACTTTGTCTGAAGGAGTTCAAAAACTTTCATCTGTAGCTGAAGAAAAGTGTTCAAAACAGGAAAGAAAAAAAGACAATGATAATTTAAAGGATGTAGTCAGTCATTTTGCAATACTTCTGTCATTTAGGGCCTGAGCCTGCAATCCCTTCCTTATTCAAGCAAATACTACACCTGGAAACAGTCCCAGTGGAGTCAATAGGGCTACTTATATGAATAATACCTACCACTATGAGTAAGAATTGTCAGACTAGGACATGAGGGATGGTAGAAAGAGAAAGTGTATTTTTCTTTATCTGCTATTCCTCTACAAAAGTTTGAAAATGTTAATGGAGCTGATCCAGTAGCCTTGAATTCCTTGAATGGTTCTCTTTAAATCATTTAGCAGAAAGAGATGCAGGAATAAGCCCTTTTCTCTTTATGTGTTGGAGGAAAGAGTGAGAGTGTTTGTTGTTTTTTCTGTATGTTTGGATTGGAGCTGAAATTGATATCGCTGTTTTGGGCAATAAAATTAAGATATAATTCAAGGGCATGTCAAAACAGAACGTTCTGTTGCAGCAGCATTCCTATGGTAGCAGCTAGTTGGTCCTGTAGAACAGAAATTTCTCTCTCTCTCTCTCTCTCTCTCTCTCTCACACACACACACACACACACACACGATCTCTAGGCGTATTGCCATCTTACCTGTCTGCACTCAGGGCGGTGAGAGTGAAGACGGACACGCCCACCGAGGTGAGCTGGATGGCCGGGATGAGTTTGCAGCCCACCTTCCCGAACATCCATTCCTCGAAGAGGTAACTGGAGGCATCCACCGGCATGCAGGTCACCAGCAGCAAGAGGTCTCCGGCGGCCAGGCTGGAGATGAAGATATTGGGCACGCTCCTCATAGCGCTGTTGGAAATGAAGATCTTCACCAGGGTGATGTTGCCTAGCAAGCCCACGGTGATGATGAGCAGGTAAAGCGAAGGGATCACACAGCGGACGATAAACATCGCCGTGCCCCGGGAAGGGGTCAGGAGGTCTGTCTTCAGCACCACCCCTGGCACCAAAGCATTGCTGACATTTCCTCCTGCGGGCTGCACGGAAAGGTTGAGGGAGAGCTCCCCAGCCATCCTCCCAGCTGCGGAGATACCAACTGCAATGGGAAAGAGCAAAAGGATTTGCCTCTGAGTCAGCAAAGAAAATTTTGTTCTTTCTTTCTTCCAAGTTTTCTCCCACCAAAAACGCAAAGGAGGGATTGTCTGCGGGCAAACGCTGAAGAGTTAGAAGAGAGAAACCTTCAGTTGTGCCATTTCTCTACCCAGAGCCACTTCTTCGGGGTCAGAACAGTCTCTTGCACATTGGGAAGATGAGGGAAACTAAACGAGATCCAGAACGCAGCTTTCTGTTTGCCTTAATCATCATCTTCAGAGTGCTTCTGTTCTGAAGGGCACATCCCGAAGTCCTTTCTCACAGCTGCTCAGACGGAGATGGTGATGGGACTGGCATAACTTCCTAGCCGGGTCTTCATTGCTCTGGCAAGAGAAGAGAGTACAGCCCTCCGGGTCTGTGGAACTGTACAGCTCCTTCCACAAGCTTTGATGGTCCCCAGCCTCTTCCCGTGCTGTGTTTCAGTCCCTTTCTGACAGAGGCCAGCTGATGGGCTGGAGGCAGGCTTGGTCTTCTCCTGCCTCAGTCCTTCCATTTTTACATTCGCTCAGCTCCGCCTCTGCTGGGAGGAGGCGCCAAGCCCATTGGGTGGAATGCGTAAAATTTGGTCCGTTGTGGTTGTGGATGGGAGGAGCTCTTCACCTCCAGATGAAGGCATGTTTGGCTCGGAGACCGCTGGAAGAGGCGACAGTGAGCTACCACCCTCCACACCTGTCCTGCTACGTATTGTTATCATTTCCAGCTGGAGCTCAAATCGGAGTGATAAACCAACCACCTAGGAATGCTGCTAACTGGATAGTTCTGCCTTTGGCCCAGGGAGCTGCCCAGTCCATGTTACTGGCTCTAATGCCCATTCATCGCGCGGGCGGGGGTGTGTGGGGGTGTCCAGCATTTAGTGCTGAAAACGCGTAGACTCTCCTTAGGAAACAAAACCTCTTTAGTCCCGGACGCTTTCCAGTGACTCTTGAAACCGACTAGCTTTAAAGGGGGGGGGGGGTGGATCTATATTCAAACATCTTATCCAACTGTGTTTGTTTTGTCGAGTTCAAAGAGCGTTTGGCCAACAGACTAAGAATGTTTTGCCTTGAGTTTTTGGTTTGTAATAGTTAACCTAAAATTCGTCTGGATTAAGGAAATGGGAAAAACTGAGATGTATCTGTGCTGTAATATGCCAATGGCAAATCAACATATATTGTAAGTGATGAATGGGTCTGTGCAGCGTAGGGTCGATCACCAGAGGGCCTTGTTCTTCCATTAAACAACATACTTAAGATCTTTGTTGAAACACTGTGGGTCGCCCGAAAATTCTTAGACTACAATATGGTGATGGGTGTGGTTCGGATATTTTTGTCATAAAAGACTCACGTTTGGTTTCCTAATCGTATCGTACATTTTCAGTGGGATCCATTCATTTAATACGATGCACCTGTACAAATATTGTACAATGGAGAAACATCTAGGGGAGTTTAAGTTTTCAATGTCAAGAGCCGGGTTATAGCAATACAGTGAAATAGTGCTAGTTGCCATGAGTACTGTCTGGAAATTGTCCTCTATCTTTATTTTTTCTGAATGCTACCAAAAGGCATGGAACAAACTTGCAGTGTTCACATTATTAAAACAATAATCATGGTATATTTGGCATACAGGATTAAACGATTGTGGAGTATAGAAAAAAAAACATTAATGAATGAACACATGCAGAAAGCGGTGAAGTGACAATAGGAAACTAATATCCTAACAAAGGATATTTCCAAATGCAAAATTAATCCAGGCCCTTTCTTGAAAGTCAGGGCAAGAAATTTAACAGCGTAATAAGACTAAGATAATACATATCCGGTCAACAGTGCATTATCCAGTAAAGAAATGGAATTATAAGGGAAACTGGTTTATCGTTAATACATCTTTATATACATAAAGATAAAAATACATACGTTTAACACACTATTGCTTCGCATCAACACATTAATTCCTGGGTTGTATTCCTGGCTCTGGGTGACCTTGGGCATGTCATTTCACTGCTCTGTGCCTCAGTTTCCCCATCTGTAAAATGCTTTGAGGTTTACTGATAAAAAGTGCTACAACGGCTACGTTGTTGTTATTTTGTTACTGTTGTTTTAAAAAATGTATAACTTTTCTAATCTCCTGGAATTTCAGTATTGTAGAGTACTGATTCATGTACTGCAGAGTACTGTTTTACAGAACACAGTGGCAAACTTTTAGTCTGGATGTCAGATGTTTCTGAATAGTACTAAGTGTTTGCTATGGAAGCTCACAGCTGTCATGTAACACCTACAGTTGTTTACCTATTGGATTTATAGTCTCACTTCAGCAAATCAAATTGCGGTTCCATTGAGATAGCCTGGAACACACATTCTTGCCTTGAGTAGTTCTCTAAATTACTGGTTTATTATTGATAGAATAAACGTAATTGAGTTTATTTTAACTCTGTAAAGGTCATTTTTCACAATACTGATATTAAATTACCTTGATCGTTTTCTAACCACTATTCACTCTTCCTCCTATTGTAAGGTGTCTACTGATTGAGAAAGATAGAATGAATTAGTAAAAGTTAAATCTGTCTAACCTCCAAATGTATAAATGGCTTCCCTAGTGACTTTTTTGAGAATGCATTTTACTTGTGATTTGGGATGATGGCTTGTCATTGTTTATGTATTTCACAACAGATTTATGTGGGTGATCACATGTGACAATGAGAGAGAAGTTGGTCTTGGTTAGAAATTCACTCATCGTACCAGGGAATGGAGAAATTCGAAAACCTGAGTCGTCTTGAACCGGTCAAATCTGAAACGCCAGCTGAGCATTAAAAGCAACAAATTTGAAAGGTATCAGAGGGGTAGCCGTGTTAGTCTGAATCTGTAAAAAGCGACAGAGGGTCCTGTGGCACCTTTAAGACTAACAGAAGTATTGGGAGCATAAGCTTTCGTGGGTAAGAACCTCACTTCTTCAGATGCAAGAACCTCACTTCTTCAGATGCAAGAACCTCACTTCTTCAGATGCAATTCTTCACTTGCATCTGAAGAAGTGAGGTTCTTACCCATGAAAGCTTATGCTCCCTATACTTCTGTTAGTCTTAAAGGTGCCACAGGACCCTTTGTTGCTTTTTACAAATTTGAAAGGGTTTTTACTTGGTATTTTATCCTGCATTCGTGGTTTGTGTGCTAACTCCTGAATCTAGCCAAGCAGCCCCTCGCCTCTTGACTCAACTAGAGCGAGTCTACGGAAAATCGCCATTCTGACACTGATATATTAAAGAATTCTTATCCTGGCAAATTTTAACATGTTCTTCAAATTGAAGGGTGAATTTTCAAAAGCGCCTAGGTGATTTAAGAGCACAGGTCAATGCTCCTAAATCACACAGGTGCTTGAGAATCCCACCCTGAATCACACAGGTGCCTTTGAAAATCCCCCTCTAAAAGTCCTGCTTTAATTCCTTTAAGTTTTACCTCCATCACATTTTCAAAACTCAGCACAGAAATTAATATGGTCCGACATCTGTAATTTACACGTTGGAAACAAATTGATAGATCTTGCCTCCAGTGCCTTTCAAAGGATAAACACATAGACCACAAATATCAAGAATCTAATTTCCTTGGGGGACAGAGGGGAAGCAATCAAGGGACTCAGATCTTGATGTTCAGACTATCTAGTATTTACTGTTGAAATAAAGGAGTTAATCCATATCTTCTGATACTGTTGTTTATTTCAGATTATAGCTACGGGCACACAAGAAAAAATGGATAGGTTAGTTTCAGAGCAACGGGAGCTAGGGAGAGGAGAGAGAGACATTGCAACAAGTTAGTAACTCCGGTGAGAAAGAAAGTAACTGAGGGTTGAAACTCACTTTTCATTCATAGCCATATATATTGGAAATTTAAAATCACGGTACAGCGGGGAGATTAATCTTTGAAAACACTTACTATGCTGTACCGCTCCCCAAAGGGGAAAAGACAAATCGGCCCATTCATTAAAACAAAAAGCCTTTTTACAGGACTGAATAACAGGTCGGCATGGGAATGAATCTAATAGATTCCACGTGTGTCTCAAGCGCCATCTACTGAGCACTGTTCAAAACAGGGAATAAATTCAGCTCCCATCTATTCGTATTTGTGGAACAGGTACTTGTGCATATCAGCGGATGTAGATCTGTAGCTGCTGTGACCAATTTAACATAGCTCATTTCTGTCCAGCAAGTCTGACCGCAAACTCCACTCTAGGCAGAGGTTCGCATAGGCGATTAAATCATACCTTGTAATCTGAACATTAAGAACTATTAGGTCCACGTGATAATCTCACTCCTCTAATGCAAAGGAGATTTTGATGATTGAAAGCATGATGTAAAAAAACAAACAACAGCAACAATATTATTTAATCACAAATTGCATAACTTCCCATTCTTCTAGAGGAATAACTTGAAAGATGCCCTTTTCTCTCATACTACTTGAATGTGTTATCTCTCAAATATCCACCATTCTGGGTGAAATATATTTTAGAAAGACATGGGTCTCCAGATAAGGAAAGTAATAATCATCTAATGTAAGAAGAGACTCCAAGTGTGAATATTAAAGCTAAATAGGTTAAACAATGCTGTGTACTCTGAAAGAGACATGGGCTAAAAAATCCTTGATATAGAAATCATCAGAACAATGTCAATTTAACAATACATTGTATCAGAGAATGAATGGAAATGTTTAAAAAGATGCTGAAACAAATAAAGTTGCTTGTTTTATGTTCTTCTAATCTTACATGGAATCTCAGTTTAGCGACCCTTTAACCCAATTCCAAGTAAAGAAAGAAAGAATTCTTAAATCTTAAAATGGAATTTCTGAAAGGGAAACTAGATTCCAGGCCTCTCTACTAGTAAAGCAGAATGGACTTTTGATGAGACATGAAGTCCCAGAGGTGTCACCCAAAGCAGAGCAGATTCAAATAAAGGCAAGATTATCCAAGGCAGAAAGTACTATTTTGGTGACAACTATCAGTATTTAAAGATCAATAAATGGTTTATAGCTAAAAGAGAAAAAAGCAGAAGGTCAGAGCAAGTATTGTGGAGTTCTTGGAAGCCTGATAAAGGGGATGACAAGCTCCAGATAATCAGAAGTACTAGTAACAGCTGGAAAAAATAAATACAGAAAATAAAATCCTGACCCCCTGAAGTCAATGGAAAAACTCCCACTGACTTCAGTATAGGCATCCAAGGCATCTGCCCTACTTTTCTACTACTCTATTGAAAAATGATGCATAAAGCATGCCTTCTATGTTGATTTGTCAAGGACGTTTTATGGAAGTAGAAGTGGAGGGCACGCCTCAAATCTGAATAAAATAGCCTAAGCAGCCCATGTCTTTCTTCTTTACTTTAAGGTAAAGCATATTTTGACAGATTGAGTAACTGAGGAATTCAGTAGGACAGCCCATTTACATAACCAGTTGGAAAGAGTCCAGAGGAGAGCAACAAGAGTGATCAGAGGTTTGAAAAACATGACCTGTGAGGTAAGGTTGAAAGAATTGGCATGCTTAATCTAGGAAAGAGAAGACTGAGGTGAGAACCTGAAAACAGTCTTCAACTATGTAAAAGAATGTTGTAAAGAACATGGTAATCAATTGTTCTCCATGTCTATTCAGGTTAGAACAAGAAGTAATCAGCTTAGAATGCAGCAATGGATATTTCAGTTAGATATTAGACAAACATTCTAACTCTAAAGATAGTTAAGCACTGGAAGAGGTTACCGTGATACTGACATACCATGTACCAGCTCATACCAACATCCCCATGTCTCAGTGGAATACTGCCAAATACATAGCTGGAATCAGTCTGGCTCACTTTTGTGTTAGTATTATTAAAATACGTATTTGAAGTATCAGAATGTGTTTAATATTTAGACTTTATTTAATGCTTGTGAGTTGCTGCATGCATTAATCTCATTTATAACATCTGTGTCCCCTATTGTAAGGGGATATTTGAGCATTTGTATTGTGAGTCCCTGTGACTGTGTAAATCACCAGACAGGAGAGAGACATTAGTGTGACATGCTGGTCTGCATGGAAGGTGTTATGTCCTGTCCAACAGGGAAGGTCCTTCAACACCAGATAGGCTATTGTGGGACATTTTAAGAGGACAAAATCCATTGTTGTTCTGCTGTCCCATCCCTGCCCTCCCATGAAGATAAGTGATGCAAGTGGACTCCTCCCATTAGCTAAATTTGCAGCTCAGAATACAAGGTTCCTTCAAGCCCTCCATTTCTATGAATCTATGATTCAGTAAGTGTTTACAGAATCAGGGCTTTAAGGATTAGATTCCTTGAAAAAATATCTTTGTTTTTGACTTAGGATAAAACACAAAAGCGTGATAGAGTAGAAGAAAAGATTGATTGATTAATACATTGCCTGTGGTTACACCTGACTGATGAATTTCTGAAGAAATGAGAAAACAATTTTAAATCATTCAAAGCAAAGGTCAAATGAGAGGGAACTAGCAATGGGACTTTCCCAGGCTCCACACATTTGAGTCACCACCCTCAGTAGACTGTGCGGATATTTAAAATATGATTATGCATGCTCTGGGCTCTACTATGCTACTTGGGCTTGACTCCCCCTGTGTGGGGCTCAACCGCTCTGCTGGGTTCTTGGCTAGGCAAAAAAAAATCAGTTGCAGTATCTCCCAAGTCCACCCATCTCTGCACTAAAATGAGTTGTCACAGAGAGTAGATTGTACATATCTTCATAATATTGTAAGCCTAGGTCCAAAAGACTTAGAGGGGTGGAATTCCCTTCTCCCTCTTTAAGGGAGAAGGGGAAAAGCTAGCTCTGGGCAGCTCTATTTACAAGAATTATAATATCGCTCACCCACAATTCCATCTACAGAGGGTCTTTTTGCTTTAGTTTGAATTAGTTTGTTTTGATTGTATACATAATAGATTATTATTACTGAACTGTCAGGGACAGATATCAACATTATTGTAGACATTCAAATAATTTAAACAATTACTTTGTTATTTAAATGCCATTTCAAAACTAAATTATGTTCTCAGGTAGTAATAAAAAAGAACAAGCAATAATCAAACTTTTTAAACTCCTACCATAAATATTATATATTGTAAATATGCATACAAACATACATATTGATTCAGGGCTCAAATTGGGCAGGTATGCAGATAACATTTTGCTATACTACTGATTCTCATAAATGTTAATTTTTACTTTTTAAAAAAAGAGTAAGGATTTGTCTTCATGTACAGTATTACAGTGGTACAGCTGCACTGGTGCAGTTGTGCCTCTGTAGCACTTTAGTGAAGGCACAACTATGATGACTGGAGAAGCTCTCCCACCAACATAGCACTGTCTATACGGGGAGTTAGGTCGGTATAACTACATTGCTCAGGGGGCGTAGATTTTTCACACTCCTGAGTGATGTAGTTATACTGATACAGATCTGTAGTGTAGACCTGATCTAAGTCTCTAGCTGTTAGATAAAAAAAAAACCTTTAAAGATGAACTAAGTGAAACTGATTCAGTGAGGTCTGCCTGTGTTTGCAAAAATCCGGAAATAATAGAACCGAGACATGTGAACTGCTCCATTCATCTCAATGAGTGTTGACTCACATGCCAACAGTTAACTATTTCACTTCTCATCAAAGGAAGAAGGCAACGAAATATCATAGTGTAAGTCTTCTGTCAAGTGCCAATGGTAAAAGCAAAGGCAAGGTTTAGGCCTGGTCCCCACTAAGTCCCCACTTCGGACTAAGGTATGCAAATTCAGCTACGTTAATAACGTAGCTGAATTCGAAGTACCTTAATCCGAATTTACCGCGGGTCCAGACGCGGCACGGAGGCTCCCCCGTCGATGCCACGTACTCCTCTCGCCGAGCTGGAGTACCGGCATCGACGGCGAGCACTTCCGGGATCGATCCCAGAACATCGATTGCCTGCCACCGGACCCTCCGGTAAGTGAAGATGTACCCATAGTCTGTCAGATCAGACAGATAATCACAGTGGTCCCTACTAGCCTTGGAAGCTATGAGATATACTGTCTAGGGGTCTTTTCTCTAAAATACATAAAACTTGTACTCCTATCTCTGGTTCTAGGGAAATAAAATATAACCTTTGCACATGGTTTTTCCATAGTTTTCAGGTTATAAATTAGATGGATTTGAGTTTTCCTACTGTGGCTTTTTATTTTATTTTTTATTTTATTTAAAGAGGGCCCTAACCAATACAAACAAAAACATATTTTATTGAATACATTAAACAGTGTATTTTCACTGGTGACATGTAGCCTAAAGGGAGTAAGTGAAATAAGTATTAATGACACTAAATTGAAAGGTAGCGTGCTGAGATAACTGAATAATCTGGAGGTATAAGCATTCAAATCTGTTTATGTGCATATAAATCAAACTCCAACTGCATTTTTGAGCAGGGGAAAGCCTAGGCATTTTACCAATGATTTTTAATTTTTTTAAAAATATGCTAACATACAGAGCAGATGCATACTTTAATCCTCTCAATATCATGTAAATATTGATCCCAAGATGCAAACCTATTTTGGATAAAAGATGCAATAGGCAAAACGAGGTGTGTGGGGGGGATTAGGGGTGTCAATAGCTATCTATTATTGCAATGAGTCAGACAAACTACAAAAAAATTAAATAACTCTCATTGTACAAACTCACTGAGATTATGTTGTTGCTTAAAATGTGAAAATCTTTTCTTTGTGAAACTTTTATATGTATTCTGAGATAAAAATATATAGAGAGAAAACAAGATTGCCAGCTGTGCACAGCTTTTATTATGAGGACACTTGTGAACCATAATTGGATCAAAGTCAAGAACTAATTTTGCACAGGTTGTCAAGTAGACCTGATCCGATACCTGCTGAAGTCAATGGAAGAACCCTGTTGATTAATAAGAACTTCCAGTTTCTTAGAGATACCTTTATATCAGTGGTTTTAGAGGCTAGTGCCTTTGATAATCCATTAGCAGTCCTCTGCATTATGCAGAATTTTAATTTTTCTCTTTTCTAGATTAATGTTCTCACCAATTAAAAATAAATAATAACAAAAGTAAGGGAATAATGGCCCTGGCTTGAGCCAGGCATAGAGTAAGATGGTACATAGCAATATTCCAGATAGTGTGTACTTAGGCAATTCCAGCTTCACCTCAAAATTCTTTGGGTCTTTCTTGATAAGAGATTATTATTTATGATGAACAGGCTCAAACTGTGCAATGATTTTCTGCGCTGCAAAAGTGGGATTTAGGATGATGCCACCACATTCATTTTCACTTAAGCCCTACACCAGGATTTGAACTCAGGGCTCCAGTTCAGTAAAACACTCACGTAATTTCTAGTTTGTGTTTAAGTCCCATTAAATAATCGAATTGAAGTCAATGAGACTTAACTACATGCATGACGTTAACCATGTGTACAAGTGCTTTGTTGAATAGGGATGGATTTAAGCACATACTTAATTTTAGCGCACCAACTTAAATGCTTTGTTAGTGCATTAAACCATAATGCCACATATTCCTCAGTAGTACTATGGTTAAGCAATAGCTTTGGTAAAGAAAGTTATATATGAATATAGAAATAAGAGGGAAGCACAAAAATATCTATTCCTACCTTTTCAATTCACAATCCTGCAACTCTTATTAATAATTCTTCATTTCATTGGGAATACCCAAATGAGTAAGAACTATTCACATATACAATGTGTTTGCAGGACTGGACCTTTAGTGGCTTGCTTTACAGTCTGGTTTGGTTTAGTTTTCCTAGGAGATATAAGAAGGTTTGAAGCTTCTGAATTCTAGGGTATTTTTCTCATGGTCATTAATCCTGGAAAAATATTATTATTATTTATTAATTATTTATTGAATTAGGTCCTGATTCCTAGAATGCACAGTACTCACAATTCCCTTTGACTTGACAGTAGCTATGATTGATGTTAAAAAGTGGCTGTTTTTCTTTTATAGTATCTGAGAGCTATAACTGATTACAGTTTTCAGAGGAAAATAGTTTGAGGACATAATTTCCTAGTATGGAGGCACAAGATTGCTAGATTGGAAGAGAAATGATATAAAGTTACAAAAAGTAAACTAAAGATATTTATATGTCAGGTAATAACAAAAACTGGATGTAAGAAATTAAATTTGGATGGCCTGATTCTCCTTTACATCTCTCTCTCTTTAAGTGTAAAGGGGCCTTAAGTTGGATGTAAAAGCAATTTATCAAAGTAATGAAGCTAGGCAGTATAAATGAGAATCAGGCCTGGAATGCTTCAAGGTCATCAAAAATAATAGTCAAATTTAACAAATATAATCCACATTAATATAAAGTATTGATGTTATCTAACTCTGTTATTCTGCTATTGTTATTAATATACATGTACTGATCCTTAATACAGACCATTTAAAAGTCAATCAAGCTTACTGATCTGCTACCAACTCTTGCATCTTTGTTGGATGAATCACTTTCCCCTTCAATGTCTTGGAGATGTGTGGTGAAGTGGGGCCTGCTTCCCTAAAATCTTGGATGAACCTGCAGGGGTTAACAAGTGACACTATCTCTCAAAGAGCACAGAATCCCTTCCTGCTGCCAATCTTCCCCTTCCTTCCCCCCACCACGCCCCAATGACCGTGTCAAAACACATAGCTTCTCCCTCTCAGAAAATAAGTCAATATGACTGTCTGCCAACCATCCAACCTACAAGGCAGGTTCTATTAAGCAGGAGCCATGTGACTTATGACCAATCAAAACCAGCTTGAAATTCAACAAAGTAACAAGAAAATGTGTCATAAATTCTCACAGCCATTCAACATGAAAAATAAATTTCACATTTTCACTGGTGAGGAGCAAATGTTCATAAAATTTCCTTTTCTTGTGTGTGTGTGTGTGTTTTTGTGATCTTGGAACAGGCGGATGTTGATAAAAAAATATTTGACAAAAATATTAAACTCATCTCTAATGACTGGCAGCCTGATATCTTGTCATGGTCTGAGGTGTGTGTGAGCATAGCCTGACTCTGTGGTTGACTTGACAACTGGAAATATGTGATAGAAATAAAGGAGCTTGCAGAATGTGTAATTCTGTTGAAATTAGTATTTATCATGTTTCTCTCAGCTGCTGAGAGGTCAAAAATATTACAAGTGGCATCATAAAAATGTAACAGGAACTTAGAGAGACAAGAAAACTGAAGATTATTAACCAGAGATGTAATCAACCTTGAGAAAAATGCCACTAATACTTTCACTGGACTATAACTTTGGTCTTTTGTTTTTAATTCTCAGAACTGTCAAACTTTGTGACTCTCCTGTGTTCAAAAGTTCACCTGGCATTCATGGCTGGCTTTCCAAAAAGGAGAAGTGCAATTACACAAGCATAAAGGGTCAAATCCAGCTCCCCCTCCCCCCACTTTCAACCATGAAATATATTGCACTGTGGTCCTGCTACAGCAGATAGGGCAAAAAGTGTGTGTGTGGAGTGAGGTGAGGGTGGCAAGGGATAGAGCATATGCAAAACTGGGGGATTACTGTTGAGTGGATCCTCCAGTTCTCTCCCTGCTGAGGGCTGCAAAAGGTATTGCAAAGGCTACTCTGGTCACTGGATTGGAGTAACCTCTGTGTAATTCAATACAGCTCAGTAGTCTTTGTGGGAGAGGAAAGCTACTTCTCATCATGTTGCTAGCCTAGGTACCTGAGCTGTGTATTAGGATCTAGCTTTGAGTTGAAACACATGTGAAAAGCATATCCAGGGTTGTGTGCTCTCTTACTAGAGTGTCATTTTCAAATGGCTAATTATATGCCTATTTATTCTTCTGCATGACTTGTGCATGCAATTGTAGTGCTAGTGCTAATTTGTGGGCTTATACTTTTTGAAAATGTTGTATTTCCATGTTGGGTATATGTGACACAGTGGCCCATTAGCGATTCATTACCCTATGTCAGCACCTCTTGTTAGGCCTGGCATACTCACTACACATTGTTGTCATAATCTGTATTTAAAAGGTGTCATATAAGATATCTTTGGAAAACTTAACTCTGATCATTAATATTCTTCCATGGTGTATGTACGGGATTGCACAAAGAGTTATGGATATGTGTTAGAATTATATTCTTAAAATGAGTTGGGCAAGCATAAACCCAATCTGCCCTGGACAGAGGAATGTGTATTTGTTTGTCTGACCCACCTGGTCATCAGGCAGAGGCAATGAAGGTAAATTTACATAAAAGGTAAACAAAGCCATCAACCTAGCATGTGGGGGAGATAGTACGTTGCTAGGTCTGAACCTCAGATGGTAAATAATTGAATCAACTGATTGTATGCAATATTACTAAATTATGCAAGTGTATCAAGTAAGATCTTTTATGAAATTAATGACACCCTGTTGATTAACACCATTGTGAAATGTATACATTAACACTATATGAGGAATTATGGATACTCACTCATTATGAAACACACATGGAATGTGTCAGACCCTACCATTTTTTGCACCCAAGCCCCCAAATTCTACTGCCTGACTACAGACCATGTCCAGCAACTCCTATCACACCAAATTTTGCAGACACTGGTATAGACCAGTGTCACAAAACCCAGAGCTGGGAGATTCATTTTGCCAATTTTGGCACCTACCCTCTCCCCCTTCCCCCCCACACATTCCACTGTGTAAACAGAGCATACATCCTGCTGCATCTACTGCACCAAATAAACCTGGATCCAAACATGTCGTGTTGCCACAGAGCTGCCAAAATCTATATCCAAGGTATGTATCATGCAAGATCCTGCCTATTTTTGCTCACAAGGCTTCATATTTCACTGCCTCAGTAAAGAACACATCCAGCCACTCCTAGTGAGCCAGCAAATCCTGGGACTGATGCTACATAAATGGGGGAATAGGATCCACTTTCAGGGAGCATAGACCACAGGCACCAGGGGGACTAGTACTGGCAGACACATAGAAGCCACCAATGGGCCCCTTGATTGACTTTTAAAAGGTCTGTAGTAAGCTGATATGTGTGGAGGACAAAGGAATCCAACAGCTGGGCCACATGCGCATGGAACATGGAAAGAGTGAACCAATGGCACTATGGGCAGGGGAGAGCAGGACCTGGGGTCAGGAAAGCATGCACAGCAGCAGGGATATATGAGAATGTAAGCAGGGGACTGTGCAGCAGAGAAGGGTGTGAGAAGAGATGCATTGCAAACAGAGCATACATTTTTCAAGAGACAGGGGGGACAGGCAAGGTTCAATGAAGGAAGAAATGTGGAAGGGGTAAAAGATAGCATGATTGTGAATTATGGGGCATTTATTACTGACAGACGGACTAGAAATATTGAATAGTGCAATGTTGATAAAGGGATAGGGATAGATTTGTTTCAAAGGGGCATGTGGAGTATGGGGCCAGATTGGAAAGGAATGGCCTATGGCAGGCATATTGGTGATGCCTAGGTTAGGTCATATGGCACTAGAAGAAGAAGTAAGAGAGTAAAAGATTCAAATGGGAACCTGTACTTAAAAAGGAGACATCAGGGGAACCTGTACTAAGGTGCTGGGGGAACAGTCTGAATTCTACCTTCAGATGACAGACAGAATCTAGAGGAAAAAGGAAAAGGCTGCTTGGTAAAGAATAAGTAGCGGAGAAGACACAGCATTCAGGGCCCAGAAGAAAAGTTCAAGTGGTCTGGTGAGAGAAGTTATGAATCCAAAGAAGTAATGTCAACATAGACAGCAGTAAGCAACTGCATGGATATAGCAAAAATATCGGAGTACTGAATCAAGACTAACTTCCTGTCGTGAGTGCAATTGGTGAGTGATGGGGAGGGCCAGTGACCCTCAGCAACAGGCCTGCAGAAATCTTTGTGGAATCTCTGGATCTACAGTATGATTTTATTACTACAAGAGAGCTATTCCTTTTACAGTGGGAGAGGTATATAACTGTTCTGAGGGTCCGAAATTAGTTACTGATCCACCATGTGGGGATGTGTTTCAGAGGTTTTCCCCAGAAGATAATGACTGGTGGTTGTGATAAGTATTCTTGCATTAACTGATACATCTTTGGACAAAATTACATCTTAAACTATGGAGATTTTAGCACAGAATCAAAAATTAAGTAAAGTACAGGAACATTTGTTACACACAGTTTTCATAGATTCAGAAATTGTAAGGCAAAAGGGACCACTGTGATCATCTAGTCTTACTTCATGCATAGTACAGGCCATAGGACTTCAAGTCTAATAGCTGTGGCTGAATTAGAGCATGTCTTTAAGTCGAACTGGATAGAAAATTTTGCCATTTTGACTAAAACATTTTTTTTCATGAAATATCAATTTTGACAAAATAAATATTGTAAACTAGAATACCAGAATCACAAGAAATATTTATGAATGCTTCTATGCAGTTCTAAAACAGCAGTCTGAAGGAACAGAAATATCAATGGAAGAAATGGTACTACCAATGTACTGTCTACAAAAAATGGTTACTGGAGATAACTGTTACGTGAACTTTGACATATAGGAGATTACCACTGATGCTCACAATTCATCAAACATGCAACAATCCATGAAATAAGTTTTGGTCATAATATTATATAATAAAAGAGCATATTACTTATGATCTATCACCAGGGTAGGGCGCTCATGAAAAAGAGAATTTACATGACCGAAAGAGAGGGAACCTATAAGTCGCATTCTGTGGGTCCAAAAATACCGGCCAATATAAGATAGAAAAATTAACTGCTCTGTGGTTACAATGGTACAATTTTCCCATTCAGTTACTACTTAATATAGACACTGGTGCTATAAAGAGTGTCAAAGCAAAGCACAAAATATTGCATAAAGCACAATATCCTACAAAAAGACAATTTGCTGATTCCTCTTAATGAGATATGTTCACTGGATACTGATTATTATCATTATGAAGACAAAAATGCTTTACCTAGACCAGGGGTCGGCAACATTTGGCACGCAGCTCGCCAGGGTAAGCACCCTGGCGGGCCAGGCCAGTTTAATTACCTGTTGACACGGCAGGTTCGACCGATCGCGGCCCCCATTGGCCACGATTCACTGTCTCGGACCAATGGGGGCAGCGGGAAGCGGCGCGGGCGAGGGATGTCAAACTATGGACAGAATATGGACTAGATGTATGGAATTGCAACAGTTTTAGGGAATCTTCTTCTTATAGAGACTAGAGAGTCATCATTTTGAGTCATTTTTTGTTGCAGCCGCCAACATAATCCAAGCAAAATAATTTTAATGACTGTGCTGTGCTTCTGTGCACATAATTGTAACAGCTAGGAAGTGATACCCAGAATAATATCACTTGCTACTTCTACATCTGGAGCCCAGGGTGTGATTCCCAGCTCCTGTAGACATACGCCCCCTAGCTCTCAGAGCTACTATGCTAAAAATAATAGTGTAGCCAGTAGCACTGGGAACTGGGGCAAGGGCTAACCACAGGGAGTACAAACCAGCCAGGACCCCTTGGGATGTATTGGACATCATTAATCTTTGCTACCGCTGCTACACTACTATAAAGCTAGCTGGATGAGAGCTAGCACTGGTATATCTATGCCAGCTGGGAATCACACTCCTAGCTCCTAGTGTAGATGTAGCCAAAACAGACTGGATTGCAATGACATTAATAAAATGTAATGGAAAATATATTATTTGTGAGGTAACTAGTCTTCTAAAAATGAACCAAGAACATTCAAGTTTCCAGATATTGTTCTGATGGCCTTTGAGGATCCTCAATCAGGTTTTTCTCCAATTTTAATTTCTTTAATGGATATTAGACATGGTGTTTTCTGAAAAAGAAATGCCTTAGGACAAACTTGAACATGAAAATGGTGTTTTGTAAAGGAAACTGCAAGGCCTGGTACCATTGCAGTTGCTTGGAAATTGAGACAACAACAAAAAATCCTCCCCAGGGTTATTTCCCCATTTGTGAAAATTAAGAGCAAATCAAGATCAGTCAAATAGTACCTGCTCCTATCACTAATACTTAGTGAGTGGATGAATATATTTTATGGAGAGAGAGATGGATTTAAGGGAAAGGGGTTGACGGAGACTAAACTAAGGGATTAGGCAGAGAGGGAGGGGAAAGTGAAGGGACAGAGGGATATCCAGAAAAATATGGGGCTTGGTTCTCCCCTGCCCTGCAGCTTGTGTCGTTATTTGCACTTATGCAGAGTGAGTGTAAAGCAGGCATGATAACAGTTTTACATCAGCTCAGCATGCAAGTGTTCATTGTTCAAAATGTCAAAACTGGAAGATGATAAACATCCCATATTCATTTAAGTGACACAAAAATGCGATACTCCTATTTAAAAACACCTTGTTCTGAAGTCTGTGATCACCTTCTTCCAACTCTCATTGTCTGCCCTTCCTTCCTCTGGCTTCTGATCTCCTTCTCACCCTCTTTACGTCTCACCCTAAAGCTTCCGATCCCTTGTTTCCTGCTCTTCAAAATTCACTTGTTAGGATATGTAAAAATGTTTGATCACGCGTTATATCTTATACTTAAAACTGAACCGTTCAGGGGCAGTTCCATGTCCTTCCGGTGCTCTTTAAATTATGTAGCACACTTGAGGTGCTATGCAAATAATAAATATTGTTACTTATACTTAGTAAGTATTCAATGACTTACAGTTTTTGTCTAATTGAATTTAAGGTCTTAGATCTGAAGCTTTTTGGCATGTATCATTTCAAATGTGGGTTTATTTACAAGTTCCTGTTATGTTTCACTCACCTATTAAAAAAATTAAGTTATTAAGCTACAAATGTTGTCATTTAAATCATATTAATAAGCCATCAGCCCTGCTTAATGTGAATTTAAGTAATGCGGAAATGTATTTATAATATGGAAACGGGCAGAGATGTGTAACTTTTCTTTTTATATTAAAACTCTTCTTTGCAGCCTGCCAGGATTGTCCTGACTACCACTCAAACAGAATTTCGGTTCAGCACGGGACTTCATTAATTCTATTTTCTTTCTGATAAGAAAATTATGACCTGATCTTGAATGAGAAAAAGGAGATGCACATTGTACAGATATTTGAGCGTGACAAACAGACGCGTGAAACAGCAACACTGTTACCTATATTTAGTCTAAATAATTATAACAAAGTGCTAGACACAATTATTTGATCCGAGATGTTTCATAAATAGGGAGAGGTTGCAGTAGGTTGTACAAGGACTTGCTGAGTTCCAATTCAGTCTGAGTGGCTGAGAGACAGAGTGGTCTCTATTTAAGCCGTGGAATGTGGGACACTTGGAGGCAGAAATCGGCAGGTAGATCCAGCTTTCTCTCCCCCCGCTAGAGCAATTTGAGCTTGAGTGCGCAGTAGCCCCTGCTGACTGAGGTGGGAGCGAGGCAGGGAGGAGCGACTCATTGGGCTGTGGGTGATTATTGGTGCGCTGACAGCAGATCTCTCTCCCTCCCTGGTGTGCGCGCGCTGGGCAGGCGAGGCATTCCTGGCAGGACAGCAGCTTTCTTCCAGGATGGTCCCTGCTCCTCTCCCTGGACGGACCCAGCTGGCTGCCGCGGAGAAGCGGGATCCAACAGCAGCTCCTGACTTGAGCGCCAAGTGAATGGGGCGCCCCAACAACACAACGCCGGGGCTGCGGCTGGTGCGTACTACACCGTCTCATTGCGGTTGTTGCTACTTTCCACTAGGTCCAGGTCTGCAGAAAAGTTGGTTTCCATTCGAGAAGGAGGGGAAAGTCCCGCATGCCTCTGCGTCCTCGGGCTGCTGTGCAGCCCGGAAAATGCATCTTGCGCTGCTTTTCCTAGCCCCCACTTGAAATCTCTGGATGGGTCAGGCTAGAGGGGGACTACAGAGAGGGGAAAGCTGGAAAGGTGAAATATAGTGTGGGAGGGGGTTGGGGGGGAACTGTAAGGAGGAGGCTCGTGTTAGCAAATGGGGTGGATCTTATTAGTGATTCTCAGAAGGACCAGCGTAACTCCTGTTTGCGAGTGAGCAGAAAGGCGCCGGGAGAAGACAGATGTAAGAAGTAATCTTGCCTCGCCCACCCCAGGATTTCACTTTAGAAGAGAGTCCCTTCCAGCTGCTGTTTGCTAGGCAGATCCCTGTGCGTGAGACGCTTCAATGTTTCCTACGTTTTCACTGATTTCATTTGTGAGAATAACGTGAGCACAAAGAATGAGTAGCTCATAGGAGCCCACCGGGATTGAAACCGCTAAGGAGCACTTTTGTGTGTTACTTTAGTTCTCAAGTAGCACAGTGGTGTTGGGAGCTCATTGCCACTTGCATGTTCCCCGGCCTATTGTGTGACTGTGTTATGGTGTTGGACGTTTCTGCTGACTGCGTTCATGGGGGATTATTAGGCAAACCACATGTACCCTGCTTTTGTTTGGGCTTTTTTTTTTTTTTTTTTTTTTGTCCTGAAAGAGTAAGGTTGATTGGGGCCCCAGAGATAAAAAGTGAAATGTGCAGTGACAAGTGTTTTGTACAGCAAGGGTCATGAGAGAGCAATAGCATCAGACGGAGTCTGATGACAGCAAATTGGCAATGAGGGGCATGAATTACGCCACAATTGCACTAGGATAACATCTTCCAAGACATGTCTTTAAATTACATCAAGAACTTCTATGAAGGATGTGTGAGTATTAAGTGAATAATGAAAGGAGAGGTGCTGGGGAAATAAATAATTTGCTTTCTTTATCATGACAAATATACATGGGTGGAGATGAAAGTTCTGATAATCAAATATGGAGAAACAGAATAGCATTCTCTGCAAAGGCAGACTTTAAAAACTACATAACCCCTGCTTTCCTAACAAAATAAAGATGTAGCACTAATACTCAAAGTAATAGTGCAAACAGGTAACACTTCCTAGCCTAGTTCCTAGCAATGCCACTTTTGAGAAGTCTACATGTTTAATTTCTGACACTAAATATTAAATGATCTTAGTTTAATCAATAGATAATAAAAATTGATTGACACTTTATTGAAGGATTCCTTTTCAATATGCCTAACATGTCTGTAGTTGTAGAATACTGAGTTTTATGAATGTAGCTGATATGTAAAGCCACTACTGAAATCAGAAAAGCGTAGTTGTTAAGCAGAATAACTGACAGACATAATATAAATGAGGGTACTAGAAATAGTAAGTAAAATCAGTCCCTAACAATAACAAGGACTTTGATTATATTTCAAGCCACTATTTGGTTTAATGTACACAACACCTTTTGTATAATAGTTATTTTAAAAAGGAGAAAAAGGAGTGAGAAGGGTGTTTTAAAACCTGAAATAAATGTTCTACCTAACCTGAAACTGGAAGAATAACTTTGTTCATCTTTGCCTTTGTCTTTCCTGCTGCATAATCCTGTGACTGTTACAGCTCAGGCCTCCAACAGTGATTGGTCAGTTCCATACCCTTTTCTTTGGCTCAGTTCGAATGTTTTTCCTTGGCGTTTTGGGCTTTGCAGTTTATGGAAATGAGGCCTTGCACTTCAGCTGTGAGCCAGACAAGAGGGAGGTTAATCTCTTCTGTTACAACCAGTTCAGGCCCATAACTCCTCAGGTAAATTTTCTTTTAATTGAAACAACCAATTATTTAGAAAATAGATAAAGCGTTCATAAAATTAAAGTAAATTCATTTCCCCATTTTACATAAAGAGTAGTAATTAAACTGAATGTGGGGTAATTTAAACCAGTATTTTTCAGCAACCGGTCTGTGGACTGGTGCCAGTCCCTGAGATCTCCCTGACACCGTTTAGGAAGGCAGCAAGCCACTCCCTGGTATCTGTAATAAACTTCCATTTGTGACAAAGTAAGGGGCTGATCTTTTAACCTTCATTCACATGAGCCATCGTTACCCTTGCAAGTAGTCAGACTGATTTCAACTCATGTGAATAAAGGTTGCAGGATCATAAATAGCATTCTCTAACTTGGAAATATTTGTAGACAATAAGGGCCAGATTCTGTAACCCCTTACACATGCAAGTCATCCTTGTTCACCTAGATCATTTCAGTAACTATAAAACAAACAGGAAGGTTGGCCTAGTAGAGAGGGCATTAGCTTGATACTCAGAAGACCAGTGTTTGATTCCTGGTTCAGCTATAGATTTTCTGTTGGACCTTCAGCAGGTCTCCCCTCATCTGCCTTAGTACCCCCACCTGTAAAAGAAAAGAGAGATAACATTTAACTTACACTCAGTGTGTTATGAGGATAAAATCCCTCAGTGATTGTGAAGCACTCAGGCTGAGATCTGCAAAGGCTTTTAACTTACGCTTACTTCCTGAGTCCCACTGAGCTCAGTGGAAGTTAGGAGCCTAAACACCTTTGAAGATCTGGGCCTCATACTTTGGTGATAAGAGCCATATAAGTGTCTATAGCTAGAATTATACAGACAAATAAGGACTTTGCATGTGAATAAGGGTATATAGTCCCAAGATGTATTGACTGTAACCTACTTTATTCAAGTAAAAGAATGTTTACATGTAAACGAACTGTAAAACTGGAATAATATGTAATGGTGATTGTTCTTATCTTAAATGATTTTTTAATTGTTTTTAATGTATATCATAAATATAAAAAAAATCTTCTCACAAGAAATTTGGATGTGTGCCTGTTTTAACTGGCACAGGGTAGTTGTACATGATCTGACAGCAAAGTCTCTGCTACACTTTAGGTATTCTGGGCATTACAGCTAGTGACGGTTCTGGTACCTGGAGCAGTGTTTCATCTTTATGCTGCATGTAGAAACATCGATCAGGAAGATATCCTCCAAAAGCCCACCTATACTGTTTTTTATATCCTCTCTGTTCTGTTAAGGATTGTCCTTGAAGTTGTGGCTTTTTGGCTTCAGAGTCATCTCTTTGGCTTCCAAGTGAACCCACTCTACAGGTGTGATGCAGGAGCCCTTGACAAAAAGTTTAATATTACCAGATGCATGGTGCCGGAACACTTTGAAAAGACAATTTTCCTCATTGCTATGTACACTTTTACTGTGATTACAGTGGTGTTGTGTGTTGCTGAGATTTTTGAGATCTTATGTAGGAGGCTGGGTTTTTTAAATAATCAGTGACACTGTTGTCATATTGAATTACTCCTATTTATGTGCCATCTGTTCTGACAGTTGTGTGTGGTGGGTTTTTTATGTACAATGGAGATCTCAGTATGAAACAAAAACCACTTTTTGTACACCTCTGCAATTTTGTATAGGAACTCCCCTTACATGCGCTTTTTGTATATTACTGTTGTCAAATACATAACTAAGGGCCAGATCCAAAAGACATTTACTCGTGTGAATAATCCTTACTCACATGTATAGACTGAAGTGAATGAAACGACACATGTGAATGAATGCCACTTCAATGCCATTTAAAGCAATTTGGTGAGGGATTGGGAGAATTTTTTTTTTTTTTTTACACTTACCCCTTGTTGGAACTTGCTACTTAACTGCACACATGCATTTGGAACAAGTTTATTTTTAAATTGAGTGATTATTAATCTGCAGGGGAAAGCCATTCCAAACTACATAAATGCTCTCATGATTAACCTTTGATTCAGTGAATTTTAATGCTCATGAAGTGAGCTTTAATGCTTAGGTAATGCCTGACATGGTACAAGAAAATGCTCTAAAATGTCCCCAAGCAGCTCTACCATTGCAACCTGATTCCTGAACAACCATATCCCTGGCCTTCACTAAGACTCCTGGTTGTGCTGTGATTTTAGTATGAACCAATGTCTAAACCTAGCTTGCAACAGACAAACCTATTTTATCTGTGTCCAATACTAGATGTAAATTTCCTTTTGAAAACAAAAGCTAGCTTGTGCTTCCTTGAATCCCCCACCCTGCTCATCTTTATATTTAAGATAAAACTTAGCCCCTCTTCCTTTTTTTTTGTAATGAATGAGAGCTTATATTTATGGCTTATATTTGCTTATGAACTAAAAGTGTACAGATCCCAAACTTGCCTCAGATGCGTAACCTTTAACAATTCATACATATTCATTATATGGTGAGGCGAGGAACAGGCCCTTTTTTTTAAATTTTTGAATAGAAAATTTCAAAAGAGCTGTCAAGATGACACTGCTGCTTGTGGGCCCAGTCGTGCATTGATTTCAATGACAGTTTTGCCTGAGTATGGCCTGAAGGACTGGATCTTGTAGATTTTTTTTTTTTTTTGCCATGCCACTTCTGCTCACCCATGGCACTATATACTACTTTAAATAAAAATAATCATAAATATTCTGTGCATTAGAAATATTCCCAGAATTAAGTGTATTTTTATAATTTACACTTATGATATATTTTCTATAAAAGTCTATCTTCTCTTGCACTCCAGTTTCCATCTCATAATTAATGGAAATTTTAACATGAAAATTAATCTTCTTTCTTGGAGACTGGACAGAAAGAAAAGGGTAGTTTTCCTTTTAAAATGTTTACAGTTAGAGTACTAATAATCACCTAGGTTTTTTTGTTTGTTGAAGATTTCTTACCCCTCAGTTCTGATTTCTAAAAGTTAACCTCTCTTGCCTACTTCATCATGGTCCGTAGGAGCTAAATAAAAAAAACTCCTCAATTTCATATTCCAGTGTGCCTACTTTCAATGAAGTCTCAACAAGAAAACAAGAAAACAACAACAACAACAAAAAACATTCTGACACATTCTCTTGAATTAAACTGACCTTAGGTCTTGGTCCAGTGCCCACTGAAGTCAATGGGAGTCCTTCTATTGTCTTCTGTGGGCACTGGATGAGGCTCATAGTGCTGAGAATAAAATGGGGGGGGGAAATCTTAACTTATTTAAGAAATTTAACTTATTAAAAAAAGACAAACTAAAAGTTAACAAATAAGAGCAGACAAAAAGTTGCTGTAAAACATACAGGCTAAAGGGTCTTTCAGAGTTAATTTATCTTTGAAAACTCTGTGGGGAATCGGTATACAACTTTTACAGTAAGCTTAGGCCAAATCCTGTTCACTTTATTCATGTGAGTTGTCCCAACAGGCCCAGTTCTGCAAATCTTGTAATCATGACCCACACAGGTAGTCCCAGTGACTTCAAGTGAGTAAAGCATGCAGGATTTGGTCGCTGTTGGACTCATATGGATCCAAACTGTGTACAGGTTACCTAGTTCTATATGCTTTTTTGAGTTGGCTAATGATGAGATCCTAAATTCTAATATTTTTTTGTACTATAGGTTAATCTTTTGACTCTTCCCATGGAAACAAATGATGTTTTTCTTGTCTTAATATCATAAATGAATGTGATATCTTTGGTCAAACACACTTAACTAATTATTTATTTGATATTTGGAAATACTACAAGGGTGGAGGGACTGCCCCTGTTTGTTGCTTGCCTAATATAACATGTACTTTGGTCAATATATACATACTTATTTTTGTTGTATATATCAAATATCCATCCAGCTGTTTTTACATATATACAGGATCTGTTCTTTCCAAATTAAATTTGTAATCTCAGGTACAATAAATCTTTTTATGTATAAAAATATGTGTGACTATTGACAACCCAGTTCATCTGTGTACACGAAATATAGATCATTAATTACAATTTTGTCAGTGTTTTTCCCTAGTGTTTCATATTTCTGTTTAAGTGATGAAATTCAAATGCTTTCCAAATAGACCAGCTGACCTCATGTTAATTACAAATACTAATAATTCCTAGATTCTATATAGCACTTTTCATCAATAGATCTCAAAGTGCTTTGCAAAGGAGAGCTGGACAGTACGAGTATCCCCACTTTAAGCAATGGGGAAACTGAGGCAAAGAAAAGTGCTCAAGCAGTCACTCTGCAGAGCCAGAAATAGAACCCAGGTCCTATAAACCACAGGCCATTACCTGGTCTCTAGACCACAGCATTTCCTAGCCTAGGATACTCAAAACTTGGAATTTTGAAAGAAATTTTGAAATCTTGAAATTTGTTTTCATTCCAAAACCAAGCCATTTCTGAAATTTCCTGCAAAACAGAAATTCTGAAAGAAAACTGTATGCAAAATCCATTTTTGAAAAAAAAAATTGTATTTTTGTTTCAAAACAAAATTTTGTTTTCATTTTATATTATTTTACATTATTTCATTACATGAGGAGAAGTAGTGTAGAATATATGTCATAATATAATAGTCAAAATATTCTATTTTATTTGTTGAAATCATTATGGGAAGCTGCTACTTTAACAAGAAAATAAATTGATTGAATACATTTGTACAAATTGTATCATTACAACGCAAACAGGAGACACTTTGATCTAGAAAATAAGATTTTTTTCACCAGCTCTCATTCTAAACACTACATGTACTTTGTTCAACTGCATAAGTTGTTGTATAAAATGCCCTAAGGCATTTTAACTTGCTTAATAATCCTCCTTCTATAGGATGCAACCCCACACTTCTTAATCAAGAAAAACTCCCATTGAATTAAATTGTAGTTCTGCCTCTGTAAGGAGTGAAGAATTGGGCCCAGAATGCATTTCTCAAGCCATTTTCAAACTCTGTTTTACATAGGCTTGCTCCTCTGTGAAGGTGATTTATGTGGTTTAGAGTTAAATATAATTATGAAGAATATTCTACCAGAGGCAACAAGTATTTTCTTAATGTAAATGGAAGCAGCAAATGTTGTAGATGTACTTTCAGTTGGATATCTGGAGTGCTCCTTTCCCATGCATTAAAATGTAATTACATCTCTGTGTATGAAATGTATTACTGCACAAGAGCGGAGATAAATACTGCACGGAATGAAAAATATGAAGTTCTATCAATAAGCCGGTCCCTATAAAGGTCATACTATAAGCCAGATTCACTCACACTGGTGTAGGGAGGTGTAAACTGCAAAAGCTGTTGCAGCCATGGGAGCATTCACCCTGAAGGGATGACAGACAGTGTACCCACTGCTTTCTATCTGAAGGAGTTCCACTGCAGAGAGACCAGCTTCATAGGAGGCTGGGGCTTTATAGGAGATATGACTTTGGACAGTCTTGGCCAGGCTTGAGTTTTCTCCTGGGGTGGAGGTTGTCTGCAATCCCTGATGAATGAACCTTAAATTGCTAGGAGCTCTCAATTATTATGTATTTATAAGGCCTTCACTGCGTGCCTTCTTCTGGAATTATGAAGTGCTCTCAGGAGGCAACAAAGCAACACTAAGTACCGGGAACACAGGTGAGCATTTTTTGGCATTGCAGTGAGATGTGCCTGAAATCCAGAGCCAGAGGAAATCTTATAAATCACCCATACAAAAAAAAAAAAAAAAACTTTAACTTGCAGTTAAGGCTGCTGAACTGCATTTCCTATCAATATAGTTGCCAAACATTAAGGAGATAATTAGATAAGACAACATTAACATCCACACCAACCACAGCTCATGTGTCTTGTCCAATTATAATGTCCAGCTGCACTCATTGACAATCTCCACAACAAATGCTTTCTATTCTAATATAAAACCACCACAATGTACACATCCAGTTACCCAAACTTATATTCACTTGTACAATCTTTGTTCTACCCTCAGAATATTTTAGATAGAAACAGAATAGTATAGGCTCTTGCTGACATTAGAGTTAAGGTTATGGGTTTGAGGACAACTTTGAGAAACTGGATATGTGCTTTGAACAACCTGCTCTAGTTTCTCTTCAGCTTGTATAAATCATTGATTCCCAAACTAGGAGCACGCCCCCCTGGGAGGGCATGAGGCTGCCGGGCCCTTGAGCTCCTGGCCGGGGAGGCTAGCCCCTGGCCCCTCCCCTCCTGTTCCCCATTCCCCACAGGTACGCCACCGTGCAGGTAGCAAGGCTTGAGCCCGCCCACCTCCTAGACTTTCCAATAAGACAGCCTTGCCGCTCTGAGCAGCCTGGTAAGGGGGCAGGGAGCGGGGGGAGGGGTTGGATGATGATAAAGGAGAGGTGGGGGGGCATGAGGGTTTCTTGAAAATTAAAAGGGAGTGTGATGCTGAAAAGTTTGGGAACCAGTGGTATAAATCTTTGTTAATTTGAAATTAAGTTCACTCAATAAAGTTTGGGGTATTTGGTGGGGGAGGGTGGGAAGAAGGCAGACGAGGGAATTTCCTTGTTTTCTAAAATGAGGAAAAAAAGTTTAAATGGAATTGGCATGTAGGGTTTGAAAGAGTGCAGCCTGCTCTAACAGATGTTATGAGGCACAGCAAAGACAGCTTCCCTTTTGCAGTTCTTTACACATCTGTAGGGCCCTACCAAATTCACGGACGTGAAAAACATGTCACGGACGATGAAATCTGGTCTCCCCCCGTGAAATCTGTATTGTAGAGGGTAAAAGCGCACAAAAGACTAGATTTCCTGGTGAAGACAAGCGTTTCTCAAAAGGGGTCCCGACCCAAAAGGGGACTTTTGGCAGGGAGGGTTTGCAGGGTTATTGTAGGGGGGTTGTGGTATTACCACCCTTACTTCTGCATTGCCTTCAGAGCTCGCTTGCTGGAGAGCAGCAGCTGTAGGCTGAGGACCCAGCTCTGAAGGCAGCAGCATAGGTAAGGGTGACAATGCTGTGACCCCCTTACAATATCCCTGCGATCCTCCTCCCCCACCCCCACAATGCCCTTTTAGGTCAGGACCCCTACAGTTACAACACTGTGAAATTTCAGATTTAAATATCTGAAATCATGAAATTTATGATTTTTAAAATCCTATGACTGTGAATTGACCAAAATGGGTCATGAATTTGGTAGGGCCCTACACATCCACATATAGTATGTGTGTGTGGAATTATAGCTATATGGGACCTCAGAGGTTAGGTAATGGAGGGAAAGACTTTTATCCATATTGAAAGTGTTAAACAACTTTAAGCATTTTAAAGTGTAACCTAAAAAAACACATCCCCTTCTATTCTCCATGTCTCCCTCTGCCATATCTGTCTGTAACCTTTACAGCCCCTCTCTGATTCCCAGATTTGAGCATCCCCCAACATCCCACCCCCCTGGTCCTCCAAACCATCAGACCTCCCTTCCCTGACACCTTTTATACTTCCTTTTTATTTATGCCCTTACCTGAAGCTTTCTTCACATCCTTGTCTGCACCTTTATTCCATGCCACCATTTTCTGCACTAGGGCTTTGTCCCCGCTGTTACCCCTTTCTAGCCGGAGCAATTAGCCAATATTTGGGGTCTTGCAGGTTGTTTCTCTTAGGAGGAGAAATTGATGGACTCAGGTATTTCTTTGATGCAATCTTGTTTATTTCCAAAAATGGTACAGAAAGTTCTGTTTTCTGGAACACAATAGGAATCATACAGCAAGAGGCAATTTCCTTGTTCACAATTCCAAGCCTCTTTCCAGACAATACTCTGCCCCAAACGCTCTCTCTTGGCTTTCTCTCATGGCCACACACACACACACACACACACACACACACACACACACACACACACACACACACACACACACACACACACACACACACACACACACACACACACACACACACACACACACACACACTCTCTCTCTCTCTCTCTCTCTCTCTCTCTCTCTCTCTCTCTCTCTCTCCCCAGCATTTGCATTCGGTCTAGTCTTTGGGCAATGACTTTCATTGTTCCAATTATCACTAAATGGGCATTTAACAGTTCCTTCATGTACCCTGTATATAAGGCAGCTAGTAGGCCCAGCAGTTACAATGAGGTGGTGACATCATGTAATTGCCCATATATCAAATACATGTTTGCTGGGGTCCACCCAACCTCCAGCATAATACCACAATGCCCCAGTCCACTAACAACTTTCTATCCTATCCAGTCCCCCATCCACTCCATCATATTCAATCCCCTCCATCCTCCCATGTGCCAGCTCAAGACACATTTAAGTATGTATTTTTTTTTACATTTTAACCATTTAAAAATAAATGGGGAAAAAATCCATTCAAATGTGCAATGGGGAGATGACTGAAGGAGGTTGTAGAGTGCAGAGGTTCTCCAGGAAAAGTGCCCACGGTACAGTGAATTACAAACTCCATTTCTTAAGCAGCTTTGCATCCAAGTTTCCCTTTGCCCCCGTCCTCTCCCACCATATCCAAATAAGAGACGTCAGAGAGGACGCTTGAAGGAAAAGTTTCCAAAGAAGCATAGCTTGTAGGTCCACTAGGGATGCACTGTCCCAGGCTCGTGAGTCTGCTAGTTTTCCATAGTAAGCTTTGATAAATCAAAACTCTTCTGAATAAAGGTAACTGAGCACCCACTGTTATTTTTCTGTGGGTGCTCCAGCCCCAGAGCACCCACAGAGTTACCACCTATGTCTGACAGGGGAATCAGCACAGTGGAGGAGGCCACAATTTTTGTCTCTGCCTTTGATAAGAACAGGCCTGCAGCGGCTACGCTAGCGACCACCTGCCCGGCCGAGAGCAGCCCTAGGCGAGTTCTAAAGCTCCCGGATCAAAGGACGCTGGTGTCAGCTCTGGGCTTCGAACACGGCTCGCCCACCAGGCAGGCGCGCTCTGCACGAGGCCACTTCGCACCGCGGGTGGCGGCCCCTCGTCTCACTTTCCCCCGCCGCTCACCAGGGGGCGCTGTTGCAGGAGCGAGGCGCCTCTCTCTCCCGCTCGCCCGCCTCGGCCGGCGGCTGTCACTGCACCGGAAGCGGAAGTGGGCCGCGGTGCTAGTTGTTGTTGCTAGTGCTGCCGCCGCGGGTCCGGTCTGGGGCGTCATGGCGGCCACGGCCCTTCCTCCGCTGCCGGAGCAGTTCAAGAGCCTCCAGCATCATTTGCGAACCGGGCAGGAGCTGGACAAGCGGGAGCCGGTGGTGGCGTATTACTGTGAGTGAGGCTGCAACGGCCACGAGAGCCCCGCCCCCCACTCCCCGACCGGTCCCCCCGCCCCCACCACTTCACTGACCGATACCCGACAGCCACGCCCCCATCCCGTGGCTGTGTCCCCTGCCCCGCCCCCAATTCCGCTTCCAACTACAGCCCCCTGCGCGTCTCCGGGGATCCCGGCCTCCCCCCATCCCCCCCCCCCCCCCCCGCAAGGACAGACCATTTTTCTATGGGGAGGGGGGTGGAGTTAAGAATCACAGCGCAATAGCTGTTCATTAGCGTTGTCATAAATAGTTTTGTACCACGACTAAATTTGTCCGCCTTGCACCGCCGGTGCGATAAGTTAATGTTTGTTCCAAACTCAGCGTTGCCTTTTATTAAGGGAGCACTTATTTTGGGTCGTTCCCCTCCCCCCAACCCTCCGTGATTAATGCCCAAGCCTCAACGTCTAGCAAAACACCGCCCAGTGTCCCCATCCTCACCTCACTATAATAAATGGGTCACCTTAGAAGTTGGAATAATTTTTATAAGGGATTTTAAAAAATCTTTGAAATATAAAAGTAGACTCATAAAATGGAGAAACAGACTAGATTCAAGTATCAGAGGGGTAGCCCCGTTAGTCTGGATCTGTAAAAAGCAACAGAGAGTCCTGTGGCACCTTTAAGACTAACAGAAGTATTGGAGCATAAGCTTTGGTGGGTGAATGCCCACTTCATCAGATGCATGTAATGGAAATGGACTAGATTCAGGAGAGCTTGGTTCTGTTCCCAGCTCTGCTGCTGATTTGTCTGGCCTTCAGCAGTTCATTTTCCCCATCTTTTGAGACAGATGTTTGTGTATAGGTCAGATATTTAAAATCTTCATTTGTTATTGTTTGAAATTTCCTCTTTCTGAGTGCAGGTCTACACTACAGCCCAATCTAATTTACGTTGTTCAGGTTACATGGATGCAAGTTTTGTGCTGTCGACACTGGCGCTACGTTGGCGGAAGATGCTCTCCTGCCAACATAGCTTATGTTTCTCGCCGAAGTATATGTCGACAGGAGAGTGCTCCAGTGGCACAATTGCATTGGTGTAGCTGTGCTTATGCAGCACTGTACTGTAGAATAGCCCTCACTCATTTTCAGCAGGGAGGAAATTATATTTTCTTAGGGCTTGTCTACGCTACAGACACTATAGCAGCACAGCAACAGCGCTGCAGCCGTATTGCACTAGTGTAGATCCTTGCTACAATGTCAGAAGGGTTTTTTTTTCGTTGCTGTAGTTAATCTGCCCCTTTGAGAGGCAGTAGTAGTTGACAGAAGAATTCTTCCATTGATTTAGCGGTCTCTATATTGGGGCTTAGGCTGGCCTAACTACATCTCTCTGGGGTGTTAATTATTCACATTGCTGAGCAACATAGCTAGGCCAACCTAAGTTTTAGGTGTAGAGCATGCCTTACTGTTTCTCTCTCTTGAATGACTTATTCTTCCCCTTTGAGATAATTTTATCTGGAGGTAACTTAAGGGAGTTGCAGTAGTACAGGGGTAGGCAACCTATGGCACGTGTGCCGAAGGTGGCATGCGAGCTGATTTTCAGTGGCACTCACACTGCCTGGGTCCTGGCCACTGGTCTGGGGGGGCTCTGCATTTTAATTTAATTTTAAATGAAGCTTCTTAAACATTTTTAAAACCTTATTTACTTTACATACAACAATAGTTTAGTTATATATTATAGACTTATAGAAAGAGACCTTCTAAAAACATTAAAATGTATTACTGCCACGTGAAACCTTAAATTAGAGTGAATAAATGAAGACTTGGCACACCACTTTTGAAAGGTTGCTGACCCCTGCAGTAGTATACTTTCAGAAAGGAGTAAATGGGGAAAGGAGCTTTTTAACCAATGATTTAATAAAGTACTTATTTGTATACAGAGGTGAACTGAAAATGCAGACTTTCAATGTTTTGAAAAACATAGGCAACTCAGCGGCACAAGAATGATCCTAGTCTTTATTTCCTGCAAACAAATAATATGCTAATACAGTACTAGAATATCAAAAGTTGAATAAGGCATCTGTAAAATAACAGGAAAACTGGATGTTTGTAATAATTGCTGGATGGTTCTAGTAAAACACAACACAAAGTCATCTTGTGTGTGAAAGGAAGCACTAGCTCGCTCCTGGAGTCCTTTTTTGTTATCAGATGTAACACAATGTCTAACTACGTCGTACAAATAATAGAGTTTCATGTAAGCAAGTAAATGCAGGTTTTTGTTCTGATGAAACTAAATGCAGAAATGTTTGATGACTAACCAATACTAATGTCTCTTGTTTTCTTGATTTATATATTTGTTCTGAAATCTAATATAAGTTCTCAAGAGTATGTAGGAAAAAACTAACTTTTTATCACATCTTAATATGTTGTGATAGTTGAGTGTATTTTATGATATTTGAACTTCAGTGAATAAATACTTAAGGGAGAGGAGATGAAGTGCCAATTAGCTTTATATCATTTATGGTACATCCCTGCTTGAGTTTTAAATTAGTGTAGGTGGCCTTGACTTTTCCATCTGGCCACTTAAGTGTGCTTACTGTGTTATTGAACATAGCAGAAAAATATGTTCCAGTGACATAATGTTTCTCATTACATTACAACTTAAAGTAAAAAGTGATGACATCTTGTTTTCAAAACCAAACACTATTTAGATTCTGAATCCTTTTAAATGTCACTGAGAAAAAGAATCAGTCGTCACTGAAATCATTTAGAAACTTTAAGTAGTGTTTCATACAAATAGACATCCTACCCATCTCTAGCAATGAAACTATCTTGTATGGCTCCAATCCTGCAACTTCTGGTGTGTTAGTGTGCTGGAGAGCCCCGTTGAACTCCATGTCGGTGGGATTCCATGCAAGGACAAGGAGTTGCATGATCGAGGAGATAGGCTTTGATCCTGAAAATGTGTGTGTTTAACTTTACTATGATGACTATTCCCATTGATGTCTTGTGACTCAAGGTAGTAAAATTAAGCACGTTCATGAGTGTTGGCGGTGCCAGGGCCTAAGGACATTTCTGCACATTTTTTAGCAGTAAAATTGTCAGTAGTGACCACTCCTTGATATTACTGCTATATGTAACTTCCTGCTGTTCCCTTCCTCATCTCCCCTCCCCCCCCCCCCATTTCAACAGATAGTGGGTGTTAAGTCTGTGTTATGAACAGACCTTGGTACTTGAATTGGTAGTCAGATTTTTTACCTCTAAGTAATAACCTAAAATCAAGACGCAAAGTGTAACATATTGTTTGTCTCACAAAAATAGCAAACAGAAAATTTTAAATAGAAAGATATACATTTAGAAGTGTTTGTTAGACTATAATAGTTTTTAAAGATTACATGTTGGGCTTAAACTACTTTTATTTTAAACTGTGTATTGTAAAATACTTTCTTTGAGCATTTCCTTTTCTAGGCTGTATTAAATAGTTTGTGTTAATCATATGGCAAGATCTTCTCAATGGTGCTTGTTCATGCCTAGCAGTTTCCACACCCCACTAATGATCAGATTTAGTATGTAGTAATGTCTAGAAGAAAAGTTATATAGCTCCACTAGAGAAAAGGGCACAGGTGATTAATGGTGAACAAGGTGGAATTCTTTCTTCATTAAGTAATATGGGTGGAGGTTAGATTGCTTAATAGAGTTGCATAACTTATTCAAAAAAAGAAGAACAGGAGTACTTGTGGCACCTTAGAGACTAACAAATTTATTAGAGCATAAGCTTTCGTGGACTACAGCCCACTTCATCGGATGCATATAGAATGGAACATATATTGAGGAGATATATATACACACATACAGAGAGCATAAACAGGTGGGAGTTGTCTTACCAACTCTGAGAGGCCAATTAATTAAGAGAAAAAAAACTTTTGAAGTGATAATCAAGCTAGCCAAGTACAACCCTGTCAGAAACAACCCTGACATCATAATCAAAAAGGCTGACAAAGGAGGTGCTGTCGTCATCATGAATAAATTGGAATATGACCAGGAGGCTGCTAGACAGCTCTCTAACACCACATTCTACAGGCCATTATCCTCTGATCCCACTGAGGATTACCTAAAGAAACTACACCATCTGCTAAAAAAACTCCCTGACAAAGCACAGGAACAAATCCGTACAGACACATGCCTAGAACCCCGACCAGGGGTATTCTATTTGCTACCCAAGATCCATAAACCTGGATATCCTGGACGCCCCATCATCTCAGGCATTGGCACCCTAACATCAGGCTTGTCTGGTTATGTAGACTCTGTCCTAAGACCCTACGCTACCAGCACTCCCAGCTATCTTCGAGACACCACTGACTTCCTGAGGAAACTACAATCCATCGGTGATCTTCCAGAAAACACCATCCTGGCCACTATGGACGTAGAAGCCCTCTACACCAATATTCCACACAAAGATGGACTGCAAGCTATCAGGAACAGTATCCCTGATAATGTCACAGCTAACCTGGTGGCTGAACTTTGTGATTTTGTCCTTACCCACAACTATTTCACATTTGGGGACAATATATACCTTCAAGTCAGCGGCACTGCTATGGGTACCCGCATGGCCCCACAATATGCCAACATTTTTATGGCTGACTTAGAACAACGCTTCCTTAGCTCTCGTCCCCTAACGCCCCTACTCTATTTGCGCTACATTGATGACATCTTCATCATCTGGACCCATGGAAAAGAAGCCCTTGAGGAATTTCACCATGATTTCAATAATTTCCATCCCACCATCAACCTCAGCCTAGATCAATCCACACAAGCGGTCCATTTCCTGGACACTACTGTGCTAATAAGCGATGGTCACATCAATACCACCCTATACCGGAAACCTACTGACCGCTACACTTACCTACATGCCTCCAGCTTCCATCCAGGACACACCACACGATCCATTGTCTACAGCCAAGCTCTAAGATATAACCGCATTTGCTCCAATCCCTCGGATAGAGACAAGCACCTACAAGATCTCTATCAAGCATTCTTAAAACTACAATACCCACCTGCTGAAGTGAAAAAACAGATTGACAGAGCCAGACGAGTACCCAGAAGTCACCTCCTACAAGACAGGCCCAACAAAGAAAATAACAGAACACCACTAGCTGTCACCTTCAGCCCCCAACTAAAACCTCTCCAGCGCATCATCAGAGATCTACAACCTATCCTGAAAGATGATCCTTTACTCTCACAGATCTTGGGAGACAGACCTGTCCTCGCTTACAGACAACCCCCCAACCTAAAGCAAATACTCACCAGCAACCACACATCACTGAACAAAACCACTAACCCAGGAACCTATCCTTGTAACAAACCCCGATGCCAACTCTGTCCACATATCTATTCAAGTGACATCATCATAGGACCTAATCACATCAGCCATACCATCAGGGGCTCGTTCACCTGCACATCTAGCAATGTGATATATGCCATCATGTGCCAGCAATGCCCCTCTGCCATGTACATTGGCCAAACCGGACAGTCTCTACGCAAAAGAATTAATGGACACAAATCTGACATCAGGAATCAAAATACTCAAAAACCAGTGGGAGAACACTTTAACCTGTCTGGTCATTCAGTGACAGACTTGCGGGTGGCTATATTACAACAGAAAAACTTCAAAAACAGACTCCAAAGAGAGACTGCAGAGCTAGAATTGATATGCAAACTAGACACAATCAACTCCGGTTTGAATAAGGACTGGGAATGGCTGAGCCATTACAAACATTGAATCTATTTCCCCTTGTAAGTATTCTCACACTTCTTATCAAACTGTCTGTACTTGGCTAGCTTGATTATCACTTCAAAAGTTTTTTTTTCTCTTAATTAATTGGCCTCTCAGAGTTGGTAAGACAACTCCCACCTGTTTATGCTCTCTGTATGTGTGTATATATATCTCCTCAATATATGTTCCATTCTATATGCATCCGATGAAGTGGGCTGTAGTCCACGAAAGCTTATGCTCTAATAAATTTGTTAGTCTCTAAGGTGCCACAAGTACTCCTGTTCTTCTTTTTGCGGATACAGACTAACACGGCTGTTACTCTGAAACATAACTTATTCAAGGGATGTCATTTTCTAAACACAAGGAAGCAAACTCTGATAATAAATCTCTGGACTGTTCAATACCTAAAGAAAAAGTTCTCCCCAAGTAATATCAAAGACAGTCTGACTGGAAAATAAACTTGCAAAATAACCGTGTTTGAGAGATAATTACTTGTTTCTGTAACATGTTCACGTCTGATGTAGAGGTTTGATGAAGGAAACTTCTTCAATACTGATTTTTGTCAACCTTTCACTCTTGGCTCTTTTCAAATTATCCTGTACATTTTCAAGAGTATATTTATTAACTGAATTGTGTTCTTTTTACTTACTGTAGCTCTAATTTAAAGGTATTGATAGCTGTGCAGGTGTACTGAAAGCAACACTATTGTCCCTGAATCTTTTCAACACTTTGTAGTATATACATAAATCATATTTCCATATCCAGTAAAGGCAGTATAAAATAGTATAAGTGATATAATCAGCATGCTCCAGCAATTTCTAAAAAGCAGAGATATAGGGCCTGATTCTGATAACACAGTGATATAAATCTGAAGTATCTCTGTTGAAATCATTGGACTAACTGGTGTAAAATATGTGTGAAGATTTTTTTTTTTCAGATCTCCCTTCTCCCTCTCCCATCATCTTTGAATTAATCTTTTGGTCGGATGACAGTTGAAAAAGTCCTTACTCAGCATGTGCATTAGTGATTTTCCTGAAATTCAAGGGAAGAAAACACATACAAGATTTCAAGTTGCCTACTTCTCCAATACTCTAGCTGGCCATTGTTTGATTGAAAAGCTGAGTGATACAGAGGAAAAAGCCCCTGGCCAACATTTTTCAGCGGTTAAATGGGGTTTTTCTCACTTGGGGGACTTTGGGGAATAATAAAATGTTGACAGACATGACCTTTTCTACCTGCAGTAGATCCAATGTCTTTTTTTTTTTTTTTTTTTGTAACAAGAGATAAAGAACAAGGAAGTGCTGCTTGGCCGCCTTGTCTTTCTAAGGCTGAGGTCTGTGCAGTGTATTGCAGTTCTATATGGTTCATTCTGTTTAGCATTACCGAGCTATTTCTGTCTGCTTATTTTATACAGCAGCTACAGTGTAGACCCTCTCATCCTCACCTATATTTGACATATGATGTTGCTTAATGAAAACCTACTTTGTGTTTTTCAAAATTAGCACCAACTAAAATCTCACGATACAGTAAAGTGTTAGCATAAGTGGTAAATTTAAGCTTGGATATTATTAAGGCACAGAAATAATTATAGACAGCAAGAAATATTTTTCCCATTGCACTTGGTTATAGGTGCAGAAACAACATTCTACTGTAACTTGATGCATTTTTGCTTATTATGAAAATATTGAATAACCATTTAATCTTGAAGCAGTATATAACTAAATGGTATTAGAGCTTTCCACTGGAAAACATCTTTGTCAATTATGTACTTTATACATTTAACTAGGGCTTATTAGAATTCAAAAGCATAAAATATTGTGCCCAGAAGATTCCTTGTTTATTAAAAGGTGAGTTCCCTGAGTTTCTACATACTGGAAGGAAACCTACATTTATTACATGTCTGCAACAAAGTTTCTTTGCAGGATAGTACCTACTAAGACTTCAGAGTTCAAACTGATTCGCATGTTGTCCATGGTTGAACAATCTGTTTTCTGTATCATAATAGTAATGGGGAAACAGGATTTATGGGGATTTTTAAGTGTATGATTTGAGGCTACACATTAAGGAATAGGTTTTCATCTTTTGTTTTTCTGGAATATTTAAGGAATAAGACATCTAGTTTGTGGTGTGCTGTGACCCATGTTTGAATATATGGGATAAATTAGAAATTGTCCTCAACTTCAGTTTCTTAAAGATGGGTTTTCTTCATCCTATATCTCAAGTATTTTCCTTTCTCTGTCTTTGTTTGTGGGCACTTATTCCTTTAAGAGGATTGCAAGGAAGAAACTGTACTCTGATGCTTTTGCCCTTATTGTTGCAGCAGAACAACAAGTAGCTGTGTATTTAGAAGCAAACGCTTACGGGAAAGGTTAATAATTGCCAAATGTATTTGATGGAAATTATTAGAACAATGAAATCAAGCTGATGATATTGTTTAAAAATACTAGGAGATGGACAGAAATGGAAATATAGAACAGATATGATTCAGAAATTAAAACTTGTTTTCTGAGGTGTATATTCTTTGACTTAAGTAAACTATTAAACCTATGACTTACCCACTGGTCAGAGAATAACCTTTGGTCTAGGACCTCAATACAGACCTGAGGATCATGAAGCCTCCATTTTAACCTCTCTCAGAACGTTCCTTAACCAACTCATTCTTCTCTGGCAATTTTGTGAATCTAACTCTTTAAAAATGGCCAGAACAAAATGTTTTCAGTCGAATAAAATGTTTAATTTAATCTGAAATGGACTTCAATTTGCCAAATTTGTCTGGAATTTTTCAAATTTGATTTGGCTGCTACTGTTTTTTTTTTTTAATTGCCAGCAAACTGAAAAATCAGTGATTTGCCCAGCTCTAGCTCCAACCTATTCTGTCTATAATTCCCATTGGCATCTCCCTGGAACTTGTCATTTTGGGCAAAATTCTCTGCAGAGGGGCCCAGGTTGATATCAACATCTCCACTCTCTTGCATCTAGCAGCTTGTCTACACAGGGACATGCAGGATGTGAATTTAAAGCACACTAAAAGAACAGGAGTACTTGTGGCACCTTAGAGACTAACAAATTTGTTAGTCTGTAAGGTGCCACAAGTACTCCTGTTCTTTTTGCAGATACAGACTAACACGGCTGCTACTCTTAAAGCACACTAGTGATTTCTCGCTAACTCCCTATGTGGCTACTCTTACTGTGCATTAGAAGCGCCTTTGCACTTTGCATTTATACCCTAAATTACTCTGCACTAAGTTCTTTGTATTGACAAGCACTTAGTGTCCTAAAAAGATGTTTAAAGAACATCAACCCTGTAGATAAAATGAGGGGTAACCCCAGCAGAAGAGATCCAAATTCCTGGTTCTCCTTGACCCTATCTCATATACCCCTGTTTGATTTGGACAAAAAGGGGAAAAAAATAAGGTAAAAGCTAAAAATCACAATAAAAGCAGTCGTCATTGTCAGAAAAATGATTTTCAAGTTGAATGTGTCCATTTAATCATAAAATATTAACATATCTTCGCCAAACATATTTCACATTGTAAAACATACATCTCATTGCTAATCACAAAAGAAACGACCATTAAAAATGCTGTGATTTAACACTTTCCCTCTCTGTCCCTTCCCAACACACTGACAACCCCATATAATTTACATGATCAGTCTTTGATGGACGTTTCATAGGAATATAAATTGGTATTATGATTCTGCAATATACTCTTCTAAAACAGGTGTGCCATAAATATGAAGACCTATTGTGAAACTCGTGTAATTTTTTTTCTTTTCTAAATTGACATTGATTATATAAAATTCATTTTGGTTATTAATATGCAGGGTTTAATTTAGAAAGCATATGTTACTTCCCCGACCCTGTCCCTTCCCTCACACCCCAGTCTTCAAATAAAGGAGTTCCTTTCCCCATCCATCCTTTAGTCTGCATTGTGGTGTTTTTTCTTGGCTGAGGAGAGCTGGATGAGATTGTTTGAAGCTAACAATGCTACTTCTACAGTAGCTCAGATCTAGGGATTGTTACAGAATGACACAAAGTACTCTTCCTTCCCACTAGAGGCCAGTACGGGTTGGGATCACAAAATCTAGATACGGAATGAATATGACTCAGATGTCGCAATGTATATTGCTTCAGGGCCAACATAACAGACCCTCTTCTGTAGCTTTCACAGACTGGAGTTGCTGAAGAGTTATTTTTCTTTTGTGTGGACAATCCCATTTTTTGACTTCTTTCTTTGAATAAGCTGTGTCATTTTAGATGTGGTAACTCATGACTGCAGTTAATTGAACTTGTCTACTTCTACTTTTCAAGAAATTTCTCAAGTATTTGAAAAAGATCTCACTTGCCTTTTTACTAAACTCTTACTCATTTCTAATATTAAGTTTAGTGTTTTTCACATTAATATATTGGACCATAGTAGTGTTCTGAAGTTAAAAAAACCCAAAACAATATTATGATCTCTACAAGATTGGATTTAATAGGGAATATGGTAAATTGCCTTAACAATACCAAGAATTAGAACTGTAACCTTCAATTTCATACAGAATACCATTGCTTTTGTCTTTCATATGAATTAAGTGCTCATAATAGGTATGACTGATAGTCTTGAAGATTGATGTTTTCATCAGTTGAATGGGTACAACATAGACAGTTACACTGCAAAGTTCCCCAAATAGTCCTGAAAATGTAGCTCAGGGCTTGGCTACACTTGCGAGTTACAGCGCAATGAAGGAACTCCGGGCGCCCTAGCTCATTTCCCCGTCCACACTGGCAAGTCACGTAGAGCGCTCTGTCTCTGCGGCTACAGCGCTGCTGGTACTCCACCTCGGCAAGAGGAATAACGTTTGCTGCGCTTGGCTACAACGCACGGCATCAGTGTGAACAAGGTGTTGGGTCACTACGCTCTGATTGGCCTCCGGAAACGTCTCATAATCCCCTTAAGTCAAGTGGCCACTCTTGTCATTGTTTTGAGCTCCTGTAGGAATGCAGAAATGCCATTTCAAAGCTCCATTTCTGACAGCCAGCATGCAAGCCATTAGTGTGGAATGCTGTGTGTGTGTGTGAGAGAGAGGCGGGGGTGTGTGTGGGGGTCTGCTGCTTTCTGAACTTACAAGACAGCATGCTGACATGCTCTCAGCCCCCCAAAACCCCACTCTCTCTCCCCCCACATACACACAACATACTCCCTGTCACACTCCACCCCACTCCCCCATTTGAAAAGCACATTGCAGCCACTTGCATGCTGGGATAGCTGCCCATAATGCACCGCTCCCAATGCCGCTGCAAGTGCCGCAAATGTGGCCACGCCAGTGTGCAAGCAGTTGTCAGTGTGGACAGACTTCAGTACTTTCCCTACTGCGCTCTACGAAGGTGGGTTTAACTCACAGTGCTCTACATCTGCAAGTGTAGCCATGCCCTCAGTCTTTGCCTGGAAGAACCAGGGATGAGTGTATTTCATTCTTCAACCTACTAAACCTCTAAATTTCTAACAAAGGCAAACAAAGTTGCTATTTGTGATACATTTTCACACAGGCCATTAAAGAGAGGAAGGATGGTCCAGTGTTAGGGCAATAGCCAAAGACTTGGGATCAAGGTCCTGCTCTGCCACAGACTTTTTTGTGACCTTAGACAAGTCACTTAGCCTTTCCGTGCCTCAGTTTAGCATTAGAAAATGGGGATTATAGTATTCTTCTGCCTCAAAAGAGAGATGTGAGGATAAATACATTAAAGTTTGTGAAGCACTTAGATACTATGGTAATGAGGGCCATAGATAAAACTTATGTTTTTAACACACTCCCCTACCCCCCGAAAAAAAAAAAACAGGACAGGGGAGTCTCCTTTTATTCTTTCACCTAGTATTTTAAAAACAGATGGATTTTCATTTCCCTTGGTTATGTCAATAAGAGAAACCAAGCAAATGTAAAACCTGTCTTCAACCCTTGTCAATTTTCTTAAAAGTTTTTTTTTGTTGCTTTTTCCTTTATAGTGTATATGTATCTCATGTTACATACTAAGCAAGCAGATAATGATGAGACAAAGAAGACTTTTTAAAAAATGCTTTCTCCTGACCAACATAATTTTCTTTTATGAGTAACTTATTTTATTATGAGGTTTAAGATCCGAATCTGTTAGGTTGTGTAAAGCTTTTAACTCGGAAAGCCATTGATTTGCTATTGTTAGCTTTGTTTAAAGTATTCAGGATGTTTGGAATATCTGATTGTTAAAGCTGAAGTAAGGTTTTAGAAAGTGCATTGGATTGACTCTGACAGTGTACTTGGAGATAGTGTGTTATTTTAATTGTTTTGTGGCAGTGCAATAATCTGACCATTAAAGACACAGCTATTAATACTGACCTTTTAAAAGATTAAAACCTGATACTTTTTAGGTAATGTTTGCAAGTCTACAGATCAAGTTATTGCCCATTGTCGTCTTCCTCATAATATTTTAAGCTTTCCTTGTGTTTGCTCTGACCATAGCGAGCATCTTCCTTGTAATTTATGGGGCAACCCCCTGGTACCTATCCTTTGACTGAGAGCCTAGATCTGTCCTATTTCTATCTCCCTTGAGAGTAAATGAACAGGTTATTCATCACAATGACCATGAGTATCCTCTAATTAAAGTCAGCAATTTTAAATTCATGTTTTTTTTATCCTGTTTTTTAGAGGATAATAAAATAAAATTGTAATCAGTCTAAATACATTCAAAGCTATGTTGCTGCACAGTATTTAGCTTAACTAGATCAGACTTTTTTAGTTTTATTCAAACTTTATGTAGAAGAACCAGAAGTTGGTCTTTAAATAACAGCACTGAAAGACCAGAGCTTGGAAGAGTGAATCGGTCATTCTTTTTCTCGGATTCTTAATTGAGATTTGTAAAGCCTATTTGCAGTACCGGCTGAACTTCAGAGTTGCAACATGTGTTTGTAATTGCAAATATAACTGTATTTTCCAATTAATTCATTTTATTTAACAAGCTGGTATTCTTTGGAGAATAATATGTTCTAAAATAGTTGTTTATAATTTTCAACACAATTTTTTTGAAACAGTATCAAGTTTGTAGTATTAATAGTACAATATGTATCTCCTACGTAGTGTTTTGAAAAATGAGACCACCCAGCACATATACAACATTGTGGTAAGTTTTAAAATGTGGTACTGTAAATGATCCCCCTCAATTCCAGGATTTGGAATACTATTAAACAAACAAGAACTGAAAATAGTTTTTTTTTTTCTTGAATGGGATCTTTTTTTACTTTTTAAAGGTAGCCTGGCTATTTTTTCCTCCAAAAGAAAAAAGTTTTCTTCTGCTTGTATTTTTCCTTAGAAATATCAGGAATTTCAAGTTTTATTATCTTTGAGGAGGACTTATTGTTTGAATCAAATTTTTGAGTCAAACACTTTTTCATTCAAACTCTTACTGTTTGACTTTTTGCCTATCTGGGCCCTCCCTGTACCCTCCCGATGATCTACATCTATTACCTGGGGGAAGGGGTCTGACTGTCCTTCTCTCGCTGCAGCGTAGACTTCTGCTATACGGACCCCAGGCAGGAGGACTCAGGAGAGGCAGCTGCGAGGAAGGGCTGGGGGCTGGGCTGGGGGTGGTACAGCCGCGCTGGAGGAACGCGAAAGGAGTTATTTCTGTTGCTACAGAACTGTTGTCCACATTGGATTGAATGGGTCTGGAAATCAGGGTGGATTGATTTTAAATCAAGGCAATTTAAATAATGATTTAAATCACCAAGTGGAAATCCTTGATTTAAATAGTTGATGTTAATCAACTTTTCCATTTGTACTTTAGTTACTTTCTAAACAAAGTTGCATTAACTATTAAAACATGTTTACTTACAACTAAATAAAGCCTTTGTGCTAGATTTGGTACATCTTTTTTCTATCTAAGAGAGTATACTGTAATTATATACATATATTTAAGCAACAATATATAGCTTTATATTTTCAGATTCTTATTAATTGTACATTTTAATATGTTAGAAAATAGTGAATAATATATTGCTTATTTATAACAACAAAAAACTAATTTTTTGCTCATGATTTGTGTCAAGCTGGATTAGGATGGTAACTGGAATTTAATTAAATGAAAACAGCATATAAAATTTATTTTTATTAAAACAACCTTAAATGTTGTGGGCACAAACTTCTCTTATCAGAACATATTTCACATTTACAACTAAATGATTTAATAAAGAAACAGAGGTATTAACTGTAGTCAGTGAATAAAATTGATTACCGATATTTCAGGCGAGCCTGAGAAAATTTTCAAATATGTCTAAGTGAAAGTGACTGGAGCTTAAGTTCCTACTTGCCTAAATCTGTTGAAAATGAGACAACCTAAGTTACTTGGGCTGTGTTTCAGACTTTTAAAATTAGTAAATCTCAGTCCCTCCCTCTTTGTTTTTATGCATAGGCTGAAAGAGAGAGACAAGTTTTCCTGCATTTTCAATTCCCAATCGATTTCTCAACTTCGAATGAATTAGTCCACATGAATAAAATAGTTTTTCTATGCCTGCAAAAGAGGCTACAGCTGTCAGAAGTCAGTTTAGCACTTCAGCTTGATATGGTTCCAGGTGCTTAGCTACTGACTTCTACCAGTTCAGTGGTGTGACTTTCTTTAAAACATAATCAGCAAACATATATTGCTTGAATGGTTCACCTCCAGCCCTGAAATTTATTATGGTTGGTATGACTTGAAGGGTGACTATTAGATGCCCATGTCATAGCAGCTGCATCTTCTTCAGCAGTTAGGCATCTACTCTGGTACTTTGGATTGAGAATGTTGGCAAGAAAATGAGATGGAGTAAGTGCTTGTCCTATCTGCTTCTTTCCTGCCTACAATTTAACATCATTGTTGAGTATTTTTTCTTTAGTGTCCTTTCCAAATTTCAACAGTATCAGCAGTACAGCAGCAATCTTTCTGCAGTTTGTTCAAGGCTATGGAAATAGGTTTCAGTGTATTCAGCATATCTTCTCTATTTCTCTTTAGTGCAATGTTGACTGCTTTGTCTGTGATAGCTCCATCTATTTTGTCACAATTTTCTTCATAAATTATCAGAATAGGCCAATTCTTAATAAATAGCTCAAAACATTCAGCCACTGAATTATGTCGTACATCTTGGGGGAGAAATAGTTTGGATCCTATTGCTCTCCAGTGAAGCTGAAATAAAGTGGTTGTTACAGAAGTAGTTTTAAATTTCAACAATATTGTTCTTTATTCCTGGAGTTTTACTTAAGTCTTTGGCTAAAATATGTATCAGATGAGCTCTGCACCTATATGTTGTAAGTTTCAGGTTCCCTCAATTATCTTCTAGATTTCTTCTTATCTTTGCTACATTTGCAGCATTGTCTGTGGTAAAGCTACACTTCGATACTTTAATTTTTGTTCACAGTTTTATAGCTTTTACTGCTACTTCTTTTTAGTATTCTGCTATACAGTCATTTCCTGATGTATCAGTTGTTTCTGTGAGCTAGAACTTCTGTAAAATAGAACATCTTCTGTCATCAGACAAATACAACAGGATCATTGTGTACATTTCTTCACCCATCAAGACTCAGATTAACGCATTTCCCATGAATGGTTTTTGCGCGCTGTTCAATTTCTTTCTCATACACTGTATGCAGCAAACTTCCAGCAGTGTCTGCTCTACTGGGTGGAGTGTAGTCTGGTCGTAATGATTGAACCATGTCAATGAAATGTTTTGTTCTGAACAAGATGAAAAGGGGGAATTTGTTGCATAAATGAACCGAGCAATCTTTTCATCTATGGAGTCTTGCTGGAATTTGCTGGTCCTCATTACAACTCATCCATGGTTTTACTGGATGATGAAGACAGTACTTTTTTTTTTTTTTTTTGGATACAGGTAACTTACTGTCTGATTTGTTTAGTTGCAGTGCTGCTGGTGGTACACATTGCAGATGGTGGACATTCATAATCCCTTATGTCTAAGAAGGACCCTGAAACAAAATGGTAAAGGAAGTCACTCACTGAATATTACTCAGTGCACTGCTTAAAAAAAGTGATTGTAAATGCAAGATTCCTCCTAGTGCAACTGTTTGTAAAACATTTTAAATAACATTTATTTTAAACCAAGTTTTATAGGGAAGATAATAAATATACGGATTATCTAAATCTATGTAAACCCTTATCTCTAGCAGCATACCAAACAAGTTGAAAAAAAAATGGTTTTAAAAGTTAAAATTCATAAATGTCTAATAGAACTTTATTTTTAAACAGGAAATCTTCACCTAGGACAGGGATAGGCAACCTATGGCACGCGTGCCAAAGGCGGCACATGAGCTGATTTTCAGTGGCACTCTCACTGCCCGGGTCCTGGCCACCGGTCCGGGGGGCTCTGCATTTTAATTTAACTTTAAATGAAGCTTCTTAAACATTTTAAAAACTTTATTTACTTTACATACAACAGTAGTTTAGTTATATATTATAGACTTAGAGAAAGAGACCTTCTAAAAACGTTAAAATGTATTACTGGCACACAAAACCTTAAATTAGAGTGAATAAATGAAGACTCAGCACACCACTTCTGAAATTATTTTTTATTGCTCAATATAATCAAACATCCTAGGTCAGGGTCGGCAACCTTTCAGAAGTCCAGCAGTCACAGTAATAATATAGTTGATAAATATTCCTATAACAAATTAATGTGCCAATTATATTTGCATACAAACATTTTGAAATTCATAAGTAAGTAATCCACCCAAAACACAATTTTATTACAATAACTTGTCATAGATTATCATTTATTAGCATACTAGGACCTTGTAGGCAATCCATAAGAAGGATGCAAAAATAAGTTTACTAACCAGTTGATTCAGATTTTTTAGGCATGTTCACATCATCATCTTCAGGTCATTTATTTCTGAGGAGTATTTTTCATTTTGGTGTTTCATTCTGTCAGTTAGGATTTGCACCTATTTGGCATACGTTCCTGTTTTATCCAGTGATAGAGGAGTTTCTTGAAAATCTTCCTGAGTAGGGTCTTTTTATGACCTGCAGCCAAGGCAGTTTTTTCCTCCGGTTCATAGGTGTTGAAATCAATACTAGAGGCAACACTCTGAAGAATACTGTTCCTTCTTCCCACAGGGTCCTGCTTGAACACCAATATTGCTCCTTTTTTTTTTTTTTTTTTGCACACTTTGTTTCTTATCCCGTGTTCCATAAACTGGATCCACCCCTCCCCAATTCTTCACCCTGGGGGAGAAAAACAAACTAACAACTATGGAAGACTTCTACTCATGTAACCCATATGTCTTTTGCACTGCAATATTTTATTTATTTAGAGACAGAGAGGGAGGCAGATGAGAAATGAATGGTTCTCAGTTTGTTTGTATCTCATTCTGTGTACGCATGCAAGGAGACCAAGAAAGGCCATTTACTTGAAGTATCTAGAACCATCCAAAGCAAGGGCTTGTAATTACTGGGCAGGTTAGTGCTCTTCCATTAACTGGAGAGTAAGCTTCTGTGGTGAGTTGACTCATAAATAGTCATAATTTTGAGAACCGAGCCTGTCAGGGACAAGCTATAAAATAGGAGTAAGAGACCGAGGTGGGCTCAATGGATGATCCTGATGCGATACAAGATGGGGGTCTCCTGGAGTCATAGTCCAGGTCCCAGTGTCCCCTACAGCATCAAGCCCTTACTACAGTACATAACCTGTTATGCCATATTCTTAAAGCTTGATTTCCAAAATTAGATGTTTTTCCTCGGATTTTTAATTTATTTAGAAAAGCATCCTTTAACTCAAAATTTTTGATGGTGACAGTCATAGATTCAACAAATGTATTAAATATTTTAAGAGATTATAATAATGTCAGACTTTAAAGTATTTTTATTAAATTCAGAATTAATTTTAAACAGGTTTATTTTTAAAAAGAAAATCTCATTATAATTTACATAAAATAAAAAGTCAGATTTAAATTTTAAAGAATCCAATTTAAAAAAATATATATTTTTTTTAATGTACCCTCCTGGAGAGAGAACTCCTTATTCGTCATTACAATTCATCATCCCTCTAGGCCAGAGTAGAAAGAAGCATGTGGTGGGGCAGAATTAGAAGCTAGCGGCTACCCATAATATCGATTCTGTGGATAGAACTTCATTTGCTGCTATTTTATTTTTATTTAGTAATAAATTCATTTAAAAAAGAAAAAAAGTTTCTGTTATCCTGGCTGAAATCTGGAATAATTTACTATGTTATAGAAATGAGTGCAATGCACAAATTAAAGACAAACTACTCACGGAGAAATTGTGCTGTGCATTAGGAAAAGAAGGAATAAACTAGTATTGCGTGACATGAATAAAAGCAGAACAGTTTGTGTCAAAGCTCATTGTATAATTCCTTCCAGCACACCCACACTTAGTATTTACTGAACAAAGATTAAGGGCAACAAATTGAAACATAAATATTCAGTTGCTTGGAAAAACATTTTTCTTGCCAAGTCTTTATGACTTTGAAGATAAATGTCCTGTCTTAAAAAATAAAAAAAAGTCAAGAAAAGAAATAGAAACAAACTGTTATTGATTAGTAAAACATATTTCTATCTTTGTGTATAAAAAGATTTATATCGATTTCAATAATATATTACTAGGAAGTACTTCTTGCGGTATTAAATGATGGTGGCAGTAGCTTACTCCACAAACCTTTCTTACCTCTCCACTACCCCAGTCTCTGCATGTTGATTTAGTTTTGTTTGAGTAGACAAAATTTGAGCTGCTAAAATATTTCATTAATTTTAAGAACATTAGAGCAAAGGTAATATAGTTTTGTAATTATACATTAAACAAATTGCTTGAAACAGAAGTGAGATTAAAAGTGAGTAATCAGCATCTTTTGTTCATCTTCAGATATCTCACATCTGTATCACAAGTAGTAATGAAAATTTGTAGGTCACTTTTTTTCTGACAAAGAATACCTAAGCGCTCTTCTAACAGGTCCAATTAAGACTTTGGAAATTTGTGTGTTCTTGCAGCTGGAATGTATGACTAACTATGGCTTTTATTTCAGAAGTTACAACTGCTTGGCTTTCTTTCCACTGTGTATATTTTTGATCAAAAGGTTAACATCAAGTGGGTGCCTTCATTTTAAGCCTAGCTCTTCAGTTTACAGAGTATTATTGGTTCCTTTAGGGACAAGCACTAAATACATTGTTTCAAGTTTAACAGAAGAGAAGTAATTGGAAAATGAGCTTCATAATCATCTTGATGTAAAATGACATCTTGAGCCGTTAAGCTCTTGTGTAAAGTGTTCTCATTGTTTTAAAAGGAGTCACCTTTGGCTGAAATAATACAATTTTAATATAAAGCATAAAGAGGATCTCATTCTGTGCTATGTGTGGTATTAAGCAACTTAGCCTCCCTATGAGGCTATTAGGAATCAAACATGGTCAGACAAAACAGAATGTGTGTGACCTTAGCAAGTATCATAGCTATATGTTCTATTGCTTTTGCAATATCATGGAAACTAAAATTTCTGGGTTTAAGAGAATGTAAACAATTCAGTCTATTTTCTTTAAGAAAAGAAATGAGGAAATATCACTGATGATTTATTAATGTTTTGTTTCTCTCAGCAAACTGGTGGGAAGAGGTGGGGATTTGGTTTCTCACTTGGGAGTTGCCCCTGAACATTGAGAACTCCTATCTTACTTAGCAATGCTTAGGGCCTAATAAATTTTGTCTTCTGGTTATTAGGTGTCTGTTAAAAAATTCAGTAAAGGAACAACCTGGACTTGAGAAGAAGAAGAATTGGGCATCTCTGCACAACGAGTAGATATCTGCATGCTCAACCTCACTTTTGGACTGTAGTAAAATTAAGTACACCTCTACCTCAATATAACGCTGTCCTCAGGAACCAAAAAATCTTACTGCGTTATAGGTGAAACTGCATTATATCGAACTTGCTTTTATCCACCGGAGTGCGCAGCTCCCCCTCCCCGACCCCCTGGAGCACTGCTCTACAGCGTTATATCCAAATTCGTGTTATATCGAGGTAGCGGTGTATATCATTGTGGGATTGGAACCTTAGTTTGCATAAGCAACCGGATGGAGAAAAATATAATGCTTATGGCTTACTCCCAACTGTAATACTTTGGTCATCCCTTCTTTAAAAGGATATTTCAGAGTGTTTCTAGGGGGGCGGGGGAGGAGGGCTAGAGATGGGTCACAAAAATGATTAGAGGCATGGAAACACTTTCCTATGAAGAGAGATTGAAAAGATTAGGTTTGTTTACCTTAGAAAGGAGATTTCCAAAAAGTATATAAAACAATTAATGAAATAGAGGATGTAGATGGGACATTTCTGTTTTCTCCCTGTCTTAGGAGAAAGGGGACAGTCAAATTGAAAAGCAACAAATTCAGAAGTGAAAACCAAGAAATATTTTTTGCATAAATCTGAATTAGATCATCGCTGATGTTGTTGAGTCCAAAAATTTAATAGAATTCAAAAAGAGCTTAGATATTTATATGCATAACAAGAATATCCAGAGTTTTTATAGTTAATACAACACATTTTAGAGGCGATATTAAACCTCATGCTACCAGGTTTTATGCCAAACTCTAACTATTAAAAATTAGAATGAGACCTAATGTGGGAGGTAGGTTATTCTGCATCTGCCTAATGCAGTGTTTCTTGCAAGCTCCTCTGAAGCCTCTGATGCTGGCCATCATCAGAAATCACTGGACTAGATTGTTTGTGGATCTGATCCAGTATGGCAATTTCTGTGTTCCTATAACACAGCTATCAGGGGGCAAAAAGTAGGGGGGGGGGAATCTAGTGTGTTTTAAAAATGTATTTAATTGTATCTGGGACCACAAACACTAAAATGCCATAATCATAATCATATGGTGAGCCCTTACTGCAGGGCAGAGTTAAAGTTGTTTGGGTGCTTTACATGTGCTTATTTTAATATGTTTGGGTTTCTTTTAAGTGTATCCTTAATTCTAAATTTTGTGGATTTGTAATGCTTGGTTTTAGGATAATGGCAGCACCTCGGAGGGTAAAAAAAATTACTGGTACATATTCTTAAACTTAACTATATCTTAATGTAGGTGGGTTTTTGGGGGGAGGGGAGAGGATAAGGATAAGCGGGTATATATGATAAATTCCATCTGCTTTTAAACTTACTGAGTTTCTTTCAGTTGCCAAACTCTTATTTTCCGTTGCTCACAGCTTTTACCCAAAACATATCTTTTGGACTGAAGTTCCTATTTAGTCTCAAAATTAGAACTTTGTTTTTGTTTTTTGTTTATTGCATTGTTGATTATACAGCTGTTAGGCTATTTTTTAAATTATCCAAATGTGTACAGGGAGGAGTCAGAAGGCAAAAGTATTTTATTTTTCATCTGCTAAAAAATGTTTGTCTTTTTTGTGGTTAAATAACTCAGATTTATTTTAACATTTTAAAACTTGGCCAGTGCATGATCCTGAATAAGGAGTGCATACTTTGTCTGGTTTGAAGAAATTTGGTTTTGAAATAATGTGGTATTTGGCCCATGTGAGGTACATTTCCTAAACTTTGGAAAGACTTACCAAATGTTGAGACTCACTGCTCAAACCTAATCACTGATAGCCAGAGTGATTCTGTTCTACTTCAGAATCATTGAAGGAAGCTTGGAGTCCTTTTTTACTCACACAGCAAGTTCAATATGCCCTCTGATTTATCTGCGTTCAGAATGGGAGTTGCGGGTTCCCTACCACAACCACTCTCAAGTCCCTCTGCCAGTTGCAAAATCACTTTGTTACACCCACTGACCCTGCCCCTCCAGGCAATTTTATTGGATTTAATGTATTATGATGTGAAGGGGGGACAGATTGGTAACTTCAACATTAATTCACTGGAGTTGTTGAGGCAGTTTCCAATTTACTGTACAGTTAATACTAACAAATGTATTTTATGGTGATATTTATTTTATAATAATAAATTGAGTATGTTCTATTCTTGCAATGAAATATCATGGTTAGATGACTCCACATACCTCTAGTGATCCATTTACATTTTAGTTTCAACCATTGTATGGGCATATCTTTGTAAAAAAGTCTCCAAATCTCTCCTCTCCCCCTCCCCCCCCAACATAACATAGAATTATTGGTTTGCGTTCCATGTTAAAAAAAAAAAAAAAAAAAAAACGGAGAAAAGAACCTGTGAGTTTTTATCCTGTTACTGTGAAATAGATAAATAACATAAACCAAGTGGAAAAATAAAATAAAATGGGGAAAATATGGATTCTGTATCAACTATCGTGGATTGTGCTTTTTAAATTTTTATATAGTATAGGGCAGTGGTGGCCAAACCATGGCTCGCGAGCCACATGTGGCTCTTTTACAGTTAAAGTGCAGCTTGTGGAGCACTCCATGTCCCTCCCCCCATTCTCCACCTACCAGACTGTGGACGGGGAGCTCAGGGCTTCTGGCCTGCGTCAGGGCGGTGGGGCTTTAGCCCCATCGGCACGCCTGCTGGGGCTTGGGGCTTCAGCCTTGTCAGGTGCCTCCTGCAGGGTGGAAGCCTTGTGCCCCAGCAGACACGCCCGGCTCTCAAACTTCTGAAGATTATCGTATGAGGCTCAGAGAGCCAGTAAGTTTGGCCATCCCCGGTATAGAGCATAATTTCAAACCTTATTTTGCAGAAGGTACAGTAATTTCAGGGGTAACTTCTTAGAATCTCTTCCATAAACCACATGATTGGGACTTTGTCAGAAAATATGCAGGCTGAGAGAACCCCATTTTACTTTGATTTTTTTACAGTAAGGAAAGGGATCCATTGTTCCTAAAGTGATCTGTGTTTATAAGCATCCACAAGCCCTAATGCAGAACTGACACTTTTAGTACCTCTATTCATGAGGCTGAGCACTTATAAAATTAATTTAATAAGCTAACAATAAAATATTCTATTTGCACTGACCACAGGGGTCTAGGTTCTTTTCTGATCGCCTTTAAATTCATCTTTGAATATGGGAGTGGATCCCAGTGTACATGAGCATGTGCTGCATTCATGCAGGTTTGGAATCTTTCAAATGACAACATCCATCAGGGCAGCCCATGTGCCCTTTGCTTCCTTGTGCTCCAGTATGAGAGCAGAAAATGTCGAGGACCTGTGACCTTCCCTCAGTTCCCTTTTACAGTTCCTGACTTCAAGATGGAACCTGAACCATGTCCAGTCCACTCTGTATCTCAAGCTTCAAACCCAATGTTACTCTGAAGGAATGACTGTTCACTCTCATTGTTTAATTTATTACTTTTTTTTTTGGTGGTCCAAAAAACAAGAGGAAATCCCCTGCTGGGATGAGGCTCTGGATCCCAACTACCAGCAAAATGGTCACTTAACCCACCAGGTTTAAACCCTGCTCACCATGCACAGCAGATGTCTTTTCTGCCTCAGGGAAGGACATATCCCTGACAAGTGCTTAAGCTGGCACTCTTTCCCCTCCTGCACCCAAAAATCAGGAAATACAGGGCTCAAATTACATCTCTTGGAGAAATCCATGAAAGAGACATCTTCCAAGCTGGAGTTGAGGTGACTATCTGCAGCAAGTGCCAAAGTAACCAGACACCCATACCTCCAGTTCCAGTGTGGAGAAGAATACTAAAAGGATGCCACTGGGACCAGTGTCAAGATCCCCAGCACCTTATGCATCAGCGGCCTTGGCACCAAGCGCATCTGTGTCAACTCCCAAGGAAAGAGATCCAGCACCCATTTTGACTACTTCGGACACCGAGCAGCATACCCACAGAGAGCTTGTCCCATAAGGAGGAGTCAAAATATTCCTCCAAAGACAAGTCTCCCCAAACCCTCCTTAACATCAAGGGATAGAAGCAGGATTGTGAGACCATGGTTCAGGCACTGATGTTGACACTGAGACCTGCCCTGGTACTGACCCCAATCAGTGAGCCCTTTCAGGTACCAAGGTACACCTTTAAAGAATTGTCCTTTGCCCCTTGTCTCAGCACTAGAACTGGCACCAGAACTAGACATGCACCCATTAACACCACCTTTCCAAGAGATGTACTCCTCTGTGCCATCGCCAAGCCACTCCTTTGTCCTGACTTTGAGCAGGGAACCCTCTCCCATTAGATTGGAAGATTACCGTGGGTGAATTCCAGAAATGCCCTTTACCAAGCTCTGGTGCATGACTGCAGTGGACAGGGCATCCACTGTCTGGCCAATACCCATACAATTTATCATCATGACTTTACTGGCTTTCCTAGGTCTAATTTCCCACAGGTCCAAACTGGAGCCCCATCACATGTGTCAGAAAAGAGAAGGAGGTCTCAGTCACTCACCATCCCAATTTGGAACCACTGGAGTCCCCTTGTGAGGATGCAAAGGTTGCTCAGGAAAATCTCCTATTGCCTTGCCCATCTAAGGCATCCTCTTCTCTGGATGAAGCAGTAAACTTGGCCCTGACACTGGCCATCAGTGATTTTAGGATCTTCCAAAATGTGCTGTTGAAGATAGCTGCAGGCTTGCACATCAAGCCAGTGGTAAACCAAGAGAACACGACAAGCTATTTGATATCCTTAGCTCGTCTCTGTCAACAGGAATTGCCTTACCAATCAATCAGAGCATATTGGCCCTAGCAAAGGGACTGTAGCATACCCCAGCCTTGCTTCCCCTTCTGCAGAGTAGAAAAGCATTATCCTTTTCCACCTAGTCTTCAAACTTTTTATGTGCATTTGACACCAGGATCTCTTGTGATATTGCAGTTCAGAGAATGACTAATTTCACAAGGGGACTCCAAAAGATAAGGTCTTCAAGGAACTGGACCTTTTCAACCAAAAGGCTTACTTATCAGCCTCGCTCCAATTCTACATCATGAACTACCAGACTCAGTTCACTAAATACAGTTTTCTGATGAGGGAAAGAGTAACCCTCTTCCTATCTAGGCTCCTGCAGGACTGTGGAGAAGAGCTGGACAGATGGTAGTGAAAATAGTGCTACAACTGACAGTAGACCAGTCTGATTTGACCACATGGCTACAGCATTCACAATGTGCTGGGCCTCCTGGTTATAGGTGTCTGGGGTTCCAAAAGAAGTCCAGGTGACAGTAGAGGACCTATGTTTTGAGGGCATAGAGTTCTTCAACAACCAGACAGAAGAGGTACTCTATTCTCTCAAGTATTCCAGGGCAGTGCTGAGCTCTTTAGAGATCTACATCCCAATGTAATGTAATTCAGGCCCTTCCCATATCAGCCCCTCACAGGCAAAGAATACAAGCTTATTCCCACAGTTGCCAACTGGAATACCTGCCCAGAAAGCAACCTCAGGAGGTATGCCCATCCTCCTCTCTCTCACACCATGATTCTTCCCAGAGTCAGCAGATTTGATGAGGGTGTTGAGAGCCACATCAAGACCATCCCAGAGCTGACCTTTGGAAATCACCTCACTGCCGTCTATCGGGTCTGGTCAGAGATAACAGCTGACAGAGGAGTGCTAGATATACAGCAAATGAGTGCTGGATGTCCCATGGCTACCACATCTATTTTGTTTTCTTTGCCCCCTACCCCACGGCCTTTCCCCATCCATCTTCTGGGATCCTTCTCATGAGAGCCTGTTACAAACAGTAGTGGCTTCATTACTTTGTCTAGGTGCTATAGAAGAGGTAGTACAGTGGAAGAGATTTCTATTCCTGATATGTCCTTATTCTGAAGAGAAGGGGGATTTTTGTCCTATCCTAGATCTGAGGAGACTGAACAAATACATATAGCACCTCAAAGTAAAGAATGGTAATGCTTGCCTCCATCATTCCATCACTTCAGGCGCAGGATTGATTTGTTGCTTTTGACTTACAGGATGCATATTTTCACGTTGCCATCCACCCAGTATGATGAGGCCAAATCACTATCAGTACGAGATACTGTCCACAGCACTGAGAGCTTTTACAAAATTCCTCATTGTGGTTGCAGCACACCTGTAGAAAAAGGGCATTCACGTCTATCTGGGCTCATCAGTGGTAGCTAACATCAGGAAGCTCTGAGTCTCAAATGTGCCCTCTCTCTGTTTGCCCAACCGGGCCTCCTGGTGGATGGTGAGAAATAGTTTCTTATCCCTTCCCAGATAGAGTTCATAGGAGCCAGGATAGATCCCCCAACAGCAAGGGCTTATCTGCCAGAGGATAGATTCCTCTCACTTCAGTCATTACTGAATAGGGTGAAGTCATACACCACCCAGTGGCACCAACTCATATTATTAGACTATATGTCTATGAGTATGTAATTGATGCAACTTGATAGCATTCACCTGAGATTGCTGCAATTCTGGTAGAGGTCAGTCTAACCCAATGGTCCCCAAACTGTGGGGTGTGCCCCACAGTGGTGGGTGTGGAGGAATGCTGGGTGGGCGGCTACGGGACCCGGGCCAGCCCCTATGAGGGGTGGAGAGGGAGCGCCACCCAGCCCCGTTTCCCCCCCTCCCCCCAGCTTTGCTCTGGCCTCCAGGCTCAGCACCCAGCCATGGCCCCGGATGCTGGCCCCCACCATGGCCCCATTCCCAGCCTCAGCCATGGCTCTGGCCCCAGCCTAGTCCCCCATCTGGGGCCCTGCCCACTGCCTTGGCCCCTGGATGCAGCTCCATTCCCTCCCAGCCTCGGCCTCCTTACCCCAGTCCGTGTTCCCCCACCCCTGGGAGCCGTGGCGCCGCTTCTGGCCCCAGCTCCTAGTGGGGACGGGGAGGGCGCATACCGGGGTGGGGACGTGCGACCTTGAAAAGTTTGGGGACCACTGATCTAACCCCTGAAAAACAGGTAGTGTCCAAAAAGATAGCTTTTGTGATCTTATCATCTTCAAGGCCATCTATCATGGACATATCAGAGCAGTTTTGGGAGCCCATCTGGACCATCTACCGATACAAGGGTCACTGTTACTGGAAGACAAGGAGCTGCACGTGAAAGTCTTAGAGCTCAGAGCCATCAGACTGGTATGCAGCACTTCTTTCTGTCCTGTGATACTTGGAAGTGATGATGTTGACAGACAATATGTCAGCAATGCACTTCATAAACAAGCAAGAGGGCTCCTGCTCTTTCCTACATCTTCAGAGGAAGTCAAGCTATGGAGTTGGTGCTAGCTGTATGGCATAACGCTGGTAGCTCTGCACCTCCCAGGAGCCAGCAGCATCTTGGCGAACTTCCTAAGCAGGCAACCTGTCCCCATTTACAAGTGGTCACTGCAGAAATCCATCACCAAGTTGATATTCCATTAGCATGGGCCTCTGCTGATAGACCTGATAGAGAGGATGCGTCCCGGATCATTGCCTTCCTTCTGCAGAGGAGTCAAGGCCTCCTATATGCCTTTCTACTAACCCCCCAGGGTGATTTGCCAAAGCCAGACAAGACCAAGTCACTCTCATTCTCATAGCTCCCTACTATATGAGGCACTTTTGGCTGATGGACCTGTTACAGATGTTCACATAACCATCTATCAGGCTCCCAGATTGCCCAGACCTGCTGTTGCAAGATCAGGGTCAGGTATACCATGCAGACCTGAAGTCACTGCACCTGACTGGTAGGACATTGGCTGAGCACCGTGGAAAGGAACTGCTCCTTACGCATTCAGGAAATTCTGGCACAGAGCAGAAAGTTCCTCCAAATGGAAAAGATTCTTAATATGGCCTGCTCAACATGGCCTAGACCCAGTGCAGATCCGGTGTCAAAGTGTATGTCTGCACTGCAAAAGACACCTGCGGCTGGCTCATGTCAGGTGACTCAGACACACTGGGCTTGGGCTAAGGAGCTGTTTAAATTGCGGTGTAGAAGTTCAGGCTCAAACTCTAGGATCTTCCCACCGTGCGGGCCCTAGAGCCCAGGCTCCAGCCCAAGCCTGAAAGTCTACAATGCAATTAAGCAGCCCCTTAACCTGAGTTCAGGAGCATAAATCAGCTGCGTTTTTTTAATTGCAGTGTAAACGTGCCTAAAGATTCTTGTCTATTTGCTGCAGTTAAAATATTCTGAACTTTTTTTATTTGGCTCAACCAGGGTCCATCTGGCAGCAATATCCGCATATAATCTGCTGATATAGTTATGCTGTCTCTTCTCTCATCTGACAGCATCTAAATTCTCAAGCGCCTAATGCATGCTAATTACCCACCAGTCAGAGCACCTATTCCAAAAGGTGACCTCAGCATCATCTTTCACGGGCTAATGGATCTGCCTGTTGAGCCCGTCTTAGTGTGCGCCATCCTTCATCATCTTGCTCTCAGAATGATCTTTTTAGTGGCCAGTCACCTCAGCCAAAAGAGTGAGCAAGCTTCAGATACTCACAGCAGAACCCCTTTATACCTCATTCTGAAAAGACAAGATGGGTTCTGAGACCTCATGCAAAATTAATTCTAAAGTTGGTTTCTGAGTTCCAATCAGCTAACTTACCTGTGTTCTTTCTAAATTCATATTCCACAGAAAGTGAAAGGATGTATTCAGAGCACTTCAATATTACATTAACAGGACCAGATGTTCTAGATTACCCTACATCTATTTGTAGCCATAGCTGGCCACTACAAAGACCAGGCTGTACCATTGCAAAGGCTATCAAAATGGGTAACATGTATCTTTCTGTTATCTGTCTTTCACCTGTCTTTTCAAATGTTACGGCTCACTCAACCAGAGCTCAAGCAACATCCTGGGCCTTCTTCTGCAGTGTGCTGATATCTGAACTCTGCAAGACACCTACATGGAATGACCTGCTCATGTTTGCCAAGCATTATGTTTCTAGATTGGATGCCAAATTGGGAGGGCAGTACTCCAGTCTCTATTTAACTGATGCAGTTGTTATTTGTCATTCCCTCCATTCTATTAGGTTATCTACAGTGGCATCTATAATGATGCATATTTGAAGTGCGAACAGTTACTTGCTATACACTAACTGTGGTTCTTTGAGGTGTTGTAGTCTGCGAATCCCATGAACCGCCCACCATACCCATTTTTGGCATCCTGAGTTCCCATGCCCTTCAAATTGCAAAGGAACGGAGGGAGAATTGGGACTGTTTCATCCTTTAAGTCCTCACACAGGAGCACAAGGATGCATAGCTCTGACAGACTGCTATTAACAAAACTGTGAGTTCATGCATGTAAGGCACATGTGCCCCTACGAGAGCAACATTGACAACATCTCAAAAAAGCGCTGTTACTGTGTTTCTCTGTTACTTCAGTTGAAACAAACATGGTGTGCCTTATAGCTTTGCCCTGTAATTATTGTAATAATTGACCTGTCATTACAGTGTCAGTAGAAATTGTGAATGTAATTAAATACGTCCTACGACATGACATAAAGACATTTTAGCAAGGAGCCAAGTAATATTTTGAGAAGTTAGTTTGTCAAATTGTTAAACTGATCATGTGTAGAGTAATGTGAAAATGGTGATGAACTTGAGATTGTAATCATGTAGCAGTATGGCAAAAAGATTTCCCACTTTTCTATATTTGAGTTAACCATTTATATAGAACCATAAATTTACACTGTGCTTAAAACATAGTATGGCATGATTAGAGCTTGTAGTTGAAAACAGATTAGACAAACTGAAAAGACACAAGACAAGAAAGGGAAGGAGTGGAGAGGGTATCGGGGAAGGAGAATAGATAGTTAGCCCTGGAGAAAAAGTTTGACGTGCAGGAGACTAGGTGAGTATAAAACATCAGAATAGAGAAGTTTTTGGGCAGATGGGAGGTCTGAGAAAGAATGGCAGATTTGGGATTTGAAGTTTCTTGTTATGACTCTTAGTTCTTTTCCATGTCTTAAGCTCTCCCTGTGCTTCACTTGCCTGTAGTCAGTACCTTCAAAATACTTCTTTGGATAGAGAATCTGCATTTTGAAAATACAAAATGAAAATTCTTGTTTAAATTCCAAAAATATTAAAATTGGACAGGTTGGTTACACCTGTCAAACTTTAAATTTAATCCTATTAAATCAAGATATTTAAAAAAATAACTATTAGAAGAGAAATTTAAACTCTAAACCTATTAGTTCATTGTGATCAGCTCCTGACATACGCTATTCTTTCAAAAAGGGAGCCTCTTAATGAGGGAAATGGATCTATAACTTCTAATTATCACTCTAATTCAGATAAACTCTTATACCTAAGGGAAGTGAAATAAGATGGTGTTTATTTACAAATGCTTCGTTATAGTTATATTTTAGGCCTCAATCTGCAAAAATTTACTGCTTGAAATAAATTGATTACTAAGTGCAAAAAGTGAAGCACATGCATAAATCTTTGCAGAATCCAGTTTGCCTGAAGTCTGCAATAACGAATGTACTGGAACACTCAATAGGGTTAGAGTTGTGATTTTACAATGTGAAAATGAAATTGTTTCAAAGAATATCTGGTTTTGGGGCAGAGAGAGAGAGAGAGACAGACACACACACACACACTTACTTCATTAGTGAACTTTTAATATTTTCTCTCCTTTTAAGGCCGTTTGTATGCTATGCAGACTGGGATGAAACTTGACAGTAAAACCCCAGAGTGCCGCAAATTTTTATCCAAACTAATGGATCAGTTGGAAACGGTAAGTAGTTGGAGTTTTTTTTTTTTTTTTTGCTATACTATTACAGAATCTGCTACTACCTCACTTTTAAAAAATTCATCTTTAAACAATTGGAATTGCCTTTCCCTTAACATTAATTAATGATACAAACCTATAGGTGCAAGCATACTGTTTAATTGTTGTAATGTATTGTTTTTAAATTAGGTGACACAAGGATTGAAAAGGGGGAAAGGGTCTACATATATTTACACAAACCTAACTGAAATCTAATACAAACAAAATGTTTACAATAAAATTCCACGTGAAGTAAACATATTACAATGATACTTTATTTAAACTCTACTGAGAAATTAGATGACCTAAGGGTAGGATTTTCAAAAGTGCTCATTCATGGCCTATCTTTTCTCCCACTGAAGTCAATGAGAGTTTTACCATTAACATCAGTGGCTGTGGTTAACCCAATGCTGACTGCTTTTGAAAATCTTACCCCAAATGTCTTGCTAGAAGGAATAAATCTCTTCCCATTCTGGTAAGATCAACTAACATAACAATCTAAAATGTTAAGATCTGTCATAATTTCTGAACTCGATCAGTCAAGAATTCATAATGTGGCAACCTTAATCTTACTCACTTATTATGTAAATAATCATCTGAGCCTCTGAGAAGCAAGGAACAATGCTGTGCAAAAGGAAAAGGTATCTTAAACTGAAGAGGAGTAAATTGAAAAAGGAAATGCATGGTTGAATACATCAATAAAGTTATAGAAACTGAATGCCACCTAATAACTTCTAATGTAAAATTCCTGTTGCCCTTCATGGAGTTGTCTTCCTTTCTCTCCTCCCTGGTGAAGAAAAGCTATGCTTGGAAAATTATTTTTTTATCACCATCATGCCAGTTAGTGCAATGTGTCCTCAAAGTGGTCGTTCTTTGGGCTATTCTGATGTCTAACAGATCTTTGAACATGTAATGAAAATGGACTAAGCAATGGAGGGAACACAGAAGTGAAGTGTTGATGGAAGTCTGTCCCACTCTGCAGAGAGGCAGCGCAAGATGGAGTATCTGCATTGTGTTCATGTTCTATCCTAGAATAGAGTGAATTGTGATAATTGAGTCTGGAGGTGACTAATGCATGGATCACTGTAGCCAGAGCCTCATCTGGGAGTAAATAGTAAAGTTTACTAGCAAACTGCAGTGGAAGGAGGATATATATGTATCAATGGTATTAAAATATATATATATATTTATATAGATACCATTGATACTATCTGATGCCTTAGCTTAGGGATGTGTTAAATAGATTCACAAAGCATTATGCTGTTTGAATATGAAGCCAAGGACAATGTACCAGCTAGTTCTTCAAAGCATTTTTCTTACCAGCACTGCCTCAGTCTTGTCTACGTTCAGTCTGAGCTAGCTATTAATTCAGTAACTCCTGTCTTGTTTGCATTGACATTCTTGCTCAGCTTTTATCTTTCAAAAATGCTATATATAGGAAAGTGTCATTGACATGTTGGCATTGGAGCCTGTTGTATCTTGCCACATCTTCAAATGGTCTTATGGAGAAAAATGGGGAGATGAAATAACTTTTTTGTCTTGGAGAAGAGCAATTTCCCATCACCACTCTCTGAATCCTCTTGGAAATGAATGTTTGGAGCAGTAGTACTACACCATCTACTTCAGCTGTGTTATGTAGGTAGTCCAGGGGTCGTCAACGTTTGGCACGCGGCTTGCCAGGGTAAGCACCCTAGCGGGCCGGGCCAGTTTATTTACCTGCTGACGCGGCAGGTTCGGCCGATTGCGGCCCGCACTGGCCGCGGTTCGCCATCCCGGGCCAATGGGGGCGGCAGGAAGCAGCGCGGGCGAGGGATATGCTGGCCACGGCTTCCCGCCACCCCCATTGGCCCGGGAGGGCGAACCGTGGCCAGTGGGGGCTGCAATTGGCCGAACCTGCCGCGTCAGCAGGTAAATAAACTGGCCCGGCCCGCTAGGGTGCTTACCCTGGCGAGCCACGTGCCAAACGTTGACGACCCCTGTGGTAGTCCAATAGCACCTTTTGGTTCATATCTGAAAAAAGGTCAGATAATTTGAGCAATGAGATGTGGCCTCTACCCATTGCCATAAGAAGTGTCATGTGTTAGTTGCTACTGTGGTTGTCTCCATGGTGTGCCCCTGTCTGAAGCTCAGTTGTGGAGAATCGAGGATGGTTGCACATGTCACTTTTTGTTAGTTAATTGTTGCCCTTTTCTCTCTTTTGCCTAGGAATGGGAGGCTGGAGACAGAACTATATGTGGAAGGTTCTTAAGCATCAGATTTTTTTTTTTTTAAATATTTGCACAGGCTAGCATTTTTAGGTAATTTGGCATTTTAGTTTCTCTGAAGGAGGCGTTGATGATTTGTTAACAGGCATAGTTGTTTTTCACTAGCCAGCAGACGCACAAAAATGTCTTTCTGGTCTTGGCTTAAATATTTCTCAGGGCTTTTTGAACTTTTGTGGATGTGGTAGGTCAGACTTTGTCACGGGTGGTGAGGTACAAACGGTTATCATGCTTAGTCAAATGTAGATGCTGTATAACTGTAAAAGTAACATGGCTTAAAGAATAAAATAACTGAGCTGTCTGGAAATTACCAGGAACAAAATTTGTTATGAAGATCATAGAATCATAGAATATCAGGGTTGGAAGGGACCTCAAGAGGTCATCTAGTCCAACCCCCTGCTCAAAGCAGGACCAATTCCCAACTAAATCATCCCAGCAAGGACTTTGTCAAGCCGGGCCTTAAAAACCTCCAAGGAAGGAGACTACACCACCTCCCTAGGTAACGCATTCCAGTGCTTCATCACCCTCCTAGTGAAATAGTTTTTCCTAATATCTAACCTGGACCTCCCCCACTGCAACTTGAGACCATTGCTCCTTGTTCTGTCATCTGCCACCACTGAGAACAGCCGAGCTCCATCCTCTTTGGAACCCCCCTTCAGGTAGTTGAAGGCTGCTATCAAATCCCCCCTCATTTTTCTCTTCTGGAGACTAAACAATCCCAGTTTCCTCAGCCTCTCCTCATAAGTCATGTGCTCCAGACCCCTAATCATTTTTGTTGCCCTCCACTGGACTCTTTCCAATTTTTCCACATCCGTTTTGTAGTGTGGGGCCCAAAACTGGACACAGTACTCCAGATGAGGCCTCACCAATGTCGAATAAAGGGGAACGATCACGTTCCTCGATCTGCTGGCAATGCCCCTACTTATACAGCCCAAAATGCCGTTAGCCTTCTTGGCAACAAGAGCACACTGTTGACTCATATCCAGCTTCTCGTCCACTGTGACCCCTAGGTCCTTTTCTACAGAACTGCTACCTAGCCATTCGGTCCCTAGTCTGTAGCAGTGCATGGGATTCTTCCGTCCTAAGTGCAGGACTCTGCACTTGTCCTTGTTGAACCTCATCAGGTTTTTTTTGGCCCAATCCTCTAATTTGTCTAGGTCCCTCTGTATCCGATCCCTACCCTCTAGTGTATCTACCACGCCTCCTAGTTTAGTGTCATCTGCAAACTTGCTGAGGGTGCAGTCCACACCATCCTCCAGATCATTAATAAAGATATTAAACAAAACCGGCTCCAGGACCGACCCTTGGGGCACTCCGCTTGAAACCAGCTGCCAACTAGACATGGAGCCATTGATCACTACCCGTTGAGCCCGACGATCTAGCCAGCTTTCTATCCACCTTACAGTCCATTCATCCAGTCCATACTTCTTTAACTTGGCGGCAAGAATACTGTGGGAGACGGTATCAAAAGCTTTGCTAAAGTCAAGGAATAACACATCCACTGCTTTCCCCTCATCCACAGAGCCAGTTATCTCATCATAGAAGGCAATTAGGTTAGTCAGGCATGACTTCCCCTTGGTGAATCCATGCTGACTGTTCCTGATCACTTTCCTCTCCTCTAAATGTTTCCTAATTGATTCCTTGAGGACCTGCTCCATGATTTTTCCAGGGACTGAGGTGAGGCTGACTGGGCTGTAGTTCCCCGGATCCTCCTCCTTCCATTTTTTAAAGATGGGCACTACATTAGCCTTTTTCCAGTCATCTGGGACCTCCCCCGATCGCCATGAGTTTTCAAAAATAATGGCTAATGGCTCTGCAATCTCACCCGCCAACTCCTTTAGCACCTTCGGATGCAGCGCATCCGGCCCCATGGACTTGTGCATGTCCAGTTTTTCTAAATAGTCCCGAACCACTTCTTTCTCCACAGAGGGCTGGTCACCTTCTCCCCATGCTGTACTGCCCAGTGCAGCAATCTGGGAGCTGACCTTGTTCGTGAAGACAGAGGCAAAAAAATCATTGAGTACATTAGCTTTTTCCACATCCTCAGTCACTAGGTTGCCTCCCTCATTCAGTAAGGGGCCCACACTTTCCTTGACTTTCTTCTTGTTGCTAACATACCTGAAGAAACCCTTCTTGTTACTCTTAACATCTCTTGCTAACTGCAACTCCAAGTGCGATTTGGCCTTCCTGATTTCACTCCTGCATGCCTGAGCAATATTTTTATACTCCTCCCTGGTCATTTGTCCAATCTTCCACTTCTTGTAAGCTTCTTTTTTGCGTTTAAGATCAGCAAGGATTTCACTGTTTAGCCAAGCTGGTTGCCTGCCATATTTACTATTCTTTCTACACATCGGGATGGTTTGTTCCTGCAACCTCAATAAGGATTCTTTAAAATACAGCCAGCTCTCCTGGACCCCTTTGCCCTTCATGTTATTCTCCCAGGGGATCCTGCCCATCTGTTCCCTGAGGGAGTCAGTCTGCTTTTCTGAAGTCCAGGGTCCGTATTCTGCTGCTCTCCTTTCTTCCTTGTCAGGATCCTGAACTTGACCATCTCATGGTCACTGCCTCCCAAGTTCCCATCCACTTTTGCTTCCCCTACTAATTCTTCCCTGTTTGTGAGCAGCAGGTCAAGAAAAGCTCTGCCCCTAGTTGGTTCCTCCAGCACTTGCACCAGGAAATTGTCCCCTACACTTTCCAAAAACTTCCTGGATTGTCCGTGCACCGCTGTATTGCTCTCCCAGCAGATATCAGGGTGATTAAAGTCTCCCATGAGAACCAGGGCCTGCGATCTAGCAACTTCTGCTAGTTGCCAGAAGAAAGCCTCGTCCACCTCATCTCCCCTGGTCTGGTGGTCTATAGCAGACTCCAACCACGACATCACCCTTGTTGCTCACACTTCTCAACTTTATCCAGAGACTCTCAGGTTTTTCTGCAGTTTCATACCGGAGCTCTGAGCAGTCATACTCCTCTCTTACATACAACGCAACTCCCCCACCTTTTCTGCCCTGCCTGTCCTTCCTGAACAGTTTATATCCATCCATGACAGTACTCCAGTCATGTGAGTTATCCCACCAAGTCTCTGTTGTTCCAATTGCATCATAGTTCCCTGACTGAGCCAGGACTTCCAGTTCTCCCTGCTTGTTTCCCAGGCTTCTTGCATTTGTGTATAGGCACTTAAGATAACTCATCGATCGTCCCTCTTTCTCAGCATGAGACAGGAGTCCTCCCCTCTTGCACTCTCCTGCTTGTGCTTCCTCCCAGGATCCCATTTCCCCACTTACCTCAGGGCTTTGGTCTCCTTCCCCCGGTGAACCTAGTTTAAAGCCCTCCTCACTAGGTTAGCCAGCCTGCTGGCGAAGATGCTCTTCCCTCTCTTCGTTAGGTGGAGCCCGTCTCTGCCTAGCACTCCTCCTTCTTGGAACACCATCCCATGGTCGAAGAATCCAAAGCCTTCTCTCCGACACCACCTGCGTAGCCATTCGTTGATTTCCACGATTCGACGGTCTCTACCCCGGCCTTTTCCTTGCACAGGGAGGATGGACGAGAACACCACTTGCGCCTCAAACTCCTTTATCCTTCTTCCCAGAGCCACGTAGTCTGCAGTGATCTGCTCAAAGTCAATCTTGGCAGTATCATTGGTGCCCACGTGGAGAAGCAAGAAGGGGTAGCGATCCGAGGACTTGATGAGTCTCGGCAGTCTCTCTGTCACATCGTGTATCCTAGCTCCTGGCAAGCAGCAGACCTCTCGGTTTTCTCGGTCGGGGCGGCAGATAGATGACTCAGTCCCCCTGAGGAGGGAGTCCCCAACCACTGCCACCCTCCTCCTCCTCTTGGGAGTGGTGGTTATGGAACCCCCATCCCTAGGACAGTGCATCTTTTGTCTTCCAATCGGTGGAGTCTCCTTCTGCTCCCTTCCCTCAGATGGGCCATCTAGTCCACTCTCCGCATTAGTACCTGTAGAGAGAACATGGAAACGATTGCTCTACATTGCTGGTGCATGGATGCTCCTCTTTCTCCTTCTGGAGGTCACATGCTGCCAAACCTCTTCACCATCCTTGTGTCCCTGCTGCGCCTGCTCTGAATCTTCAGAACATTATGGCCGTAGAAGCATCTCCTGACATCTGTCCAGGAAATCTTCATTTTCCCTTACGCAACGCAGAGTCGATACTTGTTTCTCCAGCCCTCAAACCTTCTCTTCCAATATGGAGACCAGCTTGCACTTTGTACAGACAAAGTCGCTTCTGTCCTGTGGAAGAAAGACAAACATGGCACAACCTGTGAAGGTTACAACAGCTGATCGCTCACCTTCCATATCACCGTCCTCTTAAGAACTTCCTCAACTGTTGCAGGAACTACTCAGAGAAACCTGCAGATGAAAGCCTGAGTGCGCTCTCCCCGGGTGAACTCCCAGGCAAACTCCCGCTGTTAGCCTCTGCTGTTCACCGCTCAGCTGGTTCGCTGTTGACTGCCCTTATATACCAGTCAGGCCCACTCAAGGCCCACCTGGAACAAAGCACTCCCAATTCACACTTTTCAAACAAACAAGCAAGCAATCAAGCACACGGTCAAACTGACCAACTGTCCCAGCAGCAGACACTCAGATACTCGCCAACAGTGAGTATCATTATTTTGTAAATTATCATGATTAATTATTATTTAATACTGTATATTTGTTACTGCATTATAAAATACTTTACATATTTTGTGTGGGTATGTCTTTGCATTAGATAATTGTATTATCTTACATGGTTCTGGCAAAGTAAATCCATTGTGCATGCTTTGAGGTTTGAATTATAAACTATAATTTAGTACATAATGTTCAACCTCAGCACTACAGTGCTCTCTGGGGAAGAATTTCAAAGGCACAGCTTTAGATACCTAATTCCCATTGACTTTCAATGAGAGTTAGGCACCTGTGTGCTATTTGAGCCTTTGAATATCTATTCCTTTATATTGGAGTACCTTTATTAAAACTAACCCATTATATGTAAAATCTTGGCTAAGGAAATCTGCATGAAATGACAGAGTTCATCTTCAATAAATAAAAGCAGTGACTACAAGTTCGCATATTTTAGGTCAAATATAAGTCTGACAAAATTACTTACAAATAATGATAATTCACTGGGAAGAAAATTAAGCTTTCTCAAATACCAGTTGTTTTGTGATGTAATCATGTTTAATTTACTTTTGTAAAGAAAAATAACTATTTGCAATAGTGTTTACGTTTCAGGTCTAAAACTCTCGAGGGGCTATTTTGGGGTATTTTGTGTGCTTTTTACATTGCTGTAGGTGTTCCTAATATAGATGTCTAGCCTGTAAAATTAAACTTTATTCATGTGCGCCCTTTGAAAAAAAAAATAGACTACCATTCAAAGTTGCCTTTACAATTTTTGGCAGTATTGAAGTTGTATGTTTGTACTATGTGTAGTATTCCTATTTTTTGTTCTGTAAAGATAAACTGAGATTTCTTTAAATGCAAACAGTAAGTCTATTCAGGAGCCCTACATCCACCTGTTGTAACTGTACCAGTGTTATTTACTTTACGGATTTTATTAGGAAACCTGAGGCTTCTTGTACTCTGTAACAACTTTGAAAAGAGGTCTTTGAATTGCAGTTCACAGCTTAGACTGAGCATTCCAGTAAATATTTAGGTCATTAGAGCAGTCAGGTTAGAGCTGGGACTTCCTTTTCATTAGATCGGAATTTTTATTAAATACTATAATGTGCAGCACAGAAATGTTTTGTAAGACATAAAAAATATATAGTCACACTGATCTACAGTGTGACTCTATGAAACACACATTATGAATTGGGTAGTGTTCAATCCTTACTCAGAGTTCAGAACGCATGGTCTTTCAGATAGTGGAAAAAATGATGTACTTTGTATATTGCTTCCCAGCAACATGTGTGCATATTTCTTTCAATATTTCTAAAGACGATTGTGAAGAATGCTTCTATGTTAATACACATAGTTCAGAGCTATTAGTTCATAATATTTTCTCCCCAAAAGGCTGCGCTCTGTCATAATATAAGAAACTGAAGTGAAGTTATTAATCATGTCTCTGTGTTTAATTGCATCTGGATTGTTTTGAATTAGCAAACTGATCCTATGTCCTTGAAATTCAATTGCTGGGAGCTAGTCAGTAATCAGATATGTATTTTTAACTTGCTTCAGATGAAAAAGCAGCTGGGTGATAATGAAGCTATTACTCAGGAAATAGTTGGCTGTGCCCATGTGGAGAATTATGCTTTGAAAATGTTTCTATATGCAGACAATGAAGATAGAGCTGGGCGATTTCACAAGTAAGTGAAGAATGAAAGCAAATGGCTGAAAGTATCTTTTGTCTTCATTACCTAATCTAAGTAATAAATCTAGAGTCCAGAAATTCAAATATCCAAACTCTGTCGTTCTTTCCTGATTTATGGAAAAACATTGGGTTGTCATCTGCTCATTGCTCTTGGTGATTTTTTTAAACCCGTTCGTCACTACCCCTTAAAGCTACCATTATAAAATGGCTAAGCATCTCTGAGAGTGGTGAAGCACTGGAATGGGTTACCTAGGGAGGTGGTGGAATCTCCTTCCTTAGAGGTTTTTGGAATCATAGAATATCAGGGTTGGAAGAGACCTCAGGAGGTCATCTAGTCCAACCTCCTGCTCAAAGCAGGACCAATTCCCAACTAAATCATCCCAGCCAGGGCTTTGTCAAGCCGGGCCTTAAAAACCTCCAAGGTGAAATAGTGTTTCCTAATATCCAACCTGGACCTCCCCCAGTGCAACTTGAGACCATTGCTACTTGTTCTGTCATCTGTCACCACTGAGAACAGCTGAGCTCCATCCTCTTTGGAACCCCCCTTCAGGTAGTTGAAAGCAGCTATCAAATCCCTCCTCATTCTTCTCTTCTGGAGACTAAACAATCCCAGTGCCCTCACCCTCTCCTCATAAGTCATGTGCTCCAGACCCCTAATCATTTTTGTTGCCCTCCACTGGACTCTTTCCAATTTTTCCACATCCTTCTTGTAGTGTGGGGCCCAAAACTGGGAACAGTACTCCAGATGAGGCATTACCAATGTTGAATAAAGGGGAACGATCACGTTCCTCAATCTGCTGGCAATGCCCCTACTTATACAGCCCAAAATGCCATTAGCCTTCTTGGCAACAAGAGCACACTGTTGACTCATATTCAGCTTCTCATCCACTGTGACCCCTAGGTCCTTTTCTGCAGAACTGTTACCTCGCCATTTGGTCCCTAGTCTGTAGCAGTGCATAGGATTCTTCAGTCCTAAGTGCAGGACTCTGCACTTGTCCTTGTTGAACCTCATCAGGTTTTTTTTTGGCCCAATCCTCTAATTTGTCTAGGTCCCTCTGTATCCGATCCCTACCCTCCAGTGTATCTACCACACCTCCCAGTTTAGTGTCCTCTGCAAACTTGCTGAGAGTGCAGTCCACACCATCCTCCAGATCATTAATAAAGATATTAAACAAAACCGGCTCCAGGACCGACCCTTGGGGCACTCCGCTTGAAACCGGCTGCCAACTAGACATGGAGCCATTGATCACTACCCGTTGAGCCCGACGATCTAGCCAGCTTTCTATCCACCTTACAATCCATTCATCCAGTCCATACTTCTTTACCTTGGCGGCAAGAATACTGTGGGAGACCGAATCAAAAGCTTTGCTAAAGTCAAGGAATAACACATCCACTGCTTTCCCCTCATCCACAGAGCCAGTTATCTCATAGAAGGCAATTAGGTTAGTCAGGCACAACTTTCCCTTGGTGAATCCATGCTGACTGTTCCTGATCACTTTCCTCTCCTCTAAGTATTTCCTAATTGATTCCTTGAGGACCTGCTCCATGATTTTTCCAGGGACTGAGGTGAGGCTGACTGGCCTGTAGTTCCCTGGATCCTCCTTCCCTTTTTTAAAGATGGGCACTACATTAGCCTTTTTAAGGTCAGGCTTGACAAAGCCCTGGCTGGGATGATTTAGTTGGGAATTGGTCCTGCTTTGAGCAAGGGGTTGGACTAGATGACGTCCTGAGGTCCCTTCCAACCCTGATATTCTATGATTCTGTGAATGGCTTTCAGTATATAATGCTTTATTTTATTGGCAAATTATGCACCTCATTTTGAAAACAGCCTTATGTTGACCTAAGAAGAGAGACTCTTGAGACCAGTACTGAATCATCATCATGAAACACGACAAAGGTATTTCTACTGCTGTACTACTAAAATATTGATGATGACACATCACTAAGGTCACAGTAATGTGGTTTGATTTATGGTATTACTAGAAAATAATAATGGCTAATTATTTTTATGAAAATACATTAGAATGTCTTACAAATTGGCATCTGCAGAGCAAAACTTCAGATCAGTTTTGAAAAAAATCTGTATTTTGCCTTATAGTTAAAGGGGCATTATCAATTTAAATTGACCCCTAGATCCAAATATTGTGGAAAAAGTTTTTTAAAATATGTTCATTTATTTTAAATTTCAGTGACAGTTGTTTTTTTTAACAAATAAACATTTCCCTGTGGTGTTTGATAATACAGTGTTATGACAAAGTTAAGGTTAGTGACTTTGACTATAAACAAAAGTGAAACTGATTTAATTATTTTTCATTGTCCAATCTGAAAGAAACATCAAAGCTCAAATAATAAGGACAATTCTTTTAATCATGTGGTGTTAGTAGCAAAGATTAGAAATTTTGAGTGGAGGGGTTACATCATATAATTTTTAAGTTTATAGTATCTCCTTCTCATTTTTTAAGCACCAATAATAAGCAAAATTCTTAATATTGCTATGGTACTACATGTCAAATAGTTTCTTATTCAGTTTGTCTGTGTTATTGTTTTAAGACTTTATTATTAAAATAATATTTATGTAGGACTATCCATATTAAACTCATTGAAAAAAATGAATGTGCACCTGACTTCAATGAAAAATTGTAACAAAGATATGAATTGACAAATCTACTTTTAGAAATTTTTAGGCCTAAAAATGCTTATTTTTAAAACCTGATACTAGTGATATTCACCATAAGAAACTAAAGTTAGCACGTTGTTTGTTTCTTGTAGAAACATGATAAAGTCCTTTTATACTGCAAGTCTCCTGATAGATGTTTTGTCGGTATTCGGGGAGCTCACTGAAGAGGTAAGTTACACAGGTATACAGTATATCATTGATTGCTTCTTTCCAGCTATGACACAAAGACATGGTTTTAGTCTGTTAAAGCTTTGTTCTACCATTTGGCTCTCAGTATATCAGCTGTTAATTGTGAATGTCAATGTAGATGGGTTTTATTGCCATTTACAGCTTCACTCTTGTGATCATAGGATCTAGAGGGAATCTCATCGAGTATTTCCTCTATAAGTGTAAGATACAGGTTGTGTGTATTATTGTCCTTTTATGCATAGAAATTTTATACCTATACAAGTGTTTATCAGTTAGTAATGAACATACTGTGCATTTACGTGGGGATGAAATATTGCACCAGCTAGAGGGAAGGTCACCAGGGGAACTGGGGAGGGAAAATGGGAAAGCCTAAGTCCTCTTCCTCCTCTCCCATTTAGAGAAAAGCACTTCTCACCACTGATAATTGAGGTTGCACTATATAAAGTTTGAAGTACAATATACATTTTTTGGTGCAACAAATAATAGATATCTTTTAAAAAATGTTTGATGTCAGCAAGTACCAAAGTTCAATTCACAAATGTACTGCTAATGTCACGAATTGGGCAAAATAACAGAATAACTGAGACAGATTTGATTGACAAAGAATTAAAACATATGAATGTTTTTAATGCTGGTTAATTTTATGAGAAATAGGTCATTTCAAACAAACCTGTTATTTTTCTAATGAAATTACAATTTTGATTGATAGTGACTTCCATAGATGTAATATACTTAGACTTTTGTATGGTGTTTGACTCAGTACCACACAGTATTCTGATTTTTAAAAATAAGCATTATACAATATCACTAGAGCAGTGGTTCCCAACCTTACCAAACTACTATATCCAAAGTAAAAGAAGCAGTAAGAGACAAAAAGGCATCCTTTAAAAAGTGGAAGTTAAATCCTAGTGAGGAAAATAGAAAGGAGCATAAACACTGGCAAATTAAGTGTAAAAAATCAATTAGGAAGGCCAAAAAAGAATTTGAGGAACAGTTAGCCAAAGACTCAAAAAGTAATAGCAATTTTTTTTTTTGAAGTACATCAGAAGGAGGAAGCCTGCTAAACAACCAGGGGGGCCACTGGACGATTGGAGCACTCAAGGACAATAAGGCCATTGCAGAGAAACTAAATGAATTCTTTGCATCGGTCTTCACGGCTGAGGATGTGAGGGAGATTCCCAAACCTGAGCCATTCTTTTTAGGTGACAGATCTGAGGAACTGTCCCAGATTGAGGTATTGTTAGAGGAGGTTTTGGAACAAATTGATAAATTAAACAGAAATAAGTCACCAGGACCAGATGCTATTCACCCAAGAGTTCTGAAGGAACTCAAATATGAAATTGAAGAACTACTTACTGTAGTCTGTAAATCAGCTTCTGTACCAGATGACTGGAGGATAGCTAATGTGACATCAATTTTTAAAAAGGGCTCCAGAGGTGATCCCGGCAATTACAGGCTTGTAATCCTGACTTCAGTATCGGGCAAACTGGTTGAAACTATAATAAAGAACAGACATATAGATTAACATAATTTGTTGAGGAAGAGTCAACATGGTTTTAGTAAAGGGAAATCATGCCTCACCAATCTACTAGAATTCTTTGGGGTGGGGGGTCAACAAGCATGTGGACCAAGGGAATCCAGTGGATATAGTGTACTTAAATTTTCAGAAAGCCTTTGACAAGGTCCCTCATCAAAGGCTCTTACGCAAAGTAACCTGTCAAGGGATAACAGGAAAGGTCCTCTTATGGATTGGTAACTGGTTAAAACTTAGGAAACAAAGGGTAGAAATAAATGATCAGTTTTCAGAATGGAGAGAGGTAAATAGTGATGTCCCCCAGGAGTCTGTTCTAGGACCAGTCCTATTCAACGTATTCATAAATGATCTGGAAAAAGAGGTAAACAGGTGGCAAAATTTGCAGATGATACAAAATTACTAAAGATAGTTAAGTCCCTGGCAGACTGCGAAGAGCTACAAAAGGATCTCTCAAAACTGGGTGACGGGGCAACAAAATGGCAGATGAAGTTTAATGCTAATAAATGCAAAGTAATGCAATTGGAAAACACAATCCTAACTCTACATATAAAATGATGGAGTCTAAATTAGCTGTTACCACTCAAGAAAGAGATCTTGGAGTCATTGTGGATAGTTCTCTGAAAACATCCACTCAGTGTGCAGCATCAGTCAAAAAAGCGAACAGAATGCTGGGAATAATTAAGAAAAGGATAGATAATAGGATGGAAAATATCATATTGCCTCTATATAAATCCATGGTACGCCCACATCTTGTATACTGTGTGCAGATGTGGTCGTCCCATCTCAAAAAAGATATATTGGAATTGGAAAAGGTTCAGAAAAGGGCAACAAAAATGATTAGGGGTATGGAACGGCTTCTATATGAGGTGAGATTAATAAGACTGGGACTTTTCAGCTTGGAAAAGAGACGGATAAGGGGAGATATGATTGAGGTCTATAAAATCATGACTGGTGTAGAGAAAGTAGATAAGGAAGTGTTGTTTACTGCTTCTCCTAACACAAGAACTAGGGATCACCAAATAAAATTAATAGGCAGCAGGTATAAAACAAATAAAAGGAATTATTTCTTCACACAATGCACAGTCAACCTGTGGAACTCTTTGCCAGAGGATGTTGTGAAGGCCAATACCATAACAGGGTTCAAAAAAGAACTGGGAAATATCCTACATTGTCATCAATGGCTCTTAGCCAGGATGGGCAGGAATGAGGTCTCTAGCCTCTGTTTGCCAGAAGCTGGGAATGAGCAACAGGGGATGGATCACTTGATGATTACCTGTTCTGTTCATTCCCTCTGGGGCACCTGGCACTGGCCACAGTCGGTAGACAGGATACTGGGCTAGATGGACCTTTGGTCTGACCCAGTAGGGCCGTTCTTATGTTCTTAAAGGAGTCTGATTTGTTCTGTGTACCCCAAGTTTCATCTCATTTAAAAACTGCTTGCTTATAAAACCAGACATAAACCCACAAAAGTGTCATAGCACACTATTATTGAAAAATTGCTTACTTTCTCATTTTTACCACATAATTATAAAATCAATTGGAATATAAATATTGTACTTACATTTCAGTGTATAGAGTAGTGTAAACTTTTCGTAGTCTGTATGAAATTTTAGTTTGTACTGCCTTTACTAGTGCTTTTTACTGTTGTAAAACTAGGCAAATATCTAGATGAGTTGATGTACCCTGTGTTGGGGGCCCTGCATGTCGAGTTGGGGTGCCCTCGTGAGCCCAGTGCAGGGTTGGTACATCCAGTCATACAGTTGTTGGGATTCCCCATTAAGCAGGTGATTTCAGTCAAGTGGGTCCCGGCCTCCTGGGGTCACTTACACGAATAGTCCGTCGGTCCCTGGGCTAGCAAAACAAAGAAGCAGTCTGTTGCCCTGCAGCCTCCTGGCTGGGGCAGGCAGTAATACTTGGGGAATAAGCTCTCTAGGCTGAGCAAAGCAGCAGTCAGGCTGCCGCCACTGGATGGGGCAAAACAAGCGAACAGTATGGAGTCCTGCAAGGAATTAGCCCCTTGGGCAGTGCAAAACATCAATCAGTCTATGGCTCCTGAGTGGGGCAAAACAAACAAACGATCTGTAGGCCTTACTTCCCTCTGGGTGGGACATAGAGCAGACAGCAGCTTCCTCAGCAGGCAGTGGTTTGGCTTCCCTGGCAGTCTCTGCCGTCAGCAAGTCGCCTGGAGTGTAGTCCGGGTCTTCAGGCTCTACCACCAGAAGCATTGCAGGAACTGGCAGTGTACCTCCTTCCCCCACTCTCCCCTTCGCCCCGTCCCCCCCAACTGAGCTGGGCTGCCTCCTTTTATCTGGCTTCTCCACCTGGAACATGCACAGCAGGGGAAAGGGGGCTTGGCCACCTGGGCCCACAATGATTAGTCCGCCTCTGGCGGCCCAGTGATTGGTTGGTACACTCCATCGTATACCCCAGGGAAGACCTCTGCGTATCCCAGGGGTACATGTGCCCTGGTTGAGAACCACTGCAATAGAGGACTCATTAAATGGATTAGGAACTGGCTAACTGACATATCTCAAAGTAATTGTCAATATGTAATCATCACCAAAAGGGGGTGTTTCCAGTGGAGTTCGCAGGGATCAATACTAGGCCCAATTCTATTCAATTTTTCTGTCAGTGAGATGCAAGTAAATATAAAATTACTACTGATAAAATTTGCAGATGAGACAAAGATTAGTGGAGTAGTAACTAATAATTAGGATGGGAGGTCATACAGAATGATCTGGATTTCTGAGCTCAGTCAAAGAAAATGTGTGTTTTTTTTTTGTGTAGCTGAATGCAAAGTTATACATCTAGGAACAAAGGATGCAGGCCATACCTACAGAATGGGGTACTGTTTCCTGGAAATAAGTGATTCTGAAAAGTATTTAGAGGTCATAGTGAACAGGCAAATGAACATGAGCTCCCAGTGCAATGCTATGGCAAAAAGGCCAAATGAGATCCATGGATGTGTAAACAGGGAGTAATGAGTAGAAGTAAGGATGTAATTGTACGTCTGTATATGGCACTGGTGAGATTGATACTGGAATATTGCATACAGTTTTTGGAGTCCACATATTGAAAAATTGGAGAGGGTGCAGAAAAGAGATACAAAATTAATTTGAGTGCTGGAGAAAATTTACTTCAATCTGTTTACTGTATTTAAAAGAAGACTGAGATGTTATTTGATTACAGTCTTATAGGTAGGTACCTTCACAGGTAGAAGCTATTGGATAGCAAAGAAGCTCTTTAATCTAGTGGAGAAAAAAGCATAACAAGAACAAATGGCTGGAAGTTGAAAACAGACAAATTCAAATTAGAAATTAGGCACACATTTTTAACAGTGAGTGTGAATAACCAGTGGAACAAACTGCCAAGGGTAGTAGTGAATTCTCCATATCTTGATATCTTCAGATAAATACTGAAGATTTATCCTGAGCTTGTCTGGTTATGTAGACTCTGTCCTAAGACCCTACGCTACCAGCACTCCCAGCTATCTTCGAGACACCACTGACTTCCTGAGGAAACTACAATCCATCGGTGATCTTCCAGAAAACACCATCCTGGCCACTATGGACGTAGAAGCCCTCTACACCAATATTCCACACAAAGATGGACTACAAGCTATCAGGAACAGTATCCCTGATAATGTCACAGCTAACCTGGTGGCTGAACTTTGTGATTTTGTCCTCACCCACAACTATTTCACATTTGGGGACAATATATACCTTCAAGTCAGCGGCACTGCTATGGGTACCCGCATGGCCCCACAATATGCCAACATTTTTATGGCTGACTTAGAACAATGCTTCCTTAGCTCTCGTCCCCTAACTCCCCTACTCTACTTGCGCTACATTGATGACATCTTCATCATCTGGACCCATGGAAAAGAAGCCCTTGAGGAATTTCACCATGATTTCAATAATTTCCATCCCACCATCAACCTCAGCCTAGATCAATCCACACAAGCGGTCCATTTCCTGGACACTACTGTGCTAATAAGCGATGGTCACATCAATACCACCCTATACCGGAAACCTACTGACCGCTACACTTACCTACATGCCTCCAGCTTCCATCCAGGACACACCACACGATCCATTGTCTACAGCCAAGCTCTAAGATATAACCGCATTTGCTCCAATCCCTCGGATAGAGACAAGCACCTACAAGATCTCTATCAAGCATTCTTAAAACTACAATACCCACCTGCTGAAGTGAAAAAACAGATTGACAGAGCCAGACGAGTACCCAGAAGTCACCTCCTACAAGACAGGCCCAACAAAGAAAATAACAGAACACCACTAGCTGTCACCTTCAGCCCCCAACTAAAACCTCTCCAGCGCATCATCAGAGATCTACAACCTATCCTGAAAGATGATCCTTTACTCTCACAGATCTTGGGAGACAGACCTTACAGACAACCCCCCAACCTAAAGCAAATACTCACCAGCAACCACACATCACTGAACAAAACCACTAACCCAGGAACCTATCCTTGTAACAAACCCCGATGCCAACTCTGTCCACATATCTATTCAAGTGACATCATCATAGGACCTAATCACATCAGCCATACCATCAGGGGCTCGTTCACCTGCACATCTACCAATGTGATATATGCCATCATGTGCCAGCAATGCCCCTCTGCCATGTACATTGGCCAAACCGGACAGTCTCTACGCAAAAGAATTAATGGACACAAATCTGACATCAGGAATCAAAATACTCAAAAAACAGTGGGAGAACACTTTAACCTGTCTGGTCATTCAGTGACAGACCTGCGGGTGGCTATATTACAACAGAAAAACTTCAAAAACAGACTCCAAAGAGAGACTGCAGAGCTAGAATTGATATGCAAACTAGACACAATCAACTCCAGTTTGAATAAGGACTGGGAATGGCTGAGCCATTACAAACGTTGACTCTATCTCCCCTTGTAAGTACTCTCACACTTCTTATCACACTGTCTGTACTCGGCTAGCTTGATTATCACTTCAAAAGTTTTTTTTCTCTTAATTAATTGGCCTCTCAGAGTTGGTAAGACAACTCCCACCTGTTTATGCTCTCTGTATGTGTGTATATATATCTCCTCATTATATGTTCCATTCTATATGCATCCGAAGAAGTGGGCTGTAGTCCACGAAAGCTTATGCTCTAATAAATTTGTTAGTCTCTAAGGTGCCACAAGTACTCCTGTTCTTCTTTTTGCGGATACAGACTAACACGGCTGTTACTCTGAAACTTCAGATAAATACTGTATGCCTCTCTGGAAGTTATGCTGTAGTCAAACACAAGTTATTGGACTCAATACAGGTATAACTGGATGAAATTTAATGGCCTGTGATGTGTGCAGGTCAGACTAGATGATCTAATGATTCCTCCTGCCCTTAAAATCTATGAGAACTCTCATATCAGAAGAAGTAATAATCCTCATAGAAGGAGGAGCAATTCTGAAGGTCCCTTTGAATGGGAAAATCAAGGCTTTTGTGAAAAAAGCCTTCAAATCGCCAGGACTGGACCGATAAGCGTTTGATATATACATCATGTGCATCCAGAGCAACAGTCACACAATGTCTAACTCTGTGCCACAAACCTTGACAATTCCTTTTTAGATTAACTTAAAATTGTCTTGTAAATCAACATCAGGAAAGAAACTCCCCTTAAAAGTGGTCTTGAGAATCTGATTTTTCAGAACACTTACCTGTACCAAATGTTCTCAGTAGAAATGATAAATGCATTTCTCTGGTCAGTGCTTAGAATGGTCTGTGCAAAAATTCCTGTAAGTGTCATTTCTACAAAGGAGGCATTTTCTTTTGCTCATTTTGTGAGGACTGTGGAAACAATGTCAAAAACATAGATTTTGCAATAAAAAGCATCATCAGTAAATTTGATTAAATCTAAGCCCTTTGTGAGAAATTATATCTTTTTTTAGAAAGTTTCTTGTTGCTTCAGAACATCTGTTGCAAACTGGACAGTGGCCTGAGTCAAACATGCACAATGTTCCATTTGCCAGGATTGGGGTTGGTTTTTGTTTTGTTTTGTTTTTTGCCCCAGAAGGATGTTTCCTATAGCTTCAAGTTGTTTAAATGGAAGAATTAACCATGCATCTTCTAACGGGAGCTGTTAAGTTGCAACACTAGCTCAAACAATGAATCTTCAGAGTTCCATTTGATTACATTAGCCTTTTAAAGTATTTTGTTTAATTAAATGTTTAAGAATAACCTCATCTGTGGGAAGAACTTTCAGTATTAAACATTGGATATAACCTCATATCAGTTTATAATCTTACTTAAAAAGCGTTAATGGCAGTTTTTATCTATAGATATAAAGTAATACTGAGCTCATTTTCAATAAATGTTTGAGCTTTCTTCTTTACAGAACATTCCTGAAGATATTCTATTAAAGGTTGAGAAAGTAGAAACAAGTTGCAATACAGTTTAGCTATTTAATAAATATCTTCACTGTCTTTCACTTTTGCATAACCAGGGGCAGCTCTATGTTTTTTGCTGCCCCAAGCACGGCAGTCAGGCGGCCTTCGGCAGCACGCCTGCGGGGGATCTGCCGATCCCGCGCCTTCGGCATACCCGCCGCCGAAGCCGCGGGACCGGCGGATCTCCTGCAAGCATGTCGCCGAAGGCTGCCTGACTACCGCCCTCACGGCGACAGGCATGCCACCCCCCGTGGCTTGCCACCCCAGGCACGCAGTCATCCAGCAGTCATCCAGCTTCAGAAAAATGCCAGTTTGCCAAAACTAGCTACAGACTCTCTTCAAAAGAGTTATTTTAAACTCTTTTTGAAGATACAAATATTTGTTAAACTGGTACTCTTATTTCTCTGTTGATTGAAGGTATTTTGCCATTGACCTTGTAACACACAATTCACTAAAAGTTGATTTTGTCATTGTTCTTATGTACAGAGATTATAAAAGATAATCAACTATATATAACAAAGCTGCTGTTCTATTGATTTTAGCTCCATTATAAGACGCTAAGTTAAACTTTACAGTGTCTTTCTAATGTCACCAGAACTTCTAGATGAAACTATAACCTCTTTTATACAGACATGATTTTAAAGCTCTATTTGGAATTTTAAATTTTATCTTATAAAAATTCCAATATTATTGGTTAGAGATGAGTTATTTGAATTCAGTAGAGATATGAAATCCTAATCAAATGGTCTTCTGAAATGATCAAAGTGTAAAATTTACTTTATTTCTTCGCTATGTGGAGTGTTACAAAACACCTATCAATTTTTAGTACTCAGAGAGCTGTCCAATATACTAGACGACTAGGATGTCCGTTTTACCCCTTATCTTGAAGTGTTGCATTAATTGAAGACCTCCCACATTTTCATCTCTTGCTGAGATCCCATTTAAGAGCTTGTCTTTATTAATTCCCTGATTCACTTACCTGAATAGTTGTTTATAGTAGTATCAGCTAATTGCAGAGAAGGTTATTGTAACTTTTTTTTTTTCATTCTGAGGGAGGAGTGGAAAATCTAAATCCTGCTTAAAATAGAAGGTTAAATACCAGTGTATTTTCTTAATCTGTGAAGTCACAAAAATTAATTTAGAGTACATTTTGACATATTTTTTAACCTCCCCCAGAATGTTCAACACAGAAAATATGCCAGATGGAAGGCAGCATATATTCATAATTGTCTAAAGAATGGAGAGACTCCTCAACCTGGACCTATTGGAATGGAAGAGGAAGATTATGGTATGTACATTGCTATTTCAAATAAAGTAATAACAACAGATTGGATGGGCTAGTGAATTAAAGTGAATATTGTTATATATGTTTCTCCAAAGGGAACTTAATATCATCACTTTCCTGCTTAGGTGAATGTTTCACAGTAATTTTCTGTTTTTCTTTTCTGTGCCAGACATCTTTATGATTTTCATTGGACTTTTCTCTTGACTGGCAGCACTAAAAAAAATCTTGCTTGTATATGGAAAGTTCTGATTTTGGATAAGTGTCAGCTATAAAATAAATAAGGATAATGAAACTCATTTCATAAATGTCTCAAGATGGAATTTAATAGTTTTCAGAAGCAAAAGACCTGGTAAATTAATCCACTATACTACATACCCTCTTTGACTCTAAGGCAGATCTGCAGCTGGAAGGTAGTCAAGTAGCAGTGTAAAGTTCTGAATCTGTTGGTACAGGATGTGTACTAAGGTTTTGGGCTCTATACCTGGCTCTGCCATAGACAATATAGTTCTTTTATGAAAAGTGATTCTAAAAATATTATCTCTAGACTTATGTGCTTCAATTTAATTTAAAATGTGTTAAGCATTAGGCGATAGACATATACTATTGTGGGTCTGGTTATCAACTTTTCTGATCCATGATCTCATGCTTTGGAGATCCCCTTCCCATCTAATCCAAGAAAAGGAAGGATGGGCACGACTTCCTGTTTGAGAAGAGATCAGACTATTGGTTCTTCAAATACAATATGCTGCTTGAGGTAGTGGCAACGAGCTGATGCCATGGAGAAAAACAGAAAATGGGAACATAAGAACTGCCGTACCAGATGAGATCAGTGGTTTGTTTAGTCGAGTTTTCTATTGTGAACAGTACAAGATGCTTCAGAGAAAGGCGCAAGAAATGCTGTAGTAGTGGTCATAGAATAATCTGCTCTCAGGGAACATTTCTTCCAAGTTCTCTTGAATAACAGATTGGCTTATGCCCCGAAATCTGAGAGCTTATATCTCTTCCAAAATACATGTGTGCCAGAGTTGTACAAGGAAAATGGGATGAGAGATACATGTAGAAATCAGCAGATATCCTATTGCATTTTTTAGACTGATACCTCTGGGTATCCATTTTTTAAAATAATCTGTTGGTGTTTACACCTTACTTGGTACTGTTTATGGTGTTTGCAGGCTTTCTATTTAAAAAAAGAACAGGAGTACTTGTGGCACCTTAGAGACTAACAAATTTATTTGAGCTTAAGCTTTCTTGGGCTACAGCCCACTTCATCAAATGCATATAGTAAGAAATATATATACATACAGAGAACATAAAAAGGTGGAAGTAGCCATACCAACTGTAAGAGACTAATTAATTAAAATGAGGTATTATCAGCAGGAGAAAAAAAACTTTTGTAGTGATAATCAAGATGGCCCATTTTAGACAGTTGACAAGAAGGTGTGAGGATACTTAACATAGGGAAATAGATTCAATATGTGTAAAGACCCAGCCACTCTCAGTCTCTATTCAAACCCAAGTTAATGGTATCTAGTTTGCATATTAATTCAAGCTCAGCAGTTTCTCGTTGGAGTCTGTTTTTGAAGCTTTTCTGTTGCAAAATTGCCCCCTTTAAGTCTGTTACTGAGTGACCAGAGAGGTTGAAGTGTTCTCCTACTGGTTTTTGAATGTTATGATTCCTGAATGTGATATGATTCCAGGCAAAAACCAGTAGGAGAACACTTCAACCTCTCTGGTCACTCAGTAACAGACTTAAAGGTGGCAATTTTGCATTGTTTGTATTAGTTATTTTTAAACTACTCTCTAAAATGATTGTGACTTACTTTACTATGCAGTCTACTTATTAGCCTTTATACTTTTAAAAATAGACATGAATAGGGCCATCTAAAGGACTGTAGCTGCAAATTATAAGTTTTATACCATAGAAATATATTCCAGAGAACACATGTAAGTAAAATTCAGAAATATTTATGTGAGTTGATATTTAATCATATTTCAGTGTGTTTATCAGATTATTAGTTTATCCTAATTATTATAAATGTTTCATAGTAGTATATTTTTTCCTACCAAAGGAACCCAAAGCACTTTACAAACACTGGAATCACTTCACTCACCACTGAAATGCAATTGCCTCTGAGCTGGAGCACAGCATCCAGTTGCTACAATGCACAAGTTTAGAAACTGTATTCTTATGTAGTTCTGTAGAATTAAGTCTTGTCTAAAACTGAGATTTTTAGCCACAGGTGCAGCTATGCTCATGTAGTTGTACCAATGCAAACTCCTAGTGCAGCTTTGGTGCCCCTGGGTAAACTATGACTTTGAATCAGTGCAACTTACTCCAGTTTGACATGCACTTCTTAGTTAGCTGAAAAATGTTATTAAAAGAACTGTTGTGAAATGAGTTCATTTTTATTATCAATATATTGTAAATGTGCAAATATAGAAGTCTGTAAATTAAAGAATTTGTTTTATTCAAATTCATAACTGTAGTGATCGCCCACAGATTCTTGTAAAATTGTATGAACGCTAAGCAAAGTGTAGTACTACTACTAATATTAAATCTTACATATCGCTTCTAATCTTCAAAACCTTGTACAAATATTAATTTATCCTTAGAATAAGGAGTGTATTATGCCTCTTCATTTTACAGACTGGGAAACAAGCAAAGATAAGTGACTTGCCCAAGGCCACAGAACCTGTCAGAGGGGCAATTAGAATTCAGTAGTTTTTCACTCTTACTATTGTGCTAAAACACTACTTTTCACTCCATATCATAACAAGGGGCTGTAGGAAAAAATGAAAATTGCAACTCCCATTGCCAGGGTTATAAGTAAAGGTAAACTAATGGGGACAGTATTTTTGGTGGTGATATACAAATGAAAGCATTGCTATTCAAAGTGAGCCTGCAGTATGTATTTTTCATAATCAACAGGCTATATTTTTTTGTTTGAAAAGTTTTATTTTGTTCGATAAGGCATTACTCTTTTAGGCATTAATGCCATATTGTATTTTTATGTATGGGTAATAAAATGACAAAATACTTTTTTTCAGGGGATTATTAACATTGTACCAGATGTGGCATACATGCCATAACATTTTGAGCATCGTAGAGCCAAAGATCATATGCAAATAGATTTTTCAGTAGAATATTCTGGAAAAAGAACTTGTCATAATTCTTGCTTTGTTCATCCCAGAAAGAAAAGCAGCATTGTTTAAGCAAAGTGCTGGACTTTCCTCATTCCTTTCGGCTTGCTCACTTTCTTCCTCCTCTTGCGAATGAAAAAGTACATGTTTAAATAGAATGAAACTAGCCATCCCCAGCTTGTCAAATTACCAGATTTTCCATAAGCGTTGTGCTCCCTGTGATTCTTGAAAACCATACTGTAAATCTTGGAGATGTTTTATACAGTAACATAGGCGTTCTCTATGTAATTCTGCTCTTGGATTGAGTAGAGGCTTTTGTCAGTATGCTACAAGACCATGGAAACTTAAAATGACACAGTTGATTTATTAACGTGGTTAGAATACGAGTCATAGAGTACACATGAAGGTCACTCAGGAGTACCTTGGGGTCAGCTACTAAACTTTTATACCAGTCAAGAAAAACATAGATAAATAAAAAAATCCTAAATGAACAAAGTATAAAGATACTAAAATACATGAACTATTGGCATTGATATTAGAGAGTTCCAAGGTATTGATATTAGAGAGTTCTTTATAGTCCTCATAAGAAGCAATAAACTTTAACTCTCCAGAAGGGGAGGTACTGAAGCACCCTTCTTACCTGACTTGAGGAAAGTATGGGTTTTAAATGTTTTTAGAATCATAGTTTGCAGGAAATTGGAGTGAAATGGTACACCAGGATAAGAAAATGATATGATATGGAAACTGAAATTACTACATGATCAGTTGGAAAGAGGAGACAGTCTTTAGAGTTCTAGTCTGGAGTTCCTGACACCTCAGAAATATGGTTTCTATGCCAATATTCAGTATGATATTCTAAGCTGTATTCCATATGATATTTTAATTTAAAAGTTGTTGGTATTGTGTGTCAGAATGATTACGGTAATGTTCCAGATTTCTGTTACTTTTATGATCTGCTTTAAATATAGGATCACTACCTTCAAAGCAGAAAGTTATTTGTTTATATTTGCCAATATGAAATACCCATGGAATTGTTGCTGTCACTATGTATAAAAGTAGTTTAAACACTGTGTGGCAATAAAAATGTGACTGTTAAAGACAGCAAATATAGAATGATAGTATTTCATTCACGTTGGCTCTAGAACTGTAAATATATTGTTTTGGCTATATATATTGACAACAAAATTAGAAATATAAATATTAGATAGCTTAAAACAAGGTTTTTGTAAAACTCCAGAAGTCCTAATATTTACCTTTTGAATTGCCAGTTGTTAAAAAGAAAACTATAAAATTGAGGTGTGAAGAGACTGTAATTGTTTTATTACATAGTTTTTAAACTTTCTTTGCCATACTACAAATGTTTTAAACTTAGATTGTTATTGGTGTCTTTTGAGAAACGAATCATTTAATTTTACTAGTATTGATTTACTGTAAAAGATTTGTATTTCTTAATGACGTTATGGTGTGTTCAGATCTCATACTTAAAACAGTTTCTTGAATGAAAAATTCTGATCCAACATCTTAAAAATAACGAATTGTTTATCTCTTGTATCAACTGCTTTTCAATCCTGTGCAATAATATTACCACTAAAGATTACATAAAAAGGCCATACTGAGTCAGACCAATGGTCCATCTAGCCCAGTGGCCAGATGTTGCAGAAGAAATTAACAGAACAGGGCAATTCTCAAGTGATTCAGCCCCTGTCATTCAGTTGCAGCATCTGGCAGTCAGGGGTTTAGGGATACCCAGAGTATGGGATTGCATCCCTGACCATCTTGGCTAATGGCCATTGATGAATCTATCCTCCATAAATTTATCTACCTTTTTTTTTTTTTTTTTTTTTTTAACTCAGTTATAATTTTGGCCTTCACAACATATCATGGCACTGAGTTCCACAGGTTGACTATGCATTGTGTGAAAAAATACTTCTTTATGTTTGTTTTAAACCTGCTGCCAGTTAATTTCACTGAGTAACCCCTAATTCTTGTGTTATGTGAAGGGATAAATAACATTTCCTTATTCACTTTCTCCACACCAGTCATGATTTTATAGACTTCTATCATATCTGTGCTTAGTTGTCTCTTTTCTAAGATGAACATTCCCAGCCTTCTTAATCTGTCCTCGTATGGAAGGTCTTTCATATCCCTAATCATTTTTGTTGCCCTTCTCTGTACTTTTTCCAATTCTAATGTATCTTTTTTTGACATGGGGCAACCAAGAACTGCACGCAGTATTCAAGGTGAGGGCATACCATGTAGATTTATATAATGGCATTATATTATCTGTCTTCTTATATATCCCTTTTCTAATTGTTCCTAACATTCTGTTAGCTTTTTTTGACGACCCCATCATTTTGTCTGGATAGTTGGGATTGTGTGTTCCAATGTGCATTATTTTGCACTTATCAGCATTGAATTACATTTGCCATTTTGTTGCTCAGTCACTCAGTTTTATGAGATCCATTTGTAATTCTTTGCAGTCAGCTTTGGATTTAACTCTCTTGAATAATTTTGTATCATCTACAAATTTTACCACTGTTCATCCCCTTTTCCAGATAATTTAAGAATGTGTTGAACAGCTGTGGTTTTAGTACAGATCCTTGGGGGATCCTCCTATTTACCTCTCTCCACTGTGAAAATTGACCATTTATTTTGAGTTTCTTTCTGATCTTTTAACCAGTTCCTGATCTGTGAGAAGACCTTCTCGCTTATCCCATGACTGCTTACTTTACTAAAGAGCCTTTGGTGAGGGACCTTATCAAAGACTTTCTGAAAGTCCAAGTACACTGTATCCACTGGATCCCCTTTGTCTACATGCTTGTTCAAATCCACAAAATATTCTAATAGATTGGTGAGGCATGATGTCCCTTGACAAAAGCCATGTTGACTCTTCTCAAACATATCATGTTTATCTTTGTATCTGACAATTCTGTTTTTTACTAAAGTTTCAACCAATTTGCCTGGTATTGCAGTTAGGCTTACTGGCCTGTAAATGCCATGTTTGCCTCTGGAGCCTTTTTTAAAAATCGGTATAACACTAGGTATCATCCAGTCATCTGGTACAGAGGCTGATTTAAGTGATAGGTTACATACCACAGTTGTTAGTTTTGCAATTTCATATTTGAATTTTTTCAGAACTCTTGGGTGAATAAGCATCTGATGCTGGTGACTTATTACTGTTTAATTTATCAGTTTGTTCCAAAACCTCCTCTGATGACACCTCAATCTGGGACAGTTCCTCAGATTTGTCACCTAAAAAGAACGGCTCAGGTGTGGGAATCTCCCTCAGATCCTTTGTGGTGAAGACCAGTGCAAAGAATTCCTTTAGCGTCTCTTCAACAGCTTGTCTTCCTTGAGTGCTCCTTTAGTACCTTTATCGTATAGTGGCCCCACTGAGAGTTTGACAGTCTTCCTGCTTCTGATGTACTTAAAAAAATTTGCTATGTGTTCTTGTGTCTTTTGCTAGTCACTCTTTGAATTCTTTTTTGGCCTGCCTAATTATATATTTACACTTGACCTGCCAGAGGATTTGACTTCGGTTTTTTAAAAGATGACTTTTGCCAGTTGTTTAGCCATGGTGGCATTTTTTGGCCCTCTTACTGTGTTTATATTATTTATTTTATTTTATTTTATTTTATTTTATTGTGATATACATATAGTTTGAGCTTCTATTATGGTGTTTTTTAAAAAAGTTTCCATGCAGCTTGCAGGTATTTCACGGTTGTGACTGCTTCTTTTAATTTTCATTTAACTAGCTTCTTCATTTTTGTGTAGTTGCTCTTTTTGAAATTAAATGCTACTGTGGTGGATTTATTCAGTATTTTCCCCCCTACAAGGATGTTAACTTTAATTCCATTATGGTTGCTATGATTGAGCTGTTTGGCTATATTCACCTCTTGGACCAGATCCTGTGCTCCACTTAGGACTAAATCAAGAATTGCCTCTCCCTGTTTGGGTGCTAGGACTAGTTGCTCCAAGAAGCAGTCATTAGTTCTGTCTAGAAATGTTATCTCTGCATTCCAGCCTGAGGTGATATGTTACCCAGTCAATATGGGATAGTTGAAATCTCCCATTATTACTGGGTTTTCTGTTTTTGGAGTCTCTCTAATCTCCCTGAGCATTTCACAATCACCATCAGTTAGTCAGGAGGGTGGTAGTATACTCCTTCTGCTATACCCTTATTATGCAAGCATGGAATTTCTATCCATAGAGATTCTGTGATACATTCTTATAACATTTTTGCTATGTGACACTATGCTTTCTTTCACATACAGTGCCACTCACTCACTAGAGCGACTTACTCTCATTCCTATATATTTTGTACCCTCATATTAATGGGTCGCATTAATTTTCTTTGTTCCTCCAAGTTTCTCTCATGCCTATTACATCAATATCCTCATTTAATACCAGGCTCTCAAGTTCACCCATCATAATATTTAGACTTCTAGCATTTGTATACAAGCACTTATAAAATTGTGCTCCTCCACACCTGTTGGCTCTCCCTCCAGCCCTTAGTTTAAAAACTCCTCTACCACTTTTTTAATTTTACATGCCAGCAGTATAGTTCTGTTTTGGTTTAGGTAGAGCCCTTCCTGTATAGGCTCCTCCTTTCCTCAAAGGTTCCCCAGTTCCTAGTAAACTTAAATCTCTCCTCTCAACGCCGTTGTCTCATCCATGTGTTAAGACCTTGCAGTTCTGCCTGTCTAACTAGCACTACTCATAGAACTGGAAGCATTTGAAAGAATACAGTCCAGAACCTCCATGGTAGCAATCAATTACCTAACAGTCTAAATTTGGCCTCCAGGACCTCTTGCCTACCTTTCCCTGTGTCATTGGTATCTACATGTACCACGACCACTGGCTCCTCCCCAGCACTACACATAAGTGTATCCAGATGTCTCGAGAGGTCCACAATCTTCACACATGCAAGAAATTCACCGTGCAGTTCTCCCGGTCACCACAAAACCAACTATCTCTATTTCTAATAATCAAATCCCCCATTATTATTATTTGTCTCTTCCTAATAACTTGGAGGGGTATCCTAAGTGCAAGAGTGTACCATCACATCATCTGAAAGGAGGGTCCCAAGGATGGGATCTTTCCCTCTGCTCCAGCTTGTTGTCCCTTCCTGAGACTTTCATCTTCCTCAACAGCACAGAGGCTGAGAGACTGGGAGTGAAACCACTCTACAGTGTCCCTGAAAGTCTCATCTATGTAGATTATAAAGCACTGTAATTTTTTGCTTCCTTCATTTTGGACAGGTAAAAATTTAAACATATGACATTGCAGAAAGGAAAGAATACTTTTCATGTTCTGGTGCTTAATTTGATTGAGATTGTGCATCTAATAAAAGAAGTTCATTTAAACAAAGCCACCTTCTTAGCACAAGATGAGTTTAGCTCATTGCATTATGAGTTTTCAATTTTAGAAGGTGTGTATAGGGCAGGGGTGGGGCAGACAGCTGGAATTGCTCCACTGACTGTATGTAGGCTGTGTGCAAATGGAGGCTAATTTTTCAGCAGTGAACATGCATGAAACTGTGCTTAATTTTCCACATACAAATTGAATATATGCACATGCCCCAATAAATGAATATCCCTCTTTCTGTGGTGCTGTATATATGTACATATATTATAAGAGGCTACCTATTATTATGTTTGCCCAAATTTTCCCATGTTAAGACCCTAGTTTCAGTTGTTTGTAATTTGGGCATGTCTACACTACAAACTTAAGTTGACCTATGTTCACTCAGCTTACAGCCACCACAGTAATGACTGCAATCGTTCATGTCCACACTGCCCTCCTTCTGTTGGTGCATATCCTCACCAGCCACACTTCCACCAATTTAAAAGGGGGCAGTGTGAGGGACTGAGAGCCCAGGCTGTCTGCTCCACTTGGCAGGAGCAGGACAGCCGCCCAGGCTTCTGACAGAGAGCGCCATACCTGGAACCTCAATGGCTGCTGGGCTCCCAGTATCGGGTGGGGAGCCTTGGTGCAGCACCCCAGCTGGGAGCAGGGAACCAGGACCCCAGGTGGCAGCCTGGTGGGGAGCCGGGAGTGGAGAGCCCAGGCAGCTCCCTGTCTGGGAGCCCAGCTTCTGAGTGGGGAGTCTGGGGAGCAGGGTGGGAGGGAGCTGGGAACCCATCAGGCAGCCCGGGCAACAGCTTGGGTGGGAGCAGGGGGCAGGAGGTTAGAGCGGGGAGTCCAAGCAGCAGCCTGGCTGAGAACAAGGAGCCCAGTGGTACTAGCTGGAGCATCCCACCCATCCCAGAGTGACAGCCTAAGCTGTGAGCGCCTTTCCTGTCAATTTCATGGCTCCAGCATGGAGTCATGAACTTGACAAGAATGACAGCCAATAGCCAATGTAAGTAACCTGCAGGGTCTACACGGATGCTACATTGCCCTAACTGCACTGATGTAAGCCCTATGACTCTTGTGGAAGTGGAGTTATTATGTTGGTGTAGTAGGGCACTTATATCGGCCGGAGCAAGGCTGCCGTGTGTACACTGACATACTTAGGTAGACATAAGCTCCCTTACATCAGCCTAAATCTGTAGTGTAAACCAGGTCTTTGCAAAACTTTAACTATTTGGCTTAAAATTTTCCATGCTACATATCTTTCTCATGCTGAATTGTTCAGGATAATTTTAGCCAAAACGGTTCAGCTATTTCTGAGAATGAAGTTAGGGAAAAATACATTGTTTTGCCTGTGTTAAAAAATTCTGGTAACCTTTTCTTTGAAAAGCTGTAGTGCCCCCATGTTTTGGATTGGGACTTGAAATTTGGCAGCGGGGGATGGCCTTTGTGTCAGGTATATGCCTCTTGCCTTCCTTGTGAAAAACTGCCCAAATTTGGCCAAGTTACAAGCCTGTTTAAAAAAAAAAAAAAGTCACAGTTCATATATGCTTGGAGAATTGCTAGACCTTTGCAGCTAAATTCCCTGAATATTCTGTGCACACTGAGCATGCTCCAGCCTGGGGCAAAGCAGGATTTTCCCTCTGATTGCAGCTCTGGCCAGGCACAGGAACTGGAACTAAGATTAGCATGCCTGTCTTTCCTGAGCTCTGTGATCCCCTGCTGGTCCAAGGCACCATAGAGGAGGAAACTTCCTTATTTGAATGCAGTAGGCTGGAGTAGATTAGGACAGCAAGCCCTGGCGGGGCGGGGGAAGGGGGGGGACTAGGATTAACTGGGCAAGGAGACTTGGAGCTGGGGGGATGAGACTGGTGACATGATCTGCAGGCGGGTGACTGGAGGCTGGGAGTGGGGAAGAGACAGATTAGATGTGATGCTGGTTGAGTAGGGGAGCTGGGAGCGGAGGAGAGACTGGGACTGGCTAGCTAGTGAGAATGGGATTGGGATGAGGAGTAGGAGATTAAAGGAAGAGAACAGATTGTCTTCATTAAGGATGTTGAATGATGCTTAGCAGAATTGGATTCTATCCCTGCCTCTGCCAGAGAGTTCCTGTGTGGTGATGTGTCCTCTTTTTCTGGGTGTTCAACCTGAGTTCCTAAGGCCTGAATTGTAGAAGTGCTGAGCACTGAGAGTTGCGGTTATGGGAGTGTGACAAACTGGGAATATGTCTGTTGTTTCTTATGAATATTATATGCAGCTCAGTTTCCTTGTTCAATTGCATATTGCTGCCTGCCTGAATGCATAGAGTTAAATCAAAGGAGGCTTTAAAGGGGTTGTTGAGAGGCCAAGTAGGAAAGGTAATATAGTGACAGGATAAGACAGTCTTACAGGTACATACCTTCAAGGGATTTAAGATAACAATGACTGGGCCATCATTTGAGGAGAGAAGTTACCTAGATGGCTCCATCCAGGTTAGGATATTTTACTCTTCCCACGGCTAAGCCTGTAATCAAAGTTTTTTATTTGTGGTATGCCTAGCGTTGATGTCTAAATGCCTAATTTTTTTCTACCTGTTTTAACGCACCTTAATTTTACTCCTGCGAATGTTAGCCAGATTGCATTGCAGTGGTAGTGAACTAACAAGAAATACAGAAGTAAAGGAAAAACTCTGCATCTTTAGGATAGTGTTTGCCTGCAAACGATCTACCATAAATTTGTTGTAGAGGTCAGACATCTGTGGCAATGAATTACAGGATGCAGATAAGAAAAAATAATTTTCAGAAGGTAGAAGAATTTTGCAATGTTCTGTACTTTTCTATTACACTTTGGAAACAATACTAGACACTTTGTTTATAGCTTTCTCTTTAAAATGTATTTTTTATATGTTTAAACACTGGCAATATAGTGAATGCAACAGTGATGGCATTAATGTGTAAAATAATGTATTTATGAATAAACTTATACAAGCCGCAAAGTATGATGACAGTATTAGACTTATTGACAAAGGCAGCCATCAACCATACCGTGTTTTATTCCTTCTTATGTTTTCAATGGTGTTTGAAAGACTACTAGGACTAACTTAGTTACAAAATTACCAGAAAAATTATTTTTATTATAATTATATTTAAAATCAGACTAGAAAAGAACTTCATAGGGTAGATTTTCTTCTTGATGCACACACTTAAATTCCATACATATGATGCTCACCTCAGAAAAATATACGTACACAAATTTTGATAGGGAGTTGAGAAGGCAGGTAACTTTAAAAAAAAAAAATTTTTCCCATGGAATATATTTTTAGTGTTTTATACTTTTAAAGTAATAATATCTTAGTCTATATCTATTAATATGCTCATACACATATTGTCAGTTTCAGCTATTCTACCTTAGTTTTCTGTAGTAGTAAAGAATATTGTGAAAGGTAATAGAAAGTGGTATTTGTTTACTATTTTTACTAAAGTTAGCTGTCCTACATGTAACTCAAATTATACCTTTTTCCCGTTTATTTGAAAAGCCTTAAGTGGGGCAAAATCTCAGTTCCATCAGTTGACTGTCCCATTTTCATTACTAGACACTAATATTTACATACTTGATCGGATTTCCTATAACTGGAGACCAGAATGCACTTCGTAAGGAATTTTAAAATAACCAGTTTTTGCAAGATCTAGATACAACTTGATGCTCTTATGTTCTTTCCGTTGTCTTTGAAGCACCAGCAGCTAACAAACACTATTCCAGAACTGTGGTTGTTCCAGTTGACCTTTCTAATCATGCAGAGGCACACCTCCAATAAATGAAACAGAGCTTTGTTGGCTTGAGACCCACTAGAAATCTAGGAACAGAAACAAATTCTTAATAAAATTGAACAGTTAGGATAAATTATGCGTGGTGCAGATGTGGCCAAACTTAGCAGACTAGACTGGATCTTTAAAGTTATATGCCAGTTATAAGCCAGGATTTTTTTAAAGAAGCAACTATTAGCTTTACACTAAGATAGGTCAGCCATTCATATTCTAATGTAGGAAGTTCTGCAGGCATGGCCATGGATCAGCTGACCAAATGTCTTATAAGCCCTCTTTAATAGTACTTCCTTCCCAAATTTTCTCTTGTGTTTTTCTCTTTGCTTTCTTTTCATTTCTCATTTTAATCTTGTTAACATTTTCCTCATGAATATACATGCCACATAAGAGAGATTGCCTTATACAATGTAGTGTGTTCATTCAAATATATTCATTAGTACACACTGTTTGTACTCTGTCAAACTGTTTTTAATTCTGTATAATTTATATGCTAAAATGTAAGGATTCAGAAAAATAAAACCATGAGGTTGTACATATTCAGCCCAGTGATGACATGCATTCTCTTTCAGACCTCTATCTACAGCTCTACACGTTTTAAGTATGTGAGCTCCCAGAACTTATCCCATGATGCATTTATATTTCTATAGCTTGTTATTTGATTATTTGATAATGGTTGTTAAACCATTCATTTTATAACTGTACAAGATGTTATTCATATAGAGAAATCAAGGCGGATTATTGTTGCAGAAATAAATGGGAGTTTATATGCTTGCACAAAATAAGAATTAATATTGCCCTTTTCTGTATCTTAACAGATGCTGAAAGTGAAGAAGCTAGCTCATCTGCTCTGCCTAGCCAAGTATCTCAGCCATCATCTTCTACATATGATCCAAACATGCCAACTAGTAATTATACTGGCATACATATCCCACCTGGTGCACATGCTCCAGCCAACACTCCAGCTGAAGTACCTCATACCACAGGTATGTTGCATTTATATCCAGGAACACATATTTACTTTTACTGTGAGGTACTTTGCTATTCCATTGTAACCTCCTTTCCAGTTATATGTAAAGTATAATAAGGCTGCAATATTGTATATGTGTTAGAACACAGGCAGCTTTTATAGTGAATACTTCATAAATTACCATGTTAATCCCCATGTTTTTGGACATTTGTGACTTTCTGGAACTTTCACTTGTTGGGCTGAAACTTTCTATGACTGGTCTCAGCCTGAAAGTGATTTTGTTGTTGTTTGTTGTTGTTGTTAAAAGTTTGGCAATATAGTTTTGGTCTTTGACTGCAACGGATAGTGACAAGAATTTACGTTTCCCATTATTAACAAATATTTGTGGACAAGTAGATGAAAGTATGTACTCTATGGGCAAGTGGTGGTCAAAAAGTCTAACCAAAATGCTGAGTGTAAAGTAAGGTCTAAAAAATATATGATTGAAATATTAAAATGTAATGATTTAAATCACTGTACATCCTCAGCTGGAATATGGTGCTTAGTTCTCATGACCCATCTCAAAGAAATATAGAAGAAATAGAAGGGGCATAGAAAGGCTCCCATATGAGGAGAAATTTAAAAGATTGAAAAGAAATGTAGTTTAGAGAGCAGAGGAATAAGGGGACAGGATAGATGTATATACCAACTAGTGAATGGGATACAGAAGGTGAATTGGACACTCCCTCTTGCCATTTCTCATACAAGATCAAGAAGACCATCACTAGAATTAAAAGGCAATACGTTTATAACTGATAAAAGGAAAGACTGTTGACATTGTGCATAATTAACCTTTGGCAACACATTGCCACAAGATGTAAAAAATATATTTATATGGGTAATGGATACACTCGGTTAAAACAGAATAAGCAAAATTGTTTACCCTAAAAGATATAAAACCCTCATATTGTGGGCATAACATATCCATTCGCTGACCAAGCTAATGGTGAAAGTTCTCGTATGGGCAATTAAATCTGTTCAAATTGGTAAAAGTGCACAGAAGGGTGAGTTATTCTAATGCATCTTTGGAGCTTTGCAACTCCGTTTGAATACCTCCATTGATGCCTGGTTTATTTACTTGACCTCGTCTTCAAATCTCTCCACCTAGAAACATCATTTTCCTACATTTGGGACCGTATCTAATGGAGTGTCTTAGCCCTTCTGCTCTTCCAACAATGCTATGCTTGCTGCCCTGTTCACTGAATAGCAGCTATGAAACTGACAAGAGTGTCAATTTCACTTAGCTGCTCCACAGCAAGGAGCCTGATAGCCCTGGGAGCCCCAACTGGAACCAGGATTCTCAGAGTTGCAAGGCTCCCTGCTCCATCCGGGGTTCTACTGGCTGGCAGGCTACCTTTTGTGGTAAGGGGAGCCTGTAAGGGCTCCAGGGGTTAGAAGGCTCCCTGCCACAGAGCCTAGCAGCAACAAGAATCCTGGCTCCAGCCATAGCACCCAAGGTTGTCTCTTATCTTTCCAGTATAGCTTCTTTCCTTCTTTGTTTTTCTTTACATATTCCCATTGCAGCATGCATTGTTCTTCTGGTTGTGTCACCTGTGATTGGCTCTTTTTTAAGACTTCTCTTTCTTCACTCAGTTTCCATGTGCCTGGCTGTATCCACTCTTCTGTCCTTGATCATCTTGATCCAAGTGAAGTTATTGCAGCTTCCCAGCAGACATCTCTAAAGCAAGCCCATTGCTCCTCTATGTCATCATTTGTTACCTGCAATTCTTCAGATTCATCAGGCTGCTGGATTTTAAACTCCCTCCTTCAATCAAATATTTCTTTTCTTGTTAACTTGTCTTTTAGCTTTATTCTAACTGTTCCATTGACAAGGTAGTGGTTACTTCCTGCCTTAGAATTTGTAAAAGATCTTGCATCCTGCAGTGACCTTCTGTGCCATCTGTTTAGGCAACACAATCCAATTGTTTTTCAGCAATTCCATCATTTGATTTGCCTGGTAGTTTGTGTTTCCTGAGATGAGGGAAAAGTATCCCCACCAATGGCACAAGTTATACGTGCTGCACATCTCAATGAATCTTTTACCATTTGCTATCTGACTCTCAATTCCATGTCTATGAAATGCTCAGATCCAAGGCTGCCATTACCAACTTGGGCATTCATATCACCCATAACCAGAACTACATCATAAGCATAGACTTGGTTTAGTACATCTTGCAACTTGTTGTAAAATGCACCCTTTGCTTGTTCATCATGATCATTGGTAAGTGTGTAATGCTGGGTGGTAGTTAATTAACATGATTTGTAACACAATGTGCTCTTATAATTCATGAGTTGACTGGTTCCCATTCTTGTAGAGGTTATGTGTTGTCTTTTGGTCAAGGGGTATTCCAACTCTCTCTTCAGGAGTATCACAAATAGAGTACCATGATACCAACTGAATGGAGTATTCCACATTCAGTCCATCTCATTTGCTCCCTCTGGGAATACTATTATTGACCTGAGACTGACTCAAACTTCTTGACTCAGTTTCCCAATGAACCCACATGGTTCTCACATTCCAAGATCTGATTTTAGCTCTTAGGATATCTTGTTTCAGGTGATGAACTCCTTAACAGGTTTTGTGTACCACTGTCATACCTCCTTTTGAACTCAGTGATTCCAAAAGGCTGGGATCTCTTTCAAGCTGGCCAACCGAGACAGACTCTTGTATCTGGGTTTTTCCATAACTACAACTTTTACATACACTGGTATTAGTCTGACTCACAACCATAGGTCCATGACTCCTTATCCAATATGTACGGAGGAGCCCATACCATATATGGGGTTCCTTCATCCACCAGCCGAGGGACACAATTGGTAGTTTAGGATGCCCCAGGATAATGGCATGGTTGTAGGGTAATAAGGGGTTGTCTGCATGCGTGTGGTGGGTTTTGGTCTCACACAGAACTACCCTTATGTCAGGTGTCAGAGAAAGATTTGAGATGGAGAAATGCTGTCTCTCTCACTGAGAGCATAAGACTTAGGAGTGAAAACTGTATTTTCAAAGGAGCACAGTCCCAGATAAAAAATGTTCCCTTTCCTGATGCAACCATCATGTGAAACAACTTTTCTGTATCTCATCATGTCTCAATCCTTAACTCTTCTTCTTGACCTGAAATTCTTAACCCTCTTTGATAATAAACAAATGCTACTTCTGTTCTCTTCTCCCCCGATCCCTTTGCTTTCTCCTAGTTCCTTGTACTAATTTTCCCAAAAACTCTAAATCTGGTGACCTCCTGTTCTCATTGGACCTTTTTTTCACCCCAACTTTTCTGTACCTGTTTATGTTACTTCTATGAAATATTGTACTGAAATAGCTGTTCTTGACTACGTCTTAATGAAAGATGCTATATAGAAATATTTAAACATTTTTAGCCAACAAATTATTTTTCAGAAGTACTTTATAAATGTTTCTGAAGTTCTCCTAAAGTTTCCTTCAGTCTCAATTATTTCCAATAAAAGCCAGTTCAGGATTGTTAACACTGTAAATAACACAATTAAACCTCCTGTTAACAACTTGCTTTTTAGGTCTATAATTAAGAGTAACATAGTGTAATTCCACTGTTGTTTTGCTGATTTGCAGGTGTAACAAGTAATATCATTCAACCCACTCCACAAAATATCCCAGCTGTAGATCCTTCCCTTTACAGTGCTCAATCTGCAGGTAAGGCAATGGCATTTTTTGTTTTTGCTTATGACTTACTTTGCACAAAAAATAGTTTGAGGAGAAACAGAATCAAATTTAAGTAATGTTGACAATTCACAAATAAAAGAGTATTGCTCTTTGGGGGTAGGAACTGCTTTTCTGTGCTTGATGACATCACCTAGCACATTCAGAGTGCTAATGAAATGCAAATGTCTTAAAACCGTTAATAATACCCTGATATATAACTTTTGGCTATTACCTCATTAAATCCCCTAGCTAACTAAAGCATGGTCTCTACTTAGAACCATGTTTCTGAAAAGCCCAGGTGCTGCAAAAATTAGAGTTGGGCGATTAGATAGGTAATACTCATCCTCTGAATTGGTATTGAACTAATGAGCTATTATTGTGATAGGGACTCTGTGCTGCTATTTTTCAAATGAGATTTAGAACCATCCCAGTACAGTAAAAATGATGATTCTGGTGGTGTGGCTAAATTCCATGTTGGGTAATCACTGAACATTCCATCTACCTAAAATGGTCCTCACAGGATCAATTGAAGTTGTTATTCAATTCCTTCCTAAAATAATCACACAAAAAGACATTTCTGTACTGTCTCTGCTGCAGAATACCTGTTGTATTCCACGCCAGAGACAGCACATGTCAGTTGTAAATAATCCCTGTATGAAATTAGCTAACTTAATATAATGCCTGTCTGTGATTATCAATCACTTAGCCAAAGTTGGCTTTGAATCCAAAATATGTTTACTTATATATTTCCATCTGTCTGTGGTGTTATATTTGCACCCATTGCCATACTATTTCTCCTATTCATAAGTTCATTGTTCTCTCTGTATATACATGTGAACTAACCTTAGCGAGAAACCATACTCTGAGAAAGGTGTGGTCTGACTAGAAACCAGAATCCTCCTAGCACTGACACTCCATTGAACGAGTCCATTAATCTTTCTGCCACAGTTTTCCATCTGCAAAAGTGAGGTAGTACCAAGATAGGTTATGTTGCTGTGTAAAAGTTAGTTAGTGTTTCTGTGTGGCTTGTATAATTTTGATACTGTACTCAATAAACTAAGAGACCTATTTAAAGGTTGTGTGGTACATAATTCATTAAAATACATTTTTTCTTTGAGATATTAAAAGGCTACTTAGCAGTCTGCTCTTTGAGTATAATTAGGCTTGGAAGGATTAGATTTTTGATGGTAAATGTCAGGAAATATCAATTGACAATCTACAAACTGACAAAAAATTACCATCAATAATAATCTAAATTTATAGATAAGCAAAGTAAAAAAAATGCTGCTTGAGAACTTATTAGAGTTTGATTTAAGGGTACTTACTTCGTATATTTTGATGATATTGACAGATTTTGTTTTAACAATATTAAAGCTTTAACTTTTTGGATCTCAGGGTCTACTGTCATTAAAAATTATTATTTGATTCCCCCATTAATTTCCCACATCGGTGTGAACTTAAATTGATAAAAATAAAAGAAGCTTTAAAATAAACATTGGCTGCTTCTGCTCCGCCCCCCCAGCTAGAGTGTCTGTCTAGCTCCTCCCTGTAATTTTCCCGAAATGCAGGAGTGAGCGTCAATGTCTTAGCTATGGCTGCACTAGAGATATTACAGCAGCACAGCTGAACCAATGAAGTTGCGCTGCTGTAAGCTTTCGAATGTAGCCGCTGTAAACCGATGGGAAAGCGCTCTCCTTTCAGGTTAATTACTCCAGCCCCCACAACCAGTGGTAGCTATGTTGGTGGGAGAAGCTCTCCCACCAACATAGCATTGTCCATACCAACGCTTAGGTCGGTGTAACTTACGTCGCTCATGGGGGTGGCTTTTTCACACTGCTGAGTGACGTAAGTTATACTGACATAAGTGGTAGTGTAGACGTAGCTTAGGCTTAGTGTCTGTGAAAGTTCTGACTCCTACAGTCAAACATCGCCCAACTGGTTGACAGTTTCATTGTACAAATAAGCCAGAACTGTGTGGCAACTTCGTACAGCACCTGCATGCATTAGTTCAATGCAGTTTAGTCATTGTTTTTGATAGCACTAAATTTCATTACATTTATTCACCGGTTACATGATGTTTTATGTAAACTTTGTATGCGCCCATAAGCTTTTTTTGCCAATGACGTAGTGTAGTAAAGCCACCTGTACCTTCTTGTACAAGTGATCCTATTTGGAATTAATAACCATTTTGGTTTTCCGCCCACAAAATAGAAATAATAATTACACATTTAAGATGACTAAATGTAAATGAATACATCTAGGAAGAAAGAATGTAGGCTATTCTTACATGATGGAGGACTTTATCCTGAGAAGCAGTGACTCTGAGGAGAAAAAATAAAGATTAGGGAGTTGTGGTGGAAATCAGCTGAACATGAGCTCCCAGTGTGACGCTGTGGCAAAAGGGATAATGGAATCCTTGGGTGCATAAACGGGAATCTCAAGAAAGAGTAGAGAGATTACTTTGGCACTGTTGTGACCGCTGCCAGAATACTGTCTAATTCTGGTGCCCACCATTCAAGAAGGATGCTGATAAATTGGAGATGATTCAGAGAAAAGCCACAAGTTTGATTAAAGAATTAGACAACAAGCTCTGTCAATTTAGCTTAACAAGGAGGAGGTGAAGGAGTGAATTGATTATGGTCTATATGAACCTACGGGGGAACAAATGGGCTCTCTCTGATCTAGCAGAGAAAGATATAACATGATCCAGTGGCTGGAAGTTGAAGCTAGACAAATTCAGACTGGAAATATGACGTACATGTTTAACAGTGAGAGTAATGAACAATTGGAACAAAATAGCGGATTCTCCATCACTGGCAATTTTAAAATCAAGATTGGAATTCTTTTTTCTTTCATGAGTGTTTGCTCGCGTCAATTCCATTCTAGGTGTGTGTGCACCCTGTGCGTGGCTGTCAGAGATTTTTGCCTTAGCAGTACCCGTAGGGCGGGCTGTGGCACCCTTAGAGTGCTGCACTCATGCTGCGGTATATCAGGCGCCCTCAGCGCACGCCCTCTCAGTTCCTTCTTACCGCCTGTGGTGGTCAGTCAGAGCACCTGTCTTGCTTGACAAGAGTTAACGGTTTTCTTCCCTTGGACTCCATGCCTTTGGGCCTCGTGTATATTGTTGATAGTGTTAAGTAGTTGTTAAGTGTTAGTTAATAGGGTCCCAGCGGGGACTTTATCCCAGGCCAGGCATGCCCCGTGCTCCTGGGTTTAAGACCTGCTTGGGCTGCAGCAGGCCTATGCCTGTGAGTGACCCCTCTAACAGCTGCCTTAAGTGCTTGGGGGAGTCACACATCAAGGAGCATTGCCAGATCTGCAAGAACTTTCAGTCCCGCACCCAAAAGGAGAGGGATATTCACCTCAGGGCTCTCCTGATGGAGTCCGCTCTCCGCCCGGCTTCCGAGCCTTCCACACAAGCCACACCGAGCATCAGACGGGCTCTGACCTTCTCATTGATATCCATTCCCTAAGTCAGCGCAATTATTCATTGCTGTTGCAGACAGGATGAAGGGTTGCCCGGTGTCAGCCAGAGAATCTTGTCTTGGATCACGGCCTGCATCCGCTACTGCTACAAGCTGGCGAAGGTGCCTCCGCTGGCAATCATGATAGCTCATTCAACTAGAGTGCAAGCGTCTTTGGCGGCCTTTTCTGTCGATTCAAGAAATTTGTCTGGCCGCCATTTGGTCATCCGTTCATACGTTTGCGTCACACTATGCACTGACTCAGCAGGCGCGAGACAACGCTGGCATTGGCAGAGTGTGCTACGAGCTGCACGACTGTGAACTCCAAGCCCACCTCCATTGATACTGCTTGCGAGTCACCTAGAATGGAATCGACATGAGCAAGCACTGGAAGAAGAAAAAACGGGTACCTACCTTTTGTAACTCTTGTTCTTCGAGATGTGTTGCTCATGTCCATTCCATTACCCGCCCTCCTGCCCCTCTGTTGGAGTTCTTGGCAAGAAGGAACTGAGATGGCGTGGGTCGGTGGTGCCTGATATATTGTGGCATGAGCGCAGCACTCTAGAGGGCGCCACAGCAGGCTCTACAGGTACTGCTAAGGCAAAAATCTCTGACAGACGTGCATGTGAGCGCACGCATACCTAGAATGGAATGGACATGAGCAACACATCTCAAGGAACAACAGTTACGAAAGGGGGGTAACCATTTTTTCTCAGTTTTAAAACAGATATGTTCTAGGAGGAATTATTTTGGGGAAGTTCTGTGGTCTGTGTTATACACGAGAGCAGACTAGATGATCACAGTGGTCTCTTCTGGCCTTGGAATCTGTGAATCTATTAATTTAAATGATATAGTAAAAAAAATTCAGTTACATTTTGAATATCTTAACTGTTTCTTTTTAATAGGAAAAGAAATTTTCACTCCTTTAAATAATTATGGTTCCAATTAGTGCATTGTTCATATATTTAAAGAATGGTTAAAGTACTGCTAACACATACTAATAATTTTAATTACCGTCACAGCTTTGATTTTCTATAGACTATATCTAAGGCCTTGCCTACACACACAGTGCACTGGTTTCATTAAAACTGTGGTTTTAAACCAATTTATTTAAACTTGTCCAAGTTGTGAGTACCAATTTAAATTAAACAATAAATCGGATATTATGTAAAATATCAATTGTTTTTCTTTCAAAAACTGCTTTCCTTTCTCACTACATGATTTTCTTAACCCTCCTCAAAATGCCCTTCAATTTCTGCATCATGTTCCTAATTGCTGAGCTGAAAGAATCATAGCTGGTGGAAGTTAGGTTAGATTGCAAATGACTATTAAATTTCAGTAATGAATATAACTACTATACTAATATTATTTTTGGATCAATACAGAGTCCAGTTTATTTCAGGATTGGTACAGCATAGCTTTTCCCATGTGTCAATATTTTTCTTGCCTTTAAATTATATAGGTTGAAATTAATTAGTTACTAAATGGACAGGCCTTCTAAATGACAGCTTTGAAATAACTACAAATATTGTAGTTTTTCTCCACATCATTTCCAAGTAAATACTTTATTAAAGTATTTCAGGAAAATTACAGTTGACATTTTTCTATACTCTTTCTCCATTGTGAGCTGCTGACTTTAATAGGAGCTGAGGCTGCTCGGCACCGTATAGAATGAAGCCCTGACTGGGTAAACTTTGGTTTATAAATTAAAATTGCTAGAACCTTTTTCTAAAGTGTTGATATGGTGATATCTGAAGGAGGCATCATAAAAAATAAGACTTTATGCCAACAAAACATTAATAGAACTGGTGCTGTAAAAATAAGATTAGGTTGGTTAATTTAGGCTTCCTTCCAGTAAATTAGTTGAATACTGGAATGATGCCTTGTCTGTTTTCTAAAGAATGACTTTCTAGTTTCTTTTGGCATCATAATATGAAGGAAAAAATGTCTAAGGGGAACTTGTTCTTCTTTTACTTTTCATACATATAGCCCAGTGTGGTGATGGAATTCAGCCCAACTGGTTTGACTCAGTTAAATGTCACTTAGGCCATGAAATATGGACAAATATATACATACCATGTATGTACGAGTATATTTTAAAAAAAGGCGTAAACTGGCTCATCTGATTCACTAAAGTACACTGCCGTCATACAGTAATCGTACAGGTTTGACAGGTGCCAGATGCCAGAATATTCAACAGCTATTCTGTCTCAGGCTTTATATTTTGAAGATGAAAGTAGGTGCAGGTATGGAGTGTTTTCATTTTGGATAAAATTGAACCTCAAGAGCTTCTTTCCTGGTCATATGCTGTTTGTTTTGGAGGGCTGGTTGTTTCACTGACATGCTTTTACTGGTGAATCTCAATAATACTAAATGTTTCCGCACTGTACAACAGTGGTAATTATCATCTGGATTTGGCTGTTTTGTGCATGCTGATTTCTTGCCATATAACAAAATTGAACCCAAAAGGCTCTCATTTTATAATTTGCTTTGATTGGCTGATATGTTGTCCATCTATAGTAATATAGATACTTAAATCATTATTTAACTTAATCATCTGAAAAATCATTGGTAATTATTCATCCAGGACATATGAATCAGATTCAAATAAGGTTAAACTGAAGTTAAAAATTTTAAAACAAGCTTTAAAAATTGTATATAGATTTTGCCCACTAAACTATTTCTATCAATTGACAAACTAAAAATCTGTACTGTAGATTTAACTTCTTTAAGCAGAATACAGGAACCATAAAATGTATTTTCCTGGGGAAATGGAGTAGTAATAATAATAATTAATAATACCTAGCTATTATTTGAAAATTAACAAAGATATTTAGTTTTTAATATTTACAGTTTTACATTTTTTTATTGGCCCAAAATCAGCTGCCTAAAAGTGGAAAAATGGATTATGAAGTAAACACATAATATCTACACAGTTCATGAGTTTCAGAAAAGGAGATCTGGCTGAACAGAACTGTACAGGATAAAATTCATAAAAATATGTTTATATTCATGTTTAAACATTCAAAGAATTAAGTTTACAATGTCTGAGTTTAAACAGGTTTTCTGTTATTAAAACCCCCATCATATAAGAAATGAATGCTAAATAAATATTCATTTTAAATAGTAAAATATTATGACCTGTTATAATAGGTGTTATGGGAGCCCTGGCTTAAATAAATTCATATTAACGTCCAATATAACACATCGTTTTTAAACAAAAATTTTCTGATGAATATGCCAAAGTAGATCCCTAAGGACCACCATTTTTCACCTTGAGTAGCACTGATAGAAAGTGGGATTATTTACAGGGTAAAATATACTATTCATTATGAGTACAGGTTTCAGAATCTGGCCCTAAATTATATGGCTTACGTGGGCTTTAGCCTTAACTTTCATTGACTTGGTTAAGCCCTTGATGCAATGCATTTAAGCACATGCTTAACTTTAAGCATATCAGTGGGACTATTCACATGCTGGTCTGCTGAATCAGGGTTTACGTCTCCAACATTTTTTTTGAAAAGTAGGAGTGTGTGTGTGTGTGTGTGTTTGAGAAGTTTATACAGATCAATGTTTGGGTTTGTTATAAGAAAGCTTTTGGCTGGTGTTTGTCAGAATTACAAAGATAGGTGAAGAACAGGAGTACTTGTGGCACCTTAGAGACTAACAAATTTATTAGAGCATAAGCTTTCGTGGACTACAGCCCACTTCTTCGGATGCATATAGAATGGAACATATAATGAGGAGAATTAATAGAGCAATCTTGCTTTCTCTGATTACATAAAACTGAAAATATTGCAGATATGTTGATAATATTCGGACAAATGCTTTAGTCTGTTTCTCAGTAGGTAAAAGTAGAAATGTAGTATTTGTGCAAATATCTCAATAGCGGATGTTTCTGTATCTGGAAGATTATACAGATAGGAAGAGAATGGCTTCAGCTGTGAGTGTATTATTCCATGCTGAGAGTAAAACAGTTACACAATAAACACATAAGCCACTGTCCTTGTTTCATGCAGGTTGTAACATGATTACAGTTAACTTACTGTAGTTTGAAAGCTCTTCTGAGCTACCTTAGATAAAGGGCAGATCTTTCTCAAAGGTATTGGTTTACTCATAAAAGGCACTGGATCACATAAATGTCCAGATTTTGAAGGTCCCCATATAATATTAGAATGACACCAAAGAAACTGAGAATTATACATAAAAATGAACTTAAAATAACGGAGTAGGACCAGCACTTCTTCTCATGCTCTTTGTTAATATAAACAGACTATTTCAAACATTTTAAGTAAAGCATTATGCTTGATCTGAGATAAAGTCCTGAATTTTCTTATATTTTTACTTTTTAATTACCTTGTTTTTGCAGGGGAAGTCCGTTTGACACCAGAGGACTTTGCCAGAGCTCAGAAATATTGCAAATATGCTGGCAGTGCTTTGCAGTATGAAGATGTGAGCACTGCTGTGCAGAATCTACAGAAGGCCCTCAAGTTACTGACTACAGGCAGAGAATGATGCCTTTGTCCAACAGATTCATGTCTTTTGCCTAAAGAACTAACAATCTATTACTTTACCTTCTGCCTATCAGGGGCACAGTTACATGAAAGCTCTCAATTCCATTGACCATGACAATGAAATCTGTGTCTCAGTATCAGATCCCTGATGTAGCACTAATCAGCAAGCTCAACCAGTTTTCATTTTCCACACAGTGGAACTGGAAACATGTGGATGCAGTGATGTGATCAAGATACTGGAGAATGCACTCTGAACACTGCTTAAGAGTTAGAATTAATGCTACAATATTTAGAATGTTTAAGGAAAAACATGGAATCTCTCTTTACCATTTTGGAAAAACAAAGTAATATGCTCTACTAGTATTGAGTCTGAATTTATCACTGTTAATAAACTTTAAAATGAAAAATGGCTTTGGGACTGGAAATAAAAATTAGGGCTTTTCTACTGAAATTTAGATAGCAGGAGTGTGGGGCCAGATGGATCATGAAATGATCTTAATGTACATCCAGAAAAGTCCTTTTTAAAAAATACAACTAAATTGTTTTGGTATTATCTGAGACTAAGTTAAAGGTGGGAGGCTTGAAAAGAAGAATACTGAGATTTAATTGATAATTTATTGCACTGGAACATCCATTTCTTGAAGCTTTGGGCAAAGACATTTAGATGCTCCTCTTCCCCTCCCTCCCCTTCCCCCCACCCCCACGCACATGTGTGAACTGCTACATATTGGTTTTGGTAACTGATTCTTACTCATTTTGCATGGGCAATTTAAATTTTATATATTAAGGATGGTTAAAAGAAGGTAGTACTAGTGTTAACTAGAGATGAGCCCAAAGCCCAGATGCTGACAGCGTGGATTTAAGCTTCACAGCTGCCCCATTTCTTTCACCAACCAAATGACTGGACTTTGACACCTTCATAGTCTCTGTTTAGATCCAAACTTTGCAGCTGAGGTTCATCTCTAATGTTAGTGCAACAGAGTATCCTCCCCTGCTTGCTTTCTGTGGAGATTTGGGGGATTCTAGAATTGATTAAAATATTTTGGAATTTGAACTCTGAACACTTTATGAGCTGTGTTCTGGGGAATTATGGAGCTATTGATTGTTAAAACTGCATCCATGCTGTATAAAAATAAATGAATAAAAGATTCTTAAATTAGTATGACAGCCTTAAATGAGTACACTATAGAGTTTGTCTATTTGTATAATACATCTTTGAATATCAGTGAAACCTGATAGACGTCATTCTTTACAAAATACCAACTCAGATGTGCACACCTGTTCATGCCTATGCTATTTTCCAGGGATGGAAATATAGCTGATATTTAAAGTACATAAAAGCAGCCCAATGGTATGTAAAATCTGGTGCACAAAGCACATCCAGTTAAGACTGGAAGCTCTGTTCAACAGCATGTTTGAAAAGGTAATGTGATCATTTGTAATGTATTCTTAAGCATTTTAACGGAGTACAAATTAATTCATAAAATAAGTTCATTCTTACATTTTCCCATTATGGGATAGAATCCCAACTTAGACAATGTTTGTCTGTTTAAGGGACATTGTTGCAAGTTTAGAACAAACAATTCTGAAACATGACTGACAATAACTTTCTGTAGCTCTCGGCAATGAGCTCATGGTTCATTATAGTACTTCAGGTCAGAGATGCTTCAGTTTGCTGAACAAGCCCTTCTCACCATCATACTAAACTACTGGTAAATTCTTCCATGTATATATTATGAAGGGGTTTTATTGTCACTAGAAAAGCTGGATTTTAAGAAAAATGATACGTGGAATTATCGACCTAGAGAAACCTGTTGCAATCTAGAAATAACTGTAAAAGTGTACAATTTGGTATAGCACTTTTCATCTTAGGATCACACAGCTACTTATAAATATTAAAGAATAAAGCCCCAGAGTACCCCGGGGAAGAAGCTAAGTTTTACTAGCTGTCGGATTTATAAATTAAGTAAATGTTACGCTTTGTTCTAATAATGTTTCTCAAACGAGTACAGTGTTAATCGGGGCTTTTAAAATTAAAAATAAGTTTTCTCTTGGAAGAATTTAGTGACCCAGTGCAATGGATTAGAAGGAAATAATTGAGTAGAACTATACACTGAATTTATAGGTCGCTCAAGGAGAAGGACTGGCTGCTGGTTACAAGTAATATGTTAAGTCTCCAAGGAGCATCATTAGTACAGCAGCCACAGGCAGTTCCATCGGGGCAGCAGTTGCAGCATCTAGCTTTTCCCACCAGATGAAAATTTCAGGGTGATGTCTGCGAATGGGATGGAAATTTAAAATGAGTTGAACTAACAGGTTTCCAAAGCTGTTTGCGAGGGTCTCAGTAGCATTTTTTCTTAAATCAAACTGCTTGTATGGATTTTCCCCCACCCCCCCTTAGGAAATCCTCTAGCATTCTGTTGCCTGTGAATTCAAAACTGAACTCCAAAACAGTCTTTTTATGTTTTTAAACAGATCAAAGCATTTTATAGTACCAAAAAAGGTCTTCCCTTTTCAAGGACTTATTTTTAATTAGCTATTGTTGACAACACAGCTACTACAGATATTTCAGTGTGCTGCTGGCACACTACCTTTTTTCATCTACAAATAACCAAATTCTGTGTGCCATTCCCATTGACTTCATTAGAGGTTGTGTTGCATCCATGTAACTGAAGGCAGAATTTGGCCCACCTATGTTCAGCCAAAAGAAAAAGATATTTAAAAATCAATGTTTGTAATAAACATTTTGCTCTATGAATAAATAATTTTCCATTTAGTGCTTCTCATCCAAACAGATGAACTTTGAATTTATGAATATTCCACTGAACTAAGGCCATTTCTGGGATTAGCTTAATATGGCAGCTTTTTCAAAAGTTTACATTAATGTTATGCAACAGTTCAGGAGCAGTGAAGTTGTTATATCCAGCTGATGCAGGGAGCATTTAAGTAAGTAGAATGTAATTAACCTAATTGGAGTTTGGCACAGGCAATGAAACGAGCAGTCTTGATCTTAAGTAGCATGGGAGCTTTTAATAAGTGTTCATGAACTCATTTTACATTGTCTCTGAAAGGTGATACCTCCACCCACAGCTCCCTCTAACACTGTGCCGGGAATTAGTTTAATACTGACTCAACCAGGAGTGTCACTTGCTGAGTCATACACCATTGCCTGCAAGTATAAATCTGGGGACTCCATCCACATACCAGTCAAGCGTTACCCTGCTTAGCTTGTGCAAACTGAACCCACAGTCTAAGGAGTGTAGAAAACAAATAGTGCCTTGCGTGAACTATGTTCATTTTTGCTATTAATAACTTTCAGATAAATACATTTATTAAAAGGTTTTAATTAGTATTAATTTTATGCATAGGTATATCTCTAGCACTGATTTTCTTAATACTTTCAGAGTTCTAAGTTTTAAACTTCCACCTGTCCTGTAGGTAGGAAAAGTGTCTTGCAGTAGTTGTAGTTCAGGTTCTGTGGAATTCACCTGCAAGGCAAGAAATCCTTTGCATGATACAGTGGGAACCCTTAAGAAGTGCATCTGTTTTGAAAGACTACCAATTCTGGAGAGAGTCCATTAAAATTGCTGCAATCATTCCAATTGATGGAATGTTTCAAGGATGACCAGTGTCGGTGAAATTTTATAGAGTCACATGTAACCTTTATATTGAAATATTTCCACTAATATTAAGTTGTTAAAGATAAGGGTGCAGTAACACCCAATTTAGTTTTCAGGTTTGAGCCTCTAGGTCAGTTACAGAAATTTTATATAGTAAAGGACCACAAGGCAGCACTTTGAATGATAAAACCAAACTTTATTAAAGAAAAAAGTTAAGCAAACAGGCATGCAATTATTACTTGCACAATACTACAATAATACGTACACTCAAAGATGAAAGTGTATCAGTGAGTGATCAGTCCACTGACAACAGAATGAAGTACAGCCTTATAATTCTGTTCCCTTTTGACATTAATTGGAGCTCTCTCCAAATTAACAAAACTACTCCTTTTATAATCCAGTGTAATACTAATTAACATTAAACTGTGTCTAACCATAATTATATTTCTACCACCTCTTTTTGGCTTTTTACATTACTCATTATTTAAATTAACAACAGCACCATTTGAGCCTGCTGGGAGGCTTCCTGGATGATTTTATATACCATGTTATATTACTGTCTCCTTGGACATCCCTGGCCAGTCAGATACATGATTAAAATTAGGGGCCAATGAATAATGCATTATGCAGCTGCATAGTTTACAGATTTTAGCAAATTGATGCATAAATCTATAAAAGTGTTACCCCTTCTGCTCACTTGCCAAGGCCCAAATGTGAGGTGCAGTGCCTGGCAGGTGAAAGAGGGACACAAAATATTAAGCATACAAGAAATTTAAAGTGCTGTGTGATTGCTTCCTTGGGTTTAAACATTTTCTATCACCTGTATTCCCTCATTCTGTGTTCCTGATGTAAATAACTTTAAACAATAAGTGCAAGAAGCCAGCAAACTTATGTGGACTATAGGTAACTTTGGGAATAAAATGAGTGATGTCCCTTGAAATTGAGCATAGTTGACAGATATTGGGAATCTTTGAGTTTTGAAACTTTAAATTCTGCCAGAAACCACAATGCTATGAGAGCTTCTGATGCCATCTGCCTCTGCTGATAGAAATTATAACTTTTGAGTGAGGTTTAAAACTTGACTCTCAGAGGTTGCCAGTTCTGTAAGATATTTGAGAATTGAATTAGTTCCATGAGGCTCCATATGATTCTTTCTACTCACACCAAATACAACCTTATTACATCCTTCCCTAAGAAATACACTTAAAGCTAGTGAGTTATAAGCTGCACTAGGAAAGCTTGTAATTCATAGATCACCACTGATTAAATGCAGGTTTTATTAAAGAGAGTAAAGCATTTGGCTCTCGAGGATGAGACAGGCATGGCCATCAAGACTTCGAATTCCAATCCTAAATCTGACACTAACTTGAGTGATTTGGGGCGAGTCACTTAACTTGTCCTTGCCTCAATTATCTCATCTGAATGGGGATATGTATGCTTACCACATCACAAAACTGTCCAGAATTATTTACTGGTAGTTTAACATTGGCACACTGCTTTGAAAATATAAAGCACTGTATAAGGATTAAATTGAGTACACTTGAATCTAGCACCATAAAAGTCTCTGCTCTTTGACAATATAAAATGTCTTTTTAAAGACTTTTAGCATGAGTCTATCGGAGTAAATGCCTAAGCTTGGTTAACAATCTAAGAACAATTTTTAATGTAAGAACACTACTGGGCATTGTTACTACATGTTTAATCATCACTAATCTTACTGATTTCGGCAGCATGTATTCCAAATACATTGTCACTTCCCTCACTGTTTACTGTTTGGATTGTTCCTTCCCACGGCATACGCACAACACAAAATGTAACAACTGCTGAGGGTTTAATTTATTTTCCAATCAAATGCCAAAGCCTTTGGTTTTATTACCTCATGCTCTCCACGAAGGTGCGCGAGAGAGGCTTAATCTCAAAAGATCAGAGGTGAGATAGCAGGCTCAACAACTGATGGAAAAGTTTGTAAAAATGTAAAGGCTGGAAGCAGAAAAAGCTGCCAGATTTTCTTTCCTAACCCCCTTCTTCCTCCTTCCCCCAATAATATAGACATGCTCATTACAGAATACAGACGAGGTCCACACCATGAAGAATTTACAAGCTACTGCAGCAAGAAAAAAATACGATGTGACGAAGTGAGGGAGGGTACGATGAGGTTTTATTTATGCAACAATTGCATCAACATCTACAGAAGATGTGGATTTTAAGGAAGGGATTTGAAGAGGTAGAGGGAAAGAAAAGTGGCAGACAAGAAATGACCCTTCCCGATGTAAGGAACAGCAGCAGTGGCGTCAATCTCTTTTAGGGTGATCAGATGTCCCAAGTTTATAGGGACAGTCCCAATTTTGGGGTCTTTTTCTTATATAGGCTCTTATATATTACCCCCACCCCCATCTCGATTTTTTACATTTGCTGTCTGGTCACCCCTAATCTATTCGTAGGGAGGTGAATTCCAGTCATCTCCCCCCACACACACACCCCTCAGCAGGGACACCATTCTTGTCCGTGCTTGTCCTCTCCCTCCCCCCACCCCCCCATCTTCCTCCCACAGCAATCGCTATCTCCCTCAGCCAGGGAGTCTCTCTTACTATAGAATGCGTGAGTCAGTGCCACCAGGGAGTGGAGTTTTCAGCAGACTTCCCTATGCTCTGCCACACAGGATCAGACTTCCTGTGCATCAGGTCACAATCAATTTGAGTGGCACTGCGACCCCATGCACCACGTTGCAACACCACTCGCTGAAGTTTGACCCAGTTCCTCCTCCAGAGGGTGACTAGTGGTATTGCAACCACACAGCTTGAGCAATGCTCCCAACTGCCAGCTGCACTGATTTAGTATGGGACCACTGCTTAAAAGTGGTCAGGCCACGGCCCCCCAGCTGTTCTCCAACATGCACATGTGGGAAGCTTAGAGAGTATTCTGAGGTTCAAGTTTGGGCTCACCTTCCAGTCCATAAAGATACTTTGATCTCAGCACACAAATGTAAAGGAGTGTAAATCACATTAAATATACCTTCAGTATAACAAAAAAGAGCAAGTAAATTGGAAAGCACCATTTTGACAATTAGCTGATGTAAAGTATGGCTGAAAGAATGTCTTCTCAAAATTAAAAAAAGGCTCCCCTCAAAAACACGGGAAAACATTTTAAGAAATTAGTCAGTAGTTGTAAATCATTAAACTGTTAGCTAGTAAAGTAAATAATAATAATACAAAAAATTACAGCACCATGGAAACATGCTGGTTTCCTGTGCTTTCTATCTGCAAAGTTCTTAGATTCCAAGGGCAGAAGAGACCATTGTGATCATCTTGTCTGACCTCCTGCAAAACACAGGCCATGCAACATTCCCAGAATAATTCCCGGAGTATCTCTCTCAGAAAAACGTCAAGTTGATTATTTGAGTTTTGATTATGCAAAATCAACAGGGTCCCTTCTGAGAAGGATGGTTAAAATGATGCCCTGCACTGAGGGTATGTCTACACTGCAGCTTGGAGGTGTGGGCTAACTGCATGAGTCAAATCCCACCTGACTCCCCTGGGTCCGAACTTTGGTGGTTAGCCCAAGCCATCCCCCCCAGCCACAGCATCCACACTGCTAGTTTTAGAGCACTAGCTTGAGTGAAGCTAGAATGAGTCTGTCAACCCATGCTGGAAATGAGATTTCACAGCTGCAGTGTAGAGCAACCCTGAGAGACACGAGTGCCATGCTATCTGTATTGCATATGATGTCAGGAATACCTAAAAAGTGCCTTGACAATGTCTTTAATAGACACCTTCATGCTAGGGCTGTCAAGCGATTAAAAAATTAATCACGATTAATCGCACTATAAACAATAGTAGAATACCATTTATTGAAATATTTTGATTCAAATAGATTATTTCAATTACAACACAGAATACAAAGTGTACAATGCTCACTTTGTATTTATTTTTGATTACAAGTATTTTCACTGTATAAAAACAAAAGAAATAGTATTTTTTCAATTCCCCTAATTCAAGTACTGTAGTGCAATCTCTTTATCATGAAAGTTGAACTTACAAATGTAGAATTATGTACTAAAAAAACTGCATTCAAAAATAAAATAATGTAAAATTTTAGAGCCACTCAGTCCTGATTGTTCAGCCAATCGCTCAGACAAACGAGTTTGGTTACATTTGCAGGAGATAATGCTGCCCGCTTCTTGTTTACAACATCACCTGAAAGTGAGAACAGGCGTTCGCATGGCACTATTGTAACTGGTATCACAAGAGATTTACATGCCAGATGCACTAAAGATTCAAATGTCCCTTCATGCTTCAACCACCATTCCAGAGGACATGCATCCATGTTGATGACAGGTTCTGCTCGATAATGATCCAAAGCAGTGTGGACCGACACATGTTCATTTTCATCATCTAAGTCAGATGCCACCAACAGAAGGTTGATTTTCTTTTTTGGTGGTTCGGGTTCTGTAGTTTCTGCATCAAAATGTTGCTCTTTTAAGATTTCTGAAAGCATACTCCATTCTCATACCTCTCAGATTTTGGAAGGCACTTCAGATTCTTAAACAGTGGGTTGAATGCTGTAGCTATTTTTAGAAATCTCACATTGGTACCTTCTTTGTATTTTGTTAAATCTGCAGGGACAGTGTTTGTAAATCAAACATGCGCTGGGTCATCATCCAAGACTGCTATAACATGAAATATATGGCAGAATGTGGGTAAAACAGAACATGAGACATACAATTCTCCCCCAAGGAGTTCAGTCACAAATTTAGTTAACACATTATTTTTTTAATGAGCATCATCAGCATGGAAACATGTCCTCTGGAATGGTGACCGAAGCATGAAGGGGCATACAAATGTTTAGCATATCTGGCACATAAATACCTTGCAATGCCAGCTACAAAAGTGCCATTTGAACATGTGTTCTCACTTTCAGGTGAGGTTGTAAATAAGAAGCAGGCAGCAGTATCTCCTATAAATGTAAACAAACCTGTTTGTCTTGGTGATTGGCTGAACAAGAAGTAGGACTGAGTGGACTTGTAGACTCTTGAGTTTTACATTGTTTTGTTTTTGAGTGCAGGTATGTAACAAAAAAAATCTACATTTGTAAATTACACTTTCACAATAGAGATTGCACTACAGTACTTGTATGAGGTGAACTGAAAAATACTATTACTTTTGTTTATCATTTGTACAATGCAAATATTTAATAAAAATGATATAAAGTGAGCATTGTACACTTTGTATTCTGTGTTGTAATAGAAATCAATATATTTAAAAATGTAGAAAAACATCAAAAATATGTAATAAATTTCAATTGGTATTCTATTGTTTAACAGAACAATTAATCGTGATTAATTTTTTGAGTTAATCATGTGAGTTAATTGCAATTAATCGACAGCCCTAATTCATGCCCAATCCTGCAAATCTTACTGCTAGTATGGCAGTTTATTAATAGTTCATTTCTGAGGCACAATGGGGATGAAAATATAGGGAATATCTATCCACCCATGTGAGTAAGGGTTTGCAGGACCAGGCCCGTATTTGGCAGGTTGCATACAATAGATTATTTCAGACTCATCATAGCCAGGAAGTGTATTGAAATCTTGGGTGAAGTTCCTTATTTTAATGTAGATATTAACAACAAATTTGTATTTTCAAAACATGCATGCAACTACTCACGGTCACTGCGTTTTAACTCACTGGCCCTTTGATAATAGAAGCTCTACACACAGTAGGCCTCCATCCTGCAAACACCTCTAGAAGTAACTTAGCCCAGGTGAATAGTCCTATTGAACTCAATGGGACTGCTCGTGTTGTGAAAGTGTTCGCAGGATGGGGGCCTAACGTTCACAAGAGGCAGATTACTTTTGTGTAATGAAATATATCTGGACTAGTGACAAAGAGCTTTTTGGTGCCAGATCCATTGTGTTGCCAGTCCTTCCACTGTGCAGGCTCTCATTTAATACCTATCTTTAAACACCATAACACTGAGGCCGAGGCCTTCACTTTTCTTTCATTTGTGACTATTTCTTACTAGAAAGTGCTGTGTACTTCTGACACTTTGTAATAAATAATCAAGATAATCTTTTTTCCCAGTTTATCTAAACTCCACTAGATTTTCCAAGAAGACGAAGACTTCGCTGCCTTAAATGTTTTTGAAGTTGCGTGGATGTATCAAGATACCTTTTCATGGGTAATCTGACTGTGCCAAATTTTGCTGTCAAGGACCATGCAACATAGGATAAGATGATTTTATACAATATGTTAATTCTGCTGCCAAAGGTGCTGTCATTTCACTCTTACTGATTCCTAGGATGAGATTTAATTAAAAGAGCAGAGAGAAAAAATAAATGAAAATAGAGGACAGTGCTATTAATTTTTGCTGGTAGGAGTCCTGCAGCTCAGCAAAAGAACATATACTGAATGTACTGGCACTAAAAAGCCTTTATTGATGAAGTGGGTCTCCACAGCTATCCTCCTTTCCAGCCAAACTCTGGGGAATGTACAATAACAAGACTTCATTTTGGAATGTTTGCTCAGCGCAGGAATTTCTAAAGGAAGATGGATGGAAAAAAAGAAACTAAACCCAGATTCTAAAGTTGAGCCATGTATGAAAGTGCAGCCAGTTTCATCTTTCATAACCTATATCCTGACCTGTGTCTAGGAAATGTACTGTTAGTAGATCTCAATATAATCAAAATGTATGTTTTCCCTCACCTGTCTTTTTAATTTCTCCTCTGTCAAATATTGGACTTCCCTCCCTCCCTCCTTCCTTCCTTCCTTTTTGTATGCTCTCTGTTAGTTATTTTATTGAATGTTTCATTTATTTTTCTGCCATGTGGACATTTTAATAAGAAGAAGATGCACTGTAATTTTATATGTGTCAACAGAATTGGTATTTTTCAGTGTAATGAATATGTTTGTCTCTTGCTAGAAATAATAGAAAACAGATGTTCTGTATGTTTGGAATTTCAAAACAATAAAATATATGGAGGGAAAAGCTGCCTGAGCAAAACCCATGTGTGATGTAATTCTATCAAACACAATGGATTAACACCAGGGATTAATTTGTTTTTGGAAACATATCCAGAATAAGAGAGAACTCCACAGATACATTTATATGAAGAACAACTTCTACAAAGGTGAAAGACTCAGACATCTCAACTGCTGCTTTTTAAATCTCATTTTACAGTGGACACATAGGAAAATTAAAGGTTTTAGAATCTGATTTAACTTGGAGGTGAGGGGTGGAGAATGATTTATTTGTGACTTTGTAGTTGGCTCCATAGGCATTTAAACATGTGGCAAAACTTTACTTAGTGGCTTCAAAAGAATTAGCACAATATACGCATGACTTTTTGTCTGGTATTGAACTTTGTTTAATTACACCACATTACTCTAAGTGGCTGGTAGTAATTTGTGAAATAGCATGCATAAACAACGCACACATTTCAAGAACTCATTTAACCTAAAATGCACAGCTCTCACTGTAAGGGTTCTATAGATTTACATAAATCCAACTTTTAAGTGGTTTCCCCCACCCACCCCCCAGCTCTGACCACAGCATGTTTGTCACCCAACAAGAGAGGAATGTAACAAACTTGGTCAGAATTCTTCTGGTACAGAGTCTAATACATGAACTTTGGCTTCCAGCTTATCTGCGTGTGAGATTATATCAGACCTTCAGCAGTTTCATTTGTCAGCCTTTTTGCTTCAGGTAAGAAGAGGTTAGGACCAGAAAATCTTTCACTAACAATGAAATGAAAATGCAAGAACAGAAATTTGAACTATCAGGAGCAAAATTAGATTCTAGTGATGACCATGTGGGGTTCAGAGCAGGTAAGGCCTAGCTGTGCAGACATTTATGTGCTAGGCACAGCATTCTTTTTTTGTGTGTGTGTGTTTACCCCTCTATGGTGGCTTTCAATTATTGATGCTTGTGTGCACCCTGCATATTCATCCCTATCTCTGAGTCATGCTTGATGAACAACTTACATAAGCTGTTTAAAAGAAAGCTAAACCCCTCCTCTGATATGGGCAGTAATAATGTCATGTATGTTAGAACTGGTGAACATTAAACAAAACCAAATACCTTGTTATTGACATCTGATTGGATAGATCATGTAAGGAGCTGGTTAAGATCTAGCTTTAGTCATCCAAAGAGATGTTGCATACTTAAGTGCATGTATGCTGTTATGGCCAAATTCTGCCTCCAGGTATATGCTTGCAACTCTTTAAATCCTGGGATTGCTACTGAGGCAGCAGCTCTTGGAGAGGGACTGTAGGTTTTGAGGGTGGACATGGGGGCATTCAGAGGGGAAATAATGGGGAAAACCACCAAGAAAGTCTTGGAAGGAGGAGGGATTTAGAAAGAACTACCAGACCCTCTTGAAAGGGAGGAGAAGGTGATGTCTCTGGAAGTGAACTCGAAATGCTTGAATTCAAGGGTTGAAGGGGAAAATAGTCTTAAGATTCAGGTCAATCTACACTGAAGCTTTTAGTCTCTGGGGTCAGCTACTTGAAGGCTGCACTGGTGCAAACTTTTGTCTGTGAAGACAGACAAAACTGTGCCAGTGCATATCACAGATTTGTCGGTCTGCTTTGAGCCACCAGTGGCTGTTACCAGGGCAAATCCCCGGAGTACACAAGGCCTCGGATTGCATATAAAACTATTTAGGGATTGGGCTGGGAAAGTGCAGACATGTTTCCATACTGCAGAAACATTTCTTTTTGCATTTCTCTTGGCTTGATTCCAATAATCAATGCTCTGATGGTGCTGGTAGATGGTGATAATGCCGTACCAGAAAAATCTCCTCTGGCCCTGTTATTTTCTGCTAAATTTAAGCTTTCCTATTAAAAAAAATAATAAAATGAAAAGTTTCTAGCCCAGGTGGTTGAAAAGATAGCCTTCCACACCTGGTTTGATGCACTGCTGTTACACTGAGAATGTGGGTAATCAGAACAATGCCTCTGAAACGTGTAAGCTGCATCCAGTCATCAGTATCTTGGACATGGCAGGACTGGAAGCTAGTGCTGTGGAGCTAAGTGGAAAATTTGGAATCTTCTCTCTTCAATGGTATACCAGTTTCTACCTGTTTTGGGCTACAAGCTAAGACCATAAATATATCACTTGTTGCAGAATTGAATATTGTCTGGCTGGGCTTTGGAATAAAGTAACCTGGGGTAGTTGGGAGGAAGGAAGGAAATGAATTTGATGCCAGATTGATCTTCTTTTCTAAATGGCACATACTTTAAGATTCTCAGAGGTTAGCAAATTAGAAATAGTTTTGGGGGAGACTGATTATTGGGCAGAGGAGAGGTGAGAAGGTCAAAAGTAGATGGTAAATGCAATTTATTACCTGGATAGCTCCATCATCTGTATGGTGCATGTCTGTGTGTGATGTTATATACATGCGCACACACACAGTGTAATGTATGCTCTCAGTGTGCATATAATATAGGGGAGAGGCTTTTGTGTCTCTTACTTATATTTTATATTAATCCCTTCAGTTATTGCTATCAGGATTTGCTTAGGAGCTGAGGTTTCACAGTTTCAAACTGAAGCAACCTCACCTGGGAGACTATGGCTTCCTGCCTATCCCATGCTGTACCTTGTATAATTTAGACCTTCTCTGTTGAAGTTGTATTCTGGAATAGAACTTTCCTCTCTCCTCTTCCCTTTTTTCGTATTACTACTACACCTGTAGTCAAATGACCTGCAATGCAGCCACCCTTATCCTGGCTGAGGGTGGCTGGATTCAGTTCCCACTGTACCCCATAAGCACTGCTCCCCAAACTAGCCAACAGGGTGTCTGAAGAAGATGGAAGAAACGCCCTCTCCGTAGAGGCTAAGTATTGATTTATTGTTTTTGAGCAACATTACAGACAAATTGTTTGCCTGGCGTAACATCTTTGGCAGGACTTACACCAGGGATGAATTTCTTCCTGAGGTTAATTTCTTGATATTTCCATTGTTATTTTCTTTAACAGAATCTTTGTATCTGAAATTTGGACGAGATTTGCCAAGACTGGCAACCCAATGAACCTAAACTGAGCTTTGAGAAAAAGTCTGGGCTCATTTGTGGTTTCAAATGGAGAGTATGTTTTGGCTAAGTTTGCTTTTCATATTTTGGGTTTGTCTGAATAAGAACACTTAAGGGATGCAAACTCAAGTGAACTGAGGCAGGAAAAGAGATTCATAAATTCCAAGACTGGAAGGTACCATTGTGCTCATCTTTTCTGACCTCCTGTATAACACAAGCCCATAGAACTTCCCCAGAATAATTAGAATAATTCCTAGAGCAGATCTCATTTAAAAAAAAATCCAGTCTTTGATTTAAAAATTGCCAGTGATGGAGAATCCACCATGACTTTTTGTAAATTGTTCCAATGGTTAATTATTCTCACTGTTGAAAATTCATGCTTTATTTCCACTATGAAATGCCCAGCCTCAACATGCAACCACTGGATCTTGTTTTACCTTTCTCTGCTAGAATGAAGAGATCATTATCAAATACTTCTTCCCCATGTAGGTACTTATAAACTGCATTCAAGTCACCCCTTAATCTTCTCTTTGTTAGATTGAGCTAAATAGATTGAGTCTATCACTATAAGGCATGTTTTCTAATCCTTTGATCATTCTTGTGGCTCTTCTCTGAACTCTCTCCAATTTTTCAACATCCTTTTGAATTGTGGACCCCAGAACTGGACACAGTATTCCAGCAACACTCACACCAGTGCCAAATACAGAGGCAAAGTAACCTCTCTATTTCTACTCGAGATCCCCCTCTTTATACATCCAAGGATGACATTAGCTCATTTGGCTGCAGTGTTGCACTGAGAGTTCAGGTTCAACTGATTATCCACCATGATCCCCAAATATTTTTCAGAGTCACTGCTTCCCTAGATAGAGTTTCCCTGACATGCTACATTCTTAGTTCCTAGATGAATTCATCTGTAAAAACCTCTGCAAAATGAAGTAGCTGAGTTTCACATAGCTCTATCTGCAAGTATTGTGCCAGAGATTGTAGCACTGGCCAGTTTTCCATATATGATGTGTACCTATTTAACAAGTGGGTTTTTTGCTCTGTGCACCTCTTTCTCCACATTCTGCTATTCCTCTCTTGCAACAGGGAATTTTATTTCCCTTCAATAAAAAGTAAGATTTTAGATATATTAGTTTGGTCTTGGAAGTTGCTTTACTAAATGCAATCTGAGAGCAATACAGATTGTAGGAATGTATTGCACTGGAAGCAAATGAGATGTAGACTACACAGATGGCTCGTCAGAAAACCTCTCATTTTGGAATTCAGGGGTGTAATGTTTAGTTTCCTTTAAGTACTTTGAAATATTTTCATTATGACTCTGACTATATGCCCAAGCAAGGCAGTAAGAACTCCCCATATGCCCCTGCATAGGCTATCCAGACCTTGATCCCGGGGATGCTGGTGTAAGCAGGCATTGCATGACACTTACTCCTCCCCAGTGCAGATAGGGAATGGACAGAGTCTTGGCTCCACCCCTTCCTGTTTGGCCAGTGTAGTGGAGCTGGCATGAGGAGAGTTGTAATTTGCTGCTGGTATAGACCAACAACAGATTATTCAAATCCTCTCTCTTGCCTCCCAGGGCTTCTTCTGAGGCAATGCAGTTCATGCACCATTCCTAGCAGAAGGCTGTATCCAAAGTCACAATCTAGCTGTTAGTTTGATAACAATGACACTTTAAAAAATGTTTGTGCTTTTTACAGTTTATTAATAAAGTTATTTTATTTAGCTAGTGACTGTTCTATATAATATTATTTTCACCATGCATGCATCCATACTATGTGATGTTCTCTATTTTCTTGTTCATACAAGCTCAATAAAACCCTCAGCTCTTATTTTTAAATAAAACAGAAATTCACTGGATAGGAGAATTAAATTTGTAAAAGTCAAATGATTCTCATTCACTCACAGTGCCATGGATTCATTGCTAAATTCAAATACATTTTTACTATTTTTTCCAAGGGAATTTAGCATTGGTAGAACTAGAAGAGGCGAAGTTGCCACTCTGGAGATTAAATTCCTGTGCCATAAGAAAAGATACAGGACTGGCAGCAGCAGTTCAGGACTCACCATGTGAGCGGACCAGTGGGCTCCCAAACTGGAACAGAAGAAATTCATGTAGTGGTGAGGTTCACTCTTCATAATCATTGAACTCTTGGCCTCTCTGCAAGATTGTTGACAAAGGTAATAAGTGGTACTAATTATGACGGTGGGGTTTTAATATCAAGATTGAGCCTCTCTTTTTGGTAAATGAGCGTGATCTTGTTACATTATTAATAGGGTACAAAGTGTTGAAACACCAAGTTTGAAATATACAAATTGTCTGCTTAATATTACAAGCAGTAATGTCTATGCAAGTTTCTTCTTCAGCAAAAATAAGCAAGCTCTCAGGGACAGGGACTGTCTTCAACTGTGTTGGCTGGGGCTTTTGGGCAGTGCCATAATACATTATTATTACTAATAATGATCTAAGCTGCCTTCTGTCATTTGCTCCTCTCCCCAAGTATTCTGCTGCTTGAGGAAAAATCTGTCACACCTGTAAAGGCAGTTAAATGAAAATATTTTGCATATATAGCACTTTTGCTCCCAGAGCACTTTATACAAACAACACCGGTGCTGTGGAGGGGGAACCAGCTAAGGAACAGCACACTGCATAACACTGATGTGAGTGGAAAATTTGTCCAAGGATATCTGGACAAAGCCCACTTTTCAAAACCTGCCATAGGATCTCAGTCTTACAGAGAGAATACAAGGCCTCAGTAGCTTTTTAAGGGCTCACACAAAAGACTCATATGTAGTACTCAATTTATCTACCTCAGAAAGATCAAATAAACCTTGCCAGGAGTTGAGTCAGTAATCCTGAGGTTTAGACCTATCATCCTCTATGGAATTTATCATAATGAAAAACAAAGTAGTGTTGTATAAACAAACCGGACAATGGGTGCAGTGTTGATAGTGACATTATTTACATGAAATAAAAAGCTCTACAGGTTGTAAATTCCGACGATATCTTATAATTTGTCAGAATCACAGTAGTTCATTCAGCACTTGCCCTCTATATACACATTCTGTACATAAAGCACTGAGGTCTAAGGCAAGAAAAATGCATGGGGGTGATGAGAGATAATATAGCTTTTATCTTAAACCACTGTGCATAATCAGATAGTTCTAGAGCAGTTAAACTATCCATTTAATGGTTCCGGTCTCCACTTGGGAAAGTAACTAGTGCAATTACCTGGATGATATAAAATAGGTTAGACATTACAATAGTCAGGAGAAATAGGAATTAATCTTTTCTTTTTCATTTTGGGTCAGTCTTGCTTCCTGAAGTCTGTGTGTTCAGCAAAGAGATAATTTGTAATGGCAAAGAATGAATTGTTCTGTAAAAAGGAATACAGCAGAAGGTAAGGGGGAGTTTTCCACAGCTCTTAATGATTTTGAGTATTCAAAACTGCATTTCATTAGTGTCTACATTTTCAACTGCTGAAGCATTTTGCATTATTTGTTGTTTGGTTTATTCTTTTACAACCAAGAGAACATTTTCCCCATTATCAAGTAAGAGATGGAGGGCTACTCACAGCTTCTGTGATTTGTGTTTGAATACCTGCTATAATTCCTCTCAAGTATTGCTATTAATGTCACCTTTATTGAATTTGTATTTCTTCATATTATAGCAATCAGATTTACTTTACATTTTTTAAGACACAATTTGTTATGTGAAGCTCGTCTTTGTGATTTTTCCTGTGCTACAACACTCCTGTTCCATATCTGTCAAATGAAAAATTTGCACACCAGATAAAGTACAGATACAATAACAAATCACATCCTATACCATAGTCTCCAATGCATTCTAAAACATACAGACACATATAGCATTCTTTACTGTATTCCATCATACTTAACATTTGAAAGTTCTTTGCTGTATTCATAAGATCCAATTCAACGTGGTCCAATTTCTGTTTAAATTACCCACCTCTCCAGGGCTTGGAGATGTTCCACAGTTTGATTTACAAACATCCATACAGCTCTAAAACTGTCAAAATAATAAGTCCAAAGCTCCATGTTCACTGTATGTCCTGTGCAGCCTAACTTGTCATCTTACAAGGGGGAGATTTAGGCTCCCAAGAAGTTATATAGTTACAAAGTTTTATGTCTTTATATTCACTAATTCAGCATTGTGGCAGACTTCTGTGGGAGGAACTTAATATTTCTCACCCCAATGATGTTTTTGGTGACATTGACAATTGTCTGTCAATAATTCTGTATTGTCGAGCAAAATCAAATTATATGTTCCAATGTCCTTCCCCATTGCAATTTCTCCAATAGTGCTTCTGTTGTCATAGTTTCACAGACCCACAACCTTGCAGCTGTTTAATAGAATCTACATAACAATTCAGGCCCTCATCCTGGAATCACTTCCGCACACATGTGTGTGCAAACACACACCCTCTCTCTTCGCCACTTACTTCTTCAGCGTTACTGCTTCTGCGAAGTGGTCAGTAAGACATCTATCATGTGAATTTAAAAACTGATACCTATTGTTGTTGTTGTTGGTCAGTCACCTAAAAATAATAGGCTAATCCTGGTCTTTGCTTTGGCATACATAACCTTGGGTGAGAACAGAGTCAATTTTGCAAAACCATAATCCCTCAGGATAACTGATGAGATCCAAAAAGGGAGCCCTCTCTGGTCTTCATTACCCAAAATGGGAAGAGATCCTCAGAGTTCCAACCAGATACTCAGCTCCAGCCATGATGCACGTGTATATAAAGCTCACTTCTGTGCTCCCCATATCTTCTGTTTAGGCTCAGTTCTACTCCAGGCTGGTATAGCTTGATGGCTTTTGCTGGCTGCAAACAGATGCAAGAGGCTGGAACCGCAGCTGAGGCTCAGCAGGTTGCAGGTGATCCCAGCCATGATGCTCTTACTCTGGGGGTACCTGTTTTCTCTTTACATTGGCAGCAGGAAGGGAGAGTGGCACAACCCTTTACATTGACATGATCCTCTCCTGCTTTCAGGCCAGTTTCTGCCAGCAGTGCAGTGGAAAGTGACCACACCATACCAGACACTCGGGCTCTTTAAATATAAAGGTTAAATAACATTTCCCCCCTTTCCTGGACAAATGTGATGATATAAACATATTCAATGTTCAAAGGGCTATAATGAATTATCATTTTCTATTCAGAAGAGATACACACATGCAAGACCTGCAGAAATGGTTTGCTCTCACTTTTAATCTATTTGGCAGAAAATAGGCCACTTGCAAGAAAGCTTTTCTGAGAGAGCAAACAATGATGGATTTAATTGGATGGCTGCCTAACATGGCATGAGCAATCTGTTCCACAAGAAGCTCATCCAATGTGCTAGCAGAGCTACTTTGATGCCATAAACCTCTTTATGCTTAATGGGCCAAATTCAAAGCTGATGTAAGTTGGACTGCTCTGTAGAGATCAGAGGAATGACATCTTATCATACCAGGAGTGAATTTGGCCTAACGATTCTTCTTGGCATTTGCGCGCTGAAGCAGAACATTTATATTGTACAGTGGAAACAAAAGGAAACATGGGATTTGGGATCCTTGAAGTCTGAAGGAGCCAAGCAGAAAATAACAATATTGCAGTGCTCTCCAAGCACTACATAAACCCATTTGGAACATAGTCATGTGTGATCAAAAAAATGGAATTATAAGGCTGGCGGGGCCTATTTGAAAGTCAAACTATAACAGATGGGACATTTTATTGACATTGAAGAACCAACTTGTGCACATAATAGTCTAATATTGACTGAGGCTGGATTTCCAAAAGAGCCTAAAGAAGTTAGGCATGCAGCTCCCATTTTAATTTAACATGATTTGGGGGCTTAATTCCTTTAGGGTACATCTAAACAGCCTGAGACAGTGAGTCTCCCAGCCCAGCTCAATAGATTGGGGGAAGGACATGTTTTCATCTTTATTACATGGGGCAGTGGAGGGGTTGTTTTTATTTTTTCTCATTTAGTCCCAGCTCAATGTGGCCTAGTGGACAGGGCACTGGATGGGACTCCAGAAACGTGGGTTTCTGTGCCCAGTTTTCCCTTCTGTAAAATGGGGGAAATGATACTGACCTTCTTGGTAAAGCCCTTTAAGATTTATGGATTGAAAAGCGCTATAAAAGACCCCGGGGAGTAGTATTAAAATGGAAATTATTTTTTTAAATGTCCCTCCGAGTAACTCTTGGAAATGACAATAAAAAAATAAAAATTCTCAGTCTTGAAAGGAGAATATGGAGCACCAGGCTGATGAGCAAATTGTTCCCCATGGGACAGCATCAAAATACCAGTCGCTTCAAGGAACCTCTGAAAAGCTGCTAGCCACAAATAGTTGAATCTCTAGTGCTGCTCTATACAAGAAAATATTACAGTCAGGTGAGAGTTTTGCAATTTTATAATATCCATAACAACTTGTCTTATAAAGTTTAGCAGACTTCACTCTTAAAAGAACTAAAGGCTGGCCCTATTGTGGTCCAATACCTGTATTTTAATTGATTTTATTTCCAGTGCTAATTATGATAACATTACACTACTATTAATGATGGGCAATAGTGAAGTTTTCTTTTTTGAAATATTCATTACATATAGAGATCCATTGACTGTAAAGTGAGGAAGGACTATTATGATCACTTACCCTGATCCCTTGCATAACACAGGCCATAGAATATTACCCAGTTATTCAAGCATCAAGCCTATTATCTTGTAGTTGAATTGGGTAAAATTTGCAAAAGCACCTAAGTGACTTAGAAGCTTTGGGCCTGGTCTATACACAGTTTTTGTACTACTATAACTATGTCAGTTAGGGTGTGATATTCTTATCACTACACTTATGCCAGTACAAGACCTAGAGTCCGTGCAGTAATGCCAGTATCCATGTCGTTATACCAGTCCAGTTTATCCCTGTTTTCGTAAGCTATACTGGTACAACTACATGCATGCTAGGGTGGGTCATACCACTTTAACTACACTGGTAAAATAAAGCACCACAACATTTGTGTGTAGACAAGGCCTAAGTCCCATTTCAAAAGTGACTTAAGAATCCAAGTCTTATTGACCTTTTCAGCCCTTGAAGTCCTTCTCTGTGTTATCCAGCCAAAGCTAAATAAAAATTACTTTTATTTATTTTACCTTAGTTTGCTGATTCTTAAGCAGTGAAATCAATGAACAGGTTCAGAGGGGTGGTCATCTCTAAAAAAAATTGAGCAGAGCTGGCTATAGGCATAAGCAGACAAAGCAATTGCGTAGGGCCTCAAGCATCTCAAGGTGTCCCCCTATTCGCTTTTTATTATGTGTTATGGGGGAGGGGAGCACAAATATTCCTGCTTAGGGCCCCCAATGTGCTAGCACCGCCTCTGAGAAGGAAACCCTTAATGAGAATAAAGTAGACATAAAAATCAACCGAAAGGTACATAACAATCCTGTCTTTCCATGAAATCAAAAAATAATTAAGGAGCTACAAGTTCCCTCATAAAAGATTTTCCAGTGGAGATCAGGCAATATGAGTCCATTAAAAATAAAGTAAAACCAGGCATACTTGATAGTGGGGAAAAATGGCAAATCTCTTGCAAGCTGGCAAGAGGCTACAATGAACAACTGAGTTCTAAGAATAGTATAGTAAACGGGTGTGCAGTACAAATACCTATAATAAAACAAGCCTTTCCAAAGGAAATTTCAAGTATTAAAAGGCAGACCAGCAAAAAGGAGGATCTAGTGGTAAGCCTCACGATGCATTATTGAGAGAGATTGCTGTGCTCTGCCCCTCTTCCTCATTCTTCTCATAAGTGATTTCAATCGTGTCAGTTCCCATGACCTAAATCAGTCCCTAAAGGTGTGAAACAAAGTCACATTTACAAAATATTTCAGAATGGAAGACCCCATGGAATTCTCATGCCTCTCAGAGAGAGGAATGCAGATGACAAACACATTGAAGCATAAAAGCCAAGGAAGATGGACATAGAACTAGCAGAAGCTTGCAGTGGATAAATGATATATGGTGTAAGAACCTATAAAAGTTAAATTGTCTGTTTTAAGTACTTGTTGCTTAAGTTATGAAATAACAGTAATCTGTATTATAAATTGGCTTCCAAAATGTCTACTGTCCAACGGCCAAAAACCTTCTTTTAATGGGCTGGGAAAGGCTACGCACTGCCAGAACCTCCCTGTCTCCTGGCTACAAACTTGTCGTTAATGATCAGTAATGAGTAATAACCCGTCTTTTGGAAAAACACTGGAGAGCAAATATTTAACAAATTGACTCTACTCCTGCACTGAGTGCTGCTTGGAAAAAGAGAAATAGTGTATAACAAAGAGCAGTGCAGGAATGAGTACAACTTTCGATGGCTCTCTCTCTAAGTTACGGCGCTTCTTGTTCATGCTGATCTGTTCTCTTTACTGTACCCCTCTCCATAGCCACGGAGCAGAGTTGCCAGCTCTTGTGGTTTTACTGCGGGTCTCGTGATATGTTGTGTTTTCTTAGAGCCCCAGTAGCTGGAATCAGGTTATTGGCCGAGAATCTCAACTTTTTTTTTTTTTTTTAAGTATGTTGCTGACCCTTGTAGTTGTGGAGAAAAGCTTGAACTTGTGAGCCCTACGCAGTCCAACACTGGGAAGCAATCAAAAGAACCCCCAAATTTTTTTTTTAAATCTTATGATTTTCAAACCAATCCCGTGATTTTGGAGGGCCTGACTCATGATTTTTTAACACTTGGAGCTGACACTTGCTCCTTTTTTATTTGCATCTCCCTCTCCATTGAAACCTCCTTACTGCAGATATACACAATATTTTGACTTATGCCCACTGCATTAACCATCTACATTATTTTTCTGTTACAAAGATGCAGAAATAAGGGCAGTTTTAAAATGAAATATTAAGCTCCTCAACATCACAACAGCTCAACAGCAAAAAAAAAAAAAAAAAAAAAAAAAAAAAAAGACAGTTTCTGAAAAAGAAGACTTTTCTGTAATTGTCCCGGTGTACCCACTATCCCACACTTCCAAGGCAGCAGAACTACCACAGCTACTCAACAAAAATGCAATCTGAATATTCTGAGAGGACAGTTGGGCATTTTTGGGAGATCTGAAAGACGTATTTGGTTTATTAGTGAAAAACTGCCTAATAGTCATCACAACCTGAAAGAAATTTAGCCTTCTCTAGGGATTTACAGGATTATAAGGTCTGTTTTGGTTTTTCATTCTGTGTATCTGAACTAACTTGTGTTCTCAGTAGTTCACCAAATTCTTACTCCCACTGCCTGAGTAATTCTCTAAGGGCAAGAATGGGAACCTAATTACAAACAATCAACTATTTTATATGGCTCATAATAGTAGCAGAATAGGTTTTCTTTTGAGCATTGTCATTCAGCTAGTGGCCTTTTCAAGAGGTTATATTCATTTTTATCTCACCGTGCACTGCACACAATTACCCTAGGCTGTGCTGACTACCTTTAAGGAAAGGATTCATATTCTGCTAACTATTAACTAACCTCAAAGTGCGATGCCAAGAATTGTGTTAAGCAAATGGTTTAGACATTTAACTAAAACAGGTCAGAAGAGTTGGGGTCAAGGACTTGCTAGTGTTTATAACATACACAGCAGATGTACAGGAATTCAACAAAAAAATGAGGGATGGATTTTTGTTACAAATGGACATGAACTAAAAGCCCAAACATCCCAAAACTCTGATGTTTGGCTCCAAATTTGGATCTGAACATTGCAGCGCAAACCCATCTGTTCTTATTAGAAGTGGATGAATGCATTTCACCTAATTACAAAGCCTGAATTAATTTGAGAGTTCAAACGCGGTGGACTTGAGCTTCTAGACTTGACAAACAAAACGTACAGTTGCTTCCTGTACCAAAATGTAAACTATCTCCTGGGGGCAAAAGACACTTCCTTCCTTCATGGGTTGGAGATAATGTAAGAAGTGGTGTCCCCCAGGATGACCTGCCTATACAAGCTGGCTGCTGTGTGGCTGTGAACCATTTTGTTGAAGAGAGGAGCCAGAGGGGTAGAAAATCATTCAAAACACACAGAGGCTCTGTGAGGAACAGTAGAGAAAGGGAAAAAACCTTTGTTCAAATCAATACGGAGGGAAAAGGAAAACAGGGAAAGCAGTTACACGGCCTGAGGAAAAATCTTTTTACAATTGCTGTGCTGTGTTGCGAGCAGCTACTGTGTTGCTGTGCTGTGTTGCAGGGAAAAATATTAAGCTTAAATTTTCAGAAAGTGACTAGAAATTTTTGAAGCCTTGTGTTTTGTCCTACTTGAGACACCTTAAAGGGGCCTGGGAAAGTGCTGGGCACTCAAAACCACTAGTCACTATTGAAAACTTTCAATAGGCTTATCTCAGCCTCAGAAGTGAGCAACTTTGCACTCACTGTCTTTGCACATTAGTACTTGTTCATATAGTATGATAGAATATACAGACACAAAACCCATGTGCACTTGATTTGCATATGCCCCTGATTAGATTAAGCTGAAAGTAAATGTTTGCACACTAAGAAGATACACCAGAATGCCCTTGAGAGGGTAACACAAAATGGCAACAGTTATTAATGCAGTTGTTGCTAGTGAATTTAATTGTTCTCTTTACTTTTAAAATGTAGGTTGGTGGTATTCAATACCATTTTGAATCTTAAATCTCATCATATATTTTGTTACTGTATAAAAGACACTGTCTAATATGAAAAATATTGCTCAAAAATGTGCTTTAACTGAATTCTCATGAAAATGAACAATGTTTAATTTATAACAGAAATTACATACAGAAGTTTTACAAAGCTCAGTCTCTTGGTGAAACTCAGTGTCTAACATCTATGCAGCTCACAAAATCACCACTGAGTTTGTCTCTCCCTTGTATTTGTCCTTCGATGGCCATAGTTAATGTCTGAGTTTGGCTGTGTGAGCCTATTGAGATGGTCTTTAGAGTCTGGCTATTATGTACTAAGGGCTAGGAAGAACTACGCTCATCTGTAAAATATTCAATGGCAAAAAATGATGTTGAAGCAGAGTTAAGGTTGCTTGGTGGTACATTGTCCTTGTTAACAAGGAAATGCACAGTTAACCTTGCCCATGCAACCTAATTCTGCCCTCTTTCAGCAATACCCCAATATACCCCATTGACACACATACCTTTACTCTGCCAACCCCAGAACTGCTGAAATGTACATGTTCTTCACCTCCCTTTACAACCTATTCACTGTCACCCACAGAATTCCATCTAACACTATAGAAGGGAAAAAAGTAAGGAAGAAAAATAAAATAAAAAGTTGCCACCTTACCTCTGTCCTCTTTGAGCAATGCCTCAATATGCACATAGCAGGACTGACACTGGCCTTTGGCACTGTAAAATTCAGGAGGTTCCAGATCCTGGTGTACACTCATACACTTCGCCAACTGCCCAAAAGAATACCACATGTGTACAATTTCCAGCCTTTTACCAGTCCCTTACACACTTCCACTTAACTATCATTAACACATTAGAATTCTCTCAACACCGCCTCACTGCTGACAATAGCTTTTGCAATAAAAATCCTATGCTCTGCTACCGACATAACCTATACAATTATGCATATAAATTATGCACATTTAGGCATCAGGATTAGATTTGTGCTATACATGATTTCACCAGACATGCACAAACCAATGAACAAATCTTTCTATCAATAGTCATCTAAATTTACAGATAGGCAAAAAAGAAAAATGCTGCTTGAGAACTATTAGCGTTTATTTAAGGATATGTATTTTGTATATTTTGACGTGTGATGTTGACCCTCCTCCCCAGGGGCGTCTCCAGGCACCAGCACACCAAGCGCGTGCCTGGGGTGGCAAGCTGCGGGTGGTGGCCTGCCGGTCGCTGTGAGGATGGCAGACAGGCTGCCTTCGGCGGCGCGCCTGCGGGAGGTCCGCTGGTAATGCAGATTCGGTGGCATGCCTGCAGGAGGTCCAATGGTCCCGCGCCTTCGGCGGCAATTCGGCAGTGGGTACGCCAAAGGCATGGGACTGGCCGACCTCCCGCAGGCATGCTGCCAAATCCACATTACCAGCGGACCTCCCGCAGGCGCGCCATGAATGCTGTCTCACTGCCGTGCTTGGGGCGGCAAAATACATAGAGCCGCCCCTGCTCCTCCCCCAAATTTTGCACAACTGTGAAAATTTGAATTGATAAGAATATAAAAAGATGCTGAAAAACAAACATTGGCATTATCTGTTGACATTATAAAAACATAACAATTGAATTCTGCCAAGCCTATGCATACTGCATCCTGAAGGTACACATGCACCTTTTCCCATTCCTGACATACATCAGAGGGTGCAAAACATAGGAGTCCTCATATCACAATCATAGCTCTGTCACACACCACAATGTAACCTGCCAGATCTCACAAACACACCTCTATCAAGTAGTGCTAACTACTGCCTCCACCGTTCAGCACAGCTATGCATGACACCAACCACACTCACTTTACCTGGAGTGCATGCAAATTATATATGCTTAAACTGCTTGCACATCCCAGTTTGCTACTGACAATAACCCTTGTAATAAAACCCCTGTGCCTGCCTAGTGGTATAACGTACACTATTCTGCATTGCAGTGATGCATGCTGGCTCTTGAAGGTACAAATGCAGCTCTTCCCTTTAAAAGGCTCACACACATTGAAGGATGCAAACATAGATCTCATGTCATAATCACAGATCTGTCACACACCTCAAAGTAATCCACAGATGGCCTCATATCCCAAAAACACCTTTGCCGAGCAGGCCCAACTACTGCCTCGACCACCTAGTATAGGTACACGTAACACACTGACTGCACCTGAATCGTATGCAGATAATTACTACTGGTTACTGCCAACTCCATGGGAACAGAGGGAAGGCATGTTTCATTTCTTTGTTTTTGTCCTTTAATAGTGTTAGCTGGAAGCCTGTGGGGGTGAATGAATGGGTTGTAAAATGAGGTGAAGCAATTGTGAGGTTGGCAGAGTAAAGGTATGTATGTTATTGGGGCAAATTGGGGGACTGATGAAAGAGGGCAGAGTTAGAATGCATGGGCTATACTCTGCATTGCCTGGTTTTCCAAAGTTTGAGTCTTGCTCAATTCAATGTTCTGCAAGGGGATGACGTACCACCACGCCACCTTAAGTCTGCATTAACATTTTTTTTGCCTTTGAATTTCCAATTTTTTTGAATAGGGAAAGATACGTTGTTGGCAGGCGTTAGTAATCAATACGCCAGTTGTATGTATCCTGAAATTAGCATACTGAGTCCACCGCCCCACCCATGCACATACACTCACATGCACCCTCTGAGTCCCAGCAGCCACCTCCCCAGCCGTGCCCCTGACCCATCCCGATGAGGCCCACCACATTTCAAAACAACCCAAGGATCCATTCAGATTTTAGAGCATTTACAAGAGTGGAGCTTTAAACCATAGCAACAGGCAGGAGTGGAAATCCTTTAACCATTTTTCTCTGTTGGTGCATATGCACAGTAAAAATATATATTTTCATAAACACTGGTCTCAATTTGGGTCTCCCAATGATTTAGTGGGTGCCAGCCACTATCTTGGGTAAAATTTGACAGATTGAGAGCATTTTGACCCTCATCACATCAGTACTTTGATCTCTAGCTCTGGACAAAACATACTCACCTAGAAAGTTTTTTTTAAAAATGGTTATTATTTTTAGCGCTTATATTTCCAGAACCCCTGACTCAAATTAGTCTAAATGTGGGTCACTAATCCTACTCTGCACCCTCTAGAGGAACACCAGATATCAAAGAAATCTAAGTATGTCAATTTTAGAGGACTTAGAAAGGTCAGCCTTTAAACAGATATTGTGAGACAACCTTAACTATAGTGGGGCTGGCACGTCACTATAATATGGAGTATTCTCCCAAACAGTACTACCTGAAGTAAAGAAGCCATGGGAAAAGTTGAAGGCACCATCAGAGTGACAGGGGATGCAGTTGATTGCGGTAGCCATGAATATCTGAGGGGACCTCAAGTAGCCACCATGGTTTTGAAGGGCCATTACAGTGAGGTATTGTGCAGGAAAATTGATTGGTGGATTTGTGGAGTGGAGGGGGAGCAGGGATGAAGGATTTGATGGGTTTAAGAGTGTGGTGAGAGTGGAGAAAGGGGAGGGAAATGTGATGAATTTGTTGGGGAAAGAGGGAAAGTGAGGAGGCAAAGTGATGAAGGGTAAAACTGTGTCTGAATAGGCCCATGTTGAATGTCTAATGGGGATCTATCCAAAAATCAGATCTATCCAAAAATCATTACACTCATCCCACCAAGCAACTGCCCACGGTTCAATGACCAGAGCAGCTGGGTTCTTACTGCCCCAGCACCCTAATTAAATACATTATGTCTTCATGGATCAATTGAATTGTCCATATATGTTCTTAATCAAATATTCACTGATTCTGAGGCGAAAGACTTAAAAGAAAGAGACTATTAAAAAAATCCTCAGAGTCTCATGTTTTGAAGACTCCTAGCCACCACCCAGACATTTTCATAACAGCTCAGACTTAGTCCCACGAGTTCCATAAAATGTATTGGATCTCCTCAAAGAACAGCTCTCAAATTTCACCAGCTACTTCAGTTCTCTGCCACTGCCAGCCTGCCTCTCTGGCTCAACAGCTTCCTCACTGAGAGCCTGGGATTCAGGGAGGCTGATGGTAAAACATGGGGTATGAAGAAGAAAGGGACAGGGGAAGAGACTGAGGTTCTAGCGGGGAAGAGGATGTAGGAAGAGAATGGGGCTGTGGGTGCAGTGGGGAAGGCCAATGACTTGGTGCATACAGACTGAGAGCTCCATGCTACCAGCATCCAAAGGTGACACTATCTGGAGCTCGCCACAGTGCAGCAGGCAAACGGTGCCATGGGCACTGGAAAAGGAGGATGAAAGGAGATACTGAGTCTCAATAAGGTGAGCTGTGGATGGGCCGGAATTGGAGAAGGCCCGCCTGGGGCAGGGTTGGGTGGGGAATGCAGGGCAGAGCAGGGAACTGGAAGGAAGTCCAGAAGTCCCCATGGAGCTGCTGTCTGGCACGTGAAGGACCTGAGGCAGCAGCTCCATGGGGAGTCAACTGAGTCTGCACCATGGGGAATGTTGCTATGAAAATAAAATTTAGGGAACATGATGCCAGCTTTTTGAGAGCAAACATGAAATATCTTTATTAGCCATGGTATAAGCAGTTGGAATACAAACCCAAGCGTTGTTGAGAGAATCGAAGAAAGTATAAGATGACTGACCAAATTTATTTGGGGGTTGATATTATTACCCTCATTTGGATATTGCAACTGAATTGTTGTCGTAGTGCAGTGGTTCTCAACCAGGGGTACATGTATTCCTGGGGGTACTCAGAGGTCTTCCATGGGGGTACATCAACTCATCTAAATATTTGCTAGTTTTACAACAGGCTACAGGAAAAGCACTAGCAAAGTCAGTACAAACTAAAATTTCATACAGAAAATGACTTGTTTTTACTGTTTTATATACTACTATACACTGAAATATAAATACAATATTTATACTCCAATCAATTTAATTTATAATTATATGGTAAAATGAGAAAGTAAGCAAATTTTCAGTAATAGTGTGCTATGACACTTGTATTTTTATGTGTGATTTTGTAAGCAAAAAGAACGCAGAGTACTTGTGGCACCTTAGAGACTAACAAATTTATTTGGGCATAAGCTTTCGTGGGCTAAAATCCACTTAGTTTTTAAGTGAGGTGAAACTTGGGGGTATGCAAGACAAATCAGACTCCTGAAAGTGGTACAGTAGTCTGAAAAGGTGAAAGCCACTGGCGTAATGATTTGCCTCATTGTACTGTACGAGATTTGTTTTGATAAATCAATGATTAAAGAATCAAAACAAGTATAATGAGAGCTAGAATATTAGACTACAATATGACATTTATATCTAAAAAGACACAAGAAGTGTATAAGATTCTTGGTGACTTTATTAAGATAGTTCTTTACTTGAGTTGCTTGTCTTCTACACACGTTCGTAAGCTGAGTATATCACTATGTTGCCTCCCAAATGCACAACTTTTTCTTTTTTGGTACAAGAGTTACATGTCTACAAGTTCTCCATCTCTTTTCATTCCAGCTTAGACAAAAGGTTACATTTTCGCCGTTGGTCAGGATTTTATATATGTCCTAGATCATGCCACATGACATTTTCCACAAAGATGTTTTACACATACTGTCGTTTCCATGGTGAGGAGTCTTTTGTGATGACCATCCCTCCAGACCTGTTGTTCCTTTTGCAAAGCAAGTAGAAAAGTCATGGAGTTTTGCCAGTTCTTTTCCTCAGGGGAAAATAAAATCTCAGACATCTAGGGCTAGTTTAAAATACAAAAATAATACAGGTTAACAAACTCAATACAGAGGCCCCAGCATTCCACAACAGTGTCAATTGCTACCAAATCTGTTCCCACTGCCTAACAAGAGTAGGACACAAACATAAAACATGAGAAATATTGCTTCCAGTTTGCCCATAGCAACAATGCTTGTCCAGTTAACTAACGTCACATTGGTTTAGGAGACAAGGTACCCAGCATGCTCTGTCTTGTATTATAAGTTTCATAAGCCTCGGTCAGTCCTCCCTAGTCATTCCATGAGCAAAATAAGGCTAAGTATTTTACTGCATTGTTTCCCTGAAAAGTTTTCTTGTAGTTCTCTTTTCAGGCTGCCTTTGAATGATACAAAGGAAAAGTTAATGGGGAACTTAAGTTTTGTAAACACGCAATATGTTTGTGAAACTAAATGAACTGTTACTCCTCATTTCTGCAAATCTGGGAAGCCTCAGGGGCTACATTTATGGAAATATTTAGACCATAATGGTTAAGTTGCAGATATTTGCACCACTGACACCAAGTCAGATGAGCTGTGTTTTGCAGTTCAGAAAATGACAAACAGCATTATCCTCTCTATAAAGAGGCACTCTGCTTTCCTGATGAGTTTTCCCCCATATGACTCCATTTTCATGAGTTGAGTGGCAAAAAATATGTAAGTATTAAAAAACCCTTGAAATTAAGAACTTCGGTGTGGGACAATAGTCAAAGTACTATATGCTTGTTTTGATATCTGTCAGTCTTGACTCTATCTCCACTTTAATTTTGCTTTTGTCACCAGTCATTTTGCATTCATCCATATTCATCAAAAGAAAACAAGGACAAAAATAATATTTGTGCTACCCCATGTGACAATGCCCACTAAGTGTCATAAAATTAAAAGCAGTATGTTCATTTCTGTTCTTGAATATAAATGTGATATGTTTTAAGTTCTCCCCTTTGTAAAAAATCCTACTTTCATTCTATTTTGATTCAGAAGGCATTTGTCTTCTTACATAAAATACTTAACTAAAGTTAAGTAATGAATGCTCAAGCAAGACATTATAAAAATACAAATTTGATTTTCCTTAGAATTGCAGCCATGTGCAGCCAGTTATTAACCAGCACCTCTAATAAGATATAAAGACATATAAATGTGCATTTTCTTGTTATAAGAGGCATATCACATTTTGTCACCAATGGAAAGATCTATTCATAAAAAGGGATGACTGGTCATAGAGATACAATTGGACAATTTTGGCAATCTATTCTACACTCAAGGATATTTGAATGTTAGTTTTCATGCTGCATATAAGCAAGCAATTGGTAAATGCTCATGACCATTGGGAAATGAATGATACAATTTATCTCTTGCCCAAAATGTTGGTGGAGCCTCCTTTTGAATAGAATTGACTTCTGAATCCTAAAAATGTTCATGATGATTCTAGATCAGGGGTGGCAAACTTTTTGGCCTGTGGGCAATATCTGGGTGGGGAAATTGACCATGAATGTAGGGCTGAGGCAGGGGGTTGGGGTGCAGGGTATGGGGAGGTGTTGTGTGTAGGAAGGGGCTCAAGTCAAGGGCTTGGCGTGCAGGAGGGGTGCAGGATGTATGAGAGGGCTCAGGGCAGAGTGTTGGGCTGCAGGAGGAGTGTGGGGTGTGGCGGGGGTTGGGGTGCAAGCGGGGGTGCGGAGTGCGGGAGGGGGCTCAGGGCAGGGGGTTGGGGTGCAAGATACAGGAGGGGTTCAGGGTGCGGGCTTCGGCCCAGTGCCGCTTATCCCAAGTTGCTATGGGGTGGCAGCAGTACGCAGCGGGGCTAAGGCAGGCTTCCTGCCTGCCCTGGCCCTGCGTCGCTCCCGGACATGGCCAGCATGCCCAGCAGTGGTTCCTGGGGGTAGGGTGGGGCAAGTGGCTCTGCCACACTCTGCCCTCGCCTGCGGGTACCACCCCCCGAAGCTCCCATTGGCCGCGGTTCCCCATTCCCAGCCAATGGGAGCTGCAGGGGGCGGTGCCTGAAAGCGAGGGCAGCGCACGGCAGAGCCACTTGCCCTATCCCAGCCCTCAGGGGCCACAGGGACATGGTGCCAGCCACTTCCTGGAGCGGTGTGGGGCCAGGGCAGGCAGGGAGCCTGCCTTAGCACCACTGCGCCACAGGGCTGGCAATCCAACGGGCCAGATTGAAAACTCTGATGGGCTGGATCCAGCCTGTGGGCCGTAGTTTGCACTCCCCTGTTCTAGATTCTATTTCACCTTAGTGTTTCTTTTGAACTGATCAGGAAATATATGACAGCACTGCTTCCAGTGATCCTTATTTAAGATTTAACCTTATTCATACCGAATTTAAGATTGTACCAATCTTTCTTTTTTGGAGGGCAGCGAGGGTAATATAATGTTGAAGTAATTGGATTGTAGCCATAAACTAGAAAAGTTCTCCTGCTCCTTGCTCGACCATTGTGAAGCATTTCCAGACTCTCACTAACTCTTGTTTCTCCGTTTCATTGGCCAGGGGCTAGCTTATGGCACTCTTACTCCCACTGAGGAACTCCATAATCTAGGCCTGATCCAAAGCCTATTGAAGTCAGTGGGAGAGTTTCTCTTGATGCCAGTGGGCTTTGGATCAGGCCCCCGCATGAATAGTCAGATCAATTTCAAACAAAAATTTCACCCATTGATTTCAATGGAACTATTCACGGTGCAAGGTACTACTCAATGTGAGTAAGATGGGCCCTAAATGAGTAAGCTGTCGTAGGCTCCCGCAGTACAGCTGAGTTTATAATATAATGAAGTTACTATTATTCTCTCTTAGCCTGCATTTCAATAAATGTAAATGTTAACAGCTGTCTGGGAGACAACAGAGAGAAGATTTTTTCCTGTCTATTGAGACTGAAGAAATTAGGAACAACAAATGTACAACTTCAAAGGAGTTTTTCATCACTGAGCATCATTGGAGACATCTTAATGATCCTTTTTGTCTGTCTTGTCTTCTCTAAATCCCATGCTCATAATACAAGGTAATTTATTCATTATATTGCAGAGATGGCTTTCATGTGGAGAGATTTTTCAAATAATACAGGAACTGGTTTGGATATAAAATGAAAGGACCAAATCCTGAGAGGAGCTGAACAACCCCAATTCCCATTGAGTTCAGTAGGAATTGTGGGTGTTCACACAACACAATTGGGCCAGAAGTTAAGACTGCTCTGCAGAATGTCAAAATTAAATCCCTCTATTAAACCAAGCAGCACTGGTGCCATTCTAGTTGTACACAGATCAAGCCACTCTAAATAAATTAAAGCAAATGAAGAAAAATATGTATGGGGGGGGGGTCTGGTTTTAGCTCCATTTTCTCCCTATAGCTTGCATTTAGGTTCATGAAAAGGAGAGAATGAAGAACATAGATCATCCTTAACTCTGAATGTCTTGGCTTTTTAATGGCTAGGGGGTTTGCTGGAGTTTAATGTTCCTGTAGGGTTGTTTACCCTTAACTTACTGGTATGCTTTCTCAAACCTACCACTTTTTGTATGGGAATTATATTTGTATGTACTCTCTCTACATATATACAGTATATAGAAACATTACATGAAAAGTATCTTTCATTTAACTAAAATCAATTCAAAATAAATCTTTGTCTCAACTATATACATTCTTGGTCTATCTTTTCCACCATCTTTTTCAATGTCTGTTTCCCTTCAGTCTCTCATTTCTATTTGTTTTATTAATTCTTTCTTTTCTCCTTTTTTTCAAAATTGTATTCCAAATCTACATCTCAGCTTCTTGTTCTCCTTCTCTACCTCCTTCTGCCAGGTTCCCTTCTTTCCTTTCTATAGCGCATTCCCTCTCTCCTTTTCTCATTACTACCACTTGTTCTGACTTTTCTTTCATTCTGTAACATTCTTTCCAGCTCTCTTTCCCTCTCAGTCTTTGCTCATTGTCTGCTCCTGCTGCTATGTCCACTGCTTCTTGTCTATCCCCTTCACCTTACCTTTCTATATCCAGCTCTCTCCCTCCTTCCAGTGCTTCTTCAGACCCCCTACTCTTCACTTCCAGCAGTTTTCTCCTGACCCAGTCTTCTGATACGTTCTCCCTATGTCTTTCTCAGCACGTATAAAGTCTCATTCTTTCCTCAGTTGCCTCATATCTTATCCCACCCTCTTGCCTGGGGCATTGGACTTTCCACTCCTGCTCAGCCATCGCCTGTTTGCCTCTGATTTAGTAAGAGGAGCTGCAACTTCCATTCCAGGTCAGTGCTGAACCCAGCTGACAGGAAGTTATTGGGCAGGGAAGAGGAGTGGTGACTGTATGTAAGGGGAACAAAGGGAGGATCAGGGGTAGCAATTTTGCATTGACCCAGTACAGCCTCCTTCATAGAATCATAGAATAGAAACATAGAATATTAGGGTTGGCAGAGACCTCAGGAGGTCATCTAGTCCAATCCCCTGCTCAAAGCAGGACCAAAACCAACTAAATCATCCCAGCCAGGGCTTTGTCAAGCCGGGCCTTAAAAACCTCTACAGATGGAGATTCCACCACCTCCCTAGGTAACCCATTCCAGTGCTTCACCACCCTCCTAGTGAAATAGTGTTTCCTAATATCCAACCTAGACCTCCCCCACTGCAACTTGAGACCATTGCTTCTTGTTCTGTCATCTGCCACCACTGAGAACAGCCTAGCTCCATCCACTTTGGAACCCCCCTTTAGGTAGTTGAAGGCTGCTATCAAATCCCCCCTCACTCTTCTCTCCTGCAGACTAAATATCCCCGGTTCCCTCAGCCTCTCCTCGTAAGTCATGAGCCCCAGCCCCCTAATCATTTTCATTTCCCTCCGCTGGACTGTCTCCAATTTGTCCACATCCTTTCTGTAGTGGGGGGGACCAAAACTGGACACAATACTCCAGGTGTGGCCTCACCAGTGCCGAATAGAGGGGAAATAATCACTTCCCTCGATCTGCTGGCAATGCTCCTACTAATACAGCCCAATATGCCGCTAGCCTACTTGGCAACAAAGGCACACGGCTGACTCACATCCAGCTTCTCATTCACTGTAATCCCCAGGTCCTTTTCTGCAGAACTTCTGCTTATCCACTTGGTCCCCAGCCTGTAGCAGTGCATGGGATTCTTCCTTCCTAAGTGCAGGACTCTGCATCATGGTCTAAGAAGGTGTAAGGTCATGGTGATGGATTGAGGAAGGAGGTCATTTTGTCCCCTTTGGAAAATAGTGGCCTAAATTGACACCTGCATTAGCTGAATGGTGTACAAAGTAACCAACCAGGTGGCAGGCCTTTTAAGTGAAGGGTAAGTCTACACAGAAATAAAAAACCTGTGGCACCAAGTCTCAATACCTGGATCAGCTGACTCACGCTCGCAGGGCTCAGGCTGTGAGGCTATAAAATTGCAGTGTAGGTGTTCGGGCTCAGGTAGGAGCCTGGGCTCTGAGACCCTCCCCCTCATGGGGTCTCAAAGTTCAGGCTTCAGCCTGAATGTCTACACTGTAGTTTTATAGTTCCTTGAACCCGAGTCAGCTGAGCCGGGCCAGCTGCAGCCATGCTGTGGGTCTTTTTATTTCAGTGCAGACATACCCTAAGTGGCTTAAGAGATACCAGGACCTTTTATTTTTAAATTTTGACAGTTTTTAGTATTGTGGACTGAAGTCCTCCTCCTTTCCACAGAAGAAGCACTGCATGGACTTTACCACCTTCCCCAACTCTCCTGCTCGTGCCTCATCTAAGTCAGTCCCTATCTTTGTTCCATTTTAAGCCTGTCTATTGAGAATTTCAAGAGACACATCAATTGGGATTTATGGCGGCATTTATGATGGTGAAATCAATCCAATGGGAACTGGACTCAAATTCCCATTCACATAATACACAGAAAAACCTATAAATCATATCATTACTTTGGGGCTTCATTTGACCTACTAGTTTTCCAAATACCTCTAGCTTAATAAATTATTGACCGTATTAATATTGTCAAACTAATAAGAAGCATGAACATTTCCACAACAGAAATTTCCTTTTGCCAATGCAAAAAATAAAATGTGCTCAGAATAAAATTAGACAAAGAACAACCACAGAAAATATTTCGACATCATAATGAAAATGGTAAAACTTCAAAGCAACGGCTGCAAATTTTAAATTAATCTTTGTGGGTTGTCAAAAGGACAATAAATTAATTTCAGCTGAGGAATTTATTAGGCATGTATTTATTTCAACTCTCTTCACTTTCATGATTAATTTCTAATTAAACTAATTTCAAATAATAAAATGAAGTTACAGCAGATTTCTGATAGAGAGAGGCAAATGAAAACAGCATATCCAAACACTCTTAAACACTGGAATGTTGGAAACCTGAACCCAGGTCTCTAATCCAGGCCCACAGGCAGTGGACAGGCTGTGGCTGCCACCAGCAGCCCACCAGATCTAGTGGACAATGGGGCTAGCAGAGCTCTAGCTCACCAAGGGTTCAGCCCACAAAGCTCCTGATTAGCTTGGACGTACTGCTTAAGTCAGAAAGAGGCACAGGATGTTGTCTGAGCAACTAGGTGGATCCCTGGCAGTTAGGCACACACTTTGGACCCTGACTCTTGAGCCCTGTCTTCCTACCTGTTCCTGATTCCTGCCCTCCTTATCCCAGATTCTCCTCTGTTCCTGGTTCCTGCTTTCCCCTCTCTCTCTCCAGGTCCCTGCTTTTCCACCCTACCCCTGGCTCATCCCCTGACTCTGACTCCAGCTACAACTCTGGTTCCTGGCTTCCAACTTTGACCACTAGCCCTTACTGACCATGTCTCGGTCTTTACAATCTTTATCTGAATTTTGGACAATGGCCTCTATCATTACAGTTGACATCAAAACACAACATCAGAATACTTCAGATTTTTAATCCTGGTCCAGCTGATCTCTCTTTACTCAGGGAAGATGTAAAATTGGTTTAAAAGGATTTTTTTTAAGATGGAATTTTTACCCATTATTGCTTCTTTATGCTAAAGACCTGAGCAGTTTTTGTTTGTGTGAAAAAATAGTAATAATTTTGTTTTTACCTGTGAAATAATAGGAATGTCAAATTTGGTCTTCCCTAGTTGAAGGGCCTCTTGTGGGGTGTTAGAGCATGTGCATTGTTCCATTCCAGAGCAGGGACTCAAGTTCAGTCGAAGCGGTTGAGGCTAAAGATCCATAAATCTCATGAAGTTATGCAAATTACTTCACATATTTGATTATTATGTGTTACTGTATCCACAGAAATAACAGCAAATGTCCTGATTAGCCAGAACTTAAGGCTGCAGCATGGGCTTCAGGAACATGGGAATTGCTATAATTCTTGCTGACTCTTGCATCTCTTTGGGCTAGTGTTCTAATAACTCTGGCTCTGCCCAGCCACAGCTTGCCTTGGACTAAAGGGAGGAGCTGGCTGCCTTCTATTATCAGCGGGGAGATGTTGTGACTGGGCTGCTGGCCTCCAGCTGGGTCCTGGCTCTGACAGCTAATTCCCCATTGCTTAGTGGCTAGGAAGCTCTGCACAGTGTCACTCTAGCAATAGCTCTGAGTCTACAGCCATAGGTGGGTTTTGGGGGGCTATGCTCTAGGTTAGAGTTCTTTCTAGGTTATCTGTATGGTTAGAGTCTGGGTCCTTATGGTTAGTGGGACGGGGTGTACCAGGCCCTGGGGGCCCCTGCAGAAGGCCTCACAATCCTACCATACCCTGCCCCAGAAAAGAGAAGAGGTGAGTCCTCCAAGCTGTGTGGGAAGCAGCCAATTAGAATAGAGAGGCTGCAGGGAAACAGCCAATCAGAGCCCAGCTCATATAAAAGAAGCTGCTGGGCCTGAGCAGATTCTGTTACTGGCAGAGCCTGGGGGAGCAAGGAAGGCAGGAGCTCCTTGCTGGCTGACAGGTCTCAAGTAAGACTTCAGCCATGAGGAAAGGGTGAAGGTGCTGGGGCCGCAGGGAAGTGGCCTGGAGAACAGTAGCAGCAGAGTTAAAAGGGATGCAGCAGTTGGCTGCTACTTGTAGGGTCCCTGAGTTGGGACCTGGAGTAGTGGGTGGGTCTGCCCCTGCCCCCCCAGCCACCACTAGGAAACAGGCTGTATGCCCTGAGGAGGGAGTTTACATAGGGCCCAGGAAGGGGCTGAAGACTCCGAAGAGGGTCAGTATGTATTGAATTTTAATACCCTGGAAGGGAGGTGAACTGAACTGAAAGAGCAACTGAGCTGGAGAGCTGGGGTAGGTCAAGGCTTGCTATAAAATGAAGAGTCTCCAGGGAGGAAGCCCTGGGGGCACTGTTCCATTCCAGAGCAGGGACTATTTGAAAGCTAGCCCCGGAGGAGTCTATTTGTGTTTTACACATGGACTGTGTGGAAGGCTGAGTCACTGAAAACCCACCTGAAAAGAGAAACTGCCAGCAGGGGTCACTGCAAGTAGAGCAACCAGAGCTAGAAAAAGAAAGAGCAGGCACACGCATACCTAATAGGAGGCACTTGAGAGAGGTGAGTGGCGATGTCACAGGATTCTGGAGGATTCTAAACATAGAGATCCCACCTATGGTACACATAACCATAGAGATACAATCTAGAGCACTTAGCTCTCCACATCAGGAAGATATAGAACTTGGTTGAGGGTAAAGAATAAATAGCTAAGAACTTGAGCCTCCTGGTGGAGCTGATCTAAATTTTCCAAGCAAAGTTTTATTAACAAAATAGAGCCTATTTTAAAAAATATGAAAATGTGTTTGAAATTGTCATTTGTTTTTTACAAAAAACTATCCCTTTTGTTTCAATTTTTAATAAAAAACATCAAAATAGGTATAGAATTTTTTTCATTTAACAAAATCTTGGAGTTCAATGTTTTTACAAAATATATATTATACTCAGTTTTTTTTGTGAAAACTCAAAAAACACAGTCCCTTCTGAACATTTTGAAATGAAAATAACCAAAAATTTTCACTGAAATAAATTTTCATTTTTCAATCAAACACAGCCATTTTAGATATTGAATCTCTAAGGCCTGGTCTACACTAGAAAATGAGTTTGGTATAATTATGTCGCTATGGGGTGTGAAAAATCCACACTTCAGAGCAACGTAGTTAAGCTGACCTAACCCATGGTGTAGTCAGTGCTAGGTCGACGGGAGAATTCTCCTGTCGACCTAGTTACCATCTCTCAGGAAGGCTACACCAATGGGAGAATTCCTCCCATCAGCATAGCTAGCATCTTCACTAAAGTACTACAGTGGCACTGCTGCAGTGTTAGGGTTGCACCACTGCTGCATTTTCATTGTTGCCTAGCCCTAACAAAGACGACTAACTATCAAGTGTTCATTAGGCACGGGAGATAGATAAATTTTAGGAAAATTTAAAAATAATACAAACAAAACACTAAGGTTTGACACAGTCTGAGTGAAAATCTTTTCTTACTTTTTTTGCTTAGCTTTCAGTTACTTGCCTCTCATGATGTCATAATTTTGCTAGTTCTCCAGTCACTATAAAGTTTTCCAGGGTAGACAGGACCTACATTTCAAAAATAAAAAAGCAGACATCTCCCATCTCTGCTCCCCATACCCTTTTCAGACCTTATTTATTCATCATAAAGAAATACAAGTCCAATTGTTTTTCCTTTGTAGTATCACCTTTAAAATAAGAGACAGTAGAGAGGCAGTGATGGTAGCGTAAACTCCAACATGAACCTAGACTAGACACCAAAAGAGATTGGTGGGTTTTGATTCCTGTGCTGCAGAGCTTTGTGTTAAGTATGCTCTGTACAAGACTAAAACTTTTGTGATATGATACCACTTTGAAATAGAAAATAAATGTAGCTTGGGCTGTGTTTGGCTACTACAATGAGATGTAAGCTCATCTGTACAAATGTGCTCTTTGTTATCTGACAATAAATGGGAAATTATTCGTGGAATCATGCACATTCATGTTCAAACTTGATAGGGTGCTTGCTTACTTCAGTAATGAGTGTCATAGCAATGTTTATGAATAAATAGACTGAATTAATTTAAACTGAAACATCTGTGATGGGATTTTCCTACGCCCCCATGCCTCCCGTCCCATGGTTACATGTGGTGTTTTCAATTTAGTCATTTTCAAATCCCACCCCCCTGTAAATTCAAACAATATCTCTAATTTCAATTCCTGGGGAAAACGCATCTTTTAATAATGAATTAAACATCTTTGGTTTGTAGAACAGTGTCTCCCATTCTAATTCTGAGTTAAAGACCCATCTGTGAAAAGCTTTAGTGCATAATTCTCTGAATTTTGACTTCCTACTCCAGTTCTGCACCAATGTCATGCAAACCTACCATTAATTTCTCCCTTTGTCCACACAACTAGTGTTCATATTCTAGTAGGCAGTACCTTAACAAAATTTGCCTTTGATATTTTTTATTTAATTGAAAGTGTTATGAATGATTATCTTTTAGAATTCTTTTCCCATCAGGAGTTTGTCTATATTTTTATTATGTTCTAATTCTGTTAAATATTCCCAGGCTGGCATTGGCACCCCCCACAAAGAATCAGGGAGCATGAATGTGCACATGGAGATTAGCCCATAAGCATTCTCCTGATGGCTACTTCTGTGCTGTAGGTCTAGGCAGCCCCAAGGGGCAGAGGAAGGAGAGAATGAAGGGAAGCAGAGCCAAATGTAGTGTTGGTATTTCCTTCCCCTCAGCTCCACCAGAGGGCAGGTCTACACTTAAAACACTGTGCTGTACCTCTATAGAGCTTTAATGAAGACTCTCTAAACCAACGGAAGAGAGCTCTCCTATTGGCTTAGTTAATCCACCTCCGCAAGAGGTGGTAGCTATGTTGGCGGAAGAAGATCTCCCACCGACATAGCGCTGTCTACACCAGTGCTTAGGTCCATATAACTATGTTGCTCAGGGGTGTAGATTATTCACACCCCTGAGCAATGTAATTATACTAAAATAATTCTGTAGTGTAGACCAGGCTGAGATGAGGCTAAGGAGAGCCATCAGCACTACCCTCATGATGTGTGTGTCTGTGTGTTTTGGGATATATGTGTGGATAGGGGGCAGCATGGCATGTTTGCAAGTACGAAGGACAAAATTCTGGCATGTGCATGCGTGTGTGTAATGGATGTGTGTGTGGATGATGCATTGTATTATAGTTAGTGGATGCAAGATTGGTAGTGTAGTCTGTTGTGTAGCTGGCATCATTTATTTGTGTGTGTGTGTGTGTGTGTGTGTATGTGCATAGAAGGTATATTGTGGTTGTGTGGTGTGTAAGGAACTATATGAGTGTGTATGTGAAGCAGGTTATGTTTGGGAGGGAGCTGGATTTGTGTAGTTTAAACAAAGTTTGATTCAGTTGGATGGGAAATACTAAAGAAATGCAGGAGGACTAGCAGGAGCAGGAATCTGGTATCTTCCGAAGGTGAAGTGGATCAAAGTTATTATAGTGTGGTGCAGTTTATAAAAATAAATAAAACCAGGAAACATATACACTTGTTAAAAATTAAGCATGATATCATGAAATGACACCCTAACACCTTTATTCACATTCACCGTTTTAATATATTGATTTCACCAGCTCTTCACATTTTATCTCAGTATTCATGATCTTCATCCCTATACTATTCCTTTTCTTATACGGTGAATGGAGGAGAGCAAACATAGCTTGTAGAGCACTGCAAGAATATGATGATGTCGCCATGTTGATATAAATGAAGAGGAAGAACCAAGATGTGTCATACTCCCTGTTTGCATGTTTATATTCTGGTATTACCTGAGAGCTCCAGTCAGTAACAGATCTCTAGGCACTCCACAAACACATAGGAAGCACAGTCCTTCCCAGGAGTTTGTAAACATATGAAAAAAAATTGTCAAAAATCTGCAAAAACTCTGAAAGCAATTTTCTTTTTAGTATACTAAGCAGTTGTTAGTAGTATAATTCATTAACAGTGTCTTTATCACTCCAAGTTAATTCAACTGAGATTCTTCTATCAAACTAGGAACATACAGCCATAAAAGACACAATAATAAAACATGTTTAAATAGTTATTGTGCCCCTTATTTTCTCCTTATCTTGTGTTGGCTTGTCCATATGTTGCTCATTATTAATCTATTGTTCCTCAATGTGATATAGTTACAAAATTATAAACATCCAGGCCTCTTAAGAAAATATGCTTTAGCAAAAAGATATTATATCTCTAGGAGTTTATTGACTTTATTATTTTATTGCCATTGTGTAAAAATGCAGGATCCAGGGCAGCTGCTAAACATTGAATTTAAATGATTTTTATCACATTGAAGTATCTTTAATAAAATCCAGTACAATATGTATATTTTCTCAGGCTTTTCTTGATTATTATTTTTTTTTGTCCCTGCTGAATATGGATTTTCCCCATATCGGTGTCTCTAACATGGGAAATGTTGTAAATAGCTGAATCTTTTTAAGCTGTAGAAACATGTTCCATGTTGACGGTTCAGTATGTGGATATTTTTTTTAAAAAATCCTATTTTTGGTAATGCCTCTAATTTTAGGCCTTTCATACTTTTAAGGGAGACTGGCATATATTGTATGCAATGCAGGTAGCACTGCCAATAGTTAAGGTTGCCAGACACTTCCCCATAATATGGCTTTGTGTTCAGTTGCTTATAACTTTGCCATGCTTTAACCATTTGGGATGAAATCTTCCATGCTGCATATCTGTCTCAGGCTGAATTTTTATTTTAAAGTTTCAGTGAAAATGATTCAGCCATTTCTGAGAACAAGAGTTAGGAAAACACGCTGTTTTGCCCATGTTTAAAAAAAAAAAAAAAAAAAAAAACATGCCACAGATACTTTGTTGGAGCAGGGCCTTAAAATTTGGCAAGGAAATCTGGTGTCAGGGATGTGCCTTTTGCTGCCCCTCTGAAAATCTTCCCAAATTTGCCTCTGAAAGAACTGTTTGCACATGCTCAGTAAGGCCTGTTGGCACTTCATAGCTAAATTCTCTGTAGGGTCCATCTGTATTGGGCAAGCTTCTGCCCAGGATTCCAGGGGCTCAGCAGGACTTTCCCTGCAATTGCTCCTCTGTGCTGCTGTAGTGTCAGGGACTGGAACTCAGAGCAGGGAGTCTGTGCCCACACTGTTCTTAATGCACCCCCTGCTGGGGCCAGGCAGCATGGAGGAGGAGGAAGTTGTAATCTTGCCAACTCTTGTGATTTTATTGTGAGTCTCATGACCTATAGTGTTTTTCTTACAGCCCCAGCTCCAGGAATCATGTTATTGCTCTGAAACCAGAAGTCCAAGAAAAATAACGTGTAGTTTTTAAAAAAATCCATGATTTTTAAGCCAGTTTCATTAATTTTGGGGCTAGATGCATGGCATGGGTTTTTAACACTTGGGGTTGGTAACACTTGAGCTGACTGGACTGCAGAGGGGTAAGGAGTGGAGGCTGGGGAAAGGGGCTGGCAGGAACCAGAGGGTGAGGAAGAAGCAGAAGAGGGAGGGGTATACGAGTCTGAGGGGGTGGGTATAGGAGCAGAGGGAGGGGAAGAGGAGTGCATAGTGCATAGGAGGCATGAGCCAGAGTATGGGAGTGGGAGGACTGGTTAGGAGCAGAGGTTGAGGGGAATAGGAACTGAAGTTGGGGTGGGAGTAGATAGGAGGAGAGTGGTGGGGGCAGGATCCAGGGGGTTGGATAGGAAAAGGAGGTGGGGGAAGGGTAGGTATAGAAGGCAGGACGCAAGGCATGGAGAGTAACGGATGAAGGAAGACAAGGAGGGTGCAGGTTAGATAGGAGGAGAGGAGAACAGGGGCAGCCTTGTGAGGGAATGGGCTAAAGTGTCTGTGACCACTAGAGAACACTCCCCTCCAGAACCTAGGAGTTATGAGTCTCACCAGTCCTCTGCTACCAGCAAATAGCTGTAAAACACACTGGCATCCCTCTTCTAATCCTCATCCACATAGAGGAAAATAGACTACTACTGCTACTAGTTACTCCATTAATTCAAGTGGTAGAGGTCTGTGCAGTGAATCTAAAGGTCCAAACCCTAATGATGATACAAGCTGATGTTCAGTCTGATTCCACATGATTCTGACTTTTCTATTTTAAAAACTACATTTAAAAAAAACCTATGCTAAAAAACTGTTAAGGCTGTAAATTTTAGCATTCAAAGTTTAGGAAATGCCAGAATTAAGGTTGCCTGTGCAATCCCCTTGTGTGTACATGTGAAAAATGTGGAAATTATCTTCATTAATTTTTGTGTGTGTTTTATATAATATCTGTGGGTTTGATGGACTAAGTTGCTTGTTAATGGTTAAAATCAGTCCTAATTAGCTTTTGGGTTGCAGGAACCCAGTTAACGACTGTAAACTTCTCTAACTGTTGCTGCTCACAAGGACAATATCAGGAATCCACTATTTGAAGACCCTCTTCACAGTACTTTGCACTTGTCTTTCTTGAATTTCATCTAATTGATTTCAGACTAATTCTCCAGTTTATCAAGATAATTTTAAATTCTAATCCTGGTTCCAAAGTGTTTGCAACCCCTCTCAGTTTGGTGTCAGCTGCAGATTTTGTACGTGTACTCTCTACTCCATCATCCAGGTTGTTAATGAAAATATTGAGTAGTACTGACCCAGGCCTGAGCTGTGCAGGACCCCACTTAATATGTCCCCCCAGTTTGACAGTGAGCCACTGCTAACTACTCTTTCAACTAGATGTGCACCCACCTTATAAGAGAGACAAAGTGGGTGAAGGAATATCTTTTATTGGATCAGCTTCTGTTGGTGAGAGACAAGCTTTTGAGCTTTTATCCTGGGACCAACACAGCTACAATAATGCTTCATACACACCTTATAATTATTTCATCTATCTAGACCACTTCATCTAGACCATATTTCCCTAGTTTGCCCATAACAATGCCATATCTTCTACTGTAATGGCCCAAAACACTGAAATATCACTCTTGCAAGCATTAGCGTTCTTGCCAATTGCTGCAGAATACCATGAAGGGTTTTTATGAGAGATCCAATAGGCATTTAAACAGAAATACTTACTATAGTATATACAAAGAGATATTTTTCAGTGTCCACTAAAATTGAGAGGAATTTACTTGGGTACATATGATGCAAAACTGTCCACCTTCCTTTCCTTTAAACTACAACACTACGACTCACGGGGTTTTATGCTGTTTGATATTTTCAGCGTTTGCAGTTGTGTTTGGCATTTAATTTTCATTTTACAGCAGAAAAGTAGATCATGTTTCTGACATGGCTAAAAACTAATTGAATGTGACTAATTACATTTAAACTAGGTTCGACGGGGACAGGTGAGCAAAGCCCACAGGTAAGTGGGGAACATGGAGACCGGGGAGATGGGTCGGAAACGAGAGGGAGTGTGGGCTATATTGGCAGAGAGAAAGGAGAGTCAGGACAAAACTGGGAGGAAAGATCAAACCAGTATCTTAGATGCCTATATACAAATGCGAGAAGTATGGGGAATAAGCAGGAAGAACTGGAAGTGCTAATAAATAAATACAACTATGACATTGTTGGCATCACTGAAACTTGGTGGGATAATACACATGATTGGAATGTTGGTGTGGATGGGTACAGCTTGCTCAGGAAGGATAGACAGGGGAAAAAGGGAGGAGGTGTTGCCTTATATATTAGAAATGTACACACTTGGACTGAGGTAGAGATGGACATAGGAGACGGAAGTGTTGAGAGTCTCTGGGTTAGGCTTAAAGGGGCAAAAAACAAGGGAGATGTCATGCTAGGAGTCTACTACAGGCCACCTAACCAGGTGGAAGAGGTGGATGAGGCTTTTTTCAAGCAACTAACAAAATCATCCAAAGCCCAAGATTTGGTGGTGATGGGGGACTTCAACTATCCGGATATATGTTGGGAAAATAACACAGCGGGGCACAGACTATCCAACAAATTCTTGGACTGCATTGGAGACAACTTTTTATTTCAGAAGGTTGAAAAAGCTACTAGGGGGGAAGCTGTTCTAGACTTGATTTTAACAAATAGGGAGGAACTCGTTGAGAATGTGAAAGTAGAAGGCAGCCTGGGTGAAAGTGATCATGAAATCATAGAGTTTGCAATTCTAAGGAAGGGTAGAAGGGAGAACAGCAAAATAGAGACAATGGATTTCAGGAAGGCAGATTTTGGGAAGCTCAGAGAGCTGATAGGTAAGGTCCCATGGGAATCAAGACTGAGGGGAAAAACAACTGAGGAGAGTTGGCAGTTTTTCAAAGGGACACTATTAAGGGCCCAAAAGCAAGCTATTCCGCTGGTTAGGAAAGATAGAAAATGTGGCAAAAGACCACCTTGGCTTAACCACGAGATCTTGCACGATCTAAAAAATAAAAAGGAGTCATATAAAAAATGGAAACTAGGACAGATTACAAAGGATGAATATAGGCAAACAACACAGGAATGCAGGGGCAAGATTAGAAAGGCAAAGGCACAAAATGAGCTCAAACTAGCTATGGGAATAAAAGGAAACAAGAAGACTTTTTATCAATACATTAGAAGCAAGAGGAAGACCAAAGACAGGGTAGGCCCATTGCTTAGTGAAGAGGGAGAAACAGTAACAGGAAACTTGGAAATGGCGGAGATGCTTAATGACTTCTTTGTTTCGGTCTTCACCGAGAAGTCTGAAGGAATGCCTAACATAGTGAATGCTAATGGGAAGGGGGTAGGTTTAGCAGATAAAATAAAAAAAGAACAAGTTAAAAATCACTTAGAAAAGTTAGATGCCTGCAAGTCACCTGGGCCTGATGAAATGCATCCTAGAATACTCAAGGAGCTAATAGAGGAGGTATCTGAGCCTCTAGCTATTATCTTTGGAAAGTCATGGGAGACGGGAGAGATTCCAGAAGACTGGAAAAGGGCAAATATAGTGCCCATCTATAAAAAGGGAAATAAAAACAACCCAGGTAACTACAGACCAGTTAGTTTAACTTCTGTGCCAGGGAAGATAATGGAGCAAGTAATTAAGGAAATCATCTGCAAACACTTGGAAGGTGGTAAGGTGATAGGGAACAGCCAGCATGGATTTGTGAAGAACAAATCATGTCAAACCAATCTGATAGCTTTCTTTGATAGGATAACGAGCCTTGTGGATAAGGGTGACGCGGTGGATGTGGTATACCTAGACTTTAGTAAGGCATTTGATACGGTCTCGCATGATATTCTTATTGATAAACTAGGCAAATACAAATTAGATGGGGCTACTATAAGGTGGGTGCATAACTGGCTGGATAACCGTACTCAGAGAGTTGTTATTAATGGTTCCCAATCCTGCTGGAAAGGCGTAACGAGTGGGGTTCCGCAGGGGTCTGTTTTGGGACCGGCTCTGTTCAATATCTTCATCAACGACTTAGATATTGGCATAGAAAGTACGCTTATTAAGTTTGCGGATGATACCAAACTGGGAGGGATTGCAACTACTTTGGAGGACAGGGTCATAATTCAAAATGATCTGGACAAATTGGAGAAATGGGCTGAGGTAAACAGGATGAAGTTTAACAAAGACAAATGCAAAGTGCTCCACTTAGGAAGGAAAAATCAATTTCACACATACAGAATGGGAAAAGACTGTCTGGGAAGGAGTACGGCAGAAAGGGATCTAGGGGTTATAGTGGACCACAAGCTAAATATGAGTCAACAGTGTGATGCTGTTGCAAAAAAAGCAAACATGATTCTGGGATGTATTAACAGGTGTGTTGTGAGCAAGACACGAGAAGTCATTCTTCCGCTCTACTCTGCTCTGGTTAGGCCTCAGCTGGAGTATTGTGTCCAGTTCTGGGCACCGCATTTTAAAAAAGATGTGGAGAAATTGGAAAGGGTCCAAAGAAGAGCAACAAGAATGATTAAAGGTCTTGAGAACATGACCTATGAAGGAAGGCTGAAAGAACTGGGTTTGTTTAGTTTGGAAAAGAGAAGACTGACAGGGGACATGATAGCAGTTTTCAGGTATCTAAAAGGGTGTCATAAGGAGGAGGGAGAGAACTTGTTCACCTTAGCCTCTAAGGATAGAACCAGAAACAATGGGTTTAAACTGCAGCAAGGGAGGTCTAGGTTGGACATTAGGAAAAAGTTCCTAACTGTCAGGGTGGTTAAACACTGGAACAAATTGCCTAGGGAGGTTGTGGAATCTCCGTCTCTGGAGATATTTAAGAGTAGGTTAGATAAATGTCTATCAGGGATGGTCTAGACAGTATTTGGTCCTGCCATGCGGGCAGGGGACTGGACTCGATGACCTCTCGAGGTCCCTTCCAGTCCTATAATCTATGAATCTATAATCTGGAATTATTTCTTTTGTCTCTCTGATCCTTTGTCTTTGTTAGCATGTGTGTATAAAAATATATATTAGTGAACTTTAAAAGGTTCAGCTTTATGTTGTGGTTCAGATAAGCATCCAAACATTTGGATGCTCATTCAAAGCTTATCCACACTTTCCTAACCTCTGCAAAACTGGACTGAAAATGTAGGACTAAGACAAGCTTTCCTCATGAGGTTTCCAGTGCTTCCATTACTGGAAATACCATGAGGTCAGTCTTTCTTCCAGTATTTCAAATCTTTTACAGCTGGATAGAAACTGGAAGGGAGAGATTCTGTGTAGAAATAGAATTATCTGAATATTGCAGTGCCACAAAAAAAGTTTGGTTTTAAAAATAGGTGAACCAAACTGATTTATCCATTACTTATGACAATTATTTAAAAATTCCAAAATTATAGTGGAATCCAGACAATTGGCACCAGGAGCAATGCCATGTTCAATGAACCCCTTTGTTGCTTAGCTGATGGCACTTTCCTAGGTGCTAGGTTCTGCATGGAACTCAAATTTGGTAGTGTTTTTTTAAGTGTGAGACAATTGGGAATCAGTGCATGGAATGTGTATATCGTCAAGGTAGTATGTGCATCCCTGGGTCAGTGTGTGTATTCCTGGGTCATGTATCCCTGGGATGTGTGTATGTGCTCCAGATGCGGGGTGTGGTGTGTCGCTGGTAGCAGGGAGGGAAGCACAGTGCAGTGTGTGACCCTGGAGCAGTGTGGAGTGTATCTCTGGGAGTGGTGTGTGTCTCCCTCGGGGTTGTTGTGTGCCACTGGAGCAGTCTCTCTCTCTGGGAGGTTGGTGGGGGGGGGGTACGGTCTCTCTGAGGTGTTGTGGCCCCACTGTAGTGTGCCCTCCTGGAGCGGTGGGTAATGAGTGGGTGTCTCTGGCCTGTGTGCCCCTGAAGCAGTGGGTGGGGGTCTCTGGAGCAGTGTGTCTCTTGAGTTGTGTCCCTACTGTATTATACGCCCCCTGGGGCAGCATGTGGCGGGCGGGAGGGTGTCCCGGGGGCAGCGTGTGGTGTTGGTGGTGGGGGTGTCTCCGGGGCGGGGTGTCTCTGCGGGTGGGGTGTCTCCGGCAGTGTGCGCTCTGGGTAGCGGCAGGGGGTGCCCCTAGCGGCCCGTGCTCTCTCTCTTGCTGGTGTTTTGGGGCCCAGGTCACTGCTGCCGGGTGGCGCTGCGCCTCCAGCCCGGCCTCCGAGGGGAGCGCCCGCGGGCGGGGGCGGCCCGCCGGCCACACTGTCCCGAGTCGCAGCCAGCGGCGCAGGCACCTGAATAATCCCCGGCCCGCTGGAAGCCGGGAGGCACCGCAGCTGCCCGGCGCCGGCCACCCCGAACCCAGCAAAGGGGAGGGGTGGGCAGCGCAGGGACCCACCCTCAGCCTCCCCCCCGCTCAGCTCCCGCCCAGAGCAGCGGCAGCTGCTTGGCCAGTTCAGCCCCCGCTTTCTCCCGCCGGGTGCGAGAGGCAAAGCCCGGCCGCCGCGGCGAGTGGGAGGGACCCGGGCTGAGCAGGGGCCGCTCCCCGCTTTGCCAGCCCGCGCGGGGCTCTGTGCGTGTCCCAGGTGGGCAGCGGCTGCTGAACTTCCCGGGAAGTGCGAGCGAGAGGGAGCCAGAGGCGGCGGCCGCAGCAGAAGGGGATGGTGGTTGGCACCCGCCAGACGACAGCAGCCCAGTAATGCCAACATGTAAGTTTCGTCTCCCTGCGCTTTCCACATTGGGGCGAGGAGTATTTTTAACCTTCGGAACAGTTTGGAAAGGACTGACTCTCGCCAGCTGCTGGGGCAGCAAACCGGATTGTCTTTGGTCAAAGAGATTCAGGCCAGACAGACCGCATTTCTTTCTTCCTTAGCCAGTGATGAATCTCAGGTTTATTCTGGGCGGAAAGGTAGGGCTAGAAGAATGGGCAAACCGTGTTGTCTGTCTGTGCACACTTGCCAAAAGATACTGCTTGGCCAATATCTGGATTTGCCAAGGGAATGTTCTGTAAGATCCAGAGAAGACCGATTTTTAATATATATATAATTATTTACTGTTAGCTTGAAAGCAGAAGTTACTCTTTATACTTTCGATGCTTCCAGGGGAACATTGCAAAAGGAAACAAAACCCATCCCATCGTGTGTGTGTGTGTGTGTGTGTACGTACACGAACGTTATCTGGAGCCAAAAGTTCAACTCTTTCGAAGTGGAGTTCAGATCGGCGAGAGGTACTCTTTCTAGCCAGCAAGGTACTGTGCCAAAAATAGGAAGGAACAGAAGGGAGAAGGAGGGGTCAGACGGAATAAAAATTTAAGTCCCACTCCTCGCTGTTCCCCACAGTCTCCTGCTGGAGAGAGATTGCTAGATTCCTGCAGTCTTTCGGAGGGAGAGAAAGGGCACCTTCACAAAGGGTTCGTAGACGCTATCTTTGATAATCTATCCGGTCCGTGGGTTAGCCCTCTGTAATTGTATTGAATCTTGGGCAGATTCCCAGGTAGGCTCTTTTCCTTTGCTGACATATACAAAGGAGCTGTTGGAATCGGTATTTCTCCAGCACATTCACACCTGGTGATAGAGAGTCTATGATTGGGACTGAATGAAAGCAATGATGCAGGCGCAAAGGGTAGATTTCTTTTACAGCATAAGGTAAAGTAAAGCAAGAAGAATTTATGCCTAAAGAACAAATGTTGCACTAATACAGTGCTACTGCGTTAGTAATGTGCGGCATGTTGGTAACTTGCAACTCTAGAACATTCATTTTGGAGGGAAATCCAAGGACCAAGAAAATATCGGATACGTACAAACGATACGTTTTTAATTAAAATGTATATGCTCTACTGAAGGAAGATGAAGGTATTTTCAAGTCAGATGTTTGGCTGCCCCTGAGAATGGTTGTATATGGGGAGAGTAAGCAGCACTCTACAAAACGAAAGTTTTAAATGGCATTGTCTGAAGTTAGCAATTTACAATTAAAAATTAGGCAGAATTGAAATGTACTCTTTTGTTAGTTTGCAGGAACTAAAATGCTAAGTAGTTGTCTCTCACTGGTTGCATTATAACTCCATAGTGGTTACATCATAAAAGACTTTTGTTTCATAACTTAAATGAGCTGTTTTGAAATTGATGGTATCTCTTTTTAGATTTCAAATTGTCAGCAGCATTTTTTTCTTAATAGTTTCACCCATGTCAAAGATCAAAGAAAATCCAGTCAATCTGCCTGGGGCAGAATTCACATCCTACTCTAGAGAACTCTGCCCATGTTTTGAACAAGGTCCATGGTGTATGCAGATATGTCCAGCATGTTCTGTAGATGGTGTATTGGTGCATGAACCAAAGGTTATTGGATTATTTAGGAGTAGTATGTATTTTACTCCAAAGTTGTGTACTTCCAAAAATATGCTGATGTTGCTTTAGCTGGATATTGTATATACAATGTGGGATTTCTGGTAGTTAGATTTAGCAAGACAAGCACTAAATTGGTCTTGAACCATGTCAAATTACCATCCCATTTATGGTTTAGATAAATTACATTACGATTTTGCTCTTCCAGAATGAATTGTGAATACACCCATTGTCTCCTGCATGATAGGAAATAGAAGTACAGTAGCTATGGGTCGCATGAAGTTGGTAGCTGGAGTGATCAACTGGTTATGTCACAGCAGTATCTAAAACTGTCTTTTCACTGAAAAAATTGGTAATGCTTTTGTTAGCCATTGTAGACTGCATTTATTATTCTGCAGAGCATTTACATCTGCAGAGGGATAACTGATAGTTATCCTTTTATACATGTTTTTAACAACTATAGTGGGATTACATCCAACTATAATGGGATTAATGATAGTTGCTAACTACAGTATATTGAGCTGCTTTAGCTACATGGATTCCTCCGAGGTCACATGTAGGTAACTATTTATTTAATCCTTTGGAGGGTTTTATTACATTACTATCCTCATATTCTTGTCTCTCCATTAGTTACGAATAGGGCCCTACCAAATTCACAGCCATGAAAAACACATCATGAACTGTGAAATCTGGTCTCCCCCCATGAAATCTGGTCTTTTGTGTGTTTTTACTCAATACTATGCAGATTTTGTGGGGGAAACAAGCATTTCTCAAATTGGGGGTCCTGACCCAAAAGGGAATTGCAAGGGAGTCCCAAGGTTATTTTAGAGGGGTTGCAGTATTGCCACCCTTACTTCTGTGCAGCCTTCAGAGCTGGGCAGCTGAATAGCAGTGGCTGTTGGCTGGGTGCCCAGCTCTGAAGGCAGTGCCCTGCCAGCAGCAGTAGTGCAGAAGTAAGGGTGGCAATACCATACCATGCTATCCTTACATCTGCACTGCTGCTGGCGGCGTCTCTGCCTTCAGAGCTAGGTTCGTGGCCGAGTGGCAGCTGCTGGACATTATCATAAGGACAGAGGTGAAAGTAATCTGGTACGCCCCGGTATGGTGTACCAGCAAGAGCCGGTTTGCCATACCGGGGTGGCCCGGCTTCCCCATGAGGCAATTTAAAGGACCTGGGGCTCCCAGCAGGGCCTGGAGCCCCAGGCCCTTTAAATTGCCACCAGAGCCCCACTGTTGGAGCCCTGGGGTAGGGCTGCAGGGCTCTGGGGGCTATTTAAAAAGTTCGGGGCTCCCACTGCTTCTACCGCCCCAGCCCTTTAAATAGCCCCCAGAGCCCAGTGGTAGCAGGGGGCTCCAGCTGCCTCTGCTGCCCCGGTCCTTTAAATAGCTGCGGGAGCCCCGCCACTTCCCCAGGGCTCCAGCGGTTATTTACAGGGCCGGGGCTGTAGAAGCAGGGGAGCCCCGGGCCCTTTAAATAGCCCCCGGAGCCCCTGCTGCTACCCCGAGGGAGGGCACTTACCTTACAGGGTGGGCTGGCTCTGAATCCCTCAGCCACGCCCTTTCCGCCCTAGGCCCTGCCCCTTCCGGGGGCCAGAGCTGGCCCCAGCGTACCGGTAAGTCACTGGACTTACTTTCACCCCTGCATAAGGACAAATGAGAGGGTATTGCTGATGGTGATGATTATTTGCCTTGTACCACAAGCCCAATATTGTTAGCATAAATGAACGTATGCAAAATTGTTTCAGGTAAGTCATTAATGCCGATTTTGAAGAGTAAGGGAGCCAGTATAGATCCCTGAGGTAGAGCATCATTGAGGGTGTGTGCTTTGCTGATTTGCCCGTTCAAAAGGACACTGTACCTTTGGTTGCTCAACATTGAGTCACATAATGCTATGGCATTTGATGACCCTTGGTGCCTTGAGCAATAGCCCATATCTCTACACCTCTGCGTGGGGGGGAGGAGGGATGGTTTGGGGGGGGGGGTGACACAGGAGGAAGGGAAAGGGTTCATATGCTGTCCTTGACTAGCACAATGGGATTCTGGCTTCTAGGCACTACAACAGTACAAAAAACCCCAACGTTGTTGTTGTTGTTGTTGTTATTATTATTTAAGTCTTATAGGATCAGTTTAGTTTGGTCAGTTTTGAGAGAATCAGAACAACACAAGGCTTTTTAGAAGTAGGTAGTCACCAGAGACAATGTAGTCCAGTGGATTTAGCACAGAACTAGGCACGAGAAACTCTTGAGTTGTACTCCTTTTGCTGCATGGTCTTGAGCAAGTTACAATGTCTGTTTCTCAACTTTTCTATCTGTAATATGTAGATACGTAGCTCACAGAGGTCTCAAGAGTGTTAATGTGTATACAGCACTTTGAAGATATACAGATATGATGGAGACAAAACCAGGTTTCTTTCAAGTCCAGCAGAATTGTTCTGATTGTTTGACAGACTGGTAATGCTACCTCTGCTCAGAAATTCAGTCTGATGGCTCTGCGAATTCTACTGGCATTAGTGAAAGTCCTGTGCATCATGCTAAAATTTTACTCTGTCAGTGGCTGCCATTAAATATTCAACACTTCGTTCTCGTAGAAACAGCAGTATCTTCCTGTATTTGAAATAGAAGATTTCCTGTTACAGTCACCACCGCAATTGGCAAATGTTGAGATTTTAATTGCATCACTGTATATATGATTTATTTTGTTGTCTCAGCAGGGTAGATTTTCATCAACAGCAACTTTCTAGGGGACTATTTAGGGTATCTGTATATGTATAAAAATTATTTTTTGCATAGTGTACAGCTCCCAAAGTCTTGGCATTCTGTTGTCTGAGATGCTAACAAGAATTTATGGACCACTGAGTTGGAGGACAGTATTTCTATTGTCTAGTAATCTGCTTATTCTGCTGTATCTGGCTTCATCAAAGAGATTCTTGTATTTCAGAGCCCTGAATGTTCTGTGCTTGTCTTTAAAACTTTTAAAGTTTAATTTTACCATATCTCAGAAAAATAAATCAGCTTCAAGTTAATAATTTAACAAAACTTTCAATAAAGAATTGGACCTTCTTGTAGTCAGATACTCATATTACAGAACACCAGTTAGGTTTTCCTACAATCCATAAACAACAGTTGATCTCATGAAATGTTATTTGCCTAGGTCTGTAGCATATGGTTCAGGGGACTGATTTGAAGAACTATTACTTTTAAACTTGCAACATTAGTTGTTTCATCAGTCGATTATTTTAGGATGCTTACTCATCTAGGCTTGTTGGTGTTTAAATTTTTTTCTTTCAAAAGCTAGAAGACCCATGAGTGGACAAGATTTTAAATTTACCCCCGGCTTTCACTATCAGTTTTAAAGCAATATATGTGGAGTGGGGAAAGAGAAAAGATTTCCATATGTTTAAAAAGGACAGGTTTTTATGATATGTGGTTTAACTGCCTAGTGTTTTTTCTCTCACTAACCTCCTCGCATTCACAGCCTGACAAATGGCATTAAAGTTCATCCAAATGTCTTTTGGGTCAATTTATTTAATATTTCACTACCCTGGCAGACATTTGTGTATGATGATGTTTTTTCATTACTGTTAGTTCAGTGTTCTTGCCAGTCCATCCTGTTTCCTCCCTCCCTCTGTCCCCTCAATATAACTGAACATTTTCTTACTGGAAAAAGGCCAGTTATAGGCTGTCAGTACAAAATAGGATGGGAATGGTGTTGGTCAATATAATATGTGAGCTGTGTTTCACTATTTCTTCTTTGCTGTTGCTTGTTGCTGAGTTGTTGCATAAAAAGAGAAAGCCATATAATAGGTTACAATTAATTTTGGATCCATGATTATATGTCCATAGTAAAGGTTGGGGCTAAGTTCCATTATAAGCCTTATTTCTTGCTTGTCCAGCTTCCTCACACCATAATTTTAGCTAGGAACATTTTGATTTGGCCTAAAAATTGTCATATATGTTTTGAAGGCAAAGGAATGCAAGTAGAATTGGCCAAACTATTTTTGTATTTATTGTATTAAATATCAAGAATCTAATTGATTTCAGTGAGAATAGGACTGGGCCTCTGGACACTGACAGACAGAAAATATTACCTTTTTAAGTTAAGGTTCCTATTTACTGTACAAAATGTAAACCAAGCTATAAAAACCGTAAGACTGAAAAGTGTAGGAAAGAACAGTTATGGGAAGAAAGGTAAATATTCAAATGCACTCTTCATATTGTCTATAATATATGTCAGTGCATGGCAAATTCTAAAAAGAACCTTAACTCCACCCATATTCCTGCCCAGTCTCAACATACAGACCATATCCCTTTTACATCATCCACCCTATGTGTTTTGAATATTGTCTACTGTCAACGCTGCTTCCCCACTCTGAACTTTAGGGTACAAATGTGGGGGCCTGCATGAAAACTTCTAAGCTTAACTACCAGCTTAGATCTGGTCCACTGCCACCACTCCCAAATGTGCTAATTCCCTTCCCTGGGTAGCCTTGAGAGACTCTTCACCAATTCCCTGGTGAATACAGATCCAAACCCCTTGGATCTTAAAACAAGGAGAAATTAACCATCCCCCCTCCTACCTCACACCAACTCCTGGTGGATCAAGATCCAACCCCCTTGGATCTAAAAACAAGGAAAAATCAATCAGGTTCTTAAAAAGAAGGCTTTTAATTAAAGAAAAAGGTAAAAATCATCTCTGTAAAATCAGGATGGAAACTAACTTTACAGGGTAATCAAACTTAAAGAGCCCAGAGGAATCCCCTCTAGCCTTAGGTTCAAAGTTACAGCAAACAGAGATAAACACTCTAGCAAAAAGGTACATTTACAAGTTGAGAAAACAAAGATAAAAACTAACACGCCTTGCCTGGCTGTTTCTTACAAGTTGGAAATATGAGAGACTTGTTCAGAAAGATTTGGAGAGCCTGGATTGATGTCTGGTCCCTCTCAGTCCCAAGAGCGAACAACCCCCAAAACAAAGAGCACAAACAAAAGCCTTCCCCCCACCAAGATTTGAAAGTATCTTGTCCCCTTATTGGTCCTTTGGGTCAGGTGTCAGCCAGGTTACCTGAGCTTCTTAACCCTTTACAGGTAAAAGGATTTTGGAGTCTCTGGCCAGGAGGGATTTTATAGTACTGTACACAGGAGGGCTGTTACCCTTCCCTTTCCTATTTACCTATTTACTGTACAAAATGTAAACCAAGGAATGTTACAGCTATAAAAACCGTAAGACTGAAAAGTGTAGGAAAGAACAGTTATGGGAAGAAAGGTAAATATTCAAATGCACTCTTCATATTGTCTATAATACATGTCAGTGCATGGCAAATTCTAAAAAGAACCTTAACTCCATCCATATTCCTGCCCAGTCTCAACATATAGACCATATCCCTTTTACATTATCCACCCTACGTGTTTTGAATATGGGCTACAAACTGTAATAAACAAATCACTTACCCATCATGCATGGCCCACAGACCCAACCACAGTCCATCTTCTGGCTTGCCTGTCTATATATGAACACCTTGTCTTTTACCCGCCATATAAAGACGAGAGACAGCATTCTCTTAAAGCAAGATTCTAAGGAAGATTCTATTTTTCAACTGCTGGTGTAATAATAGCAATATCTTAATTATTATTGAAAAAATCAAGTTTTGGCTTGATTAAAGGTTTCCTAAACTGTTGCTTTCTTGCTTCACAGGATGTCACCTGTGAGTGATATGTGGTGCTATCATTGGAAACGGAAGCTGCAGCACTTTCTGTATTTATTTACTATCTACATGATATGTCTGCAGAATTTGGGTAAGTGAGCAAACTATCATCTCTTTCCAATAAAAAGATCATGGGCCCAATTTTGATGAACAAGAGCTAGTCTTATGTATGGCTGTATTATGTATTTCTGTTACATTCACAATTTAATATTTTGATTACATTGTAATTTGATAGTTTGATTTATGTTTTACACTATTGCCAAGGTTCAGTTTACCTGTTTTTGAAATAGTATTTCACTCATCCATCCCTGCCATTTATTTTTCTTCAGCTAATTGTGAACCTTGACTTTGAGTTATTTGCTTGACCCTTTCTTCTGATTTTTCTTTGTAAGTTCTTGCATCTCTTCTAATTTTCTCATTCATTTCTGCTTCCTCTATTGACAGAATAAGATGTGATACTTAAATATTTTTCCAAATTTGGGCATGTGGGCATGTGTGTGCGTAATGTAGTGACTCTTCACATCGCAAATAAGTTGACCTTAAAAACTGTAAATGAAGGATAATGATGATTAATCTTAAAATAGTTTGTGAACATGAAATTTGAATGATATAAAAATTGCTTCAAAAATCCATATGAACATAGAACAATCATATACTGGATAGGGCATTTAATTAAAAACTCAGTCTTTGTCAGTCTGTAGAAACTGGTGAATGCAAAATTTTGTAATATCTTGAAATTATTGTCTGTAAACTGAAGACCTAGAGATTTGATTTACCAAATGCCTTTTCCTGACCATTGGTGCAGAAAGTATTTTAGGAGTTTCAGCAGTTTACTGCACAGTTCTTGAGCATAAGAAAACCTTGGAGCAGATTGTGGCATGCTAATTCCATATCAAATAGGAATTTTTCCAGTTACTAACTTCCCATTGGAAAGACCATACTAAATCTGAAAAACAGGGTGGAATATATAGAGATGTTCTGGGTTTTTTTAAAACAAACAAGTAAGGAGCTTTGAAATTTCATCAGAGGTTATGTATTTGTTAAACTGTCCAAGCTGCACATTCAGAGTTCCAACTGCACAACAGTTTAAGTGATGTACTTTTTAAACCTAGATAAAATATTATAGACACAAGTCTACATTTGGGGCCAGACTGTCTGCTGTAGCTGAGTAGTGCTCAGCACAGCTGGGGTGTGCAGAGGTCCTATTTGAATCCCCTTGATTTTGAGCTCTCAGGCTGCCAGTCTGGTCCTTAGTGTAAAATAAACCAACTGCGGAACTGATCTAATTTTCATCAACTGTTTAGTGGGTGCTGTGTTTGGCAGTTGTGGAATGCTGGGGCACAAGGATGCCTCAGCCAGTCTCCCTAAGCTGGTTACTGGAAGGATCCGAAGCCACTACAGTACAATGGCTCTGTACCATTGCAAGAACCCTCATTTGCGGGGGCATATATGCCAGCGGCTCGCTACACCAACTTTAAGGTTGCTTAATGCCAGTGGAGTGGTACAAAGAAGCCAGAATGCACTTGATAATCACAGAGACAAGGTGGGTGAGGTAATATTGTTTATGGGACCAACTTCTGTTGGTGAGAGAGACAAGCCTTTGAGCTTACACAGAGCTCTTCTTCAGGTCACCATCAGAAATTGTCCCAATAAAACATATTCCCTCACACACCTTGTCTCTCTCATATCCTAGGAGCAACACAGCTACAACAACACTGCATACTTGTTAATCGGGCATTTTGTTTTGAATTCACTGATCTGATACTTGTCAATTTTTATGTTTCTGTTTTGTTTTGTTTCTCCTGTGTCTTTTGGCTAAAAAGAAAACTTGTGTTTTATGTGTTAATCCCTTTATTGTTATTCAAATGTGAATGTATATAGGCAGGAGTTTTCTGTTGTACATTATTTTTCAATTAATGGAACATCAATTATCAGACACTTTAGATAGGATAGCCAGGAATAAACAATTTCAACAGACAGATATGTTTGCTGTTCAGCAGTGAAGCAGGTCACAAGCAAAATTTGTTGTTAACACTCTATTGAAATGAAAACGAGACATTTACGTCTCCTGTGATGTCATTTCAGTGGACCTGTGTTCAGACCCTTGGGTTTTCATTGTTAATGCTGTCCTTGCAACTCACAGGTGTGTATTTCTTCTTTGTTAGGCTATAAACTAGAGCTGCCATATACTAACCTTCCCCACTTTTCTTTGTACTTTTTAATAGAAGTTTTGCTATTTGAGGTGTACTAAGCAGATGACAACAGCCCTTTTAATGCATTACAGATTCTTTGCCATTTTTTTTTCTTTTTACTAAAGATGTATGTCAGTTTGGCTTTGGACCCACATGGTATCCAGAATGTTAATGTTAACTTAAATACTACTGAAGTTAATGCAATAGAATAAATATAATAAAATCTGACATTCAGCCAGCTTCACTAGTGATCCGTGATCTCAGAAAGCTATTGATTTTTTTGCACTTTGACTAGCGGAGGTTAGATATGTGGAAGGATGATGATAATCAGATGCCTTTCTCATGGATTAACTATAGGGCTGGTAGTCAAGGCAAAAAAAGTCAGTCATGCCTTTGTCGGGGCACAAATGCAAAAGTAATAATTTTACAGTGAGAGCTTTGCTTGCTTAAGGATGCAGAATAAGGCCTGTTTTCAGAAAGAAAACTCAAGGGAGGAATAAACACATCAGAAAACCTATAATAGTAGCAGAATTGTCTCTAAATAGAATGCAACAGAGAGTCCTGTGGCACCTTTAAGACTGTTAGTCTTAAAGGTGCCACAGGACTCTCTGTTGCTTTTTACAGATCCAGACTAACATGGCTACCCCTCTGATTCTAAATAGAATGTTTGTTCAGAGTTTTCTGTGATGTGTCAGCAGCTATTTAAGGTGAACAGCTCCTTTTTTATGAATTGGCTAGTTAAATGCAAACATACTGAAAGACAGGTGCAATAGCTCAGTGAATTACCCTAATATAGACCTGCTCACAAGCACATTGAAGTCAGTGGAAACACTCCCAAGGATTCATAGATTTTAAGGTCAGAAGGGACCTCTGATCTTGTAGTCTGACCTTCAGTCTAACATAGGCCATGAGGACTTTCCTGAATTAATTCCTGTTTGAATTAAAGCATGTCTTTTGCAAAAACTTGCAATCTTGATATACAATGTGCTTTGGATCAGGTCCTGGAAGATCATGGGACAAATCCTCAGCTGCTGTAAATTGTCATAGATCATTGACTTTTAATGGAGCTATGACAATTTACATCCGCTGAGGATCTGTATTTACCAACAGGATGAGAAATAGTGTCTCTTTTCCCAGTGTAAGGCTGCCAGCTTGAGATATACAAAGAGCTCAATATTTCTTCTTTAATTTGGGCAACTGGACCATTGATTAACATACGGTGCTCTTAAAAATCAGTATAAAAAACAAACCAAAACAAAAAACACCTCATTCAAAGTTAAGGAAGTGCACTTTCCACCTCTTTTAAAGTGTAGAAATGCACATGGAATATCATCCCCAATAGCCTGAACTCTGTTCTGTTCTACCCTATGCACCTGTTGCATCTTGCATGTAGGAGAGTGATGTTATGAGGAGTGTGGCCTAGTTATAGGGCACTGGCTGGGGACTCAGAAGACCTATTCCTGGCTCTGCCACTAGACTGCTGGGTGGCTGTGGGGAAGTCACATCCCCACTCTGTGCCTTACTTTCCACATCTGTAAAAATGAGACTAATGATCATTAGCTCCCTTATAAAGTGCTTTGAGATCTGCAGATGAAAAACACTATGAAAGAGCTGGGAGTTGTGATGATGATGATGATGATGATGATGGAGTTTTTAATAAGGATGGCTTAAATCCATCACATTTATGTAGCTGAGAGACTCTGGATTCCCTGGCTTTGTTTTTGTACAATATGTCAACAATATGTAAGTTGGTCTCCTGAACGTTGGCATAAAATCGATCTGAATTTTGATTCAGCATTTAGGAAATTGGGAGATCCAGATACATTATATCTCACAGGATGACAATGTTCTTTGCCATAGAAACCCTACATGCATTTGGGAAATTGTACTGAATGGCTGGCTTAAATAAGGACATTTTTAGTGAAGAGATGTAAAAGTCTGTCTTTTTACAGTAACCTCATATCATCTTAAATAAGGCTGAAGTAGTTTGGTCTAGTGAAGTAAAAACATTGGGGTTCAATCGCCTCAGAAATATATAATTAACCTTTCAACAAGAATTCAGTTAGATCACTTCTCAGTTGTAGTTGTGGATGCATAGGAAGATGTCTGGTGTTTAGGATAGGATTGTTTTCTGATTTTGATTGCTCTATAGATTGTAATACAGGAGCAGAACCAAGGTCATTTAGGTGACCTTAAATGTGTGTTTAGAACTGCATATTTGCTTTCCAATTTATTTTTTTAAGTATAATCTCTTCATTGAATTTCCAGCTTTTCTAATGTTTGTGCCTTTTGAGGGACTTGCAACATTCTCTTAAGAATTTTTATCCCTTTAAGTAAATGCTATAAATCTACAACCTTAACTACAGCTTAATCAATTTTAATGTTATACAGGATGTGGAAAAGATATTTTAAAAATAAACATACATTGAAGGAAACTATAGTTACAGTAGTTCCATACTATATCCCCTCCTAGTCCTATTATGGAACCACTGTGTTGCAGCTGATATCACCCAACCTGTGGTAGAGCCTGATCTGAAGCCCTTTAATGTCAGTAGCCATCTTTCCATTGACTTCAGTCTTTCAGTTGACTTCAATGGGTTTTCAGTTAGGCCCATAGAACTAGATGTAGGGAGAAGAGTAACTGTGTGTCATGTGATATCACAGGTAGTGGTGGTCATTGGAGTGTAGGGAACCATGTTAGTCTTTCCACTGGCTATTTAAAAATATTTATTATTTGAACATAAGAACATAAGAATGGCCCTACTGGGTCAGATCATCTAGCCCAGTATCCTGTCTTCCAACAGTGGCCAATTCCAGGTGCCTCAGAGGGAATGAACAGAACAGGTAATCATCAAGTGATCCATCCCCTGTCGCTCATTCCCAGCTTCTGGCAAACAGAGGCTAGAGACACCATTCCTGCCCACCCTGGCTAAGAGCCATTGATGGACCTATCCTCCATGAATGTATCTGGTTCTTTTTGAACCCTGTTATGGTCTTGGCCTTCACAACATCCTCTGGCAAGGAGTTCCACAGGCTGACTGTGCATTGTGTGAAGAAATACTTCCTTTTATTTGTTTTAAACCTGCTGCCTATTAATTTCATTTGGTGACCCCTAGTTCTTGTGTTATCAGAAGTAGTAAACAACACTTCCTTATCTACTTTCTCTACACCAGTCATGATTGTATAGACCTCAATCATATCTCCCCTTACCCATCTCTTTTCCAAACTGAAAAGTCCCAGTTTTATTAATCTCTTCTCATATGGAAGCCGTTCCATACCCCTAATCATTTTTGTTGCCCTTTTCTGAACCTTTTCCAATTCCAATATATCTTTTTTGAGATGGGTCAACCACATCTGCACACAGTATTCAAGATGTGGGCATACCAGAGATTTATATAGAGGCAACATGATATTTTCTGTCCCTTTCTTAATTATTCCCAGCATTTTGTTTGCTTTTTTGACTGCTGCTGCACATTGAGTGGATGTTTTCAGAGAACTATCCACAATGACTCCAAGATCTCTTTCTTGAGTGGTAACAGCTAATATAGACCCCATCATTTTATATGTATAGTTGGGATTATGCTTTCCAATGTTCATTACTTTGCATTTATCAACACTGAATTTCATCTGCCATTTTGTTGCCCAGTCACCCAGTTTTGAGAGACCCTTTTGTAGCTCTTTGCAGTATGCCTGGGTCTTAACTATCTTTAGTAATTTTGTAACATCTGCAAATGTTGCCACCTCACTGTTTACCCCTTTTTCCAGATCATTTATGCTTATATTGAATAGGTCTAGTCCCAGGACAGACCCCTGGGGGACACCACTATTTACCTCTCTGCATTCTGAAAACTGACTCTTCATACCTATCCTTTGTTTCCTATCTTTTAACCAGTTACCAATCCATGAGAGCACCCTCTCTCTTATCCCGTGGCAGCTTACTTTGCGTAAGAGCCTTTGGTGAGGGATCTTGCCAAAGGCTTTCTGAAAATCTAAGTACACTATATCCACTGGATCCCCTTGGTCCACGTTTGTTGACCCCCTCAAAGAATTCTAGTCGATTGGTGAGGCATGATTTCCCTTTTGTTTGTTTGTATTCTTCAAGGAAAAGGGTTAGAGAAGAGAGGGTGTCTGGAAGGTCTTCGCTTCCCCATAACTTGAATAGAAATCAGTGAGGGGTCTGGATATACACAAACTGGGAGCCAGGTCAGGGGATTGGAAGGGTTATCCACATGTAAAAGAGACAGCTACTAGTTTGGGACGTGACCCTATCCCCATGTAAGGAATAAAGGAGCCAAGTCTGGGGGTGTCTATGGAAGGTGGTGATTGCAGCTAAAGGTGGGATTAGGGCGAAGCAGGTCTGGAGTTGAATGTCTCCCTCCCTCCCCTCATGAACAGAAGCCTGGTGAGAGCAAGTTTGGAGGAGAGGGAACAAGGCAGAAAGCATGCTAAGGGCTGGTCCACACTAACCCCCCACTTCAAACTAAGATACGCAACTTCAGCTACGTTATTCATGTAGCTGAAGTCGAACTATCTTAGTTCGAACTTACCGCAGGTCCACACGCGGTAGGCAGGCTCCCCCGTCGACTCCACGTACTCCTCTCGCGGAGCAGGAGTACCGGCATCGACGGCGAGCACTTCCGGGATCGATCCGGGATCGATTTATTGCGTCTAGACAAGACGCGATAAATCGATCCCAGAAGATCAATTGCTTACTGCCGGACCCGGAGGTAAGTATAGACGTACCCTAAGATAAGGATAGTGTGTATTAGCAGGGAAAGCTAGTATTGTGCACCTACTGTTAAAATTGATTCAGCTTTATATTTAACATGCCTTTCTTGCCTACACAACTCAGGAACAGTGTATTTGCAACTGTTCTGAACCAGCCTACCCTAAACAAGGGCCAAAGATCTTATCTCCGAGTGAGTGCTGAAATAACTAAAAGCAGAGTTGCTTATCTTTCTCCCTCCCACCATGTGTGCAGTAAGGATTGAAGTGCCAAGATACTATCCAAAACAGTCAGTGTAATTCTACATATACAGCTGAGAGGCAGGGAATGATTTGATAACTTAATTACTAATACTTTGGGAAAATTCTCTCCTGGCGTCACTGGGGTGGGGATAAGTGTGTATGTATTGGGTGGATGCTGTGTGTAAGTGGAAGTGACGTTTCTGACTCATACACACAATGAGTACTTAGAAAGTTAGGAAACATAAAGAAGTTTCAATTAAAAGGTATCTGCTTTCCCGCTGGCTAGAGGAAGGATATCTAATTTCTCAACTCTCTCTTGAAAGATACCTTTTAACTGAAACTTCTTTAGGTTTCCTAGCTTTCTAAGTACTCATTGTGTGTATGAGTCAGAAATGTCACTTTCACTTACACTCAGCGTCTACCCAATATAATATATGTGCATGTGTACATGGAAGTTGAGAGGTTAGGTAGCATAATACCGAGATTCTCTCTAGTAGTCCTGTAACACTTTCATTTATACCCTTTCCATGTTAATTTCCTTTCACATTTTAATGTAGTCCAAAGCAATATCAGAATAAGCACTTTATGCTATATTTGTTTAATGTCCAGATTTATGCTCTGATCGGGTATGCATTGAGACCATTTATGGATTTACATCTTTTGTTGAAATCTATGAGTTGCCTCTTTTATACACCCCTGCCTTGACCAGCTAATTCATGTGAAAATAAGTCTCAGCTGGGATGATTTGTGCAGGAAGCAGCCTCTTATTATCTTTGTTTATTTTATTTTTTAACAATACATTTTTGATTGAACTGATTGTTATCTCCCTTTAAGTGTTTTGAACTTATTCTATTAAACATGAAAATATTACCTTAAAAGCTTGCTGGATTCCCCCTCCCCCCCGATGTGGAACTGTAGCCAGAAAGTAGAATGCACCCAAACACCACGGAAAATTCTGAGCTGAAGAGGAATTGGCAACACCTGGTCTATGCTTTCTGCTAATTTTTTTTGTTCCACAGTAGTTACAAAAATAGACTTTATATAAATAAACTAAGGGATGAAAGCATCAGTCAGGAAGGGTAGTAATATTTTTAAAGCACCTGTTGAACAGTATAGCTTGAATAAAGATTTTCTGCTTATCCCATCAAATATGGTTTGTGGAAACTGTAAATTACATATGATTTGTGTTTGCTCCCTGTAGCAGACACAAGAATAGAGCTCAAGTCTCCTGACTCACAGTCCAGTCCAATAGGTCACATTGCCTCTCATAAAAGTTATGTTGTAAAGAGGTTCACAAGTTGCTATAGTCCTCATCTGTTCCCTTAGCAAGATGAATGGCTTTCATTTCAGTATCTTTTATTCATCAATCTTTTAGAATTCTACTTTCCTTTTACTATGAATTATTGACATCAGAAATATTGGACCATAAAGCAGAAATTTTAGTTGAGAATAGGACAATCCCTCAAGTAAGAACTGATATGTACATAAATCTAGCAAGTTTGCCAAATTCATATTCATACAAATATCTTAAAATAAAATGAGTAATGGATGGATAATTAAAATAGCTGATTTCACGTGCCTGCCGCCATTTTATTAACTTTGGTACCACTAAAGAGTCAATATTTGTCAATAAATGCCAGGCCCCAATCTTGCAGGCACTTACTCACATGCCTTACATTATTCACATGAGTGGTTCCATAGGATGTTGAATCTGGTTACATAATGGGATTGCTCAGGTGATTAAAGATAAACATGTGCATGTTCATTGGCTCAGGGCCTCATAGGGTACGTCTATACTTACTTCCTGGATGTAAGCGATCGATCTTCTGGGATCAATTTATCGCGTCTTGTCTAGACGCGATAAATCGATCCCGGAAGTGCTTGCCGTCGACGCCGGTACTCCAGCTCAGCGAGAGGAGTACGCGGCATCGACGGGGGAGCCCGTCTGCCGGGTCTGGATCCGCGGTAAATTCGGACTAAGGAACTTCGAATTCAGCTATGTTATTAACGTAGCTGAATTTGCGTACCTTAGTCCGAAGTGGGGGGTTAGTGTGGACCAGGCCATAGATCACTGTCTGGTAACTGTGGGTAAATGCTGGATTTATAATGTCAGCATTTAATCACAGCTACCACACTGAGATAGCTGAGATAGCACAGATTTGCCTTTATACAAACTACATGGACTTTGCTAAAAATAAAGGCTTTTATTTTACAAAAAAATGAAACAAGCAGAGTGAAAGATTTTAGTACTGCTGAAAAAATAGAAAATACATCAAATTACTCATTCAGATTTTAAGATTTTGTATAAATACACCTGAATAAATAAAAAGTCATACTTGCTATTCCTCTGGCTGCTGCACCATCAGTATTTCCTCCATTCCTCACATCTGAAAGAAAAAATAAAGTTGGTTAAGCACGGCTGTAAAATTTTTCCACACAGTTAACTAGAAATATCTATGCAGCACAAAAATAAATTACAAGGGAAAACAATATGCCTTTAACATGACATGGTGAACAATAGCCCCAACCTCCCATCACTGCTACTTGTGAACCACCCCATTGCCCCAAGATTAGCTACAAAAGAAGCATCAATGGGATGGGGAAGGGGGAAGTGGCTAGTGGCTACTCCCCAACTTAAGCATTCAGACCTGGTAGGTTCTTGCCATTAGACTCCAAGTCTCCTAAGGGAACAAAAAATGGTATCTAGCAATGACAACCCAGTAAAATGTATAATGATAGTAGGTCAAAATCAGATCATGCCCACAATAATATTTAAGCAATAGGGTTCAAGTCATACTGGAACTCTACAAAATGCCTTTCCAGCACTTTTTGTGTGTGGAGAAGACAGAATGATGTTCCAGTACTTATGGTGCTACTACTAGAAGTATGTTACCACTCAAGTGCTGCTAAGCAAGCTAGGCTCTTCACAGACCTCAGTCAAGACTGGTGTCCCTTGCTGAGCCACACCCTGCATCATGCCATTACAGAGTGGGAGTCTCCATTTGTTCTTTTAGATCCGTGGTCTCCAACCTTTTTGTGGCCAGTAGCACATTCATGTTTTCAGAAGAGTGTGGCGGGCACCAACAATTACTCACATACAGGGCCGGCTCCAGGCACCGGTGGAGCAAGCACGTGCCTGGGGCAGCACATGCTACAGGGCAGCATTCTGTCCATTCTGCAGAGTCGGGGCGTGTTTTTTGTTTGTTTGTTTGTTTGTTTTTTGGCGGCAATTCTGGGCAGCACAGAGAGAAGCTGTAGAGAAGCCGTGAGGACAGAGAACACCGGTGCCCGCAGCCTGCAACCCCGGAGTACTCTGTCCCCAGCAGGCACGGGGCCGTGGCTTCTCTCCCCTGCTGGGCACACATAAATGCCCTGGTGGGCGCCATGGTACACACAGGCACCACGTTGGGGTCCACTGTTTTATATCATAAGGCACATGAGAATACTTGCACCTGCTGTTGGCACAAACTATGCACCACAATTTGTAGTCAGTGTCTGATAAAACTTAAGGACAGAAATTGAGCATCCAACTAATCAAACTACTCTCTCTCTCTCAAAAAAAAAATAATACCAATTATGAATTTGTGACAGCTTTAGTAATAGACAAGGTCATTTCTAGCAAAGGAGTTAATCAAACAGAATTTGCCTTTTCTTGTAGTATTTTTCCCTGTCTTTCATTTTGGATTTTGTCCCACCATCTTTCATATTTGGACTTTCACAGTTTGAGAGGTACATTCATAATTGCTTTGTTATTAGGAAACAATATTTTTTACTTGTTGCTAATTATTCTCAAGGTTTCCCCCTCTATGGTTTTCTTGTCATCACTTTCTGTTCCATAAGCTTTCTGTTTTGTAAGTTCTACATAGCTCCAGTAGCTTCTCAGTTTTGTGTTGGATTGTTGTTCATGGCACTTGAAACTGTAGGGCATAATTTTTTTTCTTAAAAAAAAAAAGTCATTTGAGGCAATAGAACCCCTCACAGTTGTAACTCAGTTGTTTGTTTAATATTCTGAAGCTACTAGAATAATATTTTATAGTTAAAATTTAAAATGTTTACTATTTCATGGGTACGTTTATTTTGTTTACTAATGAGCATATTCCTAAAACACTGCTGTACAGTTAAAAATTTACTTCATATGTTTGTGTATCATTTTGCATGATTTTTTTTAGGTCCCATCAAAATTTAGGTTTCAGTTCTGAAAGTACTTATTCTGGGCATTCAGGTGTAATCCCATTGTCTTCAGAGGGCCAACTCATGGAAATAAGTGCTGCACCCAGTGGTAAATATGTGCACGATTGGGCCCTTATCCAGCAAGAAAAATAGAAATGTGGAAAGAGCTTAATACAACTGGCCTGATTATTTAAAGGGTGCAATATGATCATAGTTTTTTCCAAGTTTCAGCCTTTTTCCATTATGAATACAGTTCAAGATGGGTGTCAGGATACTGCAATTCCCCATCTTAAACAGAGCTTGTTTTGTTCAGATACATGCTCTGGCTTCTCACTGTTCTAATTAATGGTGCAGTGACAAACCCATTCTATCAAGCTGAGGTCATCTTTTATCAGAACTCGGTTATGAGGTGGAGAAAAAGACTTCATGGATGAAGTTATCACAGAGGCATTTGTGGTAAGAGACACAGTCCTGAGTGTGTGGTTTTTAGGTGGAGGGGGTGGAATGGAGGAGTGAGACTATGGCTACACTAGAGAGCTTTCCTGTCAACTTACTTAATCCACCCGCAACGAGCAATGGCAACTATGTCGGCAAGAGAAACTCTCCCATTGACATAGTTCTGTCCACACTGGCACTTAGATTGGTGTAATTTATGTCACTCAGGGGAGGTGACTTATTCACACCCGAAGCGACATAAGGTATACCAACATAAGTGATAGTGTAGACATAGCCTCAGTGTGTGTTTCTCATTGCCTGCCTGGGATTTACAGGAAACTATTAGTAACTGCATCTGAATTTAAAAATCTTTTAATAATTTTTCTTCGGTGTCTACTTTTTCCAATTCTCCAGCATATTAGCATATTTCATACTAGATATGTGAAAGAAGCTGATACCCAGGAACCATACTGTAATCACATCAGCTAAATGCTGCAATCACTACAATGCCCCAAAGACTATGGATAAGATTTTATGGAATGAAGTCTAAATTAAGTAGAATAAAGTATGTATTCATGTGTTCCCTAGGCATTGAGCAATTATCTCAAATGATTGATTTGACTGTTTCTGTGTTTTTGACTTTGTAAAATATTATTACTTAAGAAATCAACCCTATAATATATACTTGAAAAAATACAAGCAGAATGATAGCGTTAACTGAAAGTAGAATTGGTTAGGAAGAAAACTGAGACCTTTTTTGGCTTCTTAATTTTGTGTGTGTGATATGAGTAATTGAGGAACTGGAGCTGCTGAAATGGGATTTTTTTTTCTATAAATAAGTAAGCAAAATTGGATGGTACAAACAGATCTAGTTATGTAATGGTATGGTTTCCTGTACCATAAAATCTAGACTTTTTTTTCTTTTAGCTGTTAAAGCCTGGCATGATGTGATACTTGTTTCTTAGAGGACAGCTTAGTTAACCTTATTATTGATCATATGCACCTGTTGGATAGATGAGATGTTTGCCCATTGTATTAGTAATTACTTTTTTTGTAATTCTTTGTGGAGATGGAGGGCCCCAATCCTGGTTGTATTCAAGTATTTGCTCTCCCACCTCAGGAAGTGGGAGAGCAAATAAGACAAAAGTGAGTTTTAGTAACCTGATCCTTGAGCTGCTAGTGACCACGTGGTCTCTGGCATCAAAAGCAGCAGCGGTTCCAGGCACCAACGCTCCAAGCGCGTGCCTGGGGCGGCACACTGTGAGGAGCACCTTGCCAGTCCCTGCGAGGGTGGCAGTCAGGCTGCCTTCGGCGGCATGCCTGCGGGAGGTCCGCCGGTCCCACGGATTCGGCGGCAATTGGGCAGCGGGTACAACGAAGCCGTGGGACCGGCAGACCTCCCATAGGCATGCAGCCGAAGGCAGCCTGCCTACCATGTTTGGGGCAGCAAAAAAGCTAGAGCCGCCCCTGATCACAAGTTAGAGCAGCCTCAACAGTGTAGCTCAAGCTTACGCCCAGCTGCCTTCAAGGGGGTGTTCCAGTAGCCAGGGATCATCAGGGCATAAAGACATCCCTGCCATCTCCACCTTCCCCTGCCCATTCCCACTTCACGAATGGCCAGGATAGGGAGTGGAGTAGCAGGTGTATGTCACCCAGGGATTTGTCCACATAGGGTGGAGTGGGGAGGAGGGACTAGCCACTTATACCAGTATAAAACAGCTATAGCATAGACCAGGCCATAAAACTATCTACAGATTGGAAAGTTTATATTCTGTTCTGTCAATTACATAATAAACCATAAAAGCAAATTACAGTCAACTGTGTTCTCCTCCTGCTCCAGATATTTCAGTTAAGAGTTGATGATTGCTTTCTGAATAACAGAAGCAGCATCAATAGCAGTAGAAAATGCTTCTTTTGTTTAGCTCTGTATTTTTCTCACAGAGAGCATTTTAATTAAGGTCACTATTAGAAAGTGACAGCGAGGCTCAAGAAAGCATCTCTATATGTAACCCCCAAGGAAATTACCTAGATTCCTGGGGCTCTGTCTGCTGACAGTTCAGGGAGAGGCACACTGACCCTGCTAGGGAGTGGGAGCCAAGGCAGCAACCAACAGGGAGTGAGATGCCCTTCCCAGGGAGTTCAGGAAAGGGGAGAAGCCATTTTTTGAGTCAGTCTGGAGCCAGCCAGGGCAAGCGCAGGAGTGGCTGTGTGGGGAGCTGGTGAGTCCCAGGCCTGCATGCAGGGTTCCCCTTGAGAACTGGCCTCTAGAGACCTAAAAGCAAGATCCCTCAGCTGGGCTTTTCCTTCTCCACTGATGATTCCCAGTTTGTAGAGTTTTGCTGGGAAACTTCCCCAGCCAGGCTGAGTTAGCCCTCCAGCTCCCTAGGGGAGACCAGTCACCACATGGTCAGCTCTGCTCTGGCTGCTAGTCCAGGGCTGCTGCCTACTGTGTGTGTGTCTGGACGCTGGGCTAGGAGACTACAGTTTGGATTTTTGTACAGCTGTGTAATCTGCACCTTGAGTCCTGCATCCCTTTGTGGTGAGGGGAAATCCTGGGACCAGAAGCAGCCTGAAGAGGATTCCTGCCAGCAGACATCAGCCCCTCTGCAGTGACCGAGGAGTCCAGAGTCATCTCTGAACCTGAGGATCATTCATGGAGTTTGTGAGTGCACCATCTTTTAGTTAGTCAGTCAGGGAATTTGTTTTGGGGACCCCCTACTCCCTGAACTGTGTCCTCATGCCAGAGAATAACAGCTTGGGGATTTTATAACCTGCTGCATATTAAACCTGTGAAGGGATTTATCACCTTCTCCCACTTGTGAGTCCTTTGGGCTGTACTGAACCCAGTCAGCCACACTGCTAAACCACTGCAGAGAAGAATTTTGTGATCATAGGTCATCAAGGGCTCCAACAAAGTATGCATACCAACAGGGCCGGCTCCAGGGTTTTGGCCGCCCCAAGCAGCCAAAACAGAACGAAAAAAAAGCCGCGATCGCAATCTAAAAAAAGCCGCGATCGCGATCTGCAGCGGCAATTCGGCGGGAGGTCCTTCACTCCCAGGTGGAGTGAGGGACCGTCCGCCGAATTGCCGCCGAATACCTGGACGTGCCGCCCCTCTCCGGAGCGGCCGCCCCAAGCACCTGCTTGAGAAGTTGGTGCCTGGAGCCGGCCCTGCGTACCAATGGGACACTAATCTTACATTTGCTACATCGAGTCACGTGACTGGGAAAAGTCACAAGTATTATCAGCGTGGGCACCGGTAACCCTAAAAATAGTGTTTTGCCCTGTTATGTTATATTTGTCTCCTGTTTAATATAATTATTGTGTTAAATATATTGTATGTGTTTGTGTTATTTCTTGGAAGTCTCCAACTATCTGGCAAGTAAGTGGGAATTATCCTGTGGTTGGAGTTTTCCTCCCAAGCTGCCCTGGTGACCATGCCAGGAAGGAGTGAGAGGGGTGGAGGCAGGACCAAATGAATTCATAGAAAAAAATAAAAATACAACCTGCTAAGTGGGTGGCGGGATCCAGAAAAACTCAAACCTGTCCATCAAAACCTGTAAGCAAATTGGCATTAAAAAGGTAACTGGGTGGAGAGGGGGCACTACATATATATGTACTGATATATAGATAGCTAGATAGATATAGATATATTACCTGTGAGATTATATATATATATATATATATACACACACAAAATGTGTGTGTGTGTGTGTGTACACACACACACACACACACTGGACCATAAAGCCATATTTTTCACAGTAATATAATGTCAAGTAAGTACTTCCTAGACCCTTTGCCAAAAACCTAGTGACTGTTACCTATAAACAGTTCATTGCTTCTTTGCTTAGCTGTTTTTTTCCAGCTGATGCGCTCAGTATAAACTGCATGAAGGAACCACTCCTCTGAGACATCCCCTTTTCTTGCTTCATCCTTCATTGACTCTGTCCATTTCTGAAGTGTTTGAAGCTGTTACAGAACGTCTATAAAAGCTTAAATGTTGAGTGACCGTTTGGCAATAATTAAAGTAATTATTAGCTGCACTCTGGATGCTAAGAAAAGACTTCCTGTTCTATTACATTTGGATGCCTAAATTCTTTCAGATTTAACAGTGGAGTCCATCAAGTGATGGAAACATCGCTGAAAAGTCTTTCCATATTTGTAAAATCTCTTTCATAGAGATTATTTTCATACACTTATGTTTCCTCGTGATCTTATCAATTTTCCCTGTGTAGTCACTACTCTGAATACTAATGAAGGACTAATCATTGTTAGAGTGTATTAATTTTTTTTAAAATTTCCACATTTTTTGATGAAAAATAGGATATATCTGTGAAAACTTTTGCAAAACCCCCCTCCCCCCACATTTTCAATTAGTTTTAATGTTAATTTAGTTTTTGTGATTTCCTGAGAGGGAAAAGGGGGAGTTGATCGATAACATTTTTCTAGAACAAATCGGGAAATGCGCCATAAAACAGAATAATAGCAAATGTTCTCTTTGTTGCTTGACATTAGGAACAATCTAGTTCAGACAGACCTGCTTTAAACAACGGGCTTGAACAGATGTAGGAAATAAGAAGCTGTATGACTGATGTTCATCAATATATATTATGAGAGTTCTTACAATTTTTCTCCTAGACAGTAGATGACAAATGTCCCAGTTTCTACTGCAACTTGCATATTTTGAATGGTATGAACATCCTTACATGATGGTGACTAAATTATAATTTAGTGTCAGATCCAGCGAATGTGCAAGTTAGTAGTTTTACTCATGTAATCAGTTTATTGAACTCAGGAGAGGAAAATTACTCGCATGAATACATGTTTGTAGCATTTGGCCCATTCATTGCATAATGGACATGGATACTTATGAGAGGCAAGGTGCGTGAGGTAATATCTTTTATTGGACCAACTTCTGTTAGTGAGAGAGACAAGCTTTTGACCTACACAGAGCTCTTCTTCGGGCCAGGGAAAGGTACTTTCATAGCTAAATACAATGTGGAACAGATTGTTTAGCACAGTGGGTCTCAAACTTTTTGTATTGGCAACCCCTTCCAGACAGCAAGCCTCTGAGTGAGATCCCCCCGCTTATAAATTAAAAACACATTTTTTATATTTAACACCATTTTAAATGCTAAACGTAGAACCCTGTTATTTAAAATGAATTGATCTTTTCTCACTGCTTTTAAATTAAGAGTAAATCACATTTTTATTGAATTATTGTTATAAGCTCTACAGCCAAAATGCTTCTGAAATAAATGTAGTCAAACTTTACTAATTCTGGGTCACTGAGAACGAAAATGATGCTTAAAATTGTTGATTGGCTCTAGTTTTTAAGATATGCTATTGGGTCAGTATATACGACCCTTGACTTGGGAATGGCGGAGGATAAGTGAGTTATAAAGGGAAGGGATCTCAATCTAAACCAGAAATGAATAAAATACATCTTTGACTGGATCTATGAATAAATCTATGACTGGGTTTGGACAGTACTTGCTTCTTAGGCAAAACAATGAATGATGCAATCTGAAGCTGGTATTGCATCATACAGGATATGAATTGCATCATGTTATTCCTAGAAGTCATGGATGATGCAATCATAACGAAGCTTACATCACTCTGCTGAACAAATTGCCTTATATCAGCTCTAGAAATCATACAGTGTCGTGCTCTCTTATTTGTCAGTGTTTGATTTTGCAAAGGGACACATTGCTGTTTAGCCAAAGTGAGCAGAGATGCCTTGTACTTGTGTGAACAGTGCAGATAACTTCTGCTATGTTTGTGGTGAAGTGACTTTTGCATCACAAAAGCACAGTATAACCACTCTGGTTAAGAAAGCCTATCACCTTTATTTTGGCTGCAAAATTGGAAATCAGGACAAGAGGTGGGCCCCACACATATGCTGCAACACTTGTGCAACAAATCTTCGCCAGTGGTTGAACAGGAAAAGGAAATCTCTGCATTTTGCAGTGCCAATGATTTGGAGAGAGCCAACAGATCATACCAGCAATTGTTACTTCTGCATGGTGCCTCCAGTTGGGAAAGGTGTGTCAAAGAAGAAAAAGTGGACTGTGCATTATCCAAACATTCCATCAGCTATACGCCCAGTACCCCACGGAGAAGGACTGCCGGTTCCTGATGCACCAGAATCATTCTCACTTGAGTCAGACGAGAAGGGGATGAAACTTCTGGTCCTGAACCATCAATGTCACAGGATCCACATTTTCTCTCATCCTCCTCCTCTGAACCACACCTCCTAACACAAGGTGAACTGAATGACCTTGTCAGGGATTTGGAACTACCCAAGAGTAAGGCAGAGCTGTTGGGCTCCAGACTACAGCAGTGGAATCTCCTGGCAGGTGATGTTAGGGTTTCCATGTTCCGTGACCGTCAAAAGGATCTTGTCCCATTTTTCTTCATGGAAGGTGATCTTGTAGCCTGCAACAACATCGATGGTGTGATGGCAGCCCTCAACATCGTTCACAATCCAGATGAGTGGAGACTGTTCATTGATTCATCGAAGACGAGTCTTAAAGCTGTTTTACTGCATAATGGCAATGTTTTGCCATCAATTCCAGTTGGTCATGCGGTCCATATGAAGGAAACCTATGACAACATGAAACAACTTTTGAGGTGCATAAACTATGACCAACATCAGTGGCAGCTTTGTGGCGATTTGAAGGTTGTTGCTCTCTTGATTGGTCTGCAGACTGGATACACAAAGTACTGCTGTTTTCTCTATGAATGGGATAGTCGTGCAAGAGATTCCCACTACATCAAGAAAGATTGGCCACTCCGACAGTCATTGGAGCCTGGGAGGAAAAGTGTTCAGCATCCACCACTTGTTGAATCAAGGAAGATTTTGTTACCACCATTACACATCAAGCTGGGTCTGATGAAGAACTTTGTCAAGGCCATTGACAAAACACAAGGAGCTTTCAAGTACCTCCGTGGAAAATTTCCAAGGTTAAGTGAAACTAAAATAAAGGAAGGTGTCTTTGTTGGTCCTCAGATTCGTGAACTTCTTCGAGATGATGCATTTGACCATGCACTGCGTGGCAAGGAAAAGACGGCATGGAAAGCCTTCCAGTTAGTGGCAATAAATTTTCTCGGAAACAACAAGGCAGACAACTACAGGTTGTTGGTGGAAAACCTCCTCAAGGCATACAAAAGCCTTGGTTGCAACATGTCACTAAAGATACATTTTTTGCACTCTCATCTAGATTTTTTCCCACCGAACTGCGGAGCAGTGAGCGACGAGCACGGCGAGCGATTTCACCAGGACATTGCAACAATGGAGAAACGCTATCAGGGCCAATGGAGCCCATCAATGGTTGCAGACTATTGCTGGACAGTGACAAGAGATGCTCCATTTAATGAATACAAGAGACAAGCCAAGAAGCGCCGAGGAGACACTGAATAGGACTAAACTATGTACATAATAGCTTTTTGCTGTTTGTTTCATAATAAATTTTATTTATATAACCCTTTTGCTGATTTTAAAGTGTTACATAAACAGGACAGGTGAAATATTATCATGTAAAGCAACCATAAACACATGAAAAGACCTAGGTTTACAATTTATGATTAAAATTCTACTATCTACACAATATACATAGACATAAAATGTAAACACTTAAATATCTTAGAAACAGTAGCCAATCAGTTGTTTTAATTGTCATATTTGAATTCAGCACATCAAAATACATAATAAATAGCACATTTTATCTCTGAAGCAGACGACTTCTCAAAAATTGTGGACCAGTGTATCCTGGGACCAACACAGCTACAACAACACTGGAAACAAGAGATAATGGAGATATGGAGATATACCTATCTCATAGAACTGGAAGGGACCCTGAAAGGTCATCGAGTCCAGCCCCCTGCCTTCAATAGCAGGACCAAGTACTGATTTTTGCCCCAGATCCTTAAGTGGCCCCCTCAAGGATTGAACTCACAAATGTGGGTTTAGCAGGCCAATGTGCAAACCACTGAGCTATCCCTCCCCCAGGCAACCAAATATAATTATGGGATGGTATTGAGATTATCAATCTTGGACTGGGTATTTTTTCTGAATGGTGAAAAATTAATGTTAGGAATGTTATATTTTTAATTTTTAGAAAATTGAGGCCCTGATCTTGCTAGGTGCATTACACAACTAAGTTCAGCGGGGGTTAAAGGTGCTTGGCAACTCACAGACTCAGGCCAGGTCTACACTATAAACCAGGGGTTGGCAACCTTTCAGAAGTGGTGTGCCAAGTCTTCATTTATTCACTCTGATTTAAGGTTTCGCATGCCAGTAACACATTTTAACGTTTTCAGAAGGTCTCTTTCTATAAGTCTATAATATATAACTAAACTATTGTTGTATGTAAAGTAAATAAGGTTTTTAAAATGTTTAAGAAGCTTCATTTAAAATGAAATTAAAATGCAGAGTCCCCCGAACTGGTGGCCAGGACCCGGGCAGTGTGAGTGCCACTGAAAATCAGCTCATGTGCTGCCTTTGGCATGCGTGCCATAGGTTGCCTACCCCTGCTATAAACTTACATTGATATAACTACGTTGCCCAGGGGTGTGAAAAATCCATACCCTTGAGCGGCGCAGTTATACCAACCTAACCCTTAGTGTGGACAGCTCTATGTTGATGGGAGGGCTTCTTCCCTCATCATAGCTACTGCTTCTCGCACAGGTGGGTTAACTGTGCTGATCAGAAAAGGTCTCTTGCCGGTGTAGTAGCATCTTCACTGAAGCTCTACAGTAATGAAGCTGCCTCATTCTACGTGAAGACCTGCCCTCAGGCTCTGACTGAAAGAATATGCCCCTTACAGATCAAATGGGAGTTTCAAAAGTGGTTACCATTCAACTGAACTCTGCTCCCACTGAAGTAAATGGAAATATAACAGAGTGCTGGCCAGGAGGCCCTGAGCCAGACCCCAGTTAGCCCAGCTCCAATTAAGAAGTATTAATAGGGGCTGGCTGAGTATGCCACGCCTAATTGGTGGAAGAGAAGTACTTCCGGGCCTTATTATCCAGGGGACTATATAAGGCTGGCAGGCAGGCAGGCAGGAAGGAAGAAGGTGGGGGGGAAGCAAGGAAAGGGAGGAGTCACAGGTTGTGCATCCATGCTGGCTGGAGAAGCTAGCTGTCCCCCAGGTTGCTGGTTTATAACTGTCTGTAAATAGAAGGTGGTGGGAGCTGACACTGTTAATAAAAAAAGCACTGGTGATTGCAGTTAAAAGAGATCTCTGAATGATTTGTGCAAGGGCAAGTGAAGGCCTCGTTACAGGAAGCTTTACCACTGACTTCTGTAGGAGGAGTTAGACCAATGAATGCTTTTGAAAATCTTATGCCCTATGATCCAATTAAAAACTATGTCTAGTTTACATCTTAGCCTAGCAGAGTTATGTCAGAAGAAACCAAACCTATTTTCCCCCCTTTGTCTGCTACTACAGTAATGCCATTCAGTGTTCAGGATGGAAAAGGCTCAGAGGAAGAAAGAAGAATTGCTGTGTACACTTGGCAGTGATTACATGTTTTAGCATGTGGTTTTGTATAGACCTTACTATGATCTCACCCACTAATGCCTGTAATGGATGGGGATTTTGTATTATGCTTTTTGCCTCTATAATCATCATGTCATATGATGACAATAAACTGATGCTTAAGGAATGACTTGATCCCCTGCTAAAGACCCTAATGCACAAATTCCATTGGAGGCATTGATATTAAATTACTTTTAGTCACCTTTACTCAGACTTAATGCAGGCTTTCCTATAAAAACTTGCACAATATTGCCCTGATTTTCAGCAGTGCTGAACACCTGAGCTTCCCAGGACTTCATTGGGAGCTATGGGTGCTCAGCCCTTCTGAAAATCAGACCGACACTAAGAATACAGAACTGTTTTCATATTTGTATAATACATATTTTCATCTAATTAGATCTGGCACTGTGTTAATTATCCATTTTCTGATTCCAATAATCCTCCTTTAAATAAGCTTTAAAGAACCTTACTAGTCACTGTTCAGTAATTGGTACAGCCAATAAAGCAGTCAGTTGAATCTGAGCATCCATCCATGTTTCTATCTATTCATCCATGTATAATCTGGTTGTTTTTAATCCTATCTCACAGAGAAAAGCTTTCTTCACCCCTGTGAACAAATTAGTTTTGACCACATTGGGATGAAAGATTTGTTGTGGTTTTACAATAATTTCACTATGCTGTGTTGGCTCCTGATTGTAGGACTGAACAATCTGGGCCAATTTCTAATCTCAGATGTGTGGTGTGCAGCACTCCTTATCTTAAATAATCAGCTACTGCTTTTGTTCACTTGAGATACGCAAAGTACTGCACAAACATCTTGCATCAGCAGGGAGCAAGGCATAGTTCCAAAGAAAATAAAAATCTAATCTTTTGGCAATTTATATTATTTCTCATTAGACTTGTGCTTAGTGTCCCATTTAAAAATTTCACTTTTAGTTTAAAGATTCCTATCAGCATGATAGGAAATAAGCCTGCCACAATTTAAAAGCAAAAATGGGTTGAAATCAGAATCAGGTCAATGAAGTTAAAAGCCATATTTTTATTTTGGATAATATTTTAACCTGCCCTCTAGGAGACAAGGGGAACATAAATTAGCTTGTAGCAGTTGGTGGAAGTTAAAGTAAATGACAAATGGAACTGTTCATTCTTCTTTGACAGTTTTCCCTATATCGTTTGCTATTTTTATTTATTTTAAACACAGTTCCTGTTTGCAGTCCAATTCATTATATTGATGTAATATTCTTAATTAATGATATATTTATAGGTGAGAGTTTGTACCTTGTAAATGAATAGATACATACCCAAAAGTCAATGGGATTTCAACCTATTTGTTTATGAAGCATCTAATACTATGAGCCCCCAACTTACTTGGCCTTTTGGAGCTACTATAATATTGTTTGTTGTTGTTCTTAATAATAATAATCTACTTTCATCACATAATGTGGCCAGTCTCAAACAACTGAGTTCAAAACCTAGAATGCACTATTAGCGGAAAAACGAAGTCTAATGAACACAAGCTTATGATGGTAGCTTAGAATTCAATAAAGAGAAATTTTGATGAACAATGTGAGTGTCAATATGTCACCACATAGTGGAATTTCTGTTTTTTCAGTTTGCACTTTTAAAACCTAGGAAGTTCCACACACACACAAAAACAATATTAATAGAAAATTATTAAGATTGCAAAATCAAGCACTCAAAAGTTAGGGAATGCCATAATTAAAGTTGCCTATCATTCTCTCTCTCTCTCTCTCTCTCTCTCTCTCTTGTTCTCCCCCCTCACACATGTACACCTTCCGTGTATACATTATAAAACAGACTTTAATTACACAATCACACACTATTTTTTAAATAGGACCCCTGCCTTATTCATAAGAATGGCCATATGGGGTCAAACCAAAGGTCCCCAGTCTTCCGACAGTGGTCAATGCCAGGTGCCCCAGAGGGAATAAACTGATCATCAGTAACATCAAGTGATCCATACCCTGTCGCCCATTCCCAGCATCTGGCAGACAGATGCTAGGGACATCATCTCTGCCTATCCTGGCTAATAGCCACCGATGGACCTATCCTCCATGAGCTTATCTAATTCTTTTTTTAACCCTATTATAGTCTTGGCCTTCACAACATCCTCTGGCAAGGAGTTCCACAGGTTGACTGTGTGTTGTGTGAAAAAATAGTTCCTTTTGTTTGTTTTAAACCTTCTGTCTATTAATTTCATTTGGTGACCCCCCTAGTTCATGTGTTAAGAACAGGAGTAAATAACACTTTCTTATTTACTTTCTCCACACCTGTCATGATTTTATAAACCTCTATCATACTCCTCCTCGGTGCACTGAGTGAGTCTGCTTTGGTGTTGAACCTGAATTGCCCAGTGAAGGGGGCTATTATCTATAGAATCCTTGCCTCATTTGTTGCAGAAGCTGGAAAGTGTGTAGTACATGAGTAGGTTTGGCAGAATTTATTTTTTTGTTTTATAATTCCAAGAAGTAATCTCTATTTTAAGCATTTTAAAATAATTTTAGCTATGTAAATTTTCACAGTTGCTCAGAATTATGGGTTTTAAGCTTTTAAAAAAATCTATTTTAATTTTCACAGTTGCAGGAAATTATGGGGGGGGTGTCTGTTTTTTAATGACAGTAGGCATTGAGATTCAAGAAGTTAAAGCTTTATAGCCATTAAGACACAAATTGTCAACATCACATGTCAAAATATACAAAGTAAATAACCTGAAATTAAACTTTAATAAATTCTCAAACAGCACTTTTCTTACTTTGCCTGTCCATAAATTTCAATTATTATTGATGGAAATATTTTTTCATTTTTGTCTGTGTATGGTGAAATCGGCATTTACCAACATTTACTGATAAAAATCTAGTCGTTCCAAACCTATGTATGTAGCAGGGAATTGCAAGAAGAGACTGGAGATTCTCATGGTTAATACAGTTGACTGCTGCCCTGGAGAATCAGATTCTGTCCCTCCCTCTGCCACAGAGTTCCTACATGATGCTGAGCAGGTCTCTTAAACCAAACTTTTTACAGGTGGGCACTATTTGTGTGTTCCTCACTTTCTGAGTGCCTGACTTGAAATCCTGGGGTCTGAATTACAGCTATGCTGAGCACTCACAGCTGCAACTAAGTTCGATGGGAATTGTGCTTTGAACATACAAAGGTCTATGTAATGCTAAACTGAAAAATCAGGTCCTAGGCATCTCAAATCAGGCACCTAAAATTTGTGGATACTTTTGACCTTAATTTCTCTGTATCTCAGTTCCATATCTGTAAAATTAGGTTAATTCATCCACTCATTTTACAGGGGTGTTGTGAAGAAAAATTGGTATTTATAAAGCACCCAGATACTCTAGTGATGAGAGGCATAGAAAAGCTAATGAGGAAATCAGTAATTCCATATTTAGATCAGGGTTTGAATAGTGTTCAGTGAATAAGACCTGGGTCCTGCATTGAACACCAAGGAGAACACAAAATATTGAATAGCTTTTTGTTATGTAAAAAGAAGAACAGGAGTACTTGTGGCACTTTAGAGACTAACAAATTTATTAGAGCATAAGCTTTCGTGGACTACAGCCCACTTCTTCGGATGCATATAGAATGGAACATATATTGAGGAGATATATATACACACATACAGAGAGCATAAACAGGTGGGAGTTGTCTTACCAACTCTGAGAGGCCAATTAATTAAGAGAAAAAAAACTTTTGAAGTGATAATCAAGCTAGCCCAGTACAGACAGTTTGATAATAAGTGTGAGAGTACTTACAAGGGGAGATAGAGTCAATGTTTGTAATGGCTCAGCCATTCCCAGTCCTTATTCAAACCGGAGTTGATTGTGTCTAGTTCTAGCTCAGCAGTCTCTCTTTGGAGTCTGTTTTTGAAGTTTTTTTGTTATGTGAGCACCATCCACCCCATGCCCTGAATGAGACAGGGTTGGCTATGGGAAAAAAGTGTGTGATCATGTAATTAAAGACTGTATCATAATGTGTACTCACAAGGGGGGCACTTCCTACCTTTTGAGTACTTCACTTTACAACCATAATAATGTTATTTTAACCTAGTTTTCTGTGTGTAATTTTAATGTTTATATATACACTAGAAATGTTTGTTTGTTTAAAAATGTAGCTTGACCTATGTAGAGATCACAAAGCACTGTTAACAAAATATTAGTTTAAAAATTTCCCTGGTGACATTGGCTTTTTGTTGTATTCTCTACTGCATTAACCAGGATGTTTTCTATGGCATTTTTGAGACAGTTTAAGGAAGTCTGGGGTAACTAGGCTGACACTTTGCTGGCTTGTGATAATCTATCTACTTCACTGTGAAGCACGTGCTCTGGGAGTTGAAGATTTTTTCCTTTTTAATGCATTACTTGTGTATTTAGTGTGGCCTCTTAATGACCCAAATTTTAAAACAATAGCAAACTGGTGCTATATGATATGAGTAGCAGCAGCAGAAATTGTTTCACAGTGAGAAAAAAAGGCTGAGAGATGTATGTATTTATTATATTGACCTGTATGTTATTTACAATTATAAAACTACACCTCTACCCCGATATAACGCGACCCGATATAACACGAATTCGGATATAACGTGGTATAGCAGTGCTCTGGGAGAGGAGGGGCTGCGCACTCCGGCGGATCAAAGCAAGTTCGATATAATGTGGTTTCGCCTATAATGCGGTAAGATTTTTTGGCTCCCGAGGATAGCGTTATATTGTGGAGAGGTGTATTCTATTTAGGTTCTTATGCCACACTAATCCTGTGATATCTGAGAGCCTTCTAGTTGACACATTAAATGACATGGCCACCATCTGTCACGTGATTTTTTCACCATTCCTCTCTGCATGTGGATTTATAAAAGTTATATATATTTGTTTTTAATTCATATAAGATTCATGAAGACTAGGTAGAAAAAGCATGCTTTACACTTGGAATAAAATGGTTAGTAATATCCATAGGAAGAGGAACAATATGTGTGAAGAAAAAATATTTAAGGCCCCAGTTCTGCAAGGTACCTAAGCATGTGTGTCTAAATTTAAGCACGTGAGTAGTCCTGCTGGCTTCAATGGTGCTTGAATGTAGGCCCATGCTTAAGTAACTTGCTAAATTGAGGCATAAAATAATAAATACTTAAAACATACAGCCCAGAAAATAAATTGCATAGCATCACTTCTGCAAGACTAATCCTGTGGGAGGGCATTTGAAGAAAGTGGCAATATAAAGGAGTAGAGTCTGACGTAGAGTGAGGTATTGGTTTACTATTTGATTGGATTAAGGCTGTATTTTGTTAGGGATTGAGGTTCTTTGAAGTCTGTACAATCTTTTTGTGTATCTAAGTAGTGGCAGGGTGCCCAGAGCTTGTGGAAGGGCACCTTCTTCTTGTATTATAAGTCCAAAAATAATAATAAATATTCTGTTCTTTACAGAAGGTATAATCTTTGATGTGAAGATCTTCTAACAGATGAAAGAGTCCAATTTCAAAGTTGATGTGCAATGCCAAACTCCTCTACTTCCCTAACACCTTTAGTGCCAGCATTTTCAAAAAAGAGCAGGCTCATAATCCTTAACACATCAGATTTGAAAATGGATTCCTTTATTATTATTATTATTATTTGTTATAATAACTAATAATAGTTCTTATATAGTGCTTTTCATCAGTACATCTCAAAGCACTTTATAAAGGAGATCAGTAAGTCTAAGAATTTTTTACAGTCAATTAGTTGGGGACAGAACAAAAAATACAGGAACTGAGTCTTCAATTCTGAAAGAATCAAGGGTTGCTGCAGTCTTTGAGATTGTCCATCAACTAACTTTTCTGCTTCACAAGTATAGACTGAGATCTAGCACCTGTTCTACCCTCATGATAGCTGGGGCACTCAGGAAAATGAGAAAATAAAATTAGAGTACAACAGATTGACCTGCTTCCCAGTTACAGACACCATTCACAGCTGTTAATTTTACTAATTTGTTCTTCTAAATCCATGGTTCTCAAACTTATTTAATTGCACCCCGCTTTCTTTGTGTCGGAAGTAGTTTATGCCCCCTCCACCACAGAAGTACGTATATTGATTAAAAAAATCATCATGCAACTTTCACTAAATATTAAAAACAGTAAGGAATTGATTCAAACAGAGCCAATGATCCATTGAAATACAAGCAGAAGTAAAACTCTGATTGTGTTTGATGCTTACGATTAAATGTGCATGCCAAGTCATAGCAAATGGATTAATGTACAGGTGGCAACGACTTTGTATAATGCTATGAAAACTTAACAGAAATCTGTCAAAATGCACAGCACCGTCTAGAGTCAAATGCAACTTGCAAATCTGAAGACCTGATATGTCTGGAGGAATCTGCTTTGCTAGTTATTCATTGCTGTGGGCATAATGTGCACAGTATGCGTTTTTGCCACCCAAAGCTTCTCACTCTCCCCCCTCCAAATACTTTCTGCCCCCCGCCCCCGAGAGACCCACTCCCCAATTTGAGAACCTCTGTTCTAGATGAATGATCTGTGAGGCTGTTACTCCAGAGTCCCAGACCTTATACTACATATTCCAGTAGTAGGCTTCAAAACAATAGGTGATCCTGACAACCAATGAAGACGTCTGAGGGGTACATTCAAAATTGTCCTCAAAATTAATGAACGCATGAGCAATTCAAGGAAGTGACAGTTCCCCCATTTACAGCCATCTTTGTAATTACCATGAGCATACGACTCTTTTCACCTGCCACAACTGATAGATCAAGAGACATTTAAGTTGTGTGGCTAGATCTCATCTCCTCCATCTTTGATGGAGATGGGGGAAGTCAAATCTTCTCCATCTCTGAATTACATTGGAAGCTCCTTCAGACAGGAGATTCTAAGATGAGCACAAGAACCTAAGATAGGACATATAATCAGGTCATGATGTTCAGAGCTTTCCCTTATTCAGGCATAGGGTGACCTGATAGCAAGTGTGAAAAATAGGGATGGGGATGGGGAGGTAATAGGTGCCTATATAAGAGAGAGCCCCAAATATCGGGACTGTCCCAATAAAAGCAGGATATCTGGTCACCTTATTCAGGCAGAATGGGAAGACAGCAACTTATCCCATTTCCATACTTACTGTCTTTACAAACATAGAGCCAAATCCCTCACTTTTCACAAAACCCACATCATTGAACTGTGCTCAGAGAAGTTCTGAGATGGTCAGGGAATGAGCATTCTCTCCCTGAAACTATGGAGCACTTCTGCATAAACTTGCAGGGATACAGTTAGTCGTGCAAAATACATACACATGGGGCAGGTTGTTTCTTCTCTATGGAAAACTGGAAAGTCCAGCCATTGTAGGAGATCTTTACATTTCCCTCTAAAATGAACCATGCTGCAATATGTACTTAGCAGAAGATAACACTGTTATGCTACTGACGTTATTTTAATGTACTGTATGCCAAGAACCTTCTTATACTATTATTTCCTGGAAAATTATTGTTTTCTCAGAACAGGAAATTTTGTAAGTTGTAAATTAAACAGCAATGGTTGCATTTAAAGGGAATTATGTAGCACTGATTGACAGGGTAGCTGGCCTAGCAGATAGATGTGGTATATCTTGATTTTAGTAAGGCTTTTGCTACATCCCACATGGCAGTCTGTCTCATAAGGAAACTAGGGAAATGTGGTTTGGATGAAATTACTATAAGGTGGATGCACAACTGGTTGAAAGTCCATACACAGAGCAGTCAAAGTGAGAGGGTATATGTAGTGGGGTCCTGCAGAGGTCAGTACTGGGTCCAGCACTATTCAATATTTTCATTAATGACTTGGATGATAATGGACTGGAGAATATGCTTATAAAACTTGCAGATTACACCAAGCTAGGAGGGGTTGCAAGCACTTGGAGGGTAGGATTAGGATTCAAAATGACTTTAGTAAATTGGAGAATTGGTCTGAAATCAACAAGATGAAATGTAATAAAGACAAGTGCAAAATACTTCACTTAGGAAGAAAAAATCTAATGTGCAGCTACAAAATGGAGAATAACTGGCTAGGCAGTATTACTGCAGAAAAGAATCCAGGGGTTATAGTGAATCACAAATTGAATATGAGTCAACAATATTGTGCAGTGCAAAAACAGCTAATATTATTCTGAGGTGTATTATCAAGGGTGTTGTATGTAAGACATGGGAGTTAATTGTCCTGCTCTACTCAGCACTGGTGAGGCCTCAGCTGGAGTACTGTGTCCAGTTCTGGGTGCCACACTCAGGACCGGCTCCAGGGTTTTTGCCACCCCAAGCGGCGGAAAAAAAAAAAAAAGCCGCGATCGCAATTGCGATCGGCAGCACACCGGCGGCAGCTCCACCACGCCACTTTCTTCTTTGTCGGGAATTCGGCGGCAGGTGCTTCCCTCCGAGAGGGACCCGCCGCCGAACAGCCCGACGTGCCGCCCCTTCCCCTTGGCCGCCCCAAGCGCCTGCTTGCTGGGCTGGTGCCTGGAGCTGGCCCTGGCCACACTTTAGGAAAGATGTGGAAAAACTGGAGATTGTCCTGAGGAGACATAAATGATAAAAAGTTTAGAAAACCTGACCTATGCGGAAAAGTTAAAAAAAATTGGCCCTGTTTAGTTTCGAAAAAAAGACTGATAATAGCCTTCAGATATACTCAGTGCTGTTATAAAGATGTTGATTAATTGTTCTCCATGTCTACTGAAGGTAGGACAAGATGTAATGGGCTTAATTTGCAGCAAAGGAGATTTAGGTTATATTATTAGGAAAAACTTTCTAATTATAAGGGTAATTAAGCTCTGGAATAAGCTTCCCAGGGATGTTGTAGAATCCTATTATTGGAGACTTTTAAAACCAGGTAGGACGAATGGGGATGGTCTAGTTTTCCTTGGCCCTGTCTCAGCATAGGAAGATGGACTTGATAACCTCTTAAGGTCCCTTCCAGTCTTACATATCTATCTATCTATCTATCTATCTATACACACACACACACACACATAAGTATAAACCAACTTGAGTATGAATGATCCCTCTAAAATCCTATCTAAACATGCACTATAACACCTGCATGTATTTCTCACTTATATATGGTCATTTTGGTTATTAGCATTATAACTAGCATGTAATATTTTTACTCACTCCACCTCTCAGACAAAATAGGTATTTGTGAAGCTAATGAGCATGTTATTCAGCTGGTGTAAATTGGCAGAGCTCAATTGATGTTAATGGAACTATGGGTGAAAATTGGTGCGGCTTCCTTGAAGTCAATGGAGCTATGTCGATTTACACCAGCTCAGAATCTGATGCTGTATATTTTTAGTACAAGGCTATGAGTATCATTTTCTGGAATTATGTTCTTTTACCAAATATAAGTGCCAAAAGTAAAAGTAGAAAATCATATGCTTCTGATTGTTGTCACACATTTCTAATATGTCCATGTTCCATACTATCTAGGTGACCTACAAAAGTTAGAAATGCATTAACCCTTCTGAAAGGAAGAACTCTTCACAGTTCACTACATATGTTATCTTACTGTTGTCAGATCTTGGCACTGTGATTTGTCAGAGGGATTCATGGAATGAGAAGTGCTAGAGAAATCAATGTATCTTGCACCACACTAAATATAGTAAGGCTTGGGCTTAGACACCATAGCAATAAGACCTGTAGCTGTGGGGTCCTCTCAAAAATGCCCTGCCTCCATCTCCTATAAGAAGGGCCTTACCAAATTCACGGCCATGAAATCAGACCTCCCCTGTGAAATCTAGCTATTGGAGGGAAGGGAGAGGGGCAGGACTGGGAGCTCACCAGCTCGGGGTTCCTACTGTTCACCAGGCTTCAGCTGCTAGTCCGCCAGGCTGGGGAGGGACGAGACTTTCCTCTTCTCCTGCGCAGCCACTCTCGGGGTAGATCAGACCCACCTCTGGGTACCTCCACTGGCTGCAGGAAGCTCTTCAGCTGCACTGCCTTCAGATCTGGGCTACAGCCAGAGGAAGTTCGAGGAGGTGGGTCTGATCTCCCCCGTGCTGCTGGGAGCACCTCAGCCAGGGGCTCCTAACTGCTAGTCCTGGGCAGGGGAGGGACAGGACTTCCTCTTCCCCTTCACAGCCACTCTCAGGGGGTGGGGGAGAGGGAGGGGAGATGAGACCCACCTCTAGGTCCTCCCCCAGCTGCAGGAAGCCCCACGGCTGCGCTGCCTTCAGTGCCCCAGCAGCATGGGGGAAATCAGACCCACCTCCACCTCCAGGAACCTCCTTCTGAAGTCAGCACAGAAGTGAGAGTGGCAATCCCACAACCCCGCTACTATTGCTTTGTGGACACACACACACACACACACTCACCTCATGACTCCCCTTTGGGTCAAGACCCCCATGGTTATAACACCATGAAATTTCAGGTGTAAACATCTGAAAATGTGAAGTTGACCAATTTTAAAACCCTCTGGCCATAAAATTGATCAAAATGGATGGTAAATTTGGTAGGGTACTACCTATAAGTTCAAACCTGGGTTCTGTCAGCCAATGTATCTACACTGAAAGTAGGGGGACAAGGTGGGATACAGGGAGAGAGAGAGGCACAGGTCTTTGAGACAGCTCCATTTTGGGCTTTAAATATGAAAACCATGAACTGGCCCAGGACTGGTATTCAGAGCCAGTGTAAATAGTGGTGTCATGTGGTGGTGTGAGTTTAACCCTTTAGAAGGTGGGTTGCAGTCAGCTGCACTAAATTACAACCTCTGGATGGTCTTCCTAGCCAGCCCAGTACAGATAGAATCCCTTGTAGTAGTCTAGCCTGCAGATGACAGCCTGGCTAATGCATTTAAAACAGAAGGACAAAATTACCTGCCTACTCTTCAATTAAAGTTATTTCTAGCTGATGTTGCTATTTGGTGCACTGTGATGAATCCAATAGGTCCGTCAGTTTACACACACAATCCATGGCATTTCAATGAGTAGAGACAGCTTAAAGTTGCTGCTGGCAATTCATTCCAGCCAAGTACTGAAGTTAGGGAGCAACAGCTCTTGTTCAGTGATGTTGACGGTCAAAGACAGGTTCAGTAATATCATACAGGAATCTCTGTCCCAAGCAGATCATCCATCAGTGCTGTAAGTGTCATTTTTGTGCCCTATCAAAGTCTGAAAGCTGATAAGAAGTCTTCTATGCTAAAGAAAATCATGCCATTATTATAATTTAAGTAATTATGAGCACTGAACCCTTCTTTATCTAATTGTTGCTGCTTGAATGAAATAGGTCTTATTTATCATATATAAAAGGACTTAAGTGCTGTCAGTATTAAGCACTGTCAAAACCTGGCTGTTCCATACTAAGTTCCAGAGTAGTCTGCCAGGAGAGGGTGGGATCTTCTGTATGAAGAAACCTCTTCAGTAACTAGGGGCAGGAGAGAGCTACCTAGGCTATTGCAAGCCCAGCAATAATTTCTGCCATAGAAGATACACAGGGGATGCTGCACAACACGACTTAAGAAACCCCACAGCCGAAGCAAGCAGAAAGAGAGCATCAGGGTTCTTGGGGAACTGCTCGGGTGAGCAAGGAAGTTATGAGCCAAAGGTCCCCATTAGCAAGCGCAGGGTCCCTCTGCTTTCCGTCCTCTCCCCACTACAGTGGCATCACATATGTTGAGGATCAATGGACAGGTTTATTGCAGTTTACCATGAGCTTGGATTGGGCCCATTGTCTTTAAATTCTCCCTTTCTGTCTAAGTACTACATGTATTTCAGAACAACTACAATGGGATAAGATAAAGATGGGATGTTAGCATTAACTGTGGATTTTCATATTTTACCATTTTATCTTGCCAATCTAACATTACTGAAATGTTGCTTTTCAGTTATGTTCTCATCCTCCCTATATTTGTGGATTCAAGATTGTTTGTAACAAATGAACAACATTTTTTAAAATGTACAGTTATTTATTCTAACAGAACATGTTGTCCAAGGCATTATTAATGTATCTAGGTCAGGATTCTAAAAAAGTGACTTGTGATTTTAGCTGCCTGAGTTTTGGAATGAACCCCTTAAAGGGGCCTTATTTTCAGAGCCTCTGTACTGATGGTCTCTGGAAATCAGGCCCCTTAAAGGTATCTCAAGTTGGGCACCCAAAAACATGTTCTTTGAAAGTCTTGGCCCTAGTATTTTGGTGCTCTAAAATGAAATTAGCCAGCTTCTGTTTGGAGTGGGAGCTATACTGAAAGTATCCATGTTGATTTGTCCAGACTTCCCAGTAACTTCCACTGAAAAACATGCTTGATCCTGTACTGTGGCATTTCACATCTAGTACCAGGTACACTAGACTGAAATGGGTTTGACATCAATGAAACTGGAGAATCTGGGATAATCTTTCTAGCATTTATTTAACTTCCTGGCAGGCTAAAAGCCTATTAGATAAGATAGCCTCGAGTGACAGCCATTCTGCAGATCTTGGCAGTAGGGGCAGAGCACTTTGGTGTGGTTATAGTGGGAAAGAATGGTTTTCTACGTGAAGAAGCTCTTAGTACCTTTGTACAACGTAAACTACAATTGAGAGGCCTGGATGAGATAATGTAGAAGAAAAAGATTCAGGCTATTGAAGCTGACTCATTAAACACTTAACCAAGGACCTGGTGTTAAAACAGTGGATCACCCATAAGGCAAAGGAGTGACAATGAGAGTAAGATACATCTGCCCTCCAATCCCGCCAAATCCAGCTATATTAGAAGACCTGCCAGTCAGCCACAGAACAGGCAGCACTGACCTTATTTAAATAGGGTATTTTCTTTCCAATGTTGTTACAGGGCTACAATAGAAGATTAATTGATTCTAAAGCCAGAAAGAACCATTGTGATCATTTCGTCTGACCTCCTGTATAGTCCAGGCTGTAGAACTTTCCCAAAATGATGCCTATAGCAGATCTTTTAGAAAAACATCCAATTTGATTAAAAAATTGTCAGTGATGGAGAATCTACCATGACTCTTGGTCATTGTTCGAATGGTTAATTACCCTCAGTGTAAAAAGTGTACATGTTATTTCCGGTCTGTTTGCCTGTGTACATGTTATTTGTCTAGCTTCAACTTCCAGCCAATGGATCATGTTATACCTTTCTCTGCTAGACTGGAGAGACCATTTTAAAATATTTGTTCCCCACATAGGTACTTACAGACTATGATCAAGTCATCCCTTAACCCTCCCTTTGTTAAACTAAATAGATTGAGCTCCCTGAGTCTATCTCTATAAGGCATGTTTTCTAATCCTTTAATCATTCTCATGGCCCTTATCTGAACCCTCTCCAATTTATCAATATCCTTCGTGAACTGTGTGCACCAGAACTGGATCCAATGTTCCATCAGAGATTGCAGCAGTGTCAAATACTGAGGTAAAATAACCTCTCAGCTCATACTCAAGATTCCTCTATTTATGCATCCCAGAATCACATTGGCTCATTTAGAGAGACTCAAGGGAATAGGCAGGATGCAATAACAATGCCACAACACTTATAATTGGTTAAATAAATAACTTGTTTGATTGTTATGATAATAAAATAATATGGATATAGAGAGCTCCCCCAATTCAGAGATTCACCACCGTCTACCTTGATTATTTTAAAATCTCATCTAGATTAAATTCATACATTTTCAGTGCCTAAAAATTGTTACATTTTCTTTCTTTGGTTGTTCATGGTGACTAACCCTTTTTATTTATGTAAAACCTCTTGTGTTAAGATTGCAGTGACTATGCTGTGTTAGTTTCAAAATTTGTACATGACCAAAAATTAGATCTGCTATTCAATGTTCTTCCTTTATATCACATACATCTATTCATGTCTGAGCCCTAAGGGCCTGATCAAAAGTCCATTGAGGTCAATGGAAAGATCCCCCATTGACTTTAATAATCTTAGGATCAGGCCCCAAAACTGCAAGGGTTGGGAAAAGCTCACATTTTGTTGAAGAAACTTAAAGAATCATTTAGAAAACTGTTGAAGTCACAAAGAAGGAATTTCTGTATGTAGAATTTCATGCCCTGGGCAGCTATATCTGGGGGAATAAGCAGTGGAAAGGTAAATGTGTCTTTAATAGAGAGCAGTGTTATTCTGAAAAACACATACAGGACTTCTTTATTTAGAAACTAGGTTGTTTTCTCATGATCAAATTTAGTGCAGCCTTTAGTCTCAAAAACAGAGAATGAGTAAACAATGTAACCAAGGAAAATATTTCATTGAACGCACACAACCTACATCTTTTGTAAAGGTCAGTGTGTTTTGGATTTTAGAATATTTTTGACTCTATGAGAAATAGATACAATATTGTAAATATCTCAATAGGTATGCAAGAAATGGGGGTTAAAACTATAAACTCACATTTCTATCTGAGACAAATGAGAATGACTCTCTTGCTTCTGAGCTAATGAAAATCAGCAGAGATCATGTAGCAGTAGTATTTATGCACTGGATTTTTCTTGTAAACTACCTGGACAAATAAATAAGAAGGAAAAGAGAAGATCTCCAGTAAATATGTAATCCCAAACTAAAACGTAAGACCAATAATAGTCTATGCCTTTTTTCTTAACATACCTACTTCGCCAATACTAGAAATTTATGGCTCTGAATTCCTGTTTCTAAAGTTTATCTGGACTCCTGATAAAATATCTGAACCATATCTAGGCTGAAAAACAACTCGAAAAGTTCACACTAAGTTTTTGTTTCACTGTATGATAGGGATGTGAGTGGGGGGCTGAGAAACTGTTCAGAACAGTCTCCTCACTTTGCTTTCATTCGCTTAACTGATATACTTTGTTGACCTTTAAAGTGAATTTTCAATACAGGGAAATGATTGCAGAGATTAGACCTTCAAAAGCCAAGACAAAGTGTCATTAATGGGTTCATTTAGTTCAGGTTACATTGCAAGTATCAGCAATAAGAGGGAGACATTACAGCCATAAAAATAATAATTAAATTACAGTGAGAAAATGTAACAAGTATAATCACATTTAAAGACAAGTTAGTACATATTTCCAGAGCCGTGACACAGCAGGTGGCATAGGATTCTATCTACATTATAGGGTTTTCTCCCCTGTCTTTTTGGTTTTAGCTATGCTCCAGGTTGCATTTCTATTGTTTGTTAATCATTCTTTTGCCAAATGCTAGGATACCTTTCTCACCTTCCCTCACAAAATTTTGCAACTAAAACTACAAGTGTGTCACCCTTTTACTACCAGCTCTACCTTTGGGTCTGATTGTCGGTGCAAAATATATGTATGTACAGAGAGAACATGCATCTCTCTGTGTCTGGGAAGCTCTCTCATGCTCTCCAAACCTAGGTATTTAATTCTTCGTGTTTCTGTTGTTATTGTTGTTTAATCCAAGGTCAGAGTTTACAGTCTAACCATCCTGAAAATTTGCAGGATCAGGGCATATTATAGTCAAAATGAAAGTAATCTGAAGGTAATGAAAACCAAGGGCACTCAGCACCTCAAAGGATGAGGCCCTAAATCAGGGGTGGGCAAACTTTTTCGCTTGAGGACCACATCTGGGTATGGAAATTGTATGGTGGGCCATGAATGCTCCTGAAATAAAGGGCTCCTGGGGGTGTGGGCTCTGGGATGAGACTGGGGATGAGGGGTTGGGGGTTCAGGAGGGTGCTCTGGGCTGGGACCGAGGGGTTTGGAGGGTAGGAGGGGGATTAGGGCTTGAGCAGGAGGTTGGGGCGTGGGAGGGGATCAGAGGTTCAGGCTCCAGGCAGCGCTTACCTCAAGCAGCTTACGGAAGCAGCAGCATGTCCCCCTTCCAGCTCCTACGCAGAGGTGTGGCCAGGTGGCTCTGTGCGCTGCCCCATCCACAGGCACCACCCCTGCAGCTCCTATTGGCCATAGTTCCCAGCCAATACTCCCATCTGCCCCTACACATAGAAGCCAGAGAGAGGACATGCTGCTGCTTCCAGGAGCCACATGGAGCCACAGCACATGCAGAGCGGGGCAAACCCCCAATCCCGATCCAAGGCTGGAGCACCGGAGCGGAGCAAGATCCAAACCCCGCTCCCTGGCAGGAGCTCAAGGGCTGGATTAAAACATCTGAAGGGCTGGATGCGGACCCTGGGCCGTAGTTTGCCCATCCCTGCCCTAAATGTTAAATTTGGACTAGTGTGGTTTTTATTTTAGCTTTTTTTATTAAGTATATCACATGCTAGATATAAATAACAGGATGCTGGTAGATGTTAAGGGCACTCAGCATCTCGCAGGAGGACGTAGCACCATGTAGTTGAGGATCCTGTTCCTTAGTTTCTGAACATTTCCACATCTTCAGTCAGGTTTGGGGTATGATTCTCAGAGCCGATTTCTATCTAGAACTCCTGTGCTGATGAACTGACTGGAGATAGTAGGTAGATAATCTAATATCATCATGAGTTTACATTTCAGGTGAAAAGGTAGAGAGCTACTTTGTTTGAGCTGGCAAATGGATTCCAACTCTAAACATCAAAGTTTATTTTTCATAATTGTTGTTTTGAAAATAACTTTCCTATGGAACATTTTAAGTGTAGTAATTAATGGTGTTGGAAGCACTTTCAGAGAGAGCACTATTATGATTGTGTTTTCTCTGTGGTTGGCTTTTGCTGGATCCATTAGCTTCAAAGTTACAAAATGATGAAATTAAATTTTTGAGATGAAGACAGATGTGGGCTTAGTTCAAGTTCAAAGCTCTGTCAAATGAAAAACAACCCAGTACAAAATTTAATTTTCTGTGAAAATATTTTTTAAATGTAATGTTAATTGGCAGCTCCATAACCTCAGGCAAAAGAAATATGGAATCCAGCTAGAGCCCAGCTTTCATTAACAGTGTGATCCAGCTTTCATTAACAGTGTGATCCAGTACAGTGTGTTTAGGGTCAAGCTAAGGCACAGTCCTCGATGGTAATTGTCAGGGTACGGTCATTTTTAAAGAACAATTTGTACATTTAGTTTCAGAGAAAGATGGTGCCATAAAAATTTGCCTTTTACTTACTTCCTGTCTCATTTCCAGGAACACAGTGCACCTGTCATTATAGTTCCTAAATCTTTTAAAACCTCCTTAAACTCTTTCTCTAGAGTTAAAATACCTTCTTCCTGTCTGCATTACTCTTAAATAACACATCATGAAAGAGATTTCCTTTGACTAATTTGCTTGGTTTGATTTCAGAGATTACAAAACAAGGCAACTGTAAATCTCTGAACTTTCCAATGGGAGACTAGAGTTTTAAAATGTGGTTTACAAATATCAGGGGTGAGTTCAGGATCAGGTCATAAATGAAGGTAAGTCCATTTAGAAGCAGCATGTTTTGTCACACTTAAGTGCACTCATCTTTATAAGCCAGCAATTACATAATTTGTTTTTTGGGAGTTTTGGAAATAGGAAATCACGAAGGCTTTTGCGGAAAAATATAACAGTCACCAGGATCAGAGGCTATTCTTCCAAGAGTTCTGAAGGAACTCAGATATGAAATATCCTCCAGTCATGTGTACCAGATGACTGGAGGATAGCTAGTATACTGCCGATTTTTAAAAAAGATCCAGAGGTGATCCTGGCAATTACAGGCTGGTAGGCCTAACTGCAGTACCAGGCAAAGTGGTTGAAACTATAGTAAAGAACAGAAATATCAGACACAGAAATAAATACAATATGTTGGGAAAGAGTCAACACAGTTTTTGTAAAGGGAAATTATGCCTCACCAATCTATTAGGATTTTTTCAGGGTGTCAACAAACTTGTGAACAAGAGTGTACTTGAACTCTCAGAAAGCCTTTGACAGGGTCCCTCAACAAAGGCTCTTAAGCAGTTTAAGCAGTCCTGGGATAAGGGGGAAGGTCATCTCATGGATCAGTAACTGGTTAAAAGATAGGAAACAAAGGGTAGAAATAAACAGTCAGTTTTCACAGTGGAGAAAGGCTTATATTGGGGTCCCTCAACTATTTGTACTGGCACCAGTGCTGTTCAACATATTCATAAATGATCTGGGAAAAGGGGTAAACAGTGAGGTGGCAGAGTTTGCAGATTATTCAAATTTTTTAAAGATAGTTACGACCAAAGCTGACTGTGAAGAGTTACAAAGAGATCGCACAAAACTGCATGACTGGGCAACAAAAGGGCAGATGAAATTCAGTGTTGATAAATACAAAGTAATGCACATTGGAAAGCATAATCCCAACTATTCATACAAAATGATGGGGTCTTAATTAGCTGTTACCACTCAAGAAAGAGATCTTGGAGTCATTGTGGATAGTTCTCTGAAAACATCCACTCAATGTGCAGCGGCAGTCAAAAAAGCTAACTGACTGCTAGGAACTATTAGAAAAGGGATAGATAATGGGACAGCAAATATCATAAAGCCACTATATAAATTCATGGTATACCCAAACCTTGAATATTGCCTGTAGTTCGTGTCATCCCATCTCAAAAAAGATGTATTGGAATTGGAAAAGGTTCAGAAAAAGGCAACAAAAATGATTAGGGATATGGAAGAGCTTCCATATGAGAAGAGATTAAAAAGACTGGGATTGTTCAATTTAGAAAAGAGGCGACTAACAGGGGCTATGAGAGAGGTCTATAAAATTATGAATGGTTTGAAGAAAGTTAATAAGTGTTATTTATCCCTTCCCATGACACAAAAACCAGGGATCACCCAATGAAATTAACTGGCAGCAGGTTTAAAACAAACATAAGGAAATACTTTTTCACACAGCACATAGTCAACCTGTGGAACCCATTGGCAGGGGATGTTGTGAAGTCCATAAGTATAACTGTGTTTAAAAATATTAGATAAGTTTATGGAGGATAGGTCCATCAATGGCCATTAACCAAGATGGCTAGGGATACAAACCTATGCTCTGGGTACCCCTAAACCTCTGACTGTCAGAAGCTGGAACTAGACAACAGGGGATGGATGACTCGATATCTGCCCTGTTCTGTTAATTCCCTCTGAAGCTTCTGGCAATGGCCACTGTCAGAAGACAGGATACTGGGCTAGATGGACCATTAGTCTGACCCAGTATGGGTCAGACCTTCTGTGTTCAAAGGTGAAAAAAAATCCTGTTATATCTGAACCTTAAAAAAAAGTGTAATTGTATAAAACATGAATATATGTAATAGTTCAGGGGACTGAAGGAATGAGGAAGTGTCTTTTTTTCTCCCCACCCCCCAAATGTTCCTTCACTGTAATTTCTAGATAACATTAAAAGATCAGTGAATGGATTGATCAAGAACTTTGTTCCCAAGAATTACGGGTTGGTAAGATCATGGGAAAATATTTCAAAAGAAAATATGAAGTTCTGAAAGTCAGTTATATAAACTCAATTCCAGAAGGACATTGACAAGTTGGAGTGAATTCAAATAATGATTTAAGGTGAATATCAGAAAACAATTCCTAACTGTGAGATCATTTAGGCTATAGAGTCTTCTTCCCAAAGGAAGTGTTGGAAGCCCCATTTTCTGAGTCATTTAAAACTGGACTGGAAAAAAGCATTGGATTCTAGAGGGGAAATTCCTGCACTGGCAGAGGGATGGATAAGGTAATTTTAATAAATTTCTTCCATGTTTATCTTTTATCACTGTAGAAAAGGAACCAAGGCTCTATTCTAAGGCTCATTGAAGCCAATGGAAAGACTCTCATTTACTTCAGTGACCTTTAGATCAGTTCCTCAGAAAAGACTGTCAATATTCAGACACAGTAAATTAATTAATAAAAAAAGTTGTGACAGAATGTACCCATGTCCAAACCCTACATACTTTGTAATAATCTTTGTACAAAGTCTGTCTTGTAAGCTATCCTTTGAAAACGCATCATTTTCTGATCAATATTGTTCTGAGAAAATATGTGTGGCACCATTGTATGTGAAGTTATACATTTCCACTGTACGGTGTTATTAACACGTGTTGCAAATTGAGGTTGGCAAACTGGTCTGTCTCTAATGGAATGTGTGCTCTGCTTACTTTGCATTTAAGCATAAACTGAGTCATCAAGCAGGAAGGGGAGACAAAGGAAATTCAAACAGGTGACCAAAAAACAGCATGTAACATCCTTCCACATAGGCTTTTTGTGTCCTGGTACCCAGCTGGAAATGTTTTTCAAAAGGGAGACTGAAACTATAAAAAGGAGGGACAAACACCCCAAGAGACCCGTATCTCTTTCTCTCTCCTTGCCCACCAATTCTCTACACCCAAATCACCAAAGGAAGCCTTCATTGGATTCTGGGAGAAGGGGTCCTGACCTACAGTTTGGTCAGTAAGACTGCTGAAAGCATATGGCAAGAATCTTTGCTTAACACTGATATAGTTTTTTTATTTAAATACCAGTAGTGTTTTAACTTTATTTTCTTGTAATCATTTTTGACTTTTATGCCTCATTAATTGTACTCCCTTAAAATCTATCTCTTTGTAGTTAATAAACTTGTTTGATTATTTTATCTAATCCAGTGTGTTTAAATTGAAGTGTTTTGGAAACTGCATTTGGAATGGCATGTGCATATTATTTCTATTTAAGAGGTAATGGACTTTATATAAACTTGTATTGTCCAGAGGAGGACTGGGTAGTACAGGAGATACATATCTGGGGGAAAATCTAAGACTGGAGGTGTCTGGCTGGCTGCAGCACACACAGAGATATAGCTGGGAGTGGCTTGCATGCTGGAGGCTGTTTGTGAGCAGTCCAGGCTGAAGGCTACAGCAGTAAAGCATTGTAAAGGGCACCACAGGTTAGAGGGTAGAGGTGACACTAGTCTGGACTGTACCCTAGTATGTCCCAGAAGGAAATAAGAAATATTGAAAAAGGATAAAAATCAAAAGTAACTAGAGAGAGAAGGTGAATGGAAAGAAAATCTGAGGGAATGCTGAGAGAAATAAGAAATAACACATGGAAGAAAAAATGCAATATTGTGTGTTTAGTCGGAGGGATAGTTAAGGGGTACTTGGAAATAGAAACATTTAATACACTGATCCTGTAATTCATCTGCATTTATAATTGCTATTGACTTCAGTGTGCACCTGTTCTCTGAGCAGAACTTCTTCAGGTTGGGAGTAAAATAAGAAGAATAAATCACACAACCCAAACCAGCAAAAGTAAAAGGATCACACATGGATGAAGCAAAAAAAAATCAGTTATTCCAGGTTTAATGCAAGTAGCATGCTTAATTAAGGATACACTTAATCTTGTATGCATGCTCTTTGCATTTTTGCTGGAATGAGAAGAAATGAAGATGGAAATGGAATCCAAAGATTGCTAATATTGATTGATCAGCAATGACAAAGTGAAGGAATTGTCAATTTGGCTCATTTTATCTCCTTCAGTTTGTCGCACTTTAGGTCTGATTGGAATCCTCTGTGTCGAAAAGCAGTCGTTGATGCTCAGTCATTGAAGTTATTTGTAATTACGTTGAATGACATTTTTGAGACTGTTCAGTAGAGCGGGCTAGATCCTCACTTTGAAACAGCTGGGGGAGGAGTGGGTGGGTATGTGTAGGGAAGATGGCTTTTTAAACCACTTTTCCAGTCTCCTGATTCTGAGGGTGCTGATGGAAAATTCCAGCATAATTCAGAGCAGCCTAATAACTATTCTAAATTACTCTAGCTGGACAGTCCCAAGGTTGAGGATCAGCCAGAGTGCTGTGCATTGCAGCCTATCTCCTCACGTCTCCTTTGCCAAAGGAGGGAGAGTAGATGCTGTCAAGCGTTACTCCAGCTTTACATGAGCTGAGGCTTCTCCAGCACTGGGGGGAATCCTTAACAGCATATTTGAGATAGATTTAAGCCCTCTTTGCATCACAGTAGCAGTGTGAAGGGAACAGAGGCTGGGCCAAAGATCTGGCCCAGAGTATGCAGATTAGACTGTGCGCTTTACAACAATTAATGATGACCGTTTCCGCTTTCTAGCAAAGTGGATCAAGTATTGGATTGTGACTCAGGCGACTCGAGTTCTATTGTTGGCTCTGCCACTGGTTTGCTGGGTGATCTTAGGCAAGTCATGTCAACTCTCTGTGCCTCAGTTTCCTCATCTGTAAAACAGGTGTAATGATACTAGCCTGCTTTGTAAAGCACTTTGAGACCTAATGGTATTAAGTGCTGAGTATTATTATAATTATGCATCACATGACCACAATGGATTTTGTATTTGTTATTTGTATTACAGTAGCACCCAGAGGTTCATTGGAGATCTGGGCCCTGTTATACTAGGTGTTGTACATACACATAGTGAGAGAATGCCCCTGTCCTGAAGATATTACAGTCTAATTAGACAAGACAGACAAAGGAAATATTATTAAATGACTTACTCGGGGTCACACAGGGAGTCTGTGCAAAGGCAGGTATTGAAAACAGATCACCTGAAATCCCAGTTCAATGCCTTCATGCCAAGACCATCCTGTCTCCTTCCTCCCTTCTTTCCCCTTCATTCAAGGCTTTATGTGCACCTGACAGATTTTTAGTCATCAGATGCTCATAATACCCTGCATAAAGAAAAGATGAAATATTGTGCTTTATTCAGTGACTAGGTTCTAGACTATTGATTTTATTAATAGTTTGCAAATATACCCTTCTAATTCCAAGGTGAGGTTCCTTGTACAAATGTTTCTTATGCAGATTTTAACAGGTGTTGTGTAGCCTTTAGAAATTCACATTAAGTAGAACAAAGCTGGAGGGCGTATTAAAAATATCTAGAACACTAGGTTAAATATCTGGGCAGGACCAGAGCTGGTTGAAATATTTTTGGATTATTTGATTTTTTTTCATGAAAAAATGACCTATTTTCTAAATTGGAAAACTTGAGTGAAAAAAGTCTGGTTATTTTTAACAAAATTGAAAAACAAAATTAGCTGTTTTTTTTTCAGGGTGTTCCCCATTTTTTTAGTCTACTGGTTTATCATTATTTCCTTTTTTATCCCCTCTTCTCTCTCCATCCCCCTGTTTTTCCCCTATTATCCCCCCATTTTTCAGTGGTAAAATAGAAAAGTGAAATAAAAAAGGGAGGAGGAGGGTACAAAGGAGAGAGAGAAAGATAAATGGAGACAACAATGAAAAATTTCAAAAACAAATTTTTTGTTAAAAATGAAAATGATAAATGAAAAATCCTTCCTTTTCAAAACCCATTAAATGAAAATGACTTTAAAACTTTTGAAATTTTTCACAACTCTCCTGCTGCCACCCCTTATTTTTAAACCAGCTGTAGTTAGGATTGATTTACTAACCCACACAGGGACTGAACCTTGGGAGATGAAAAAGTATTTTGAGTTGTATTAGTAGATGGTGGGTGAAGGCGAATTATCTTTGTGTATCACATATGTGTTCAAATGATTTCTCTGAAAAGTAAATCGGAAATTATGACACTGCCCCTCGCAGATTGGACAGACGTATCACAACCAATGGCTAGCTTTGATTGTGTACTGAAATGACCCAACAAATACAAAAGGAGTTTAATTGCTAAACTCTGTGCAACCCTAAATAATGCAGAAACAGATAGATTGCCACATACAATGGGAAACCGAGAAAAAGAATTCCAGGGTATCAAAGGGAAAATATATCAAAGGGAACGGTTGCTGGGCAGATATGCGCCTAAATGCCTACACTGGCATGTCATCACTATCATAGAGAATTCCAATGAAAAGTAATTACTGCCTGTTTCTACATGCTGCTAATCTCCAATAAGCTGAATTCAAGCAGTCCCAACATCTGCTGGAGAGGATTCAGGCGAGTCACCAACCACTCTCACATTTTCTAGGACAACTCAAAGGTCCAAACAATCTGCTTACAAACACACAAACTTAAAGAATATCTTTGGCATACAGTTTGGTAAAATCCCAAACTGTTATGTTCTGATGGATTCCATAAGAGCAAAGAATGAGGCTGATTCAAATGGGCAGATCCTCAGATGGTGTAACTTGGAATAGTTGCATTGAAATCAGTAGAATTACAGCAGCTGCCCAGCCCATTTATCTGTCTTAGTGCAGTACAGCAGCTGAAAACAAGGAGAGCCAGCTCCTGTGCGACTAACCAACTCTTTAGACCACCAGGTACGGCTCTGTGGATCACACTTTGAAACTACTGTTATATAACATATCAAAATCCCACAAAAACTCCTTTATTCCCACCTATCTCTGTCCTTAAACTCATTTACTCACTTATATTTCCCTCTCTACCGACATATATATTCACCTGTGTACAGCATTTCTAGGTAGCAAACTGTTTTTAGTGTTGTAAAAATCCCTCCATGTCCTGAATTTTTGTTACTTTGTAAAAAATCTGACTAAAGCCAAAGCTAGTTAGTCAATTCTGTTATTTATATAAGATTATTGCGGAGATGCCAATGAAAATATTCTGAATTTACAATGGGTGTAACACAGGATTTTCACGTTGCCCTTTCCCTCTGGGGGAAATCCTTAACTTTGTCTAACATGTGAACTCTGTACAAACAGGTCATTGCAGATTTACCTAGCTGATGTGTTTGTTTCCATTTCCCTTTACATTGGCACAAAACCAAAGAACCAAGGGGAAACAGGTGGTGCAGGGCCCCAACCCTGGCTTCGAACAGATTTTCTTCTATTGTAGTTTGTTCCCTCGATTCCCCAGATCAGTCAGAAACTAATAGTGTTACTGCTTCATTGAGCCACCGACTGTTAGGAGACAGAATCTTATGTGCACACATATAATGATAATCATATGTAAATCTTTATATTACATAATGATTCTTCTCAGCAAGTGTCCATCAAGTGGAACTATACTGATGTACCCTAGTTGAGGAATTGACCCATCAAGTCCAATTTCACTTCCGTTGTCAGCAGTGGGAGTCTGCCATTGATTTTAATGAGAGAAGAATAGGCCCCCTTCTTTGCTGTCAATATTTCCATGTAAAATTTGCTCAGTCAATAATTGACAATTCTCATGTTCAAGGTACTCTAAACTCAGCTTTGTATTTGAAAAATTAAGCCTTGTTCTTTCTGCTTCTTATAATATATTGTCACTTTTAGTGGTGATTCTGCCATTAGCTTTTAGCTTTCATTTTTGTTGATTATGTAAAGCAGAATAGATTAGAAACTACTTCCCTTTGCCATGTTTGTAATGATTGCACTACTAACATTAGTACATAGGAACATAGGAATCAATCCTAAATTCCAGCTAGTCCAGTATTCTGTAACCAGAACCAGATGCTTCACAGGAAGGTGTAAGAACCCTGCAGGAGGACGCCCCCTCATCTGTACTAGGTATAGATTGGTTTAAATCCTGAATGCATGAGGTTTAATGTCCCTTCCAAAATGTTTATTCCCATTAATTATGATATATCCAGAGGTATCTCTCGATATTCTTGATATCCACAATAATGTCCCTTTCTCCTTTTTCAGTCTTGCTAAGTTCCTGGCTTCAACAATTTTCTGTGGCAAGGAGTTACAGTCTAAGTACACATTGTGTGAAAAAGTATTTCCTTTTATCAATTTTGAATTTCCCTCCTTTTAATTTAATTGAATGTCCCATTGTACTTGTGTTACAAGACAAAGAGAAGAGAAGTTCCTCAGCTATCTTTTATAGTAGTAGAAATTTGTTCACACAGTAAAGTAAGCAGTAAAGGTCAAAGCTACCAGGAGCAGATATATTGAATAAGAAGTCACTTTGTTGACTACAATTTCACTTTCATGTATAAGACAATAAATGCTAGGCTGTGAGGAGGTGTTCTCTACTGCTTCACTGTTATGTGCACCAACCAGTTCAGCCATATACAGAACTTACAGCAAGACATACTGTATCAGCAAATGAAGACGTGAGGCAAACGGACATGACTGGCCAATGCATAGTACTTTCTTTGTATCCTGGTTTCAGTGACCAAAACCCGATTGTTGAATAATTTGTGTGAGAGTACAATCTTGTCTTTCATTGAATTATAAAAGTCTCCGTCAGGGTTATGTGCTATTTCTAGTCAAGAATATGGAGGCTTTAAATTCTTGCTGTGTACAAGGAATACTGCTATACAGATGATGTTATGGGGTTGACCCAGAATGTGAGTCTGAATTGAGGTTTAGGTTTTAATGCTTAAAATAGTGTTTTTTCTTGCAAGTAAATCAAAAAAAAACCCCACATTTCCTAAAGTTCAAACCAAGAATAGTACAAAGAGGTAGAAGATTCTTGCTACATATGGCCTATTATGAAAAATATATTGTGGCATGCATGTGTTTGTATGTATAATAAATGATGGGCTAGGGTAGTATAAGTTTGGTTTGGGTTGGGTTGGGTTGGGCATATTACTCATGAGATTAGGCATGTTCTCATATGTGTTCTGACAAAACTTTCATGCCACAGCACTCCACCATGGATTCTGTGTTTGCCACATATGTTACAGAAAAACAATTTTAATAACCTTTTAGAGAACTTTTAAAAATTGTATTTAGACTATTTTTTATATTCATCAGCCTGCAAAGCAAGGAGCTTTAGTATTCATGAGGCCAGCTGTCAGGGCTTTAAGAGGAACTATAAAAATGACCTATAATGTCTTTCTATACTCAGAAATGCTACAGTTTTAAAGTCTATTGTCTGTGGTCCTTAAGAGGCTGGAAGTGAATGCTAACATCCCACTGGGAAGGGTTGATGAGGGGAGGACAAAACCCTTTCCATAAAGATAAAGCTCCTATTTCTAGTTCAGGAAGGGCACAGGATAACATTGTGACACTTTTAGAAAATCCATTTGTCACGGATTCACAGGGTCTGGTGTTCCAGCCTGTAACCAGGTTCTTGGGCACAGGGCTGGCTCCGGCCGCTCCCCCTTCCCCCAGCACGGCAGTGCGGCTAGCGGCCGGAGCCCCGGGAGGAGGGCGGAGTGCCCGGCCGGGGCTCCGCTCTCCCCGGCGGCGTGCCCAGCTGGGGCTCCGCTCTCCCTGGTGGCCAGAGCGCCAGGGGGAGGGCGGCGAGCCCAGTTGCGGCCCCGCTCTCCCCGGCGGCCGGAGCGCTGCAGGGAGGGCAGCGAGCCCAGTTGTGGCCCCGCTCTCCCCAGCGGCTGGAGCGCCGGGGGAGGGCGGCGAGCCCACTGAGGCTCTGCTCTCCCCGGAGCCGGAGCGCCGCACCGCGCCGCCCCCCTCCAGGTGCCACCCCAACCACAAGCTTGGTGGGCTGGTGCCTGGAGCCGGCCCTGCTTGGGCATGACCCGTTTTGTGGGCCGGGCCCCAAGGTTTCTCACAGGTTTCAGAGTAGCAGCCATGTTAGTCTGTATCCGCAAAAAGAATAGGAGTACTTGTGGCACCTTAGAGACTATCAAATTTATTTGAGCATAAGCTTTTCGTGGGTTGCATCCAAAGAAGTGGGCTGTAGCCCACGAAAGCTTATGCTCAAATAAATTTGCTAGTCTTTAAGGTGCCACAAGTACTCCTGTTCTTTTTAAGGTTTCTTACAGTTCCACTGGGGCAGGCCCCTGGCCTCCAAGACCTTCAGCATTGTTTCTCTACATGGACATGGCTTTCTGCAGCAATTCCACCTAAGCCAGACTTCTGCAGGAGACTTGTAGTGTAACTCTTCATGGCGCAATGCTCTCAGAGAGTATCTACAGTGACACAGGCAGCCTTTTCAAAACAAGATAGCCATTTGTTGGTCATCTGGAACGCAGAACATGAAAATCCTTAGATTAACACTGAGAGACAGAAGTTACTCTACAGTCTATCCTGAACAAGCCAGTGCCATGAGTCAGGATGCGATGGTCTCCATTCCTGGCTCCCTCCCTCTCCCCTTTGCTCCCCAGGTGAGCGTTCCTGTGTCCCTCCAAAGGGCAACCCTCCTCCAGTCACCTGACACCTTTCCACCCCTTTGTCCTCCACTTCAGTTCACGTCCCACATGCCAGCATTTCCTGCTGTTAGGTGCTGATTTTTCAGTCACTGGGGCATCTCTGTAGTTCTGGACCCTCTGTTGATTTGGGTCAGTTTCAGCTAATTCTATAATGAACCTATTCAGTCTCTCAGACAGCTAGGTGACATGCATTCCTCATGCCTCCTGTACTGTTCTAGAAGCATACTTAGATCTTTTAATAATACAAAATGCAGAGGGGAGGGGATATGGAGGCACACATAGGATTCATAAAAACGCTAGAGAAAATCCCCACTTTGTCACACCATCACTGGATCAGAACTAGACCTTGCCTCTCCTGGGCTTTGGGTAGAGGTAATTTCTGAAGGAAATACAGATTTGGTGGTGGAGGGGAATATTTCAGAGGCAGTTTGATTTGAAAAAAACAACAACCAACAGCCACAGTGGCCTTTTGAAGTTGCTTAGTGGACTGAGAATGTTAGAATATGCACTTTGGGGAGGAAAAGGCAGGAAGGAGGGGAAATGATTTCTGTGAAGACAGTAAGGCAGACATAACCTGAACCTTTGAACATTATTTTATCACATGGAATCTAATGGATCAGATGGTTACCAACTCCACATATATGGCGTGTGTGTGTGTAGCTATAGATACGTGTGCATAAGATATAATGTGTGTGTATATATAATTACCTAGTTATTAAGTATCAGAGGGGTAGCCGTGTTAGTCTGAATCTGTAAAAAGCAACAGAGGGTCCTGTGGCACCTTTAAGACTAACAGAAGTATTGGGAGCATAAGCTTTCGTGGGTAAGAACCTCACTTCTTCAGATGCTAGTTATTACCAGATAGAGAAAATGGGAAAATGGTCAGAAATGGAAGAGATGATCTTACTTGGCATCCCTCCCACTGCTGTCCTGTGCCCAGGCTTTTCTGCCTGTTTTGTACATTTGAGATGATATACGCTTAGGGGTATGTGGCAGGGCAATGGCGTTAATTCCCATTGGTTCCCACTCTGTGTTTGTCAATCCTCATGGAAACAAAGCATAAGGGGGCACACATGACAGTAGGCCTTCAAATATAGGCTTTGATTCAAGAAAGCATCCCTGATCTGGACAGCACTTTAGCACTTGCTTAACTTTAACCCAGTACTTAAGTCCCATTGAAGTCAATAGGATTTAAGTACAGACTAGCAGTTAAGCACATGCTCAAGTTCTTTCTTGAATTAAAGCCATGTAGTGTACAGTATTACACAGAAAACATCCAAGTTTTCTGTGTAATACTGTGTGTAAATTTCCCAGATCTGATGAAGAGCTCTGTGTAAGCTCAAAAGCTTGTCTCTGTCACCACTGAAGTTGGTCCAACAAAAGATATTTCCTCACCCACCTTGTCTCTCTAGTATCTTGGGACCGACATGGCTACAACAGCACTGCACACAGAAAACATTCATCAGGGATTAGGGTAGGAAATTTTGGGAGTTTAAACACACACTTGTCAATGTCCCTTCAACTGGAAAAGAAAATCTGGCTAATATTCAATGTATCAATTATATGTAGGCAATGCCAGTGCAGTGTGACATGCGAGGGATTTTTTCAGAGGAGGTCAAAGAGGTTCTACAAATTTGTAAAAAAACAAAAAACCCTGCTGCACCTACTCAGCTGCAGCTCCACAAAATTCTCAGAAATAGTGGGATGCATGGGCTGAAAATATGTTTTCAAATAAAGTGCACTGAGGCCTCAAGAAGTCCCATGTGAAATGTTTATGAATGAACCGCATAGAGCTAGTCTTATAGCTGACACTGAGCAAACACTGCACTCAGTCCTCTCCAAAAAAGGATTGCGTGTGAGAGCCCATTACAGCCACTCTTTCTCTCCCCCACTTCACCGTTGAAATTATTTCTGAAAGAGAAGGAAGTGCAGCATGGGTGAGGTTTGCCACTGTTCAAACTTCTAGAATACTATAACTGTCCTGTGTTCAGTGTTTGCTCCCCATACTGAAAAAGTAGGGGATTGTTTTTCCTGTAGACCTTCCAGACCACACACATCATGGTGGTTTGGTGCTTTCTCCTGCTTGTCTGCAGGTGTGTCCATCACTGCCCTCATTCACATGCCTGTTTGGAGTCATAAATACATCTGACCTATTGCCTTGAAACTTCTCTGGAAATCTGCTATCTTGTGGCTTCCATTTAAAACATGAACGTGATGAGCAATTAGTTGGTAAAAAGGGGAAATTATTTTCCTTTTCATTAAATTCAACAAGATAGTATAAAACCATAAGTAATTTTCATTAACTTTTACTGTATCTTTGAAAGTGCAGTCTGATGGTCTTGTGGTTGGCAGGACTGGCTTCTATTCTGAGCTCAGCCACCCACTTCCTCTATATGTGAGCAGCCACGTCATATGACTTCTGTTACTCAAACCAAGATGATAATACCTACCTGTAAAATCTCAAGTCATTAATACATGTGAAGTGCTTAGGCAGTCCACAGATAGAAGGTGCTATATAAGAGAACATAAGAATGGCCATAGTGGATCAGACCAAAGGTCCATCTGCCCAGTATCCTGTCTTCCAACAGTGGCCAATGCCAGGTGCCCCAGAGGGAATGAACAGAACAGGTAATCATCAAGTGATTCACCCCCTGTTGCCCACTCTCAGCTTCTGGTGAACAAAGGGTAGGGACACCATCCCTGTCCATCCTGGCTAATAGCCATTGATGTACCTATCCTCTATGAACTTATCCAGTTCTTTTTTGAATCCTGTTATAGTCTTGGCCTTCACAACATCCTCCAGCAAGGAGTTCCACAGGGTGACTCTGCATTGTATAAAAAAAATACTTCTTTTTGTTTTAAATCTGCTGCCTATTAATTTCATTTGGGTGATCCCTAGTTCTTGTGTTATGAGAAGGACTAAATAACACTTCCTTATTTACTTTCTCCACGCCAGTCATGATTTTATAATCCTCTATCATATCCCCCGCAGTCATCTCTTTTCCAAGCTGAAAAGTATTCAAAATGTGGGCGTACCCACAGATGTGTAGATTTATAGAGAGGCAATATGATATTTTCTGTCTTATTATCTATCCCTTTCTTAATGTTTCCCAACATTCTGTTTGCTTTTTTGACTGCCGCTGCACATTGAGTCAATATTTTCAGAAAACTATCCACAATGACTCCAAAATCTCTTTCTTGAGTGGTAACAGCTAATTTAGACCCCATCATTTTATATGTATAGTTGGGATAATGTTTTCCAATGTGCATTACTTTGCATTTATCAACATTGAATTTCATCTGCCATTTTGTTGCCCAGTCACCCAGTTTTGAGAGATCCTTTTGTAGGTCTTCGCAGTCTGCCTGGGACTTAACTATTTTTAGTAATTTTGTATCATCTGTAAATTTTGCTGCCTCACTGTTTACGCCCTTTTCCAGATCATTTATGAATATGTTGAATAGGACTGGGCCCAGTAACAGACCCCTGGGCCTGTAAATAGTAACACCACTATTTACCTCTCTCCATTCTGAAAACTGACCATTTATTCCTACCCTTTGTTTCCTATCTTTTAACCAGTTACCAATCCATAAGAGGACCTTCCCTGTTATCACATGACAGCTTACCTTGCTTAAGAGCCTTTGGTGAGGGGCCTTGTCAAAGGCTTCCTGAAAATCTAAGTACCCTATATCCACTAGATCCCCCTTTTCCACATGTTTGTTCTCCCCCTCAAAGAATTCTAGTAGATTGGTGAGGCATGATTTCCCTTTACAAAAACCATGTTGTCTCTTCCACAACAAATTATGTTTATCTATATGTCTCACAATTTTGTTCTTTACTATAGTTTCAACCAGTTTGCCTGGTACTGAAATCAGGCTTACTGGCCAGTAATTGGCCTGGATCACCTCTGGAGTCCTTTTTAAAAATTGGTGTCACATTAGCTATCCCCCAGACATTTGGTACAGAAGCTGATTTAAATGATAGGTTACAGACTACAGTTAGTAGTTCCACAATTTCACATTTGAGTTCCTTCAGAACTCTTTGGGTGAATACCATCTGGTCCTTGGTGACCAGGGCCAACAAGAGGGGACGGAAGCCAGTACAAATTACCAGGGCCCAGCAGTCCGGAAGGGGGCCCGGGGCCCAACTTCCCCGGCTTTCCCCCCCCATCAGCCCTGTTTAGCCGGTCCGCCCTTGCTGGGGGGCCCAAAAAAATTCCGAGCCCGGCTTCCCTCCCACCCCAACTCGTCGGCCCTGTTTAGCCAGTCCGCCCTTGCTGGGGGGCCCGAAACTTTTTTTTCACCGAAGCCCAAACCCGCTCTCGACGGCCCTGTTGGAGACTTATAACTATTTAGTTTATCAACTTGTTCCAAAACCTCCTCTAATGACACCTCAATTTGGGACAGTTCCTCAGATTTGTCACCTAAAAAGAATGGCTAAGGTTTGGGAATCTCCCTCATGTCGTCAGCTGTAAAGACTGATGCAACGAATTCATTTAGTTTCTCCACAACGGCCTTATTGTCCTTGAGTGCTCCTTTAGCATTTCGATCGTCCAGTGGCCCCACTGGTTGTTTAGCAGGCTTCCTGCTTCTGATGTACTTAACATTTTTTTTGCTATTACTTTTTGAGTCTTTGGCTAGCTGTTCTTCAAATTCTTTTATTTATTTATTTATTTATTTATTTATGGCCTTCCTAATTATATTTTTACACTTCATTTGCCAGAGTTTATGCTCCTTTCTATTTTCCTCACTAGGATTTAACTTTCCTCACTAGGATTTAACTTTTTTAAAGAGCCTCATACTGTTAATAGTATTATTTTACTACTTACAATGTTTTTAAGTACTATGGCTGGGATTGTCAAAAGCACTCAGTGTTGGCCTAACTCTGCTGTCATTAAAGTCAGTGAGAGAAGGTGTGTGAGGTACTGTCTTTTACTGGACCAACTTCTGTTGGTCAGAGAGCGACAAACCTTCAAGCTTACACCAAGCTCTTCAAATTCTTCAGAGCTCAGTGTAAGCTCGAAAGTTTATTTCTCTTATCAACAGAAGTTGATCAATAAAAGATATTACTCACCCACCTTGTCTCTCTAATATCCTGGACCAACACTGCTACAACAATACAGCTTACAACAATTAATGTCAAATTTTCATTTCTTAAACTGTTTTCTTTCTATTTGGGATGGGTTTTTGGGTGTCATCATTTTAGGCCTCATCAGGATAATGCGCAAAGCTGAGTTGGGGGATGGTGATGTTGTGAGGTGGGTGAAACCTTATTATAGATTGAGTTAAAACCTCATTGAGATTGGGTGTGAACCTATCCTTCAATCAGTATAACTATCAAGATGAGTTAATCAGAAGCCTCCAATCTAAGACAAAAGGTTGTGAACCCCCCTCAGGAGTTTGGATTTTATTATATAATGTTAGTACTTTGTAGTCATTTGCAACCACTTCGCACCAGTATAGATAACTGCATAAGAAAGCAAGCCTAATAAAGTATGAATTATTGATAGAGCTGGAATAACCACCTGTGGTTAGTTGCCCAGCATTTTTTATTATAAGACCCTGTTTTTAGTTGCTTATAACTTTGCTAAACTTTAACTAGTCAGGCTGAAATTTTCTGTGCTAGTTAGTTGCATCAAGCTGATTTTTAAATTGTTATTTTTAACAAAATCAGCTAAAATTGTCAAGCCATTTCTAAGTGAGGTCCTGGAGTAGGAGGGTGAGGGAGGGGATGGCAGGAAGCAAAAAGGGAAGGAGGTGAAGGGAGATTCCATTTTCAACTGGCCACTAATTGTGTGTTCCTCATTTTTTTGGCTGTTCATTGTGAGATACCTGTGGCAAGATTGGCAGAAGTGCTCAAGGCTCACAACTACAACTGAAATCATTTGGAGCTATAGTCTGAACGTGTAAAGTGCTATGCTAGTGCTAATCACTCTGGAAGATTAGCTCCCAAATTTCTCAAATTGGAAATCAAAAATTAATGGAAACTTTTGACATTTTGAGTTTGAGACAATTTTGACCTTAAAGAGAATGTTAATTGGGAATTGTTTAAGAATGCTTTGCTAGATGCCCAAAAAGCCACGATCAAGGAAGAACGCTGTATTGGTTTAAAAAAAACCCAGCAACCCTGACGTGGTTTAAGGGAAGTGAAGGCAGTTATAAAAAATAATAAAATAACAATATATAACAAATGGAAGAAAGTAGAAGTTGATAATATGAATGTAAATCACAAGCTAGGAACTGTAGAAAATTGTTAAGGGAAGCAAAGGAACATAAAGAGAAATCTATGGCCAGCAAAAGGACAATAAGAAGGAGTTCTTAAACAAAAAGAATCTCAACAATGGTGTTGGTCTTTTACTAGATAGGAAAGATAGAATTATCAATAATAATGCAGAAAAGGCAAAAGTGTTCAATAAATATTTCTGTTCTGTGTTCGGGGGAAAAACAGGTGATATAGTCTCATCATATGTTGATGATAACACTCTTTCCATTCCATTACTATCTCAGGAGGATTTTAGACATTTTAAGTCAGCAGGTCCTGATAAGTTGCATCCAAGAGTTTTAAAAGAGCTGAGTGAGGAGCTCTCTGGACCATTAATGTTGATTTTCAATAAGTCTTGAAACACTGGGGAAGTCCCAGAAGTCTGGAAAAAAGCTAATGTTGTGCCAATATTTAAAAAGGGTAAATAGGATGACCCAGGTAATTATAGGTCTGTCAGTCTGACGTTGATCCCAGGTAAGATTATGGAGCGGCTGATATGGGACTCAATAAATAATTAAAGGAGGGTAATATTATCAATGGCAACCAGCATAGGTTTATGGAAAATAGATCCTGTCAAACTTTATTTTAATGAGATTACAAGTTTGGTTGATAGGTAATAGTTCTGATGTAATGTATTTAGATTTCTGTATGGCATTTGACTTGGTATCACACAATATTTTGATTAAAAAACTAGAAAAATTAAAATGCACACATTACATGGATTAAAAGATGCCTAACTGATAGGTCTTACATTGCAATTGTAAATTGGGAATGATCATCAAGCATGTGTGTTTCTAGTGGGAACATGCCTGGATTTGTTCTTGGGCCTATGTTATTTAACATTTTTATCAATGACCTGGAAGAAACCATAACATTGTCACGGAATAAATTTGCAGATGACACAGAAATTGAGGGAGTGGTAAATAATGCAGAGGACAGTCACTGATACATAGCAACTGCATCGCGTGGCAAGCTGATTGTAAGCAACCAATATGCACTTTAATACCGCTAAAAGTAAATGTATACATCTAGAAACAAAGGATGTAGGCCATACTTACATGATGGGGATTTTATTCTTGAAAGCAGTGACTCTGAAAAAGATGTGGGTTTGGATAATCAGTTGAATGAGCTCCGAGTGTGATGCTGTGACCAACCGGCTAACGTGATCCTGGGATGCATAAATAGGGGAATCTCGGGTAGGGGTAAAAAAGTTAATTTACCTCTGCATTTGGCACTGGTGCGACTGCTGCTAAATACCGTGTCCATTTCTGGGGCCCACAATTCAAGAGGGATGTTGATAAATTGAAGAGGGTTCAGAGAAGAGCCATAAAACTGATTAAAGGATTAGTAAACATGTCTTAAAGCGATAGACTGACTCAAGGATTTCAATCTATTTAGTTTAACAAAGAGAATGTTAAGGGGTGACTTGTTTGTCTGTAAGTACCTTCATGGTGAACAAATATTTGATTATGGCTCTTCAATCTAGGAGAGAAAACAATACAATGATGCAATGGCTGGAAATTGAACTAGACAAATTCAGACTGAAAATGAGATGTACATTTTTAACAGGGAGGGTAATTAACTATTGGAACAATTCATCGCTAACAATTTTTAAATCAAGACTGAATGTTCTTCTAAAAGATATTCTCTAGGAATTATTCTGGGGAAGTTCCATGGCATGTGTTATTCAGAGTTAGACGAGATGATCGTAATGGTCCCTTCTGGCCTTGGAATCTATGAATCTAAGAATCTCTCAGTGCCTCATTCCCCCTGTGTAAAGTGTTGATAACAATACATCCTCACCACCCAAAGATGTTGTGAAGATAAATTCATTGATGTTTGTGAATTGACCAGATAATACTGCGGTCAGAGCAGCACAGAAATGCCTAGGAAAAATTTAATAATTTCCTATTCCATGCAGGGTTTACATGGTTTGAGGTAAATAAGGCCTTGGGCAACACATTCCATTAGGAGTATTAAAGAAAATATTGAATAACTAACTGAATAGGGCAGGAATCCTGTGGAAAAAAATAGTATGTGATCATGTAATTAAAGACAGTATCATAAAGCATACACACAAAAGGTCTGAATTAAGGTTGCATAGGCAACCTTAACTCTTGCATTGAGTGCTTGACTTTGCAACCTTAATGTCTTTTAAACATATTTTTTGGTTGTGATATATTTATTTTCAACTCGGATTATCCACCAGTCCAGGAAAACGACAAGGTAAGTGACAAGCAAGTTTTGAACTCTGTACCCAAGGAGTCCCTGACCATGCCAATCATGAATTTGTTTATCGTTCTCATTGAATCAATAAATATTTCAGCTTGCGTGCAAACTGTTTGCTGCATTCACTGCTGCAAGTACAGTACTCAGTATCCACAATCCAATGCTGCTCTGGGCCAGTGGGATTACACAATATTTCTCTGCTCTGCCTGACAGCCTGAGATTGCCACAGCAATTTGGATTGTTAATGACCACGTAAAATAGGAGATGTTTATAAAAGACTAAATGTCTGCTGGGATGTGCTCCAGAAAGTTCCATTCAAAACCAATTCTGTTTATACATAGTTTTTTTTGTTTATTTTCTTTTCTTTTTGCTTATTACTGGGGACACCTGCATGAAAAAGAAACCTTCCTACTTCAATAAAAGTAAGATATTCTGCTCAGCAGATCTGATTCTATATCTCCTTATTTTTACATCAGAAGTAAACTTTTACTGTTTTACTCTGTTTAGCACCAATGCAGCTATGAGAAAACCTTACTCTCAGTAAAACAAATGACAATAACAATCAGACTGTTGTTTTCTCTGTGACTGGAGTAATGAGAATTTAAAGAGAAATAACAGCATCTTTGTTATGGACTCTGACATTTATTTTTTTATGGTGCCTAGAAATCATGATAAGTACCTTACCTCACACCGACAGGCAGATGGAGTGAGCTGGATTCTATTCTGGTTGATGTACAATCAGCAGAATTGTTAACCAAGTTCCCACTGCCAGATTTTTATAACCTGTACAGTGCACGTGTTTGACCTTCAGATCCCAGATTGAGTTTTCTGCATTAGCAGCTAGAAAGAAACATTTTTTACTGTGAAGCTGAAAACATTTTGCCTGGAAGATATATAAAAATGTAGAAGCCAGCAATGATATTTTTACAGAGCCATTATCAGATTATAATCATACTTTAGGGGCCAGATACTCAGCAAGTGTAAATCAGCATCAATGGAGCTATACCAATTTACTCCAGCTGAGGATCTGACCCAAGGACTTAATTCTTGGCCCCAGTTTCACCTCCTGTGCTCTGCTTAGATTATACAAATCTGGTATAGCCAGCTCTGTGTTATCTGTTTCTCCTTCCTTTTCCTAGCACTTAGCAAGAAGGGGCAGGGAAGGGATATAGCCTGGCTGAGAGGGAGTAGAGTGAAATGCATGGCACTCTCTCAAATTCACAGCCACTGTACTAATCCGTGGCCACACTAGAGCCACTGTACTGAAAATAACTAGTACATCAGTATGCATGATAAAGCATTCTGCCGGCAAGCAGCATAATTTAGAGAAGTCCTGCAGCTGCTTTCATTTGTATTAAAGGTTGTTTCATCCTCTAGCCAGACCAGGATCAGGAGAGCAGAAAGGTGACTTAGTGCCATCTTTCTCTCTCTGTTCCTCTCACCATGAGATTACTTCCCAAGAGTTTATATCCCTATATGTGTAGCCCACCCAAAGTAGTTGTCCTCCCTGTGTGGCATTGTAATCATGTCCACAGCAATCAGTTATGATATGGCAAACAAGGAATCACGGTATCATGAGATCTCATGAGCCACTGCCAACCTGCTTCATTATGCAGAATGTTTTTTTGCGTAAGCTCGTGAAGACAGCATTAGCATTTCCGTGTGTTTTCAGGGAAATAAGGATAAAGCAACCTTCCCATTGCCTTGCCCACATCATTCCCATCCACCCACAGAGCCACAACCCCCCCCCCGTGTTTGCAGTGAATCTTTAAGATAATTCTGAAATTTAAACAAATGAAATTTCTGTGGTCATTTTCAACAGCTGTCATCCACAGCCTTTGTTCTGGAAACCTATAAATGAATTACCTCTTCTCCACTTAGGGCCATATGCTTCAATAAGTTGCACACACAAAAAATGTAGAAACTCTACCTCCACATTCTCCTCACAGAGCAAGCCTCCTAGTTGGCATGCTGCCATACCAATGAACAACACAGAAATGGTCCCATGTAAACTCTAGAAATGGGGTGTGAGGAAATGTGGTGAGAATGAGGGCAAAGTCAAAATGCCACACATGCTACCCTGGTAAAACAAAAATACCTTACCTGCAGTTACCAGATGCCAGTCAATCCTGCTCTGAAATTTAACTTGCTATTGGTAAAAATTCACATCTCACTGAAATAACCTTCAGTGGATGTCTGAATAGACTTGAGCCATCTCTCAGTGATCTTGATACTATTGTGAGGGGTTTGTCTCAGATGGCAAGGGACTTCAAAAAGTGTGCTGCATACTATCCATACCAGTGGGCGCTTCAGGCAGCATTGTACACAGTGCTTCCTTGGTTGTTCAGAGAGCACAGCCTTCAGGTGGCCAGTTCTGGAGAGTTGAATTGGGTTCACTGGCCCATTTGCTCTTACTAATCTGGCTTTTAGTTTTTGGTCTTTTTTCTGTGAATGAAAGGGAATAGAAGCTAACCCCAGGGTCTTGTTGTAACCAAAATTAACTCCCTTTTTTTTTTTTTTGTAATGAAGTTTTTATTTTTTCTAACCTGTTTTTCCTGTGATGCCCTAGCCCCTGTTCTGGGACAAGTATCAAAGGGGTAGCCCTGTTAGTCTGGATCTGTAAAAGCAGCAAAGAGTCCTGTGGCACCTTATAGACTAACAGACATATAGGAGCATGAGCTTTCGTGGGTGAATACCCACTTCTTCGGATGCATGTTCTGAGACAGAAGAACTGGATACATGTCCGGCTATAAATGCTTCCCCCGATCAACATTGTGTACAGAACAATCAGTACAATACTAGGATGGCGCCAAATCAAGCTTTGCTCACCTAATCCTTGGTGTCTATGGGACAGCTCACCTGTAATGACCCCCCTATGAATGTACTGCAAACAAAAACTGGGAAACCCGTCATCAATTTATGCTCCTGAAGAGGATTTGAATTGGAAACATTGAGAAATTCAATACACTAAAAAGCCACCTTTATTTCATTTACGACAGTCATGGTGCATTGAGCAAACTCTTCTTCCATTTGTTAATTGACAGGTCTAAACGTTAATCAGTTGATTTGGTTCCTGTAAAGTAGCCAGATATTGTTTGCCTAAGGATATTCTGAATACTTCTTTTGAGGCAGGCACCATCTTATTGTTCTGTGTTTGTGCAGTGCCTAGCACAATGGGGTCTTAGTCAATGGCTCAGGCTCCTAGGAATGACTGTGATATAAATAATACCATCATTTTAATTATTTAAAATGTCCCTATATACTACCTTTGCACTTACTGTAGTATCTATGTATTGTATTTTAGTGGTAGCATATATTTTTTCTAGTGCTATAATTTTTCTTTCTTTATAATCCTGTATTTTACCTACACTTTGGGAGTCTTTCCACTAACTTTAATGGAGTTTTAATCGAGCATTTTAGGAACAGTTTAGTAGCAATGTCTGCTGATGATGCAGTATCAAAAGAGGATTCTTCTCTCCACAGCATTGGGGTTAATTAATTACCTTTCTGCTTTTCTTTTAGTGAGTTACTAAAATTCAAGGAAGTTGTTATTGACAAAGTTATGTAACTTTTACTTGTCATTGCATTGAAGATAGCAGTCTTTAAATCCAGCAGAGGCTAGCAAGTGGGACTGAAAGAATAGTACCTTCTTTTTGTTTTGCAACAACTTTTAATACTTTATTTACATTTGATGTTGCATAAGATGCAGCAAGTTTTGACCCCGTCTAAGTTTTAATTCTTCATTTTTCGTTGCTTAACTCAGTTTATGTAATAACAAAGGTTCAAATTCTCCCACCCTGCGTCGTACCTTACTCCAAGAGCAAGGCCCAGTGAAATCAGGAGGACTGTTTGCTGAGCAAGGAACTCAGCTTGAGTCCAATCTGGCCCTTTTAAGTTTTTGCCTAAATTACTCAGTATTCTTTTGGCAAGAGGTAGCTGAACTGTCTTATATACATGAGCCATCTCTCAGTGATCTTGATAATATTGTGAGGGGTTTGAATGGCAGGAGGAAAACATTTTCATATATATCTCTTCATTTGAGAATATCAAGGTGTTTACAGGAATCATTAAGGTCTGGATCATCCTTTGGTCTGCATGCAGGGAATAAGAGGGAATAAAAAGCCACTTCTACCCTTGCGATCCCCCTCTCCCCGTCCGCTTATGCCAGCCAGTCGGCATGGAAATGGTGCAATAACTTGCTTTTCATATAAGCCAGCAACAAATTATTACCCCTCTGCAAGAAGGGGAGAGCAGGGACAGAACTGTGGATGTATTTGTTGGAAAGTTGCTGATACGATTTTAAAAGTAGCTACTGTAGACTTTTTAGACTTTTTCAGTTAAAGGGTACGTGTGTGTTTGAGAGTAAGAAAGAGTTGCTTTTACATTGTCTGCATTAGTATATCAGGCAAATATAAAAAGATACTTCCTGGCATACCACTGTGTATTAAGAACTGTATTATTTCTTTCCCAGAGTATTTCTTATATATGTGCTCCTTTTTACTGATAGTTTACCCCAAATGTTATTGTCCTTTAAAGGAACACCTTCCTTTCTCCTCCTTTCACTTAAACTTTAGTTGTTATATCAATTTCTTGATGTTTTAGTTCATGTTACAATATCTCTCATCCCTCCCCACCCCCTTTTCTTTTTTGGTCCCACAGTTCTTGGATGCTCTGATTGCAGGATATCACTGTCCAACCCCACGGGAATCTTCACCTCTCCCTGCTTTCCCAGTGATTACCCTAACAGCCAAGCATGCAAGTGGACCCTCCGAGCTCCTCCTGGATTCATCATTCAGATAACATTTATTGAGTTTGACATTGAAGAAGCTCCGAACTGCATTTACGATTCATTAACTCTAGATACTGGAGAGAAGAATCAGGTTAAGTTTTGCGGCGTCACTGCCAAAGGATTATCATTTAACTCCACTGGAAATGAAATGATCGTAACTTTTGCAAGTGACTTTAGTATCCAAAAGAGAGGTTTCAATGCCAGCTATACCCGAGGTATGTAAGCATAAAGAATTTCTTTCCTCTTTTATCTAGTATGTCCTAAACCAAGCAGACTCACTGTATGTGGTAAGGTGAATCTTTGAAGTGAGAATCTGGAGATCTCACAGACTAAATTCTGCCATCAACTACTCCCGTACAACTCCACTGACTTCAGTAGTGTTACACGAGTAACTCATGGCAAAATTTAGCCCTGACAGGCTATAAAAATGCAGTTTGGTAGAAAATGTTGCACTGATTTCTTTAATATTCATATGAAAGAGAACCATTCCAAAATAACTAGGTTATAAAATTATATATGCAATAGAATGGATGACATTAAGGGGGAAAAATCTCCTTTCAAATGTATATGGCAGATCTCAACTCTTACATTCTGCCCTTCTTACTTACACAGGACTCTCATATTCAAATCATTCTTATGATCATCAACATGATAAGTCGTCAAAGTCATGATTTCCCCCAGAGGGAAGGGGTAATGTGAAAATCCTGTTACACCCTTTGTAATGTAATGGGTTTTTTCATTGGCACCCCTGTGGTAATCTTAGATAAATAACAGAATTGACTACCCAGCTTTGGCATTAGTTAGATTTTTACAAATTAATACAAATGCAGAACATGGAGGTATCTTTAAACACTAGACAATTTGTTTCCTAGAAGTGAGGTTTTAAAAGGTATGCACTTTAGTATACAATAAGTACACAGGCCAATATACATGTGGGTAGGGAAGGAAATATAAGGGAGTAAATTAGTTTAAGGATGGATTTGGGTTGTATAATGGCAGGCATTCACCCATGGAGCACTCCCTGGTGGTCTAGGCTGGAGCTACAGTTACTTATCTGCCTCAGTTTCCCCTCGTCAGCATTCCCTCGTCATCCACAGAGAGTTGGATGAGCATATGGGTGCTGGTTTTCTTTGTTTCCAGTTGCAACATTGTATGAAGACAGCTAACTGGGCCAGATGCTCAGCTGGTGTGAACCAAAGTAGCTCAACTGATTTTAATAGAATTACGTCAATTTATACCAGTTGAGGATCTGGCTCATTAAATGCCTTCCTAGTATTACTTGCCCATGTAAAGAATCACTGTAGTTGTTAAAGGAATGCTATTCAGTCACCAATGAGAGAGGAGGTGGGTCCACTAGGCAGTCTCTCTAGAAAAGTGTAGTTCACACTTCGTAAAAGTTTGGGACCCTGTAGCTCATTCAGTTTAGTACATAGACAGGGCACTACTGTTATATCCAGGTATAAAGCATGGTTTTGGTGCAGCATAGTTATAAATTTGTTATGCTGGAGGATGTTAATAACTGCCACCTCAGTAAAGTTGATGGGTGAACTAGGCACCCTTTCTTCAGTCTAAATAGAAGAAGCAATTAAAAGCCCCTTTATGTTATAAAAGCTAGAAAAAATAGGGAGTCACCACCCTAGGACATAAACCATATAGCAAAGCCAATCAGAACTTAAGGCCACGTCTACACTACATACTTACTGTGGTATAACGACGTCACTCAGGGTATGAAAAATCCACACCGCTGAGTGATGTAGTTATACCAACCTTAGCCCCCGTGTAGACAGTGCTATGTAGGTGAGAGAGCTTCTCCCGCCCACATAGCTACTGCCTCTCACAGAGGTGGAGTTATTAAGCCAGCGGGAGAGCTCTCTGCCCTCACTTAGAGTGTACATGTACATTTGTGTTGTAGACCCACCCTAAGCTATGTGGGCTGAAGGGTTTCCCTGGTACAGACTATAAAACGTAGAGGCTAGGAGGATGATTCATTGCAGTCAGTGTGTTAGAGGCAGAAAGGCAGGAAAAGGCATCAGAAAGTGAGATAAGCAGTGGGCACAGGACTCATTGGAAAGGCAGACTTGGATTTCTGAGCAAGGAATTGCTGTTTGCTGTTTGTTCCTGCTGTATTCAGGGAAACAGGACTTTGTGTATATTCTTGCACTGAAAAAATACTTGATTCTATCATCAATTTCTTCTCTAACAGAGAATTTCTTCTCCTAATGGCCTCAATATTGATTAACTGCTTGGGCCAAAAGGAACAACAATATTTGTTTTCTCCTTCATATGGTGATCAGCTCCTTAAGTACTGACAGCTGAAATTCATCAGAATGATGAATTGCTTAATATTTGGTAACTGGGACAGAAATCTGCTGGTAACATTGACTCCAATGTTCTGCTCACTCTACATATCCAGAACACATATTGATATCAGTTTTGCTCTTTCTTGGGAGATGTGGGATTCTGATGTTCAACCACTGCTGCCGCCCAGCACCGTGGAGTCATATTACAAGGCAGATCAGAATTGTTCAGTGACATAACAAATTTACTGAATGTGTTAACATTGCTTATTCTCTTCTTATACCTTTTCAACACAGCCAGTGCCCCTCAATATTCTTGATCTTCCCAAACACACAATGAATAGTATTTGTATAAATAACCTTCGCCCTCTTTCCCAGCTCTGAGTTCTTATACCATTCTTTGTAATGTGGTATGTCACCTTACTTATAATGTAAATACAATTACATTACAACTAAGCTATGACAATGCCCTTGTTCTGTAAGGGGAAGCTTAACCAAGTTTCTATCTCTAAAATATGACTACTTGCTATTGTCCTCGAGGAGAGGACAAAATCCTTGAAGTGACTATGGTAACTGGGTAGCAGGCCCTTTGAAGGGATCAGAGGCCCAGCCTACCTGTGACAGGCTGCACAATGGGGGAGATGAGTCGCTCCAGACCATAGGGGGCTGTAGGAAGCGGCACGGGTCGAGGGATGTGCTGGCCGCCACTTCCCGCAGCCCCCATTGTCCTGAAATGGGGAACTGCAGCCAGTGGGAGCTGCGGACGCGGCAGGTAAACAGACCGGCCCAACCCGCCAAGGGACTTACCCTGGTGGGCTGGGTGCCAAAGGTTGCCGAGTCCTGGACTAGGACATAAATATTTGTGAACTCTAGCTTGCAGCATTTAAACAGACTGCTCTTGAGAAAAATTGAACAGAATCCTCATACCCAACAAAAATCCATTAGTTGAGTTTGGCAATAAAAAGCCTTTGATTTGCCAAGGAATGTAGCTGAGGCACTCTCTGCTACAGTGTTACAAAGATGTGGCATGGGCTTCAGTTGTGTAATGCACTCATGAAAAACAAGTCAATAAAAATCATGAAAACAAATGAAATGTTTTCAAATTACTGCTGTAGTGTGTTGCCTAATGCATTCTTACAAGTTACCAGATGAATGCAAAGTAATTGTAAAAATGACTTCTTGCATGCCATGAATTTTGAATGCAGCCTTAGAGGTTAATAGTTTAATATACTTAATTCAACTTCAGGAGTTATTAGTTATCTGTAATGCAGCACTAAAATGATCTTTGGTTGAATGTATTGCTAAGCTAAATGCACCATAATGTGCAATACTGGGCCAGTTCAATGATAAAAGCATTCTTCTAAACATTTGGCTTATTGAATATTACTTGGATCTTTGTCTTTAAACCAATTTGTATCTCCCTTTGAAATTTATTTATATATGGAATTTTGCATGTGTGTGTACTAGTTGCTGTTTCTCTGAGGAATCAGAAAGTCATCATCCCCCAAACTCCAGATGTGGACCCTGTGTCTGTGGCAAAAACAGTCCCAGTGCCAATGCTTAGCCAGTTCACACTCTGCTTTGAAGCAACCAAAGCCAGCAATGATACCAGTGACTGGAAGGCTTTCTCCTACAGTGATCCTTTTTCAACAGAACTCCTCAGTTTTGGAAAGACCACAAAAGGCCACTTCCTATCAATCTCAGGCTCAGAGTGCATACTAGACAGTGTCCTCGTGACAAATTCAAATGGAGATTTTTTCACAGAAACTTTTGAACAATTGTGCATAGTATGGGATGGCTTCTCTGGCAATATAGGTGTAAATGGCAAGAGCATCTATCACACGGTTCTCTGCTCAGGTACCTTTGGCCAGATTATCCCTGGCAATGGAAAATTGGTGTTGGGCTCTGACAGCAATGAAATAAGCTCTTTAAATGGGGACATATACAACTTTCGTCTTTGGAACTTCACCATGAGTTCCCAAAAGCTGTCCAACCTCAGCTGTGATGTGAAAGGAAACATTGTGGACTGGGAAAATGACTTCTGGAATATCCCAACTTCAGCATTGAAAGCAGAAAACAACTTAAGTTGTGGTGAGTATATTTGGCAGAATCACTTTTGTTAATTTTTTCCCCCATGGCATTGTTCTTGAAGTATCATATGACAGCAAGAAACTGTATGTTTAGAGTTACAGACAGCAGCACTTCCCAAAAGGCAACCTCACTTGTCCTAGCCTTTCCAGCTCCATTCCACAAAAAAATAATTTTGTCCCGGGTGTGTCTGTTCCTTTAGTTTAATCAAAGCTCTCATCCAGCCTGACTTCAAAAGACAACTAATGAGGTTAAACTATGAGGGGTTCATATATATTATTCAGGACAGAAGCAATAAATAGCCAAAAGTAATTAGAGAAATAAATAAAAGTTCTCCAATCTTTCCTTTCCATAAACTCATTAGTTTAAATGTGATTTTAAGACAAGTTAGTTAATATACTTGAATGTGGAGATGTGGAGCAGGATAAAATATGTGTCTGTTTAAAAGGGGAATAGGTAGAAATAATACTGTCTATATAATGCTATAGGCATGCAGAGCACTTTACAGAAACATATAAAGACCAGAGTCCCTGACCTGAAGAGGTTACAATCTAAGACCCTTATCCTGCAAGCACTTAAGAATGTGCTTAACTTTAAGCCCTTGAAACACCAGTAGGACTACTCAAGTGCTTAAAGCTAGGCAGGCTATATTCTTTCCTGTGCCAGAGTTCTGTTCAGTGCAGGCATGGATGGGGACCATTAGAAAGCTGGTTGGGCCACCCTGATTCTCCTGCTTTGTAGCTAAGATTACTCAGGCCCAATTCACAAGTCTTAAGTCTACGCATTGCTGTGGCTTCTAAGGACATTGCAGCAATAAAAGATTATCAAGATGTTGCAGAGGTACTATTCTTTTCATAGTTGTTGTGATTTTAATGATCCAAGAATTGTCCTAGATCTCCAGGAAAGAAAGTGCTCCAAGTTTCTACCAAGGCAGGAAGTATAGCTATCCACTCAATATGTCACCTCCTTCATTCCCTCATGCAACTCTGAAAATGTCATCATAGAGTAAAGGTATAAGAATGCACCTGGAAATATTATCTTCCATGGATTTTTTACTCTGAGCATACCTGGAAACTTTGAGAGGCGATACAATAGTTTTTCCTCTGGGATCTTCCCAAAACCAATCCCCCCAAAATACTGAATCACTGCTTGAAATAATTTCCATTTCAAACTTCTTTTTAAACTCCTTGTTTGTTATTAGAATTCTTCTCACAGGAAATGAGAGAGAATCATGAGTGGGAAAGGATCCAGTAGACTTCAGTCCGTCCACGGTGATCTTTGGAGAAAAATATTAATTGAACTGACAATCTGGCACATTAGCCTGCACTTCTGGTCTCTGACCCTCTGGTCAGTAGGAAGGAGCAGTGTGTGCTTTGTGCATTTGCTGTACATCTATTGTGCTGTCTGTGAAGAGTGCCATAAAAAGCATCTGGGCACAAAATAAAACAAACCCCAAAAAAAACAAAAACAAAAAACTCCCCAGAAACCTGAAGAGAATGAAAGGAGAATAAATAAAGGCAAAAGGAATTAAGAGGAGAGGGAACATTTCAGATTAAAATTGCTGGTTCTTCCCCTTCCCTTTGCACATCATAAGACAAATATTACCTCATGGTCCTGCCTTTTTTCACCCTCCAATCCCCCACTGCACAGTTTCTCCTCTACCCAGTTGCTTGCTGCTCCCCCCCCTTCTTAGTCCCTTGATCTTCTCAACCTCCCTCCCCCATTCCCCACGAGGGTGACCAGACAGCAAATGTGAAAAATCGGGATGGGGGTGGGGGTTAATAGTAGCCTATATAAGAAAAAGGCCCAAAAATCGGGACTGTCCCTATAAAATCGGGACATCTGGTCACCCTATTCCCCACCCCTAGCTGGGTTCCCTCTGCTCCCGGCTGGGACAGGAGCTGCAACCTGATGCAGAGCCTGCTACCTGCCTGCCAACGAGATGCAAATAGGAGCGGCCCCGGCTGAGCAGGCGCTGGTGTGTGTTGATGACCTGGCACCTGCCTTCTTTCCCCACCTGCAGTAACCGGACTTTTGGTGTCTGGTCAGTACATCTGACTGGACACTTCCAGGTCCCCTTTATAACCAGACTTTCTGGTCAAAAACCAGACAACTGGCAACCCTAGTGTGGATAGATGTATACGTTGTACATGACTGTGATCTGCTTCTGAACTCCAGTTCTGCAGAGAGGGAGACCATCCCCTGCAAGACACACATGACACCGATTGGCTTTCCACAAAAACAATTATACTCCTACAAGGACAGTATTCTTCTCCTAGTGCCTTCTCACATTCAGCTTTCCTGGTTCCTTACCATCTTAATGGTTTTGAATTATGTAAATTCCTTACCAAAAGCACCCATCTACATCTCTGGATAACCTCAGCATAAACCAAAGGAGCTGTACATTTTGTGTTTTCTATCTAAATTTGCTTGGGCAATGGACCTTGTCTTTGTTTATTGTAAAGAACTATGCAAGCCTACGTCACTAAATAAATATTAGGGCTGTCGATTAATCGTGGTTAACTCACGCAATTAACTCAAAACAATTAGTCCTGTTTAAAAAAATTAATCATTGTTTAATACATTTCAATTGGTATTCTATTGTTTAATATTTTTGGATGTTTTTCTACATTTTCAAATATGTTGATTTCTATTATAACAGAGAATACAAAGTGTACACTGCTCACTTTATATTATTATTTTTATTACAAATATTTGCACTGTAAAAATGATAAACAAAAGAAATAGTATTTTTCAATTCACCTCATACAAGTACTATAGTATAATCTCTTTATCATGAAAGTGTAACTTACAAATGTAGATTTTTTTTGTTACATAACTGCACTCAAAAACAAAACAATGTAAAACTTTAGAGCCTACAAGTCCTACTTCTTGTTCAGCCAATTGCAGAGACAAACAAGTTTGTTTACATTTACAGGAGATACTGCTGTCTCCTTTTTATTTACGTCACCTGAAAGTGAGAACAGGTGTTTGCCTGGCACTTTTGTAGCCAGCGTTGCAAGGTATTTACATGCCAGATATGCTAAACGTTTATATGCCCCTTCATGCTTCGGCCATCATTCCAGAGGACATGCTTCCATTCTGATGATGCTCGTTAAAAAAATGTGTTAATTAAATTTGTGACTGAACTCCTTGGGGGAGAATTGTATGTCTCCTGTTCTGTTTTACCCACATTCTGCCATATATTTCATGTTATAGCTGTCTTGGATGATGACCCAGCACATGTTCATTTTAAGAACACTTTCACAGCAGATTTGACAAAATGCAAAGAAGGTACCAATGTGAGATTTCTAAAAATAGCTACAGCACTCGACCCAAGGTTTAAGAATCTGAAGTGCCATCCAAAATCTGAGAGGGACGAGGTGTGGAGCATGCTTTCAGAATTCTTAAAAGAGCAACACTCAGATGAGGAAACAACAGAACCCGAACCACCAAAAAAGAAAATCAACCTTCTGCTGGTGGCATCTGGCTCAGATGATGAAAATGAACATGTGTCGGTCCGCTCTGCTTTCTGCTTTGAGCAGAACCCATCATCAGCATGGACGCATGTCTCTGGAATGGTGGTTGAAGGGACATGTGAATCTTTAGCGCATTTGGCATGTAAATATCTTGCGACGCCAGCTACAACAGTGCCATGTGAAGGCCTGTTCTCACTTTCAGGTGACATTGAAACAGGCAGCATTATCTCCTGCAAATTGTAACCAAACTTGTTTGTCTTAGCTTTTGGCTGAACAAGAAGTAGGACTGAGTGGACCTGTAGGCTCTAAAGTTTTACATTGTTTTATTTTTGAATGCAGTTATTTTTTGTACATAATTCTACATTTGTAAGTTCAACTTTCATGATAAAGAGATTGCACTACAGTACTTGTATTAGGTACATTGAAAAATAGTATTTCTTTTGTTTTTTACAGTGCAAATATTTGTAACCAAAAATAAATATAAAGTGAGCACTGTACACTGTGTATTCTGTGTTGTAATTGAAATCAATATATTTGAAAATGTCGAAAACATCCAAAATATGTAAATAAATGTTATTCTATTATTGTTTAACAGCACGATTAATCGAGATTAATTTTTTTAATCGCTTGACAGCCCTAATAAATATTAATGCTCCCCTTATTTCATGTTTTAAAAACGAAGTGTAGTCACTGAAATATATCAATGGCAGGTTCCTTTTCTCCCATCTGTAAAATTATTGTAAAAAATAAACATGAATACTCATCAGACTAGCAAGGTAGTGGGCCCCAGGTTTTATACATTAATACTCTGTTTTACATATGTATTAGTTTTGATATTTAAAATATTACAATAGTGCCCAAGGGCCATAATCAGGACCAGGACCCCATTGTACTGTGCTAGGCACTGTACAAACACGTACGAAGATACAAGCTCTGTCCCCAAAAAGTTTTATTAGCTAAGATATTACTTGGGAAATCAGTAGTAGTGTATGTGCAGTGGAAAGAGCCACCTTACCCACCTACACCACACTCTAGTAAGAGTGCAAAAAGGCCAAGCACTCCAAGGGAAGTATGACTCCTTAGATAATTGTACCTCTCCTGTCCCAAAGCCCAAGAGAAATCTCCAGCGCCCTTTTCAGCCTTCTCCCAGGCGTGCTAAATTATTACAATACTACTGGCTTACCCAACTATAACATTTCCTCAGGGAAAGTACTGTGAGAAATACCTAGGGTGACCAGATGTCCCGATTTTATAGGGGCAGTCCCGATAGTTGAGTTTTTTTTTCTTATATATGCTCCTATTACCCCCCACCCTCTGTCCTGATTTTTCACACTTGCTGTCTGGTCACCCTAGAAATACCACCTCAAAAACTCGGCTAGAAACCCCAGAGGATGCACCTGTAAGATTTTTCTCTTCTCGTCATCTTTTTGAGTAATAAAGAACTCTTTGTCAAACCAACCTTTGAAGTAAGAGTTGATGAGTCAGGCTATCATCAACCAACAAAGAACTAGCAACATTAGAGAGATTACTTTATCTTACTGATAAGGATTCATTTAATTGCAAAGCAAGGGTTTGTTTAGAAAAGAGAGATTCATCCTGCCCTGTTCATGCTTTGGTAAGGAGCTGAAAGAAACTAATTAACAAAGCAGTCTGAACACTTACTAGTGAATGCAGCATATTTGCATGCGAATGTCACTTGCATTATTGAACTCCGCAAAGGGCTCTATTTTCATTTGCAGTTAACAGACTTTTCAGACAGCATTTGCTAATGGAATTACTGAACATATGAGCAGCAACAAATTGCTGCAGATAGCTTTCTTTTGAGAACTGTGCCTTTTACCGGTTTAATATTCCATTCAGAATTTGATTCATGTTCATGTTCTTACCACTGTATAGTGGTGCTGGGCTTTTCTGGGTTTTTAAGACAGCACACTAATGCTACTCGTCATTTAGATGGGCCTGTATTTCATTTCACTATAAAATCATCAGCTGCATTTGATACCAATAGTACATGTCCTTATCCTATACCCACATTAATACAAAAATTAATTGGTTCAGTCATACCTGGCCATCCCTTTTAAGTCCAAAAAGTGAATTAAGCAAGATGTGTAAAGGGTTGATATGCTTAGGCGATATTGATGAAAATATAGCAGCAGCTCAAAGTATGTTGACATTCAGATCCTCATATCTTCTTTTACTGAGCACTGAGAGATGACATGGTCTGGCCAAAACCAGGCTTGATTAACACAAAAAAGGGTGTGGTTAGCATCATGCCCAGGCATATTCATCTTTAAAAAAATACTAAAGTGAGGTCTATTGTCAAGTGGAAGTTACAGTGACCTTCAGGTAGCTACTTAGCCACTCTACTCTGATAAAGACCCAATAGGGGATCAGCTTTCAGGGTGTTAACCTATTAACATTAGCAAATATATTTGTAAAAATGCTTCACATAGGATGTCACGTGGCTTGCAAAGGATGCTCAGTGGAGTTTAGTTTCTTATATAAAATATGTAACTCATCCCACCATCCCATAAGTTTCAAGTTATTTCATGGAAAAACACTTCATCATACTTTTAAGCCTGGCCTTGTATTCTCTCAGGTCTCCAGCCTGCAATATCCCACTCTGCTGCATGACCTCTGGGTTCACTGCTGCTGAGTGATGAGCACCTGGCTCCATCCTAGCTCATTCTCAGCACACCAATAACCACACCACATGCCTAGCAGGAACAGAATAGGAATAATATTTTCAAAAATATCTAGGTGGTTTAGGTGTCTAAATCCCATTTTCAGCAATTATGTAGGATCCTAATTCTCATGGTACTTAGGCTCTTAAGTCACTTAGGCAATTTTAAAAGTTTTACCCTCACTCCTACTTTTTCTGTTTTTAACTTTTTCTGTTTTTTTTTTTAATGAGCCCGACACTGCTCCTATTAAAGTGAACCACAAAACTCCCAGTGACTTCTGTGAATTCAGCAGGGTTGCTAGGTGTCTGGTTTTCAACCAGAACGCCCAGTCGAAAAGGGACCCTGGAGGCTCTGGTCAACACCGCTGACCGGACCATTAAAAGTCTGGTCAGTGGCGCAGCGGGGTTAAGGCAGGCTCCCTGCCTGCCATGGCTCCGCACAGCTCCTGGAAGCAGCAGTATGTCCTCCCTCCGGATCCTAGGTGTAGGGGCAGCCAGGGGGTTCCGCAAGCCACCCCTGCCCCAAGCTCCAGCTTTGCAGCTCCCATTGGCCAGGAATGGTGGCCAATGGGAGCTGCGGGAGCCGCGCCTACATACAGGTAGCACGCAGAGCTGCCCGGCCACGCTTCCACATAGGAGCCATAGGGGGGACATCCACTGCTTCTGGGAGCTGCTTGAGGTAAGCGCCATCCAGAGCCTGCACCTCTGACCCCCTCTCATGCCCCAACCCTCTGCCCAGCCCTGATCCCCCTCCCGCACTCTGAACCCCTCAATCCCATCCTGGAGTACCCTCCTGCACCCCAAACCCCTCATCCCCAGCCCCACGCCAGAGCCCACACCCCCAGCTGGAGCCCTCACCCCCCACAGCAGCCAACGCCCTGCCCCAGCCCTGATCTCCCTCCTGCCCTCCAAACCCCTCAGTCCCATCCTGGAGCATCCTCCTACACCCCAAACCCTTCAGCCCCACTAAGATTCTGCACCCCCAGCTGGAGCCCTCACCCCCCCAATCCCCTGCCCCAGCCTGGAGCCCCTCCCACACTATTAAGTCCTCATTTCTGGCCCCACCCCAGAACCTGCACCCCCAGCCCAGAGCCCATACCCTCTCCCACACCTCAACACCCTGCCTCAGCCCAGAGCCTCCTCCCATACTCTGAACCCCTCAGCTCCACCCCCCAATCTGGATCCCTCTCCTGCACCCCAAACCCCTCATCCCTGGCTCCACACCAGAGCCCTCACCCCCAGCCACCCCCTCCTGCACCCCAGTCCCCTGAGCCAGCCCAGTGAAAATGAGCAAGTGGCTGAGGGTGGGAAGAGCGACAGATGGAAGGGGATGGAGTGAGAGGGGGCGGGGCCTCAGAGAAGAGGCAGGGAAGGGGAAGGGCCTCGGAGGAGGGGTGGGCCAAGGGTGTTCGGATTTGTGTGAGTAGAGAGTTGGCAACCTTAGAATGCAGCTCCAGCCCCAAACTTATTGGACCAGATCTTCTGTTATGGCTGTGCTAATTTACACTGGCTGTTAACAATCCAAAGAGGCCAAAAACTGCAGCCAGGGGATGTGGCATAGAAGTGTCCCAGCCATGCCTTCTTCCTCTGGACACACCCTCTTTCCCCATCTAACATAGCTGCAGGCAAAGGTAGTGGTAGCAGAACCTCTCTGTAGCTGTGCGCTACTAAAGGAACCCTCTTGCACTCAGGTGATTCTCCCAGGAAGATATGCTGGTTCTAAGGGCAGACCAAGCCAGCCATATAGCACAAAACATCTGTACTTCACCTAGACATCTGGCCCATTCACATTTTACACATACTGGGTTTTTTAATATTGTTTATCTAAGTATTTAGTATTTATTTAGTATTATTTCTGCACATGTGCATTATCAAGTATGCCATGCTATTTGGTCCCATTATTTTCAACATAATGTGTAAAAGTAGTATGTGCAGCTGAAGCATAGGGATATTCAAAATATAATGAATGCAGCTACCCCATTACTTGCTCAGTTGGTCACTGTTATATATGTAGTTGGGTTTCCATGCCACCAAAATATGTGCATGTTGATATGATTCAGTAAACACACATTTTGATATCTTTATCTGTTTATTATACATGCATACCAGAACATTAATCATGCCCACGCCCTGCACACAGGAACTGTTTAAATCACAGCTTATCTGCTTGGTATCTCCCTAGAGGAATTTCTCTGACTAGTACACTAGTAGACTACATTGCCTCAACTGAGTTCAGAACTCACTTGAAGATGCCATGTTGTTATCCATTAATTCTGCATAGGCACTACAGCCACACTAACTAGTACATTTTTAAACAGTTGGGTGGAATTTTGCCACACACTACTCAATGATTTCCAGGGGAGCTGTGTAGCTAAATCTAACAGAAATCTTGGAAAACATGAAGATGGGAGGTATTGTTAGATATGACCCAAACTTGCAAGCCAGCAGAACTTTCCTGGAGTTGTCAGCAACATAGGGAAATGTTCATACATGAGTCTTCTGAGCAAAATAGCATATCAGGTTTCCCACTGAGATAAACCAGAAAAAGATCTGCGAGTGCATGACCTAATGTATTTTGAGATATGACAGTGTTATGTATCATATACCAATCATTTTTAATGATTTGTCTTTCCTAATTTTAAAGGCTCATACCTAATTCTCCCACCTATAACTGAACCAACTAGTTGTGAAAATCTTGGAAGCCTTTGCCAAGGTAAGAAGCCAAAGACACTTTTTGCATTTTTCAGCTTTACCAAATCTCCCTGTTTTCTTTTCTTTTAATTTCATTTTACTTTAACTTCTTAAGGCTGACCTCTAGAAAACTGAGCAAAGAAAGGAATTTCTTAGCTTCAACAAATGTGTGGGTGTACTATACATACAGTATGTAGAAAGAATGTGATCACACTCTTGATAATACAGTCAAGTCCAAAACCTAACAATCATATGCTAATGCAAAGACGAACTGGTTTCATGTCTTTCCCCATCTCTTTTCCTCCTGCAGTTAAAGGCTGTATTGTTAACGCTGGTAGAAAAATCTGTAAATCAGGCATAAACTGATGTAATTACAGGAGCTGATCATTATTTAGATGTTTTTAACAGGCGGCTGTGAGACTTAATTAATTGTTAGTCAGTATGGTTTGAGATCCTCAGGTGAAAGGTATTATACAAATACAAAGTGTAATTGTTATTATTCATATAATAAAACTACTTATTGTAATAGCTGATGATTTTCTGGCCTTCCCCCCATAGCCATACTACTGAATGATCATATAGGTATCAACATGTCTGTCAGTCACAACAAGAGTCATGATATCAGACCTCTTGAAGGGTCAGATCAGCTGAGTTACTCCTGAAGGAATTCTGCGCCACTGTGCATGTGCAAAATTCATAGCCCTCTGCAGAATTTCTTTGCTTCCCCTCAGAAAATGACAGGGAAGCAAAGGGAAGCGCGCAGGGAAGGGGTGGGACTGGGGGTGCCCAGGGGCATAGTTTGGGGAGACATTGCAAGATTAGCACTAGAGCTGGGTGAACACTGCAAAGTTCCACTTCCATGTGCCATGTGAATCAATCCTGCAGGGATTACTCATAGGGATTCACCCCCAATCAATTCCTGCAGCTCTGCCTGGTGGTTGGAATTCAGCACAACCCCCTGGCATGCATTTGGCAGGCCTACTTTCCCAATGCATTCATGAACCCAGAGCCTACTAGTTGGGTTAAACTTCTCTATAAAACTTTCATACAGCTCTATGCTAGTTGCAGCAGCAACACTTGCTCTAAAATAATTTCAAGTAATTTAACCCTTTTAAGGATAAGGGATAGAAGGCAGAGGCAGGAGGGAAAGAAAAGTAAATAAAGAGGAAGGACTTAAGATTCTTGGAACTCTTTCTGTGGTAAAGAGTAAAAATAAAACATATTGAGCTTAACAACAGAGGGTAAAATTAACTCCTGGTGGGGAGCCAGGGTAATGACTATAGCAGGCTATAATGGAGTTTTAGCCACTTCAGGCTGCTGGAGCATATACTTGCAGTGTTTCAAACTAGATCTAAACTGATGTCCAGATTACAAAGTCCACAATTAAGGTGAAATGCCAGTTGGGTCCAGAAGTTAGTTTTAAATAGCATCTTTTGGACTTAAGGCACCCGAAGTACTTTGCAATAATGAGTTAAATACTGGTCCTGGAACTACTGCTTAGGTAAATGTGGCAGCCATCATGAACTCAGTAATAGCTCTCACACAGTCATGGTTATTAAAACCAGTTTTATTGAGATGAGATTATGATAACCAGGACATCAGGATAGTCTTTTTAGAAGAATACCCAGAGATCTAAGATTTGCACCAGACAAACAGTCGGTACTGCAATATTATCACATCCAAGGATGGTGTTTCTTAATGTGCTGTCCTACTCTGAGACCGGATTCTGTTAAAATGGCACATTTCTGTATTTATTGTTTCAATGGTGTCAGATCAAATCTGCTCACCTTATAACTGAAAAGAGAGAGAGAGAGTGTGTATGTGTTTGTGTTTCTGACTGCCAAACCTGCAAACTTTCTTTGGACTCTTAGGGTCAGTGTGGGTTCTTGCCCTTTTTTTTTTTTTTTTTTTTGCATCATCACTAGTTATGAAATCGCCAAATTATGCCATCAATTATACGTGTTTGGAATTTAGTAAACAATTCTATTGGTTTAAAGAAATAAGATCCATATGCCTCTCTTAGCTGTGTTATGCTCTTAGCTGCTCTGTAGTGCTAAAAGGAGTAAAAAGCCTTAAAAACTTATTTCTCAGCAGATGTGATTCTGAAATCTCAGGAGGAAGAGATCTGATTTATAAGAATGTGACATTTCTGTGTAGTCACTTTTCAGAGTAAAACCACCCTCTGTTACAGCTTCCCAGACTACCCTTGAGCCCATGGTTTTTTGTCTGAGAGGCTAGAATGTTACAAACTAAGCTAAACTAAGCTGCCACTATAACATTAATTTTATTACTTTAATGGACAAAGCCTATGCTTTCACTTTAGCGGGTACCTAAGTACCTAAGGCATCTGCATACAGGCTGCTGAAATTTTGTTCATTTTGTGATTCCTCTTTGTTCAGTTTTTCCTTCCTACTAATCTCCTTTTATCAGGAAGCCATTATTTAAACACTTTACCAAGAGGATGATACACATCGTGTCCTCCTATGCTACCAATTTCGTGAACCGGCTAGTAGTGGATGCTGAAGAAAGTTATGGTGGTGGCTGTCCCTAAACCAAGGACATTGTCTTTCCAACAGATAAGGGGAAATAGATCAAACCAAATTTGTTTCAGATCACAACTCACCCTTAGAACTGCATGGAACAGCACTGTATCCAAGCTACCAAGATGATGAAGAAAATTGTGTGTACATTTTCTCAGTCCCTGATCATTCTGGCAAGATGTTCGTCAATTTGCAAGTAGAACATTGTTCCTTCTCACAATGTGACACAACAAACTAGGCCTGATTTTCAGCAATGTTGAGCACCTGCAGCTCTCACTATCTTCATCTAGAGCTTTGAAGTCTCAGCACCTCTGAAAATCAAGCTGCCTATGCTTACTAGGACTCTAGAATGCAAAGAAACGTTTAGCTTTTTCTGTCAAAGTTGGTTAAACTTCCACTTCTCTTTCAGATTCTCCTACTTCTTTCACTGTAAGTACTGTCCATCTCCCATGAAGTATCTGGAATTTAGCCCAGAAATGGAGTCACAAAGAGAAAGCTTTTAACTTATACTTAATGTTTGTTAACCTTTATGCATTTCAAGTGATCTAAGTTTGATAGGAAGTATTATAAACTAATGTGATACACTGAACATTATCGACAGCTCCTGTTCCCTCCCACATAAGCCTGGTCATCTGTTTATAATTATTACTGATTACTATCCTTTGGATAGGTTGCCACTATTTAGATGTCAAGCATTTTTTTAATGAACTCACTTCCACAGTGTCATAAAAGCAATTGTTGAAGAAAAAGAACGGATGCTGTTTTTTTATGGGTTAAAGACCTTAGATTTTTATAGCAACATTTGGTAATAGGGATGGATGCCTTTTTCTTTTTTACCACTTTTGTTGATTTGGCTAATGAGGTCCTCTTTGTCATAATTATATAAATGGTTGAACACATTCGATCTACTGAATTATAAACCTGTGTGTTCAAATTCTTTAAGTTGTTTCTCTGTTTTGCTTAATAAAATATTAATAGAATACAAGTAACAAAGGTGAAACAAATTTATTCTCTCTCACCAAAAAATCATACAAGAAGCTTGTAACAAAAACAACATAGCATGCAACTAGGAAAAAAAACAAACCCTGCTGAAAATACACTTTCATAAGCTTTGGAGCTTGGTTGTTGGCCAAAATTGTATCAGAAAAGAACATGGCAGGTTGAGAGCTTATGGTGTATAAGTGTTCATATTGTAAAGAGAACTTTCCAGCAAAAAACTATCAATGTTGGGTTTGAGTTCCCTGAGAATTACTGAATAAAAAACATTTCTTTTCCAAACTGTTACTTAAAATGCAGTGATATGATTATTAATTGTTTTGCTGATGTTCTGTGTAAACACACAAACCTATTCTGTTCTGAAAGGAATTTTCTGGTCTATCTTCTCTGTACCAACTGAAAATGCATTTGAGCTAGTCCCTAAGGGATAAATTTTGCAGTGCTGTGTGAGGTGATTCCTCCTGATATCAGTAGGAATTGTACAGTACATGAAGCTTTGAAAATCAATTTATTGAGAATATTCCATGTATGATTTTAATTCTGTTCATTATACAGATCTTAGTGGAGCTAATTAGATCCTTACACTGGTGTTTTAATTTCACAGTTGTTCTTCATCTTCCTTCCCTGGGTAGAGACATCTATTTTTTTCACGAGCGAATGTTCGTAGTTTGTGTGTCTTTGAAGCCATGTTATTTATTTTCTGGCCTTTGCACAACTCTTCACTGAAGATCTTATCAAATGATTCCGAATTTGTGAGGACAGTACAGGACTGATCTTGCAACCCTTACTCCCACTGAAGTCCGCAGGAGTAAGGATTGCAGGACTGGAACCTACATCAGTTCATTCATATTCATCACTTTATACAGAAGTTTGGTGTGTGCATATTAACATGTATAGTAAATGGTTTCCTTCACTCTCTATATATGTTTTCATGCATTATTCCCATTGTGCCTGACCACATTAACATTCATGTTTCATGCAAATTCACCTTTCTCTCATCTTTGTTACCAGCTACTACTGTAAATCCTACTACTCCTCCATCACCCACTGTCACCACTAACATGCCCGATACTAATAGAACCGATAAGCCAAACGATGGTAAGAAATCCTGTGTTACATTTTTCCTTGTACTGTGTCTAAAGCAAATGTATTGTGTTATAAGGTTTATTTAAATATATTAAATGTCAAGTTTCACATATTGGGTTTGATTCTGCTTTTAATTACACTAGTGTAAATCAGGAGTTACTCCATGTCAATCATGTAAAACTGGTTTGGGAACAGAATCAGGCCCAATATTTGTTTAACATGCTTGCATATTTCTTGTATAAAAGCGAGCCATTTCTACATTATGTATCACTTGTTATTTATATTATTCATTCACTAATCTTCAAAGCACACAGGGCCAAGATAGATATTTTAAAAAGAGGATAAAAATAGACATGTCTTTGAGTCATTTTAACATAGCTGCTGTTTAGGTGCCACATAGCAGCGACGTTTTCAGCTGGGCCAGTGGAACTTTGGAATTATCTATTCCCCATTGGTAAGTTTGAGAAGCCAAGTAGAATCTGTCTGATGGAGCCAAACAACTTCCACTGACTCAATGGGAATCTTTCCATTGACTTCAAGGGGAGCGGGATCATGTTTTATTTAGGAAAATATTGACAACATTGAATATAGTAGTTTTCATTCAGGAAGATTAGGGAAACTTTAATGGTACCAGATGAATCAATTATAAGCCCACTGCTATTCACAGGAAAGTAGAGATTTCCTTTGAGATTTTGTCAAGTTCTGAGAGATCACTTTCCTCAGGAGATAGTGTAGCATGTCAGGGGAGCTACCAAAATACAAATTAAGTAAAAATAATAATAGTAATGAATTGAAAGAAACTATTTTAACACAGCTTTCATTGGTTTTCTACAAAATATCACAGGAGATCTCACAAAAATCCTTGTCTGCAGGGATTTCATTTTCAGTGGGCTCCACAGAATTAAATCAATGATTGTGCGTTCATTTCTGTTGGAGGATTTAAAACCTCTGATAGTTTTATACTATAGCTTCTTATGGCCTGCAAACATTACTGTAAAGTTCATCATAGAATTTAGTAGTTTGTACCTATATTTTTCTTCTTTGATATTTGACTGTACTCTAGAGGAAAAGAGCCAGACCCTGGAAAGCGTTGAGTCACTTATGTCAAAGGGTGTTTCATTTCTATTTATGGAGCCAATCCCTAGATGTTCAGACTGAACAGTTAACCCATTACAGTAAGGTTGAGATTTTCAAAGCCACATAGGGAAACTGGATGCCTAATTTCCATTAAAATCAATGGAAATTGGATGTCTAAATCTTGTGGTTGTCTATAAAATTCTCTTCATAAAGCAAAAAGACTAAAAGACAAGAGGCCAAATTCATACTTAAAGTAAGCAAATACAACTTCCACTGAGCTAACTGAGAGTTTCTGACATGAGGTGAATCATTTAGTTTGTATAAATAATTTTTCTTTCATCCATTAACTATATGGCTTGCTACATACAGACCTGCGGGAATTAAGAGTTCCTGCTACAGTTATCTTCAGAATGAAGAGAAATTCACCTGAATCCTCCCACTCACTACTACAAGGGCAGCAAGATTCTATGATAAAAGGGGTAAAAAATATAGGAATTATCTCAACCCCAATTATTTGGCCAGTGAGACAAAGGCCTCTCCAACCCAGTAAAAGTTCATCATCTAAGGAACAAAATCCAGAGAGAAAAAACGCACACAACTTGTTCTTCCTACCTACTTCTGGGGCCACATCAGCTGCTTCTGGGGAGACTGAAGTTGGTACCTTGGATCCTTTTACAGAGCACAATACTACAATAAATCAGTCAACCCATAATAGTGTTTTGAATCATTCTAGTGGCTTACTGAATGAGATTTATGATATAGCACAAATACCAACAACCCCCACGGTTACAGATCATTCCAAGAATGTAGGACTTTCTCTTCTGCAGGGTGAAAGTTTTAGTGCAGAACTAACATGGACTTTGACTAATGGACTGGATTATACTAATTCTGAGTCAGCATTCCTCACTCTGATGAGCAAAAGCACCCTTTATGAACACACAAAAGAACCCCTGCAGATTTTTTCTTCTAATAGTGGCGCATCCTTTTCCTCACATGAAAGTATATACAATGTCTTGGAATCTCTCAGCTGGTGGAACCATGCTGCATCATATCATCATGTTATTTCTGACATTCCAGAAGAAAACCATCATTCTCTGTCTAGCCTATCTGCTACTTCTACACAATATGAGTCATCTTTTCAAAAAAGTAGGCTGGACTTACTAGAATTTTCACCTGAAAATGTTTACCTTGTATCCACTAAGAAAATTATGGAAGATGATTCTAATAGGAATAGCATTTATAATGCAGAAGCAAATGATGAATTGCAGTCTACAAAATTTAAATACCTTAAGGAGCATCAATCAGTAAACCTTAAAAAGGTAACCTCCAAACAGACTCAACTTTCAAACCCATCTAGTTTCTTCCAAGATATAAAAGAAATATATAAAGACTCTATGCTTGATATCCAACCAACAGAAACTCTTCTAACACTGGAAGACAGCACAGAATTGCTAAGATTGTCAGCACTCTTGCTAGCAACAAGAAAGAGAAGTTCAGAATTTCAACACATTGTTACTGTTTCACCAATTTATCAAGAATCCTTGAGTCATGCATATTTGAAAAGTGACTTATTTATATTTAGACCTTTGACCAAATTGCCAGAAGAGGACGAGGAAGAAGCATCTTCTCCAGAAGATGAATTTGAACTCTTCAACACACTTATTTCTACCAGCAACTATATACCTCATTCTTTAAAACCCTCTGCAAATATGCAAAGGAAACCAAATGAGATCCCTGGAAATGAAAAATTAGAAAGTAGTTTAGATACAATTCATAATGACAACCTACATGAAGATTCTGTTTTTTCCACACCTGAGCCAGAAAACATGAACAGAATCAGTAACAGCTGGAAACCAGGCTATTTGGGTCTGCCAACACAGTATGTTAATATTGCTCCTTCTTTATCAGCAAATTTTTGGACTTTGTACTATAATTTCAAACAAGAGTCTCCAGAGTTTTCTGGGGAACCTTCAGAAAGCTGGTGGTTCTCATTTAATAAACCACTTGCTTCCACAACAGAGAAACAGCCATTTTTGAGTTCCCCTACTGGGGCTGATAATATCCTTATGCACACTACCATCATCAATACATCAAGTTATGGAACAGAAGAAATGAACTTTTCTAGCTATATGTCATCTTTGGATATGGAAAGTTTTAGTTCAATTGTTCTGATCTCTTCACTAAGGATTTCAGAAAATACAAAAAGGAAAATATCACAGTCAAAAATGACCACTTCTCCTAACATAAAAGTGTCTTCAAATTCTCATTTCCCTTCACTGGAAATGTCTTCATATCAGCCTTCCATGCAGTTACAGATGAGTACCTTTGATATTTCACATGCAACTTTCACAGACGAATTCAAAAGTGTTGCTAGTTTACACATACAGACTTGGGATCAAATTTCAAGTGCTGATCAAATTGGCATGACCTTCCAACATCATAGGCAGACATTTGCTTCAATTTTCTTCACTTACTTGGCAGCCCAGCCTTCGTGTACAGAGAATAACTATATTGCCTGTTTAACTGACAGATCATCAGAGAGTTCGGTAACCTATACAAAAGCTAATGGACTATCACAATCACAAAACATTTATATGGTCAGAGAAAGTAATCCAACAAGTGCTTTTGATAATGGAAAAAGTAATGTTCAGCCAGATGTAGACACTGATTTTGTAGGAACACACAGCTCACTGCATTCTAACTTCCTCACAATGACATTGTCTTTGGAAAAAACAGACAGTCTTAATTCAGAACAAAAAATCAGGGCCAGTGCACATCCTAACAGCTACTCAACATCATTGTTATTTTCTACACCCTCACTATCACAAAGTCTTCAAAATGATCTTGACCAAATTTCACCAAGCTTGGGTCAGCTATGGAATGTAGCAGAGTTAAATTTACTAACAAAGCTAGCAATTAAAAGCCACATAACTGTTCTAGAACAAAAATCTGTTAAAGATCCAGAAATCAATCTGACTCCTTCTCTTCAAATGGGAGTGCTCTACGATGTAAATATTGGGAGTACTACTTTACTGATGTCAAGTACTGACTCACTTCTTTCAGGAGAAGAATCAGAATGGGAGGTATACAACTATTCTAGCAGACAGACTGAAGGGTTTATTAACAAAGGAATGTCCTCTTTGAATTCCAGTAATATTCATGCCACTGATTCGCAACTACAGACAATGCCTCTTTCTTTTGAGGCATACACCGATTATGGAAAAATAACAAATATCTCTTTTATTTTGGAACCAACAACAATTTCAGTAGTGGCCAGTGCAATATCTCTGTCATCTCCATACAGTGGGACTTTTATTCATGCCACTGAGAGTATTTTAAACCATGCTGTAACAATAACCGGAGCAACTATTCATCATTCTGTCTTGCAGTCCCAAAGATCAGCTTCTCAAGTAATGTACCACCAGTCTTCTATTTCAGCATATGAAAATCCCGTGGCCAATGCATCTGCTGGAACAAGCCAAATCTTCACCCCTGACAGACCACTGAATCCACTTACCAGCTCCCCCAAATTAGTTTTGTTTTATTTATGTAACTCTTTCACTGAACTGAGCTGCCTGTGTGGACCTGAGGTCAACTACAGTATGTCAAGGCATTAAGCTAGATGTAGAGAAAATATCACCTCATCTGCTAGATATGCGCTTTGTAGAACTGGATGTAGAAATAGCTGGGTTTAATCCTTACATGTAGCTTCATGTAGATTGTAGAATAGCAACTTAATTACACTAGGAGGGAATTTGCACCATGTTCCAAAATAATCTTAGCACGTGCCATTAACATGTGGTTTCTAATAGCTATCTTCCCATTCTCTAACCAATAGAGCTCTAAGGAGACTGCTGGGACAATAAGTTGATTGCCATCTCTTTATTTATTATTCTGATGTTCATTATTTTTATTTTTAAATATTTTTGGATTTTTTTCAATTACAGTATTTACATTTTTGTGGCTTTGATTATTTTAAGAAGTCAAATCCAGGGTCCAGCTCAAATTTAACAATGAAAGTTTTGAAAAATGTGAGTAACATGGAGGGATAGGGGGAATCCAATCCTGGTATTTGTGCTCATCTTCTATATATTTGCAATTTTAATTATTTTTATTTATTTATTTTTTAATGTTAAACTGCTTCAGTCCACTTTTCATCAATTATTTTCCTGTAAAAATAATTTTCTCCAAGCAACATTTTTAAGGTGTGGGGGGGAGCAATTTTAAGTGGGGAAGCACTTTTGGATTCACCAGCTGTCCTGTAGTCTCCTGAGAGTGATTAGAAATGTAGAGTAGTTCTTTGCTAGTCTGACTGATACACGCTTTGGGTCATCATGTGGTGGTGACTGTGAAACTATTTAACACTAGTTAATAGATGCTGTGTTAGAAAAGTTTTTGATTTTGTACATTGAGATGATTTCACTCATATATATGACACTATATGACTATATAAGAGACTATACATATACTATGACACTTTGTATGTGTTTGTGTGTGTATATATATATATATATATATACACACACGTAAAATACATTATCTATAAATAATACATACCATGTATTTAATTATGTATATGCAGTATATACACCATGTATTTTATATGTATATACATGTTATAATGTTAAAATACATTAACTATATATAGTATATACTGCGTATTTTACAGTACAGTATATTTTCTCTTTCTGAGTCCAGAATTAAACATTCCACTTTCCTCCATGAAAAAATCACAGTAAAGATAACAATGGAAATGCCATTTTCAAGTAAATCAAATCATGAATTTTTATCTTTATTTATTTATTTTTTAACTAGGAAAACATACTTTAGTGTCCTTTAGGATTATGACCTTTTGCTGTGAGAGTTTACTTAAAACATTACTTGGCAATCAAGTTTCCTTTAAGGGCTTGATTCTGCACTGTTGAATTCAAAAGTAGTTTTCACACTGACCTTAGTGGCAGTAGGAGTGACCCATAACAAAGAGAAAAGCAAGCTCAGGAGTAGGGCGATGCAAAATATCTACAATGAAATTGGAAAATCTCAAGTCTCATTTAGAATCTATTCAACTGATTCTATTTTTTCAACAGCCTGTAACATGATCTTCTATTTTAACAAAATCTTCAGCATTTTTGAAGTTTTGACTTTGATTTTTGAACTTGAAATCTCAAAGGGTTCAGAAAAGCCTGAGTCTCTGAGCTCTTCCATTGCAAGCCAGGACCACAGCAAGACCTCTCCTCTGATGCTACTCCAGCCAATGGGCTGTAAGAGCGGCCACAGTCCCTCCGCACCCACTTAAGTCATAGGATCTATATAAATGGAGATCTGTGGACCATGCCCATGACTAATGTGGCATGCAGAGGCAGTGCTGATACCTTTTCCATAGTTCATAGAGAGTAGGTAACCTGTATGGCCACTCAGCTGGTGGAGTCCTCCACAGTCCACATGTGGAGCTTAATTGGTTTGGAGGTCCTTGTGCCACCTCTCCACATCCAGATGAATTTCACACAGAGAAACCCATTTCCCATGAAAGCTGGCAAAATTTAGCAGTGTTTTGAAGCACAATTCTTATTTTGTGAAAAGTCAAATTTTTGAGTTACAAAATGGCCTGGAACAAAACTTATTTTATTTATTATTTATGTATGTGTGAAATTTTGTAACAGAAAAAAAGAGCAGTTTACCATCCTCATGAGCTTAGGGAGAATTTATCTAAAGTTAATTACTGTTACTTCAAAATAGTCTTGTTCATGTTCTAAAGTTTCACTGTCATCTAAAATGTGAATCTTTAAAAAATAGCAAGATGAAGTTCTAGATTTATTGTATCTCAAGGCTTTCCAGATTAAGTTTGTTCATTTTACAGTTAAAATATGGTTTGTCTTTCTAACTGCCAGCTGTGCAAACTTAACCTGGAATTTGAGAACAAAGATTCTTCATGCAGTATTGTGTCCAAGAAACACCCATCCAACCCTACTATCTTCAAATTCTGTACTCAGTTATTTTGTTGCTTTTAAACTGATGGGTTCACATTTTACTCTCAGACCATTATAAATCCTGAAAGACTCCAGTAAAATCTGTGGAGTTCTTCTAGATTACACTAGATTATGTCCTGTTTGAAAACTCAGGGTACGTCTATACTTACCTCCGGGTCCGGCGGTAAGCAATCGATCCCGGATCAATCCCGGAAGTGCTCGCCGTCGACGCCGGTACTCCTGCTCCGCAAGAGGAGTACGCGGAGTTGACGGGGGAGCCTGCCTGCCGCGTGTGGACCCGCGGTAAGTTCGAACTAAGATACTTCGACTTCAGCTACGTTATTCACGTAGCTGAAGTTGCATATCTTAGTTCGAAGTGGGGGTTAGTGAGGACCAGCCCTCAGTATTTATGATTATTTTATATTTATGGCATTTTCAGGATCTCACAATTACATTTCAGTCATATACAGAGTCATATTTACGTATAAATTCCATTTTGTTGGACAGTAGGCCCAATCCTGCATTCCTGCACTCAAACTCCTATAATAGCAACGAGAATTTTGGGTATACCAAAATGTGAGTTCAGGCCCTATTCACCAAGTTATCTTTTGCTACAAAAATAAGGTCTTAAAATTTTAAATGAGAAAGTTTGGCATATATGATATAAAGTTTGGCAATATATTATGAATGATGTTCAATGTTTCTGATATTTGTAATACTGTTTTTAATGGACAGGGGGGCTATTCTACAGGATTTCCATTACTGTCTTCAATTACAAGCCCATCTTAGAGTCAAAAGTACAGAGTGTGGTGGCCGAATGGGTAAGTTAAGTTTCTTCCTATTTATGAGAGTTGTATATGTGTGAATCTGCACCTTAAATTACATCAAATTGATAAGAGTTGGGGAAAAGGGAGAACATCAAAGAAACCAGTTAGTCTAGTTTATAAACTCTCCGGAGCAGGGTCTGTCTCTGTGTTATTTGTTTGTACAGTAGTTAAAACAGTGGGAACATGCTCCTTCTTTGGGCCCTTAGGTACCCTGGGTAAAATTTTCAAATGTTACATAAGGAGCTTGGGAATTTAAGTCCCATTTTCAAAAGTGATGTAGGCATTTAGGGACGGAAATCAATGCGCGTTAGGCACCTGGAACTTTTGAAAATGTAGCCCTTATACATCTAAGTCTCATTCAAAGTCCACAGGACTTAGGATCCTAAGTGCCTAAGTCACAATCAAAAATAGTGCTTAGGCTCCTAAGTCACTTAGGCATTTTTGAAATTTTACTCTACAGCAATAGAAATGAGGGGTCAACACTACTAGTGGTTCATGGACCAGAGTTTGTGTATGTCTGGAGCAGAGATTCTCAAAGCCATGTATGCTTGTTATGATTGTCATAATACCAGAAACTGCCTTGTTTATTGTAGCATGCTCTCCCCATGCCAGGCTAGCTTTATGTTGATACAAGGGATCTAGAAATGTCAAGCCACCAAATGTAGCTTGATGTGCATAAGTGGATGGGCTGCAAACACAGGTCATCAAAGTGACGAGGAAAAGATCAGAAAATAATAATCAAGACACCACCAGAAAGACTTCTATTAGCAAGCTACTATTAGAATACAAAGAACGTCAAATATAATATTTCTGGAGAAGGCATAGCCCAGGGGAACCATGGAATTTTCCAAAATAACTTTTTCCTAATGTTGACCGTAACATTTATTTATGTGTAATTAATTGCTTTCAAGCTAAAGTACATTGCATGTATGAGGTTGTCTTAAAAATGAGGTCAACACATATACAAAAGCAGAAAAGTAGGCAGCACAGTAAGATCTTGTTCTTGTTTATGAGGTGTTTTACAATTTGATTTAGTACAATAACCTTCTTTACCTCATATTAGGGAGCTGTTTCATACAGATTAGATATGTGGGAGAATGTACTTTTATGTTCTGATAGCTGTTTGTTGTTGTTATTATTATTTATTTATTTATTTTATTTGTTTATTTATTTGGTGGTAGGAGGCCTAGAAGGCCTCCTTTTTATTTTTCATATAAATTTAAAGAATTTTTAATGGTAAATTACTGTATATCTGTGAAAAGTTTTGATAATACAGCAATCTGAAGTGATATTTGCACGCTACCTACACATAATTTTATACCCTAAAACAAATTTTGGGGCAAAACACTTTGGGAATATACAATAGTTGGAATCTGCTTTAGAGCATTTTGATGTCAATAACTTTCCATAAAGTGTCACATTGTAAATTAGATCAGGTGATGGTTGATAGATGTAACTGAGGCTCATTACTTTTTTGTTAGCGGTTTGTGGTGGGCATTTTACTATGTACATGTGGAGGGGCAGCCTTTCTATTTTTTTATTATTACTATTATTCTTTCCAAAAGAAAAATAGTTTCCTGATGATAGATTTATTGACACAAAGCTGCAGTATTTAGATTTCTGTAGCAAGAGACCCTGAATCTGTACATTCATTATTAAAATAAATTATACTCTACAAAATGACTGAGGTAGATTTAATGATAATGTTTGGTGGACGTTGGCGCTGAAAAGTGACAGCTATGCACTATATTCTTATTGACCTGCTGCATCTAAATATCTTAGAGAACATCCCCACAGTGCTCTTAAAGCAATCAGTGAAAAGCTGGTCCACAGAGCACAGTTGGCTCCAGCTAGTTATTTCATACAGTGTAGGATCCTTAGCGGGGGATCAATGGAGTAGTTGAGTGATTGGACTGTTTGCATTCCGTTTGATCTCACGCCCTAAAATGGATTAAATACAGTGTGTCCATCTTGTATGTTACTCCCACAATGAGGTTACGAAGGATCTAGTCTCGGTGTGCCAATCACCCTACTGCAAAGATCCATGGTGATCTGATGAAATTGTTCACTGCTATGGCGTTGAAGTCACTGAGTATGGACATCTGGGTTTTAATTCTTGAACATGGCCAAAAAAATACTTTGTTCCACTCTCTTGGCCACTGTAAAGTAGTCATTGAAGGAAAGCAGTTGAGCACCTCCAGGGCAGGCCGCAGAGTCTTTCTCCCCGGTACAGGTACTCTCTCAACTCTCAATTTCCTCTCAAGACCACAGTCTGGGGAAACAAACAAATGAACAAACAAACCCTCTCTGTCCACTGAACTTTCATCCCCACAAGTTACAATTTGATAATCCTCCCCAGATTTACAAAACCCTCCAATGTCATTCATAGGGCGGTGGTGCCAGGCAGCTCAATCCATTCCCTCCCCAGCTTAAACCAAACCATGCACATCCTCTGTAACCACTCCGCTTCATAGGTCTCTACCCCTCCATGTGGTCTGAACTTTTTGAGGGGAGGAAAGAGGGAATAGAAACTAGTATGCCACCTCTTTATGCACTTAGGACTAGGCTCTGCACCCATTGAAGTCAATGGTAATGCTCCCATTGTCCTCAGTGGGGCAGGATTGGGCACTTCATGCATATTTAAAGGAAAAAATTGAAACAGAGAGGTTCGGCAGCAGATTATAGACTTTTGATGAACATTTACAGTGTATTTCCCATATCATTCAGTGCCCAGAAATCTTTCCAACCACAAACTTTACAGAAACAGTGTCATGGGCAAGGGGGGGGGGGAGAAGGGGGGGGTGTCTCAGCACCTCTTACAGTTGTCTATTGATTGCACAGTGCCTTTATTAAGGGTCCCTTCCCCACTGAAATCCTCCACTCTGCACCGGTAAATATATACACCTATTAAGGCCATAATCTCACAATGAGGAAATGTTAGTCTCTTCATTTTGCCAAATAAAGGTATTGTTTTTGGTGGGAGAAGGTGAGCTTATAAACTCTGCTAGATAATGCAGGGGCCTTTCTTTACCACTCCATCCTTGTAATTATTCTCTCTGTATTTTTCAGCTAAATCAGACCTTCCAGAACTGGAATTATACCGTGTATGTGGTCAATATCAGGTAAATGTTGGTGATGATTGGGAAAATACCTGATTTAAGTCCTTTAGTGGAGTTACCACACACTAATTGATATTTATGCTTCTTGCTTTTTAAGTATTCAGCCAACCACTGTGAACAAACTGCCAAGGGAGAAAAGAAGCACTGATCAAAGGTAACGTTCTGGGACTTTTTAGTGATAAAGGCAACACGTACTATCAAAATTGGGTGTGACATAATCGCATGCTATGGGCCACACCTTTCCATTTGGTAAATGTCATTTATGGCCACCTACTGTCCTGGATCTGCACACAAGCCTCACATTGGTATGATGTGTATTGTAATTTAAACTACCTTGGATTTAAATCAGGTTATTCAATGAGCTCCTTAAAACTTGGCTGATCATTTTTCAAAACTTAATTTTTACCTGTCACAAAATGTGGCAGACCTGTCTAACATACATGGGAAGCAATATCCATTCTCCTGTCCCAGCATTATCTATCTTAGGGTTTTCTGTAGTACCCATCACTGGTATCTAAGCACTATCTCTGGAAAGAGGCATTTTTTCTCCTCTGCCTCATCTCTAAGGGCCTGATCCAAAGCCTATTGAAGTCAATAGGAGTCTTTCAATTGATTTCAATGGACAATGGATCAAGACCCAGGTGGTAGAAAATCATGCTGAAATTGAATGCCAAGTTGATGCAAATCACATTACTTACCACATGCCCTCACTTCCTGATTTCAGTGGGCTGCTGATTAGGCACTGGGGTTGGGATTTGCAAAGATAGCCTAAGAAAGTTTGGGGTCCAACTACCTGAAAGCCTGTGAGAGTTGGGTACCTAACTTGCATGGGGTCTCTTTGAAAATCTCAGTCCAGGGTGTGGGAGGCAAATGAGAGGGATGCTGGTCTTCTGACTGAATCAAGGGCAGGTGGCCAAAACAAAATGGCTGCTGTGGGGTAACGAGAGACTGAGTATGGAGTGCATCTCCTGGCAATGTAGGTAACCGCTTTGTTGTTAAGATGTACATGAGAATTGTTGTGATAGGATAGAGCCTTTTATCCCATGGTAGCCCATTCAGGGATCATTATCCGGAGCTAGTTTCTGATGCTCTCAGTTCTTGTACACTCTTCCTTACTCTTAGTGACCTGACAACAGCCTGTGATAGATGGATGTTGTCACCACTGAGGGAAGGAATCAAGGGATGCAGAGGGGATGAAAAGCTTTTCCTTCCAGTGTCTTTGCATCTCTTACCAGAGAAGTTTGCTGCCCAGCCTGTCAGCAGCCCTGCTCCCCTAGAACAGTAACAGGAGACTCAAGCAGGTTTCAGCCTCCCATCCTCCTCCTATCAGCCCTAGGACTTCTTTTCCCTCCCTTTTCTCTATATCCTGATCCCTAAGAAAAGAAGGGAAAGAGGAAGAAATAAATATCTCTTTCTACTTACAGTGCTGGAAGTCTTTGTAAAGGCTCTGTCTGACAAGGTGCTAAAACTTCTGGGCCCAATCCAGCAAAGCATTTCAGCATTACTTAATTTTAAGCATGTGAGCTTTATTTCAACAGGACTAGTCACATACTTAAAATTAAGCATGCCCTTAGAGTGGTTTGCTGAGTCAGGCCCGGAATGCTCGACACCATATAGGCGTTGAGCCCTGAGATACCTGTTCAGCTCTGCACATGACTTTATCAGAAGACTATCCCCAGACAGGCCTTCAGGAACTGGAGGCAAAATCCAGAGAATCCAAAATAAAGTGCTAAATTAAACTATTAATTTAAAAATAACCCTCAGCGTTACTCCAGAGTACCTTGTGATATCTAAAAGTATTGGCTGGGGAGTAAAACCACCCTCTAAATCACTTTTTTAGAAATAGGCATGTGCAGTTCTGATTGTAAGAGTTTGTCCTTTTCTTTTAGTTCTTGGAGTGTATATTGCTCCTTCAATATCCTTCTCATCCCACTGTGTTCACTGTCATGTTGCAGGAGATAGCCTAGCTGCTATGCAATTAATCTAGCTCTTATGACTCCTCCTAACATCTAACAATGTGAATTTACGGGCACTGGATATGAACACCCCCTTTTCTTGATACTTCACTCATCACATTGCATTTCAGAGGTATGGGGATTGTGTCTAACTCAATACTGTACAATTTTTCAGAATTAAAGGTCTGATCCAAAGACCAAATAAATGCAGTGGCTTCAATAGACTTTGGGTCAGGCCCAAATAGAATAGAAAGCATTGTCCCTTCATTATGAACTATTTATTTCAAATACTAATCATGTTACATATAACAAGAGTCTGTTTCATATACTCTAGGTTGTTGTGTTGCACATACCACGCAAAAAATAAAAGACCTATAAGGACCTTGATTACGTCTGAAGAAACTGACTGAAATAATTGAGATTGCCTGGGTGGAATTTAGCTCAATGGGTGTTTTGATTAGAAATTAAAATCACATGCTGTATCTTTCAGTATTTTTATATTAGTGGCATGTATTTTCATCTCATAATGCCATATAGAGTGGAATCCACTGGGAAAACCTGTATTCTTCCAGTGCCAGCAACAAGTGTGTATACATTTCTCACAATACACTATCTTGTCATTGCAAAAGCAGGAAATTTAGCTTCCCAGTAGTCTCCACTGTTCCTGTCTCTAAAGACCAGTCTTTCAAATCCTTGCAGCTCACATATATTAATGCACAGGTATTTGTAGTATTGACAAAGAGGAAATCAATTGAATCCCAGGTGAAGACCCAAAAAACCACTCCCCCTGCTACTTCCTCCAGACTGTTGACTTTAAAATGTTTGTTAAAATTTTTCAGTTTCAAGTTTTTCTTGGACAAGATTCTAAAGAAACCAAATAGCATTTAGGGTATTATTTATACCTGTCAAAAGTTAGCTGGTGACACTTGTAAATCTTTATCCAAAATGGAGGTAATGTTTATTTCTTACTTTTAGGATAATCTGGTAGAAGGTCTTAAACTTTCTTTTTTTATGGATGAATCTTGCTCTCAATGTGTATTCATAAGGATTTTGTAAATAAATTATCAAAGATTATATTTTCTTGTTTTCCATACTATGGACAGTCATAAATAATGCTGATCTCTTAGTTTCAGGAAGCCCAGTATGTCATCTGTCAAATAAATTTCCCTTTGCTTTCAAATACTTTTCATTCCATTTTCCCTCAGGTTTTCTCTAAACCCAGGTTGGCTCCAAATTTAAAACTTCAGTCCTAGTCCATAAGCAGCATGGCCTTAGGCTTTATTTTCTGTAGATTTAATCCTATTTGTCTTCGTCTTTTTAACTCACTCAACATCATCTCTCACCTACTTTTCTCTGACTTTTGCTCAGAATCATGGTCTTGGTTCTTTAATTTGTCTGTCTTAGTATCTATCCTCTTTTTTTGCATTCATCCAATAATTTTTTAATGCTCTAACCTCACTCTCTCTCGCTCTCTCTCTGCCCTCACCCGTGCGTATAACTATTTCATTCAATAGTTTGAACTACTTCCAAACTGCTTCCCCTCTAGTCATTTTCTGCTGTTTTACTCTAATCTGTTTCCACCCTCATTTGCTATATTGCAGCCATAACTTTTAAAACAGTCTCAGCATAGTACAGTTCTTCATCAGACCTCCTGAAGTGATGGATGCAGAACCCAGAGAGACCGAATTACACAGAGGGAAAATGGGAGTGGAGAAGCTGTCATTTTGGGGCATGTTAAAAATAGATAAGAGAAAAACAAAATAAAAACATGGAAGTGGCTTGTTGTTCTTGCATTGCTGAGCTCTATGAGTTGAAGCGATCCAAAGTACACTGTGCTTATGATGTGATAATTCAATGTGATGATGAGAGTCTCATGCAATGCCAAGTCCAAAAGTGAACATTATTATCAGCACCTTGAGCACGTGTAAAGATCTCTGGATGGCAGCAATGTGACAATATCATGCATTGGTAGATTATTAACTAAAGTAAGAGACAGAATTTTATCACAACAGTGCTGTAGTTTTATGTGTGTTTAATTTTCTCATCTTAGTAGCAGTGTCTCTATCCCAGAAGGTGCTGTTTCAAAATAGAGTTAAAAGGACACTCCAGATGGAGCATAAGCACAATGGTTTGTGAGCATGGTGGTCTTTTGTCCCTGCCAGTTTGCACAAATCTGTAACAATAAAGTAAATTTGTGTTCTTTCTGCAGATAAAATCTGCATGTTTTTTTGTTTCTTCCATTGATTCCTTGCCCTTTTTGACACCACACATTTCTTCTGCTGCTCCTGCTGCTTTTCCCAGAAAGATCCTACAGATCCCAGGTGTAGCCATATGATCAAGGTTGGGTCATTTGGGTAAAAGAAATGGCTTCCACAGAACTATTCAGCACCCCAACTTTCCTTATGCTTTTTTCCAAGCAATTTTGCAAACCTTGAGCCTTGATTTCATATATGAGCTTTTCTCCACTTACCAGCAAAATAAGCTTGTGCTTGCTCCAACCTCCACTACTTGATTGTCATAATTTTGGCCTATACTCTGTACTTAATCACTGCTACTACGGGAAATAGCAGTTCTAACTACTGTTTAACAATTCATCCAAATAAAAACGTCAGTCACTGTTAGCATGTTTAAAAGATCAGTTGCTAAATCTACGTAGAAATCTCTTCCCTTAGACATGAAAAGAAAGAGCTTAGCAAGAAAGAAAAAAAGTTCTACCAGGTCTGATTCTGCCCATTAAAGTCAGTAGGCATTTGCTATTAATTTCAGCAGGAAGAGAATCAGGCTTCTGATGAATTCTGGGTGATGGGATGTTTAATGGAATGTTTAATGGGAAGGATTCTTGAGACAAGATAGACTACTGTTTAGAAAGTGCTATGGCTTCAGCCAAGAGTTAGCAGCTGCAGGACCCCCTGTTCTTTTTTTTTATTGTTTTTGGTAAATTATCTTTAGTCATTTAAGTGTGTGACAAAATGTAAAGTAGGCACATAAGAGTTTATGGAGGAAGCTGGCATAGTGCCGACACTCCCATTGTTCATAATTGCTTTCAAATATATTATGAAGTATAAATACCAGCGTTCATAAAAAGTAACACAATTGTAATGTCTGCTCTTATTTTTAAAAAATCCTGCTAAACCTACCGCAAAATCGCTCAGCATTGGTCCAACTCTGCTCCCTTTGAAGCCAATGGAAATTATATCACTGAATTCAATGGGAGCAGAATGCTGAGCACTTTTGAAAATCCAGCCCTGTGCACACACATTTGCTTTTTAAAAGTGTTTTATTTCTGTGTAAATATTTTGCTTATGAAAGATACCAAATTCCAAGTCCTGGAGACTGGAGTCCTCTTGGTATCCATGGAAAAGGTACAAGGTTCTCCACAAAGCCCCACTAGTATATTTTAGCCATGACCTGTAGGGAAGACCTCTGTGAGCATATGGGTTATTCAAACTGTGTGCTCATTCAGTCCTTGGCCTCTCTGATGCAACTGCCAATAAGGAGCCTTGATCCAGCTCCAATTGTCTTCCATTGAGCCTTTCCATTGACTTCAATGGGAGTTGGGTGGGGCCTGAAGTTATCAGAGTGCTAGTTGTACTTGGTTATTTTGTGATGTCGACAACTTAATGATAATGTAACAAATTCATTTCACATAAGATGGCATCAGCCTTAGGTCACTGTTGACACAACATGGATTTTAACACTTTCTTTTCCCCTTTACTGCAGCACTCCCCTTTTAATTTGTAGTAGATTGTAGGTTTTACACTGCATCATGACATATCGTATTATATTAATAGTAAGCGCCTATATAAGACTGAATACCAGTGCAAAGCAAATGTTATGTTATGAAGCAAATTCAGTATGGTCAACTATTTGTCTTGCCATCCCAATTCTATGGTTAGGAATGTAACCCAAACAAAGACACATGGGCATATAAGAATTGTCATATTGGATCAGAGCAGTGGGCCATCTAGTCCTGAACCCTGTCACTGAAAAAAGCTAGTGCCAGATTCTTCAGAGGAAGATGTAAGAAACCCTGAGGTGAAAAATTATGGAATAATTTATCCATAGAAGAAGTTTCTTCCTAATCCAAGTCCGTTTGTGGTTAGTTTATATCCTGAAACATGAGGATTTATGTCCCTTCTAAAATATCCACTTCTTCTTGTATTTTGAGAGGGTAACCAGAAGCTCCTGACTTACCTTCTCTATACCACAAATTACTGTGTATATGTCTATCATTCCCAGTCTTATCAATATTACCTCATTTAGAAGTCTGTCCTTGACTCAAATAATTTTTGTTGGTCATCTCCAAACTCCCTCTATTCTGCTATATCTTTTTATAGGTAAGGTGATCAGAACTCAAATTATTCCAGGAAAGGGCCCTCCCATTGATTTATATGATGGGATTATCAGATTTTCGGTATTAATTCTGTTCCTTATACATTTGAACATTTTGCCTGCTGTGTGGACCACCACTGCTCATTGACCAGATGTTTTCATTGAGTAGTTCACAATCATGGCTGGCTCTTTTTTCTTGAATAGTTGCAATTAATTTAGAATTCAGCAACAAGTAGTTTAAATTATTCCTTCCGAGTCATGCACCCGTCTATGCTGCAGATCTTACCGCATGTATCCCAGTGTATGTTTAAACCTACTTCTAATTTACAAACATCTTTAAAATTTTTCTGCTCATCTTCAAAAACTGCATAACAAAGTAAGATATGTAGAGAGAAGCTGAAATAGCAGACTTAAGTCAAATTTCCAAAAGTGCCTTGTGACTTATGAGCCTAAGTCCCAAAGAATGTCAATGGGTGTTAGGATCCTAAGACATTTAGGTGCTTTTGAAAATTTTACTGTATGTATTTAAAAAAATGGATTCCTAGCCTCTGAACAATAAGTTTACAATGATAATAAAACTAATTAATAATGACTTGGTACCTGAGAGACTACAGTTGCATTCTGAAAAAGGACATATTAAATATATAATTAGTTCAGTCAATTAACATTGTACAAGGAATAAGAGAAAAAAGAAAATTCTGCTGTAATAATAATTGATTATTTATATTTCAGTGTGATCTACTTTACCGTATGTAGTGCATTCCTTTGGGGCTAGATTGTGGCTTTTAGGACATGGCCTACTTGGTGGCTTCTCCAAGAGTCATTGTGCCTGAGGGAAGCTCATCACTCTGGTAGCAGTGATGGAAGCACACTTGCACCTCTGTTATACCCTGGATCAGGGTGCAACATGTGCTGTCCTCCTCCTTCTGTGTCAGCTCTGCTCAGCTGACTTGTGAAGATGGCAGCAGGTCTTCCATGGGCTTCTCACAGCTAGTGCTAGCTTCACCTTTCCCCCATCTTGCACACTTATGCCAGATAACCACAATCTATTCTTCGGTACACAGTGATTTCAGTGTGAAAGAATTTGTCATTATGATTTTTGAATGGAGTTTCATATAAACATCCATTTGCTATAGTATTACTACCTTCAAGATACATTGGGAAGGATGAATGTGTGTTTTAAGGTTGGGATCACCCATCATTACATCACTGAAGTGGTGTTTCATCATTGACATTTACATGAGTATTGGCCTACTATTTCACAAATTCAAACTAAATTTTGTATTTCAACAGCAAAATGTTCTTTGTCTGGGATCTGACTGCTACAAAAATGGAGGGAAATGATCAGCTCAGAACTGTGTTAATTATCAAGTTAAAGTGATTATTATCTATTACAGGTTGTTAACATGTCATTTTGTACAGCTTAATAATATTTGTAATGTATGTCAAAATATAAAGGAGTTCCATGTTACACAATATGTACAGCATATGCTGTAAGAGTTATCAAAAGCCAGATAAACAGAATAGTTTAAGCAGATGTTCTTTATTAGTGCTGCATAATCAATTTTTCCTCCTTGTAAAAAGTCAGGATAACTAACCCATTTATACCTGATTTATTATTACTCCTGCTGTTTGTTGCCATTAGAGCATGGCTTTGGTTGCTGAATGTCCAAAGTCACATTCTGATTAGCTGGTAGGGGGAAGGGGGGCTGAAACTGACATGCTCCTAGGCAGTTCTCACTCTTCCTCTGAAATAAATGCCATAATAACCCCTTTACCACTGTCAGCCTTGTGCCTCACAATGCACCCTAAGCATGTATCAATAGCCTGCTAATGCACAGCCTATTGGGGTTATAGCTGTGAATTAATATTCTATTGAAGCCAATGGAATGTTAGGATGAACTTGGTAAGTGTGATAGCATAGCAGGGATGATCTGTCTAGAGGTACCTGTAATTCTTCTGCAGCAGTAACTCTACTGAGGCCACCCACATCCAAGGCAAATGGGTGACTAGTTGCCAGGTTTAAACATTTGCTCAGCAATATAAAAGAAAAACTGTATATTTACTAGTGCAAGAGCAGAGAATATATATTTATTAAATATTTCAATGGGACTTTGGTTCCTAAGTCACTAAGGGCCAGATTTTTAAAAGTATTTAGGCACTTAAAGATACAGATAGTTCCCAAGTGGAGTTTTCAGAAGTATCTAGATGCTTTAGAAAATCCATCTAGGCACCTATCTGCATCTTTAGCTACCTAAATACCTTTCAAAATCTGACCCTTAGGCGCTTTTAATATTTTTACCTTCGATCTTTTAGAGAATTGCCTCAATAATAGTAGCTGCTGGTGGGATTTCCCAACAGTGCCAGGTTTGGAGGGCTATGTGTGTAAGAGAAGGCTAATTTACAGGTAAGGAACAATATTTTCTGAGTTATTCTCTCCATATTGGGATAGACATGGTTTGCTCGGTCTCTCTCATGACATATAGAGATTAAAATATGCCAGGTACCTTCATCATAAACCTTATTTAAGCTGGTTGGATATTTTAATTTCAAAACCCTGATTCCTTTGTTATATCTCATTCTGATTCAAACACTGGGATAATTTTCCTTGCAGATTTGTGGTTTGGGCTCTTCTGGTTTACAACTCTACCAACAACATCAGTTTAGAAGAGCAAGCCATCCGGCAGAAACTCATAAGCAATAATGAAACCATAGGGGATGGACTGAGGGTCCATACAGTGGATGTTGATCCAGTAGGTAGGTAAAGAGGTTTCAACTTTGCCATTCTTCAGGTTTTGTTTGCTTGCCCCAAAACAAGTCCCTTCCCCCACTTCCCCTATTTAGTGAACACTAAAGGCTCTAAGAATGGACTTCCCTACTGTACTGAATCATAGAATATCAGGGTTGGAAGGGACCTCAGGAGGTCATCTAGTCCAACCCCCTGCTCAAAGCAGGACAAATCCCCAACTAAATCGTCCCAGCCAGGGCTTTGGAAGGAGATTCCACCACCTCCCTAGGTAACCCGTTCCAGTGCTTCACCACCCTCCTACTGAAAAAGTTTTTCCTAATATCCAACCTAAACCTCCCCCACTGCAACTTGAGACCATTGCTCCTTGTTCTGTCATCTGCTACCACTGAGAACAGTCTAGATCCATCCATCTCTTTGGAACCCCCTTTCAGGAGGTTGAAAGCAGCTATCAAATCCCTCCTCATTCTTCTCTTCTGCAGACTGAAATCTGGTATATTCTAATTCTGATAAAAATTATGACCAGACAAATAGGGCCATCAGTGGACTCTCAGCAACTGGTCTGTGGGCTTCAAATTGCCATTCTGATATCCAAGTTCTCGACTGCTAACTCAGCATAGTTCTTTAGGCTTCAGCGGAGTTATGCCAATTTACAGCAGCTGATGATCTGGCCTGGTAGGTCCGGGAGAAAGGTGTACGATGTACAGCACCCAGCTGTTACAAACATGTTGCAGGCACCCACTGGAGAAAAGATGATTGCATGTAAACCACAGAATTATTAATAAAATGTGATGCAAAAGAGGCTGATAAATGAAGCTATAATTTACTTGATAAAAGTTAAGATGTGTTCTCATTTTTGTTGTTTTATAGAAAAATGTACAGCTGAAGAAAACCCTCTGAACTATTTCTGGCCAGATACCAGGCCCACTGTAACCAACTTTACATTGTGCCATGGGAGCTCAGTCCAGATTGCATCAAGAACATGGTAAGTAATCATGGAGACCTGTCAGAAGCCATGAGCTGTCTAATGGCAAAACCAATATTCAGTATTCACATTTTAGTGTGTATGCCATTTAAATTGTGTCCGATTTAGCCCATGAATGGATCAGCGTTATTTTAAAGTGAGGTTACTTTCATATTGTGGCACATGCAGGCCCAAATAGCACAGAGAGGCACATGATGTTGGAGTAGAGATATGTCCTTGATTAGTAATGACCAGGAAAAGATACAAATAGGCATCACTTCTTCAAGGTGTAATGAGACCTGCAAATACTATCTGGTCATAAAATAACTATAATTGTATCTTCTTACCTAACAGATCTGCTCCCTGTTTATCTTCAAATCATTCTTCTTATTTAACTGTCAAAAATAATGTTTTACTACAGCTAGTACTTCAGAACCAATAGTAAACTGGATTCTAAACTGATTTGTCCATCACAAACAGTATTCTCAGCTGAATTCTGGTTGAAGAGGTTTATTTGGTAGGTTCTGAGACCTCTCATCTAGTTAAAGCAAAGTCGGACTCACATTAAATACTTTGAAAAATGCACTAAAATCCATAGATTTAACAGAGATACTGGTTTTATGGCTCGTTACAACAATTCGTAACACACCCCACTGCCTGCTAACCCTCCATTGTCCTACAGTATAGGTATTAATTTCCTGTTTCATTTTAAGTGGACTCCTACAGTGTGTGTGAACCCTTTAGCAATCTGTTCCACCTTGTATTTAATTTGGACATTCTGGTTATCTTTCCCAGGCCTGAGGAAGAACTCCGTGAATCTCGAAAGCTAGTCCCTTCCACCAGCAGAAGTTAGTCCAATAAAAGATATTACCTCACCTACCTTGTCTTTCTCATTTCCTGGGACCAACACAGCTGCAACACCGAAATGGGCAGTTTGGCAGTAGTTAGTAGTAGCAGGGAGTAAAGATGTGGCTAAGGCTTTAGGCTGGAGGTTTTAAGGTTTAGACTGGGGACTCAGGAAACTTAGGTTCAGTATTTGGCCCTGCCATAGACTTGCTGTGTGAGCTTCATCAAGGCACTTAATCTCTCCATGCCTCAATTCCCCACCTGTAAAATGGGGGTAATAATCCTGCCTTTCCTTCCCCGTATTGGTCTGTCTTCTCTATTCAGACTATAAATTCTTCAGAGCACAGACTGTCCTTTCCTGCGTGTTTGTACAGTACCTATCACAATGAGGCTTTGATCTAGGCATGATGGTGATACCAATGATGATAATAACTATAGTTAATATGATAGCCATAAGCAATAATACAGGCTAATGATGAATACTTTTAAAGCTGTAAAAAGACTTACTTGCCTACATTGTATCTGCGACACGGTCTGAGAAGGCTGATCCAGCTCTTTTACTTTCTGGAAACATGGCAACATGAACATCAGCCTCAAGGTTTTGTGCCAGACAGGAAAACAACCAGAGTTTGTGTTTAACTAACTTACTTCCTCAGCCTGTTAATCTTGTACAAATACCATTAGGTTCTGATTGAACAACATTTGTTACAAAGTAGCTAGTGCAGGGGTCAAACTGTTTTGATGTGTGTGCCACTGAGTGACTACACATTGAAGCTCCTGGCCTTTACTGCCCCAGGACTGCTTATCTCTATTGCACATTCATTGGGGCCTACACAATAACTTTGATTGTCAGCATAAAATATTTCTAATCCAAAATTTTTATTCTGCTTTGTAGTAGGCTTTTCTTGCCTAGCAGTCTCCAGTAACTCTTGCCAATATTGGGAACAAAAAGAAGCAGGCAACTACATGCTCAGCTGCTACACTGTAGAAACAAAAAGATACCAAAGATTTGTGTGTGTGTGGTTCACAAAGGATGAAATGCACAGCCGAAATGTGTAACATTCTGCCATCTGGTGTGAAAATGGTGGGCGTGATTAAGTGAAAAATGGCAGTGGAGCAGAAATTCAGTGATGTTTTGATCCCACCCCTCAAAAAAGGCTCAAATAGACAGCCTGTGTAGTTTAACCTGTCCCAGGCATGAAGGAAAATGTTAAATATAGTAATGTCTCTGTGACACTGGGTCCTAAGCAAACCCCACAGCAACAGAAGACTGATGTGGCCTGCAAACATTGTACAGTATGGATCACAGATTTGGCAGTGCTAGATAACCAGGTGCTTGTTAGCACATCAGTGAAACCTACTGCCATGCTCTTGATGATGTATGGAACTCACATACTCAATCACAGAAAAAATGTCAGGTTACAATTTATATTTCCTAAAGCTACATTAAAAGAGCATTAAATATGCTCTGTCAAGCACTCAATAGTTTGGATATGCAGAATTAAGGTTGCCTTAATTTGTCCCACTTGTGTGTATGTGTTATGATACCCTCTTTTATTACAGGGCCATAGAGTGTTTTTTCCATAGTTTGGAAATATAATCCATGGAAATAATCTATTGCTGTGAGGTTTTAATAACAGATTTTTTAAATGATTACTTATCAGTGATACTTTAACGTGAGGATACTTCTCAGATTTGTCACATACCCTTTATCACATCTTAGACAACTGCCTGCCTATCCTTGCACAGGATCAAGGAAGGCAGAATATTTGTGTCCAGCTTTCTTGCAACTGTTCACACTCTTCTTACAGCCACTGCTCTTTTCACATAGGGCTGATTCAAAGCCTAACTAAGTTAAAGTTAAAATATAATGGCAGGATTTGGCACTTTATGTGAAAATTTCAACTACTCTTCAAAACATTTGGTCAGGACATATTAGGAATGCTATAGACCACACAGTTGCTTTGGTCACTCCTGAAATGTAACTCTAGATCCTCAACTAGTGTAAATCCTCACTGCTTCATTGGAGACAATGTAACTATGGCAATTCACACCAATGGAGGATCTGGCCCATGGAGCATACCTTTTTTGCACCATAGTTGATGTCACTGGTTTTATACAACAATCAACCACAAATTCCCAATATCGGTCATATCTTGTTAATTTTCATTGTAGTTTTGTTGCTGCCAGGACTGTAATTTTAATGTAACATGATGCTGTGAAATTTACAAATGAATTTTGAAACATCCAGCTTTATTATGCTACATTATTCTGAATAATATGACACGCTTTGCATAAATGCATATTCTGTCATTTTTTTCCTCCAGTTTTTTAAATCCGCACAACTATACATCCTACTGGGGCCAACCTGATCTTAGAAATTGCACAGGTAAGTGTATTGATATTCATCCTTTATCCAGGAGCAATTTCCCTACATCCCCCCAGAGACAATGTACACCTCCCCCCGAACTCTCCCATCACCCCCAACCAAGATGAAGAACATACCAAGAACTAAAGAATATACAAAAATGTCATCTGAAGGTTCAAGTGGTGTATCTACAACAGTCCGAAACACTGAAAAAATAGTGTCTCCACAACCTAAAGGCAGTTTCCAATATTTCTTAGTCAAACTTTTCCCATTTATTGGTGCACCACTTGCAAAAAAAGATTACAAAGAAGGAAAGCCTCCCACTGCTACAATTAATAAAACTGGAGGAGCTTGGTTTGCCAGACCAATCAGCAAAGCAAATGCTGACAAACTACAAGAAAAGGCTGCAAAACACCAAGCCTCTGGACTGCATCGACATGCAGAAAACCTTATAAGCCAGTCATTGTAAAAGCCAGTTTTAGAAGTATTGAATGAAGCTGTTAAGAATGCTGCAGACACAACACAGTTTATGTGAATAAACACAGCTGTTGGCATCATATTTTCTATTTAAGCAACAGATAACACACACTGCAAACTGGAGGCCAATGTTAAGTGCATTGTCACTTGTTAACCCTGAAATTGGACACTGTTTCTGAACAAGATTGGCAAATGCTCACTATCTTTCTGCAAGAAACTCAACTGACTGATTAGAAGCATGCAATGCAACAGTGAAAGACTCAGCAGTTGAAAAAGTGAAGAACTGTCTCACCACATTCAAAAAATTTGCATACGTGACTGATGAATGCACCAATGCAAATTGGCATCAAACATTTTTAAGTCATTGCATACATTATCTTGATGTCAGTGGTAGGCTCGTAGATACATTTCTAGATGTTCAGGTTATAGGAGATACATCAGCTGCATGGGTACAACCCACATCTTAGAGTTAAATGCTTGTAAATTGAACACTAAGCGGACGGCTGCTTGTGCATTTGATGGAGTTCCAAACTTCTTTGGAAGACATGGTGGAGTACAAGCTTTTCTCAGAGAAAAGTGTAACCATAATCTCTCCTATACACACTGCAGAGGCCATCTTAACTTTAGTATCCAAAAAGATAATGGAACAAATAATTAAGCAATCAATTTGCAAACACCTAAAAGATAATAAGGTGATAAGTAACAGCATGTCATACCAATCTAATAGCTTTCTTTGACAGGGTAACAAGCCTGGTGGATGGGGGAAGTGGTAAATGTGGTATATCTTGCCTTTAGTAAGGCTTTTGATACCGTCTCAAATAACCTTCTCATAAACCAACTAGGGAAATACAACTTGGAGCTACTATAAAGTAAGTGCACAACTGATTGGAAAATGGTCCCTGAGAGTAGTTATCAGAGATTCCCTGTCAAGCTGGAAGGGCATATCGAGTTAGGTCCCATAGGGATTGGTTCTGGGTCTGGTTCTGTTCAATATCTTCACCAATGATTTAGATAATGACATCAAGAGTACACTTATAAAGTTTGTAAATTATTCCAAATTGGGAGGGGTTGCAAGTGCTTTGGAGGATAAGATTAAAATTCAAAATGATCTGGACAAACTGGAGAAATGGTCTGAAGGAAATAGGATGAAATTCAATAAGCAATTAGGCTGTGATGTGATAGAGAATTTGCATACAGAGTGGAATGTCATATGATGAATGAAAGAATATTTCGCTTCAACTTCTTTTTATCATCACTAGTGGGTTAACCTGATCTTTGTTTCCTGGGATGAAAGAAGTAGGAATTAATCTCTTGCTATCCCTAGTCACAACAGCTCCAGTTGAGCATTCTTTTTCATCAATGAATAGAATTTTGTGCTTTGAATGAAGTCTCCTTCTGCCTCATCATGTGAATGAACTAATAAGCATATCAGCTGAAGGACTGGAAGTACCATACACACAAGAAGCCATGAAAGATGAGTGTACTTCATTCAAGAAGTTCATTAACAGAGTTGTGCAAAATTACAAGAAACCAAAAAGAATGTAGATATAGTGCTTCACAGAAGGCCTGAGTAGCCAACTTTAATGTGTGATGATTTTAAAACAGGAGTTAAAGTAATAAAAGGGTTGTGAAACATTTTTCAATTTTTACTATGGTGACATACAGCCCATCTTTGCCCTCACGGTCTCACCCTCCTGTAAATTCTAACACACACTTCTAATTTCAATGCCTGGGGAAAATACCGTGGAGCGTTCTTGTGGTGTTTGGTGGTTGGTTTCCCTACCCTATGCCAGCATGTCTCCCTCACTCATACTAAGTTGTTTCAATATTTAAAAAAAAAATCAAAATAAATATTTAAAATCTATGAGAAAACAACAAATTGAATCCAGCCTATCCATGACAGTCTCTGGATCAAATTCAGTGCCATGAGTTAATTTTTTTATGCCAAGACTGGGGGCAGGTGTTAATTTGCATCAAATTGACAGTCTGTTCCAGTCTGATTTTCCAATGTTTTGTACCTGTGGCCTGATTCAAAGCCACTGAAGTCAATGAAAAGGATTCCAGTGGGCTTTGGATTGGACTCCTGGAGCCTTATTCTCATTTACACAAAGACAGCTTTATATCACACTGGTGTAAAGTGGAAATAAATTACATTTATACCCACTGCCAGAGTAATGTAAAGGGCCTTAGTGTAAATTGGACTCATGTTCTTTGTGTACACCAGTGCAAAGTGGGAACAGTCATTGGAACATAGTGCAGAATTCTTATTTGATAGCATTTTAAACCTAGTTTGAACTTATTTTGCACAGGTATAAGTGACCATACAAGGGATAAGGCAGTGCAGAATCAGGCACTCAGGCGTAAAATGAATGTACTATTAGCCAACAGGGCAACAGTGGTTGTATATCAGGAAAAATAACAAATATGTGAGTGTAGATAAAGTGATTTGTTTATAGTTTTTTCTCCTACATTCATCACTCTACCTCCTTAGCCTGTCAAATAATTTTTTCAGCACACTTACAGAATGCCAATTTTTTTCAGATTACATGGCTTAACCTTTTATACTATTTTTCTGGCCAACTGATGCCTAAAGTCTAATTTATACCACTGTTTGTGTGTGGCCCACATTGCCACCATATTAAACACCCAATCTTGTCTTACCAGAAAAAGCCCTTGTATGAGATTTACTTGTCATGCCATTCATGCATAGGCTCTGGGTGAAATGAACTCAATAGAAAAATTCCAATTTGACTTCAATAGGGTCAGGATTTTACTTTCTGAACCCAAAAAGGAGTTAAATTTCTCCTGGAACTGGGGCATCAGGAGACCCACAGTTTGGTCTCAGGGATGAAGGACAATGTGGTTTTCCCAAAGAGAAAGAGTGTGTAAGATAAGGACAGGAAAGGAGAGAAGGGAAGGAAATATGCTTATCTTCTTTCTTTTTCCCCTCTTTTCTCTTCTTTCATTCATCCATTCTAATCTTTTCCTACTTTAAATGAGGATAAACCGAGATAAAATTAGTAAAAGAAAGAGGAAACAGAGAAGTACATTATATAAGCTCAGCTCGTCCTATGTACTTTATGTTGATTAGTTATTATGTTTGTTCAATTAGCACCGAATACCTTGTAAATCAACAAGCAGGAAGTGCTCTTCACATGTATCCCTTTCTCCTTTTGCTCCCTTTTACCTATGTTCTCACAGAAAATGCAGCTGATATAGCCAATCAACTTCTGAATCTCACTGGTGAAGGGCAGCAGCTGACCTCAGACAAAGTCAATGATGTTGTCCAGAAACTTAAAAAAATTGTGAACGATGAAGAAATTGATGAGTCTTTGGGTTCTACTGTGGTGACAATTTTTTCCAATATTTTAACGAGTTCAGACAGTGTATTGGCAGCATCATCTTCTGAGTAAGTGTTTCTGAATTTGAGGGAGGAGGTTGAGAAAGTGTTTTACTACCTGTTGGGGTATGGGATCATAAAAACTTCAAGCTTCCTAAATAGAGATACACAAGCTACAGCCAACCTACCTTAGACTTTTGATTAAGTCCCTTGAAACACATTTTGCCAAATGAGATGACTTATGAGATATTTTTCCAAGTGACGTATATCGAGTCTCGGAATTAAGGAGCTTGACAAAAAGTTAAGTCCTTTGATATAAGTGAAACTGTAATATGAATGTAAATATTATTGGAACATTGTTCTGTAGCCAGAAAGTCAGACAGACAGATCCTTCCTTAGTGCAAATCAGCATAAATACACTGGTTTTAATACCTATATTGATTTACATCATTTGAGGCTCTGGCCCAGAGAGATCTATCTATCAAATCTCCTGTTGGGTTTACAAAAATTAGTGTCAGGAAATGGACTCAAAGCTCACAAGAGTAATTTTCTTTCCTGATGCTGTATTACTGATTTCATCATAATTTTTCTTTCTTCTCATCTCTTCTGTTTTGTTTATATGTATGTAGATAGATATAGATATAGATATATAAAAACAACATATTTGTTTATAATTTTCTTTGTTTTTAGAGCTTTAAAAACTATTGATACCTTAGCCTTAAAGATTCAGTTCACTGGACCTTCCATGAGCATCTCAACTCGGAACCTGGCACTTGGAGTTTCTTCTATTAATTCAACTTCATTTAGTGGATCCTCCTTCAGTGTTGGTCCCCAGAACAATGCTTCAGATTTTCAGGTACAGAACAGACATTTATACTGGAACTCAAAATGTGTCTGATGTTAAGAATTATTGCTTATTATTTATTAGGTATGATACAGGAGCACTGAACCCAGTTGGGAGTATTGATTACCTTTCAAATAGCTTAATTTAGTACTTCCATGGGTTATAGGAAATCCAGACCAAATTCTGACTGTTACAAATTTAAATGTTTTGCTGACATATTCCAAACTAGCTCCCTTTTTTCATCTACTTGGAAAAACGCGGAGGGAAAATATCCTCTATTAATCTTCTGTACAACCTGTCTCCTGAATTAGACTTTGGCAATCTGTTAGCCAGCACACATTATTTAACAGCCCCATATGATTGTCACCTATAACTACCTTTTACAAATAACTGATGATGTTTCTTTAGTCAAAAAAAACACAATAAAATATTTCTATTATAAACAAATAATCAGACCCAAGGAGCTAATTTCATAATTTAAACATGAAGTTGTGCTAACAGTTAAATGCAAATCATTACAGTATAGTGTAACAGAATAATATTGCTGTACTATACACGAGAAACTAAATTCTCTGTTGGTGTAAACTTGCTATTCCTAATAAAAAACTTGTCATTTCTGTAAGTACCATGCAAATTTATGGCACAATATACATGAATAACAGTATCATAAAATATTATAGTCTTTTTAAATATTGTTCATATTATCTTCTGGACCTAAAATTCAAAGGATCAAATTCTCTGCAGGTATAAGTAGGCCCCGTGACATTTATTTTAATGGAGTTTCACTCATTTTCACTCTCAGAATTTTGCCCATTTTTCTACAGATCAAATTTAGTGGAAATGGATGAGGAAGTTCTGTTATTAATAAAGCTTGATTGCTGAGTGTTATAAAAGAAAAGGAACAGTTATCATTCAGTTTTCACCTTGCATTTATGGAGATGAAAGGAAAAATTCTACATTTAGATCTGGGATGTCCTGCACGTATAATAACAAATACCATCTGTGGCATGAGGACATCCAGGAATATTAGAATTTTCTTGCCCTGGAATAATTTATTACAGGACTGTTTAAATAATGATGAAAACCAGATTGTGCCATAAGAAAAGACAAGTTCATTAATAATGTTCCTATTGGAACACTGAGTTGGTTTTCAGGCTTTTACACTTCCAACAGCTTATTGCGAATTCTTAGCCCCTTCCACATCAAAATTTTCCTCAACATCTGTGGTCAAAGTTTATATTTTCATGCTTATTAGGCAAGAATTTTTCTCTCCTCTCTGGATGGAGCTTCCCTTTCACAAGGTCAAGAACTTCTACCAAATATTGTGATGATCTTTAGGGAATCTTAAAAACCTCAAGCTACATGTTGTTTTATTTAAGATGGATATCAAGCAAATCTATCCACAGCAGCTTGAAGAAATTGTACTTTAGTCAAGTATCTTTACAGTTCTTGCCAAATCTTTGTCTGTTAGCATTTGGGAATTCATTTTGTTAAATTGTTCCTGTAATATAATCCTTATTTTTAGAGAAACCTCTTCCGTTCTCTTCATTGAACCTAATAAGACATCTCTAGTAGATGCAGAGTTTCTACTAGCCTTAGCCAAATTATTCTTTGAGGACAACTTACCAGATGAATTTATCCCTGTGTTCTGTCTGTCTGTCAGGTATTATCCCTAAACAGCTTTGTGATTTTTACAAATGCATGTGTTTTTCACAAATGCTTGATAAACAGTTTGTGAACAGGGCCTGTATGTCTTGTAGTTCTGTAGCCTATGTTTGGTTGCTATTGCTATTTGCACCCTCTGAGTTATCACGTGTCATGTGACTGGTTGACGTAAGCTTATAAACAATGGGAGTCCCCTTTAATGATCCTATATTATCCATGAACTACTGATAATTATTCAAATCAGTTGTGGGAATAATAAGTGCTTTCCAAAATGGCTGCAGAAGCTGTAATAAATTCACACATTTCTTTGCTCTGGTGTTTTTAATGGCCATGAGCATTCTTGTCAATAAATATTCACTCTTTCAAATGTTTACAGCAGCGTTTCCCAAGCTTTTTTGGCCACGGAATACTTTTTAGCCTATTACAGAACACTTATAATATTATTTTGTAGTCGTTTGGTTTTCAAGTAAAAAAATTGCGTTATTTATGCTCAAATATATTTTATTTTATAAAACAAAGCAAAAATACAAATTTAAAATAACTTGAACTAACAATTTCTAACTGGAAAGCGTGTATAAAGTAGTACAAAAATCAAGTGCAAGAGTCTTTCACGGAACACCTATTCAATCATGCGGAACACCAGTGTTCTGCGAAACACAGTGTGGGAAACACTGGTTTACAGTAAGCATATAATAAGGGTTGCAAATATCAGCGTGTCATTCACAAGAGTATTTATGATTACATTACATCTTTTTCTGTTGGCCAGTTCTATTATCCTGTTTAGAGATGGGCTTCTATAGATAATGTTACCAGACACAATGAAGTACTGTGGGTTCCAAAATCCTCTGTGCCAAGACAACTCTTGAAAGAACGTTCCTGAGGAAATAACCAATGACAGTATAATTTCTTTTGTTTACAAAAGTTCTTTCACCAAGGTCAAGTCTTATAGCCGTTGGGCCTTAAATACCAATCACAGTGCTTTTGACCTTTTCAGTCCCTGCTAATGGCTCTGTTGCCCACTAACATGAATTTGTAAACTAGTGTAATGTGTTTATATTCATAGGCACTCCTACAATATTTCAACACTGATGTTCTCATGTCTACTCGTCTGTTAATTTCGGTGTCTTGTTCAGAAAGTTGTAAGTCTCTTGCCTCTTCCACTGTAGTTACAGGAAAAGAGGAGGCTCTCAGAAATATGAAAGTGATGACTGTCAAAATAAGGACCTGATTGCATGGACTGATGGATTGATTGAAAAAGTGGGCTTCTAGCTGTTTGACACATTCCTGTGTAGTCTGTCCTTATTCTGACTCCAGGGAGTTTCTCATTTTTGCCATATTTAGTTGGTGACCCTAAATGTAATAAAAAAAAAATCTTTGTTTTTTTCTTCCCCAGATTGTTTCACACGGAAACTGGACATGCTGATAAGATATTATAGAATTCAAAAGGGGGAGAATTAAATCTTTTCTAAATGACAAACAACGACATTAATCTAGCACTATTGTTACTATGCATTAGTCAGTTTAAACAGAATTCCGGAAGGAAACATGTTGTTAACTCACCAATTTTGAATATGAGTTATGTAGAAGCTGCTAAGTGGAAACATTTGTTGGTCTCATGGGGAAATGACACATTTAAATATGGTCAACTAAAAATCCACCTTCCAGCAATTTACATGTATATCAAAAAGTCACCACGAGACAATCTTAACAAAAAAACTGGGGGGAAAAGTCCATTAACACTGTTTTATTTCAATGTTGTTTATTAACATAAATTGGCTAAAAATTTCTCTTAAGACAAGTTAAATATAGCCAGGGCCCATCTATTCTGTGTTTCAGTAGAGTTTGCCACAGAATCAACCCCTTAATACAGAATTGTGCTCCAGGTCAAAGCTTTCTTTTTATAAAGAAAAATATTTCTAGCCCTTATGGTTGTGAAGAAAATATTCTAAGGCTTTGTTTACACTGGAAATCCTGTGCCCTTTTTCCCAGCAAAGGGGTAGGTGCACTGGTGCTTGTAGCACTGTAAGTGCTAATATGGATAGCAGCCAGCATTAATTTTCATGATTCAATAGTAAAAATGCCTGAGCCTGGCCCGATGTGCTCACATTGCCTCTAGCACCAGCGCAGCCACACTGCTGCTAGAAAGTGGGACATTTTCTAGTGAAGACACACTCAAAACATGAATTAAGTGTAAACTGAAGCAGTGTTGTGTCCCTGAAACAATGGCCCAGCTCTGCAACAACAGCCAAGGAGTACAAAACATTCCTCATAAAGGCGAAGGCAGAGTTGGTCAGTGTGCTCCCTTACTGCTTGGTTGTTCTCCAGGGTATAAGTGAGAGCAGCATGAAGGGTGCTGTAGATTACCCTCACTGCTCTGGGCCCCAAGGGATCAATACAGCATCTGGAGATTAGCTTTGTCTACTTCTTGAAGCTATTTGGGCACAGAAACTGTCTTTTTGTTCTCTTGTTTGTACAGCACCTCACACATCTGAGCCCTGGTCCATGATTGGGCTCCTAGGTGCTACAGTAATACAAATAATAATATGTCTCAAGCCTGGACTCCCACAAGGAAGATGTAAAAACATACCGGAACATTATGTTGGACTGTATCAATCCTCATCTATCTCCATGCCATATTTATGCTAATGGTTATTGTAGTCTTATGTTCAAATCAGATTTGACAATATTGCGGGGAGTGTGCGCAGATTCAGTGGACCTTGGTTGATTTCATTTTTGGTCTGACCTGCTCTTTCCTCTTTTTATAAAACAGTTAGATTTTGACAAGAATCAGGGAAATGCCCTGGCTTCTGTTGTTCTGCCTTCAAGTTTACTGAAGAATTTAAGTCAAGATGAGTTTGAAGCTGTATCTAGGGCTCAGTTTACATTCTTCAACAAAAATGGACTTTTCCAGGCAAGTACAAATATGCTTGAACCAATTTCATCTGGACTGAAGCAAGTGAGCCTGCCAAAGTATAATCACTTTGCAATATCTCATGAGTTATAGAAATGATATGGTAGTAGTAGAGGTAGGCATTGGGAATAAGTATTGCATATTAATAGTGACTAGATTACCACAGTATTTAGGTTATACATTATGTCAGAGATCTTACTACAATTCTAAGGAAAGTTTCCTTCTGTATCACACAAGCTTCTGCTCATAATAGTCTAGAAGGAATTGATATCCAAGTGACCACTTGGATGGATTGGCATAGCTCCACTGTGTTCAGTTGAGGCACGCTGTTTTACACCAGCTTGGAATCGAGCCTAAAATTATTTCTGCTAAAATTATTTCTCTTCCTTTTTTTTTTAAGTGATCACCCAGGGTGAAATTTACCCCTGTGCAGAAGATCAGCACAAGGCCAATGTACCAGTTAAATCCCAATGATACTTTTGTGCTGGTACTTTGCACAAGGGTTAATTCCACCGATACGAGAGCATTTTAATTTTCTGTTGACCATCACAGATACGCCTTCTCAATCCACATACAGTGTGTTTACACTTTATATACAGGTTTTCTGAGAGGAAATGGTTACTCAATAAGATTAGTGATATTGAGATAGCAGAACTGAGGGGATCTAAGTATTTTTTTCTTCATTAAGTCTGATCATGTGATAATCACTTTCCCCGTCTTCATGCACCAACGAGTTAGGAAGATCTTCACAAGTGAAAAAATCACTCTACATTCAAAAGATATTGTATTCATTCAGAAGAAAACACAGTTCTCCTAATGAACAGTGTTTTTGGCTTGAGTTCATTTTCCCATTAGTATTTCAAATGACCTTTGGCTCTTGTGCATCCACAGGACTCTGGTCTTGTGTGTATATTATCATTTTTATTGGCACTGTACTGAGACACTAGAGATAATCTAGGCTAGCAAAATACCCATAGTGACCCAGAGTTGCCTTCTGAAATACACCCTGTGAGTCAAGAAAACAGAAGCACACAACAGTAGGTTTTGTCATAATGACACAAAATCCACATAATGATCAAATATTCTATCTTAATAAATAGCACTAAAGCTTGGTCTTCAGAAGCTCCATCATGATTAGTCATGACTAATCATGGTTTCTTCATATTTTATATTAAGGGGCAAAGTTCAACCATAATGATTGTGACTTACAATTAATGATACGCTCTCAGAAGACAAATGACACTCCTGACGCCAGATTAGCATATAATTGATCTGTCTGACTTCCTCGCGTGTGTTCCTGAGTGGTACTAGAATGCGTTTGGCAGTAAGAAAGATATATTTGATAGGAAGACAATAAAAACTTAGAGCTGCATGAATACTGCAAGCAATTTTTTCAGGAATAGTTTACTTTTTTAAACAATTCATTTAGGCAGCCTAGGTGTGCTGGGTCAGACGTTTGAGAAAGTAAGCATGTGCAAAAAAACATATTTTCCATTTGCACATGTGAGCATTTATGCATTCATCAGACCATGAAACAGAAACAGTAACTGGTGACCAATCACAAGTAGCCAAGGTTTCAATCCTGTAAGGAGCTCTGACCTCTTCACCGATGTGGGAGTCTTTGCAGCACAAACAGTGAATAGTGAATACTCACTGAGAACTCTTGACGAGCCATCCAGAATTTGTTTGTAAATAGTCAAAAACTTATGTTAAATATTTTTGAGCCATAAAAATGTTTGAGGAAATCACGATGTGCTCACACATGTCCTAAACACAAGAGACTAAAGTCCCTAGATAAATCATGTGTGGAGAGTTATTTGCCATTCTGTAAGGAGGAGTACTAGAAGAGGAAGAGGAAGGTCTCTTTCTGTAGGTGGCTAGATGGATGCACAAAGAAGGGAAAATTCTCATTTCAAAATGTCATCCTAATCCAGACTAACATTCCCATCTTTCCTTGGAGTACTAATATTATACTGATAGTATATTAATAATAAGACCACCTCGTTCTTGTATAGTGCTTTTCATCTCTAGATCTCAAAGCACTTTTAAACAAACATCAGTCCTTGTGCTATCAAAAGATAGTCAAATGCCTTTTCATGAAGAGGCTTCCAAAGAGCACTCAATGCTGCTTGATCATTTCAGCTAGTTTATATTGGATTCTGATTATGAAGACAATTAAATAACGATCACTTCCTATTCAAATAAACTACAATATAAAACAATCTGCAGAACATCTCAATCAACAAAAATGTATTGTTTGGTGCATGGAGCTGTTTCTTCTGTTAGTTACATAAAAAATATGTAATAAATGCACAGTTCAAAATTAAAAAAAAATCTCCACTGGTGTCGGCTATGCCATTTCTCTATTTGAGAGAATGTTAATATGTATTTGTTGCTATTACATTACAGTCCACTATAATTATCGTGCTTGTTAAGGTTTATATGAAAACTTGATTTTAAAAGACTCTATTTTGAGCCTATGAAGATAGTATTTTAAAATGGTACAGTCTATATGAATTGCATTGAATATCTATATAAATACTCCACATTGTATTTTATTTTAATTTACAAATGTCTCTTATCCCTGCTTAACGAAGTGTGGATACAAGACATCAAATGGCCTTTTGAAGTCTAGCCTCCAATTTTTTTACTAAGTGGCTGATCCAAAGCCCACTGAAATCAGTGGGAGTCATTCCACAAGCTTCGGCTCAGGTACTAAAAGCTAAGAGGCAGACTTGTCACCTTTTGTTGTGTGAACGTAAATAGATTTGTAAAAATGTGGCTCATCTCTCTATGCCTTTTCAGAGCAGGTTAGGAACAGCACTATGTCAGTAATAAAGTCCATCTCCTATTGAAATTACCACCAAATAGGATTGTGTTGGAAATATTGTCTCTTACTATATTGTGTCACTTAGAACTTTTTTTTCACATCTTATGTCGCTTCGTGGCCACTTGCTGTCAGGTAGTGTATAATTCTGCAGGGAGTGAATAGATCATGTTAATATTATATGTAATGCCAAAAAAAGGATCCACCTCACTCTCCCAGAGGCTGTTTTGTCAATATAATAAAAAAGCTCCAGTTCATTCTTGATTAGGGAAATGATCTAATTATATCACAACTTGTTATCGGTAAGCATTGTTTGAGCTAGAACGGTGGTTGGCATCAAACAAAGTGATTTAAGAGAGAAATTTTTATGGAAATTGCCTTACAATATGCCCTTAATTATGTGCTTGTGTATGTTTATGATAATAACGGAAATAGCAAAGGAAAAGCTGTAATTTGATCTTATAAACAGGATGTTCTTATAATGGGTGGTCTTAAGTATAAAAGTGCTGACAGTTTGTTTATTCTGGCACACTGCAAAAATAAAATCATCTTCTCTGGCTAGTGTATTTAGTGCTCTGATAATATTTATTGCATTTTTTAATCCTTCAAAGGATGCAGAAATGAATGCCAATTTAACCAGTTTTGTAGTGGCATGCAGTATTGGAAATGTGACCATCCGGGACCTTCAAGATGCTGTCAAAATTACAATTAAACATACCCTATTCCAGGTAAGAAAAAACTGGTGTAACCAGAGGTAAAACATTTCAAATTGTGTCTGGCAGTGGTAGAATGAGTGGTAGAAAGATTATCATTGGTTTTGTTGGGTTTGGGGAAAGATTCCAGTAGAGAGGAAAAAATCACAGTTGTTAACAAACACACAAACAATCCAGTGTTTAATAATGATCTAAAATGTAGGTAATTCAACCTGTCCTGCTGCAGTTTCCATGCTGATAAGACTTAATACTTAATCAGATGGACTGATAATTTGTGTCAATATTTATTGTTCAAGGGAACTTCAGGTTGATGTGGATTCTTTGACCAAACATGGAGCATTTTATTAATTGTACCTCAAGGAATTTTGTTATTTCTTCGTTTTGTGCAAAGAAACAAAGAACCATTACAAAGTGACCAATATACATGAAGGGAAAGGAGAGCCCAGAAAAATCAGACTTTTGTCATGTTTTATTGATCAGTTTTTTAAAAAAATCCCCATATGGGTCTCATTCGGCTCTCAGTTATGCTGCTGTAAACCAAGAGAAACTCCACTGGAGGCGATGGAGTTGTAATATAATGACCACACTAGTGTCATACTCTTTAGGTGAGGAGAATTGGGACCATTGACCTCGGGGAAGGGAAAGAGGAAATAATATTTCATATTTCAGCTTAGACTAGCTGCTTGTTATGAAATCCACTCCAGGTCAGACTAGATGGCCTCTAAGTGGATTCGGTAAATTATTTCCTTCGATTTTTACCCATCATTGGATGTCAATTATATGGAGAGTCCCTTGGGAGACCCCAAAGGAAGCAAACAAGCAGAAGAACTTCTACTTAGGCCCTGACCTTGCAGAGACTTCATACATATGCTTGACTTCAATGAGATTACTTACAATGTGTAAAGTTAAGCATGTGTATAAATCTTTATAGGATCAGGGCCGGATTTAGGGCAGGACTGTCTTTTTAATATAGTGGGGCCCTGATTTGTAGACACTACCACAGTCCAAATAACAATAATATTTCTTTTCAGTTTTTGTGTGAAAACCTAAGTAATGGAACTCCTGATATGTTTGTACATTTTAATCAAATTTATATTTTAATAGATAAAAATGTTCATTTGTATATATGTGTTTAGGAGGATCTTAATCCTACCTGCGTCTTCTGGGATATGAACAAAAACAGTAAGTTTAAAAATATTGCCAATTATTTTATGTGAGGAATAAAGATGTCTTGGTTTTTAAATCAATCACACACTTGACACCGGGGTAGACAGTGTTTACGGCACACAGAATCCATTTTAGTTGAATACAAAGATGCAGTTATGTAGGTTTTTTCCCCTTTCTTCTTTATCAGTACAAAATAGTAAATAGAAACTGGTGAAGCTATGGGATGCTATTGCTTTGCTGGCTAACACTTTTTGCTTGTGACAGCCAGTAATGGAAATCCACAAATAGAATTTTGCACCCAATTCGAATAAGCTTTGTGCCTGGACTGTATATCCACGGGCTTCAACATTGGATACCAAAGCTTCCAAAAGTGTCTGTATCTCAAAACAATCAGTTTTTGACTTTTTTTTCCCACTTGTACAAATCAAATAGTAACTAGTCAGGAGCATGGGCAGCCTTTTAATGATCCTTTCTCAAGACTGATCCGGAAAAGATGGGGTATATCTTCATTTTAAAACTATGGGAGCTAGCTAGCTGTGAGCTCGTATCACTAATCATGAGCCACAAGCTCCTCTTGGTTACAAGGCATGAAAGGGAGCAAATTACAATAACAATATGAAAAGAGGCTGAACATCCACTTCCCCAGTGACAATGGCCTGTATGTCAGCAGCTCAGGGCCTCCACAAAACTGGAGTGTGTTCAGAGTTGAGCACAGAGGCCCTTAGAAGACATACTACCTTACTGAAGAGTGAAAAAAATCTGCTAATGCAATGACAAAAAATAATGCTTCCTTTGACTGTTGGGACACTTTAGTAACTTTTGTATCCTGCTGCTGCCTCTTCCTCCAGCTCCTCCTCCTCTAAAGAGCCAGCTTGGATAGGTTCATGGAACAGGAGTCTGTAAGAATACAAGTTTTAGAGTGCTCCAAAACGGCTTGAGCCTGGATATCATTAACTAAGTATTCCATAGACCAGCTTCAGAAATAGAATATGGGTCATTATATTACAAAATTGACCTACCTTATAGGATCTGCTCAGGCTTTTGATATTTGGAAATGTACAGTAAGTAAAATGGTGCTAGAACCATCTCCAGGGAAAATATGTGGAGGACTGAGACCAGATCCTGTGAACGGGTAGCTTCACCACTACAGGAAACCTGCTTTGCCTTTACTATGCTTTTACTCTGACTGCTGGAAGCTCAGCTGATTGCTGCTGGCCAATTAAAATGTGGTATTTAATGCTTTCATGTCCCATCCTCTGGCTTGTTATCCCTTGTAAAAGATAAGCCCTTTACCTGGAAGGTCCTCCTGCTGCAGCCAGCTTCTTATATCTGTTTTCACCTCTCCACTACTGAGCACAGCTCTCCCTACCTTGAGACAGAAATAGAATGATAGGAAACCAGGAGTGGGAAACAGGTAAAAAGGTGTGTTTGAGAAAGGTCTTACAAGGGGAAGGTTTCCTGTTTGACATGGGGGTTGGGGGATGAAGAGTGAGATGCAGACAGAAGAGCTCAGGAGAATGGAGAAAGTTACAAATAGAGGCGAGAGAAACTGGACAAGGACCTAAGCTGGATATGGAATATGAAGGAACCAGAGGGGGGGGGGGGGGGGGGAGAAGGAGGAGTCTATGCCAGGTGATTGCTTAGATTCTCTTCTATCCACTGCAAACTATCTGCTTAATCTACCCCTGTGTAAAAGTATTTCATTGGCAAAAACTCTAGGAAATCAGATACTTCATTCTGCATTGATAAATATCATATTACTGGATTTGATGTATTCAGTGGAGTTTTTCTACTTGACAGTATACTGGATTTCATGTAGGGATTCTAGAAGGCTGCCAAAGAAATTGTGCAGAGGTTTCGTTTGCAGTTGTAAGTGTCTGTATTTCTTGATTTCTGTAGATGGTAATGGTGGCTGGAACACCACAGGCTGCATTGCACAAGCAGAATCAAACGAGAATGAGACAGTTTGCTTATGCAATCACCTCACACACTTTGGGGTGCTCATGGTAAGTGAACCTTCATTGTTTGCTGATTATGTGAAACTACAATGTAATGATTTTGTTGGGGGGCAGGAGAGCTGCAGAGGCATGGATGCAGAGCTGCAGTGTTACACAGGAACCTTCCCTAAAATAAAAATTCCCCCACAGCTAATCCTGAAAAGAACGTAGCACAAGGAGTCTTGTTCCTGGCTGAGTCCCAGGGGTGCTATCACAACACAAATAATGGGTAATAATATACTGTGGGCTGCAATATAACTCTGAGCTAGAGTGGTAGTGGTCAGACGTGGGTCCAAAAGAAGGCCATTATCCAGTGGAAGTAAACCAGATTCCAAACAGAGACCCTGCCAATGCTGAAGCAGGAAAAAAATGATATTTGAAGCAAATATGTTATTGATAAGATCCTGAAGACACTAGAGTCCCCAGAGCCATAATGCATTAAACACTAGGCAAAGGGAAGCCTTGTGGTCATTGCCACCCAACTGCCATCTCATTGCTGCTGAACCTCTGACATCAGCAGAGAGGCACTCCAAGAAATACTTAAAATGACAACCATCATTTGACTTTATGTATAAATTTATTCATCTCCAGTAAAAGGTGATCTGAGGGTCGAGTTAGTCAGCTGACGTCCTACGTAACCGTCACTGCTGTAATTCTTCTTAAGGGCTCAAGCCAACAAAAATTATTTGTGGTGTTTAGGGTCATGCGAGACCAGAATGCCTTTGATGAGACTCCAGAAGACAGATTTATACAAAGGAAATTGGGTGGGGGAGAAAAGCAATGTGCAACACCCAGCCAGAAAATAGTCCCTACCTCCTTGGCAGGGGGTTTCCGGGATGGCTCAAGGGAAGGAGAACCTGACGCTGAGAATTAATGGCTCTGTCTGCAGAGAGGCTGAGAAGATTGCAGAAGAGAGGGGAATTTACAGACTGTGATGGAAGCCAGTGTTATATAGAGACAGAGAGGGTTAGGGTGGAGAGCTGGAAACTGAAAAAGAGAAAGATGTAGGGTTGTGAGGGCAGATAAAGTAAGAGAAAATACTCTAGGATTAGAGAGAGGGTGAGAGAGAGAAATAAAACTCTGATGTAGAACAATAGATACAAAGAGAGAGAAAAGAGAGCGGATCCTAGTATTAGGAAGAGAGAAAGAAAGGGGAAAATATATGTCCTGCATTCAGGTAGAAATGCCACTGAAGAGGAAAAGTCAAGGCCAAAGAGCACAACAACAAAATCCCATCCTGCAACTCAACAGGTTGCAGATTTGAAGAGATTTATATTTATATTTTTAATGTCAAAAGATATAAATTAATCGATGTAGTTAGGAAAAAAATCTTTACTTGCTGTGTTCGGTAAATGGGCTTGATTCAGCCTTGTGCTGTACTAATCTCAAATCGGTATATTCCAGGATGCAACGCCTCTACTGGAAAAAAATCCATTCTTAGGGAACTTGTGGTGATGCAAAGCAATTGCCAATTCTGCTCTTCCAGGGGCCTGCAGCACAGCCTCCCAATTGGATGGCACTGGTGAGAAGAAGATATAGCCAGGATAACTGGAGGATGCACTGTTTCAGCACTCATTTCTCCCTGGCACCTTGAACAATACCCTCCATTACAGTCTCTTTTGCAGAATCCTCAAGGAAGGGCTTCATAGCAAACACGGTTTACCTTCCTGTGAGAGTGGTGTTGCCCCCAGAACTGTATATAGCCTTGCACCAGTGGGGTGAATCTAAATGTTTCTAAAAGAAAAAATACAAAAAGGGGGGAAGCTATGAAATGTATGCAGTCTTTTCGGAAAGTCTGATGGTTTTTCAAAATCCCCCATCTTCTCTGGGTTCCCACATCCTTAGCAACCTTACTCAATATTGCACTGTACTGCGGCTTTCTCTCTAACATTAACATTCCTTGGCTCCAGAAATATTCTTCCAGGGACGATGTTTGCTACTCGTGCAGGTACATGTGTTTTGATTTAACCAGTTTAACTAGGATATTTTAAAAAGAAAAATTATAAATATTTGAAATACCAAGAGATAAAATGAGGGGAAACAGGAAAATCTTTTCCTTGCAGATGATTTAAAGCACCAGGGAGCCATATATTTTAAAATTTGGCTTCGCTTAGCCTCATAATATAGTTGCTTTGTTCACATCTTGCTTGAATTTAAATAGGAAAAATGTCATAAGGCTTTTTGTCCTTTTGCAGACTAATTATATTCTAGCTTCTCATGCTTATAGGGAAAAATGAGCATTATTTTGGATATGTTCAATGAGTCCCTTCTCCTAGTCTGAATGTTTTTGTTGCATTAAGAAGTGAGAAGGAAGTCTTCTGAATTTTGGCTGTGTTCCAATGGAAGATTTTTACATACTTTTTACATGCTTTTTCTGTTTTAATAATCCTGCTTGAATTTCCACACAGATATTTAGTTACTTTCACAGGATGTCCTCTGAATTTAAATAAACAGTCTTACAAGTGTCTGACACAGACACACAGGAATTGACAACTGCATGCAAGTCTTGTATTTCCCTTGTGAAGAATGGCGTATTTTTAGAGTTTAAAACCCATTTGCTAGCTATTTTTGTAAAGGGCCTATCAAAGAATAGTCTCCATTAAATGTGAGCATTTGCTAACAGTTGCATCACAGAGATGCAGTAGTGTTTCTTATACTCAGGCCTGGTCTACACTTGAAAATTAAGTCAGTTTAACTACTTCCGTCAGCGGTTTGAAAAATTCAGACCCCTGAGCAATGCAGTTATGCTAACCTAAGCCCCTGTGGAGACAGCTCTAGGCCAATGGAGGAATTTTTCTGTCAACCCAGAAAAGAAGGGTTGACATTTAATTTTCAATTTTTGTGTTGAAATTTTGGTTTGAAAGTAAAATATTTGTTCCATGGATGCCTACACATTTAATACAATTTCTTAGGAGATTCATATTGTTATGAAAATTCTTTGATTTATCTATTCTCCAGCATGGTGTCAATTTGAATATAAATACATTTACAGTTATATTTCCTGCAGCAGATTCAATTTAAACACATTCAGTGTAAAAGAGAGGTGCATATGGGCCTCTGAACATAAAGGGGTTGAGAGGATGAGAAAATTGCAAATGATTGATTTTTCTACAAAAGGCTATTTGAATTCTGGGTGATGTCGTATAATGAACAGCAGAGATCTATGTGTAGGGCCCTACCAATTTCACAGCTGTGAAAAACATGTCATGGACTGTGAAATAAGTCCTTCCCCATGAAATCTGATCTCCTGCTGGCTGCTGGAAGTGCCCCAGCCAGGAGGCTCTTAGCTGCAAGTCCCATCTGGGCTGGGGAGGGACAGGACTTGACCTTCCCCTGCATGGCCACTCTCACTCTCAGGGGGAGCCCAGCACCAGAGGTTCCTGCAGCTGGAGACTTGTGTAGGTGGGTCCGATCTCCCCCTGCTCCTTGAAGTGTCCCAGCCAGGTGACCTCTAGCTGCAAGTCCCTGGGGAGGAGCAGGACTTGTCCTTCCCTTGCATGGAAGCTTGGGGGGGGAGGGGGGAGATCAGACCCGCTTCCGAGTACCTTTTGGGTTGGGTCCCCACAGTTACAACACTGTGAAATTTCAGATGTAAACAGCTTAAAAAGTGAAATTGACTAATTTTAAAACCCTCCGGCTATGAAATTGATCAAAATGGACTGTGAATTTGGTAGGACCCTACCTACGTGTATCTGCTGATTCCAGCTGTAACAGTACTTCAAGTAATGGTTCCTATGGCATTCCACTGAGGGTTACGCATGCCCACCATGCACCCGGAGTCAGAAAATTTGAAAAGTAGAGTCTGTTGGTCCATTCATGTGCCTGGCTCACCTTATGTTTCTGTCCGAGGTGATAAAGGACAGGGTGGACAGGGTGGACTGACCGCATCTCCAGTTCCTTCTCACCACTGCATGGTCCTGGTTGGAATTTCCAGTGTCCTCGTCTCTGACAATCTTTCAAATAAGGATAGTTGTATGTAGTTTACCAGACTATAGTAGTTTTACCAGTTTTATTGTAGTTTTTATTAGTCAATTCTTTTAGTACTTTGTTTAGATAGACTTTGGCGGATTTTCAACCCCCTACCCCATGTGCGGGTACCGGACTATGCCCAGCCTATGTCTAGGCTTCAAACGCTGCACCTTCTGCCTACACTCCTTCTTGATCAGTGACAGCCAACAGCATTGCCTTTCCTGCCTGGGGGAAGCTCACACTGCATCCAGGGACAGTATTTGCTAGTCCTTCCCCAGCCACACCTGAGAAGGCCGGGCTCTTCGCCTCCAGCAGCACATCACGGAGCTCGCCATGAGACTGTGCTCAGAACCAGGCCAGGGAACTCCCCCAGTACCTCGGCCTTACTCAGCGAGGAGTGCACCTCCAGGCACCATGTCTAAATCCGGTGCCGGAGGTACCACCCCCATGGCGGGGCCTAGTCAGGAGGTAAGGAAGCACAACCATGAGCATGGGACTAGGTCTTTCTCCAAATCAAAGATGATGGATGCTCTTTCCACGAGTTCGAGGCATGGGGACAGAGCACAACCTAAGTCCCATAGACATGAGAAAAAGACCCACAAGCAATGCATCTAGCAGTTCCGATCACCAATCCATCAGTACCACCAGCACCAGCACCCCACAAGATTCCAGGAAAGCCCACATCGCCGGCACTGATTGCCTTCAATTCTTTGAAAGTACACCTGGTGGCGATTAGCACATTCCACCCTCCAGTGGAAGGTTTCCCTATCTTCACACACCCACTAACTGCCATCAGAACCTTCTTGCCAACTGATAGCTCCTCAATGGGACCTGAATTTTGTTCTCTCTATGCTAATGAAGACTCCCTTTCAACCTTTAGCATCATGCTCTATGTCCCTCCTTTCCATGAAAGTTGCCTTCCTTGTTGCTACCACTTCCGTGAGAAGAGTTGGCTAAGTCGGTGCTATGATCTCAGACCCACCTTTCATGGTTTTCCACAGAGATGAAGTCTCTCTACAACTACACCCCAAGTTCTTACCAAAGGTGGTTTCTCAATTTCACATACATGAAGCCATTCGCTTACCTGTTTTCTTTCTGAAATGACATGCATCTGCAGAGGAATGTCAACTCCATTCCCTCCATGTTCGACAAGCTCTGTACTGCAGAGAATTAAACCAATCAGGAAGTCCTGTAGACTCTTTATTGCAATAGCAGAGAGAATCAAGGGACAGGCCATCTCCACCCAGAGAATCTCCAAATGGATTTGAGGATGTATCAGACTCTTCTACTAGCAGTCTGGTCTACCTCCCCCTACAGGGGTACAAGCTCACTCCACAAGGGCTCAGGCTTTGACCTCAGTCTCCCTTCAGAAAGTGCCGCTCATTGACATATGTAGAGCGGCCATGTGGAGTTTTCTACAGATCTTTGCTATGCAATAATCAACAGTGGATTCCTCCTTTGGTATGGCGGTCCTTCATACTACTGTTCCATCCTCATCCTCACACCCTCTTCCCCCATAGGTACTGCTTGTTCATCACTGTCAGTGGAATACAATAGGGATCATTACTCAAAGAAGAAGAGGCGGTTACTTACATGTAACTTGAGGATCTTCGAGATGTGTGGTCCTTAGCTGTATTCCACATCCCACCCTCCTTCTCCTCTCCTATGGATCTGCTGGATTCATGGTGGAGAAGGAACTAGAAATGCGGTTGGTCCGCCCCACTCTTCATCGCCTGGGACAGGAGCACTAGGCAAGCCAGGGCATATGTGTGGACCAACGGGCACTACTTTTCAAATTCTCCAACTCCAGGCGCATGGTGCACATGCATATCCCTCAATGGAATACAGCTAGGGACCACACATCTTGAAGAACCTCCAGTTACAGGTAAGTAACTTCCTCTAATGGCACAATGTTTTCCACTGATCCCAGCTGTAACAATACTTATGGCACAATGTTTTCAAGGGATGCGGGAAGGAAGTCAGATGTGTGACAACTATATAATAAATATCCAGTAAACTCAACCTCTAGCATTGGGATTATATAGATATTGCCTAAATGTTCTTGAATTTTTGTTTGACTTTGCACCAACAAACAGTGTCATGCTCATAAAAAAGGAGTTTGCTGCAACTTAAGCCTCCTCCTCTTCTCTCATGTAGGACCTCCAGGGAACTGCTTCACAAATAGATCCACAAAATAACAAAGTCCTCACCTTTATCACCTACATTGGTTGTGGGATATCTGCCATATTTTCAGCTGCAACTCTTCTGACATATATTGCTTTTGAGTAAGTATTTGTGCTGTCAAAAACAATTCAAAACAAATATTTTGTTTGTAATAAATAAACAAGCTAACCAGAGGCCAGGATATTTTGTTTGATTGGGTTGGGATGTCCATGTGTCTCACAAAAAGTGGCTGAACACCACTGTGCTCCACTGTTAGACATGGAATGTTTCTTACAAAGAGGCCCAAGCCCAGATTCTCTCTTCCTAGTCTGGCCACTTTGTGTTGCTCAGGCTGGGCAAAGTAGCGGAGTCTTGGTCCCAAATAATCTTCTTGAGGGGCATAAGGTGTCCTTTTATATATTTTAAAAATCTACCAACATGTTGCTCAGTCTTTTTTTCAAACTCCCTATTTAGGCCTCATAGTTCCTAAATATAACAGGAAAAATCCAGCCCTTTCAGGCTGGAGACAGTAGGGAAGGGAAGTGAAATGAAGATATGCCATCTATACAACAATTCTGAAAACATCCTACGGAAATGGCAGAATGGCTCAGGGATAACTGTAAATTGTAAATTGGTAACCACAGCTGCTATAAATACCTCAGTACATTTTGGCTACTTAACATATGCCTCTGTTTTTGTCTCTCTAGGAAGTTACGAAGAGATTACCCCTCCAAAATCTTAATGAACTTGAGCACAGCCCTGCTCTTTCTCAACCTGGTCTTCCTGCTTGATGGTTGGATTGCATCATTCAACATCGAAGGCCTCTGCATAGCTGTTGCAGCCCTTTTGCACTTTTTCCTTCTGGCCACCTTTACGTGGATGGGACTGGAAGCAGTCCACATGTACATTGCTCTAGTAAAAGTGTTCAACACCTACATACGGCGATACATACTGAAATTTTGCATTATTGGCTGGGGTATGTGTGAGAAGATTTATTTCTTAGATAGTGTAGATTTTTAAATGATGTATTATTATGCCTTCCAGCAGTGCCAAGAGGCCCCAAGTGAGGTTATAACCCCATTGTGCTAGGCACTCGATAAACATTAGAGCTGAGTTAATAATTGATTTTTTTGGTTCGGGGCAAAACTGAAAAATGCAGGAGGAAAAAATTTCAGGTTGAACAAAATGTTTAAGCCAAAGTGAAATGAAATTTTTCCAGTTTTTTTTTTTTATGTTTTGTACTCTTTTGTTTGTTTTAGTAAACTTCACTAAATTGTTAAACGAAATGTCGAAAGGAATCAAAACAAGATTTACTGAGCCTCTGTCCAATGCCTCAACCACAAGTAAAATGTATTACTGAAAAAATAACTAATATTCATGAAAGAAGGCTTTTCATTTTTTTCTATAGGAGGGCCCTTTGGCTTCTGCCAGACGTGCTGCCTGAATGCATCTGTTGTGTTCAAAATAATACAGAGCAACACAAAACCATTAGCCTCATGAACAGAGTGGTGATCACAGTCCAGTTCCTAGTTGGCAAGTTCCATATAGTAAAAATAACCCTCATGACTGGCACCCTTACTGACAGTTTCAGCAGAGAGAACAAGGATTGAATGGTCAGTGAAACTGACCCTTAGGAGTAATTTCTCCAACACAGGGATGAGACACATAAATATCATAGTATGAGAGTCTTACACTGATGCTGCTTGTGCTGTATCTCTGTGGACAGAGGGCTTCAATATAGCTGTCAGTCCAGCACCTTTCTCAAGCACTACATTTGCTTTATATTATATAGAAAAAAAGTATATGGAACTTCTGTTTATGTAGGGGTTTAGATAGAGGATGTAAGAGAATATAGAGTTTTGTAAAAATACAAACTGCACAGCTTTACATTGTAGCTGAAGGAATAAAAGATATACAAGCTCTTTTTCTATACAAGTATAGATGGCCTGGGAGCCAGGAACAGTGAGTTCTCCAGCTCTCCATGAACTTCTTATATGACCTTAGGCAAGTCATTTAAGCCAACGTTTTCAAACACGAGTGCCTACAGTTAGGCATCTAAATCCATATTTAGGTACCTAAATAAGTGTCCTGATTTGGGTGTTTGGCCCTTCTGAAAAATCACTGCAACCTGATCATTAGAGTCTCAACCTTTCCGTGCTTCCAGCAACACTTTCAAACCCAGGAGTCTAATGTTACGCATCTAAATAAAAGAGGGCCAGTTTTTAAAGGGATTGTGCACTTGTAGCTCCCACTGATTTCAATAGAACTTGTTAGTGCTCAGCACCTGTAAAAATCAGACTGCTTTAATTCACATGCCTATATATGGATTTGGGAGCCTAACTTTAAGTAACCAGGGTTGAACATTTTTACTTTACTTTCCCCATGTGTAATAATAATATTTATCCCTTAATTTGTTAATGCTTGTAAAGCACTTTGAGATCCTTAGATGGAGATTTGACATTTATATAATTTGTGAGAAATCATTTATTTCATGCTGTTTCTTCCATGCTGTGGTATGTCATGGACAGATCTAGAGTTATATGGCTACCTCAAGATACTCTATGCTATAGCAAACATTTTCAGCTCTTTTGATCATCAGTAATGCAGTGTTGTCTGGAAGTTTCAGATGCTTTGGGTTTTGAAAACAAAAATACAATAGCTTTCTCTTGTATTACAGGTTTACCTGTGCTAGTGGTAGCAATTGTATTAGCAAGCACAAATACAAAGGCAAGTCGTATCTATGGCAAAGTTGTATATGGCAGAGATGCTAACGGGCAAGGAGGAGATGATTTGTAAGTAATTTAAAAAAAATCTGTTACAGTTCTGTGTTTGCATTTTGCAAAGGATTTGGGAGTGGCCAAACTGGCACTCATTAATTGTCACATAAAGTTTGTAGATAAAGAAGATATCTTCTAAATCAGGGGTGGGCAAACTACAGCACGGGGGGGCCGCATCTGGCCCTTCAGACATTTTAATGCGGCCCTCGAGCTCCCACCAGGGAGCAGGGTCCGGGGCTTGCCCCGCTCTGGTGCTTCAGCCAAGGAGCAGGGTCGGGGGCTTGCCCCTCTCTGCACATTCTGTGGCTCCGTGCAGCTCCTGGAAGCAGCGGCATGTCCCCCCTCTGGCTCCTACACAGGGGCAGCCAGGGGGCTCCACACGCTGCCCCTGCCCCAAGCACCACCTCCACAGCTCCCATTGGCTGGGAACTGCGGCCAATGGGAGCTGCCTGGCCGCGCCTCCACGTAGGAGCCGGAGGAGGGACATGCCGCTGCTTCCAGGAACTGCTTGAGGTAAGCGCCAACCAGAGCCTGATCCCCTCCTGCGTCCCAGCCCCCTGCCCCAGCCCTGATCCCCCTCCCACACTCCAAACCCCTCAGTCCCAGCCCAGAGCACCCTTCTGCACCCCCAACCCCTCATCCCCAGCCCCACCCCAGAGCCCACACCCCCAGCTGGAGCCGCACCCCAACCCCCTACCCCAGCCCAGAGCCCCCTCCCGCACCCCGAACTCCTCATTTCTGGCTCCACCCTAGAGCCCGCACCCTCAGCCAGAACCCTCACCCCTTTCCACACCCCACACCCCAATTTTGAGAGCATTCATGGCCCGCCATACAATTTCCATACCCAGATGTGGCCCTCGGGCCAAAAAGTTTACCCACCTCTGTTCTAAATTGTTTGCTTCTGAAGCCTTCTAAAAGCTATGAGAAAATCAGAAGAAATCCTACGTTACCAAAAGCCATGTAAAAAATATCCCTATGCTGCTGAAAGTGAATAACTCATAGCTTAAAAACATAATAACAATACTGTGTTTGGTTTTGTCTTAAATTTTTCACTTTTTGATGGAAACGAAAGATTGTTTAGGGGGGAAGGGAGGAAGACGTTGCTTAACAATCATGTTTCCTTTGTAAATGAAAGGCCTTTTCACAATGTAAGCCACTTAGCACTTCTGTCTTCCACATTTTTATGTAGACATCCCAAACAATCTCAGAGAAGCTTATTTTCTCACTGACTGTATCTTATCATATTATCAATGTCTTGCATGATAAATCAGCACATTGAAAAAAAATGCCATTATATCTTCTCATTAAAACTTCATGTTGAACATTCCAGTTCTCTCAGGCAGCCATTTGCAGCTAAAAGAATGAGCGACATAGGTGCAACTGATCCCTGGCCTAGTGCCTGTGATCATGATTGTCTAGTGGCTAGCCCCAAAGATCACCCAGCCTGCTACTTTCTTAAGCTCAAGTAGTAGAGAGCTGAGTATTTACGCTGGCGGTCCCGGTTTCAGTACCATCTGAGAGCTGTGAGCATGTGTATGCTGCCAATTTGTTACACCAATACACAATGTTCTATCTTGATCCTGAAGCCACTTCAGATTATGGTAGAGCATTGCATGGTGGGACTGTAGTTCCCACAGGCTACGTCTATATGGTAAACATGAATTTTATATACAGTAGGTATATCCCTCAGGTACCAGGCAAGATACCAGTGTGTTCCTTAGTTACTCACAGATGCCCCGGAGCTTCACCCTGCATAAAGAAATAAAATGGTCAAAGCTTTTGGTTGTTCCACAGGAGAAATCTTATCTGTACAGCAGTGGAGACAAATGTAGATTAGTTTTACATGTAATGATTTAAATAACTAAAGAGGAGCATAGTTATTAGTATCTAAGAATGACTTGTTTTTTGTTTTGTTCTTAAAAACAGCTGCTGGATCAAGGATAAGGTTGTCTTTTATGTGACTTGTGCTGGTTACTTTGGAATTATGTTTCTTATGAACATAGCCATGTTCGTGGTGGTGATGGTGCAGATCTGCGGGAGGAATGGGAAAAGAAGCAATCGGACCCTGCGGGAAGAGGTTCTGAGGAATCTTCGTAGCATGGTCAGCCTGACCTTCCTGTTGGGCATGACATGGGGTTTTGCCTTTTTTGCATGGGGCCCCTTACATCTCCCTTTCATGTACCTCTTCGCAATATTCAATTCATTGCAAGGTAAGATTAATTCCATTTCAGTAAACCAAGCAAGGATTCAGCTGCTGATGTTATGGAAGGGAGTGCTTCTAGTGATTTGACCAGGGGATTCGGAACCAGGTTTCTTGGGATCTGTCTTTGGTACTAATTCACTGCATAAACATGGAACACTTAATTCTATCTGTGCCTCACTCCCCATCTGTAAAACAAGAAGGCCTACCTCACATGGATGTTGTAAGGCTTAATTAATTAATGCTTGCAAAGTTCTCCAAGTCGACCAGCCCTGCTTTTGCTATTGCTCACAGTTGAAAGAAATGCCAATGATTACAGCATTCTGTTCAGGTCTCTTTCCTTTATTGAAGGTCTGGGGGTGTTATTTTTCCAGCATAATTTATCCTTCAGGTGTGGAAAATTGTAATCAAGTTATCGTACGTCATAAATTATAGAAATATTCCACTGATATTTAAAATAATTTAAATTCAAGCAAATTTGTGCATACACCACCCAGCATGAGAATCCCCTGCCCCACAAAAAAAATCAATAAGAATATCATTAATAGAGAGCATATCATCCCACCAACAAATAAATATAGAGATAAAAATAAATCTTTCCAAAGGTCAGCAAAATATCTTTCCTTCATGGAAAAGCACTTGACATTTGTTCTGTGTGGATTTCATTCTGTCTGCTGCTACAGATGAAACAAATTTACTGCTGTAAGAGATTTACTAAGCTTTCATGGGAAGAAAATAACATTGGTAAAATGTGAGTCAAAATGTCCAAAAGGTGTTTGAATCTGGTGTTTTAAATATTTTGCCTCCCAAGGAAATATTTGGTGTTATAAATATTTTTCCGCCCCAGATTCTGATATGATTTACTTCTGATTAAGGATAAAGAAGTATTTGCTGTAATGTATCAATGAGTAATACACAGGGTCTAGAGAGATTGGAAGCGTAGGGAAGAACATAAAATGAGATTGAAAAAAAGCAAGTTAAGGGTCTGATTCGGCAAGTGCTCTGTCACGCTGCCTTCAGCAGCGTTTTCTGTGCAATGGGCCTGCAGAACTGAGCCCTAGTTCAAAACCTCCGAGGAATCTTTTTCAGTGGGAGAGGCATACTTTAAAAGCAGTAATGTCAAAAGAAAAAAAAAGAAATGGGGAGGAAAAAATAAACCCAAGGAATGAAAGCAGATAGCAAATTAAACATGTGCTTGTAATGCAGTATGGTGGCAGAAAATGCCAGTGTTTTAACTCTGAGACTGTCTGTACAGAGGCATTACAACATGGGAGATGATAATCCTGTATAAAACACCAGCCTGTCTAGAACTAGAATATTACTTATATTTCTGGGTATCTCCACACTAGAAAGAGTTGATAAACTGAGGAAATTCAGAGAAGATTAACAAAAATCATTGAGGCTGGAGACATGCACCTAGGAGTAATGAGGTGAAACTGAGCAATGGAAAATTTAGGATATATATCAGGAAATATCTCCTAATCAGAAGATGCACTAGATTGTGGTGTAAGTCCCATTGTTGGAGTCATCTATGGTGCACAGGACAAACCATTAAAATACACTGAAAAGCACTTCCTGCAGATGGAGTAGGGGACGTCCATTAACTTGTGGGCTTTAGGGTACCATCAAAGGGATACATTAAGGCCCCAACTCAGCAGTGCACTTAAATCCAAGCTTAACTTCCAGTATGTGAGAAATCCTGTTGATTTCAGTGGGGCTACTCATGTGCTTAAACTAAAGCACATACTTTAAGTAATAGAAAGGGGCAAATCATGTATAAAGTGTTGTATTTGCATTTAGGCTCTGATGTAACATACTTTATGTACTAGAGCGTTGCACACGTCATGGATCTTATTTACATACTAGTGATTCCTTGCATCCCTCCATTCCATCCCACAAGCTCCCTGTGTGCCATCCTCCCATCCCCCTCCATTCCAGGGACTCCTTGCAACTTCCCCAGGCTTTTCCGGCTGGGGTTTGTGTGCAGCCCTTCTCCCCTCCCTAATACCAGGGTCCCCAATTCCCCACACCCATGACAGGAACTCTGTGTTTGCCCCTATTCCCTCCTCCCCTCATAGCAGGGTCCCCTCAATCTCCCCCACACATCAGGGTTCTTTGTGCCCCCTATTCCTCCCCCCATATTAGGGTCCCCCATTCTCCCTCCCCATGCCAGGGGCTGTGTGCACACTCCTATTTCTCCCTAGCCCCTCCTCCCAACAGCCCCCCAGTTGTTTATTTTTCTCTCACTGCGTGATAAGTCATGCAGGGAGTAAACATGTCAAACTTTGTTGTGAGGAGGGGCAGAGATGAGATGGGAAATTGTTATTCTAGAAGGAGTTAATGGGTGCCATCAACCAGTTATTTGATCTATAGACAACTGCAAAGGTGATTGCAACTGTGGCTGTGCTAATCAAATTCAGAGGCTCTCTGTATCCTCCATACACGTGCGCACACACACACACACACACACACACTTACTGCAGAAAACTGAAAAGGGAAAAACAAGGTTCTGCCAACTGATGCCTAGAACTTTCCTTGTAGGCAGTGTAGCTGTAGCTGTGAGAGTCCCAGGATCTTAGAGAGATACGGTGCGTGAGGTAATTCTCTCTCTCGCCAACAGAAATTGGTCCAGTAAAAGATACCCTCTCCCACCTTGTCTCTTGATCTTTCCTTCACATTTTGGAATTCATCAGATGCAGCATCCAAAAGTTACTGTTTTACATAAAGAAAGACAATTAGAAATGCCATCACTCCCTTTGTAAGGCCTTCACAAGCTCAGTAGTTAGAATTTTAATTGGTTTTGTACTTCCTGAATTTTAGTTCTCACAATTTTTTTTGTCAACTATCAAATAATTCACAAACAACATTTTTCATTATTCAACCAACACCACAAGGTAGCAAAGCAAGCAGGTTGCAGCCCCCACTGACCTCAGTTTGGGCAATGTTTTAAAGTAGAGACCCAGGTCCATGCTCAATTGTACATGCCAAAGTACACCAGTGCCCAGATACTGAGATCTTTGCTAGCAAAGTTTTTTTTTTTTTTTTATGATTCAGAACAATATTTTCCAAACCCTGCACTGTCTTGTTGTTCCGCCCTCTAAGACCCAGTAGCCATAAGTACACGGAGTTAAGCATAATTAGGAAACGGAAGAATCTCCAAAGAACACCAGTTAAGCATTTAGGCCCACAACAGACCTCACTTAAATCATTTTTCAGATATAATCGTTTAGGGATCTGGCATTAGAATTTTGCCCTGAGGTTCAGCCTTGGCTCTGCCTCCGTTAATGAGAGTGAAGCAAGCACATGCCAAACCAGAGAGAGATGGAAGATTCCACAACTAACGCCTACCTGTGAAGGGCCAGGATCATGTTATAATTCCTATTTCTGCTTTCAAAATTAGCACTGGAGTATCTCTGTGGAACTATTACAGTTGTACTGTTAACCCAAATTACAAGATTCTTACCAACACAGGACTGCATTCTGAAAATTGGAGGCTGTAGATCTGCATGCAAAAAAATTCTGCTTACAAGTGTGTGCATCTGCATATGTGGGCACATTTACAGCAAGTGTATGCACAAACCAGGCAGAAATGGGTAGTTGGGCCACCTCCATAGTAATTTATAAATGTATTTTCCCCATTTTCACACTCATTTGCAGTAAATATTTATGCAAATAGTGATGATCTTTTTTGTGCACTTTATTGGTGCAGAGACTTCCAGTATTTAAAAAATTGGCCCTGTAGATCTGGAACACTAGGAGTTAAACAGGAAAAATCTCCCTCTATACTTGGCTTTGGGGGTCTTGATCTTGTCGTATTTATGAGTGCAAAATGCTCATTCAAGTCAATGAAAGTCATGGTTGTGTAAAATCTAGAGGATGGGTAAGCACTCAGTGATTCAAGCACCTGTTACCTTGTACACCTCAGTGATGCAGGTTGATGACGAGGACCAGTTTATAGTGGTTTTCAGAATGTTTACAACATTAAGATTTTATACAAATAAAATTTTGATTTATCCATTTATTTGCATTGCTCGCAGGTTTATTTATATTTGTATTCCACTGTGCTATGAAAGAGAATGTGCAGAAACAATGGAGGAGGCATCTCTGCTGTGGCAGATTCCGATTGGCAGACAACTCAGGTAAAAAAAAGATGCACGCCCATTTCATGGCTCCATTTCTGAGATGCAGAAGTAGACTGGAAAAGGCCAGGTGCACAGCTTGAGTCTCTTGGATTTAACACAATTTAGGCCACAGATGTGGAAAGAGTAAGGAATATGATTATTAATAGCCTATGACTGTAATAATGATTGCCTGGGGACTCTTTAGAGAGTGCTCCATAAAAAAGTCTCCAGTCCTCACTTTACCAGTTGGCTTCACTGGAAAACTTAAATTTTGTAATGCTGTGAGCATGGCTTTGGAAGTCCCTTTTGTTTTACAGCAACAGTGATTCACTGTTTAAATAAGGATTCAGAAGGTCAAATCCTGGCCCCTTTTCCTTATGTATGAGGGGCTTGTGCCAGACCAAGTGGTCCTATGGGCTATCAGACTAATGTGGAGGGGATATTGGAGGTGCTTTACAAGAGCCATATGTTGAACTGATGAGGTGGGGATCTTTCAACCCCACATGTATCCTGTGTGCATCCGAGCTCTTTCCCCCCAATATTGTAGCAATAGAAACCAGAGTAGCCAGAAGAGATTTACTGGGACAGAATGAAAGAGGCTTGAGCACACCCAGAAATTGATGTCCCTTCCTACAAACAGGATCTCAAAGTGGCAGGGAATGTGAGGTCCCTTTGTGGGAACTCGCTACTGCTGCTCCCCATAGCAAACAACTATTGCTCTGGGCTTTCCGCAGGCACAACAGCCACTTCCCAATGTGTTGATAATATCGGCCCAACTCCACGGCTGGTGTAAATCAGCATTGCTCTATTGAAGTCACATTGACATGCCATAGTTTGATATACTCTCAGAAATATTATTTTTTCTTTGTAAACCATAAATCCACTGTCTGACCTAAAGATTTGAAGTGAGTTGCAGCAATGTGGATGCTTACCATCTGATACTTACTCTCAAACCAAGGGTCAGAGCATTGGCTGGTGTAAATTGGCATTGTGTGTGACTGCATGGCCATGGGCAACTTAGTGTACTGCCATTTTGTCCTAATTACTTTAATGCCAGCAGGTGAGGCATTCTCACTGTAAGCTGTGATGCATCTTATATTGTCATTTCATATTAAGAAATCCTGACTCATGAAATCAAAGTTAAGACAAACTAGGAAAGATACATCAATTCTGATCAGGCATCCAGATTATTTCATGCATTCAGTTTCCAACATGCATGCTGTAAATCATGAACTGGCAGCTGCAGATGGACCAAATTATTTCCAGATTTTTACACTGCTGTTGGCAGCCTTTGGGGAGGATAGCAATAAAAGTTTGAAGCATTCAAGGACTTCAGTGGTGGTACTTTATGTGGCATAATTACTTCTTATACTTACCAACTCGTCACTGCTGGCTGGTTTGCTAGGGAGGGTCAGCATGACACCATTAGCAGCTGGAAGAGTAGAGTATAAATCAAATAAGATTTTAAAACATGATCAGATTATAATTAATTTTAGAACATGATCTGATCAAAAATCTGCATGTTGTCATGGTTAGCACAAACATAGTAAAATTCACCCTGGTGCAAAGAGTCAAGATAAAATCCTGCTGCTTACAGAAACCAAACCAACCATTAAAGGGTTAAGTGGTACATAGGTCTTTGCTTGGGCCCCTCTGCATGTGGATTACTTTTCTCCCAGAAGAATAAATTATAATAGTAAGAACAACAAAAGGAACAAGGACTTGAAACTAACCTTACATGCAGGTATGTGTTGCAATGTGTTTTGTAAAATTAGCTGTTAAATTTACTCCTGTATGTACTAATTTTGAAACACACATTGTGAGGTTCGGAATGTCAATATTCTAACAACATTTAATTGTGAAGTAACTTTTTGTCCTAATTTGGGGGAGGGGGGTATGCCTGGGGGGGGAGGGGATTGTTTCTTTCAATTGTCAGAAAAGCTTAGTTTAACAATGCAAATTAGATCATTTAAAGTTATTCCATTCAAATATATATTATTATTATATCAATGTGTTAGGTACTGTACACATATATAGGAGAACCCAGAATCCAAATTAATCAGTACAAAGCAGCCTAGATCTAGCAGATCCAGCCTCTTTATGTTTCCTCTTTAGTAGGGGAATCCCTGAATGGAGTAGCCAGAGTAATAGTGCCCACACACCCCTTCTCCTGGGTTCCTCAGCACAGAGGGTATGGCCAGGGCAACCTCAGACCCCAACAATCTCTTGCTGCTGGAATGTCTAGCTGGGTGTAAATTAGAATCCAGCCACCCAGATCCAGAACTGCAAGAGTGCAAAGGTGGCTAAAAGTCAACCTTGGTTCTTCCCGCTCCACTCTTGATGAACCTGCCCCACAGTCCTTGCTCTACAGAATTCATAGACTAAGATTTAAAATTATGGAGGCTGCTGGTTGTCTATGCTTGTGAACCGCATTTCTTTGCATTGTTCTTTTTAATCATAGAAAAAGAGTAGGGACCTGATTGTTTATTCTTGGTGCACCCAAAACTGGCACTACAGGGCCCCAATCCCTTACTGGGGTCTCTTGGCATTACCAGAATACAAATAAATAACAGTAGTTGTTAATTTTATAAGAAGTTTGGCAGTGCCATTTTAACTATCCCACCAACAGAGGGACCGACTCCATCGGTGCTCCAGCAAAAAAATAGTGGGTGCTCAGCACCCACCAGCAGCCCCCCCATCAGCTCCTCCCTCTCCTCCCAGTGCCTCCCACCTGCCGCAATCAGCTGTTCAGGGGCATGGAGAGAGGGGGGGAGAGGGGGACAAGCAAGGGCGGGGCATGCTCTGGGGTGGGGGGCGAGAGTGGGAAGAGGCGGGGTGGGAGCTTGGGGAAAGGGGTGGAGTGGGGGAGGGGCCTGGGGCAGATCAGGGGTTGAGCATCTTCCAGCAACTCAGAAATATGTCACCTCTGACCATCAATCAGTTTTAACCCTAACTAGAAAGTGGAAACATCAACTACTGTTCTTTAATGTCATCCTTAATAACAAAGTAAAGCATCTTGAAATAGTCCTGCTTTCTAAAGAACAAAAGATGCCACCAGACAAGAACTAGAGCAGACCACTTTGTTATAAGTAATGTAAAAAGTGCTTCTGATGCTTGGAAATTAAATAATTGAGAGAAGCAGGAGTTTAGTGCTGATAGAAATGAATGATTTTAAAAAATGCCTATTCATTTTCAGACTGGAGCAAGACAGCAACTAATATTATAAAGAAAAGCTCAGATAATCTTGGGAAATCCTTGTCCTCCAGTTCTATTGGCTCCAACTCAACCTATTTGACATCCAAATCTAAATCCACTTCAAATACATACTTCAAAAGAAACAGCCATACAGGTGGGTCATTTCTAGTACATCAAAGAGATCTTTCTGGTATGGTGCTTCAAATTGTGAATGTTTACTTTGCATAATAGGTATGCCAGTGACTTGTGTTACCTTCATGCATAAAAGAAAAGTCAACTGAACATTTTTAAAAATGTTTTTTTGTTTAGTAAGGGCTGTCATGATGCAATATTCACCAACCATGATAAATATCTAATCTTGGACTTTTATTGTGATATAAAAAATATAGTTAATAAAAATACTTAGCTCTTATATAGCACTTTTACTGAAAGATTTAAAAGGTAGGTAGAGAGGTAATAGTAGCCCATGTTAGAGAAACTGAGGCACAGAGAGGCGATGCAACTTTCCCACAGTTACACAGCAGGCTAGAAGCAAAGTTGGGATAGAATCCATATCTTCTGATCCCCATTCCAGTCTGTTGTCCACTGGGCCAAGCTGCCTGCCATTTAACTGTACTACATTTACTGACAAAGGGACAAATGGAAGTTATTTGGAGGTTTGATAGTACTGTGTTAACAAAATATACATTGTTTTCCCCCTTGTACAAATAGCATACAGTTATTACATAGCTGTTCAGATGTCATGTGTGTAATGAAAAGGACCATCTATATCTCTATATTCCATTCACATAAAATAATTATGTACTTATTCTAGGAACATTGTAATGATACCCAAACGACGGAACAACAATGACCTGAAAGCTCATGTGCTCATATTTGTTTTGGATTATATTTCAGAGAAGCCTATAAAGCAAAGTGATTTTTCCATTGAACTTTCGTTAACCAGTGCCTCCATGGATAGCTTTCTGCATAAGACAAATGTTATCAAGAAATATTCCTCTAAAATGTAATGGAAATCAATGTTCACATATATTTAACCCAGTCTGTAAAAAAGGGAATCTGTTTGTTTGTTTCAAAAACAATCTGTTAGATTCACTCGTTGAAATTATCATCTCCTTTATGAATAATTTCAAAAATACAGACTTGGCTTAAATGAACTGACTAGAAGGAACTTTCAGACTTTTTATAATACTAAATACACTTCACAGAGTCACAAGACAGGTCCCATTTCTGATACTCCAGTCTCTTTTCATGTGTAGATCTCCTACTGACATCAGTTGAAGCTCTACACAAATATGGAGAACAAAGCATCAGAGTCAAGTTTCACTGTGTGATTTGGAGAGGAGAATTTTGCCCACAGTCTGAACAGGTGATGTGGCTTAGTACCAGGAATTACCTTCCTGCTTTTCCTTCTCCTTATCACATAGTTCATTCAGGTGGACTATAACTGGCTGGTTAGATCCAGTTATTCAAATGTTTATGTTGCCCCTTTAGCCTGAGCAGTTAGCCAGTATTCCGGGCCTTGCAGGATTGTTTCAATGAGGAGAAGTGAATAATATGAGTCAGATATTTAATTGGTGTAATCTTATTTGCTTACAAAGAATGTACACAAAGTCCTGTTTCCCTAAACACAGTGCAAACAAACAACAGAAAGAAATTCCCTTGATCAGAAATTCCCCAGTGTGCCTGTTCAGTGAACCAGGACTCCCAGAAGCCCTGTCCATCCATTTCCCCTCACGGCCCTGCTCACAACAGGCTTCCTGCTGACTTTGTGCCTCTAACACTCACAGTTTTCAGAACCAAATCCTAGCATCTGTGACTGCCACTGGCAAATCCATTAGCTCACACTGCTTAGCACTGACCAGCCATGCAGCCCATCATCTTCGGCAGATCCCCCCGCCCCATATTTCCAGCTGTCTTTACCATATAAAAGGGGTTTCCTCCCCACATCAGCTTTCATAGTGTTTGGTTTATTTCAGTAAGCGTGCTGCTATTATGACACTACAGCAATGCCAACTCAACAGATAGTACCTGGTCACATTCTCTGGTTTCCTGATGATCATAGTATAAATGTGTCAAATTTTATATGTTATAGAGTCATGTACATCTCTCTGTGGTTCAATCCACAGCAATTCAATCTCAGTTCAGTGCATAGTACTGTTGATATACAATTCCATTTATGCCAGTGACAACTGAGAAGTTATAAAACTGCTGTATAGGACTCTATCAACACTTCTTTTTTGTTGGATCACAGCAAGCCTGTGCTTAAAGATAAAAACACACTTAAAATTAAATACATACTTCAATGCTTTGGTAAATTAGGGCCTTTGTAGAACATTAGCAATTAGAACATGCCTGATCATGCGTTTTCACTACTTTTAGTGCTTCTGCAGTGCAGTCTTAAAAGAAAATGGATTAGTGCATTGGATTAATGCATTAGGAGAAATAAAAAAGGCCCCAGATAATAAAATGTAAGTAGAAAGAGGAAGAACAAAAATATATTAAAAAAAACAAACGGATTTCTTATACCTTCAAACAAACTGGGAGACTATCCTTTTGGAATAATGATCAGACCAAGTACTAAATATTTTTTAACCTTAAGCAAAATTCTCCGCTCAGAACCTTATTGCAGATCAAGACTCAACATTTTGCTCTTCCTACATGTGCATATTCCCCACTAACAGTAGTCGGAACCTCTGCGTGCAGGGAAATGAGACATCAGATGAGAGGTTCTGAAATGAACTGAGAATGTTGTCCATATAAGGGAACGTTTCTATAGATGTTTTTATTGCTCAAGCTAGTTTCTTATGCCCAAGTAACTACTTATGTGTTTTTATTGTGAGTTAACTACAATAGTCATGGAGTTTTATGTACTTTGCCACTGGAATCTGGGCTGCCAGACCTTGGTGATAGAAAAATCCTATTAAAAGGGGAGTTACAGCAACACAAACGTGCCACCACGACTATTTCCACAAAGGGCTGGCCATGAAGAAGGTGTGGCCAAAGATCCAAAGGATGAGCTGACTCAGCATATTTCCGTTGGATATCGGTGTAGCTGGAACTTAAAACAAGCTCGGTAGTGCTATTACCATATGCCCTTTCGAATAAAACTCCTCAAAGGCACAGCTATACTGTGTACACCTCATATTGCAATTGCCCCTCCATCACCCCTGGCCATGAATCAAACCCCTCGGGCCCAATTCAGAAAAGCATCCTCACTCAGGAAAACACTTAATCATATGCTTAAAGCTAAGCAACTGACTAAGTGCTTCCTGGATAGGGATGGACTTAATTACGAGTTTCAGGGCTCTCCTAAATTGGGTCATAGATAGTAATGCAATAATTTACTGGATATTATAGAAGCACCAAAATATTCGGCGTTCTTTTTAATATTATAGTGATTTCCTTTTCCTTTGACCATTTGAAATATACATTTTTATTTCACTTTTTCTACCTGTGACACACTAAAGTAATTTTGACTGGATCCAGTTTTTTCAGATATCTACATTCCTTCTCAAACAAGTTTTCATGGCATGAAAAAAAAATTCAGAAGTTATTTTTTATCCATTTGGTTCCGTTTTTTGCACAGCTAATCTACTCAAATTGGTATCTTGGCGACTCTATAACCATTTTTAGTATACAGTGTAATAGATGTATGTCTTGTAGCTGTTAACGTGGTTGTTGATCCCTGGAATTGACCCAGACATTCATATGTTTATGGTATAGATAATGTCTTCTAAGAGCATTTCCTCAGCAGAGGTGGAACAGTCCAGGTAAAGTGTGCATCATTTTTGTTGAATGCATGATTTCAGCAGGGTGGAGGGGGAATCACTTGCATGAAGTCCTAATTGACACAAAAAAGGACTATTGCTAATCAGAAATACTGCTTATTCCTCACTATTCATCATCTTGTTATTGATGCTGATTGGCTGTAATTCAAAGGGCAAATATGCTTCGAACTCTGGTTGTCTATGCACTGCATGGAGCATGAGGTATCTGACAACTCCCACCTGTTTATGCTCTCTGTATGTGTGTATATATATCTCCTCAATATATGTTCCATTCTATATGCATCCGAAGAAGTGGGCTGTAGTCCACGAAAGCTTATGCTCTAATAAATTTGTTAGTCTCTAAGGTGCCACAAGTACTCCTGTCCTTCTAGAAAACGTACAACGTTACAGTATTAATGCTCACCATGTGATTAAACATTAATTTAAAACAAAAAAAAGTGCATTTTGAAAGCAAAAAGACCAAAAAAAAAAAGCACCCTACTGTCAAAAGTGATGTGATGAATTGCTAGATATATCACGGTACATTTCTAGAAGGAATAAATGTATAAAAAGGTTATGCCAGGGCTCTACGAAATTGTCTTTTTATTTGGGCTTATAGCCATTATAGAATTCAATCTCCTAACTATTGGTTTTAAATTATCTTTCAATTACATCAAAATTAGATCTGAATGACGGATCGTATTTTTCAAATATGCCTAGAAACTTTGTTGTGTATTACTACTCAAGTTGAGAATTTGTTTAGTAGAACGGACAAAAAAAAACATTTTCATGAGTTTTCAGAATCATGTGGCACAGCTGTGATATGGGACTGACAGAAAGCAGTCACATGAAGCAATGAAAGATCATATATGCTGAAATACTAACTCCACAGCTATCAATGGCAAAACTCGCATTGACTTCAGTGGGCCAAGATTTCATCCATAGGGTCCGATCCAAAGCCTGTTTAATTCAACCAAAAGACTCCCATTGACTCCAGAGAGCTTTGGATATAGAGTACAAAAAAGTTTTGGAAAATGAGAGTTAGTTTTAATGATGCTGTGTGAATGTGTGTAATCATTTTTTGGGTACTGAAACAGTCTTTCCTAGGACACAAGAATTCATTTTAAACTCCTTTTAAACAAAATAAATAGAAAAACCTCATTCGCTAGTGAGTAAATGAAACTGAAGAACACACAGTACCCATCCATTTGCCGTAGTACAAGGAGATATTTGCTATAATGCATTAGCAATTTTCACCCGCTTTAAAGAAATATCATTCTTAAACTGCCTGTTCCTTTGTTCATAATGAAACTGTTTAGATTTTCCTCTATGCAATCCATTTCTCTTTTACATGCAATTCAAGTAGCATTTCATATTGCAAATCTTTATGAGAACTATAGCTTGATACCATCATTAAATCTTTTCTGAAACCTACATTTTCATTTTGTTTTCATTAGTAAGCGGTATATTTATTTTACATAAAACATATTCTGATATTAATATAATAAAATACACTGATTTAAATAAAATTACCTTTTACAGAAGAATTATCTGAAGGTGGTTTTACTATAAGCTATATCAAGCTGGTTGACTAAAGTGCCAGAGCATTGCTTCATGCAGCCATTCATCTTGCAATCACACTTTGTGTTGGGTCATATAAGACTTGGGATCGGAGAACTCATTAATACAGTCTAAAAAGGAGAGGTAATGATTGCTCACTACATGAGCTCTCCCTACTGGTCAGACTCAGAACTGAAATGCTGTTAGCCACACAAGTGGATGCTTGTCCTCTTTGTCTGAAGAAAAGTCCCATACTGGAGGCTATGTGAGTGAAGGCTACAGGGTTAAAGGTGGCAGCTGTGGAGATACTCAAGACCCTCTTTGAATAAGCCTTAGTCAGTATCAGGTGAAGTGGAGAACGATGATCCACACAGCAGAAACAAAATACTTTCTCCTTATAGCTGAGTACTTAGCTATACCTGGGTCCCCTGTGTAAAATTCCCTTCAAACCAACTTGGGTATATGGTGATAATAATGTATGGTGTGGTCATCAGAAGTGTTACTGACATCATCAGACACAGTGGGATGTAGATTTTTGAAAGTGAAAGGGGGGGAAGAGTGAACTGTCTTCTTTCTTTTTCTCTCCTGCGTCATGCTTGGTTTAGAGCATATGAAACATGAAAACATATGCGTTTTCCACATCTATTTAGTGCCACAAACCACAAACATAGCTCCTCAGCTCTCCTTGTATTCTCCATGTGCTAGAAAGTCAAACAAATGCAATTGTGATAATCAGGCCAGTTTTAAAATCTGCTCATCTATTTTTATTTGGAATCATCTGCTGCTTTCTGTGCTTGTTTTTGTTGTGTTATTTGATAACTGTTTAACTTTTATGATTCATATTATTAAATGCTTTTCACTAGCATTTTTCAGCGATTTCATTATTTGGTTCAGCGAGGCGCTATTTACCAAATGTTACCAAAGCAATGCTTGCATCACCCCCTCTCCTGTAATATTGTAATACCTAGACAACCTTTTTAATGTGAGAGTTCTGTAGCTGGAATCTTCAGCAGACAAACTAATGGATCCTACTGTGCCTTGATATAGTTGCAGCATAAGCAAAAGGGGTGATAGGGGAATAGATTCAGGAAAGGACTGAGCAGAGAGGCTAGGATTCCAGATATGTAGGTTAGAATATGTAGAATTTAGTCTATAGCATATAACTGAAAAGAACATAGAAGGTATAATGTCAAGCTATTTAATGGCTATATCAAAAAATCAGCAGGGCAATATAATTGAAAAAAATAAATTACCTACAGTAATGTAGAGGGGGATTGCCTGCAGGAGACAAATCTGGTAGATAATGAGCTTGTTTTAAAAGCCCTAATTTCCTGTTCCTGTTTCTTTTCCCCTTCCTAGACAATACTTTCGTTGACAAGGCCTCATCAAAATTTGCCCAAGTGGATGGAGAGCAGACACCAATCATCCCAGTCCATCAGGTTATTGACAAAGTCAAGGGGTACTGCAGTGCTCACTCAGACAACTTCTATAAAAATATCATGATGTCAGACACATTCAGCCATAGCACAAAGTTCTGATTGGGTTTCTGAACTTCTGAACCACAAGACAACATGCAGCCTGGAGATTCTAAACAATGGAGTACTTGGAGACTGAGTGGCGAGAATTATATTACCAGATTTAGTCATTTTTCCCATGGTATATTGTCGTCCTCTTAACAGCTTCTTCTCGAGAAAAGGTTTTTTCCCCATTAAGAGAGTCAGTCATTTTCTCGTACATAGTACTGATACTGACATTTTCCCACCATGAAATAAAGACTGTTTTCAAACATCAGCTGCATGCCAGCGAACAGGATACTGGGACAGCTAATTTAGGTGTGATCCTATGTATATATTTGCAAGACTGAAGAAGTTCCATAAGCCCATCTCTCAATAATGTCAGATCTGAATGGGAACAAGACTTGGGTCTTTTAGAGAAAACAGGGGAAGTATCCCACAGTACACACAAGCTCTTGGATACAGCTTTCTTAGTCGGTCTCGTCTTCATGAGAAATGTGAATTTTCCTTACTGTATTTGTTAAACTCTTGCTGTTTAGGTGGCCATTGCCTGCAGTGTTTTCCACAGGTGAGGAAAGCCTAACTCCAGTGTCAAAGGGTTATTTTGACCAAATGAATACGTAAATCTCCAGGGCTAACCACACAAAGAAAATTGGATCCAAATATTGCATACAGCAACTAGTCTATAAACTCTGGGACCACACTGTATCCGTGTGCACAGAAAAGCATTTATCACATACCTGCACACCAGGATTTGCTTGTGATAAGGGTGTGCAAGCTACTGATAACTCTCCCGTAAAATTTAAGCCCATATCTGTGTGTGTGGTTTCAGGTGGTGCAGCATCAGTAAAAAAGCTAATTCTAGACTTCGCACAAAGGCATAAGTTTCAATATTCATTGATGTACAAAAAGGGAACACCTCCCATTGTAACCACCACACTGGTATGGGTGAGCCCATGCTGATTGCTCATGTTGGTCAAGTGAAATGGGAGTCATTAGCATGTACATTCATAGGAAATATTACAAAGGACCCCACACTTCGTAAATCATATAGTGCTATAAGTTTATTAGTTAAAATACCTCACAGATCCCTTGTAAGCCCACATTAGCTTGTCCATTTTCTATATTGTGGCCATATTGCATGTACAGAGAACTTCTGCCACAGGACATTGCAATTTATGAAGGCTCTCAAGGTCACAGTACATTACACAATAGCATTCAGCATCTACATGTGGACTTGCATCATCCAGATCTTCAAGCTTTCACTGGCATCAGCTGATTAAACTAAATCTAGATCCGTACTGTTTGAGATGCAATGACCAAGCAACATAAACTGGGGTCTGTATCGTTGTGCTATGCACAGAAGTGTGTGCAGAAGTAAAAGAAGAACATAAAATACTTACTTTTCCAAGCCATGGCACCATATGGCCATTTCTAACACTGTTCTCAAAAGTGCACAGCTATTCTTGAAAATATGTAGAAACCCATGCCAAATTGTGAAACACCTGTAAATGCACATTTCATTTAAAATGTCAGTAATAGAGCTGGCCAGAAAATGGGATTTTTCCATGAAAAAAGAAGTGTTTCCAAAAAACACATTTTCCCAAAAAGGCCATTTTTCATCAAATTATTTTTACCTAAAAATTTCAATCAGTTTTGTTCATCACACTTCCACAAACCACTGGTCTGATGTCATACAGCTATTGATTAGATCTCAGTTAAGAAGCAATTAGATGTTCAGTAACAGGGTATTTGGATTTGTACCTTTATGGGCTCTTTGCATCCACTCATTTACAAAGATCATTTTATTCGGTGCCCCCACAAATGGAATATTATCCTTAACTACAAACACCTTGATCACTGCAGGGAAGAAGTATATTTTAATCACATTCAATCCTAAAACACTGTTCTGAAGTAAAGGTCCTACAAATAACCTGACCAAACCTTTTTCATATTAGCGCAAAATCCTTACATGCCTGTATATGCTAAATTCATCCCTATTGACTTCAAATGTAATTATCCTAGGGATGAATTTGGTCAAATACTTTTATCAAAGGAAAGAATTTAGGGAAAACTTATGTATGAGCATTTACAGAACTTGTATATTATCATCCCACCTGTCTACCTGCAGTAGATAATAGTGTTCAGATAGTAGCTTACTGTGAGATTTCTACCTGTCTAGGATGTTCTACAGTGACAAGATGGAAAAGAAAATACTTTCCAGACATTGAGGAATTAATGAAACACAATTGTTCAATAAAATATGAAGTAAAGAGTAAAAGAAGTATCCTGGCTGAAGCCTAGCTGTAACCTAACCAACAGCTTAATGTACAGTTGCCTATATTTTTGCTAAATTAAGAATTTGCTCTTTTTTTTACTACCATGTAGTAGTCCTTAACTGTCTATGTCAGATGTTCTTGAATGCTCTCACTTTTGCAATGTAAAATCTCTACTTTGTTGTTGACGTCACAACCTCCCTTGTATATATTTATTTATTTGTGAGGTTAAATATGTCAACATATATTTTAGCTCCATAATCTCTGTCCTTGTTATTTTAAGCTTCTGATTCATCATAGGAGGAGAGGGAAAGAATAGTCTCTCATACTTTTTCCAAAATTGTGAAATAGTTTACTGTAGTTGTATCTTTTACCAATACGAGGGGAAAACGACAGTAATTTGAAATATTAGTTAGTGGAAGTTAGTGTAACGGATTTAAAGATGGACTAAAGTGGAAAGAAATATTTTTCAAATAAATATTCATGTTATTAGTGTTACAAAGAATTAAAATATTTTAATAATGACTTTTTTCTTTCTTACAGTTCGATGGGAAAACATTAGTTGGTGGAATGTTGGAAAATAAGCTGCTGCTTATTCAGTATGTGCATTGGGGTTTGCTTAGCCAAAACTCTGAGAATAAGTCCAGCTCAGCCGGGAATGTATTTTGCATAATTCAGTTTTTCTTGTTGCGATTAATTCAATGCTAAATCCAAGGCATGACTGAAGAGTTATGCTGGGTCATTCATTTAGTGGCAACCCAGTTATACTGACACACTGAAAGGGGAACAAAAGCAGAAATCCTATACTATACACTGGCATGCTATTTTCACAGGAGTATAAATAGATCATCTTAAACTCTGATTTACACCAAGGTAGTTAGTTATTCATCTCCATTTGTTTCTAGGGGCAGGATTTGGCCCTTAAGTATACCTTCAATATCTTAGCAGGATTTAAACTGAAGCTCATAATGTATAGTATTTTGACTAATCACTGCTAAAATATTTTAGCCAATTGTCATAACTCTTAGCCAAAAATATACTATAAAAATAGTTGAGTAGTTGCTGTGGCTTACATGCAAAAGCTCTAATGTTAAACTGCAAAGAGCACAGAAAGCCACTGATCTACAACCCCATATGTGAGCCTCGGCAGAGAAAATGCACCTACAATATATTAAAAACTAAGAGGATTTTTTTTAAAAGTGTTCTGACATTCCCATGAACATTGAGTAGAATACCATCGTTTTCATCCTTAAATATAGTTATTGGGATTTGTTTTATTATGAAGCAAAATGACATGAGCAATGCTGCTTTGTGTCTTTGCCGTACCCTATAGCAGTGGTTCTCACCAGTGGTCCGAGGCCCCCTGGGGGGACCATGAGCAGATTTTGGGGGGTCTGCCAAGCAAGACCAGTGTTAGACCTGCTGGGTCAGGGCAGAAAGCCAAAGTCCCACTGCATGGGGCTGAAGCGTGGGGCCCTAAGCCCTGCCCCCGGGGCTGAAGCAGAAGCCTGAGCAGCTTAGCTTCACAATGCCCCCTGTGGCCTGGGGCCCTGGGTAATTGCCCTGCTTGCCACCCCTTAATGCTGGCCCTGGCTTTTATATGCAGAGAACCAGTTCTTGTGACACAGGTGGGCTGTGGAGTTTTTATAGCATGTTTGGGGGGGCCTCAGAAAGAAAAATGTTGAGAACCCCGGCTCTAGCAATTAAGCAGCACAGTTCATTCCAGGGCAACCAACTAACAAAAATAAATCATCTCAGGCTCGAGTGAGTGGTAGATACTGGATTTTTTTTTTAAAAGAGAGAGCACAAAGTTGAAGTAGGCAGTGAGACCTCCTTGTGTCATCTACACCTTGTACTTGGTAGATTGTAGGGTTGCTACTAACAGGGGTCAGGCTTCTGTGGTCTGGCTGCAAAGCTTCCTAACCCTAACCAGGGCTGCCTCTGGCTTTTTTGCCGTCCCAAGCAAAAAAATAAAAATAAAACCTGCGGGGCGGCCAGAGCCAGGATGCAGGACGCTGCAGATGTGCCACGGGCAGCGGAGTGCACTCCCTGGCTAGCTGGGGGGAGGAACCGGGGAGAGGAAGAAGGGGGGGCGGCCAGGGCTTCCTTCAGTGGGGCACTCGCCACGCTGCCCCTCCCGCCGTGCCACCTGCTGGGAAGGCTCTGCGCCGCTCCGGTTGGCAGGCAGGGAAGGACACGGGCTGCCCTGCCGGGCTTGCTGCAGACCTGGCAACGGCTGGGGCAGATAGAGTGCGCAGCCTGCTCCCAGCAGGGCGCTCCCCTCCTCCATGCCGCCGCCCCCTACAGGGCGGCCGGAGCAGAAACCAAAAAACAAACAAACTGCGGGGTGGCCAAAGTGGCAAAGCAAAAAAAAAAAAAAAAGGATTGGAGGGAAGCCGCCCCTTAGACTCTGCCACCCCAAGCATGAACTTGCTCGGCTGGTGCCTGGAGCTGGCCCTGACCCTAACCCTAACCCTCGCCCCCTCCCCACACACACACACCGCAGCCTGGCTTCAGCTCTGCTCCCACCCCCAGCCTCGGCCCCCAGCTGGGGCTCTGCTCCCAGCTCCATATGTGTGGGGGGGGGGAACGTAGATGAGGAGGGACCCTGAGAAGTTGGGCACCACTGGCTAAATGTAGTTTACACACACTGCCACCTAGTGGCTGAACACTATTATACAGTTTAACACTCCATTACACCTAGAACTACACAAATGTATGTGGTAGGTAGAGAGGAGGGGGAAATGTATCATCAGTGAGGACACTGAAAGAGGTGGGTTCATGTGCATACAGCAAACTCCCCACCTGAGGCCCTGATTTTGCTCTGCATAGGTTGACCCTCCCCCCCCAACCCCGCAGTGGTACTCTGTTTAAATGCAGGACTCTGCCATTTTGGAGTGTCTTGAAGTACTGGGGCCTTTTCTCCTCATTCTCTTACTTATTATTTATTAAATATCAATAGCTATTTAATTTTAATCCTCTGTAAATGGCTCCTACAATAAATTGCCTCCACCAAGGCAAAAGACTTTGCATGGGTGACTGTCACAGGGATGGGAAGATAATATTCCCAGCCAGCTTGTGGAACAGAAATGAAGCTACTTCATAACCATACTACAACTACTCCTGTAGGAAGAGCTGTATTCTTCTATGCTCCCTCAAGTACGGTTTTGGCCACCTGGTCAATATAGTTTGCAAATCCAGTGGCTACGCCCTTGTATTGGTATCCTCAACACCACTGTAGTGATCCTTCAGGGCTTAAGATGCTTGCAAGAGAGCTGCTTAATGCTGTAAATGGTTCCCACTGGCTGTGTGTAACCAGCTTGACCGTACCTCACTCAGACTCTCTGGGAAGCAATTCCACTGAAGTCACAGTCCCCAACACCACATCTTTCCTCCCAAGCCACATTAATATAACACAATTAAACAACATTAATATAACACAATCACAAATATTTATAACCAACCTCAGAACTAAACTTGCTAACACTGTTCAGATTAGTCTTCAAGGTGCCCTATGCTGTCAGTCGAACCTGTGGGGCTCCCCTGGAACATTAGCACTACCGGTATCAGAAGGCAGCAAATCTACTTGATCGGATTGTTCCAAGGCCTTGCACTCTGTAGTCTCTTCTCACTGGGGCTCTTGCTTGTCTGAGACCCTCTTGGGCAAAACAGCACACTGAGTGCCCCTCCTGTCTGAGATTTGGAGTAGCCTATTCTACTGTAGTATGTGTCCAGCTGAGATGACAACCACCAATCATCACAGAGCAAACTCTGCTGTTTGCAACCATTGTTTCCCTTCATAGCGATGCACAGCATAGTTTGCATGCAGTGATGACAGCTCCTGGGGCCCCAAATCATATTGGCGTTTTTTTGTTTTGCCTTATCTAGCTCTTTATATGTGTGCTAGTCCCCAGTGACCCTGACATAGGTTTCTAGCAGCACAGGCAATCTTGTTTTCTGTTGAACAAATTGTCAGCTACTAACAAAGCATGTTTCATTGGTGCTATTCTGTAATTTAACACTACTAATAATGGATCAGCGTCTGACTCCACCGTCTTTTTCAGTAGGTACTTCATTATTTTGACACTGTTTTCCACAACCCATTAGATTGGAGATAATGATTCCTAGTGGTTACATGTCTCAACCTGTATTTCACTGCAATCTGCTTAACCTCATGTCCTCTAAACTGTGACTCATTGTCAGACCTTACTATGTTAGGTATAACATGTAGCAAATCTATTTTTGCTATGCACAATCACCTGTTTAGATGAATCTTCTAGTAATGCTATGTCAGAGAAGTGAGAATAGCCTAGGACAAGTAGATAGTTTTTTCCATCCAACATAAACTAATCCCGGGAGCCAATTTTTCCTATGCCACCAACATGGGCTCTTTCACTTGACTTGGCCAGTACTTTTTTCCTGGGGGGTGGGGGAAAGGCATATGCAACAAGCCTTAAGAGTTGCCTCAATGTCACTGTTCCTTTGAGGCAAGTATAATAAGTCGTGGGCCCTTCTCTTAGCTTTGTCAATCCCTAAATAACCTTCATGTAGCCTTTTTAATGTAGTTTTCTGTAACACCATAGGACTCACCACCCTGGTGCCTTTAAGCAAAATTCTACCTCGTACTGAGAGCTCCCTCTTAAATTGATAATGCAGCTTGGGAATATGCTATCCCAGTTGCTCTGTGCTAATAGTCCTAACTACCTTCTGCAGGGTTGTATGCTATGCAATAGCTTTGGCAAGTGCAGTACACATCTTGTCTGAGACTGGATAGTTCGTATTTTTTTAACTCAGATCGACATGAACAAAAATCTCTCTGGACTTTGCTTCACTGAACTTTTGTCAAATGAGCGAGAGTATGTCTGCAACCACCAAATCTCTCCCAGGTACGTAGTCCATTTGCAAAGCACACATTTGTTGCTGAAAAAATAATCTCTTTAGTCTTTGGGTATTTGCCAGGCCCCTTTTGGCAGTGGTAGTAACTGGTTTATAGTCCGTTTCAGTTAACGCAGGCCTCCCATCGATAGAGACATGAAACTTTTTACACCTAGGAACTAAGGCAGAAGCCTCCTTCTCTCTTTGAGCATATTGATTCGCAGTTTTTGTTATTGCCCCGGAGGCATAAACCACTGGTTTCCAGTTTTGACCATTCTGTTGTAAGAGGACTGCACCGATATCTCCTGGGAACTGTCTGCAGACAACTTAGTTGTGAGCTTACTGTCATAGTACCTTAGGACTGCAGCCTCTTTAATTAACACCTGCAGTTTCTCAAACACTAAGCTTTGCATCCCAGGTCCCTTGGACATCTTTGCACACACAGGTTGCTGGTTCAGGTAGCTAGGTTAGGCACAAATTTCCCTTCATAGTTCACTGTTGCAAGGAATCTTGAGCCAGAGACAGTGAATAAACTGATTCTATAGCCTGGTGGCTAAGGCGCTCACCTAGATACAGGAAGGCCAAGGTTCTAGGTTCCCTGCTCCAAAGACTGGTTAAACACTTAACCAAAGTGGGACAGCTTCAACAGGAGAGACTGCAGGACACTTGCATCAGAGTGTTCCATAGGCCACTGTTTAGGGAATGTCCCTGAGAGCTAAAACCCCCCTGTTCACATTCCTTCTCCTCCTCTGGCATTTCATGCAACAAGTAACTTAGGCACCTGTGATGAGCTGGTTAAAACCTTATTATGGGTTGAGACAGTTATGAGGACACACCTAAAAAAAGGCCTACTAGAGTTTGCCCAGAAACTAATACTGTGTAGGCAGAGACTTCAGCTGGGTCTTATTAGGGATGTGCGTGCGTGTGTCTTAGTGTGTGAAAAAGACAAGCGGGGGAGGGTGGCAGTCAAGAAACAGAGACTCAAAGGTGGAGCAAGAAAGCAAAGCAGCAGCCTGTAAGCTTGGTGGGACTCTGGGAGAAGTCTAGAGAAAGTGGTGGCTGAAAGAAGGTTGGGCCTCTACGCTTAAAAAAACTATTCCTTTTGATTTTTGGTTCCTCCTGTGTTGGGAAAAGCAGGACTTTGTAAATGAACAAAACTGCACCAAAGAAAATACTCAACTCCATCAATTTCTGCTTCCAGCAGGAATATCCCAGTGTCTCAAACTTTGGCATCAAAAAGAGATACCACCACTAAGCCAGCTTACTCCTGAAGAGGGCATTCATCCGTGGATCACTAGCAGACTAGACACTACCCTGCAGCCTGGACTTAGGACCTAACTCTATAAGAGGGGCAGGGCTTAGGACACATCCTGTTGATGGCATCGCCCATTGGTTAGCTTAGGCAGCTTCTTGCCTAGTAGAATCATAGAATCATAGAATATCAGGGTTGGAAGGGACCTCAAGAGGTCATCTAGTCCAACCCCCTGCTCAAAGCAGGACCAATTCCCAGCTAAATCATCCCAGCCAGGGCTTTGTCAAGCCGGGCCTTAAAAACCTCCAAGGAAGGAGACTCCACCACCTCCCTAGGTAACGCATTCCAGTGTTTCACCACCCTCCTAGTGAAATAGTTTTTCCTGATATCCAACCTGGACCTCCCCCACTGCAACTTGAGACCATTGCTCCTTGTTCTGTCATCTGCCACCACTGAGAACAGCCGAGCTCCATCCTCTTTGGAACCCCCCTTCAGGTAGTTGAAGGCTGCTATCAAATCCCCCCTCATTCTTCTCTTCTGGAGACTAAACAATCCCAGTTCTCTCAGCCTCTCCTCATAAGTCATGTGCTCCAGACCCCTAATCATTTTTGTTGCCCTCCGCTGGACTCTTTCCAATTTTTCCACATCCTTCTTGTAGTGTGGGGACCAAAACTGGACACAGTATTCCAGATGAGGCCTCACCAATGTCGAATAAAGGGGAACGATCACGTATGCGGGCTTCTGTGAAGCGCATTGTTAAGCACCCCCCTCCATTCATTGTACAGGAGTCTAAGCACCAAAGGCTATGTCCACAGTGATGTATAAGGGGGAACTGAATCCGGTGATGTGACAGAACTGCTGGGGGTGGGAGGTGGTTCATCCCACCAACAGAACGTGCCCTGCAGACTGGAAATGAACCTATAGATGCACTCAGAAATAAGGGGAAACCTGAGGCTGCAAAGCAAGTGCCAAGCCCCCGCTGGCACCAAGACTTCCACATGCACTAGTGCTGGATTTGAGGACCCATCCTTTTTCAGAGAGGAGGGCAGTGTGATGGGTCTGCAAAGGAGGGGAATACAACTCCTGTCATCCCCTTCCCCATTGCATTTACTTTCCCCCTGGCCTGGTAAGGGGAAAGGTCCTGATTTAGGAAGTGGCCAGGCTCTGTTAGGGAGCGGGAGCCACATGGCAACAAGGAGCTGGAGAGAACCCCCAGGAACTGAGGGCAAAGCCACACATGGGAAAAGCTGCCAGCCATCATAGCTAGGTGCAGGGCTGTGTGGGACATACGTGGAGGCATGTGTCTGAGGGGTTATTAGGACCCAGCAGGACTATTGCTAATAAGGCCTAGCTGAAGCACCTAAGGTACTTGCTGCTGAGATGCGGTACACCAAATACGCTACTGGAACCATAGGGGTCTGGTGTACACAGTAACCCCAATAATCACGGGATTTTTCAGCAACCCAAAGCGGCCATGAACCTGGCTCAACTGCTAAATCTGGCTCTTTGTATCCAGAACATGAGTGAAATGGAGCCAAAGAGCACTGCAAATTCAGGGGATTCAGGGGAGAGAGCAAGTAATAGTAACAAATACAGTCCAGATTTTTTCCCCAGCAGTGCCTACAGTCTCAAAGGTCTTGCCCAGTCTTAAATCAGGCTGTGCACACAGATCCCACCTGTTCTGTTGCTTGAACTCTTTGATAGATCTGGTTCTCCAGCTAGAGATGCCCCATCAGTAACAATCTGCTTCTTTCCTCTCCCAAAATGGCTCTAAAATTTGGCTGCTGATTGCTTTACTTTGGAGTGCTGGCCAACTCTTTACTGCTTCAATATTAGATTATTTTGGGAGAGGGGAGGGGCGTCCAGAAGTGTGCTGTGTTTTAGCTGCTGATTGGCTGATTCTGATAGTCCCTACAGTGCAGTACTTTACAGAATTTCATTTCCAAACACTACCACTCAATTTTGAAAAAACAAAAACATTTCCTGTGTTTTCCTTTTCTCCTTTGCCTGGATCTAATTATAAAATTTTCCAGCAGAGGGCAGTGACATATTACTATGTGAAAGCTGTTTAAAAAAACAAAAGACAAGAAAACCTCAGCAAGATGCTTCCATAAATAAGCCTGGGTGCAAATATTAGTTGGAGGGTTCAAATCAGGATTACTAGTTTGTATATTATTTACTAAAATTGTATATCATAGCATAAAGTGAATGGTTTGTGCATGCACATATTGGGGTAGAGAACTATCTGCATGTGTTCATATAGCTTTGTGGGGGAGTAGAACACTGATTTTTTTTTCCTTACACTGGTCATTGCATTTTCTCCTTTTTGCAGTAAGAGGATGTGATGGGAATTTCAGAATCTCTTTAACACCTACTGGATCCCATTGACCAGCAATAGGGTGACTAGATGTCCCGATTTTATAGGGACAGTCCCTATTTTGGGGTCTTTTTCTTATATAGGCTCCTATTACCCCTCACCCCCTGTCCCAATTTTTCACACTTGCTGTCTGGTCACCTTAACCAGCAACTACTGTTCTGCTTGCAGCTAAGAATCCTTTCAAGCTTGTCCACCGGTTTGTTGCAGTACTGTACAGATTGTACAGATGACTTGATTTTTCTGAGCTGCTGTCTTGTGATTCTGCAATTCACTGTACACATTGTCCAGGGAGACAAGACAATCACCATGTGTTGACAATGCCACATGGTATTATCCCTACCTTTTCTCCAACAAAGTAGGAGGCACAGCCTAGCAGATCATCTAATCCAAATGCAGATTTCCTACTCTTTCCCATTCACTGTGGAGACAGCTCACAACTGAGGTTTACAGCTGCTTGATTCTGCTTTTTTGGTCTCTGCAACCTACCCTCATGCCTGTTCTGGCCGTTGTGGAGCTGGTCAGGCAATTTTCAAAGGAACCATTTTCTGACAGAAAATGCTGTTTTGTCCGATTTTAAATGTTTCGTGGGAACGTGTTGATTTTGATGAAAATTTTAGATGGATTTTTTTAAACAATTCAAATGAAAACAAAGTGTTTTGTTTCAACTTTCTCATTTCCTTCCAACTTTATTTTATTTTATCTTTTAGGTTTATTTAAGTCCACCTATTGCACCCATTCATAAACTCATCCTATACATCTGGCAATTAAAGTAATTGTTTACATGGACATAGCAAATATACTTTTAGCTGCTAAACTGCATTAAAACAGCTACAAACAAGGAGAAGCCTGCACTATATGGCTACCAGCACTCATAGCTAACCCCCAACTTCCGGCCACTGTAGGCGGTGGGGGCCCCCAGAGCTGTCGGTGGTGGAGAAACCCCCAAGCTCCTGGCCGCCACAGCAGGCAGCAGGGGCACTCTGCAGCTCCCGGTCCCCATGGGCAGCAGGGGGACCCCCTAAACTGTAGGTGACAGAGGTACCCCACAGCCCCTACCTGCTGCAGGCAGCTCCTAGCCCTTGTGCAGCTGCCTAGCTTCAGGTGGTGTGGGGACCCCCACAGATCCCCACAGAAAAATATCACAGATATTTTTAATAAAAGTCACAGGCAGGTCATGGGCAAAAAAGAAAAATTAATGTGACTAAACGTATCTGTGACAAAATCTTAGCCTTACCCATAGCTCCATGTGCCACATGTGAGAACCACTGACCCATTATGATTTAGTTGAGGTTGGCCCCGCTCTGAGCAGGGGGTTGGACTAGATGACCTTCTGATGTCTCTTCCAAACCTAATCTTCTATGATCATGTAGAGAATGCCAATGGAACTTATCCAGGCCTGGAGGTCTGCAGACATACTCCTCCTTTCTGTGAATTTATCGTTGATTAGATCTATTTGATTTTGTAAAATACACTTTGTCATAGGGTGAGTTAGGCCTTTAAGAAGAGGTCAGCCACAGTCCCCACCTCCCAGATCATGTGATTGTAATCTAAGGCTCAAAGGTCTGAGAATGAGCAAGGCCTATTGGACAGTGGGGGAAGCAGATATAAGAGCTTCCTGTGCGTAAAGGGAAGGCTTGTAGTAGAAAAGGCCAGGCTAAACCTCTACAGGATAGGTCCTGAGCTGGTGAGGTTCCTTGTGGGGAGGGCACTAGGGAAGGATTCCATGAGTGGTTTGGTGGAGGACTGCTGGAAGAGGCTGGGGAGAAGGCCTAAACAGAGAGAGGAGAGAGCAGTAGGAAGTAGCCCTAGGAATCATGAAGTAGGGCAGTGTGGAGTTGACAGTGGACAGCTGCTGCAAAGCCTAGGTTCCCAGGTCCAGAGCCTGAAGTAGGGTTGGGTTTTCCCATTGCCTCTCCAGTGCCATCTATAACAACTGTGTTGGGGGGGAGATCAAGAAATGGAAGGAGAACTAAAGATGACTTAACCTCCTGGTACAATGAGAGTTTGAGCCCTCCCCTACAAACAAGCAGGAAGGACTTAATAGCTGCACAGAATCTAGAGACTGTGGCCCAAAGACGGCAACATGTTTTTTTCTTTTTTGGTTTGGACTTAATTTGCCCTGGAACAAGATGAGTTTTGACATGGCTGGAAGACCAAGTCATATTATCAGCCTGGAGAATAATATCTTTGGCAGGAAAACTGCAGGACAGCCACACATCATGTTGGAGAGGTATGCTGCATTCACATACCCTATTACATCACGGGAATGACACAATGAATGCATGACCTGCTGTTGCTTGTAGTTAGAGGAATATACAGGGAAAACTTGAGTACATATTTCCCTCAGGTCATGCAAAAAAATTAATGATAGTAAAGAAGACAATTCTTTCTTCTTTTTTTAATTAATCTGTTCTCCTGCAAACTCCCAGTCAATGTGAGTTTCATTGTAAGCCTGCAGAGTTAGAGGTTTTTGTTGTTTAACAGAGCAGTTGGTTTGTTGTTACTGTTGTTTTAATGACTCTTAAACTGTGACTCTCTTACCTAGTTTATTTTGCCGTTTTTTACCCTAACTTATGTGAATTCCAATTTCAGTGCATGCGCAATCACTTTCCATCTTATGACTAATGTAAGGGGAATGTTTGTTGTGTAAGATACTTCTGATGATGCTGAGCAGTTCCTGTATGTGGTGTTGACTGTGTCTGAGGGATGAGCTACTCAATTTGGTCATTTGAATTTAAACTAACAGTATTGTGGGCAGTCACAGTGGATATTAACCAGAGACCTGGATTTGTGGAAAATGATAGAATATTCCCTAAAATGACTCCCAGACAAGGGCAAAAAAACCACATTTACTTCCCTCCCCTGCCACTCCCAACGTAAGTGTCTCTTCAAGGGCTCCCTTTGTTAGTAGAACTGGACCAAGCTATTCACTAGAGATCCTGCTACTGGCCAGCATCTTTGTGGGTTCATATGAAAATTGGGGGAGCATCACTTAACCATTCTCTGTGCAGGCAGACTTGTGTCTGGCTCATCCTTGTGTCTACATACTAAATTCATATAACTGCTTCAGCAGTGTTTGATAGCGAGGCTGCTACTGCTGACCTCAACTTGGAGTGTGCTAGTTGGTCCTGCTCTGAATCTGACAGCCAAAAGTGTCAGCCCCTTAATCTGCCAGTTTAAAGAAATGCATCCAGCACTGAAGAAGCAGTGAAACAAGTTTAGGTATTTCAGTGAAATAGGGCTGAGGAGCAAGATAGTGACAATCTACCACAGGGCATGGGGTGGAGAGAAGAGAATATTTTCCTAAACCTGTCACTTTAAACAGATTGTGTTAAAGTAAGCAGTCTAGACTCAAATCTGCTAGTGATTATAAGAGTAATGTGTTTTTAAATAGTGGTCTACATTTGTGGGCATGCAACTTTGGACATGCAAAACATCTGCAGAGCATTCTTTTCAAGCAAAAACATCTCATAGAATATTAGAGTTGGGAGAGACCTCAGGAGGTCATCTAGTCCAATCCCCTGCTCAAAGCAGGACCAACACCAACTAAATCATCCCAGCCAGGGCTTTGTCAAGCCTGACCTTAAAAACCTCTAAGGATGGAGATTCCACCACCTCCCTAGTTAACCCATTCCAGTGCTTCACCACCCTCCTAGTGAAATAGTGTTTCCTAATATCCAACCTAGACCTCCCCCACTGCAACTTGAGACCATAGCTTCTTGTTCTGTCATCTGCCACCACTGAGAACAGCCCAGTTCCATCCACTTTGGAACCCCCCTTCAAGTAGTTGAAGGCTACTATCAAATCCCCACTCACTCTTCTCTTCTGCAGACTAAATAACCCCAGTTCTCTCAGCCTCTCCTCATAAATCATGTGCCCAAGCCCCCTAATCATTTTTGTTGTCCTCGGCAGGACTCTCCCCAATTTGGCCACATCCCTTCTGTAGTGGGGGGACCAAAACTGGACACAGTACTCCAGGTGTGGCCTCACCAGTGCCAAATAGAAAGGAAATAATCACTTCCCTCGATCTGCTGGCAATGCTCCTACTAATACAGCCCAATATGCCGTTGGCCTTCTTGGCAACAAGGGCACACTGCTGACTCATATCCAGCTTCTCGTCCACTCTAATTCCCAGGTCCTTTTCTGCAGAACTACCGCTTAGCCAGTCGGTCCCCAGCCTGTAGCGGTGCATGGGATTCTTCCTTCCTAAGTGCAGGACTCTGCACTTGTCCTTGTTGAACCTTATCAGATTTCTTTTGGCCCAATCTTCCAATTTGTCTAGGTCACTCTGGACGCTATCCCTACCCTCCAGCATATATCTACCTCTCCCCCAAGCTTTGTGTCATCTGCAAACTTGCTCAGGGTGCAATTCATCCCATCATCCAAATCATTAATAAAGATATTGAACAAAACTGGCCCCAGAACCGACCCCTGGGGCACTCTGCTTGATACCGGCTGCCAACTAGACATCGAGCCGTTGATCACTACCCATTGAGCCCAACAATCTAGCCAGCTTTCGATCCACCTTATGGATTGGATGAATGGACTATACTTCTTTAACTTGCTGGCAAGAATACTGTGGGAGACCGTATCAAAAGCTTTCCTAAAGTCAAGATATATCACATCCACCGCTTTCCCCATATCCACAGAGCAAGTTATCTCATCATAGAAGGCAATCAGGTTGGTCAGGCATTACTTGTCCTTGGTGAATCCAGGCTGACTGTTCCTGATCACCTTCCTCTCCTCCAAGTGCTTCAAAATGGATTCCTGGAGGACCTACTCCATGATTTTGCTGGGGACTGAAGTGAGGCTAACCGGTCTGTAGTTCTCTGGGTTCTCTTTCTTCCCTCACATGCCACAATGATGGACATGGCCTAAGAACCTAGAGAGATTTTACCCCTACATGCACAAGAGAGTGCACAAATTTCAGACCATTGTTATGAAAAGAGGCCATGCTTCCCCACCCCTCCACTCCATGTACACAAAAACAAAACAAAAAACTAAACAATAGCCACTGATTGTACTAGGGTCCATTAGACAAAAAAAAAAGTGTCAACATTTTCCATTTGCCTAAAGTTACGCACTTAAGTCTATAGTTAGCCACTAAATTTAGGCTTGATTTTTATTCTTTTATATTTATAATCAGGAAAAACATCTTCTGACAGATTTTGGAATGGACTTCACTTATCCTCACTTGCTCCCTAACAGTTTTCCTCTGTGCATAAATCTTAAAAAGGCTCGACACAGAAATTCTAGGGTTCGGCACTCACACGGTTAGGATGTGCAGCTGCTTATTCTTGTGAACCTGACATTTTGGTGTGTAGTGCAACTGCATGCTCCTGATTGACACCTGGCTATTTACAAGAAGCCTGTTCTTCCTGTGGCTGGTGCCTGGGAACAATTTCCTAATAAAAAGGTGGGCTGTGAAAAAGCAGCAGATGCAATAGCTAAGGAACAAACAATACTATTGCATGATGGAGCGGTTTGACTCATTACTGTATTTGAATAACCATTGACTCAGTTCCGAAGAGCAAAAAATAAAGCTGGGACTAGCCCAGCTCAGGTGCAAGCTGGCATAATTTCAGCTTGTAGCTGAGAGATGGGGTCCTCCATCCTTGCACACCCAACATGAACATCCAGGCTCAAGCTAGGCAGCTCCAGTTCAGCACACACTTCTCTTATCAACATAATGGCAGCTTAAATGGGACCATGTCTCTTTAACTCTGTTGCCCCATACTTATTATGGCACAGTCTTTATAGACCTGAATCAACACTCATTGAAAGCCATTGGAAAGACTCCCATTGACCTCAGTAGGCTTTAGATCAGGCTCCATGAACACTCTCCCACCATTCATAGCTCATTCAGATTGTACCCTGGCTCACTTCTGCTGATGGAAAATTCAGTCCATGCCTGGCTTATATCACAATGTCTCATTCCCATTCTAACATGAATATCGGGTTCATGGGGAATTAGCTTCCCACCCTTTGGGTCTGATCCTGCATCGCTTACTCACACGGTACCAAGAAGTCTCTGAGTGAGGGGTGCAGGAGCAGTGGAAATGGCTGGGATAAAGCAGATCTAGAACAGAGAACAACAGATCAGGAAAATAAACCCAGAGTAGGGCCCCACGTTGAGTGAATGATGTTGCCAAAGCTTCTCCTGACTGCTGCTTTGCTATGCAGGTGAGGGGCAGTAAAGACATTGGGCGCACCATGCTGGCAGACCTTTCTGGGTCTATTGCAGGTGTAGGGGTGACTAGAAAGCCTGTGGTGTGTTATAATTTCCACTTCATCCAGGGTTCATCCAGCTGCACAGAAATGACTTCTCACTTGCATAGTTTAGTGTCCTATAAATCCACAGCATAGCATTAGCAAAAGCTCAAAGTCTGAGAGGAAGAGGCTTGTCCACACCCAATCTCAGTGGCTGGTTTTTTCTCTGAAAGATTTGTCCCAGAGGCATTTTTCTTCAATGGCTCTTTTAGTGACTTTATTTACATGTATGGAAGTGCTGTCTTATCTCACAGCATAACTTACAATGAAATATTATCTATCCCTCATCTTTTTAATGAATCTGACCCTACACACACACACCACACTTTGTACCTACTAAATAAGCATGTTTCTGGCATGTGCACCTCTTGTAGCTGCATAATTTTTATACCTAAGGAAAACGGGGAAAAATAATGCAACAGCATCGGTGGGTAAGTGTTCTTAAATTCTGTAAGTCTGTTTTCTTTTAACATGCCACTAAAATATATGAAAAAGACAGGAAAATACGATGTAATTTGTCATATTTTGGAGACAAAAATGCAAACATTGGCTCACATTTTTATCTTCAGGTGGAAACAGATTTTGAAGTGCATCACTAATATGTGTTTTTTGCACAAACTTTGTTTGATTCCTAGCTGAGCAAAGTTGAGGCCCAGGTGGCCAGTTACAAATACAGTAGTTGTGTATGACAGTGAATCAGACAAAACATCCTGTATTGTGATGACTAGTAGAAAAAATATCATTCACAAATGCACTTATTAAAACAGGAACTGCTTCCTCTGCTTATCCTAATAGAGCTATCAATCCCAAGAATCTGTCAATCAATTTACAAATCTGATTTAAAGCTAAAAAACAAAGTTAATAATAGTTAAAGCTAAAAAAGCTAGCCTGGCATTCTAAATTGTCTATTGTATTCATAAAGCTTGAATATGGAAGCAATACATTTAGCAATCTAGTAAGTAAGGTCTCTGGGCTATTGTGTGAGAAATAGGTACAAGAATAGGTAGAGCTGAGCTGTAACACCCTACTAAGGTAATAGGCTCCTAACCCAGTGAACCCTCATCCAAGAGCAAGCAACACTTCCTCCACCATGGGACTGAAACAGATCTGCACAATAGACTTATTTTCAAAGGAAAGGATTGTGCAGTTTGCCTAGTGGCTGAAAAGTGAAGCATCATTATGGGAGCTCCGTTTCTGATACTTCATTAATCCAGTTTTCATCTTTCCTTCAAGCTAATTTAACAATCACAAGGAAGAAGAAGAAAAAAGCCCTGCTGGTTAAGCTTTTAACACTTCACTTTGTTCAGGTGTAGGAGGAGAGAATGTAGAGTTTAAGGTACATGGCTGGGAGTAAAGAGAGTGGGGCTCTGCTCCTACCTCAGGAACACATTTCCTGTGACCTTCAGCAAGTCACTCAATTCCTCAGTACAGGGGTGTCAGAGCAGGGGGGAGGAGGTGGAGAGGAGCAAGCAAGGGTATGGTCGGGGGGGAGGGGGGGGGAAGAGGGAGAAGAGGTGGTGTGGGGCCATGGTTCAGGCACTGGTGACACCCCTCCACATACTTTAGGGACCTTCTGCTGCTCCTGCCTCAGTAACTCACTCAATTTACTTATCCGTAAAATAGAGAAGTTATTTCTGCTCAGTAAGGGTATGATTAGCATATGGCATGGTGACAGATGGGTCATAGACATGAAGCCCTGTGTGTATAGTTGTGTGAGGCCCTGTGTGTGACCTATCATGGTACAGCAAGGGATGGTGCAGTCTCCTTCCTACCCCTGGTTTGTTCAGACATGTCAGGATCACTGAAAAGTCCTAATGCTGAATGAGGGCCTTGCTGCTGCACTAACTGAAATCTCTCCCCAGAAACCTCTAGCCATAATCTGTGTTTTGCAAACAACGGCACAGCACGTTATTATTCAACCAATGAAAAGTCAAGAAGGCCTACCCTACCCCCATCCTTCAATCCCAGATCCTGTGTAACCCCCTCATTCATCCCTTTCCCCTCAAACAGCCTTGTAATTCCCACATCAGGAAGAGTACAGCAGAGAAGAGGAGCAGTCCAAAATTTGGAGTCACTGCCTGTTACCTCATGACACTGAAGCACCAAGAAGACTTTCAGAATCTGAGCATGCACATGCCCAGGAAATCTATATGTGCCAGATGTTGGATGTGTTTTCATCTGGCCTAACTTTCAACCTGCCTTTGCCCATATGTAAAGGCTCAAATCACAGGGGGGTGAACATGAGATGCAGAGAGCTGTTTTTAAAATATCAGTCATTTTTTGTGGGAAATGTGATAACATTTTGAAATTTCCCATCACAATCTTTTTTTTTTTTTTAATTCAAACTTCAAAAAAAAAAAAAAGGTCTGGATGTTTGGTTTTAAAACCAGAAACATTTCCCTTGAAAACGTTGATTGTGTGCAAAAAAACAAAAAGTGTTGATCAAAATGAAATTGTTTGTCAACAAGCTACTTTTCATTCAAAACAAACTTAAAGCAGCTCCACAGATAAGGCTTTTTGGAAAGAGTCAGTCCTTCTTCTATGCATAGAATCATTGACCTGGAAGAGACCTCAAGAGGTCATCTAGTCCAGACCCCTGCACTCATATCAGGGCTAAAAGTACTACCTAGACCATCCCTGACAGGTGTTGAAGAAAGGAATGTGGCTACAAGCTCCTCTGTAAGCACACAATTGATGCTTTGAAAACTTGGCTGAAAAAAAGATACTCTTACAGTTACATGAGCAGTTTTGATTCTGTTTGTGTCCTTATGGAATATAAGGACAAGATATTTAGAATGCCAGCTACTCTTATTTATGATGTGTTGCTCAGATCTGACAGATTTTGTCCCTTCACTAAAAATTTCTGTACCTACATTATGCTCGTTTTTATCACACAAGGAGAATAGCTTGCTCAGTAGATTGCTATTAGATGGGCCGTACTCTAAGTCACTGGGTCAAACCCACCCCAGCCTTGTTAAAGGTCATGGAGTTTTGGGGGGCCTATTAGAAAAGAGTTCTGTTCAGTTCCTGCTCACCATCACAACTGGCACCCTTCCTGGCCAGCTCAGCAGTGAGCCCAACAGTTGAGTGGGCATTAGTATCTCACCTCTAAAAGCAGAGCTTCCAGACCTATTAGTGGGGAAGCATTAGACAGCTTGGCCTTCTGCTTCTTGTGCTATACCTGGTCTGTGGTTAGACTTCAGTGCTCAGGCTGACATTTTTCCAGCCCTACATTTTCTTTAGAAAAAAGAAACGCTACAGGTGAAATCCTGGCCCCACTGAAATAAATGGGAGGTTTGTCACTGATTTCAACAGGACCTGCATTTCACCCCATCTCTCTGAGTTATTCAATCAGAGGAGGTAGAAGTTTTGCACAGGAGTCAGTTGTGGCATTTGGAAATTCCAGAGTAAAATTACTTTCAGGGTAAATTATGCAGACCACCACATTAAAAGTACATCAATTTGAAATCTTGTCAGTTTCCAAAAAACTGAGCTTCTTACAGTACCTGCCAATTTATCTGATTTTACACTGATATTTACCTATCCTAAAATGTCTGTGTTAGAGACCCACACAGAAGGAAAAAACTAACTAATGCTACACCCAAAGTGCTGTTTAGTGCACAAGATAGAGAAATTGATTTATATTTTTCAGTTTATTTCCTTGTAGGCATTACCATTTATCAATATTAAATACAGAATTTTCACACAGAAGTGAGACTTAACTTGATGGTGCCACTTTAATGAAAAGTACCAGACAAAAAACATTATTTGTTAGTGCACATAGTGAGATCCGGGTATCAATCTTCTAATATTTCCATATGAAACTATTCTGAAAAAGACTCTCCCAGTGGCTGACATTTTCAAACTCATCTAAGGGCTTTGAGTGCCCAGTTTATCCAGGTGGCTTTGAAAATCCCACCCTCTAAATATTGGCTCAGATTCTGCAGACCAGCAGAGCCAGGCTCACCACAAATCTGGATTTTGAGGGATAAGGGGAGAGGGAGAATGTGTTTAACATAGTTGAAGCCATCTTTGTCCTCCCAGTCCTGGGGCTAACAGGCACTAAGCCAGTCCCAAGCATAAAAGTGAAAAGCTGGAAGGCTAGGCCACCACATAATCCCATAGGCTAGCACAATCTTCTACTGGCCAATTACATTTTAAGCACTACAAAGCAGCCTTAATGAAGTGGAGCATCTCAGTATTGCAAACCCAAAGGATGGACTTTGTCATGTTTTCAAAATTTTCTCCATGACCATGAGGATTGGAAACTTACTTTAAAACTATAGGTAGTAATAACAGGACTCCAGGAGCTGGGGCTTTAAGAAAAAAAATCAAATGTTGGGATAAAATAGTGAACGTTAACTCTCTACCTAACTCATTATCTCTTAAGAAGAAGTTTGGTACAATGACAGACAGAGGGCCTGATTCAGAGCTTTCTTACACTGATGTAAATATGCAGTAATTCTACAGGAGTCATATCAGTGTAAAACTTAGATAAAGGTCAGAAATGGGCCCTTAAGCATTAAGTTTGGGATTTTCGAAGAGAATTTGGTTCTCAACTCCCATTGAATTTCAGTTGGAGTTGGGCACCCACCTCCTGTAGGCTCCTTCGAAAAACCCAGCCTAAAATACTTAGTTTTCATGTGACACATCCTGGGCCAGATCCTGAGCTGGTGTAAATCAGTATAGCTGACATACATCACCTGAGGATTGGGCCCTCTATAGTCCCACCTCCCCATTTATCTTATTATACTTCTCCCTTTTCCCATCAGACATGGATATTTATTTTAAAAACTTGTTTAGAATACTTTAGGGACCGGTCAGTGTCAGCTTACTTACTCCAAGTTTTGATGCTATGCGATTATGGTACAAAGCAGGCACTTCTTGTTGTACATTGAAGAACTGCAAAGATTCCCATTTAGATTTCCTTGAAAACATTACTGACTTCTATTAGTGATAAATTCCAAAGAATAAACTCTAAATGCTTAGAAACCAGTATATGTCTGCCCTGCTGCATCCTACAACCACTCTGCTTCCAAACTTATTGTACTAAAGCTACAAGCTAGAAAAGTAGTTGCAGCAATAGATCTTTTACTGTTCCTAGGTACTTACAGCTAACTTCCTTAAGGCCTGAACAACGCACTTAGTGCCTGCTTTTGATTTTGCCTACTTTGGTATAAATGGGGATTAACTCCAGGGAAATAGAATGAAATCCAAATCCATCCCCTAGACTCCTTCTTAGCACATGTGTGTACACACTATATGCTAACTGGATTAATATGTAGTGAAAAGCACTGGCACATTCATATCTGGCTTTCCTCTAAAGTACTGTAGTGTACTCTGAGTACTGTTGCTGAATTTTTTATGAGTATGTAATATAGAGGGCAGATAACACTGGCTTGAGCCAGACAAGAGATGTGCAAATTCCCCCTTGCATCTCTGCCAACATATCTTGACCTACAGGACCCCTGTGTCATTTTTGTTGTTTGTAATTTTTTTATTCACCTAGATGAAGATGAGATTTTAAATTAGAGCTGGTCAGAAATTTTCCATCACGATGTGCCCCCTACCACCATCAGAAAGTGATTTGTTGAAAGCTAAATGTTTTGTGAAAATGTAGATTTTGATGAAAATTCATTTAAAAAAAAATGTTTTAAAGCATTGATAAGGCTGAAATGGAACAGACTGTTACAATTGTTTGGGAAGAGAACATTTTCTTTCAATACCACTTTGTTTCAATTATATTATATATAGTTTTTAAAAATGAAAACTGGAACAAACCATTTCATCAGAACAACATATTTTGAGCAACTGGAATTATTCTGGTATTTCCTTTCTTGGGAAATGTTTAAAAAAAAACTCATTCCATTCTTGAATGAAAAAAATTGAAATAGAATTCCCCACAAAATGAAAAATCTGATCCGAACCCAGCTCTATTTAAAATGTTATTGCATTTGTGGTTTAATTTAGCTCTGTATTGGGTTAGTTCACTCTTCTTCCACCACTGTTTCCATCAGCACCCTTCTTTTATCCCATTAATAAGATCTAGAGCAGGGGTTCTCAGACTTGTCTGACCCCCCCACCCCACCCCCCACCCCGTATATTAAAAAGTGTTTTTAATGTATTTAACACCATTATAAATGCTGGAGGCAAAGCAGGGTTTGGGGTGGAGGCTGACAGCTCGTGACCCCCCCATGTAATAACCTCATGACCCCCTCAGGGGTCCTGACCCCCAATTTGAGAACCCTTGATCTAGAGAACCAAATCTAACTATGTCAGACCTAAGGGTAAAAGTTTGAGACAGTTATTTAGTGTTTATGTTTTGAGGGACAGTTAGCCCTTGGCCAAAATTCTAAACATCTATATACTTCTCACTGAAATCATGACCATTACTTCTATAGAAAAATAGCCTTATAATGAAAGGTAGCTGATGCTTATAAACTAGGACAATCATAGATTAACTACAGGCTGCAGTTTGCATTCACCTCATTTGGACGTATGTACACTGTACATCCTGTTTTTAGTCTAATACAATGTGAGCACTACTACACAGGGAACTGTATTCTATGCTGTGGTAAAATACCCCCTCCATCTGGAAACGTGAAACTAATTTTCTTGGCATATCAAGTCCTGTAAGTTGAATTTGCTCATAACATTACTGCATGAGTAATGCATCTGTTCAATAGTTTCTCAGAGCTAGCTGCCAAAGCAGCAGGGCAGTGTTAAATAAAAGGTATATTTTATGCTAGCATTAATGCCTTTTCAACTAAATGAATTGATCTGTGATAGTCTATCCACATTGCTGGCATTTGTTTTAGTTTTACTTTTATGTTTACAGTGACTTGTTTCAGATCTGCCTGAAAGGTAGCCATTTCTGTTCAGGTTTAAAATAGCCCATTACGTTATAACCCACATTATTACTCCTTTTTTTGCTGGCTTTCTGGATCTTTTTTAATTTTTATATTATAAACCAAATTCCAATTGAGAGTCTGTAGGCTGTTACAAAGAGGAAGTATATATCAAATCTATGTCCTTGGGCTCAATAAACTACAAATGCAGGATACAGTTTATGAGAATGAATTCTTTCCATAGGAATTTTGTTTTATTATTTTTTAGTTTTCCAGACAGAAACAATTATCTGATGTATTATTTCTCTTCCCTGGGATTATGTTTCAGTAATGGGATGGGCTCCACTCCCTGCCATACGAGGATCACAAAATGGTCACATCTGACAATTTATGCAGGACAATGTTATAGAACCCATGTGCAATTCTACACAAGAGCATACAGGCATGGGAGCGTGTTGAGAGTATATTTGGGGGGAGGGAGAAATTAACTGCAAAATGGAAGACAAAGTTGCCTTGCCATTGGCAGGCTGACAAAACATACTGTAATGAACAATAGCTGCTCCAGGATACCTCTTAACCTGAGCTGGACTGGGGAAGCGGTGGAGGTGCTCTGCCTTTGGGGCCATTCTGGCAGTCAGGGAGCACAGCCCAGCCAGCCCTCTTTTCCCTGGCTGCACCAGGGGCCAGTGGGAAGGGGAGGGCACAGCTAGTAGGCCTCTGAAAGATTCCCCAGCATAGAGGGAATCCTCAAGTGGCCAGTTAATCCATCTTTAGGGCTGCTTTGTTCTGTTAGATTTAATGGACCAGAAAATACAGTCCATTGTATAGGTTTCTGTGTCTAGCATTTGACAGCCTTTGACTGAAAGGCACTGGAAAAGTCAGAGCAAGATAGGCTTTTATATTTCTATAGTGCCCTCCACCTCCCTGTCCCCCCGCACTGCTCCCAAATCCATATACAAGTTATGTACAAAGGAATCCAAACCCACCAGTGAAATGCACTGCAGTGGTGGTTGTAACATAATAGCTGCACAAAAACATTTGTGATTACTTGGACAAAAGAGAAAAATGTTAACCAAGTAAGACTTCACATGGCATTTAGGTAAGCAGAATATAACTACCTATGTCAGATATAGCAAAATCATTTCTGTCAAACATGCCAGTGTGCCACAGGGTCTTTGATGCTCACAAGTGGTTTTATAATTTTTTTAATCTTATGTGGAACACAAGTGTTTCTACCTTTTGGGTTTTGATATGGCTGGGGCATGTACCCTTCTGACATCATTCCTAGTTTTACCCCCTCTTCACACGGACCGGCTAATCAGTCTTCAATCTATGCTAAAGTAATTGAACAAATATGGAGACAAAAATCTGTAACCACAGAAAAGATAACAGTCAAGAGCAATGAGAAGTATGTTTATTATTACAAATCTTGTCAAACAAACTCGATGCAAAATTGATCGGAGCATAGTAGGTGTAGTAATACGAGTTTTAGTAAATTCATGGATATCATCTCACTCCAGGGTATAAACAAGATCCAGTGGCAGGAAGCTGAAGCAAGACAAATTCAGACTAGCTTTTAAAAAAAAAAGTGGGATTGGTGAATTCTCCATCACTTGAAGTCTTTAAATCAAAAGATATGCTATAGCTCACACCAGAAGTTATGGGCTCAATGTAGGAATTATTGGGTGAAATTCTGTTATGGTGTTATGCATCAGGTCAGACTAGATGATCATAATAGTCACTCCTGGCTTTAAAATGTATGACTCAAAAAAACCCTCTTCACAGTTGATTCAAGTTAACTTGATATAACCAGTGATGTGAATTGCAAATTGCCATTCACTGAAGGCCCTTCAGTCAATGCTGTATGGCAACACTGAGTTGCAGAGTGGTGTCTAGGGAATGGTGACATTGCTACTATTTTAGAACATTTCCATTAATAATCTGGAAGGCGAGCAATAAAAACCCCAGTCAAATAATCTCTTCCCATAGGAATAGGGTTACCATTCGTCCGGATTTACCCGGACATTTCCTTCTTTTTGTGTTAAAAATAGCGTCCAGGGGGGAATTTGTAAATCACTCAAAATGTCTGGGATTTCCCCCCAGGCAGAGCAAGGTGCAGCTGGGGGGGCTGCAGGAAAGTCAGCCTCTCGCATGGGGCTCTGGCAGCCAGAGCCCTTCCCCTGCAGCTTGCCGGGCTAGATTCCGGAGCAGCTGTAGAGCTCCTCCTCCCCGCCCCTCCCTCCCCGCATTCTGAGCCGGCCGGCCTGCCGGGCCGTTTGCATCGGGTCTCAGCAGCTCCTCCTCCCCTGCAGCCCAGCGCCCCGCTCCGGCAGCACTGTGCAGGGGCAGGGACCGGGTTGTGTGTTGTGCTGGGGAGCGCAGCCACATGTCCGGCTCTGCACAGAGCCCAATACCATGTTCTGAGCGGCGGGGTAAGGGGGCCAGGGGGCAGGAGAAGGGGCAGGGAGGTTCTGGAGGGGGCAGTCAAGAGACGGGGGGGGTCGGGAGTTCGGGGGGGGCTTTTTGGGGGGGTGGAGAAGGTTTTGGGCAGTCAGTCAGAGTACAGGTAGGGGGTAGGGTCCTGGGGGGCAGTTGGGGGGGGGACTTAGGAGGGGGCAGTTAGGGGACAAGGAACAGGGAGGCTTAGGTAGGGGGTGGGGTTCTGGGGGGCAGTTAGGAGCAGGGGTCCCAGGAGGGGGCAGTCAGGGGACAAGGAATGGGGGGAGGGTTGGGAGTTCTGGGGGGGAGCTGTCAGGGGGCAGGAGTGGGGAGAGGGATCGGAGCAGTCAGGGGACAGGGAGCAGAGGGGTTTAGATGGGTTGGGAGTTCTGGGGGGGGCTGTCAGGGGGTGGAGAGTGGTTGGATGGGGAGTGGGAGTCCCAGGAGTCTGTCTGGGGGTGGGGGTGTGGATAAGGGTTGGGGCAGTCAGGGGACAAGAGGCAGGGAGGCTTAGGTAGGGGGTGGAGTCCTGGGGGGCAGTTAGGGGCAGGGGTCCCAGGAGGGGGCAGTCAGGGGACAAGGAACGGGGGGAGGGTTGGGAGTTCTGAGGGGGGCGGGAAGTGGGAGGGGCAGGGGCGGGGCTAGGGCGGGGCTCCTCCCGTCCTCTTTTTTGCTTGCTGAAATATGGTAACCCTACATAGGAAAACACATTGAGTGTTCCCAGGAGGAGGAGATCTCTGTGCAGATCCCTTCAGAGAGATTCCCCCATATTATTTTAGTTCTCTTTAGAATAAGTTTAATGCACCTACATACGGGCTCTGGGTGCATAATTAATATTATGTGGATACATCATTGTGTATGTGTAAAACTTATGACCATACATTGTCACATAATATCCCTTAACAGAGAAAGACAGTGGAAAAATGTTGGACGCACTAAGGGTCAAGGGAGATTTGATGATTTTGCTAGAAAACACCACAAAGGTCCCACATTGCAAATATACACCAGCAAAAGAGTAAAAGATTTTCCTGGACAGGTATTTGAAGATGGTGGAAAACTCTTGCAAAGTGTGCAACCTTGTTCTGGACCATCAGAGGAAAAAAATTGATAATTTGAAACCTGATCACCAAATCAGAGGCATTTAAAGAGAACTGCATTGCAGGGGGAAACAAAAAATGCAGTTTACACTTCAATGTGTTTCAACAGAACCACAATAGCACACGGGTGCTTGGATGTTGTCCATGACTGGGTCTTAACTTGTGCCACTGTAATATACCATTATTTAAAATGGACCATCGTTTCATACACCAGTTTCTAAAAAACTGAGTCAAAAATGGTGGTGTAAGTCCAGGTTACCAGCTTCTAGATGCATCTCTTACAGACGTCAGAGAAATAAACATAAGGACAAAGTGAAGGATAACTATGTATCAGTTATATTCCATGAAATGACTGACAATGAGGGCTGCTATGTACTTAACATTTTACTCATGCCACTGGTGAAAGATGGTAGTGAGAAGATATCCTCCTATCTTGCTGACACACTTCATGCAGAAAACAAATCACAGCACTGTGTCTCAGTCATACAGACTCTGCAAAGTTATGAAATTGCTTACAATAACATGGTTGTCTTTTATCAGAGAGGTAGCTGTGTTAGTCTGGTTCTGTAAAAAGCGACAAAGTCCCGTGGCACCTTATAGACTAACAGACATATTGGAGCATAAGCTGACGAAGCAAGTATTCACCCACGAAAGCTTATGCTCCAATACGTCTGTTAGTCTATAAGGTGCCACAGGACTCTTTGATGGTCTTTGACACAGATAATGCTGCCTACATGGAAAAAAAAACTTACAAAACTGTACTGTCTGGACTGTTTCCCCAATAGCATCCATGTAACATGGGTTGCTCACACAATCAATCTGGCGGGGGAAAGTTTTCATAAGCCATTCGAGGATGTCAATGCACTGGTAGAAGCTCTCTCAAATGTTCTATATGGCGGGGGCAGGAAAATGAGGTACTTAAATTATCTCAGGCAAAAAGTTCCTAGGGCAACAATGGCACCAGACCCAGTAGCAACTAGATGGAAGAGCTGGTTTGCTGCTGTTCAGTACCATAAAATGCACTTTCAATATTATCGTGGCTTTGCTGAAGAATAGGTGGGTGTAGCAACTCTGCACCACATTTGTTGGAAGAACTTGAAAGAATGGGTTTCATCTGACAGCACTCTATGTTTAATGCTGAAGATAGTATTGTGTTTTATCAATGAAATATGGAAGCCAACCATTGAGCCAATGGCTACATTTGAAAGCCAGAGATAGTGCACTCTTTACTTTTGAGAAAATGGAAAAACTGCTGTTTCTACTTGAAACACATTCTGGATTTGAAGGAAGCCACTCAAAGGTTTCTCAGGCTATAGATGTCAACAATGTTACAACCGATCAAACTAGCAAGTTGGTGCACCTGTTTCCTTCAGCTGTTGACAATTCAGTTGAAAATCTGAAGTACATCAGTGATACTGAGAGTGGGCAGCCTGCAATTAAATTCCTGAAATGAGTAAAGATTTTCAATGCCAAAATTGTTCCTGTAATGTCTCATGTCAAGGAGGATTATGCTTCAATTTCTGACATCACTGACATTTCAGCAGAGGAGTTTACTTTGTGTACCGGGAAGGTGGCACCTGATATGATCTACACTCAGGGGAAATTGACATTGCCATGTTATGGTCATCAACAGCCAACCCTCTTCTGAATTTGAAAACATTAGCTTTCAGATACATAAATGCCATAACAAACACAGCTGATGCTGAGTGCAACAACTCACTGTATAATCTTGTCCTCTCCAATTGGAAGCACTCTCTTTTGGAAGACAAACTGAAAGAGCGGGTGTTCCTTTATTTCAATCTTGGAATTTAAAAAGACTTTACCAAAAAATCCATTGGTTTAGTCTTACTGATGTTTTATTTTACTTACTGTGCTAGTATTTTGATAAGCAGTATGAGAGAAGAACCCAATAGAGCGGCACAATTTTATTACATTTCACAATACTTTAGATACCACAATGACTCAAAGCATTCTTTTGAATTATTTTTTGTTTTGTACTTGGAAAAGGAAAAGATGTGAGTATCTAGTTTACTGCAGGAAAAAAGGGCCATTTTGCTGAAAATTATAAAAACTAATCTCAATTGAACAGTCCTTAAGAACTTTAGTTTTAAAATAATCAGACCTGCTGGGTCCCTTTCTTTGTTCAAGGAATGATAAAACACTACAGTAGATTGTGATAAAATGTGCTATATAAATACAAAATACCTGCATATATTTCCAGAGAAGGCTCAAATATGGTTATATATTTAGTTTGTAAAAATTTACTTTTGCATAATTGTTTGTGCAACTTGATTTTTTCTGTGCATAATTCCCTGGGGTGTATCTGAGCACGCTACCAATAACTTAAAATTGCAAAACCAAAATGTAATCCAATCAGCTGACCCCTTCTATCAAACAGAAACATGTCTTCAAATACTAACAGCCCTATAGGTCTACCTCAACCCACCTACCTATCTTCAAAGGGCAAGTCAAATAAATAGGCCCTGCAGTTTGAGCTGATCATGCATAGACATTTCAAAGCAGGTGTAGGACTGGTGGTGATTTGATTACTGCATTCATTTTTGGGCACCACAATACTAGAAGGTTATTGGCAAATTGAAGGAAGGTTCAAGTAATCATACAAAATGATAGGGGGCATGGAGGGAACAACTTACAGTAAGAGGAAGGATTAATATACCCTGGCTGATAAAGTGTGGACAAGTATTTAGATGATTGAAACAAAAATTTTAGGTGATACACAAGTACATAACTTGGAGTAATGAAATGCTGTTGACCCTGCCAGCAGGTAGGTGATCTTGGGGGACAACTACTGCACTGGTGGGATGCAAAATAAACTTTATTAAGAAAATGCAAAAACAGGGAAAATTCAATAGTGAGGGGTATGGGGTTTGTTAAGGTAGACAATTGGGGAGGGGTTTCTTTTAGTAACTAGGATAGGGGGTTTCAATAGTGGGGTACAATACAGTGGGGTACAATACAGTTGGTAACCAATTAACACTGAAGTATAAATGTAACAGGTAGCTAACAATTTCTTTGTAAAGGGTGTGTCACAGCAGCATATAACCAACTAACAGTTATGGGTAAAATGTGTTAAATAACCAACAACTCTAGGTAAAAATGTGTCACAGTGGTGTAAATGTAAAATGTGAGGGGTGTTAGAGAGAAAAAGGGTAACCAATGGGGTTTTATGCTAGACTTCAGTAATACAATTGAGCTTTGGCAGCAGTAGGAGTGGGGTGAGCACGTGGGGGAAGGGATTGAGAGAGAGAGAGAGAGAGACAGAGAGCAGACAGGCTGCAAGTTTAAACAGCAGAGAGACAATTATACAGAACACAGCAAAATCTTATCTATGATTTAACTTAACCAAGACTACACAAATTAGCAAGTAACAAAACACAATGCAACAATTCTTTAAGCCTAACTTACAGAGTACAATGCAAGCAATTTTCTAAACCTAACTTAACCACAGCTATGCAAAATGAAATTACAATTTATCTAGACTAAAGGCTAAACCTAACCTAATGGGTGTACCTTAAACTAGGGGAAGTTCCAGAGGGCAGAGTGGTGTGTGCCCAGGATACAGCTCCAATGTGGGGGGGGGGTTAACTAGGGGGGCAAGCAGGCTTATTTCTAGCAGCAAAGGCACTGCGGAGTTAGAAGCAGATTACAGATACACACCAAGGAGTTAGCTTGGGTCTGCCTGAGAAAGCCAGCAGCTAGAACAAGGGGGGTGTGCAAGAGGTTTTTCCTTACCAAGCCCCAAAGCAGCAGCAGTTTCAGCAGTTTCAGCATCAGAGGACGCAGAGAGGACTCAATTCGCTTACAATAATCAGGAGATCTCCAGGCACAAATTCGTTGTTCGTGGGAGGGGAGTTTAAAAACGGGGGTACGCTCAAAAACAAACGAGAGCGGGGAGAGGGCCCCCCAAAGACCCCTAGCTGATCAGACCAGGTGGCAAAGCAAGGACCTTCTCCGGGGGTCTGATCAGAAAATGTCTGGTTTTAAGGGCAAACTCAGGCAGTTTCCCGCCAGTAACTTTGATTGGTTCCCCTTAATCCAGGGGAGGAGAGAAGGTGGGGAAACTGCAGGTAGGCACAGGACATGTCTGGGCAAGTTCTGAGTCACAGGTATGACTCATATGCTCAGCTATGTGGCCACTTTAGGTCTTGCATACCTGGGCAGAGCACCCTACACCGAGCCGGGTCCGAACAAAGAAGCTAGACAAAGGAGCGAAAAAGCCCCCACCTCCCTGAGCAGAGCAATGGCTCCAGTCAGTCTGCACAAGCCATTTCCAGGAGCAGGGCCAGGCTGTGACTTTGGTCAGTTCCATGCCCCGGGGGGGGGGGGGGCGGCCACTAAGCACAAACAGAAAGGAAGGGGAAAAAAGGAATCCAGCAGGGGGACAGCTGTAACAGACAGCTGTCAGGGGAAATTGGCCTCCTAGGGCTTCCATTTTTTACAGTGTCCACCCTTGATATAACCTTCAAGAAATAGCCTTCTATCTTCCAGCTTCATCCTGCTACTGCACCACCTATGCATTTGTTCCTTGCCACCTATGCCCTACTAGATAGAATGTTCACATGGCTCCAAACTATTACAGCCTTATCCCGCCATAGTGGTACTGTCAACTCCAGTAGGAGAGCCCTATAAGAATTGGCCCGGTAAGAACAAGATGCCAAAAATGATTAAACTTGAGGGTGAAGTGTGAAAGCAGCTCTGGTATTTAAAATAAGTTAGAAAGAGCTTTGGGACACTAATGAAAAAAAAAACTGGATGTCCCAAACAGGATAACTTTTTTTTTAACAATTAAGGTTGGCTCCTCTCTCCATGACCATCACTTGCCAAGAAGTGGGGGACAGAAATTCTTCCTAGACATGGTTTAAAACTAGGCCATATAAATTGCTAGAAAATATTTTATGGGGAATAATCATGGACCAGCAGCAGAATGGATTAGATTCACAGATCCCAAGGCCAGAAGGACCTTTGTGATCATGCAATAGAAGTTCTGCAGGATTCCTAGAGAAACATCAAATCTTTATTTTTAAAATGGTCTGTGATGGAGAATCCATCACACCTGTTGGTTAGTTAACCCTCTGTTAAAAGGTATGCCTTATTTCCAGTCTGAATTAGTCTAGCTTCAACTTCTAGACATTTGATTGATATAACTTTCTCCACTAGTCTGAAGAGCCCATTATCAAATATTTGTTCCCCACACAGGTACTTAAACTATAATCAGCCTTCTCTCTGTAAACTAAATAGATTTAGCTCCTTGAGTCTCTCGCTATAACACATGTTTTATAATCCTTTAATCATTCTCGTGGCTCTTTTCTGAACCATCTCCAATTTATCAACATCACTCTTGAATTCTTGACATCAGAAGTGGATGTGGTATTCCAGCAGCAGTTACATGAGTGCCAAATACAGAGGTAAAATATCCTCTCCGCTCCTACTCGAGATTCCTGTTTATGCAGCCAAGGATTGCATTAGCTCTTTTGACCATAGCATCATAAATGAACTAATGGGTCTTGTTTTTTCAACTTCTGATACCTTGACTCTTTGCAATTGCAGCAGCAGTTCAGTAACAATGTGATAGACATTTCCATCTAACTCAATATTCTTACTGGGCTACCAACAGTTCTGAGCTGGCAAATTGATGCTTTTCCTTCTTGAGATAAATCTTGTATTAAAATTTAATGTAAGATCGCTAACCAGTAGGAGGTGGTCTCAAATCCACATCTTCATTCAGGTTCCCATACATCTTCTGTTGAATATCTTATTTATAGGGTGATCTGAAACTTGCTTACATGTAGAAGCTATGTTTACATAGTTTCAAACTACTTAGGAGTTTTGGACTCTGATTTCTTCAGTATTTTCCCCCTTTCCTTATCTCTCCTCAAACTAGCTTTTTCGGCTTTATTTTTAATTGTCCTGCCCACTCTTTGCTAGAGAAAAGTTATTCACAGCTGGTACGCTTTAGTGCCTTTGCCAATTAAAATACAGTGTGCCACTTACAGGCAACATGGCCATAATTATTCAAGTCACTGGCTCTATAAGCCAGGAGGACCTGGCAGTAAAGAAAAATTCACACCAATGCAGAAGAAAACTGTCAGATCATTAAATATTAGACAATTTAAAACTCTGGCTGGAGATAAGTGTCTAGGGAGAGTTATACAAGGAGGCTTACTAAAATCAGGCATACAGATAGCAAATTGCAATTTGCTAATGCTCATGGACAGAGGTTCAACAAAATGCAAGAAGCAGCTTCAGACAGTGGTAGACACTAAAATGTAATAATTGCCTTCTAACTTTGATTTCATCTGACTATAATATTACACTGAAGGAATAGTGTGACAATGCCAGCTGGCAAAAAGGCCTGGAGGGGGTGCATAGAAGTTACAGATATCTCCCAAGTCTGGAATGTATATTCTAGCTACTAAAGAATGTCATTACTAGGAAGTCTCTAATAAAAGCTTATGTCATATTGATCTTCATAATTGTTGCAAGATGGATGGATGATATCTAAGGAGTTGGGTATATGTACTGAAAATATATTTTAAAGTCTGTCATCAACCAAAGAGGAAAAAGGTTTTCTTCCAGATGGAGATAAGATGTGTAGCTCTGTCCAAATGACAATTAAGCAATTGTAACACAATGGAAACTCCATTTGCCTATGGAGTCAACAGGAAAGGAGTACAGAGGAAAACAAACAAGCCATGAGGGTTAGCCTGGCCTTCTACAAAGACAATGCACTTTGTGGGGCAGGGGGAAGGTGTACTAAGTAAGAGGCAAAGAAGATGTCCCCTTATCCTGCACCTAGGAAGTAAACAGCACATTTACATTCCTGAAAACAGGATCTCAACCAGCCTTGATTGAATGCTACAAAGGACATTTGGGGTGAGAAACTTTAGGCTGAAAGTTAGCCTGTTAAGTTTAGTTTCTAGAAATCATGTCATGATTGTGTTTTATATGGAACCCTTTTGTTGTTTCCATTATCTTTACTCACTTTCTCTTGAATCTCAAATCTTGGATAATAAACGTTACATTGTTTTCACTATAAATAGATCTCAGTGCTGTGGTTGTATACAAGGAGTGGACCCGGAGCTGAATCATTCAAGCTGTTGTGTACATAGTTTCTTTGGGGACAGCAGACCTGGTGTTTCTGTGAGCGTTCAGTGGATAAGGGGCTGGACACTACAGGGAAACCCTTGCAAGGGGCTTGGGTCTGGGGTGCACCTATTGTTAACCTGCAAGGCAAATAAAGGGCTGGCGTGGCCCAGTGGTAAGTGCTGGAGTGGCTAACAAGCTGGAGTTGTCAGGGACCTGACACCCAATTAAGCACTAGCAAGTTTCCCTCTCACTGGAAGCAGGGTGATAATAAGGTGACTCACTGTCCTGGGTACCATGAGAGCCATCACAAATAGGAAATCTGTGTTGATATAGTACATATTGTGATATTGTTAAATATAGCAGAGGTGGCTTAGTTGCCATTTGGATGCCAAATGCAATGACTAAACAGGAGGGGGGAGAGTGAAATGGAAAGTGGAAGAAAGTTGGGTATAGAGTAAAAGTTAAGAGTGAAAAAGTGGGAATGAAGAGCACCTACTGGAGAGACTCTGACGATTTATTTTTTCCTTACTTTCAGGAGAGAGGTGTCTTACTTGGCTTGAGAAGTCATGCAAAACTACACTATGATGTCAAGTATCAGGGGGTAGCCATGCTAGTCTGTATCCACAAAAACAAAGAGTCCTGACAACAAGGTGCCACCAGACTCACTGATGTGTAGACTGTGCATTTAAACCCAGAAGACACAGGAAATTCAGTTATTGACCCCACAATAAATCATTCTGTCCCCTCATATGTACCAGTTCTGAATAAAATCTTAAACACGTAAGATTGGGCAGTATGGCATATGCTACTCTTCAGCAGGAATATATTTTACAAGTGGATTAACTCAAAACAACCAGGCAACCCACCTAAAAATGAGTACATTCCCAGGCTGGGCCTTCAAGTTAATCAAATATGTACAAGAGAATAGGGGTTTTATCTGGAATTGGGGAGGGCTTTCTGAAAGATCTTTTTGGCTTGTATAGGTGAAAGAGGGACATGTAGAGAAGAAAACTATAAGCAGTATTCCTTCCTTTCATTTACCTCAATACCTGGAAGTTCTTTTACACATTGGCTTAAACATGTTTATGTGACTGCTTGTTATTACACTTTTGATATAGTTGTGAAACCCACTATTATACCACTTGTGGCTGAGTAGCACTGAGCAAAATTGTCCTGTCATCAGCAAGACATGAGCTACAATCAAGTACAAAGAAAGCCTTGACTCTAAAGGATGTCGAAGTCCAGTCTCATCAGTTAGAGAGACATTTTAGGCAGAGAGCTCTGTAAAGAGCTTTGAGTGCCTCATTCTTATATAATACATGAAATGTTTCATCCATGGCATCCACATTAGACATTCAAGGGCAACACAAGTGCTAGTGGAAAATCTTTATTATTTACCCTTTCTTCTCAAAGAAATAACACAAGCCAGTTTGGTCTCCATGTCCACTAAATTCTTGATCTCATTGCAAAAGTTGTCAACAAGTATTGTTGTTTCCGTGCTATGAAGACTCACCTGTAACAAACAATACACTAAATACCAGGCTAAACTACAAACTTACCTTCACAATGTTAGGCTGGGGAAAGGAGGTTGGCAAACCAAAGAGTACTTGACTAGAGCCAATTGCCTTAACAAATGAATCCAGTCCTTATTGAAGCAAGTTTAAAATATTGGCTATTTGGGACTGTTCTTCTGTAAGTAGATAACCTAACCCATTTAAAAAAAAATACAGTCCAAAGTATAACTTCTTTGAAGATGTATATAGTCAGGGACAAATCCTAAAATCTGTATCCCAGCCTTTGCTCAGGCAAAACACTGAAGACTCGATGAGGTTTACTTGAATAAAATTTGAATAAGAACTTAAGAATCTGGCACATCACCGTTCATGAAAGGGGAAGGGCTATTAAAAAAATCAAAGTAGGTTGTTCTCTGAAAATAGGGGCAATAATTTGAAATGAGAAGGAAACAATGAGGCAATAGATTAGTCAAAATTACACTTTTGTCCAGTACAGTATACTCACTGTAGCAACCTGCCTGGAACTTGGAGGGAAAAACCCAGGTTGCAGGAAGGGTTTCATCAGCAAGGTTTTAACCTTTAGATCCACCACACAGACATGTGGCACTTGAACTCATGGAGTAATTGACAGTGTCATAGGTTGTCATATTCAGTGTGGACTAGCACTAGAAAGGGATGAGACACTTTGCCAGTGGGTTGCATAGATATTTCCTGACAGCTAGGAAATGGTGAGACTCAGGAATCTTGGGCTGTCTAATGATCACACACCCTTCTGTCTCTCCCCCCCTCCCCCCAAGCTTGACCTTTTCTGCCCTGTCCCCTCCAAACTGTCCCAGTCTTGATATGTCTCTACCCTGAACTCCTTGTCCCAGTACCATTCACCTTGCTTATCTAGTCCCAGTCTCTACTCTTCAAGCTTCTAAGCCAAGTTTCCCCCTTTGGGATCGCTGTCCATGTCTCAACCTCCCCTCCCAAACTGTCCCCCTCCCCACACCCAGACCTAGTATCCTTGCCCAGCCTGACCCCCATTTCCTTACCAAGCCAGTCCAAGTTCACCTCTTCTGGTTCTTCATCCATTGTCTCTCCTTTAGCCCCAACTCCCAGTCTCACCCACCCCACAATTTCCAGTCACAGTTTCTGTCTCTTGCCAGTCCCAGTCTGTTCAAGCTTCTCAGTCTGCTCCTGCTCTCTCTATTCAAATCAGGTGGCATTCTACTCCCCACTGCCTGGGTGCCAAAGGAGGTCATTGAGACCACAAGACAGACAGGTTCTCTGCTCTTAGTTCCAGTGCCCAGCCCCACCCCAGGAGCAGCTGGGACTTGCAACCATTACAGGGAAAACCTGGCTTCACCCCATCTCCCTGGGCTGCAATATGTTCAGCGGTTCTGTGAGGTTAGTGTGCACAAGCTGCATGTGCCATCACGCTGTGAAGGGATGGAACATGCTGAGTGAGGACTATAGCTTCAGAGATTTTAGATGGTAAAGAAATCTGAGCATGTGTAGAATGAGAAGGGGGTTTGTTGTAGTTTTAAAGGCTAATAACTTGGCCAAATTTGGGCATATTTTTATAGGCACAGCTAAAGGCAGATCCTGACACAGAGGCCACCCCTACCAGATTAAAAGTGCCTGCGCCAAAGCATGAGAGTGTTAGATCGTCTCAAATAAAAGGACCGTTGTTGTTGTTGTTGTTTTTTAAACACACATTTGACAATGATCCCTACCATTGGGCTCCAACAGCTTAACTGTTTTGGCTGAAGCTTTCCAAAGTAATTCAGCCCCAGGTGACACCTGACATGCAACATTTCAGCCCAAACAGTTCAAGTTGGGCAAAGTCAGGCAAAGCTGGGCAAAGCTATAAGCAACTAAAAACAGGGTCTTATGGGAAGTGTCAGGCAACCTTAATAGATGGTGCTATCAGTCCAGTGTATTTTATATACGCACATACACCTCTACCCCAAGATAACGCTGTCCTTGGGAGCCAAAAAATCTTACCGCGTTATAGGTGAAACCGCATTAGAGCAAACTTGCTTTGATCCACCGGAGTGCGCAGCCCCGCCCCCCCGGAGCACTGCTTTACCACGTTATATCCGAATTCGTGTTATATCAGGTCGCATTATATCGGGGTAGAGGTGTATATGGGTTCTTATTCACTAATGCATTACTCCATTTTTATATCTGGGTAACTCCATTGGAATGAAACTGTATTTACACAGTAGTGAATCAGGATGGCATAATTTAGAGAGAGGGCTGGACAGTTGTTCTATTTACAGTATCTCATTTAGTGACAACAAGTCATGTTTATTAGGTCTGTCTCTTTTGTATCTCAGGAGCTAGATACAAAAATGTGAATGTTATATAGGAAACCCTCTCTTACCCTGACACTTTGAGGTATCCACACAGTTTCTGGTAAAAAAAAAAAAAGTCTTTTGCCTCAGGGTGTAGGTCCATTGTTGGTTGGTTCACATTCCTCTGAAATAAGGAAGTTGCCACAGCTGGAGGCAGGATAGCAGACTAGATAGATTGATTGTATATTCCTTCCATTAAGAGCTTTTGGGGGGACTGTATGCTGCTTTTGCACTACTGCCTAGGGTAGGGAGCAAATAGTTTGGACTACTTTTCCTGTTTAGTTATGTGGCTGCTTTTGCATTCATGTTTTGTACCTTTTAAAAATCCAAGGAGAATGGAATTTTACATCGACACAACGTAATTCTGAAAGCAAGCAATCAGAGATGGGGAAACAAATTCAAAGATCTTACAGAAAAGAACAAAGGCACCAAACTGGTGCTTTGAACCGGGGATTTTCCTACATCAGTCAAATGATGCCCCATGCACACGCTACAAAAACATCTGAAAACATGTTCAGAGTGTGGTGACAGTTCTTAGAGCAGTGCATTCACTCCCAAGTGTCTTGTGTTAAAAATGGTGGTAGTAAGTTACTGCTCAAGCAAGTGAGTGTTTCTACCTTCCTAGACTCCATATGCAGAAGGTATGATTCCCAGCATAGCAAAACTGCCTTCTCTTTCTATACCCTCTCCCCTTGTCCTCAGTGCAATTTTAAAGGATAACATAATGATCACAGCTGGGAATGGTACATACAGAGAGCATAACACTGAACTTGTTTGCATGCCCATTTCTTCAAAGGGCATAGTATTTGTTCACGTTAGACAGTTTGTTGACACTGCCCTAGCACCATATGGTCCGGTCTTGAAGGATGCTAATACATTGTCTGGTTCTGTGAAGCAATACCTGAGACCTCTTGTGACTGACACAATAGTCACTGAGCATGTACACTGGAGGGTGTCTGGTCTTGCAAACATGAGTGACATTCCACATATTGGGCATGGAAAAAAAAGTGTGGCGGGGGTGCCTTTAGAAGAGTCAGCAAAGGAATGGATGGGAGGCTGTCCAACTCACTTCATGTGATATGGCAGTGCTCAGACACTTTCTGAAGTTTGGGCAGCAGAACAGGCCTCTGATGAAAGCAGGGAGCCTAGCTGGCAGATATAAATAGCATGAAGAAGGTAATTGAAGGATTTTGCTGCTTTTAATATGAGAATCACATTGGAATTCAAAGCCTGTTCAAAATTTTTGAAGATTTGAATTTTTTAAAAAGCCACTTGTTTGTGCGTGGAAACCTTCTACCAGGTGGTCTTGGCATATCTAGGGGTTCTTCTAGAAATTAAGAAACAAAACCAGCTCAAGGCCCACCCAGAAATCTGGGAAAATTAAACACCACTCATGGGCATCTCTTATTGTCCCTACTTCCCCACTCGCATGCAATTAGTCTGTGGAAATAAAAGTTCTTCTGTTAAAGGGAAGAAGGAATACCACAGTAATTTGAGCAAACAGTACAATAATGGCTCAAAAGGAAGCAAACGATAAGTAAAACTCCTGCCGCACACTCTCGGGTCAGTACTTCCCCCTTGTGGTGTGAAAGTCCCACAGACAAAAGTTCCTTTAACACACCATTCCCCCTTTCCCTCTGCTGCACTTTGTTGTCCAAATCTCAGAGACCAGATGTTTGTTCAGGTGGCTTCACCTCCAACCTCACTTGGAGGGGAGGAAGACAAATGATGTCTCAGCCACTATTGCTATGCTGCTGTCACCACAACATCTGCTGCATCCTTGGTCCAGTCTAGTCCTATAGCATCATGACCACCTAGCTCAGTTCTCAATGATCATAGCTCTAGGATTTGCTGCAGCAGGGGGCATTTTGATGTTGCATCTCTCACTGATGTTTACATTGTGGTGACCGCTCTATTAGGTCATATAAAGTACAGTTCTGTTTCCCTTTAATCATACACTAAGGATAATTTCATTACCCCACCAGCATCTAAGACTTAAGTGAATTTTAAGTCAGAACAACCAAAATTGATCACCACAGCAAAGGAGGTATGTCCTGGGTTCAGTAGCTCAGGATTCTTCTTAACAGCAAGAAATGGAACTGGCTCAGGCCCCCAGCCAATAATCTGGGGAAACTAAACACCACCCCAGGCACCTCTTCAAGGCAATACTTCCCCATTCACAAGCATTGAATGTGTGTACATCAAAAGAAATATTTTATTAAAAGGGACCCCCCTATTAATTTGGGAAAAACCCCACAAGCACATTCAGAAGCATGTAGCAATAGCAAACACCCACCCCACTGTACATTGGGCAGTGCCCTTTGCCTCAGTTTTCCACATGGCAGTGTGAAAATTTGACAAATGAGTGTCCCTTTAACATCACTCCCCTTTATCCCACTCACTCAGTTGTCCTTAGTCAGGAAAGACTCAGAGTTCAGAGGTGCATTCACATGGGTCCACCTCCCATCCTTGAAGGGAGGTGGAGAGAAAAGTCAAGCAATGCTTCCACTGCTACTGCCACCTCTGCTACTGGCTTGCTGCAGTTATCACTGCTGCATATCGTCACTTCTGCAATGACACATTCTGAGTTTCGCCCACTTAGCCCAGCTCTTAATGATTTCACTGGGGAAGCTTTTATGCTGCCTTCATTGCCACAGTACTACCTCGATCAGTGATTTCAACTGCAGTGACCACTGAACAAATAGCAACTGAGTCCAGCTAGCGCTGCCTTTAAACACTAGAGAAGGGAGGAACAAATGGTTTTGAGAACCCTTTTGCCAACATCCATCTCAGATAGAAATTCCCATCTCATCCTCGGTGGGATTTGGCATGGCTACCCCCCTGCTTAGCAAGTTCAGTTTAGGGTGACCCCCTCAACCAGGACAGGCTAAGTACAGTTCTGCTGCCCTTTTCTCATACAATAAAGATAAAATCATTTCATCACTCCTGCATTCAAAGTGCATTGTGGCAAAGCCTGTTTGTTTGCCGAACACCTAGACAGAATAGGTGCGTCTATGCAAATACAGTCTGTTCTTGAAATCTTTTCCCTCCAGTGCATCACTAGATGTCAGGGGAGAGTTCATTCAGACCCTGCTTACAAACTGAAAAGCAGGATTACACACACACACCATCTAGCCTGGGGAACTGAGTCCTTCATATAAATTCGAACAAATCATTTAGTAAGTTTTAAAAAAAGTATAGACATTTCCATTAATAGCCTATGCTGTTACATTACCTAGGATAACATCTCAAGCTACCAATCCTTATTTTTCAAGGCATAAGCTAAGAGTCCTCCAGTTGGGCCAATGAGAAATATTTCCTCTGGATTTGTATTTCACAATGATGTATTTGGGGGCCAAGATCCTGACCCACTCTAGCCCCTTTACACCAGGTAAGAGAGCTGGAGTGTCAAAAAGGGGTCCTAAAAGCCCCATACCCACTTAGGGAAGGCTTCTCCCAGCATAGGCACCCCAGGAGACAGATTAAAAGCTGCCCTTTGAGGACCTGTAATGAGGTCACATTCACCTCTCACAAGCACCACCTCTCTCAGTGCATATACCTGCACACTTTGTGTGATGAGTCTTCAGTGACTCAGTCCTCTGGTTGAGTCCCACATAGTCTGTATGTGAAATAAAAACCCCTTCTGGGGTACAAGTCCAACAGGGGGCCTACCTCAATGCCCTCTGTAACATCTCTTTAGCTGTAGCTCTATCCCTGGGCTCAATCCTCAATCAGTCCAACAGGGTCTATCACAGTATCCTGGTTTGAACTCTCTCCCTCAGCCACTTCTGGGCTCTCTCAACTTGTCCCTGCCCATCAAGCAGTCCCAACTCTGGTGTGGGGCTGCATACCCCAGGGCTCCCTCCCCAGAGACTCTTTGTCTCTCTGGGCCTAGCTCTCCTCTTGCACCACTGAAAAGAGTTCAGTTTTCCTTCTGGGGTGCACTGAAATCCAGTCTTTATGCATCAAAGTCTTTCCCAGTGACTGAGGGGAAAACCCAGGCCCACTCTCTACTCCAGGTCCCAATCCAGGGATCCTATCAATAGTAGCCATCCACCACATCCTTTAGTTAAACTGTCACTGCTATAAGTCCCTGGGCCACTTCCCCACAACCCCAGCTCATTCTTCACCCTTACCTCCAGCCTTGTCCTGGTTGAGTCCCAGCAGCCAGCCCAGAGCACCTTCACATTCCCCTGGTCTCTGCCAGCACTGCTCTGTCTAAGGTCCTGTTGCTCCCTCAGCCAGCCAGGCCCACCTGCATGCCTCCAATTCCAGCAAGGAACTAATCTCACTGAAGCTCTTCTTATATTAGCCTGCTGGGCCCTGATTGGCTGCTCCCTGCAGCCCCTCTCTGATTGGCTGCATCCCACACTCCCACATCCCACACTGCCACTGCCTCCTCACTTGGAGGACTTTCTCCACTGTCCTTTTTGGGCTGGGGTGCAGCAAAGTCATGAGGCCTCCAATAGGAGGCCTCAGGGCTAGTCTCCCCCCACCCCCACATAGTACCCCTTCATAAGGTTTGGCTCAGGAAGTGTGTAAGGGACAGGGCTGGGGGTAGAAAGGGCATGTTTTGAGCATGGCTCGAGCACACAGGGCTGCAGACATTCTGGGCAATATTGCAGCCTGTAAGGCAGCCCAAGGTGTCTGTTGTAATGAAGACCGACCCCCATGTCTATCTAACATGCTGAGGGTCCCTCCAGCCCTAGGAACAGCCCAGAAACAAGAGGTTGCAAAAGTGGCTTAAAACTACCATAGCCCTTAAAAGAGCAAAGGGGTCAGCAGGACTAAGTTTTCTGTTTTCCTACAGGTGAACATTAGCAGAACTATGAACAAGCACTAGAGGAGATGTATAGATTGTAAAATTATGTAATTGCAAATAATACTACTTTTTAAGAATTTACCGTGAATGTCTGTATAGTTCTTTTCATGTGAGGATTTCCAAATGCTTTCCTAACATTAATAAATAAAAGTTGAGAGAATAAACAATAATTCTAAAGCCCCATTGCATGAGACCTTACCTTAGACCTTAGTTCATCCCATGCTTTGTGCACATTGGGCTACCCACATTTGCCATCCTGGCCTGTCAACTGTCCTTCCCTCCAAATCTTCCCATTTCATGTTGTGGTGCTTGATGTTGTTCGGAACTGTTCGTTCCATGTTATTCATGGTCTTCCTCTCTTCTTGCGTTTTCTGGCTTCCATTCAAGGACAGTATTTGGTAAGCATTCTTTTTCCATTTCACATGTCCCAGCCGCTGATGTCGTCTTTTGTAGATTATTTGTGAGAGGGTGCCTTGTCCAGTCATTTTTATGACTTCTTCATTCATCTTCTTATCTCTATATGTTATTCCCAATATTCTTCTCCAACATTTGTGATTAAATGCATCCAGCTTTTGTGTATCTTTCTTGGTAGGTTGCCATGTCTCACTGCAACATGTTGTGATAGCGATAACAATGGCTTTGTACGCATTCAGTTTTGTCTTGAGGGAGATGTTTTTGAGTTGCCAGATGTTTTTGAGTCTTCCAAATGCAGTGTTTGCCTTCCGAATTCTTCTTCTTCTTTCCTCGGAACTATTATCATCTTGGCTGATGGTACTTCCAAGATACGTAAAATTGTCCACCTTCTCCAGTTTCTCTTCTTCAATTTTGATTTCTGTCCTGTAGTCCCCATGAACATGACTTTACATTTCTTTGCATTGTATCTCAAACCTATCTTCTCCATTACTTCTTTTACTTGGTTTGTGCATTTTTGTAGTCTCTTAATTGATAAGAGCCATGTCATCAGCAAAATCTAGATCAAACAGCCTGGAATTGTTCCATTTTAGGCCATGTGTATCACTGTCACATTGTTTTAATCCATGGTTGATGATGAGCATAAACAAAAAAGGAGACAGGAGGCAACCCTGCCTTACACCTGTCCTGATGCTGAATGGCTTACTCAATCCATTTTCCATTTTAATGCAGCATTTTGAGTTGGTGTAGAATGCTTTCATAATATTGATTCATTTTGTTGGAATTCCATATTGTTCCACAATTTTCCACCAGTGACGGTCCCAAGCCCAGATCAAAAAGGAGGAGAGTTGGTCAATGGCGTGGCTTCCTGTCACCGTAAAAAAAAAAAAGTTCTAGCTACAGAAACTACTCACATAAACCCCATTGCAGGAGTCAGAGCCAAAAATGAGATCTGAGAATGGATAGCTTGAAATGGTTGTTTTCTAAGTAATTAATTCCAGGTTCCTATCCTAATGCCTAACAAATCCTGGATGTCAACGCAACGGTTTTGATTGTTTGGGTTTTATGGTTTCAGGAGTATGCAAAACACTCTGCCAGAAAGACAGATGCCAAATAATAATGGTTGGAGCCTCCTCTGCCGGGAAAACATGCATGAGGCAAAGTGATTTTTATCTACTTTGAAACAATGTTAGTTATCACCACTCATAACAAGGGTTAACTTATCAATACCAAAAAACGCTTTTGAATCATTTGTGCATCCTGCATATCCTATGGCCTCACTTATAAAGCTCTAACAAGGCATTAATAGGAGTCATCTGTATTGTGCAAGTGCACTACAACACAATTTAAAGCAATGGTTGGCATTGTGAGCTCTGGCTTTTGTTGCATAACAAGGTGAAGATTTTAAATAATAGTCAAGCAGAGTATTGAAATAATGTAAAATACTGGTCAAATAGACCTTAGCCAAACACTCTTGATCAACCTTGCAGACATTAAAAAATAAAATAGTAGAAAGTTGCCTGGGTGCAAACTACTGACTTGCCACTTCATACCAAACTGTTGTGATATATTATGTAACTTTGAGTAATACAGTGTTTCATCATCTAATACTATGTGAAATGTTAATAGTGATTGCCACTGAAAAGAAAAGCAATGTCTGCTATCTTGATTCAGTGAAACGAGAGAGACAAGGTAGGTGAGGTAATACCTTTTTTGGGACCAACTGCTGTTGATGAAAGAGACACGCTTTGGAGTTTGGAGCTACACAGAGTTCTTATTCAGGTATGGGAAAGGTAATCTATCACAATTCAATATAAGGTGGAACAGATTGTTAAGCATAAGGAGTTAATGCATGTTGCAAGAGACCATTCAAAATGAAATGGGCAATTAGCAACTCTGCTGTCATAGGTGCAAAAGAGAACTAGTAAGTTACAGATTGTTGTAATGAAACATAAAACCAGTGTCTCTACTTAGTCCATGATTTTTAGTGTCTAGCAAAGTTATGAATTTAAGTTACGAATTCAGTGACATGGTCAGTCTGACACTGCTCAGATCAATTTATTGAACTGAATTCTGCTTTACTACCTTTCCCCCCGTAGTAATTAGAACAATATCATTAGCAATACTGACCTGGATTTTTGAACCCTGTATAGTGTGGAACAATGATCTGGTCACAGGTGAAAGTTGTATGAGTCAGGTGAGTGAAATAGAAGTCTAATTTGTAGACCGGTGCAGTTCAGTGCCAATGTTACTGTGGTCTTTTAGTCGGGGTTGGAGCATAGAGGGAGAATGCTGGAGAGAAACGAGTGTGGACTTTTCAATAAATAGTCCTTCTCTGTGGAACTCCTGGCTTCAGGGAACACCTCTCTCTTGCTCTACCCTCTGGAAATACTTCAGTCATAGAGAACATTCAGTTGATCAAATCCAGGGTGAAACTTTGGGGTCCAATGATCCAGGCATTTTCAGTGAAGGCCAACTGACAATGGAACTCCCTGCTTCTGTGAATCAAGGTTACCATGTCTCATTTTTTTAAGAGTTCAATGGAAGATAAACCTCTTCGCAAAGGCCTTTCCTTAATATAGGACACAAAGTAACATGGATATCTCCACACTTCCCTCATAGCATGATCCTTCTAAATGACTCTGCTGAAGAAGGCACAGAAAAAATGTCTTATACTTGGACTGTTATGGAGATAAGTATCCTCAGCTGGTGTAAATTAGTGTTGATCCACTGATTTCTTAAGCTTTCATTGACTTCTCAGGGGGGCCTGATTCTTTCTTCACTTACACCAGTGTAATTCCAGTGACTTCACTGGACATACTCCTCATTTTCCGTGGTGCAAGTATGAGGAGAATCCAGCCCAGTACATAGATAAAAGGTGAAAGGTGCTCCAGAGAGACATGGATAGGAAAACAAAGTCCAGATTGCCTCATGTTTCATATCCCATGAGGGGGAAATAATCACAGAACAATCTATTCTCCTGAGTCATTTTCATAGGCTTAATATTCAGTGGTACTGGTGAGCACTCAGAACGGTATTTCTCATTGAGGAGAGAGTGTAGGAGGTTTATGTGGCAGAGTGAAAGATGAAAATCACAGCATAGGAGCAAGAGAGTGGGAATGACACTGAGCAAGCAATGTAAATCCTGATATGCCTCTGCAAAACACACAGCAGCATGTCTGCCATGTATAATGGAAGGTGTGCATACAGCATGCTGACTACATGCTGGAGATTTAAATTTCCAGTGTTGGATCTAAGACAAGATAATTGCAGATCATTTTGCATTGTCCTGTTTGTAAGTAAGTTAGACTGGCAACCTGCATAATCAACCGGCACAACATGCTCAGAACATATGCCACTGACAGTTTAAGTGGACACTGAGCAGGCAGCATGCTGCGTAATGTTTTCACTCTGAGAACAGTTAATCTAGTTTCAAGCAGTTTCTCTTATTCACCAGTTTCAAATTCCCCCATCCCCATTTCAGGCAATATCAGGCTTGAAAAAGCTTGATTTTGCCACCAAATTTCTTTATGGTCTAAATGTAGGTACAAACTAAGAGTGAAATCGTTGCTCCAATGAAGTCAGTGGGAGTTTGGCCATTGGCTTCAATGGAGTCAGGATTTCAGCCTAAGACTGACTCTGGGATCATTGCCAATGGTTGTTTACTTGGGCTGATCTGTTGTTTATGCCACTGTTGGTTTACAGGGAAAAATATATAAAGTCCAATTCCTTCAATTTCATTAAAAGTGCATCCCTCAACGATGCTCCTTGTGTGTCTTTGGGATCAGCTAAAGAATTTCTATATCTTTATACACCAGGGTGATAAAAGGAAAAGTGCACTGGCAAACAGAGCTGCAGATAGTCACAAAACAATGGCCACACAGTATCTTGACATTACATTGCAATGCACTTGGCATGATATTGCAGCAGCGGTATGTGATGGCATTGAGTCACAGTGCTGGAATGGAACGGCACAAGACAATGGCAGACCGTACTGCAATTATTTGTGGCTTTCTGATTCCAACTAATTGCAGACTGCATCTTGGAGCTCCTCAAGGCGGAGTGCCACTGATGAAGAATACTGCCTAATGTGCTATATATTAGCAGTGAGAATCAGCACGGTCTACAAAAATGAGCACAGAGTTCAGAACTCCTGAGTTCTAATTCTCACGCTGTCTTGATTCACTGTGTGGCTTTTGGCAAATTACTTCACCTCGCTGCCTCCGTTTCTCCATTCGTAACATGGGGTAACTAATACCTGCGTATTTCCCTCCCAAGACTGTTGTGAGGAGTTATTATTTAATGCTTGTATAGCACTTTGAATGTAGGCTTGGCGCAATTTGATAATTTTTTTTATAATTTTGATGGATAATATCACTGTTTATTTTTAAGCATTTTTTCTATTTTGACCTATTTAAATTTTCATAGTTGTGCAAAATTATGAGGTTTAAGCATTTTTTAATCTTTATTGATCTAAATTTTCACAGTTGCCAGAAATTATGGAGGGACTCAAACAATCATTATTTAATGACAGTGGACATAGAGATTCAAAAAGTTAAAGCTTTATAACCATTACAACACAAATTGTCAACATCACATGTCAAAACATACAAATTAAATATCTTTAAATCACACTAAGAAGTTCTCAGGCAGCATTTTTCCTTACTTGTGCTATCTGTAAATTTCAATTATTATCACTGGAAATATTCTTTCTTTGGTTTGTACGTGTGCAGTGAAATCAACATTTACCAATAAAAATCAAATCTTTCCAAGCCTAAATATGTATTTGTATGTACTTATTTGTTCCATTGATACTTTTAAGCATGTTTTGCTTCACCATGCTGTGCAACCTGCCTTGCTGAGTTAGCAAGTATATTGCTATAACACCTGTCCTGCCTCCACCAACACCCTACTGTTTTACCACCACCTTCACTGCAGGACTCAGATTTTATTATGTTGGGGCCAAATTATAGGCAGTGTAGTTAGAGACCCCTCTAAGTCATGAGTTAAGTTTGCCCAGTATTTTCCATTTCCCCACAACTTTGTCAAACTTTAAACATATGGGCTGAAATTTTCCAAGTCAGATATCTGCCTCAGGCTGATTTTTCTGGAAAATTTCAGTAAAAGCAGTTCAGTCATTTCTCAGAGCAGGGCTGGAGCAAATACTTTTATTTTGCCCATATTAATAAAAAATTATCTTATAACTTTTTCATTGAACAGCTCAAGCAGCTCCAGGCTTTGGAGCAGGAATTTTAAATTTAAAAAAAAGGGGGGGGGAGGGCAATATCTTTGTGTCAGAGATGTGCCTTTTGCTCTCCTTGACAAAATCTACCCAAATTTGGCAAAGTTCTGAGACTCTGAATATCTTGGCTCCCATGTGTTCAGTTAGGAATTTAGCTGCCAAACTAATGCTAAAGACTTCATCTGCACTGAGCATGCTCCATCCCCTTACAGTTCCTACTTACTGACCAGACTGCGTGAGTGCCATGTCTACAAAGTGTGTAAACTTATTTCATTCCAGGGCTATGGGGGCTGTTCAGGACTTTCCTAGCAATTACTCCTCCTAGTAGCTGAGGCCCCAGTGGCATGGGGCATGGTATGAGGCAGGAGTCCAGTGGAAAAATTAATATGTGATCATGTAATTAAAGATTGTATCACCATACATACACACAAGGGGGTTGAATTAAGGTGTCACCAGCACCCTTAGCTCTGGCATTTCCTAACTTTTCAGTGCTTGACTTTGGAACCTTAACAGTCTTTTAATATAGTTTTTTGTATGTACTAAGTGAATAGATTAGATAACATGTAGATGGGTCACAGGAATAGCCCCATAGTCTGTATTTCTACTCAATATGTTGCCACATGCTGCTGGTTTCATCTTGTTTGAGTGCCTGCAATTTGACCAAAAGATCAAAATAGAGGGGAGTACATTATAATGGTCTTGCTGGCAGAAGTCAGTTTTTGTACTTTGCAGCTTCATTAGATGGCATTACATCACAGGACATAGACAAGCAAAGCCAGAATTGATCCTGCTTGACTCAGTCCTAAATGAATGGAAAATGACTGCCTGGTTTGCCAAGGTGGAGCAGTAATGGCAGGACAAATCTGTGATTTGGATGAAGCTTTAGTTCTTTATGGCACTTCCTTTCAGTTTTGTGTTTCAGCTGTGGTTTGAGAATTTGCAACATATGAGAGGGTTTTGCAAGAGGATTGTTCAAACAATATGAAAATGTCTCTGGATTTGGAAAAATATATTGATTTATTGATGTGCAACTTGAAAATATTTTCTTTTCTTTTTTATTTTAAGAACAGGGCTACCCATTACTCCACATACATAAGGATCATGGCATTGTATCATCCCTTATTTTGTAGCATCGATGAGGGGATGTTATCAAACCACCCTTTCCTCTTCTTCCTTTAAAAAAAAGGCAAAACCACACAGGTAAAACAGCACTATGATGTAGAAGTGCTTTATGTGCAGTCCTTTAGTTTGTGACCGGGGTCCCAGGGAGGCCATACTGAGGTTACTTAATTAGGGAAAACTACAAAGAATGGGGCAGACAATCCCCAAAGCTGGTGGTCATTCCAATACTTAGATCCACTGAGCTAGCCACAAAACAGCTTCTATAAGACTTTACTGGTTACCCAGAAACCACAGTTCCCTTAAAGCAATCCAGCCTTGGGCTTCCTCCCAGACACCCAAGTCAAATATGACGAGAGATTACTGAAAATCTTATTCATCATATAAGAAAGTTCTACTAATCCCAAAGGATCAGGCACATTACCTCCCAGATTAATGACTATTTCAGATCTGACCCAAATATACACTTACACCCAATTCTTATTAACTAAACTAAAAATTATTTAAAAAGAAAAGAGAGAGAATATTGGTAAAAATCACTACACATACAGATATGAATATAGTTTTGAGGTCAGTTTCGTAGTAGAGATGTGAGCTTTAGTGTTGCAAAGAGTTCTTGGATCAGGCTTGAAGCAGTGATGAAATAAACTGTTAAGTCTCTGGTTGCTCCCAAATAATTGGAAAGTCCTCAGTCCCTTGCTTAGAATGCTCCCATTAGTATAAGTCAATAGTGCAAAGATCAGAGCAGGAAAGAGGTGTTTCCAGGGCCTTTTATAGCTTCTGCCATGTGGAGGGACACCCATTGTTTTAGTTTGTGGAAAATTACGGGTAACAAAATGGAATTTGGAGTCAATTGGTTTAGTCACATGCCCTTGCATGATTTGCTGAGTCATAGCAGAGGCCATTACCCATACTCTAGCTAGAACGTTCACATGAAAATCCATTAGGTGTAGATAGGCTTCTTCCATGGTCCATTGTGTTTGTTGATAAGTCATCAACTTGAATAGTCCCTTCACAGTGTGCTGGCTAAATACCTTGTGGGTGTTACCACAGGAGAAAACTTTTGAAATACAAGTACATAGTTAATATTCATAACTTCAGATACAAAAATGATACATGCATGCAAAATATGATTGTCCTATTCAGCAAATTATAACTTTTCCATAGACCCCTTACTTGACACACTTCATACAAGATTTGTTGCACTTATACAACACTGATAGCAACAATGATCTACCTGGTCATATTTTAATCATATAATGTCACAGGGTTAAATCCCTTCTGTGGTCTGTTAGTTAGAGCAGAATATCTAGAATTGGGGATCATAAATTCTACCACCCTGTAGCGAAGTGAAGACTGTGTGGTGCCTCCTGCTGGTCATCTTGGGAATTAGCTCGATTCCAGTCCCGAGCACCCTCTGCAGGCCGGTGGCTCACCTACCGCTGACCCCGTGTCCCTCCCGGACCGTGGTGCCCTTTATCTCGGGATTCTGCCCCAGCCATACCCCCATGCTCTGGGTCTCCCCACCCAGGGGAACCCCCAACCCTCTAAACCCACCTTGCCTCAGTGACTACTGCCAGTCATCATCTATCCCCTGCTCACTGAGGCAGACTGCAGTTTGTAATGGCCACTCATCATTGTCAAGGAGTTAGGACCTGCTGCCTCTGCCTATTCCCAAGCTGCACCTCTGTAGTCCCAATACCTGTGTAGGCCTTCATCAAGGCCTGCAGCCTGGGGGGTTAGCAGGCTGGAGCTCCTCAGCTCCCTTGCCTTATTCCCCAGCACTGCTCCAGTTCAGGTACCTTGCTCTCCAACAGCTAGGCCCTCTCCCTCCAGGGCTGGAGAGAGACTCCTTCTGCTCCTGGCCCCCAGTCCTCTTATCAGGGCCAGCTGAGCCCTAATTGAGCTGGCCACACCTGTGGTCAGCTACTCAGGTGCTTTCAGTCCTTTTCCCAGCCACAGCCCTCTCCAGGGCAGCCCTCTCCCAGGGCTATTTTAACCCCTTCAGGGCCAGAGCGGGGTGACCACCCCGCCACACACACATAGAGTGACTTTGAGCAAGTCAGTTAGCCTTTCTGGCCAAGATCATATCCTCTTCCAGGATATGAGAACCCAAAAGGTGGATGCTCAGCGGAAACCATCACAACAAGGATTTCCTCACCGTGTTACTCATTCTATTTGGTGGGAGAGCAGGATATGCACCTCTTCCTATGTGGAACAGGTTGTGGCAACCTCAACCCCCAGGAGCTCTGGGTGTGTTCTATGCAGAAAAGATAATGCAGTCCTATGTTGTATTAGCTTTTCTACCTAAATTCTGTAGGACCAAAGGTGTGGACAAAGAGCATCCATCCCAATCTCCATCCCTATGCAAACCCTGAACTCACAAAGTGGGGGTAAGTTGCCAGGGAGATAGGTGACCTTCCCCCTCCAGCACAGGAGTGGAGGTCCACTTGTGGAGGATCCCCTGAATGCACAGATCTGATTGGGACAGGGGGAGAACGATGCAGGCCTTTGCAATGAAATGGTCTTGGTCGAAATGTAGATTGTCCAATTAGGGTGAAAAGTGGCAGGAGGCTATGTAAAACTTCTTGAAAGAAAGCCCAGAAAAAAAGTCAAACAAATAGTGTGAAAAGAGTTTCAAGGTTTCTGGTGAACTCACAGAATTGTTGTATCAACAGACCAGTTATCTGTTCCTTCTAATAGCATCTAATAATCATCTTCAAAGAAGAGGAAAGATAATTTGATTGGACAGTTATGCTGGTTGGTTTTTGTTGTTGGGTTTTTTGATTGAGGGTCAGGGGGTGTCGAGTAGACCGTGGCAAATCACTTTACATGGCAGGAGGCTTGTAAAGAGGTCAGAATTGTTCTCACCTTGTTGACGAGCGTCTATCCCATTGTCTACCACTATATGCTGGGTCTGATCCAGGGATTTATCATCATTCCACTGGGCCTTTTTGTTCCTGATCTTGAAGGATATTCTGACCAGACTGGATGATCAGAGGGAACCAAAAGCCATTGCCGTCTCCAAGGGTATGTTCTGAGTAGCTCTTGAGATGTGAACATAAGGTTTACGCTACCTCCCATTTTATACCTCCTACTTGTTTCCTGTCTCTCTCTTTGCCTCCTGTCTCGTAAAAGCCTGGCTTAACCAGACAGGACAAATCTAACCTTACAACACTGTGCTGCGATTAAGACAAGATCGATGAATGTACCAATCTGGGCAGCAGGTTTGGAGGAAGCCCTTGGACCCAAAAAGCTTAGATCCAAGGATCTCTGAAGGTGTCTCATGATTAAAGAGTGCTACGATTGCTATGGGGATGGGGGAGCAAGAGAGAGCACTGGCAGGAAGGGATCCAGGAGTATCATTGCACAGTTGTTTCTTGGCTCTACTGGGGCAGGGCAATAGAGGAGGCAGAAGGTCTGCAGGACTCTAAATGGGAAATGGAGGAGAAATAAGGACTAGCTATGCTTGTGGGGGCAATTGAAGAAGAAGGATCTGCAGACACTTAAAGGGGCATCAGTGAAGGGCCCTCAGTCTTGGAATGTGGGCCAGAAGAAGAGGGAGTCACATTATTGAGAGTTGACCCCAGAAAGAGTGTGAGAGAGGAGCTGCTTTTTGGAATATAACAGATATAAAGTATTTTTGAGTATAGTTTGAATTAAGGCCTTAATTGCAGATACAAGCTGCAAGTTCATCCCTTCAGCATCCCTTTTTAGCACCATTTTGTCCCAGTCTGTTATGATTCAATGCTATAGTAGCAGCGTGGAAGCTAGTTTCAGGGGCAGTATCATTTGACATCCACAGCTACCAGAGCACATTTCTGATGCATCTGTCTGTCCGTTGACATGCATGAGAGATAGAGCAACCTCAAAAGGCTTAGAGTTTGTATTTGGATCAAGTAAGCATCCAAAGGTTTAAATGTTTATCCATTCTTTCTGCAACTTTTGTTTCTGAAAAATCAGACTAGACATTTCAGAAAACAGACATTCCCAGGAGATAGCTGATATTTCTGATTCTGCTCTCAGATGGACACCAGAAATGAAGAAAAACTTATCAAATATTTTAGAAACTCAAAGAAACGGCGGGGAGGGGGGTGGTTCTAGAAACAGAAGAAAGTCCTGAGCCTTTAGTTAGTTAAAAACAACTATTATATCCTCGCTGTTCAATTCAAGAAGATGAATGATCTGAAATGTTTGGTTCTTGGTAATCTGAGAAACTAAAGAAGGAAAACAGAAGAAATGGCACTTAGAAACTGGTGACAGGAATGAAAGGAACATTTATTACTGAGGCAGTGAAGGAATGAGAAAATGAAGAGGTTGCTGAAGGGAGTGATAGATACTGAAGGTGGTTGCTGAGACAGGGAAACAAAGAAATACTGTTCTTAACTACTCTCAATCAACATCTCCTCTTCCAGCAACATCTTTCTCTCACCTTCCTCCCTCAAACTACACATCATAGTGTAATCAAAGTAGAAGCACCGTAATCGTAATGTGGTGTTGCATCGTACCATGCACCATGTGCCATGGTGGTATAGATTAGAAGCAAGATGGGTTTTGGAAGAGTAGCAAAGGAGGCCTACTATTTAATTAACCATTTAGCACCTGAACGTTGCTGCCATTTCTGTGCAACAGAAGCATCTAGCATTGTTCTCTGTGCTGACATTCCATTAGTACCCAGGCATTTGAAACAGGATATACCAGATATGTGGGGCAGTACTGAGGGTAAACATTACACATATTACACCATGTGCACCGAATGAGTTAAGAGATAGAATAAATAAATAATACACTGAATGGGTTAAATGATCCAAGCCCTCGACGTTGTCGGGAATCTTTTCCCAAAAAGAATGTTTTCAACCTTTCCATGTGTAAAGACGATACAATATGTAGGAGAAAAGGCTGCTCCTTGATTATATTGAGTCACGAATGTAATGTTTTTCCATGTAGCTTTCCAAGCTATAGCTAGTTCAAGCCTTGAAAAGTGATATGAACAGTGAGGTACAAACACATAGTTGAATATAGATTAAATTCAACACTTGAGGTCTTTTTTTCCCCTCAGTTTTAGTGGCTAAGCTTTGACAGTTCCGTTTCATAATAACCAACTTCATTTTTCAAGTCAAATTCCTGCTCTACTGCTTTTCACACTATTTCAGAGATGTGTATTACCCCAGATCAACGTTAGTGTCAAAAAACAGATGGGACTACGAATAATGAGAGCTAATATTTAGCTATTCCTTTAAATTATTGGAAATAATCATGAGTACTTGGCAATAGGCACCTGTCAGTGGTAACAATGCGATATACCAAACCACACAGCAGACACTCATCTGATTAATATCTTCTCCATTTATATGAATTGGGCTACTGGTGAAGTAAGGCCCCTCTCAGCCTGAGTAACGTGGCAGAATCAGGCTCTGTGTTCATGAACATAAGAACAGCCATACTGGGTTAGACCAAACGTCCATCTAGCCCAGTATCCTGTCTGCCAACAGTGGCATATGCTGGGTGCCCCAAAGAGAATGAACAGAACAGGCAATCATCAAGTGATCCCCTGTTGCCCATTCCCAGCTTCTGGCAAACAGAAGTCCTCAGTCTTTCTGTAAAGCAAGCAATGCTCATTGCTCTGCTTATTTCTCTCCCACAAAATTCTGTCACTTGCTTCTTCATCTCCTTTCAGTGCAACAGTGGCAGACTTCCTCTGGAAGCATTATAGCTGACTACCACTTATCTAGCTTGCCACCTTATACTGTGTGCAAGAAATGCACATCAATTTCACTAGCAGAATAAAAAGTCACATTCTAACATCTTCCTTCTAGCTATGAGCTGTTAAATCATACAAAAATCAGTCAATAGAGACACACTGAAATGCCCATGTGCAATTTTGGAAACCACTAGGCATCAGAGCACCAAAATCACAGAAGATAAAAGCAGCAAAAGGCATGTAAACATGCTCATTAAGGATAGCTGAGGCCTGAAACACCAAAATGCTGTGGCTGACCCAACTTCAGGATCCACTCCACAAAGATACTTCCTCGCATGTCGCCTATCTCACTCACAAATTCTTTCTGAAGCACCCCTTCTTATTACCGTTGGCAATATATTGGGAAGCTGACAATAATAACATAACTCTCCTCATTTCACCACAGGTTTTTGTGTCTATATGAGATAGATACAGCATACCAACTAGTACACACACAGTTGTGATAAGGAGAGGGAGGTTATAATGAGAACTGTATGAGCCACTGAAGGTATTGTTTGTATTTGTGCCTTTTAATATATTAAAATTTGTATGCTATCATTTTGTAGTAACTTTATTAAACAAATTAACTTACTGAACCTGCCTTGATTTTGTCCTCTTTCCTCTTCCCTTTTCTAGTTCTTAAGTCCAATATTTCCTTTCTTCTTCTGTATGTGGTATATTATCTTTTAAATGCCTGTTTTTCCTCCATCTAATTTCTTCATGCTCTCTTTCACATTCTCTTCATCACCTTCATTCTCTGCATTCCCATTGTTCCCTTGTATTCTTCACTTGCACTTTCCCCAATAATACCATTAGAAGGGGGAAGAAAAGAAACCTCAAACATATTTCTCCCCTGTTGCTCTCTTGGGTGGTTTGCTCCTCAGCCCCCACAGAACAAAACATTGTGCTCTGCCCAGAGCTCTGCAGAATCCTCAAGATAGTACCTGTAATATCACTGAGAAGTCAGATCACCTGAGTCAAGATTCAATGTCTCATTCATCATTGCCCTGTACTTTGTGTAGTCACTTACACCAGTGCACTGTTTACCATTTTCATATTCCGTGTTTCTCCTCTCTTTGTCACTGTACCATACTTATGAGGTATCTGAGCTTAAAGCAAAGGCAAAAACACTATTGCCTTCAAGAATATCTGGCGTTTACTGCACAACTTTTAATGGTACCTGGGTTTGTGGTTTAGCTGCATATTTCGGAAACCATAGTGATGTGAAAAATGAACATTAGTCTTTTGGGAATTTCTATCTAAAATATCAAGGTTTTCAAAAGATGCAGATTTCCTTGCTAATGCCTAGGAGTCCTGCCAGCATAAATACAGACTTTTTTGTTTCATTGGGACGTCTGTACACGATTCAATGAAATGGATGCTCTAGGAGATGAATTTGAATGATCAGTTACTGTGCTTGTGGCATTTTCCTGAACTTTGAAAAAGATGAATCTTGGACTTAACATTTATACTTTTTATGAGTAGTTTCTAGGCAGTGGCCTGGTTACAGATGCTGGACAAGGAACAGTGCAGCAATTCCTTGCTGATTTTAGTAACGGGTTTTTTTCAGCTGTGTGACTCCTTCAGATCTGCGGGAAACTAGAATGTCCAGTTCCAACAAACACCAGCTTCAGCAGAGCAGGAGGGCAGAGCTTAAGGCACATGCTGTTCTGTGCCTTTGGAACTTCTTGAATAATAATGGTGAGACATACAGGAGAGCTAATAAGAGTCTTTATTTCATATGACTTGGGTCACAGCTACAGAGGTCACTTGACAGGGGTCAGTATACACTGACTCAGTGGCTACTAATACAGTTTCCTGATATTTAAAAAAAGCAAAGAAAGATTAAGGTATAGGTAAGGGGAAATATGCATATAGGACTCAGTGTTGTTTTTACCCTTCATATCTTGGGGTGAAAGAATAAATAATGCTTTGTTCAGAAGACACTGTTTCAGTATCACTGCAAACTTAGGCTGTGACAGGCTTTTGAAGGAAACTCTTTAACATGTCAAATCCAGTGAGGCCTGTTGTGTTAACATGGTTGGGAAACTACGGGGCTGCAGGCCAGAGTTCCAGTCCACGAGTGGTTGGACCACATGGGTCCACCAAGAATGAGGAGCAGGAAGCCAGGCCTGTCATCTGAGGGGTGCACTCAAGAGGGAGCCTAAGACACAGGTCGCCCGATAACTGTGGCCAAAACCTAGCAGCTAAAACCATCAGCAACAAACTAACACAATGTAACACAAAAACATAAATGTCTAGAATGAAAATCAGGATACAGGGCCTGAACCTCCTTTAGAAATGAGACGACAATCCTGCCTAAAATTTGCACATCTGCCAGTAACTACTAATTCTGAACCTCTGAGGCTTCTGTTCACCAGCCACTTTCTTATTCTCAGAATAGTTTGTTCTGCAGTGTCCTGTTCAGCTTCTAAGGCTCCACCAGCTAGAGGCTGTGGTTGATGCTCATGGTGATTTTCGTTGACAATTACTGGTGAGCATTTGTTACTTCTGACAGTGCACAAACACAGACACTAGCTTTCTGGATGCCCTCAAGAAATAGAGAGAGTCAGTGGCCTTCTTGGTTTTGTTTGGGACACTAGACTAACCTTCAGGGTTGGTTATGATGTATGCTCTGTGGACCTGTGGATGGTATAACTGTCATCTTGGCAGATCTCTAGCCATTTTCTATTTGGAATCCAACATTCCCTCCCATTTTCAATGAGAAGGTGGGTATTTGGCATTTTGTCATAGTGATTCTTCTATTCTACTTTCCTGGCATATTATAACTATTTTGGGGTTAATGGCCCTCAGCTCCAGAAGCTTTTAAGATTTTGACACTAAGGGTTTTGTCCTTATGCCCATAATAATAAAATGTGATCTCTTAGTACAACAGCCTTGCTATGCTATGGCTAAGGGAGCAATTGGACTCTTTGGGCTGATGACATAACATTCCATTTGCATCTAATGCTGTCGTTGTGACTTCCAAGCCACATGCATCCACTTCTAAGTGTGCTCAGCAGCGGCTGTAACCAAAACAAATTAATACGAAATATGGTCGTTCCTGGGAAGTATAAAACACTTTTCCCCTAAAAATGGAAACCTGTCCTTTATCATGCCAGTGGAGAAGTAAATCCTTGTCAGATAGACCCAGATCCACAAAGATAATAGGACCTAATTTCCATTTTTAGTCACACTACAATCCACAAAACTTCCACTCAGTGCTGCCTAACACTGTAGGCGACTAAACTCACTTTTGAGCCTTGTACAGCGCTGCAACTTGCTGCGCTCAGGGGTGTGAAAACGCCCGCTCCCCCCCACCCCTGAGCACAGCGGCAGCGCTGTGAATTGCCAAGTGTAGCCAAGGCCCAAGTTTTTGCAGTAAAAGTTTCCCAGGCACATAAGTCTCTGCCTCTGGGAACACGTCCTGCTGCCTAACTCTCGGGTCCATGCGCCTATTTCCCACCCAAACCCCAGAGTGATCCAGTAACTGGGACAAGATAGACTCCTTCCCCTCTCCTCCCTGCAGGGCTTAACGGGTCAGTGTACACCGACTCAGTGGCTGCTAATACAGTTTCCTGATATTTAAAAAAAGCAAAGAAAGATTAAGGTATAGGTAAGGGGAAATATGCATATAGGACTTCTTGTTGTTTTTACCCTTCACACTGGGGTGATCCAGTGGGTGTGCTTAGAGCAGGGATGGGCAAACTACAGCCCACGGGCCGGATCCAGCCCATGAGCCATTTTAAGCCAGCCCCTGCTCTGGCACTCGGCTGATCATATCGGTACAGTGGAGATGGAAGGAAAAGACCACAGAACACAAGAACTAAATATGAATCCAAGCCAAAACTCCAAACCTGTGCACTCCTCAGCTCTGGTTGAGTTTGGACCTAGATCTGAATTTTATGGCTGGCCTTTACCTCTGTAATGGGCTGAACCCCGAGGCTCTTTGGGAGAGTTTAAATGCAGATATAGATTTGGGGGCTCACTTAATCTATGCTGTGCCTCACTTCCCCAACTATAAAATGGGGAATGTACTTCTCTACCTTGCAGGTGTGTTGAGGGTAAAAATCCATTAATGATTGTGAGATGCTCAGGTACTACAGTGATAAGGGTCATCTAAGTAGATAGAAAGGAGGAAAACAGGAGCTTGAAGGATAAAGCCTATCAGTATGTTTCATTTCAGGTAACCATAAAAACATAAGAATGGCCATACTGGGTCAGACCAATGGTCTGTCTAGCCCAGTATCCTGTCTTCCAACAGTGGCCAGTGTCAGATGTTGCAGAGGGAATGAACAAAACAGAGCAATTTGTAAAGTGATCCATTCCCTGTCATCCAGTCTCAGCTTTTGGCACACCAAGGTGTAGGGACACCCAGAAGATAGGGTTGCATCCCTGACCATCTTGGCTAATAACCAGTGATGGACCTATCCTTCATGGACTTATCTAATTCTTTTTGAACCTAGTAATACTTTTGGCCTTCACAACATCCCCTGGCAACAAGTTCCATAGGTTGACTATGTGTTGTGTGAAGAAGTTCTTCCTTTTGGTTATTTTAAACCTACTGCCTATTAATTTCATTGTGTAAGCTCTGGTTCTTGTGTTATGTGAAGGGGTTAATAACACTTCCTTTTTCACTTTCTCCATACCATTCATGGTTTTAAGACCTCTTTCATAACGCCAATTAGTTTTCTCTTTTCTAAGATAAACAATCCCAATCTTTTTAATCTCTCCTCATATGGAAGCTTTTCCATTCCCCTAATCATTTTTGTTGCCCTTCTCTGGACTTTTTCTAATTCTAATATATCGTTTTGGAGATGAGAGGACCAGAACTACACTCAGTATTCAAGGTGTGGGCATACCATGGATTTATATAGAGGCATTATGATATTTTCTGTCTTATTATCTAGCCCTTTCTTAATTGTTCCTGACATTCTGTTAATTTTTTTGCCCGCTGCTGGACATTGAACAGATGTTTTCAGAGAACTCTCCATGTGTAGTAAAAAGAGAGCCTGAAACATAAACCCCCATAATAGTGGCCTGGTATGAGGCAGGACCTGCTTACAGAATCTGGCAAGAACAGGGCTAATATTGCAGGAATACACATTTTTAAGAAGTGCTCATTACAAAGTACTTACGGCAAACACATTTCGATATCAAGTGGTACCAGAACATTCTGATATTAAGGGTAGTACAAAAACATTCTCCAAGGATAACAGCTCTCTGTGCATGGCTGGGGCGGCACACAGAGTTAACACAAACACGCAGCCAAACATCCATCAACATCTAACCACACTATGATGACTCCAAGATCTCTCTCCTGAGTGGTAACAGCTAATTTAGACCTCATCATTTTGTATGTATAGTTGGGATTATGTTTTCCAATGTACATTACTTTGCATTTATCAACATTGAATTTCATCTGCCATTTTGTTGCCCAGTTATCCAGTTTTGTGAGATCCTTTTGTAACTTTTTGAAGTCAGCTTTGAGCATAACTATCTTGAGTAATTTTGTACCATCTGCAAACTTTGCCACCTCACTGTTTACCCCTTTTTCCAGATCATTTATGAGTATGTTGAATAGCATTGGTCCCAATAGCGATCCTTGGGGGACCTGCCCCTGTTTACTTTTATCCACTGTGAAAACTGATCATTTATTACTACCCTTTGTTTCCTATCTTTTAATCAGTTACTGATCCATGCGAGGACCTTCCCGCTTATCCCATGACTGCCTACTTTGACCTTGTCAAAGGCTTTCTGAATATCCAAGTATACTATATCCACTAAATCATTCTTGTCCACATTTGTTGACAATCCCCAGCCCACCCCCCAAAGAATTCTAATACATTGGTGAGGCATGATTTCCCTTTACAAAAATCATGTTGACTCTTCCCCAGCATATTATGTTCATCTGTGTCTGGCAATTCTGTTCTTTACTATAGTTTCAACCAATTTGGCTGGTACTGAAGTTAGGTTAATTGGTCTGTAATTGCCAGGATTGCCCCTGGAACCTTTTTAAAAAATCAGTGTTACATTAGCAATCCATCAGTCATCTGGTACAAAATGTGTTTTAAGCAACATGTTACATACCACATTTAGTAATTAGTAGTTCTTTTGGAGCTCTTGGGTGAATACCATCTGGTTCTGATGATTTATTACTATTTAATTTATCAATTTGTTCCAAAACCTCTATTGACACCTCAATCTGAGACAGTTCCTCACATTTGTCACCTAAAAAGAATGGCTCAGCTGTGTGACTGTCCCTCAGATCTTCTGCAGTTGCAGTGAAGACTGATGCAAAGAATTCATTTAGTTTCTCCACAGTGCCCTTGTCTTCCTTGTCTAACTTAATAATGGTCTAATAAAGTTAGAGGGGGAAATATATCGTTCATTTACTTGGAAAGCTATGTCAACTGAAATGAATAGCTTCATCCTGTTAAACCATTTTGCAGAGAATATATGGTACAGAAAGTAGAACCTATTTCAAAGCACTCAGCAGTCAGCCAAATTGAAATCACTTTGACATTTGACACATTTTCTTTCATGAAATTTGGAAATTAAATAGAGTGAGTGGATACTGCTTTCACAGTTATGCAAGGTTCACAGCTCCTGAGGGAGAGACCAGCATCAGACACACTGGGGGAAATTCTTGCAAACATGAAAAATACCAGTGTACATATTCAAACAAAATCAACTGAGTTGTACTTTCCTATTTTATATGCTATTGTAAGAAAGAAAAATTTACAGCTTAACTTCCTCCTCCTCAGTATCATTTCTGGCCCGTACAAGTGCTTTCTCTTTACCCAGTGGAGTACTTACAGCCACAAGTGTCTTCTCCTTTCCACCTCTCTCCCTCTCCCCTACCATCCCCCTTGTAACTCAATTACTGACCTCCCAATCAAGTAGGGCTGCATGTGGAGCCTTCCAGAGCCTCTGAATACTGTTTAGAAATAGTTAAAGCAGCAGGAGGTTCTTTGTCCTTCACTGTCAGCTTAGGACCAAAGGAACAAATATGAATGTGTGGAAATAATTCACTATGGAGGAAGCTAATTAATGGAGTGATGCAAAGAGTACAGTTAATTTTTAAGATTACGTGTGATTGTGTAATCAATGGCCTAAAAGAGAAAGTGTTCTAAGGGAATGGATTTTGCTGCTGAGACAAAGTGGTCAGTCAGTATAAAAAGAAGAGGGTGGTACCATTCTCAATGACTTGGCTAGATTTGTATTTATTATTAATGTTTATGTATTAAGCACTCAGATTGTGCTAGGCATTGCATAGAAATAAGTACAATCTGGGTACTCCACAAACTGTTTACAATCAAAATTTAATATGACATAATAAGGGTGGATCATAAGCTGTCAAAAAAAAATGAGGGAAGAAGGGAGAAAGGATGAGGGGGTAGTAAGATCACAAAATTACTTAGTAAATGCCTGCTCCAAAATCCATGGCAAGTCTATGGAAGTCTTTCCACTGACCTCAGTGTGTTTTGGACCAGGTATTATAGCACTAATACATTCCAATGGTTCCATTAAAGTACTTGTTTTCTTCTAACTCCTCATAGATGAGAGGGCAGAAGTGAGTTTTGAGGATGGATTTGAATGAAGCAAAGACCGTGGTTGGGTGAACAGTTTAAGTATTTTTTGCAATTCCTTTCAGAGAAATGTAAACTCATATGACAGGGAACAATAGGGGAAAATACCATCTGTGCCAGGCAGCATGGCCCAGAGGGTAGGGCACTGGACTGGGACTCAGACCTGGGTTCTGTTTCTGGCTTTGCCACTGACCTACTGTGTGACTGTGGCCAACTCATGTCACCTCTGTGCTTCTGTTTCCCCTCCTATCTCTTGTCTGTTTAGATTGTGTAAGGGGAAGGGACTGCCTGTGACTGTGTGCCTGCACAGTGCATAGCACAATGCGGGGCTCCCATCTTCATTGGTGCCTCTAAGTACTACTAAAATACAAATGATGATAGCAGAGATGCTACAAAATACTTCACAGACAAAGCATTCTGGAGGTAGTGGTAGCAAGCACTCTAACATTCATAGCCATTCAAAGAGACTCATGTGGCCAGTATGGTATCAAATTGGGCACAGAATAAATGATTCCAGTGTTGTTCTGAAAGCATCTAGTGTGATTGCTCTCACGCTACCGATAGTACCTTTGGAACACTATCTAACACTGGTATTTTAAGCATAATATCATACAAAAGAGAGAGCGCTGCAGCACAAGGTAACCAAAATACTCTAGGATCTTAGAGCTACACAAAAATTAGAAGTACTATGGGTATGCTCCTAAAGTCCTTACATAGGCAAAGCTCCTTATTGGAGTCACTGGAAATTTGCCTGCAAGGAATGCTGTATGATGCCTCAAATGTCTAATATTTTCAAAATGTACCTTAGTGAGGTATACAGAATTCAGCTTTTTTCAAGTTCCTGATACAAGAACAGGGTCATGAATTTAACCACATGACTGCTACTGAAGGTACCAGGTATGTCCTAATATTCTATGGAAATCAATGAAATTTTAATGAACTAAGACATAGATACCTGTTAAGGTCAGAGGTTCTGAAATCTGGAGATTTTATGCAAATGACTTTTGTGCCCTAGCTTGCATATATGATTAATATGCTTTACTTTATTTACATAAATGACCACAAATGTCCTGATTATCAGACTTTAAACCAAAAGAGCCTGTGGCATGGAAAGAGCTTTAGGAACACAGGAAACCCTATAATCGTGACTGGCTCTTCCATCTCACTGGGCTGGTGTCCAAGGAATTTTGGCAGCTTCTTGAGGCTTTGCCGTGGCTTCTCCTTGTCATGAACTGGGTGGAGGACTGTGGTTGCCCTAGTGCTGGCTGCTGCTTGCCCTGGGTTGGAAAGGAGGATCTGACTGGTTCCTGGCATCAAATTGGGGATGCTTTGGCTAGGATCCCAGGACCAGATCCACAAAGGGACTTAGGCATTGCAGCAGCTAACTCTTAAGTGCCCTGGTGCCCAGTAGAATTCTCAGCTCCAAGTCAGGCACCCAAGCTCCCTAGACAATGCCGGGGGAGAGGTAGGCACTTCAGAATGCGATTCTCAGAAGCGAACAATCTGAGTAGGGAGCAAACCAGTAGGAAACACTGAGGAGAGGGGAGGAGTCTAACACCTTCATCTCAGCTAAGTGCCTAACTCTGGGCCAGAGAAAGGCACCTCTCTCTGATGGGGATTCATAGCCATGACTCTTCTCCCGGAGTTAGGCACCTAAGACAGGTCAATCCTATCTCAGATGGAGGAGAGCACCACCCTATTAAAGCCAAAGCCCGGTGGTTAGGGACCTGACCAAGGGTGTGAGATACCTGTTTTCAAATCCCCACTCCCCTAACCACAGGGCTATAGAGTCATTCTCATTCTCTCAATGAGTAGTTAATTATTTATACAAAGTGGAGCAGCATGAACAGGAGGGAGTGAGAGAGACCGCCCCAGAATAGTCTAGTGGCGAGGGCATGCAAGTGGGAGGTAGGAGACCTGTGCTGAAGTCCCTGCTCCAAATCAGGCAGAAGGTGGGTTCAGACCTGGGTCTCCTACCTCTCAGGAGAGTGCCCATTAGTCTATAATGAGATCCATGCACACACACACTCAACATTCCTGAACAGCTCACTCCCAGGAGCAGTTTTTGTGCAGGTTAAGCATGCTTAGAGCACGTAGGTTGGGCCTCACAGGTGAGCTATGCAGGGGAATGCTTAGTCGGAGAATCTCACCATGTCTTACTGTGAGATTGGGTGCAGAGCAGCTTGGCAATGTCAGGATTTACACAGTTTTGTGCATGCCCTCCGGCAGAAATATAGGTGCCTAGGGGGTTAGACCAAGGCTGACTATGGGGCACCTAAATGTTAGATTTACTTAGGCACCTAAAGTGGTACCTAAGTCCCTTTGTGTATCTAGCCCCTTGCCGCTAGCTAGGTATCTACCTCTGTCTGCTCCTTGTTGCATGGGGTCAGGGAAAAGAGGCTCTGAGCCTGGCGGTTGCTCCCTTTTCTGGGTCGCACACCCATGCAGCCAAAGATATATGGCCAGAGCATTGTCCAGTGTTATTCCAGGCATAGCTCTGAGCCTGTGGCCATGGGTTGGAAGGAGGATTATGCTCTAGCCTCCATCTTTATGCTTTGACTCCTCCAGGCTGGATCTACATGGTTACAGTTCAGGACTCTAACAATAGAGATTCCACCTAGAGTGGCCCTAGGCTTAGAGATGCATTCCTGTCCATGCTGCATAGCCAGAGAGTGAAGCTCTTTTAAATGTTCCTAACTGAGAGCTGCTGCTGAGAACTGGAGGTTCCCAGTGGCCAGGTGACTTGGCCAGTCCGATGGCAACAGTGCTGCAGAGGTCAGAAGAGCAGAGATTCAGCCTTCAAAAAAGTTAAAAACCTCAGGCACAGGGAGACACTTAGAAGATTTCCTGTAGATTGAATTTCATTACCCAGAGAGAAACTCATAAGAATAAGCTGCCAAAGGAAACAATAGGAGCCACAATCTGGTTTAAAGATTTAGAAATATATTTGGAAAAAATAACCATTTGGTGGTATATTTGCTAGCTCAAAGAGTACCTGTCTTTTTTTCATTCCTAAAATGTCCTGTATTCCAGCTACAGAATATCCTTCATCATTCACAATTAGACTTTAAAAAAACCTTCTGTCAACGACCGGCATCTGCTGCAGCTTTAGATGCTGATTCTCATGTCCGGACGAGCTACACTTGGTTCAGGTCCCAGGTAGGTGGGAGTAAAATTGACTTTCCTACATCTTTTGTAGCGCCCCAATCCTAGGGTCAAGAAGGAGCCCCTTTGGCTCACAGTCTAACTTAAATCAGCCTCAGAGCTGCCCTAACCTACACCTGCTGCCTACGTTTCCAAACAGCTGTTCTGGTGGCTATAGTGTAGAGGCGCTTCAGCCATACTCTAGGGCTGGAGTAGATGAGTGGCATAGAGTTTTTATGCTGACTCTGTGCCATCCAACAACTCCTGTGCCAAAGACATTCTCAGTTAACCCGTTAAACCAGTTTATGCCCTATTTGCACCAATGGAGCAGTACAAAAAGATCATAAGAAGGCTGAGAACCAGGCACCCTAAATGTTTCATCCTAGCTGCATCATGCAAAAAAGGGCTTAAAAATTTAAGCTTTGAATGTGAAAATTATTGTCAATTTCTGTGCGGGGAAGAAGGATTATACATGTATTAGTTACACTATATGAGGAACATATTTTTGCCATTACCTAAGTAATGAAGCTTCAAGGATAAGAAAATGGAACTTGGAAGCCCTATTTTTCCCATCTCGATCCAACAGCAGCGGGGGTAGGTGCCTCCCACATCAGCTGTACATAATGAAGAGTTACTAAGAGGCTTTTCTACTTGTCAGTTCTTTGACATCTCTTGAACGTGGTTAAGGTGGGCTAAAAGACGATTAGTCACCACCTGCCTATAACAAAACAAGTTATCTTTCTCGAGTGATTGATTTGAAATGTTTAAATATGAATAAGATCATTTAAAATGCTTGTGCTGTTCCACGTGCCCTTCCAATGGCAAGTAGGCACAGGATATGTACCAGAGAGATGACAAATAGGCCTGTCACACAACACACACACACACAGCTCTGAACTCACGTGCTCTGCTGTCTCAGGTCTCTGTTCTGAGTGCTTATGTAGTTCAACAGGAAGAAAATCAGGGAGGTGGCACAGAGAGAGGCTTATGCTGAATGTATTAGAAGCGCTTTGCTTTTCTCTTTCTACATGCCACTAATGTATATTTGGACAATAGAAAAATAGGAGACAATACACAAAAGAGGCCATCCCTCTCATCCTGTCAGTTGTGTGCATACTGAGGCAAATCTCATTGACTCCCACAGGAGAAGTTCCATCCACACAGCTCACAGGAGGCCCAGTCACAACTGAAGACACAAGCTGTAACTCAGGGCCTTCTAGCTGCATTCAGGACTTGTAATGGATTGTGGGGGGCTGTGCAAAAATGACCGTGGACCATCCTCCTCTGGACCCAGAATCAAGCCACCCCAATAGACTTGCCTTCCTCTTCCACATGGCAAACAGCAGCAGACTGAAGGAGACTTACCTCCTGGTATTATCATTTGCTCAATTCTAAACTTAGGGACAGAAACATGCATTGCCCTACAGCACCTTTACGCTACTTTGGTGGTGTAAGCAGGGCCATAAAGGTGACTAATCTGGCCACCTGGGAATACTGCCATCGCAGATGACTTCCCTGGGTGTTGGAGAGCCAACACAGGCCAGGGGCAGTTCCAGGCACCAGCGCCAGTTCCAGGCACCAGTGCACCAAGCACGTGCCTAGGGCGGCAAGCCGTGGAGGGCAGCCTGCCGGTCGCCGTGAGGGCGGCAATTGGGCTGCCTTCGGCGGCATGCCTGCAGGAGGTCAGCCGGTCCTGCGGTTTCTGGAGAAATTCGACGGCGGGTACGCCAAAGGCGTGGGACTGGCGGACCTCCTGCAGGCATGCCGCCGAATCTGCGTTACCAGCGGACCTCCCGCAGGCGCGCCGCCAAAAGCCGCCTGAATGCCGTGCTTGGGGTGGCAAAAAACACAGAGCCGCCCCTGACACAGGCACTGCCCACCGGCATCCACCTAGTAGGCGTGTAAGTGGCCATAACTGGGAGGAGAGGTGAGCACTGTGGCTGTTTTGCTCTGGCTATTCTTGTTTGCCAGAACAAGCAAGCAGCAGAGACTAGCCAAAACGCATCAGCACTGCAGCCACAGCCCCTCTTCTCTGTCCCTGACACATCACCCACATCGTGAATTACAAGAGCAGGTTACTTATTGCCCTTACACCACCCAGCAAAAGCCAAAGGCAGGAGTTATTCTCTGATGATGTGAGGTTGTCTTGCAGCCCCCTCCTCTGCTAGCTCAACCACACAACAGAGAGCTACAAAAGTGGCATATGTTCTGCTTCTCTTCCAGTTCCTGAGCCAAATGTATCTTGCTCAGAACTGATGCTGATCAGGCACTTGGCCAATGAATATTTTTTCTTCAATTGCTTTATTTTTTGGTCCCCCTTAGTCCTGCCTTTCTCCTACTACTGCACTTGATCAGGTGCCTGACCGCATGCTCCCTGCCCCTTCTGCTGCTTTCCCCCTCCTTCTCTGCCCTTTCAGTTTCCCTCCCTGTTTATCCATTCCTCTCTCATTCTCCAGCAATCCCTTCCCACCAGTCCCCCACTTCAACCTCAAGGTGTGCCCTCCCTCGCATACTAAGGTATTAGTATATATAATATAAATAAAAGATGGTGTTGTGACATTATTGATATAATCGGGGACCATATAGATCATTGTTGCAACCAAGGTCCTGTAGTGGCACCCAAATCTTGTATAAAGGGGGTCAAATGAGGTGTCTAAGAAAAGGTTATGGTTTGCAGGTTATGATTATGCTGTCTGTATGTGTGTAACAATTTTGTAGTTGAAGTTATGAATATTGGCTCTATACTGTCTGTATTTCAAACTTATGCTATGCTTCTGGGTGACATCCCAGACAAGCTGGTGTTATCTCTGCCTAGCCTGCTTGATGGCCCATTAAGGACCATCAGCTATACAATGAACCCATTGAGAGAAGGCAAATATGCCTTGAGACTCAGCAAAGTATGCAGGAACTGGCCCATGTGACTCCAGACTCCATTTTGCTGTAATTTTCCACAGTAAGGGCAAAGAGGTGTTCTTACACATGGAAAAGACTATATAAGGCTGATGCCTCATCTCCATTTTGTCTTCAATCCTGCTTCTTACCTCTGGAGGGACTTCGCTACAAACAGAAGCTCTACACCAAGGACTGATGACCCATCCCAGCTGGGGATGTATTCCAGAGACTTGATTTGAACCTGCAGTTTATTCTATCTCTGCTTCAAGCCCGAACCAAGAACTTTGCCATTACTGTATGTAATTGATCCCATTTAACCAATTCTAACTCTCATCTATATCTTTTTCCTTTTATGAATAAACCTTTAGATTTTAGATTCTAAAGGATTGGCAACAGCGTGATTTGTGGGTAAGATCTGATTTGTATATTGACCTGGGTCTGGGGCTTGGTCCTATGGGATCAGGAGAACCTTTTTTCTTTTATTGGGGTATTGGTTTTCATAACCATTTGTCCCCATAACGAGTGGCACTGGTGGTGATACTGGGAAACTGGAGTGTCTTAGGAATTGCTTGTGTGACTTGTGGTTAGCCAGTGGGGTGAGACTGAAGTCCTCTTAGTCTGGCTGGTTTGGTTTGCCTTAGAGGCGGAAAAACCCCAGCCTTGGGCTGTAACTGTCCTGTTTTTTGCAATTTGTCCTGAATTGGCACTCTCAGTTGGGTCCCGCCAGAACCGCATCGTCACAGGTGTCAGACCAGAGTCAAAGTAAACAGGTGTGTAAAAGGTGCCTCGACACAATGAACTTGAGCCAAGGCTTACCATCGCTGCTGGCCCATTGGCCCACCAGGCAGTCAGGAAGCCTGTGTTCTGTTCCCAGAACTTCAGCTAACTTGCTGTGTGATCTTGGGCAAGTCACTTAGGCTATGGCTACACTTGCAGATGTAGAGCGCCGGGAGTTAAACCAGCCCTCGGAGACAGCAGCAGGGAAAGCGCTGCCGTGTGTTCAAACTGTCAGCTGCAGGCGCAGTGGCGTGGCCATATTGGCAGCTCTTGCAATGCCACAGAGAGCAGTGCATTGTGGTACCTATCCCAGTGTGCAAGTGGCTGCAGCATGCAGCAAGTGGCTGCAGGGTGCTTTTCAAATGGCGGGGAGGAGTGTGTTGTGTGTATGTGGGGGGAGAGACAGTGTGTTTTGGGGGGCAGATAGGGCAACCAGACAGCAAGTGTGAAAAATAGGGACGGGGGTGGAGGGTAATAGGAGCCTATATAAGAAAAAGACCAAAAAATCGGGACTGTCCCTATAAAATCGGGGCATCTGGTCACCCTAGGGGCAGAGAGCATGTCAGCATGCTGTCTTGTAAGTTCAGACAGCGGCAGAGGGAAGGGGGAAACCCCGACATCAGCCCCCATCCCCTGCCTCTCTCTCACACACGCACAAACGCCTGCCTCTGCAGCAGGAATATTCCACAGTAATGGTTTGCTTTGTGTCCCGGAGCAGATAAGCATGTGGGCTGTCAGAAACGGAGCTTTGAAAGGGGATATACGCATGCCTGCAGCCGAGTTCAAAACAATGACTAGAGTGGTCACTTGACTTCAAGGGATTATGCGATGTTTCCAGAGGCTAGTCATAGTACAGTAATGCAACAGGTCGTCCACACTGACACCCCAGCATTTCAGCCAGGGCACTGCAAGTTCTATGCTTCTCGTGGAGGCGGATTAACAGGAGTGCTCCAGCCCCGGAGTTCAGATGCTCTAAGTGCCTTGCCAGTGTGGACACCTCCGGAGTTAGGGCGCCCAGGGTTGATTTAATGCGCTCTAACCAGGGCCAGCTCTAGGCACCAGCAAAACAAGCTGGTGCTTGGGGCGGCACATTTTTAGGGGCGGCATGGCCGGTGCCACAATGCCGCCCCCGACACCCCTAAAAATGTGCCCCGGCCACCCTAGCTCACCTCCACTGCTGCCACTCGTGTGCCGCTTCTCCCCCTCCCTCCCTTCCTCCTAGGCTTGAGAGCCTGGGGGGAGGAGGCAGGGCTGGGGATTTGGGGAAGGGGCGGAGTTGAGGGGTGGGGTAAGAAAAAAACGGGGGGGTGAGGGGAACGCCAAAATTGTTTTTGCTTGGGGCGGCAAAAATCCTAGGGCCAGCCCTGGCTCTAACTTTCAAGTGTAGGCAATGCCTTAGCAACTCAGTGCCTCAGTTAACCTAACTGAAAAATGGAGCTGACGGTACTTATCTGTGTAAAGCAATGTAGGATAAGTGACCAGAGCACTGGATGAGTGCCTATAGATGTCTTTCTTTTTCAGAAAGAAAGAAATTATTATCATTAAGCCACAGATAATACAAGTTTAAAAAGGAATAAGGAAATACATATGTAGCATTGCCACAGCCATTTTCTCAGGATAAATTAATGAACCAATCACACACAGTGCACATACTGTATAGGAAAAAACAGCATTTCATACAGATGTTTTGAGACAGAACAGAAAATACTACCTGTCATTGCAGACAGTAGTGCACAGGTGTGCTGTACAGATACAGGTCTGCAGCCTATGGGCACATGAGGATTAGCAATATTTCAGAAACTACACAGCAGACCACTCTGGGGGGTGGGGGTTCTCATCATGTTGTTACAAAACAAGTAACAGGACAAGGGTGAAATATTCTGGACACAATATTCTAGGTCAAATTCATCCATCTAGCATATGTCCATTCAGCTGACAGCTGGGATGAATTTGGTTCAATGTTACCATTGTCAATATCTGATTTTTACTTTGATTCCCCCTAAATCAAATCTCCAGCGCTTTTCCTAGGTAGATGTCAAGAAGAAAATCCTTGGGGCAGTTTACAGTTCAAAGGTTGCAGAGTTTTGTGTATATGGAAAAGTTATGGGCTTTACAAGAGGAAAACATGTCTCAAATCCAGTTATTGCACCAATGCCAATTCCTCTTGAAGTACAAAATGCCACATCTGCTGTGCAAAATTTCTGTAACATCTGCTTCTTACTGGGAGGGTGTTTTCAGTTCATAAAGGAAAATTAATCAGTTGAAGAGAAACTTTCATCCTTTGGCAAAGAGTGGGGAAGGAGAAAATTATATAAACATTTTCCATTAAATTAAGTTTTCTTGGGGAAAAGTTAATTTATGTGCCAACCCCTGCAAACACTTCACAATGGGTCACATGGTGCATCTGTATTCTAGGTAGCACTTTTAATTTTCTGAAAAACTGATGGTATAATATGTCCTCAATGTAAATTACAGTCTCTTTATAGTCCCATATTCTATCTCTATATAACTATACTCTGAGATATGAGATACGGGGTCACATTCTCAGCTGAGAACCTGGAACATGTTGTCTGTGGTTATATTCTGGGAGTAACATGTATGTGTTGCATTAGGTCCCAATTCTGCCCTCAGGTAAGTAGCTAACACTCCCATTGAAGTCTATGGTCATGTGAAAAATCACATGACATTGTGCACCACCCAACTGCAATGTGTTCAGTGTCATGTGATACGAAGCACAATACAAGTAAACAATTGTTGAATTTGCTTAGGTCTGCATCCTCAATGACGTATCCAGTCTCATTCCGGACAGGCATAAAGTGAAATGTGTGTGGCTTTATTGGAGACTAGGCTTTGTATTATATTATGTGGAAAGAATCCATTCTGACCAAAGCAGAGTGGACTAAAGGGATAATAAGTTAAGAATACTTGCTTACTCTTATGGAAAGTTAATTTGCAGAAAAGCTCATAGAAACGTTATACAATATCAGGAACAATGTCTGCAATGCTATGATTCTGTTTGACAGGGCAGGTGATCTATATACAATATTGACCAGAGAAATTAGTTTCCATTTCCATATACAAGGATAGCTAGCATAAGGAACATGGGACCCAAAAGAGGAAACAGACAATAACACAAATGAAAATTCCAGTCAAGCTGAATCCACCAGTAGATAATGCACAGAAGCTGTTTCACTTTATGGAAACCTGGTGACAGAAATAGCCCGAGCAACCCCTAATCCCCCATGCCCACTTAATAGGACAAAGCATCTGCTTCAGATCTTTATATGCAACAAGAGGACAAGCAATCTCACCAGTCTCCCTTTCCCTCTGAATTAGGGTTACCAGATAGCAACTGTGAAAAAACAGGACAGGGGTGTGTGTGTGTGGGGGGGGGGGGGGTGTAATAGGCACCTATATAAGAAAAAGTCCCAAAAAACGAGACTGTCCCTTTAAAAATGGGACATCTGGTCACCCTACTCTGAATGCAAGAAGTATTTCAAGAAAGACAATGAGCACTACGCCTTGTTCTACTCAGTGTTATTGAAGGTGAATTCTTTATGAAAGGCTCATGTGACAAGACTGTATGCTTCACAGGGGAACTCTGAGAACTGGGAGTTTCTCAGTATTGTCCACATTAACTGTGTTTGCTGGAGAAAAATACATGAAAAGAGAAGAGTTGCTTGAAGGTGAAGAAAAATCCTGATTTGCTCAGTAGTAATAATTATGCTTAGCAGTTCTATAACTCCTTTATTCTGAAGTTGTCTTTGTTAGGAGGATTCTAACATCAACTGGAACAGATCAGCTGACAGCTCTGTAATCAATACTGCCTCAAGCAAAACCTTAATATATTACTATTAATTAACATTGATTTATAAAACCCTCTCACATCTTCCCTGCTGCAGTACAATCTGAATATTAAAAATAAATACATTTTTCTGTTCTATTTTTAATGATTTTTCCAAAGGTTTCCATGCTTTTGGAAAGTATTTTAATAGCTTAAAAGTTCTCCTATCAGCTGTATAAACGTAACATCTGTGGGCCTGATCCAAAACCTACTGAAGTCAATGGAGAGACTTTGTATCAAACCGTGCAAGAGGTCAGACTGTGACATGAACACAGTTACTATCAGCTCCAAATTCATGCTGTGACAAACTGGGAAACAATTGTATTATGTTTTATAAATATCACGTCCCTTAGTGTACCTGCACGCTATTACCCTGCCTGAATATAAAAGAGGCTGAAAAAGAAGAGTTGTCATGGAAGCCAGGAAGACTAAAACAATAACAGAGAAAAGACAGCTTCCCAGATACTTGCTTCAAAGCAGTTAAGACAACAATGTCTGGGCCAGCAATTGGGGGAAAACTATCTTGCTGGCACCATGCAGTTTAAGCAGTTTTTTCTCTTCATCGATTCCAAGGCCAGAAGGGACCACTGTGATCACCTATTCTGACTCCTGTAGTACACAGGACATAGAAATTCCCCAAAATTTCTAGAGCAGATCTTTTGGAAAAACATCCAATCTTAATTTTAAAATCATCAGCAATGCAGAATCCACCACGCACTTGGTAAATTGTTCCCATGGTTAAATACTCTCTCCATTAAATATTTACGACTTACTTCCAATCTGAATGTGTCTAGCTTCAGCTTCCAACCTTGGATCATGTTATACCTTTCTCTGCTAGACTGAAGAGTCCAGTATCAAATATTTGTTCCCCATATAGCTACTTACAGACTAATCAAGTCATCCCTTAACCTTCCCAAAGCTAGGGCTGAGATCAAAAGACCCTGAGGGATTAAAAATGGTGCCCTTGGCACAGAAGGAAGGGGATGTGGTCAGCTCAGCTGGAAACTGACAGATACAGTGTCAGCATACAGCCAGGTGGACTTTCAGACAAGGGACAGATGATTCAGGAAGTTGGTAATGGTAAAATTGGTAAAATACAACAATTTTCATCTTCAAGTCACTGGGTCATATCCAATCCAGGATCACAGTTATATATATAAAACAAGTTTTAACTGTTTGGTGACTGCTGTGAAGAGACCTCTACAATCAATCCAATTCCTAGTGGTGCACACATCACACCAATTCCCATTGTGCTCGTCCCTATTGTTAGTAGTCTCAGCCAAAAAGACAAAGATTAACTAACTACCCACTGAGCTCTAAAAGTGGTCCCTCTCAGTTAAGGTTAAGGCATATTAGTAGGGTGCTGTGGGGAAGTTTCCTTTTCCACTGCCCATGCTACACCTGTTTTGTAGATAAATGGAGGATTTGTTTCCAGTTTTGGCAGTTTGGCATCTTTCAGCCACAGTAAATACACCTTTCAAGAAAAGTCCTTGCATTGCAGGATTTGATCATTAATTCTGTTCTCCTAGGTCTCTAGGATGCCAAGATTAACACTGGGGTTAGAAAAAGTAATTTAACTATAAATGCTGTGTGTTGGCATTCTGTCCTGCACAGAACAGGCATTCATTCTGTGTAGCCAAATGCTCTCCTTCTCATGAAGGTGAGTTTCTTAAAAATACATATAAGAATTCAGATATAAATATGCAGGACCAAATCTACAGCTGGTGTGAATTGGTGTAGCTCCACTGACTTTTTGACACTAGCTGGGATCTGGCTCATAGAATAAATAGCTGGTTTCTGTAGGGGAGGAAGAGAATGTAAATTGAATTATCACACTATGTTCTGTTTAAGTTGGCATAAGCAGCCACTGCTGAGCAACTGCTGTTTACATGTCCCACTTCCAGCTTGGTACAATCTAAAGGAGACTCTGTGTAGGGAACTGAAACCAAGGGAATATGGAATAACATCCTACGTCTTCAACCAGAGGACCACTTAAAAAGCACTTGTTATTCATGTACATGGGAACAAAAACCAAATCTGCCCAAATACAGAAGACTAAGATTTAGGGATAAATCTTGCCTCTGAGGCTATGGAGCATCCAAACTGGGACATTTACACTGCCAAAGGTGGGAGACATGCACTAGCCCTGCATGTCACAAATTGCAAATAGCACACAGGAGACAGGTGGAGTGGGGCTGTGGAGGAGAGAGGGTGGGGCAAGACGATAACATTTTCCATTCCACTAGTATCTGGGAAGATATTAAACAGCAGCTACTAAAGTTAGACTTTTTTAAATCAACAGGTTCAGATAACTTACTTCCAGGAGTTTTAAATGAGCTGGCTAAGGAGCTCGCTGGACCATTAAATGTTGATTTTCCATAAATCTTGGAACACGGGGGAAATCAGAAGACTGAAAGAAAGCTAATGATGTGCCACTATTTAGAGAAGGTGAGTGGGATGGCCTGGGTAATTATAGGCCCGTCAATCTGACAGCAATCCCAGCAAAGACGATGGAGTGTCTGAAACAGGACTACAAATAAAGACAGAGGAGAGTAATATGGTCAATGCCAATCAACATGGGTTTATGGACAATAGATCCTGTCAAACTAACTTAATATCCTTTTATGAGATTACAAGTTTTGTTGATAGAGGTAATAGTTTTGTTGTAATAGACTTCTGTAAGTCGTTTGAGTTGGTTCTGCACAACATTTTGATTAAAAAACTAGAATATAAAATGTACGGGGCACACATTAAGTGGATCAAAAGCTAACTAACTGATAGGTCTCAAAATGTTACTGTAAATAGGGAATCATAATCAAACATGTGTGTTTCTTGGTAGGGATCAGTTCTTGGCTCTATGCTATTTAACATTTCTATCAATGACCTGGAAGAAAACATAAAATCACTGAGAAAGTTTGCAGATGACACAAAAATTGGTAAATAATGAAGAGGACAGGTCACTATACAGAGCAATCTGGATTACCTAGTAAACTGGGCACAAGCAGACAATATGCATTTTTCTACAGCTAAGTGTAAAAGTATACATCTAGGAACAAAGAATGCAAAAAGATTTGGTGAACAATCAGCTGAACCTAAGCTATCAGTGCAATACTATGGCTAAAAGGACTAATGCGATCTTGGGATGCATAAACAGGGGAATCTCAAGTGGGGGCAGAGAGGTTATTTTACCGCTTAATTGGCACTGGTGTGACCACTGCTGGCATACTGTGTCCATTTCTGGTGTCCACAATTCAAGGAGGATGCTGATAAATTGGAGAGGGTTCAGAGAAGAACCACAAGAATGATTAAAGGATTAGAAAACATGCCGTATGGTGACAGACTCGAGGAGCTCAGTCTGTTTAGTTTAACAAAGAGAAGGTTAAGAGCTAAAGAGTGACTTGATTACAATGTGAGGCTTACCAAGGGTACCCAGCATTATGAGGCAACTCACTACTACCCTGAGGAAGCCTTGTCTGTCCCTGCTGATCGTCAGTTCCCCAACCACACCAGCCTTGCGCAGCACAAACACTCCTATCCAGGCCTGCGCTGGCCCCACTCTTTTTCTACAGGTTCATGATAGGCAAATTCCAATGATCAAGCGCTCCAAGCACCCCCTGGAGTGACCAGCACCCGGGTACAGACTTCACAGACCAGCTACTCCCAAAGAAGCAGTACACACCAGGTTAACAATTTCACTTTAGGATCACCACTCCATTTAACACACAACACTTAGATATTTTTATAGTGAAAACAAGTCACAGTTTATTTAACAAAGTACAGAGATTTGAGACGTAGCAAGTTAAAATATTGGAAACAAATGATTATATGTAATATGAAATCATAACATGCATTCTAGAATGTAGACATTCTTAATTAGTTACTGTTATGTCTTATAACTTTGCTCACCAGCATTTCTGAGCCAGGTAAACTGTGTTCCCTTTATTCATGAAACAAGCCACACTCAGTTCTCTCCTCAGTGAATTCTCCTTGTCTTATGTCTCCGTGCATTCTTCTGCTATAGCAGACTAATTCTTTGATTTTAGTCACAAACAGGACAGCCTCCTGCTGGGTGTGTTCCTTCCTGCAGATTTTTTGATCTCTTGTCAATTTCACAATCAACTTGATTAGCTGATGGCTTTGTATGCAAATAGAGCTACATTGTAAGACACACAATATATAATGACCAGTCAAGGAGGTAAGTGTTTACTATCCCCTGCCTGACCAGGACCTTTTTATCACCATCTGGTGACCTGTCTTAGCTTATGTACCTTAAGAACATAGTTTTTAGTAGAGCTACATAACTCTTTAAATAATATCCTTACAAACATTTTGCAATCAGGCCAAGGGATCCTTGTAAAATCATCTGCCTCCCTTATGCCCCCTACCAGTTGGGGAGCCTGGGTGACAATAAATACCTACATGGGGAACAAGTATTTGATAATGGGCTCTTCAGTCTTCAGAGAAATGTATAACACGAACCAATGGCTGGAAATTGAAACTAGACACATTCAGACTGGAAATAAGACATACGTTTTTAACAGTGAGGATAATTAACCCATTGGAACAACTTGCTAAGGGTCATGGTGGATTCTCCATCACTGACCGTGTTTAAATCACGACTGGAATTTTTAAAAAAAAGACATTCTCTAGGAATTGGTTTGGGGAAGTTCTATGGCCGAGATGATCAAAATGGTCCCCTCTGCTCTTGGCATCTAATAATCAGGGCTGCGGTAGCAGCTGTTGAGCATCGGTGCAGCTGTTCTGCAGACTGGCACAGTGCGAAAATTCCTCCCACCATCTCCATGAAGAAGATGAGCATACAACCAGATATGCAGTCCATACTGTGCCATGCTGCTCAAGAGCCAGGCCTGAATGTGGATGAAAATCTTAAAGTCAGATCCTGGCAAGTCATCTTACCACCATTTCCTTCTCACATATTCTCTAACACCTGCTAGCAACAGAACCACCTGTGATCTCATAAAACTCCAGGTTGGAATGGCTTTTGTCTCCAACAGTATTTGTCATTGGATAACTGGATGTTATTTACCATGTGTGATAGGCAGGGAGGCAAGCCCTGCATATTAGTAAGGTTGCCCAGTACTTCACATAACACCATGTTTTCAGTTGTTTGTAACTTTAACCATTTGTGCTGAAATTTTCCATGTTGAAAGTCTGCCTTAGGCGGAATTCTTCATAAAAAATGTCAGCCAAAGTAGTTCAGCTGTCTCCATGAATGCCCATTTCTTTCTATCACTATAGTGCCCACGTGACTTAGAACAGGGATTTGAAGTTTGGCAAGGGGATGGCCATTGCCCAGTGAACATAAGAACATAAGACTGGCCATAGTGGGTCAGACCAAAGGTCCATCTAGCCCAGTATCCTGTCTTCTGAGGTGCCCCAGAGGGAATAAACAGAATAGGTAACCCTCAAGTGATCCATTTCCTGTCACCCATTCCCAGCTTCTGGCACAGAGGCTAGAGACACCATCCCTGCCCATCCTGGCTAATAGCCATTGATGGACCTATCCTCCATAATTTATCTAGTTCTTTTTTGAACCCTGTTATAGTCTTGGCCTTCACAACATCCTCTGGCATGTGCCTTTTGCTGTTCCTGTGAAAATCTGCTCAAATTTGGCCAGGTTATACACCTTTGAAATGCAGCAGTTCACACATGCTCAGTATAGACTTGCCAGCTAGAGCTTAACAGCTAAAATCTCTAAAAATTCTGTCTTCACAGGATATTCTTGTGGCTCTCACAACTCCAAACTGTGCTGACCAGACTGTACAACCCCATCCCCATAGAGCAACTACATATGCTCTAGCACAGGGCTACTGGACTTTCCCTGAAATGGCTGCTCCAGGTCAGGGTGGGGGGGATAGACCTTCAACCAGGACCCAACATACAGAGCTCAAAGCACTTGGTTTGTTTGACTCATTGGGAGAATGATCACTTAGGGGTTTCCTCCCTCCCCCCACCCCTCACGTTATAGTCCAGTAAACCTTTACAGGGTGTCCCCACATAAAGCACTTTTTCCTTGCTGGGTGTAGACACCATTCTGGTTCCTCCCCTGCTGGTGATTTTTACAATGCAAAAGACCTCTTCCTGGAACTTCCAATACAAATGACTAGCCACTTGAATTTGGCCACACCTGGTTTGAGGTGTTGGCCTCTTTCCTTCATCTGGAGAAAACCTGTTTACCACTTCCCCTCACATGCCTGGTCTGAACACATTTTAGTCACTTATTTCCAGCATAGCTGTACAGTTCTTTAAGAATACTAATGATCAGTAAGTTATTAGTTTTCCAGTAATATAACACATGCCACCTCTGGTAAATATGACAGTGTGCCATCTGGCTTAGGGTCACAGAGAGCTTTTAGAGTACACAAGGGTGAAGAAACTGTGGAAAAGTTTGAAATTGAGGCTGGGCAGCTTCAGGCTAGGTCTGGGAGCTTGTGATGAGAGTATGATGGAAAATGGGTGGGGAAAGCAGGAGAAACTGAGATCAGATGAGGAGCTGAGGGGAGAGGGGGACACAAATTGGCAGGGCAAGGAGACCAGGAACCAGGACACTGGAACTGGGATGGGGAGTCCAAAGGGTTTGATTAGGATTTATTGAACAAGGAGACTGGGAGTGGGATCCACTCCTGAGGAGTGGAGACTGAGACTGACTAGGTGAGGTGGATCAGTCTGGGACAAGGATCAAGTGGTGGAGTAGAGACAGGAGTAGGACAGGAGTTGGTTGGAGGGGATAGAGAAAGATGAGTCAAGCTTGGAGAAAATGGCCAAAAGAGTCTGTGCACACGACAACATGCTCCTCTCCAGAGCCTGGAATGGAACCCAAGATCCCAGAGTTTGACAATTTCTCTTCTGTCAGCAAATAGCTATGAAACCCACTGGCAAAGTTTTCGATCCCTCTCTTGTGTTTGTCCAAATAGAGGATAACAACCTACTATAGCTCTCAGTTACTCCATTAGCTCAACTGGCAGAGACCTATCAATTAGCCAGTTTAATCCATTTAATGTGTGCCAGGTTAATTTTAAAACTAGAATGATATAAAATTAATGTAGCACACATTAAATGGATTACACAATATATGGATTAAAAGCTGGCTAACTGACAGTCTCAAAATATAATTGTAAATAGGGAATCATCATTAAGCAGGTGTGTTTCCAATGGGGTCCCTCAGGGAACAGTTCTTGGGCCTGTGCTATTTAACATTTTTATCAGTGACCTGGAAGAAAAAAAAAGTCATCACTGATAAACTTTGCAGATGACATATGGGAGAGTAAATAAAGAAGAGGACAGGTCACTGATACAGAGAGATCTGGATCAGTTGGTAAACTGGGCACAAGCAAACAATATGTGTCTTAATATGGCTTAATGTAAGTGTATAGTCTAGGAACAGAGACTGTAGGCCATATTTACTGGATGAGGGACTCTAACTTGTGAAGCAGTGATTCTGAAAATGATTTGGGGTGGGGTTGGAGAATCCCAGTGTTACTTGGTGGCAAAAAGAGCTAATGCGATACTGGGATGTATAAACGGTTGCCTGTGCAACCTTAATTTAGTCCTCTTTGTGTGTATGCATTATGATAGTCTTTAATTATATGATCATACTATTTTTTCCATAGGATGCCTGCCTCATTCAATGCAAATTAATGGGCAGTGCTAATTTAATGAGCAGCTATTTTTCATTTTTCAATGTGTGGTCCCAGGCCTTATTTACTGCTCAGAATTCAAAGCTTACTCTGAAGAAAAAATGTTAATTTCGTCATTGGCTTTGTACATATTGGGGTTCAGGAAGTGGGCAGGCGTAAGTCCACCCACTGCTAAAGGGTCCCCCCCCCCAGCCTAAGGGGAGGACCCACAGGGCCTGAAACCCAAAAGATTACATGGGACAACTAACTCATTGGCTTTGTAGCGGGGTGGACACCCGCTCCTGCCCTGAGGGGTTGGAAAAGCCCTGCAGACGGCTGGGGCTGGGCAAGGTAAAACCCTGGTTGATTGGGGGAAGTAGCTGCAGCTGGGCCACACCCTAATCAGAGCCCAGATGGCCTGTATAAAGAGGCTGGGAGTCAGAAGCCTAAGAGTCTTTCCCTGCCTTCAGAGAGAGAAGGGCCTAGCTGTAGGGAGCTAGACACAGAGTACCTGGGTGGAGTAGGGCTGGGGAGCTCCAGGCTGTGGCCTAGTATTAGGCCAAGGGGTACTGGGGGTTGCAGAGGGCAGCCCAGGGCTAGTCCAAGGCAGCAGCTCCAACCCCCCCTTGCTAGTGAGGAGTGGCCTATACTGCAGTCTGCCCCAGAGAGTGAGGGCTAGTTGGTGACTGGCAGTGGCCTACTGCTGAGGCAAGGTGGGGATAGTGGGTGGGGGTTCCCCAGGGAGGGGAGGCCCAGATCTGTGGGGTACTGCCAGGGGTCAGCATCCCAGTAATAGGGGCACTGGGTCCTGGGAGGGACACGGGTGCCAAAAGAGCACAGGCAGATCACCAGCCTGCAGTGGGTGCTCCAGAGGCTGGTGAGCTGATTCCCTGGAGTAACCAGCAGGAGGCGCTGCAGGGGTGAGTCCAGACTTTTACAGGCTTCTAGTGGGCACTCATCACTGTAATATCTGAGTGTTTCACAAACATTAAAGAATTTCTTTTCACAACATTACTTTTTGATGAGTGGGTATTAGCCTCATTTTACTGATGGGGAACTGAGGCACAGAAAGATTAAGGTCAAAAGTATCCAGTAATTTTAGGTGCCTAATTTGAGATAGTTAAGACCTGATTTTTCAGAGTAGTTAGCTTTATATAGCACTTCATACATTCGAAGCACAGCTCTCATTGACTTCAATTACAGCTGTGAGCACTCAGCACTTCTGAAAATCAGATCCTAGGATCCCAAGTTGGGCACCCAGAAAGATCTAAGTGACTTGCCCAGCATCACATAGAAACACTGTGACAGAAGCCAGGATAGAATCTGGTTCTCCATGTTGGCATTCAACAGCTTTAACCATGAAAATATCCTTTTCTTCCTGTAATCCCTGGCCTCATTCACTACATACCTTCCAACTTCTGCAACAAATGAGAAGGGGTCTTATGGCTAACAGACTGTTTCACAACACAACCTTGATTCATCCCCAGAGCAGAGTGAAAAAAACAGTAAGTGATCATGTAATTAAAACTTCACTGTAATGCAGATGTAAGGGAACTATTGCCTAACATTACTAACGTTCAGTGGGGGTGTTTTGGTTGGCTAGCTCCCAGCACTAAAAGGGGAAGGGTCGATGGGAAATAAGGACCCTGAGACTGACAGTCCCCATGATCAATGGGGAGAGGCCAATGCTCCAGATCAGCCTGATTGACAGGGCGGGCAGGCTAATCAGGGAGTCAGGAGGCCAGGGGGGTCCTGTCCTCAGTGTGAACTGGAATGGCCTGAGTCAGAGTGGGGCCGAGCTAAGGAGAGAGCAGGGGCCCGAGCTAAATTGCTGGAAGCAGAGCTGCAGCCCCAAAGCCAGAGCACAGCCCAGATTGAGCAGCTCTGTCCTGGGAGCAGAACTGCAGCAACCAGAGCCAGAGGGGCCAGACAAGCAGCCAGGAAGCAGGTCAGAGCTGGGAGCAGAGTCACAGAAGCAGCACACAGAGCAGACCTGTGCTGGGGGAAGAGCTGTAGCAACTGGAGCCAGAGAAGCAGCCCAGGGATCTGGAGGCAGAGCAGCAGCAGCAGCTGTGCTGAGGCAGAGTGGAACTGGAGCCGGGGCTGGAGCAGTCCGGAGCTGGGTGCGGTGAGCAGCTGGGGAGAGGAAGGGGACCCTGGGCAGAGGGCCCAGCACAGGGAGACACCTCAGCCAAGAAGCTCTGCAGGCCAGACTTGGAGGGGGATTGTAACCCTGACAGGGTGTGGGTGACGCTGGGAAGAAGGGTCCTGCCACCTAGAGCCTGAGGGCGTGTGGCCACCGCCCGAGCAAGTGTCCAACCCACAGCGTCTCTGCAGCACAGCCAGGGCCTGAGAAGGAGCCTGGGATCTACAAGGAACAGACTGTGAACTGCCCCGACATCCCAGAGACACTGTTTGTGATGTTCCCTGCCACAGAGCGGGGTGATGTGTTTCCTTTAACTTTCCCATTTTTCCTTATTCTTTTTTTAAATTAATTGTTAAACAACTTGTATTTGCTTTAAATTGTATGAAATGATCAGTGGGTCAGGGAGGTGCCCAGTGCAAAGAGTGTACCCCGGAGTGGGGACACCCTAGCTTCTGTCCTGGGTGACCACAGCAGGGTTGGGGGTCGAGACCCCCAGGAATCCTGGGCCCAGCCTTGTTGGGGTTTATGAGGACCCTGCCAGACAGGAGAGTGGAAGGGGAGACCTCAAGAGCAGGGAGGCCTCTGGGTAAAGGAAGTGGGAGCAAGGACTCAGATCCTTTCACTAGCCCACTTCACCGGGGTAGTGCAGAAGCCAGGAAAGTTCCCCACAATAGTGGGACCATTCCACTGCTTACACAGAGGCTCAAGGGAGCTGGACCTTAATTTTGGTATTTCCTAACTTTGGAGTGTTTGACTTTACAACCTTACTATGTTAAAAGAACAGTATTATCCAAGTGCAGGTCAGGCCCAAGCTGGCTTCTTCCAGCTGACCCCTAGGCCAGCAGCAAAGTCTTTCCAGACTCAAACTCTTCTTCCTCAGGGTTTCTCCCTGGGCCCCTCACAAGAGCTCAAAACTACAAACAAAATTAAACTCTGCCAAAGCACCCTTCTCTCCCCTCCAGGCTTGAGCCTCTTGGGCGCCTCTTCAGCTCTCTGATCACCTTCCAGAACACCAGCCCCAGGACTGCATCTCTGGGGCATGGGCCTGCCACACCTTCCTGTGGCTTGTCTTAATTTCCAGCCACAACCCAGCTTAGCAGCTCTCCTGTACATCCAGGCCCTCTCTGGTTGGCTTCCTCCCTTTCTAAGTCCTACACCCAGAGAGAAATGGAGAAGTAGGGCTCATTAAACAGAGCTGGCCAGTCCTCAGCCCCTCAAAGGGGCAGGCCGCCCTGTTACAAGATTCTATTAGAATAAAATGTTGAATGAGGAATAAATAAGTTACTTTAGATGTGGAAAGTCCTACTGTTCAGCTCCGTAATTCCTGACCTTATGTGATTACTGTTTCACCAAGTCAGGGTCAACTGGACATATGGAGAAATTCTATATCAGAAAAACGGTATTTGTCAAGGCCACACAATGAATGAACAACTTAACTGAGCATTACTGGCAACATTTAGGACTAAATCCTGCTATCCGCTCCATCAGGTAGATTTTACAGAAATGAGCTTAAAAGAGCTAACTACCACAAGCCAGGCCTTTCCATTTTGGGGCAGGCCTATATTTTCACCCCTGGGCTCTGCCCCCACTTCCTCCTCCCCCAAATGTAAACAGTTCCATTCTATTTTGATAGCACGCTCTGCACAAAGCTGGTGTAGAAATTCACGGAGGGCTAGTGAGATGATTCATTGGGTTACAAGTCAAACTCAACTGTGTTCTTTGGGATGGATTTACAGCTGCTAACAGGGAATGAGTGTACAAACCCCCAAGCCAGCAGAGGGTTTTCTATAAGTGCCCGAGACAGGAGAGACAATGCTTTGGTGGGGGCTGACCTCACTTTCCACATGGGCGGGGAGAATCAATGAGACCAGGGGACATGGTTCCCCCTCCATATTCAGATAATTAAAGCAACAATGATTGCTATGAATATAAAGAATACTAACAAGATATGTACTCTGTAAATATGTATATATCCTCATGCTTCAGGGCATATGCCATCCATTGCTGGAGTTAGGAAGAAGCTTCCCCTGTTCTTCCATTATTGTCCATTACAGGGTTTTTGCACTGGAAGCATCAGATACTGGACTATAAGTGTTATCCAGTCTAGGTGCTTTTATCTCCCTATTAATTGTTAGTAATAGCATCTCATCTGTGCCTTACATGCCCTTCCCTTCACCATCATGCATACCCAGTTCTGAATCTGGTTTCATCTAATCTTTGCATACCTACTTACATTCAAACAGCATCCATTCCTTATAGAGAACTTGAACATTTCTACTATGACTCGTTAAAACATGCAACTGGCAAAAAAAGGCTCTTGATGAAAAAAAGATGGTGTACTTGTTAGGTTACATGAAAAGCATCTGATTTTCCCATATGACCCAGTATATTACTCATCTATCCAGAACACTGACTTCTATTGACAGCCACTATAATGACTCCAGGCAACTCAAAGAGAAGGGCTGAAGTTCTGGCTCCAATGAAGACAAAGGCAAAATTCCTATAGACTTCAGTGGGGCCAGGATGTCATCAAATAATAATTTTGATGGGGAATCTAGGGTGTAATTCTGAAACCTACCAACCATTGACACTTCATTTGTTTTTGCACCCCACTGCACCAATGAGAGTTCCCCATGTGCAAAGCTTGCAGGATTGAATGCCAGGGCATATCTTTAATTGTTGGGCTAGGCTACTACACTTGGTCTTTTTTGAGAGTTGGGCACCAACAAAACCTCAGACATTTAGAATGTTTGCTGTCAGCACCCTTGCACCTGTCAGCTGGTCTTCTGTGCCATGGTCAGGGGATTCCCACGCCATTCGATATTGTTGCTGCAGACTGGACAATCTGGTTATCATCATTAGATTTGTGTTTATTTTTGTTTTATATTTACACTGGCAGGGAAAGTCTGGAATGAGCAAAATGTGTAGTCTTAAGGCAAACTGTCTAAAGTAAACGTACCAAATGTATATTAATATAATATGAACCCAACCTTACAATTTTAAACACACTCCTCTGCCTTGCACCTGATGTTGTCATTTACACCTATACAAAGAGGGCTTAAGTCTGTGTCTCATTCAAGTTCTTCCGCACCATTCTGGCAATGAGAGAGACAGAAAGCACATTATCTCCTGCTGGGGCTTTCTGCAGTATAGGGACATCTCCCAACTGGCACAGAGCCGGGAGGGAGGGTTCCTGTGTTGCCCCACTGCTGCCTCTGATCTAGAAGACCTGCTGGGGTTATTCCAAATGCTATGCTCCAGCAAATGCTGACTGATGGATGGTCCCTGGGTACCACTGGGAGCATAGTTTAGAACAGTGTGTGGACTGACTAGGAATTGAACGGCCTCTCCTGTATGCAATACAGACAACTACAGCTAAGCTGCTAGGCCAGTCCAATGAATTGCTCTATTTGATGGTTATCTTGGCTTGTCTAATTAAAAGGTTGTATTGTTAAAAGAAGACATTAAAATATATCATGTACTCAGTATATTGCACTGTAGGTTTTTGACTATGGCCAACCAACAGCGGTAAATGATGCAAACTGACAGCCAACTTCAATATATTTTTAGTAGTAAACAAACCATAGCCTGTAGTGTAAACACAGACAATATAGCAGTATGGCAAAAGTAAACACATTCCTTATCCTGGAGGGACTCAGAAGTGCAGTACTTTCCAGATAAGGAGTTTAGTTAAATATCTTGCCTACTGGCATTTTTTGAAGGGCACAACAAAATTAACTACATTCAGAGCAAAAAAAGGAGATCAAATTAAGGTATTTCTAGTGTTTCTAAGTAGGGATATTATTTTTTCCATCAGGTACTTGCCTTGAGGAAAAAATCTGTTAGCTATAAAGCTATACATATAGTGTGCAAATCACAGACATAACAGAGAGAAAGTGATATTGGTCTGGTGATATAGGTTTTTATATTTGTGAGGTATGTGGCTCACATACCTTACAAAATGCAGAGCCACAGGCAGGGTTGGGGTACCCCAAATGACTGCCAATAAGCCTTTATACCATACTGCTACACTGTCACATACTCCCTCTATGCCACATACATTAGAGGACAACTATTTGGGAATGTTCTAGATAGATTTTATCCTTTTTCTTGGGATTATTGTTTTGTAACCCTGTACCAGTGTAGCCAGGCGCCTTACTATGAGCCATTAAGGCTCGGAGATGAAAAAAGTATAGTTAACGAATGGTAGAAACCTCTAAAATGATCTAAAATTGCTTTTTTTTTTAGACATAAAAATGCCATGAATTTAAAGTCTGACAGTCCCAATTCTCTGTGCCAGCCAAGCTGAGCTTGGTGCAGGAGCTGGGGGAAAGAAGGAGAAAGTGTCTTTATGCTGTCTGTGCACTTCCCATGTTCTGGAGCCAGCCAGGGACTAGGTGTAAGAAATACCTGTCCCAGGACCTGTTCTAACTTATGCTTTGCAGCAAACCCCTCCATACACCACTGCAGCAGCCCAGAATAGCCGAAGTACAGTGCATTCTAGTGACAGCCAGTCCCTCTCCCTAATATGCCTCTGTATGAGAAAGTACAAGAGGAGAGGCAAAAAAAACTATTCCGCTGGTTCCACATTCCCTGAGGAAACCATACACAGACGTGAGAGACATTCTCAGGGGCCAGTTCCACCAGCTATAGTCCCTTTCCATCCTCAAAGCCAGTGTAAAGGGAATACGGTGGAGCCCAAAATTGGGGCCTGATATCTTTGTGCCTTCGAGGGCTGGAAGTGAATGCCCGGAAGGGAGATGCAAAGGTGCTTCTGGGAGATATTAGAGCAACCCAAGAGCTGCTTTAATTCAGCTATCCCTTATGGATCGTGGTGTCAGGGATCAAGAAGAACACTGTATTCCTCTCTCCTGTGCTTACTTTATAACCATCTGCCAGGGGAACCCTCATCCCACAAGCTTTAGGAGCATGCAAAGAGTACTAAGGGTCTTAGCCTGCTCCCGTTCGAGCCAAGGATCTGGACCATGATGTCTGGAATGTTAAATTAACTTCTGAATGGGTTTTCTCTGAGTGTGGTGTCTTGCTGACCCAGTATTGATCCTGTATATCTGCTTACAATTCAAATGTTGTAGGTCCCATAGGTTTAGTAACACTGAGCAGAGCAGTGCTTTGCAGTGGGAAATGCACTTATATCCACAAGTGAGGGGAAAGTCTTTTATAAATTATGGGTAAAGCACAAGAAATGTTAGGAACAGGAAAAAAGCCATCTGGCTGGATATGTCTTCCTGTCTTTTGGTTAATTTCGGTCCCACGTACCTGTTTTTTACCACATTCCCAAACCCATCTTTTGCCAGAAATAAAGGTAGGTGTCTCTAAAACTCATTTGCATTATTTAGTTTAATTGCTCTTCCTGGAAATTTATTCTGTACACTTACTGACTTTTGTAAATTATGGCATTTTTGACCTTCTAGTGTAATTTCTAAAGTTAAGGTCCCTGATCCTGCATTCCTATCTCAGGCAGGACACCCTTTAGAGTCAGTGGGAGTCCTGCCTCAGTAAGGAATGCACAATCTGGCCCCAAATAGCCAAACAAAAGCCCATGCATAAATTTGATCTATCTCAGTGTAAACCTTAAGGGCAATTCTGTTCTCCAACAGTGACAAGCTTCACAGCTGCTGAAGAGGAGGAGTGGACCCTGTGTCTTTATCATGAAATTGAATGATATCTTTTTCTCCACAAGTACATGATTTGGCAGTGAGATAATCTTGCCATACACTAATTTTGTATTTGGGTATTAGTGCAGGCTCTTATATGATGAGAAAAGTCTGAAAAGTAAAACATCTTTGGTGCAGTTACAACTTGCCCTGGAACTGAACATTGTTAAATCTATCTCAATAGAAGTTAGAGCAGTGGTTCCCAAACTTTAACAACCTGTGAATCCCTTTCACTAAAATGTCAAATCTCGCAAACCCCCTCCTAAAAATGAATGTTTCCAGGGATTTTCTCCTTTACCTGAGTATGAAATATAAAAGTAGTGATCTGGGAAATATAAAATTTGTTTTTATGACATGCTTATTACACACTATTTATTATGAATTATTGATAATTACAGTATTTTTATTACATTATGAAAACAGCAACGCTGTTCCAAGTTCTCACTTTCGCAGCTTGTATCACTTTGAATAAGCCTGTTCTAGGACAAGACTTCTATGTTTCATCAAGGAGTATCAGATGTGAAACAGCATGAAGGGATATTTAAGAAGCCAACTCAAAGAGTTCCTCCTACACAGTCATTCGGGTGTTGAGCAGTTCAGGCAAACAACGCACGTTACAACAAAGCTTAAACTTGTTCTTCATAATAATTTTAAAAACACCACTAGCGGGCTATTTAATTTTAAAAACAGCAAAAAATATCCACCTCCTTTTCCATTTCTTATAAGGAGTCTTGAAGTTTAAATCTCCTCAGTGTGATAGATGTGCTTGTTTTGATCTGCTTAGCTCTTGGAAGTCCAGGGCTCCAGGCCCCCTGCTGTCTGGGGTCCCTAGGGACAGCTCTGTCCACCATTAAGGAATTTTTCCCCAAGAGCCCCCTGTAACATTTTGCGAACCCCAGTTTGGGAACCACCGAGTTAGAGGAATGGATAGCTCAGGAAATTAGCAATTATGGAGCTTTTCATCTCTACAGCACCAATTCTAATCTGCCCACATTGGTAATATCTAATGCAGCTCAGATGTACCCAGAATTTGGCCCTCAGCCTTGATAAACTTTCAGACTTCTTTACAAATATTATTTATGCATTCCACCATCTCTGAATTTGCCAAATGTCGTTATGCTCATTTTACTGACGAGCAATATTATTGCTGTATATTTTATTAGTTCGTAAAATAAAGACAGAGTAAAGAGAAGTTTTGAAATAAGACATTAAGAAAAAGGCCTAAATAATGTAGCGAGACTAAATTCAGTTTGGTACAGAACATTAGGCAGACATTTACTCAGACATATTTCTTTAATATATACTAACTTGAACTTCATCTATCGTGTTTATATTTAACACTTATCTCACACAATTTCCCATGGGAAAGGCACTGAAAATGTGCCAGGTTGGGTTAGGGTTTTTGATTTCTTTTTACATTTCAAACTACTCAATAAAACACCACTTATGAAAAATACAAAAAACATATGGAAATGTATTTTCCCCAGAGGGGAATTCAGCTGTTCTCAGCATCAGAAACCTGAATATCAGGAGAGCAGGACAACATATGAGGAATTTATTAAAGAAATAATGGTGTGGAGGATTGGATGGTGCAGGGAGTTGGAAAAAGGTTACTCCAGGCTGCAAATGCAATTGAAAATCATTATAATCTGAAAATGATTTGGTGGTCCATATGGATTGGTAGTTTCTCTGCAGTTCCTAATAGACATCCACCTACATCACAAAAACTACACACATTTAAACACCCTTTCCAGCAGTTTCAGTGGAGGCCAGGGAATAAGGGTCTGATGCAACAAAACATTTAAAAGTGTGCTTAAAATTAAGCATCTGCTTGAGTGCTTTCCTGGATTAGGCCTAAATGGATATAGAGACTGAACTGTTAAAACATGTGGTCCCTCCAGAATAAGAGTAAGGTATGAGGGAAGCTGCACTGCTGTTACTTGCTCTGGAAAGGCTTATATTTCTATCGGACAGCTTTTACCAACATGAAATTCTATTTAATGTGTAGAAAAACAATGAATCTGACTCAGGGTTGTATTATCTGGGTGCTCAACTTGATACCCTGTGGTCTGATCTGCAGAAGTGCTGAGTACTTACAGCTGCAACAGAAGTCACTGGGAACTGTGATTTTTACATATAAAGTGTTATAGAAGGCTATATATTCTGAAAAAAAAAATCAGGATTTAGTCATCTCAAATGGGCCACCCAAAATTAGTGGATTTTTTTTTAACCTTGATCTCTGTGCTTTAGTTCCCCATCTATAAAATGGAGATAATACCACCCCCATCTTGTCACAGGTTGTTGTGAAGATTAATTAATGTCTGTGAAGCACTCTGATCCTATAGTGATGAGCAGCATAAAGAAGTCCATAAGAAAATTAATAATTCTGTCTTCAGAGCAGCCTTTGAATAGTGTGCTGTAAATAAGGCCGGGGACCATACATTGAACAATGAGGAAAAGATAAAATATTAAATAGCTGCTCATTAAGTGAGCACCATCAGTCCTGTGCATTGAATGAGGCAGAGGTACTATGGGAAAGCTAGAATTTGATGTTATTAAAGATTATCATAATGTATACATGCCAAGGGGCCAAACTGGCATTTATTCTGGCATTTCCCACATTTGTAGTGCTTGACTTTTGAACCTTAATAATGCTCTTTTAATGTAGTTTGTGTGTAATTGTAATTTCATAGGTTTAAAAAAACAACCCTGAAATATTAGAAATTCCATCATGTGGAATCATATTGATTCCACCTGGTTCATCAGCAGGGTTGGAACCACTAGATCCACTGCACAGGTCTCTGTTGTGACAGGTTGGACCCTCCTTTTGGGGTGCCACATGATGTATTGGGGTCCCACTGAGCCTGCCTATTCCACCAGCCTGGGTTCCCTCACCCTGTCCTGCCGCGCGCGCGCACACACACAGTCTGCAAACAGAGCAGATTGCAGACTCTGTGTGTGAAGACTCAGCTCAGGGAATTGCCTAGCACTCTGGCGCACACACCCTTTGGCGTATAAACCCAAATTTCTATTGTCTTGTGCTGTATAGAGATCTACACAGCGTAAGCTCATGAAATTCACTCCCTCCCTCAATGTGGAGGAAGATATGCACAGCTTTTTGCCTTCTCCCCCCTCCCCCAGTTATGAATTGCACAAATTGGATTTCAGAATAAACAGAAAGCAAATTTATTAACTACAAAAGGTAAATTTTAAGTGATTATAAGGGATATCAAACAGAACAAAGTGGATTACTGAGCAAATAAAACAAACTTGCAAACTAGGCTTAATACATTAAAGAAATTGGCTACAAATAGTAATTTGTCATCCTAAATGTTGTTTTATGCAGGTTGCAGAGTTTCTTGAAAGTAAGCTGCAAGCAGTGCAGGTTACATCTCCAGATATACCCTTCACAGGCTGACCTTTCTTGCCTGGGCTCAGCCCCTGGCCCCCCATTTAGTTCCTTGGTTTCTTCAGGTGTTTTCAGCAGTCTTACTTCTTGAGTGGGGAGGCTGTGGAGAGGAGCCAAAATTAACTCACTCCCCAGTCTTAAATAGGACTTCCATATGGCGGGAATTCTTTCTTTCCCAGTTTGATCCCCCCCACCCGCTTCCCATGGAAAAGTACCGCATTTCAAGATCAGAGATTATCAGGGTTGGAAGGGACCTCAAGAGATCATCTAGTCCAACCCCCTTCTCAAAGCAGGACCAATCCCCAACTAAATCATCCCAGCCAGGGCTTTGTCAAGCCGGACCTTAAAAACCATTAAGGAAGGTGATTCCACCACTTCCCTAGGTAATCCATTCCAGTGCTTCACCACCCTCCTAGTGAAAAAGTTTTTCCTAATATCCAACCTAACCCCCCCCCCCTCCCCCACTGCAACTTGAGACCATTACTCCTTGTTCTGTCATCTGGTACCAGTGAGAACAGTCTAGATCCATCCTCTTTGGAACCCCCTTTCAGGTAGTTGAAAGCAGCTATCAAATCCCCTCCTCATTCTTCTCCTCTGCAAACTAAACAATCCCAGTTCCCTTGGCATCTCCTCATAAGTCATGTGCTCCAGCCCTAATAATTTTTGTTGCTCTCCGCTGGACTCTTTCCAATTTTTCCGCATCCTTCTTGTAGTGTGGGGCCCAAAACTGGACACAGTACTCCAGATGAGGCCTCACCAATGTCGAATAGAGGGGAATGATCACGTCCCTCAGTCTGCTGACAAAGCCCCTACTTATACAGCCCAAAATGCCGTCAGCCTTCTTGGCAACAAGGGCACACTGTTGACTCATATCCAGCTTCTCGTCCACTGTAACTCCTAGGTCCTTTTCTGCAGAACTGATGCCTAGCCATTCGGTCCCTAGTCTGTAGCAGTGCATGGGATTCTTCTGTCCTAAGTGCAGGACTTTGCACTTGTCCTTATTGAACCTCAGATTTCTTTTGGCTCAATCCTGTAATTTGTCCTCGTCCCTCTGTAGCCTATCTCTACCCTCCAGCATATCTACCACTCCTCCCAGTTCAGTGTCATCTGCAAACTTGCTGAGGGTGCAGTCCACATCATCCTCCAGATCATTAAGGAAGATATTGAACAAAACCGGCCCCAGCACCAACCCTTGGGGCACTCCGCTTGATACCAGCTGCCAACTAGACATAGAGCCATTGATCACTACCCGTTGAGCCCGACAATCTATCCACCTTATAGTCCATTCATCAAGCCCATACTTCTTTAACTTGCTGGCAAGAATACTGTGAGAGACTATCAAAAGCTTTGCTAAAGTCAAGGAATAACATGTCCACTGCTTTCCCCTCATCCGCAGAGCCAGTTATCTCATCATAGAAGGCAATTAGGTTAGTCAGGCATGACTTGCCCTTGGTGAATCCATGCTGACTGTTCCTGATCACTTTCCTCTCCTCAAAGTGCTTCAGAATTCATTCCTTGAGGACCTGCTCCTTGATTTTTCCAGGGACTGAGGTGAGGCTGACTGGCCTATAGTTCCCCGGATCCTCCTCCTTCCCTTTTTTAAAGATGGGCACTACATTAGCCTTTTTCCAGGCATCCAGGACCTCCCCGGATCGCCATGAGTTTTCAAAGATAATGGCCAATGGCTCTGCAATCACATCCGCCAACTTCTTTAGCACCCTCGGATGCAGCGCATCTGGCCCCATGGACTTGTGTTTGTCCAGCTTCTCTAAATAGTCCTGAACCACTTTCTCCACAGAGGGCTGGTCACCTCCTCCCCATGCTGTGCTGCCCAGTGCAGCAGTCTGGGAGCTGACCTTGTTCGTGAAGACAGAAGCAAAAAAATCATTGAGTACATTAGCTTTTTCCACATCCTTTGTCACTAGGTTGCCTCCCTCATTCAGTAAGGGGCCCACACTTTCCTTGACTTTTTTCTTGTTGCTAACATACCTGAAGAAACCCTTCTTGTTAGCTGCGACTCCAAGTGTGATTTGGCCTTCCTGATTTCACTCCTGCATGCCCGAGTAATATTTTTATACTCCTCCCTGGTCATTTGTCCAATCTTCCACTTCTTGTAAGCTGCTTTTTTGTGTTTAAGATCAGCAAAGATTTCACTGCTAAGCCAAGCTGGTCGCCTGCCATATTTACTATTCTTTGTACACATTAGGATGGTTTGTTCCTGCAACTTCAATAAGGATTCTTTAAAATACAGCCAGCTCTCCTGGACTCCTTTCCCCCTCATGCTATTCTCCCAAGGGATCCTGCCCATCAGTTCCCTGAGGGAGTCAGTCCCAGATGACGTGATCACATGACCCTGCCGTGTCAAAGCAGCATCCCAGGAAACGTCTCAGGAAGGAAGGAGATTATTATCTTTAAAGTCCTATTGTCCTTCTTAATGGCCCATCCAAGCTGTTTGCATACCGTCTGGTGGGTGTTCCCCAGGTGAAAATACAGTTGTGATTATTACATAGTCAATATTTCTAACTTCAGATACAGAAATGATATATGTATACAAATTAGACTATCATTCAGTAAATCATAACCTTTCCAATGATATCTCACACAACCCATCTTGCATAAAACATCTTAGTTATGCCATATTCATATCATACCAACATTTCTATGAAGAATATGGGGTGTAATGTCACATCTGTCACTTGAGCTAATAGAATAATTGACAGCAGTAGTAGGTTGTGATCCTCTGTGTGAACCATCACTAAAGAGTGATGAGACACACACTTTGCCAGTGGATCTCACAGCTATTTGCTGATAGCAGAGGAATGGTTAGACACAGGAATCTTAGGTTTCATTCCAGGCTTGGGGGAGGAGTGTACTACAGTGGACAAACTCTTTTGCCTGGTTCCCTCAAGCTTAACTCCTTTATCCCCATCTCCTCCAATCTGCCCCAGTCAGGTTTATTGTCCAGTTCTCTTCACCTACCAGTCCTGGGCTCCATTCCTCAGGCTTCTCATCCCTGTCCAGTTTCTCTGGGCTCGTTGCCTGAAGTCCGAATCTTCCACTTCAAGTCTCTCCCCACCCCTATACTCAGTCCCAGTCTCATTGGCCAGCCATTCCCAGTACCACCTTTATCCAGTCTGTCTCTCCACTCCCCCAATCCCAGTTCTCAGTGCTAGACTCCCTTGGGCTCCGCATCCAATCTAGTGTCCCTCCCTGCCTTCAGCTCCTTGACTGATTTCAGTTTTCTCCCTCAGCCAACTAGCTCCCAGTTCCCCCACTGGCTCCCAGTCCCAGACTCCTTGCTGACTAGTCCCAGGCTCCACACCACCAGCTCCCAGTCCCAGACTCCCATTCTCCCCAGCACTAATCTCCTTGTTCAGCCAGTCCCAGTCATTGTTTCTCTTCCCTTTCCCTTCTCCAGTCTCAGACTCCTTGAGCCAATCTACTCCTTTCCTTCCTCGGTGTTCCAGCTCTTGGTAGGGTTGCTACCTCTGAGATACAAAAAAATAGGATGTTCCTGAGCCCATAAAACTGGATAGCTGGCAGTGTATACTGAGCACCGTTACAGAATTTTTGAGACAGATACCTAAAAAAAAAAAATGGGGGATGGGCGGGGAGAGAGAACAATCCTGGGAAAACCTGGACGGGTGGCAACCCTTGCTCTGGTCCCCTCTGCATTCAAGTCAAGTGGCTTCCTCCTCCTCCATCCTGCCTAGGTGCAGAGGGATCATGAGAGAACAGGAGAGATGGGCTCCGTGCTCTCATTTCGAGTTCCCCAGCCCAGAGCAGCCAGAAACAGTCATTACAGGGAAAGTCTGGCTTCACCCTACAGCCCTGGGCTAGTGCATGTTCAGTTGCTATATGGAGATGCCTCATACATAGGCTGGTCAGCACTGCAAGCTGAGAGAGAGTCAAGCATGCTCAGCGAGGATGGAATCCACAGAGATTTTAACTGCTAACATTGAAACGTCTCTACCAAGCATGTGTGAATTGTGATTTTTCAAAGGTTTGTAACATGGCCGAATTTGAGCAGATTTTCACAGGGATGGAAAAAGGCACATCCTTGACATGAATGCCTCTCATGGCAAATTTCAAGTCCCTGCTGCAAAGCATGGTGGTAGTAGCGGTCTTCAAAGAAAAGATTGTCATTTTGCCCATGGTAAAAAGTTCTGGCATTTTTCTGTATCCTTGTTCTTGGAAATGGCTGAACCATTTTGGCTGAAAAATTCCAGAACAATTCAGCCTGAGACAAACACCCAGAATCAACAATGTTATCCCAAACTGTTAAAGTTTGGTAACGTTATAAGAAATTGAAAATAGGATTTCAAATGGGAAGTGTCGAGCAACCTTAATAATAGGTGGCATGACCAGCCCTGCCTATAATAATTTTCAAGATTTTCCCTCCTGTCGTTCCAGTTTGATCAGTCCAAAGGGGACAGTGGCTGGTGGGAAGTTATAAAACATCCTCCCTGAATGAATCCCACAGAACTTTGTCTTGTGGTTTGGACTCAAAAAAGCTTCTTTCATGCATGACTGTAAGCAATTGAGGTCTACATATTGTTTTGTTTCCATGAGAAAAGGGGCAATAATATTGGATTTCTTTGACATTAAAAGTGACTGTGACAGTCCCACTGAGACATTCATTTGTAATTTATATATGGTTAGAAGAATGAGCTCTGGGGCGTGTAACTGAGTTACTCAAGAGCAAAGTGATGGTCGGATTTGAAAGCAGAACATGGAGATTTATAGAACAGAATACAAGCAGTTAATTCTAGAGGGATTCAGAAACAGGTATGGGTCTGTGCAACACTTGGAAATACGTGACAGATTTCCCCTTATCCTTCCCCAAAAGTGTTGCTTCCAAACAGCCTTCACTGAACCCACTCTCTGTCCCCACATTACAATAGAGATAAAAGGTCAAATAGTCTTTGCGCCAGACTCCAAGGGATGGAGAGCATCTGGGAGCTGGTGACAGTGCCAGCTGCACCTTCCAGGCCACTTAAAGCTGCTGCAGTCAATTCTAAGTTGAGCCACTGATGTCGAGTGTTTATTAGATCCTCCACCAGAGGAGGGTCAGCATATCAGAGATCCTCCACACCCCTCCTTATTCCTTCCCTGACCCTATCTCATCCCCTACACCAAAGTGGGTCAGACTACAAAGAGGCCTGGGACTCTGCCCCTTTTCACTGGCTCAAAGGGTCAGTAATGAGCCATACAATCTGACCAGAAGTGAATTATCTAACAAAACCATATTAAGCTGACTCCCTCCACTGGGCTTCCAAGTCCATCCTGTCTTATTCTGTGTCTGATGTTTAGAGTGTAAGTGCTTTAGGACAGGACCTTACTTCAATTTTATGGTTTCGGCCAAGCTTGCATGGACCTCCACTCAACTTGAAGGCATTTCTCTGTCTGTCTGTAATGTGATACCTTTTGAATGCCACATCTGATCAATTCCAAAAGGGCAAGGAATATTCTAGGTAGCAATGAGCAGATCCCTATGGATTTGGGGGAAATCAGAAAACTGAAATGGAGGGAAGGGGGAAAAACACCTGGAGCCCCTGCCATCTGTTTAGCCCAGCCAGCCACAGCTTCAAGTACCTCTGCAGTTGTGTACAGCTCAACTCGCTAATGGCACCCATTAACTGATCATCCGCCTAGTAGAGTTTAATATGTTGGCATCCTTACACCCTGAATGATTTATTGCCAAGATAAATAATAATGGCAGTGGTGGGAAGCATGCTGGGGGTACTGTGGATAGTGGGGGTGTGCACACATTCCCTGGCTTTGGAGCGGCGAACAGCAGAGGCTAACAGCGGGAGTTTGCCTGGGAGTTCGCGTGGGGAGAGCGCACCGAGGCTTTCATCTGCAGGTTTCTATGAGTAGTTTCTGCAACAGTTGAGGAAGCTCTTAAGAGGACGGTGATATGGAAGGTGAGCGATCAGCTGTTGTAACCTGCACTGGTTGTGCCATGTTTGTCTTTCTTCCACAGGACAGAAGCGACTTTGTCTGTACAAAGTGCAAGCTGGTCGCCATATTGGAAGAGAAGGTTCGAGGGCTGGAGAAACGAGTATCGACTCTGAGTTGCATAAGGGAAAATGAAGATTTCCTGGACAGACGTCAGGAGATGCTTCTACGGCCGCAATGTTCTGAAGATTCAGAGCAGGCGCAGCAGGGACAGAAGGATTGTGAGGAGGTTTGGCAGCATGTGACCTCCAGAAGGAGAAAGAGGAGCGTCCATGTACCAGCAATGGAAATACAGGTGAGCAATCGTTTCCATGTTCTCTCTACAGGTACTAATGCGGAGAATGGACTAGATGACCCATCTGAGGGAAGGGAGCAGAAGGAGACTCCACCGATTGGAAGGCAAAAGATGCACTGTCCTAAGGATGGAGGTTCCATGACCACCACTCCCAAGAGGAGGAGGAGGGTGGTGGTGGTCGGGGACTCCCTCCTCAGGGGGACTGAGTCATCTATCTGCCGCCCCGACCGGGAAAACCAAGAGGTCTGCTGCTTGCCAGGAGCTAGGATACACGATGTGACTGAGAGACTGCCGAGACTCATCAAGCCCTCGGATCGCTACCCCTTCCTGCTTCTCCACGTGGGCACCAATGATACTGCCAAGAATGACCTTGAGTGGATCACTGCAGACTACGTGGCTCTTGGAAGAAGGATAAAGGAGTTTGAGGCGCAAGTGGTGTTCTCGTCCATCCTTCCTGTGCAAGGAAAAGGCCGGGGTAGAGACCGTCGAATCGTGGAAGTCAACGAATGGCTACGCAGGTGGTGTCGGAGAGAAGGCTTTGGATTCTTCGACCATGGGATGGTGTTCCAAGAAGAAGGAGTGCTAGGCAGAGACGGGCTCCACCTAACGAAGAGAGGGAAGAGCATCTTCGCCAGCAGGCTGGCTAACCTAGTGAGGAGGGCTTTAAACTAGGTTCACCGGGGGAAGGAGACCAAAGCCCTGAGGTAAGTGGGGAAATGGGATCCTGGGAGGAAGCACAAGCAGGAGAGCGCAAGAGGGGAGGACTCCTGTCTCATGCTGAGAAAGAGGGACGATCGATGAGTTATCTTAAGTGCCTATACACAAATGCAAGAAGCCTGGGAAACAAGCAGGGAGAACTGGAAGTCCTGGCACAGTCAGGGAACTATGATGTGATTGGAATAACAGAGACTTGGTGGGATAACTCACATGACTGGAGTACTGTCATGGATGGATATAAACTGTTCAGGAAGGACAGGCAGGGCAGAAAAGGTGGGGGAGTTGCGTTGTATGTAAGAGAGGAGTATGACTGCTCAGAGCTCCGGTATGAAACTGCAGAAAAACCTGAGAGCCTCTGGATAAAGTTGAGAAGTGTGAGCAACAAGGGTGATGTCGTGGTTGGAGTCTGCTATAGACCACCAGACCAGGGGGATGAGGTGGACGAGGCTTTCTTCTGGCAACTAGCAGAAGTTGCTAGATCGCAGGCCCTGGTTCTCATGGGAGACTTTAATCACCCTGATATCTGCTGGGAGAGCAATACAGCGGTGCACAGGCAATCCAGGAAATTTTTGGATAGTGTAGGGGACAATTTCCTGGTGCAAGTGCTGGAGGAACCAACTAGGGGCAAAGCTTTTCTTGACCTGCTACTCACAAACAGAGAAGAACTAGTAGGGGAAGCAAAAGTGGATGGGAATCTGGGAGGCAGTGACCATGAGATGGTCGAGTTCAGGATCCTGACACAAGGAAGAAAGGAGAGCAGCAGAATACGGACCCTGGACTTCAGAAAAGCAGACTTTGACTCCCTCAGGGAACAGATGGGCAGGATCCCCTGGGAGAATAACATGAAGGGCAAAGGGGTCCAGGAGAGCTGGCTGTATTTTAAAGAATCCTTATTGAGGTTGCAGGAACAAACCATCCCGATGTGTAGAAAGAATAGTAAATATGGCAGGCGACCAGCTTGGCTAAACAGCGAAATCCTTGCTGATCTTAAACGCAAAAAAGAAGCTTACAAGAAGTGGAAGATTGGACAAATGACCAGGGAGGAGTATAAAAATATTGCTCAGGCGTGCAGGAGTGAAATCAGGAAGGCCAAATCACACTTGGAGTTGCAGTTAGCAAGAGATGTTAAGAGTAACAAGAAGGGTTTCTTCAGGTATGTTAGCAACAAGAAAAAAATCAAGGAAAGTGTGGGCCCCTTACTGAATGAGGGAGGCAACCTAGTGACCGAGGATGTGGAAAAAGCTAATGTACTCAATGATTTTTTTGCCTCTGTCTTCACGAACAAGGTCAGCTCCCAGACTGCTGCACTGGGCAGTACAGCATGGGGAGAAGGTGACCAACCCTCTGTGGAGAAAGAAGTGGTTCGAGACTATTTAGAAAAACTGGACGTGCACAAGTCCATGGGGCCGGATGCGCTGCATCCGAGGGTGCTAAAGGAGTTGGCGGGTGAGATTGCAGAGCCATTAGCCATTATTTTTGAAAACTCATGGCGATCGGGGGAGGTCCCAGATGACTGGAAAAAGGCTAATGTAGTGCCCATCTTTAAAAAAGGGAAGAAGGAGGATCCGGGGAACTACAGGCCAGTCAGCCTCACCTCAGTCCCTGGAAAAATCATGGAGCAGGTCCTCAAGGAATCAATTATGAAACATTTAGAGGAGAGGAAAGTGATCAGGAACAGTCAGCATGGATTCACGAAGGGGAAGTCGTGCCTGACTAACCTAATTGCCTTCTATGATGAGATAACTGGCTCTGTGGATGAGGGGAAAGCAGTGGATGTGTTATTCCTTGACTTTAGCAAAGCTTTTGATACCGTCTCCCACAGTATTCTTGCCGCCAAGTTAAAGAAGTATGGGCTGGATGAATGGACTGTAAGGTGGATAGAAAGCTGGCTAGATCGTCGGGCTCAACAGGTAGTGATCAATGGCTCCATGTCTAGTTGGCAGCCGGTTTCAAGCGGAGTGCCCCAAGGGTCGGTCCTGGGGCCGGTTTTGTTTAATATCTTTATTAATGATCTGGAGGATGGTGTGGACTGCACTCTCAGCAAGTTTGCAGATGACACTAAACTAGGAGGCGTGGTAGATACACTAGAGGGTAGGGATCGGATACAGAGGGACCTAGACAAATTAGAAGATTGGGCCGAAAAAAACCTGATGAGGTTCAACAAGGACAAGTGCAGAGTCCTGCACTTAGGACGGAAGAATCCCATGCACTGCTACAGACTAGGGACCGAATGGCTAGGTAGCAGTTCTGCAGAAAAGGACCTAGGGGTCACAGTGGACGAGAAGCTGGATATGAGTCAACAGTGTGCTCTTGTTGCCAAGAAGGCTAACGGCATTTTGGGCTGTATAAGTAGGGGCATTGCCAGCAGATCGAGGGACGTGATTGTTCCCCTTTATTCGACATTGGTGAGGCCTCATCTGGAATACTGTGTCCAGTTTTGGGCCCCACACTACAAGAAGGATGTGGAAAAATTGGAAAGAGTCCAGCGGAGGGCAACAAAAATGATTAGGGGTCTGGAGCACATGACTTATGAGGAGAGGCTGAGGGAACTGGGATTGTTTAGTCTCCAGAAGAGAAGAATGAGGGGGGATTTGATAGCAACCTTCAACTACCTGAAGGGGGGTTCCAAAGAGGATGGAGCTCGGCTGTTCTCAGTGGTGGCAGATGACAGAACAAGGAGCAATGGTCTCAAGTTGCAGTGGGGGAGGTCCAGGTTGGATATCAGGAAAAACTATTTCACTAGGAGGGTGGTGAAACACTGGAATGCGTAACCTAGGGAGGTGGTGGAGTCTCCTTCCTTGGAGGTTTTTAAGGCCCGGCTTGACAAAGCCCTGGCTGGGATGATTTAGCTGGGAATTGGTCCTGCTTTGAGCAGGGGGTTGGACTAGATGACCTCTTGAGGTCCCTTCCAACTCTGATATTCTATGATTCTATGACATTGATATTGATGGAGAGGGTGCACACAAACCCCAGGTTGGGAGAAGGGAATTGGGGGACCCTGCTATGAGAGGAGGGGGCGCACAGAGCTCCTACCATGGAGTGAAGGCGGGAATGGGGGACAGACCGAGACCCTGGCAAGGGGGGAGAATGAGGGAGGAGGAAGTGATGGGCATATAGAACCTCTAATGGGGGGTGACAGGGTGAGGGAAGGGGTGCATACAGAACCCCTGGCAGAGGAGTTTTAGAGAGTCACTGAACCAGAGGGAGATGGGAGGGTAGCACAGAAGGATCATTTGGACTGGAATGTAGTCCGTGAGCTGAGTCTACACAAGCTATGACATCTGCGACCCCCTACCGTACATAACTGAGCACGTTGTCAGCACTCAACACATACAGGTGATAACAGATCTGGTGTTCTTCATTCAGAACAAATTACCTGGTCTTTCTGGTCTCTGTATGATACAACCATGTAATGGAGCTCTGTGGCCTCTGTCCACTGGGGTTACAAGAATATAGAACTATTCTCTATTGCAGAATGTGGTCTCTCGGAGAGTGAGGACATCCTGCCTGATTCTCCTCTCACTTCTGTTGGTTTTATTTGTTTGTTTTCATTGGAGTTACTCCAGATTTAGAACGGTGTAAATGAGAGGAGAATCAGGCTCATGCAGAGTAAATCTTCATTGGCTGGCAGTACGGAATATCCAATGTTCTCTGAGGTAGATAAGTGGAGCAGTCTCTGCTACAGACTACTTTAATTTATGACCAAACACCCTTTCTAGCTCCCAAACTTAATCGAGCCCCTGCCGCTTTCTGGAGCACGCTCAGTATTCATGTTATTTCCAACAACAAAATACACAAGGCCAAATTTATTCCTGGTATAACCCCACTGACTTAAACCAGGAATGAATCTGAGCCAAGATGCACTTCTACAGGTTTGTTTGAATGGAACTGCATGTGTCTTAAGATACAATGTTACTTTCATATATAAACCAGCAGGTATTTCATGTTGGTGGACTAGTCGTACAAAGTCTTCAATGGGGCATTCATAGCACAAGCCTTATTACCACTGAAACAGGAGCAAACTATACTCCAAGGATTCAGATTCTGGCAGGCAAGCAATACCATGTATCTGAGCTTGAGCTTGCCAGCTCAGTGCCATTCCACTCCTACCTTCTTAGGCTAACTTGTTGACCTTCAACAATGACTACTCTGATCAAGCCCTGGAGTTGGGATAGGCAGTTAAAATCAAAATGCAGGCAGTTGCTAAAAGCATTTGGAAAGGCTTGAATTTTTTTCTGTTAAGTATTGCTGTGAATTGTGACAAAGCCTAGATGGATGTGGCATGCAAACATGTGATCACAGACGATCAGATTAGAAAGGGAATAGGCTATCCTCTTTGTATTAATCTTTGATTATCTCCAGTGAGAGAGCTTTCCACAAGTGGCTCTGCAGCATTCAGTGGGAGGCCAAAGGACGGAAATATTTTAATTTACGGCTTTGCATTAGTAACATGAGCATGACATTAATGACACAAAATCCACAAGTTGCTGTGTGAAGAACGAGGAGTACTTGTGGCACCTTAGAGACTAACAAATTTACTTGAGCATAAGCTTTCGTGGGCTAAAACCCACTTCATCGGATGCATGTTACCATTGTTTCCAGTGGAATGGCTCTGCGGTTTCCACCTGGACTATCCTTCCAATATAGAAGAGGGTGGAAGCATTTATGTTAAACAGACCAGTCAGCTTAACTTTTGTACCCAGAAACATAATGGAGCAATTAATTAAGCAATCAATTTGAAAACATCTAGAAGATAAGGTGATACAAGGAACAGTCAGCATGGATTTGTCAAAAACAAATTGTGTCAAATCAACCTGATAGCTTTCTTTTACAGGGTAACAAACCTTGTGGATGGAGGGTGGGGGGGAGAAGAGAAGTGGTAGATGTGGTATATCTTGACTTTAGTAAAGCTTTTGATACTGTCTTGCATGACCATCTCAAACAAAACTAGGGAAATGCAACCTAGATGAAGCTACTATCAGGTGGGTGCAAAACTGGCTGAAAAAATCGTTCCCAGAGAGTAGTTATCAGTGGCTCACGGTCATTCTGGAAGGGCATAAAGAGTGGGATCCTGCAGGGATCTGTTCTAGGTCCGGTTCTGTTCAATATCTTCATCAATGATTTAGATAATGGCATATAGAGTACTAAAGTTTGTGGATGATACCAAGCTGGGAGGGGTTGCAAGTGCTTGGAGGATAGGATTGAAATTCAAAATGATCTGGAAAAACTGGAGAAATGGTCTGAAGTAAATATGATGAAATTAAATACGGACAAATGCAAAGTACTCCATTTAGGAAGGAACAATCAGTTTCACACATACAAAATGGGAAATGACTGCCTAAGAAGGAGTACTGCGGAAAGGGATCTGGGGGTCATAGTAGACCACAAGCTAAATATGTGGTTGTTGTGTAACGTTGTTGCAAAAAAAAAAAAAAAAAGTGAACATCATTCTGGGATGTATTAGCAGGAGTGTTGTAAGCAAGACACAAGAAGGAATTCTTCCGCGCTACTCCGCTCTGATTAGACCTCAACTGGAGTATTGTGTCCAATTCTGGGCACCACATTTCAGGAAGGATTTGGACAAATTGGAGAGAGTCCAGAGAAGAGCAACAAAAATGACTAAAGGTCTAGAAAACATGACTTATTAGGGAAGATTGAAAAAATTGGGTTTGTTTAGTCTGGAAAAGAGAAGATTGAGAGGGGGCATAACAGCTTTCAAGTATGTAAAAGATTGTTACAAGGAGGAGGTAGAAGAAAAATTGTTTTTCTTAACCTCCGAGGATAGGACAAGAAGCAATGGGCTTAAATTGCAGCAAGTGAGGTATAGGGCTGGACATTAGGAAAACCTTTCTAACTGTCAGGATGGTTAAGCACTGAAATAAATTGCCTAAAGAGGTTGTGGAATCTACATCATTGGAGATGTTTAAGAGCAGGTTAGACAAACACCTGTCAGGAATGGTCTAGATAATTAGTCCTGCCATGAGCGCAGGGGACTGGACTAGAAGACCTCTCGAGGTCCCTTCCAGTTCTATGATTCTCTCAACTGCTTTCCCCCTCCTTTCTCTGGAATCACCTCTGAAGGGGATCAGGGGAGGCTGTTCCCAGGGAAGTAGCCACCAAGTATTCCCTGATAGTATGGCTCTCGCAGGTAAATTAATGATCCCGAAGCTGTGCTGCCAAAGGGCCCAGGGAACAGGGCACCACACACTAGAGAGGAGGCACACCCTTGACCTTCACTGACCCCTCTGAGTCATACAGATCTCAGGGGAACTGTTGTTTAGGGGGAGTTCAATCCTCGGCCATTCCCCAATGGAAGAATGGTAGTAAAATTCCAGCAGTGAAAACTCATGTTCCATGTAGGGGCAATACAGCTAGCGAACAGGAGCAGCAAATGGTGGAGTTTTGCAAGGGAGATCTCCAGGTGAAGGAAGAGAAGCTCCATGAGTCTCTGAGGCTAGGTCTACACTACGGGGGTGGGGGGGGGTCGACCTAAGATTCGCAACTTCAGCTACGTGAATAGCGTAGCTGAAGTTGCGTATTTTAGGTCGACTTACCTGGCTGTGAGGATGGCAGCGAGTCGACCGCTGCCGCGCCGCCGTCGACTCCGCTTCTGCCTCTTGCCGCAGTGGATTTCTGGAGTCGACTGCAGAGCCATCGGGGATCGATTTTATCGCGTCTTCACTAGACGCGATAAGTCGATCCCCAATAGATCGACTGCTACCCGCCGATCCGGTAGGTAGTGAAGACGTGCCCTTAGAGTAGGTTTGTTGTCTGTTGGTTTGTTTAGCTGTTGTGTGCTTGCTTGAAGTTTATAGTGTGGTCTGCTTTGGAGGCTGTGTGCTGAGCCAAGCAGGCTGCTTGGCTGGGCTGAAAGCATGCTAACAAGGCTCCAGCCTGCTATACTTTGATCCCTGATCGCTTGACAAGGAGGCAGTGCTAATTCAGGGAGAACAGGGGTTTAAAAAGCCAGTTCCTAAGTGACCAGAGGAACTAGCAAACCCTCTTATGTTCTTAGCTGGCTTCTGTTTAAATTATGCCCCATTCACGTCAGGCAGAAATGGACTCTCTACTGGTCTGAGAAATCTGAGAGAGAATTCACATGCTGTGAAACCTTTTAAGAGGAGATTTAAGTGAGTCACTGTAATGCACCAAATATAAGTGCCCCGTGATTCACCCAAGATATTTTGTGATTTTATTATTCTCTTCTTTGAAAGTTGACAGGCATTTTATTCTGACTTTCACACACACAAGTATTCTCCTCAAAACCTCTCACTTTTAAATTGAGTGCCAAAAAAATTCCGACTGCCAGCCAGTGAGTCATCGTTATAAAAAGCCTCACCTTTGGAAGGTGGTTTTCATTTGAGGAACTTGAGATTGCTTCCTGGATACTAAACATTTTGGGATCAATAATTAGGTTAGAAAAAAGTTGAAAAATTTAATCAACCACCTTCAGTGGCTCTATTAACTATAGATTTCCAACTGTGGGATTTCCAAGCTCAAGAAAAGAAAAAAAGAAAAAAAAATAGAAAACCAAATATTTGGCTACTTGCTCAAAATGACCAACTTCCACTGTTTTTTCCCCATACACAAAGCTATTTTAATCACTTTAATATATTTTTTATAACACAACCAGACATACACATCATATTGCATTGGAAAGAGTAGAAATATCTTTTTGACATGGGGTAAATAGAAAGCATATGATGCAATTCTGCCTCCTCCTCTGACATGGTATCTTTTACTCTATACTGCCAAGATATATAGCCCTTATTAACGCTACAGTCTATGTTTCATTGTTTTGCCATCACACATGCCAAACTTTTTCATGCAATTGAGCTCCTTGGAATATCCTTGTCTGTACATTATATAAATTCTACATGTCCTACATGATACAATTGTGGCAATAAAGAAGTGTGTACAAAAGACTGTTGGGTGTCTGTAATGGGGGGTGTAGGAGTGCGGGGGTCCGATTCTGTTTTAAATTAGACGTGACTATATAAAATGTGGAATTTTCTGTTCAGATGCATGTGCTTGCAGCACTACTTATCGGCAGCAGATGGGCATTTTAAATAGAAGATTATTAGAGGGGATAAGTACAGTGTAGCAATAAGGTTAGAAAACGGGGGAGAAGGGAGAAATCAGATGTTGGCTAGGTCAAAAAGAATTGGAACCTACTACATGAGTTCTGCTCCTGAGATAGATTTCCAGTACAGTACTTAGGTTCTGTGCATGAGTTTTACTATTGGGATAGCAATAGTGTACTGAAAATATGCTAATATACTACTAGGTCAGCTATGAAGACTCCTGGAATTCTGCACTGCAAGGGTACACCTAAGCATAGTTCCCACTTTATGTGTAAAATGTTTGACAAAGTGCAGGAACCATCAAACATGGGGGTTCTTAAACACCTGCAGATACTATGGAAGTACCCAGCTATATATCTAATTATGCTGAAACTGGCAACATCTGGAATACTACAGCATCATATGAAGCAGTTGTTACTGAATGCGTTCAAAACATGCCATCATCCACTGGTGTAGTGTCTTCAAGCAGTAACATAGGAATTGCCATACTGAACCAGGACAGTGATCCAGCTAGTCTATTCTCCTATCTCCAACAATACCCAGCAGCAGACACTTCAAAGTAAAATGCAAGAAGCCCTGAGGTAGGCAATAATGGAATAAACCTGCCCATAGGGAAAGTTATTCCTAGCCACTTAACTGAAGCATATGTATGTTTGGCAGTTGGAAACTAAATACCACATTTCTGGACTGTTCCTGCAGTGCCTTGTGTCCAAATAATGCTGACAGAGTCAGAGCTTATTTTTTCCCTTGGGCTTTCCCCAGACTGCAAAAATAGTCTTTTTCTCCACCTCCTGTCACAAATACACTCTGCAACCTTGTAACTACACAGCAGCTTTACTCCCTGAAATGATGGCTTTCAAACCACCTCTTAACACAAAGCAGCACAATGCAGACGTAGCAGTGTGAGATTCACCCCTGCGGCACCTGCTGTCAGTCGTCCTGGGAATTAGCTCTTTTGACCCAGAGCGCCCTCTGCAGGCTGGTGCCTCGCTGCCGCTGGCCCCCATGTCCCTCCCAGACCTGGTGCCTCTTGTCCTCGGGTGCTGCCCCCTGGCAGTACACCCGCTCTCTGGGTCTCCCCACCCAGGGGAACCCCCACCCACTATCCCCACCTCACCTCAGTCTTGGGCTACTGCCAGTCACCATCTAGCCCCCACTCACTGGGGCAGACTGCAGTGTAAAAGCCACTCATCATAGGCAAGGGGGGTTTGGACCGGCTGCCTCTGCCTACCCTGGGCGGCACCCTTGCACCTTTCTGGCCTTTGACAAGGCCGCAGCCTGGGGCTTTTCCAGGCAGGAGCTCCCCAGCTCCCTTGCCCTATTCCTCAGCCCTGCTCCCCTCAGATACTCTGTTCCACTTCCCAGCAGCCAGGCCCTTCTCTCTCTAAAGATAGATTGACTCTGCTCCTGGCCCACTGCCCTTTTATAAGGGCCAGCTGAGCCCTGACTGAGGCATGGCCACAGCTGAGCCTGCTTCCCCAGTCAGCCTGGGAACTGCTTGCTCCCAGCCACAGCCCTCTCCTGGGCTATTTTAAGTCCTTTAAGGCCGCAGTGGGTGACCACCTTGCTACAGCAGATATCTCATGACACTATAGTAGTATCTGTGGCTGAGGTGCTGTCTACTACATACACCTCTACCCCGATATAGTGAAACCGCATTATATCGAACTTGCTTTGATCCACCAGAGTGCACAGCTCCGCCCCCGCGGAGCACCGCTTTACCGTGTTATATCCGAATTCATGTTATATCGGGTCGCGTTATATTGGGGTAGAGGTGTATTATTTAATTTATCTTTGATCTTTTTTAAAAAAAAATTGACCTGACCTAAAATAATGAAAAATGAGCACCATTGCATTCAGATTCCAGGAAAAGAAAATAAAAAGCAGCCCTCTTTAAAAACCTCAGCCAATTACAATTCCTAACATTACCAGCAATAAATGGCACCCATTGCTGAGATGCTTCGGGTAACTGTGAAATAAATGGATTAAGTTCATGGAAGGGTGCAATTCAGATTTCCAGTTCACTGCCTACCCAGTCCATCCCAGCACACAGGGTCTAGTTCTGAGGCACTGAGTGCCCTTAACTCCCATTGACTCCCAAGTCTAACTATTCAGTATTAAAAACAGGGGAACTACTTTGCTTCCTACACTAGGTGGCGTAGAAGGGCTAAGATTCTTCATCCTCCGGGCTGTGTCCTGGTGGTATGTGAGAGGCTGCTTGTTCCACCTCATTGTCCCTCTTGCTTGTCTTGTGAAGGGTTTTTATTTTAAGTCAAATCAGTTGCCAGAATATTCATCAGGACAAAAGACTGAAGCGCTTCCTAGGGGAATCCCCATGCTGCTTTAGAATTCCATCTGACTGCTGAGCTCTGGAATGGCCCTGATGCCTTTCTCTCATCACCCAACTTTCCACAGCCAGGTGTGGTACATTCTGAGTACGTGTCCCATCTAGTCAGGCTCCGGTTGCCCATTCTTACTCCTTATATCCCTATTAGTCCACATTTAAATATGCAAAGGAATAGATAGCCCTGACATCTTTGAACCTTTGCAATTCACTGGGCAGGAACTCTCAATTTAAAAAACCTTTTTTAGGAGGTATCATATTTTAGCTTCCTTAAATGGCTCAGATTTCTTGTCCCATTTTGTGTTCGTTTGTCTCTTAACTTGCTCGACTATTGCATTTCCAAGTTGCTGGCTTTAATTATTTACATTGTAAAATAATAATGGAATAACATGAGCTCATCTCACAATAAGAACAAAGGGCCCATCTGGCCCAAAATCATTTAGAACATTTGAACAGGAAAAGCTTTCCCACAATGCGTCCCAAGTCACTCCTTGTTTTGTGACCTCTCTCTCCTATATAACTTCAAAGTTACCTCATTTTTATGTTTTTCCCTTTCTAATTCCACCTCAACATGTCTCTCTAAACCTTTCCCATCACTTCACTGCCCTTCCAAGTTCCTGCTTCAGCAGCCTTGCAAAGGATAAGCTCTGTCCCTGTAAACACCCTCCCACCCAACACAGGTAATCTGTCTACTCCCTGCAGGGGAGAGGCACCTATCTCTGCGGTAACTGAGCCTGTAGGACTCAGATACTGTGTTGATGGGCATGTTAAAAGTCCAGAGACAAGGATTAGATGACAGTGGATTTTCAAAGATAGAAACGGTGACAGATTTTCACATCCTCGGCATGGGGCTGAGTCAGGGAGGTTTTGGACAGTTGAAGATGGGGAGAACCTTTTAGCTTCAGAACATTTACTATATTTTCTGCCCTGATCCCACAGATGCAACTCCTTTCTTTAACTCTTTCTCCTGCCTCTCCATAATCTGTCCTCCTCCCTTTCTGAATTTTCGATGCTGTTCTCTTCTTTTTTCTCTTTTCATCACCTTCTACTTATCTGGTTCCTTCTCTCCCCCAGACTCTTGGCCTGATTACAGCTGGCACTTGACAGATGAGCAGCAGAAGGCCAGAAGGACAAACAGCTGCAACAGAAGTGGGGAGAGAAAGAAGGCTGAATGTCAGTAATTCCTAGACTCTTGACACAGACATCTGGATCTGAATTCAGATCCAAAGATCCCCAAAATTCATATTTGTAGGTTGCATCTAGAACTTTTCTAGCAATAATCTGTGGCCATCATAATAAATACACAATTTCTATACTTTACAATCTATAATTCAAACCCTTAACACTGCACTAAGATCCACCACTGTTATTTCCATAGGCACTAATGTAGTACAAAGACGAAGAAGCAGAAAGACCACAAGGAAGGACCCAGACAAAAAATGAGACAGCTATGACATTAGACTGAATGTATAGGACACCAGTGTGTGTGTGTTTGTGTAACTGAGGACTGGATATGATCCATCTGGCATAAACTAAAGATATGACTGTGTGAGGTACTACACATTTTAATGGCCACTTATTTAGTTAGACCTGCATAATTCATTCATAACTCAGCCACTCATTGAGCAATGTGGTCATTCCATACTTGTGCTCATAAAAATTGTACTGCCCCCACACTTCCACATGTTCTCCCTGTATAGTTCCTTTTTATTTGGCTGTCAAGATATGACCAGCTCCAGTGACAACTATGATTAACTGGATGCTCAAAATGCAGAATACCATCTCCATTATGCATTATATTCATGGCCATATGCAGAATGGAAAGAAGGCCCGTTTTTTTCTAATTCACTCTGGCGACACAGATAAATGTAATGTATCAACATTAAGGACCACTTACACATCAGATCACACAAGACTACTGCACGTATATATACAAAACTAACAAGTAACACAAAAACACCCAGAAAGGGGTACTTCCCTGGTGTACTACTGGATGACTCTACTTTCACAGGCTCTATAAAACAGTCAAGACATTTCATTTCACAATAGTGACCTAAAAAGATGAAATTCCACTATTCTGCAGACTCCACGTCAGAAATATTATGATTTTTAGCATACTGCCAAAAAGCCAGGAGCAAATAACATTGAGAAACAGAATCAACATCCTTCAAAACCATAAAAAAAACCTGGAAGACAAAACTTACTAACAGATACTAAAATAGTTCATTTAATTACTAGTTTAAGGCATCTTAGCTGCCAAAGCACTATTGGGAGGGGTACGGGTTAAAAGGTCTTGTTTCTTTTTCCCTCTTTTGAATATGGCAAAACAACAAAAGAAAAAAAACAGAACAACCCAGTGACAAAAGAAAAACGCAGGGCAGACCACTTTCTAAGGGTTTGTCTTCACTACCAGGGTAAGTCGACTTAAGGGTATGTCTACACTGCCCACGTTACAGTGTAGTCACGCTTTATTGCTGGCGGAGAGCTCTCCCGGTGATTAAAAAAAGCCCATCCCGAATGAGGGGTGGTAGCTTAATCACTCACTGTCTATACTGGCGCTTTTCTCCGCTAAAACTTTTATTGCTCAGGGGGGTGTTTTTTCACACCCCTGAACGACTAAAGTTTTAGCGCTGAAAGTGGCAGTGTAGACACAGCCTAAGTTACATTACTCCAGCTAAATGAATAACATATCCAGAGTTGACTTAGGTCAACTTACCCCGGTATCTTCACTGTGCTGCATCAATGGGAGACGCTCTCCAGTTGACTTACCTTACTCTTCTGAGGCCTGGTCTACACTATGGGGGTAAGTAGACCTAAGTTACGCAACTCCAACTGGAGTCGACGTGGCTTAGGTCGACTTACTGTGGTATCTACACCACACTGGGTCGACAGGAGAAACTCTCCTGTTGACTTATCTTACACTTCTCATTCCGGTGGAGTACTGGAGTTGATGGGATAGCGATCTGCAGCTGATTTAGGGGGTCTTCACTAGATCTGCTAAATCGACCCCTAGTGAAATGATCACCGTAGCATCAATCCCCAATAAGTCTATATGTAAACTTTGGGTGGGCTAGATTTCACTTCATTTCCCGTCTCCAGTGCCTTAAAAAAAAAAAAAAACTCCCATAGAAAGTAGCTGGAGACCCAGAGTTCAGTCTCTAAGGATTTTCAGCAAGGACTGCACAGGGTCAACCTCCCCACATTCAAGTCCCAAAAGGAACTATAGAAATGAATTTAATTAAATAACTTTATAAAATCTTATGATAAAGAAACAAATAATAATCTAATTTTTACAGCATGACATGGCTATTTTATAATCCATAGGTATTACCTTCACACTTATACATAAACATAAATAAAGAAAACAAATTAAAATTTGAACAGTTCAGTCCCCACAGAAATACAGTGAGAAGAAACTGAAAGTTCCCAAAATCTTAGGTTTTGTTCACTTAAGTCTCAGTTAGAATCTTTGATCACCAAGTCTATACAGTCTGCTGAGTCTAAAACAACATTTTCCCTCCACTTGCTTGTAGGAATCTTCAGTTGGAATCCATGCAGACTCTTCCTTTGCTGAAATCACTGCTAGCCAGTCAGCTGACTGATTAACCAACCACTCAGTTCCGTGTATAGATTTAAAGAAAACCCAGTTACAAGAAAACACAAAACTGAGAAGAGCAAAATATAAACAACTCTTTCCCCATTACGACATTTAAAGAAAAGTTGCTGAATCGCACTAGTTGAGGCAATTTAACTAGAACAGTTTAGCTAAAATCAAAGCATGCAATTAAAATAGTTATTTTTCCTTTCCAATTTCCCCTTGCTATAATTAGCATTGTCCAGGCTTCCCTGTTAGAGGGTTAACAACATCACTAACCTGCTGCAAAATGCTTCAGAGGTAGGGACAACAGCCTGCTTCCCACTCCTGGGATCAGCTTCTCCCAATCACAGAGGGCACATGGCCCCCTGCAAAGCATGCTGCCCTCATGGAGTCTGACCCCAGCAACAGGGAACCTATTGGAGCAGACCCAAAATTACCACACCCAATTCCAGAAGCTTCTGGATGTGGAATGCTTAATCTGCCTAGCATCAATGACCCAGACACAGCTCACTCCTATCTCCCTCCAATGGGTCTCTTAAAGAGATATCGCCTTATTAGGCACATGGATTACATAGACATACCCTCAGGGAGCTGGAGTAGCAGGGTTGACCAAAGAGCACTCTGACATCGATTTAGCGGGTTTTCACTAAGCACGCTAAATCAACCCTCCTCGTAGTGAAGACAAGCCCCTAAGACTCAGCAGACCCAGCTAGAAGGCAGAATTGATCTCTGCGCTATAAAACCTGACAACAAAGATTGGTATCACTGAAGCTCTAGAGGGAACTCTACACCGTTGAACTTCCAGGAGAACCTTGAATATCCAGAGCTCTTGAAAAATATTCGCCAAATACAGATAGTGCTAAAGGGGAACACAAGGTTAATATTAATAGTGTCATGGTAGCAAAACTACTGGTAATTGTTTAATACTTCTGCAGCGTGGTAGAGCAGCAAGCATGTCACAGGGTCCACTCACGGCTAATGGCACCTCCTGCTGGCCATCCTGGGGATTAGCTCCCAAGGAGGAGGGACTGCAGCCTACTTCCCTGCAGCCCCCTTCTAGGGCCGGCTTCCTGGCACATACAAGCCCTGCCTAATGTTATCAACAATCCCTCATCACAAGGGACGCCCCTTATTTTTTCATCTCTGTACAAGGTCAGGAGTTGCTGAGCAAAAAATACCTCTGGTGAATGTAGGTGAGCACTGCTTAATTAATTATTATTATTAATAATAATTAATATTAAATAATAATATTGGCAGGAGGGATAGGGCAGGGGTGCTAAGAAAACAGTCCTTTATTTTTGAAATACAATGTTAGCAACCCTAGTCCCACCTGTCCCTGCCCAGCTGAGCCTCGTGTCTAATTAATCAATCCCTGCTCCCTGGCTCCTCCTCTAGGCACAGTCTGGGCAGTTAATTGGGCCTAATTTACCCTCTTAAGGCCAGTGTGGGCCCCATCACAAAGCACCAAATTGACTACAGCAAAATATATTTCACTGTTTCCCCTTTTATTCAACACACGTGGGGGCGGCACTAAGGGATGCAACCCCCTCAGCATTCTCATGAGCCTCATCTCTTCATCTTTTTCAACACACCTGAACCTTGCTCTTCCCTTACTGTCCCAGTGTCTGGCTGAATTAGGGACTTCTTAAAAAACTAGCTGGCTTTGGCTTAGCCTAGCTAAGACCCAGGTGATACTTGTCAGCGGTGGGAAGTATTTTGAGGAATTGGAAGGGGCTGTGCTCATGCTGTCAAATGGGGGTGAATGTCTTCTAATGTCAAGGTAATCTGCTGTATTGGAGACTTAGGACCAGAGCCACAAAGGTATTTAGGCCCCTAACTTCCACTGATTTCAATGGACGTTAAGAGCCTAAGTAACTTGTAGGATCTGAGCTTACTGCTTTCATTGCTGATCCTAGATTCCTAAGTACTCATCGTTAGCTAATCAAGGAATTTAATTCTTTCCTCTCAGATGTGGGCTTCATAAAAGCACCTATGCTTTATTACCTCCACACTAAATTACTGTAATGAGTTCCACAAAGGGCTACCCTCAAAGCTTCAGCTTGTGCAGCATGTAGCTTGCCCACAGATCAATGAGAGCACTTTATACCAATGCTGTATATTCTGCACTGGCTGCCAGTTCATCTGAGTGCATTTCAAGCTGTTGATCATTATCTCTAAAGAATTAAATGGCGTAGGTCCCTGTGATCTGAAAAACCCACTTCACTTTCCCCTGTGATGGTGGTTATGATTAGCTGGGGTGCTTTTACAGTCAACCACAGGATGGAAGTCAGAGGGAGTGTTGGCAGATTGGTCTCTGTGGGAGGTCCCTAGTTCTTCATGTTTTCTGGGTACCACAGAAGTAGGGCTTAAGGTATGATATGAAAGGAGACAGGAGGGTGGGTTGGCATGTTCAAAATACATGTTGTATTAATATGATTCTCATTTTCAGTGGCAAATATTGCATTATTTATGTTCTGTGAATGGTACTCAGATACTATGGTGATGCAAGCCTTATACATTTGTATAATAAATACATAATTATGATAAATGACAATGTAATTCAAATATTCTGAGACGTGAACTCCACTCCTCCATAAAATGACCTGTGTTTTATTCAAGAGATATGTATCCCTGCTTTTATAAATGTTTATACGAAAGCAATGTTCTTGTCTTTAGCAGAAGCTCATTTGCAGATGTAACAGAACCTTGCTTTGATATTTATTGTTACATCCGTCTCCTACACACACAGAGCAGTGTGCCTCCTATTACAGAGGCCATAGCGGTTATCTTGAAAGGAGGTAAAGAACTAGACTAATGTTTCACATTAAAGAAACAGCTACTGCTGTTTAAAGAAGCTTAGCTTAGAGCTCGAGATGAGCCCAAAGGGGAAGGCCAATGAGAACATCCTCTGGCTTTGGGAAAGTTTGATCTGGATCTGAACTTTACCGTTAGCTCTTATTTCTATAATTAGCTGAACAAGAACTCAGAATCTAACCATTCCCCCCACCTCCACCCTGCACTGCAGGAAAATCTGAATCCAGATCTGGAATGGAGCTCTGTGGGCCCTTCTCTACTTGCCAGCTTCACACAGAGCTCTCATGCCAACTTATGTGCCGTTTCCCCTCCCACAAATTCAGATTCACTGAACCTGGGTAGGAAATTTGATTGGGCTAGAGTTAGATAGACACGGTGATAATATTCACTCCTACCCTGCATAACACTGGCTGCGAGATCTTTTGTTTGTATTATCACTACAACACCTCTTGGTCTATTAATACACCATTATCTGCAAAAAATATAGTCTGGCACTAAGAAGTAAAAGGCAGTAATGAGGAGCATCTTGAAACATCAGGTCCCTTCCAAAGTAAATCTAAACTATTCAAATACATAGTAAGAGCTATAAATGCTAGAGGGAGAAGTCATCACAGAATGTAAAGGACACATAATCCCCTTTTACTACCAATTGGTCTGTGCAAAGTGGGACCTCTGATGTTTTGATGTGCCACTGTTCTTGCTCAATGGAGAAGGGAATATTTATATACTTTGCAGCAGGTTGACTGGTTATTTTTCATTTGATGTTAACACTCCGTATTGACACCTTAGTACTGATTTTTAGGAGAGGCTGTTTTTACAGACAGTAACCTGAGGTGCATGGCAGATCCAACTGCAGAGGTGATAGCATGACCTCTCCACTCAGGTTTTGTTATCCAGAACAGCCTACAGAGCCTTTGGGGGTGAAACCTGCAGAGCCTGTTGGGATGGAACCCAACGCACAGGCTGTTTCCAAACTGGAGCGGCAGGATTTTCTGTTGATTAGCCAAAGGGCGGGGGTAGAGGAGGAATGACGTTCATCTAGGGCCTGACCTTTCATAAATACATTTTCCTGTTGCATGTTTTGATCCTCAAATACAGCAGATAGCTGCTTTATCTGAATCCCAGGTCCTTAACACCTGCACACAAAGCAGGAAAACTTGCATGTACTGTATCAAGTAGTAGAAATGTATTTTTGTATGCATTCTGTGTAATAAATGTCTTGAAAGGCCGATAAAGAGACAGCCTGATTTCTCTTTTTTCTCCCTCTCTCTCCCTGAGAGGTTTCACATTACATTAGTGTTACCACCCACATCTGGGCCTGCAGTCAGAGAGGCCTTTCTGTGCCATTACAGCTCTCCACAATCCCTGCCTGGGAGCAAACACAATGATAGTCTTCTGGAATCAGAATGGAAATCTCTTTACAAAGTGACAAACCATGAGCCCAAGGGTTTAGAGACAACTCAGCCAGCTGATGGTAGCAATGACACAGTGCTGCAGCTCTTTTCATCATGAGCCACCATTTCCAGCTGCCTCAGCTTGAGCTTTTTGGGGTACCTCCTTGTATCTATGCCAGTGTTTCTTGTATCCCAACCCTGCTAAAGGAACTCTTTTACCCCAGCCTGACTGAGGTGACTCTCACATTCCCCAAGGCAGTGATTCAAGATATTAATCAGCACAATGAGTGCATCTGAGGGTTTTTCCATGCATCACTTCAGTCTGGGCTGTATTTTTCCCGCTCCTCAGTTGCAGCCACAACAGCTGCACTCACTCTGTGGATGGAAGGAGTCAAGCCACCTTCTTTTGCTGTTTACCACCATAGTAGCAAAGCACCAAACAAAGGTAACGCTGAGTACACCCACAAGGGACTCTATTCTCCTGACTCCCTGTGCTCCAATTTCCTCCCTCTACTCCCCTCCTCTGTAGTACTGCTTGCTTTGCTTTTTACTATCCTTTTCTCTGCCTGGCATCCCCATTGTGGATTTGTCATAGAGGGTAAGACCTTAGTGAAGAGGTTTCTTTTGTATTTAGCCCTAAGCACTCTTTTAACTACTTGGCCATAAGTTCATCCAGGCTGTGGAAGAGATGAGGTATTTAGAAATGTGTAACCTTAAGGCTATTTATCAACCTAACAGCAAAGTCTCACTGGCCAGGACGTCCCCGACATGGAAATATGTTAGGAAATTCTGAGTTTTGTGAGCTAGAGAGCAATGGGTTAAATTAATAAATTGCCACAGACTTCTGCTAGAGATTTCAAGCAGCTTCAGTGTATAAGACAACAAGGGACACATAGTCTGGGATTTTCAAGGCATCCATGGCATCCCACTCCCATTGACTTTCTCTGACAGTTGTGTGCCTAACTCCCTTTGGCCCTTTGCAAATCCCAGCTACAGTTTACACTAATAATACTGAGCCACTCCCCAAAAAGTGAATTAAAGTTTATATTCATTAAACTAATTTTTAAGCTTCACTTAATGTCTGTCGGCCTTTATCTCCCAGTATCGATGTCATGCCAGCTCTTGCAAGCCAAATCCCAATCATAACAAGTATCTGAGTTTATCTCTAGAGGGTGATTTAAATTTGTTTCCACTGGTACCAAATGCCTATTTTGTCTGTATAAATTATTCAGGGCAAGGGGTTGTCTCCCTGCTCCCACACTACTAAATATATAAAACTAGCATGTCATCAACTGCATACCACTCCGAGGCTAAATCCATCCCTGTTTATGGTTCCTTATAACTCTCAGGCAACAGTACTGTGGTGATGGTGATTAAAAAGAGAAATGTCTAACTGTTACTACATCCAGCCTACAGACAAAGGAAAAACAGCAGCAGATATAAGAAAATATGAAAACACTTTTTATATACAGGAAAGTTACTGAAAACACTATTTCTTATAAAGCAGTGGTTTATCAACCCATAGCCCACAGGCCGCTTGTGGCCCAATCAGCACAGTTGTGGCCCACGTAACATCCTCAGGGCCAGACAGGTAGTATGTATATTGTGTGAGTGCGGCCCACATAACACATAGAGAGCTCCATATGCAGCCCACAATGGTAAATAGGTTGAGAAAGGAATAAATAAATTGTCCCACTGGGCCTTATCTATAACTCTTCCACATAGAGAAGCATGAAGAGACACAGAGTATCTCAGATCCCACCAATGTCTGCCTTCATTGTATATACACAGATCATTTGAACACTCATCCCTTCAGGTGGAGTGTTAAGGAGGCATTATGCAACTTCAACATTTCTTTGAGGCTTCCAAGCATAAATCAGGCCAGATTGTTGCCACATAGTATCTAAACCAAACCTTCTTGGCTCAAAGGCAAGCTCCTGAGGGAGTTGAAACACCTTCCCAGTTCCATGCCAAACCATTCAGCTGACCGAGGTATCAATTCAGCAAAGCTCTTAAGGTACTTGAAGGTAAATACATGCTTAAATGCTCTGCTGAACTGACATCTTAATCAGTAACTCAAGTTAGCAAAATACCTCTGGAATTAGCATTTCTGAGTTCTAGGATGATGACCTGAAGTCTCTCCTTCCAAGTTCCCCAGTCCACAGCTGGAATTATAGAATCCTACAAAGTACTGTCTGCTTTTCAGGGTAAGCAAGGAGGAGAGGATAAGGATTCAAGAACCAAGAAAGGAAAATGGGGTAGATTTCTGCTCTCGTTTACATCAGGGTAAATCCAGAATAACACCACTGAAGTCAGTAAAGTTAGTCCAGATCGCCATTCAAATAACAAAGCAAAACTGGGTTATCAGCTATATAAACATGCATATATTATTTAAGCATAGTTTGTATAGTACCTTCCACTTAAGATGAGTACCAATAAATTATTTCCTATGGTTAATTTGAGCAAAACTCAGGAAACAAAACATTTGTTCTGACAATAACAATGTCTCATTTTATTTTGATCCATTTTGATTTCCAAGGGCAGGTATTATTTGATCAATTGACCACTGGCTAATTAAATTGTCACTGGCCAACATTTTGGCTAGAACAATAGAAAATTGAGGCCAAGAAACACTCATGATAATAAATGGCTATGTTAAACGATAATAAAACAATGTGTTAACTTGTATTTATCATCATCCATTATGAGCTGTGCAGACAGTGATATGTACCCTTGTGCTCTTAATAATAACAAGATCAACCATTTGTTTTAAGCCAAGTTATAAGAACAGACTTGATTGAAGAAAAGGAAGGCACAGTAAATGAAAAAAATCACAACAAAATATTGTTTTGCCAAATGAAGTCACGTGTAATTTGGTCAGATGTTCAATACACAGATAACAAAAAAAAACCCTGCAGCCTACCTAAAGCCAGTGGAGTGAATTCCTCATTTTAACAGCACAAAGAAATAACTGTTGATGAATTGTTAAAATTTTGAATTGCAAATACTCCAGTTTGAAAAGTCCAAGAAAATTCCGATATATAATTAAGGCTGCTTTAAAGAATTACTTTGCTATAGTAACCTCAGCAACGGGGACTGAAATCTCCCTTACAATGTGCTGTGCCACAGCCAGTCAAACTCTATTAAGCCACCCCTAGTGGGTATTTTGCTTCTGTTGATAAAGGGTATGTACTGAAATCAAATGTGCTCAACAGGAATGAGGGAGAGGAAAAGAAGGCATGTCTGCAGGGGATATACAGAGGCAGGACCGGCACTTCCACTAGGCGACCCTAGGCGGTCGCCTAGGGTGGCAGGATTTTGGGGGCGGCATTTTGCCGTCCTCGGCGGCAATTCGGCAGCGGGGGTCCTTTCGCTCCACGTCTTCGGGGCGCTTCGGCGGCACATCCTTCACTCGCTCCGGGACCTGCCGCCAAAGCGCCCTGAAAACACGGAGCGGAAGGACTCCCGCCGCCGAATGCTCTGAGAAGGAGCGCTGCCGCCTAGGGCAGCAAAAACCCTGGCACCGCTCCTGTACAGAGGCCCTGATCCTGTTCCCAGAGAAGTCAATGAGAATGTTGCCATAGAATTCAGTGGGAACAGGATTGGGCCTATGAGTAAATTGCTCACTAGGTTGCACTGTTGCTCTGGAATAAAAATGCTGCTTTTATTACTTCAAAAGGGTATTTATATGGCTGTGGAAAAGAGTTTCCACCCCAAAGAAGGAGCTCAGAACGAAGAAGTAATCTGGCGCATCCATCTATGGCTAATTAATGAATGTGGTTACCACGATATTTTTGCCTTTTAGCCCAAGTGGTTAGCCAATTTTGGGGATCTATCAGGTTGTTTCAATTAGGAGGAGAAATTGATGGAGTTAGGTTTGCACCCAAGAAATACCTATGTAGTTACAAAGATTAGAAAATACAACAGGAAAGCAGTATTCTTGTTCATAATTCTAAGCCTCTTTCCAGCTAGCATTCTGCCCAAAAGAAGCTCTCTCTCATCTCCTTCCAGGGCCACACTCTGACTTTGCATGTGACCTAGTCCCTTGGGCAGTGGCTTCCATTACCTCCACTATCTGACTCCAAAATGATTTATTTCTTCTTACATTTATCCTGAGTGAAGGGTGGCTAGCACACCCCTCAGCCTCAGGATGGTCTAAGACTGCCTTCTCGGTTTGGAAGAAATGGAATTTTCCCAGAAGCAGGGCAAAACAATCAGTTGTTAATTAGGGCTGTTGATTAATCGCAGTTAACTCCCGCGATTAATTAAAAAAAATTAATCGTGATTAAAAAAATTAATCGCAATTAATCGCAGTTTTAGTTACACTGTTAAACAATAGAATACCAATTGAAATTTATTGAATATTTTTGGATGTTTTTCTACATGTTCAAATATATTGATTTCAATTACAACATAGAATACAAAGTGTACACGGCTCACTTTATATTATTGTTTTTTATTACAAATATTTTCACTGTAAAAATGATAAACAAAAGAAACAGTATTTTTCAATTCACCTTATACAAGTACTGTAATGCAATCTCTTTATCATGAAAGTGCAACTTACAAATGTAGATCTTTTTTTGGTATATAACTGCACTCAAAAACAAAACAATGCAAAACTTTAGCGCCTACAAGTCCACTCAGTCCTACTTCTCATTCAGCCAATCACTAAGACAAACAAGTTTGTTTACATTTACAGGAGATAATGCTGGCCACTTCTTATTTACAATGTCACCAGAAAGAGAGAACAGGCACTAGCATGGGACTTTTGTAGCCAGCATTGCAAAGTATCTATACGTGCCAGATATGCTAAACATTCATATGCCTCTTCATGTTTCGGCCACCATTCCAGAGGACATGCTTCCATGCTGATGACACTCGTTAAAAAAATAATGCATTAATTAAATTTGTGACTGAACTCCTTGGGGGAGAATTGTATGTTTCCAGCTCTATTTTACCCACATTCTGCCATATATTTCATGTTATAGTAGTCTCAGATGATGACTCAGCACATGTTCATTTTAAGAACACTTTTACTGCAGATCTGACAAAACACAAAGAAGGTACCAATGTGAGATTTCTTAAGATAGCTACAGCACTCAACCCAAGGTTTGAGAATCTGAAGTGCTTTCCAAAATCTGACGAGAGGTGGAGCACACTTTCAGAAGTCTTAAAAGAGCAACACTCCAATGCAGAATCTACAGAACCCGAATGACCAAAAAAAAAAAAAAAAAAAAATCAATCTTCTGCTGGTGGCATTTGACTCAGATGATGAAAATGAACATGAGTTGGTCCGCACTGCTTTGGATTGTTATTGAGCAGAATCCATCATCAGCATGGACACGTCCTCTGGAATGATGGTTGAAGCATGAAGGGACATATGAATCTTTACTGGCATGTAAATATCTTGCAATGCCAGCTACAACAGTGCCATGCGAATACCTGTTCTCACTTTCAGGTGACATTGTGAACAAGAAGCAGGCAGCATATCTCCTGCAAATGTAAGCAAACTTGTTTGTCTTAATGATTGGCTGAACAAGAAGTAGGACTGAGTGGACTTGTAGGCTCTAACATTTTAAATTGTTTTGGGTTTTGAGGGCAGTTATTTTTGTACATAATCTACATTTGTAAGTTCAACTTTCATGATAAAGAGGTCGCACTACAGTACTTGTATGAGGTGAATTGAAATCTTTTGTTTTTTACAGTGCAAATATTTGTAATCAAAAATAAAATAAATATAAAGTGAGCACTGTAAACTTGGTATTCTGTGTTATAATTGAAATCAATATATTTGAAAATGTGGAAAACATCAAACAATATTTAAATAAATGGTATTCTATTATTAACAGTGTGATTAATCATGATTAATTCTTTTAATCGCACGATTAATTGCAATTAATTTTTTAAATCACTTGACGGCCCTATTGTTAACGCATGGCCTTAAACATCAGAGGAGAGACTCATACAGTCAAAGGAACCTTGGGAAGGAGAGGGAAACAGAGGGGCATGCTTTCGAAGTAGAGGTCCTTTTTAAATGCAAGACAAGCTGAGGAAGAAGGAAGGTCTCTCCAGAGAAGAAGGATAGGATTCATGATTCAGAGGAGAAGCCTGTTTTGGGGGAGTGGGAGATCTAGGATTCCTTAGAGGACTCTAACCTAAGCCCAAATGTTTTATTTTTTGTCTGGATCAGTATTTTTCTTGTTCTGTGTAAACAGTGATTGGGTTTGGAGACTGTTGCAGAGCTTGTGTGGCCACTTGCTTCCACTATCATGCACAAGTTAGAACTCCAGGGAAGAGTATGCTTAAGCAACTGGGATGTCTGGGGCGGGAGGAGGTCACCATTGGGCCGGGGATCAAGGGCAGCTGGAGCCGTTTTAGTGAAGGGGTAACGGACAGTGAGTCTGTGCCCAGGAAGTGTGCTAGACATGCCAAGGAAAGAGACAATGCTGGAACCTCTTGGGGAAATATAATATTAGGTATAATATTGCTTTCCCCTTTCCCATACCTTAGCTTAGCTCTCTGCTGCAGTATGACCAGAGTTTAGTCTTTTCAAAGGCTTTGATTTATATATCAAATCTCTGAGAGAACAACAAAATCTTTAAAGGAAAAAAGTTTACTATGTCTATAAGAGTGTGTGTGTGTGTGTGTGTGTGTGTTATTTGCATAACAGTTTGCTTATAACCCATGAAACACTTATGAATATTATCAACAACTTTCAGGGGGTTTTCCTCAAGGCTTAGTACTTGTTACTTCCAAAGTTCAAATGCAGCGTATAAGTATGCACACGCATGCACACACACACACACACACGCACACACATACATATACTGGCCAAGGGTTCTTCTCTGTCTCTCAACGAATGGCGTCTTGTCTTTTTGTAGGGCCTGCCCCTCCTTAAAGTTGGGAAATAAGTGTCAGTCCCACAGTCTCTTTCAAATTCCATTTGAACTTCACAACAACAGTTTGCAATTTGCAGACAGCCTTCAGCAAATTCTAGTCATCTTCTTCTTCCAGTGGGGTAAGTGAGCTTGCAGTCTAAGTCGAGGCAGAGTCCCTGGAACACAGTCCTTACAGCAGACCCTTCTGTTCCTTATACTGCTCTATTACTGAGTTCTTCAGTCTGGCTCCCACGCCTCCTATTTATAAGTGCCTTCTCCTCCCCTTGAGTTTGGTTCCACTCTCACAGAGTGACTTTCCAGGCTGCTTGCCCACAATGAAAATCACCCATGTAAGTTCAGATAGCCTGTTGCCAACCACAATCTTGAGATTCTGGCCCATCCAGCACTCACCTCACCTGGCTCTGGCAAGTCAGCAGGCATACAGAGTCCCCAAAACAAAAACCAAGAAACAATGTATCCTCCCCATGGTTTCTGCCCTTGTTTACACTATGAAGTGGTGCAATACAAGCATGTGGGTCACACCCACTCAGACTCTGGAAGTTTAAAGCATATGGGCTCAGTATGTGAGGCACAAACACAGCAGCATGATGCATGCCCAGGAAGTAGGGTGACCAGACGTCCCGATAAAATCGGGACCGTCCTGATTTTTAGGTGTTTGTCTTGATCTCTGGCCGGGATGCAATTTGTCCCGATATTTTGCTCTACCGGCAGCACTCGGCTTTTTTTTTTTTTTTTTTTTGCTCTGCCGGTGGACCCCCCTCCCCACAGTGTCCCATTATTTTCTTCCTCTCATCTGGTCACCCTACCAGGAAGGGGAGCACCACCAGGACCAGGCCATAGGCCCTTTTCAAATGTTTCAAGTTGAGCCTCTGAAAAGTGAGGTATCCAAAGTTAGAGGCCACTTTTGAAAATGTGGACCTTAGTTTTTACTGGCTCCACTGTCTTTCAGCATGGGCCAGCCCCCCCTTCTGATAGCTCTTTATCATACCTCTCACTAGCGTTTCATTAAAAGGCATAGCATTCATTTGAGACCAGAACTTGCCTTGGTCCCACATCAACTTGCTGTTATTTCATTGTTTAGTCCTGTGAATGCTCAGCCTCAAAAAGGGGAGATCATGAAAATGAGGTTATAGCAAATGTTACCTATGAGAAAGAAAGAGAGTTTCATCATTTTTGGCATCCTGTTCTCTTGTTTTTGTTGTATCCTGCGTTTGGGTCCTTGGCTCACCGTTTGAAAAGGCCAGTGTCATGCCACTGGACCTTGGAAATCTGAGAGTTAAGCTCTTTACTCTAAGTCTACCTCAGGTCTAATAGCTTGTAGTCTGGAGCTCATTCCCGCAGGGCTTCAGTGAACTGCCTGTCAGATTCGTGTGCTGAGGTGAACGTACTCCTCAAAGCTTGCGACTTATCTTTGTCTTTTTTGTCAGCCCATTAGGCTCATGATGAAGGGTGAACTGGGCAAAATTGTACCGCTGAGACAACAGGAGAGTGCTTCACGAGTTTTCCTCCATTGACTTTAACTAACCTTGCACTTGGCTTATTAACCTTGCAGAGCATGGGGGAAACTCTTTGTTATTAAAAAATAAATAAGAATTTGAGTTTGTTCAGCAAGCTTTCCACAGGTCTCCAAGCTGGAGAACTCATATGTGTCTTTCTAACCTACGCCTAGTGTGGCTTATATGTCCCCCTCTCAGCTTCAGAGCCTGTAAGAGAGAACACATACAATCCACCAAACAAATAGCAATACTCTGCCCTTTTATTAGCACCAGCCTTTCTAGGAGCTCATAGTGCTTTACAACCATCAGTAAATTTAGCCTCATAATAGCCCTGTAAGCAGCACATTTCAGGAGGCAATCACTACTACCCCAGTTTTACTGATGCAACTGAGGCACGCTGAGTTTAAGTGACTTTCCCACAGTCGATCTAACTACAGTAGAGCCAGGTGTAGCTAGGCAGTTTGGGTTCAGCTGGAGTTAGCGCAAACCTTTTCTTTGGTTTCTGTTCAAACGTCTTGTACTGACTGAGAGCCAAAAAACTCAATGCAAAGCTCCGGGAAAACCACCTGTCAAAAGCATGCAAAACTGAGAGCCAAATTATCTGCTGAGGTAAATCAGGACAGCGCCACTGAAGTACATGGAGCTGCACCAATTTATGCCAGCAGAAGTCTGGGAAAGTAACAGCTTTGCTTGGTTTTGATGCAGAACTGTACGTCAGACAGTGCAGAATGTTTGATGCAGAACTGTACATCAGACAATGTTCAGACTAGAGTAAGGTTTTCAAGCTTGTGCACCTAACAGCTTTCTAAACCCGCGTGATCCTTTCAACAAAGAGGAGATATGTTTTTAGATTATTAGAGAGCCTGAAACCAGGAGAGTTTTGTGTATTCTGTGGTATAATAATAATAATTATATTGCAGTAGTGCCCAGAGGCCTCAATCAGGACTGGTATCTCATTGTGATGGGGACTGTAAAAAAATAGGGCTACACATTGCCTAAAACAAAATCTAGCCCATAGAGGCAGATAAGGTCCCTGCCCCAAAGAGATTACAACTGATCCTGCAAAGATTTAAGCACACACTTAAGTCAGCAGAACTACTCACAGTGCATAAAGTTAAGCACATGCTTACATCTTTACAGGATTGAGGCCTACGAAATTTCCCTACATGGAGAAATGTATGGAGAGGCTGTAGTTGGGCTCTCCCATCCTTTTTTCATTCATTTCTTCTTGTGGAACACTGCACATGAAACCTCCCACAGCCCTTTACTGAGATATAAGGATTGCAGCAGAGCATGTTACAGAGCTCAGTCTCTATTTCCCAATGCACAAGGCCGGAATAGTTGGCGCAACAGAGGAAACCCTCTCCACCTAGGAGCTGATAATGCTACCTCTATGATGTTCCCAACCTTATTTTTAGCCTGGGAGCAGGGAACAAAGCATTAGTCATGAACATGAGCTCCCCAACCCCTGATTGTGGTAGATTTAAGGCTAGATAGTGCAAACCTTACTCATGTTAGTGAGCATGGGACTATTCCCAGGGGTGACAGCAGTCTGAGCAGGGTGCACAACCTGGCCCATTGCAAGTATTCATGTTTTCTTTTTTAAACAAGTGAAAATTTAAAAGTGAAATATTTAAATCACACAAGCAAATCTAATAGTTCCCCTGGACTCTGGACTCCCCACCAAAAGTGGCAGTTTCCCATTCACGTCCCCTCCCACCAGACTCCCTGCAGCCCCTCCACGGAGGTGGGATTAGCTCAGTTTCACAGGAGCTGTGCAGGCACATGAAGCAGCCTGCCCTGAATGGCAGCTCTCTTAATAACTTCAATCCCTACTCAGCATGCGCCACAGCACTTGTTCAATTATTATTAGCCAAGATCCTTATACAACCAGAATCCCCCAGTCCCCACCAGAATCACAGAAGCTAAGATTCAATGAAGAAGGGTGAGAGAGAAGGAAAGAAAATGTAGAAGGCAGCGCTACAAGTTAATATTTATAATTTGCAGTGATAAATTATATGTGCGTGATAACACAAACAATGGGGAGTTACATTTGCCCACACTTTGAAATTACCCCTCAAACAAACAAAAACTGGAAGTGAGAAACGAGGCTAAATGCCTCTTGAAGAAGAAAAAGGGCAGGGGGAACCACATTCCCAAAGAATTTTCAATCCAAAAGCAATAGGTTTAGTATTCTCCTTTAGAGTCTCTGAAGAAGCCTACTCAGATCTGCCCCCCACAATCCTGGAATTAAAAGGGAAAAAAAACTGAACCATCAAGTCAACACACACGGGCAGCACTCCTCTCCTTGTCTAGGAGCCAAGTCTCTATAGTTTATCTAAGGCCATAAAAGTGGCTTTTGAAACCATTAGGGTCCATGCCCAAATCCTGTTACAGATAAGAAGGTTGGTACACTCGTCACTTGGGCTTTACTATTCAGACTGCATGCCTTGGCATTGTAAATTTAAAAGGCCCTGCTGTGGCATGACGAAGTCAAATGACTTGCCCAAGGTCACACACAGCGAGTGGCAGAGTTAGAAACAGAACCCTGGTCTCCAGACTCCTGGCTCCTGCTCTAACAACTAGACAACACGCACTCCCTACCCCTAAGGCAATATTGTACTTCTGCTCAAAAGTACTCCCCATAATAACCTATTGGCATCAACTTTTTTTTTTTTTCCGTTTTCGCTTGGGGCGGGGGAGATAGGAGAGTATTTGTGTGGGGTTAAGGGGAGAGGTCCCTGCTCATTCTCCTGACAAAAGTGCAATGAGGTAATAGTGACTACTTAGCCACTTGGTTAGTCAGTATGCCAAGGGAGTAGTCCTGAGGAGGTTGCGCTCCACCTTCCATGAGGGCCCATCACTGTGACAGGCTGTGATTGCCCAAACACACACATGAAAAGGAACTGACACCTGGCTCATGGGAGAGCCTGGGCTTAGACCGAAGCATAGCATATGTCACCACATTCTATTACATGATTTCATTGTTTGTTCACTGGCTGGTTCCTAAATGCTACACTCATGCAATTGGTTAATAGAGTAACATATTGGCTTGTGTGTGTGGCTAAACTGCCTTATGCTGGATGGAACGTCACACCCACTCAGAAGTGCATGGTCATGTTGTTCTCCAGGAGAGATGAGCACACAAAGGGGGCATAAACCTTACTAATTCTGAAGTTAACACAACAGGCCTACACACGTTTTCCCAGCCTAGGGCATGTGTGTGAGAGAATCTGTGATTTCCTGCTTGTAGTAAGAAAGGTTCTTAAGGGGGAGGAGGGCAGAAGTAAAGCATGGGGGTGGGGGGAAGAAAAGAGATGGTGGTGGATCTTGTTAATCTACTCTTTGAAGCAACCTGTGAGATCTTATGCAGGGAAGGAGGAAAGCAAAGGAGTTGGGCAGGTGTTTTCAGAGGGAGTCAAAGTTTGAGGGAAAAGCAACAAGGATTTTGGGTATGAGCTTCAATGAGGGTGGAAAATAGAGTCCAGTGAACAGTAGCAAAAACCTTAAAAATCTGTTAGCCACAGTCTTTCAGCAACTATGGAGTTGTGGAGCTTTGGCAGCTTACGCTTCCCGCTATCTATATGGCTGCCTAGAACTCCCAGAATATATACAGGGGCCTGTGCCCCTCAAAGAGCTGACAGATCTAGTAATAATCCAGAAATGCCCCCAGTCTGCCCATCCCTCAATGTTTCTTCTTTCCTGCTCATCCATTCTGTTCTTTCCCTGTTTGCTCAGAGCCTAGCACCATGAAATAGGCTATCAAAACTCTTGGCAGAGGTCTTTCCCGAATGGCTCTCCACCCATGTCACTTGTCATGCTCCTGACACACGGGTTGGTTTGTGTGTAAGCTTCAGAGCCTTTGGGTTTCCCTGGCAGATGTGAGGAGGGCTGTGGTCACGAGGAGGTCAGAGGGTTCCACCTTAGGTTGGGAGATAGCTGGACAGGGCCCTACCTATCTGTCTTTGCACCAGACCTTGAATAACAGAGAGCCAGCCCTGCAGTAAAGGAGGCTGGCTGTGTGTTCAAAGAACGGCACTTCTGCAGGACTGAGAGGTTTGGCAGTCCAAGAGATGTAGGGCCATGGCAAGAAGCATGCTGAAAAGAGCAAGCAGTGCTAGAAATCATGTTTTAATAGGTCACAAGAATAAAATCGCGTGTATAAGTACTGTAGTTAGCCCTATGAACAGAGAGGCTAGATGGACCTGTGCCATCCAAGTGCTCTGAAACAGAGATTTGGTATTGGAAAAAACTGTTCACTAATGTACAGATGTAAATTTTTCACAATGAGGTGGAAACAGTATCAGAAATAACAATATTGGCATCTGCCTCAGGACAGTTGCTACCTTCTTACAACTTTTTTTTTTGCATCTGGTTCCATTTATGACTCATACTTCCCAAACAAGCCATATGTTGCTGCAGAAGGCCTTTAACTTTGCTTGATTCATATTGAGCTGTATCCCTGGCTCTCACCCAAGTACATGTAATAAAACCACTTTTTCCATCAAAAATAAAAATGAAACCCCATTTGCACCGAGATTTAATTAGCAGCCAGTAAGTCATTTTTGTGTTGAAAGCATGCACACTCCTGTTTTGTTAGAGGCTGATTTGCACCTTCAAACTCCATTGTAACATTTCATTAGTTCAAAGATGCCAACGCCAAAAGGGATCAATCACTGTGATCATCTCATCTCTCCCGTTGTATAACACAGGCCATACAACTGCCCCCAAAATAATTCCTAGAGCAGATCTTTCAGAAAAACATCCTGTCTTGATTTACAAATTGTCAGTGATGGAGAAGCCACCAGGACCCCTTGTACATTGTTCCAATGGTTAATTACCCTCACTGTAAAAAAAGTGATAATATGGAAAGATTTTCTATCATTTTACTGCAAATTCTGATGCATTAAAATGATGATACATTTTGGAGAACACATGCTTTCCAAGTTATTCTCTTTGGATGTCGCATTTTGCATCACCTATTTAGAACACTGTGACATTGATGATTTTAAACCACCTGATATGGAACTGACAACAGTAATTTCTGCTGAACTAGGCCGTCTATCAAGAAACTTGTGTCTAAAACCAGGAGTTGGCATTATATTAAAACACTCCGAATATAAATGACTAAACCATCGTCACTGCTGATGTTCCTGAAACTGAAAAGCAAAAAATAAAATGGAATAGAAAAAATCAACCGTACCATTTTAAAAGAGTCAGGCATCTTTGTATTCAATTGCCCTTTGTTTTAATTGTAATGCTTGGGTATTGTGCATCTGAACAACAAATTGTTAGCTATTGTGTGACATTCCTTTAGGTATAATTGACATCGCAGTATATGGTACTTTTGGTATTATATGGAACATCTTATTTTAAAAAAAGCATCAAAGGGATTAAATCTCAGTAGAGATGCCAGGAAACTCTGAAAGGTTCACCTTATAGATTTTCCAACTATTTATCAGGAGAGTATAGGGGATGTAGAATGGGCAGTGGGACTGTTCAACACTGCATCTCCTGGGGAGCAGAGAACAGGAGACATCTCTACACCACTCTATTGCTCCTCATTGGCAGCACGGTTCCTGCAGGAGCTGTTCTGTCACTGGTTGAGTCCCCACACAGCTGCACACTAGCAGCCAAAGAGAAACCCCAGCCAGAGTTAATGCTGCTTTAAGCAGCATTAACTCTCACTTGGATTTGTGCATGCAAATCCACAGGGTTAGCACAAGGCAATGCCCAGACAGTGGCTGATCCTTTGCTGTAAAGCCTGGCAGAGACCCAGCTCCACAGAGCTCCAGCAGCAGCAGTTTCATGGGGTCCCAGAGAGAGGGAATAACACCACAGAACTGTTCCTCCCCCAACTTTCTATTCCCCTCCAGGCTCCTGTCCCCTGTAATAAGTATACAGCAGGCAAGCAGATCTACTCATCCTACAACACTCCTAAGGAGAGATCTGCTTGATCTCAGTGTCCCCACCCTCCCCTCCACTCATAGCAGTACCATAGGAAATAGAAATAGAAAAAAACTATCAGGCCAGTTAGCGCCTTTCTGCCAGTGAAGGAGTATTCCTTCCAGTGTCCATATCCCCCCCCCACACACACTTTGTGTAGTACACTATACTGTTAAAAGTTCGCTCTCTCCTCTTTAGCATGTCCACAAAAACCTTGTGAAACAGATCTCAGGTGAAATTCAAGCAGTCTTTCTGTTGCAATCCCAAATTTAATTGTTAAAATGTCATGAATATAAAACCGAGAGGAAAAACCTTGTCATGGAAATTCTTTAATCTCCACTTGATCATTCTCATTTTTCCTGGCAGTGAAATTAAGCAATTTCAACCATAAATGTGCTTGCTTGCTTGCTTGCTTTTTTGATAAATATGGATGCTGAGCAGGGAAGAGTGATTATGAAAAATGCCAAATGGAGCTGAAGCCCCAAATGTTTTCAAACTCAGTTGTTGAGAAGTGTAATGTTTAAGGGCCAGATTTTCAAACATGCTCAGCACTTTTGAAACTGGTCACTGCAGTTAGGTGCTTAAATGACAGCAGTTCAGCTCTCTTGAAAATCTGGGTCTTGAACTACTCATTACCTATGGCTAACTCTTTGGAGATCCTGAACATAGGCACTAAAGACAAGCGCACAGGCCCTGCCCTAAGCATTCATTTGGCTTGCAGTCTGGAAAGTGCTCATGTTGGAAACGTGCCATTGCCCGTATCCTTTGAAAATACACAGAGTATTCATGCAAAATCTCTCTACAGTTATGGCCCAATGTCACACGCACAAGTTTAGGACCCATGCCTGCCACCATTGAAGGCCCTGGTAAAATCCCTATTGACAACAGGAACAGGCACAGGCCATTAAGTCTCAAGGAGGGGAAGGAATGGAAAGGACGGCAAAGGGCTGAGCACTCTCACTTCCCTTTGTTTTGGGTGGCAGTGAGAGTGCTCGGCAGTACCTTGTAGAAATGAGCCCTCACAGTCCAATCCTCCTGCCACTGAAGTGAATGTTAAAACTCCCATTGGATTCGATAGTGTCGGAACAGGCCCAAAACGACCTTTCTTTTATCCTGGCTGTGAGGAGGGAAAAGAAATTGTATTTTGCAATATGGAGTCTGCTTTGCCACTACAGTGTTTCGCCACCTATTTGGATCTGTGTGTGCCTCCGTATATGTTAACACTTACAGGTTTGTCTCAGAATAGTCATGTCAGTTAGTGGATGTCATTCATCTCTGAAGAATGTGACATGACGGTTCATGTGGTAATGTTGTTTTGTTTTTAATTAAGTCTGTGGCTGATTATGTTCCTTCACTCGTTGTCTGCCTCAGGATGAATACCAAATAAAGGGATACCCAGTGGAGCAAGAAATTGTTACTACTTACTTTTCTACCTCTATTTTTGCTAACATTCCTCTCTCTAGCCTGCTGCCAAACCTATGAACAACTGAGCTGGCGTAGGTTACCTCTACTCCCGTGTAGACGTATCTTCAAGCAGTTCCTCAGCTGGTGTAAATCAGCAAAGTGCCACTGAAGTCAATGGCGCTACACTGATTTACACGAGCTAAGGATCTCACCTACATAGGACTTACATTACTAGATGGTTACTTTTATAGCACAGAGGATTGTACAGTACAAAAGGAGGCAATTTACATTCTTTTAAATCTCTGTGAAAATGACATTAAGGGTCTGGGGGCCACATATTCCCAGAGTAAAGGGCAGCACACAGCCTCAAATCCCAACTAAACCCTATATGAGAACTCACGTGGTGCATAGGCCTCATGCTGGGCCTCTCACAGGTGTGAATTTAATCCATCAGCACCAGTCGTGCTCCAAGACAGGGTTGTCAACCCTCCAGGATTGTTCTGGAGTCTCCAGGAATTAAAGATTATGTCATGTGATGAAACCTCCAGGAATACGTCCAATGAAAATTGGCAACCCTATTCCAAGATGAGATCATTACCGTTACCATGTATTTGATTTTGGTTGTGTACCTATCATACAATCATAGACCTTTACAAAAGTTTAAAGACATTTCAAAAATCTGTTCCAGCTACAAAAAATAACAGCCACACTTACAGAGTTCTCTCCTCACACACAAATGAAAGAAATGCTAAAGAGGAACCTTCCTCACTTAATATAATACCTCAAGAGAAGCCTGTGTAAATAGAGCAGGTCACCATAGCCCACGTAGGTCTGACACATGGACAAAAGCAAAGTAATTCAAAAAGCCGCTCTCCATACCTAATTCTGCCTGTCATGCCAAATCTAGAGCTCAGGTGGCTGATGTAGAGCACACAAAGCCCAAAACTGTTTAACGCTTAAGTATTAAATTGGGCTTCCAGAAAACATATGCAGAAAACCCGCAATAGAGTCTGCAATTCAGGAAATGGAGGGCTCATCCAAGTATTGTCACAGTAATACACTCAATTGCATATGGTCTTGGCTGCCTTTTGTGTGTGCCTGTGTGTGTGATTTACAACCATGAATGTCAAAAATTTGGTGAGAATTAAATGCATGGTAAAGTGGGCAGGTGTTTGCACTGCATGTGCTGGATTTACTTGGAAGACTTTCTTTAGAGCCTCCAGATCATATTAATTAGGATTTTCAAAAGCATCTAAATGACTTAGAAGGACAAGTGTCATTGACTGAGTCTGCCTAAGGCATTTTGAAAATCCCATCCATTTTGTCAATGTGTCCTAATATTGGAAATGTCAAGGTGCAGATATTTAACACGGCACAGGACATGGTAGCTACCCCAGTGAGTGTGTAATACTAAAGTTGTGATTGTGCAGATAGTAATGTGGGGCACATCCTGCCCTTTTCTTTGCTGTCACAAAAGTTGAATAGGTACTGACACTGCTATGGTGACCCTACTCTGAGATGAAAGGAGGCAGGGAGCTTGGCAGGGGTCTGTTTCACCCTTAGCCCTTATGTAAAAGTTGTATAGATTATATAAGAAATCAATAACCTTTCAGTACAATAGGCAATTATATCCCTGCTTTAGAATTCTATAGGATTTTTCAAAACTCCCATGGAAAAGAAAAAAGAACAGGAGTACTTGTGGCACCTTAGAGACTAACAAATTTATTAGAGCATAAGCTTTCGTGGACTACAGCCACGAAAAGAAAATATTCCCTATTAATTTTTTATATTTTCTCAGAGTAATTTCTATACTACCCAATTAAATCTCTCTGTATTAAATCTCTTTCTTTCAGCCTTATTAATTTCTGGAGTATTTTTACATAAGAGCATGTATATCTCAGAGCTACTCTAGTGGGTTCCATCCATCCCAATCACACAGAGGGGACCAACACCATGTGACTAAGGCTGGGTAAGGAAAAGGGCATGAAACAGTGCATCTGTAAGTATGAATTTCCGCCAGCCAACCTCCTAAAATCAATAAGAGTTTGGAGTGTAACCTGCTTGGGCATGCTGGAAAATCCCACTAAGTGCCCATCTGCATCTTTAGGTGCCTAAATAACTTTGAAGAATCTCCCCCTTGGGCACTCTTGAAAATTGGAGTTAGGATTCTATGTCACTTAGGTGCTCTTGAAAATTTTGTCCCAAGTGTCTGCATTAGATTAGTTTTTCGATATTTTTTCAAAGCATAAAACTAATAATCCATTCCTACTACATACTTAGCACTTGTAGAACGATTTATGTTTTTCAAAGCACCGTATAAATATTAACTCATTAAAACATATCATCAGTATTAAAATAGAAAGTATCTGAACGCATTTCTGGAGTTGCTTTACTTTAACCAAAAAATATCCTGAGTAATTTCAATGATACTTGATCGACAGTTATAAAAAAAAAATTGCTCCCAGGCTGAGAAGCTGGGTGACAAATCACAGCTGCACATGAATTAAAACAAGCAAGCTATAAATCCAGCAATAGAGGGTGGTCTTATATTGGAAATGCTAATAGCCCTGATTTACCATTGTGCCAATCCTGGACTTCATTCTAATAAAAAACGTGTGATTATTTGTCCATTGTGCAGGGCATTTTGTTCTTGAATGTGTTAATACAGTAAAATGCACCTCAGCAGGGTAACAACTTTTTTGCCACATAGGATTTTTTAAAAATATGTTTATTACAGACTCCTCCTTTTAATATGGGCGCATGATGCTGTATGCATCGTGGCTCCAACTAGATACCCTCCTCCTTTCTTCAGGTTTAGATGAGCCAGTTCCTAGCATGGATAGAACTTGGTAAGCCTCCCATAAGCACCTGGAATAACACACTGCAATGGAAATAATGGGGCAGATCCTCAGCTGGTGCAAACTGGGGACCTGTTCCAACATCTCATTGTTGGAAAATAAGATGTACTCTCATGGTAACTGGTAGCAGGGCAAAGTGTGATTCGTATTTTCAGCTGTTGCACCCACACATAACCCCTTCTACTGACTACTAAGCCATGTGTTTAGGAATAGATGGCACAGATAATTTACTATCATGCTAAGTAAACTTCACAGATAAACTTGGAAAATTCAAAGAACACATGAAAAGTAGACATCTCATTCACATAACTGTATATTTATTTCTTTTTAAAGAACACTCCTTAATTGTATTGTAATTCAATATACAAACTTGGTTTCACAGAATTATAATATACTAAATAGCACAAAAAATAACCCATATTTTTCTTGGTTTTTTTCGTGTGTGTGTGTGTGTGTGTGTGTGTGTGTGCTGGTGGCAGTGGTAACCCATCATACCTTCAAACGTATAAGTAGGGGTTACTCCTGACTGTCCCCCCACACAGACTGAACACCAGTCCAGATGGTGTCCTAAAGATGCTGTATTCTTGAAGAACAAGAATACTTCCTTGCCCCTGAACTCTGCGGATGTCCGCAGTTGTAGTGCTCTCCCTCTGGCCAGGAGGGCTGACGACTACAGTTGTGGTGCTCTTCCTCCTGTCAGAAGGGAAGACAGGTAGTCTCCCCTAAAGTTGAAACCAGTATCACTGTGGGGATTGACCAGCTGGTGGTGTTCGAGAGCAAGTGTCCATCTTCTTTTCTCCCTGCACCCCCATTCTCACCATTCTAGACCTCAAGTGTGACCCCTCTGCAATCCAGCTAAGCTCCACACCATCAGTTTGTGCAGAGACACCCAAGGTCACTCCCGAGCTTGGGTCTCCCACATGCAGCGCACAGCACTGCTTGCCAAACCATTGGGCCAGCCGACAACCAAGTTCTATAGACTTAGATGTGCTTTGTCACCTCGTTTGTAAAGACACTCCAGTATAGGTATGTGTTGACCTATGGCCTGATCCTGCTTTCCCTGAAATCAATGGCACAACTTCCATAGACTTCAATGAGAGCAGATCAAACCCCTAGTGTCCAAATGTGTTACATATAATTGTACCAGTGATGCACTTGTACATATTTACATGGGCTGGAATGTTTTCCCATTTTTTTAAAAGGAGAATATATAGATCAACATGTTCACATAAGACCAAATACTTTTAATATATTTATAACTGTTTTATAAAGCTTTGAAAAAAGTCACAATAGCACATTGTTTTACTTTAATGCTTTACGGTACTATCAATTTAAAATCACAATCAGCACTTAAGTTATAGTCAATCCAGCAAACAAGAGACAAAAAAATTACAAGAGTTAAGAACTGGCTGATACATCCTTTATCTTTTTTTTAAACTAATGCATAAGTGCAGAATAAGATAAGATACTCTAGTTTAAATATCTTGTTTACAATATACATTTTTGTTCTAATTACGCAACAGTAAATCCCATGCTTCACATAGAAAAGCAATCCACAACATTAAGAAAAAAATTTACAATTTATGAAACAAAGTAAATAAATATTAGTATTACAGAATCAGAGCTGTACATAAAAGCTTTTCAATTTTAATCATATAAAAATATGCTTTTAGTGCAACCTCACATATATACTGATGCTGTTTTGCTTTACATCATTTAGATCCAAGTGTCCAAAAAGGAAAGAAATTACATTTATTACAAAGCAGATACACAAATTCTAAAATATGTACAAATTACTGCTAAAAAAATGCTTATAAGAATATAAGCAAAGTAAAGAAAAGGCACAAACATCTGTACAATTTAAAAGTACCAGACCCAATAAGAATTTCAAAATTTCATTTTGGTCAGGCTCATGATGACTTGTCATTTTATCTAATTCTTTTGATATAACAAAAGTATATATAATTGCAAACTACTGTAACTTAGGACAGGCATGCTGTAAAGTTGAATACTTCTACCTCTAGAAAAAAAGGGGGTGGAGGGATAAATGTATGGGTAAAAGTCTCCAGGCATCTCAGATCAATGCAGTTTGCTCTTCTCAGATGATGTATCTTTTCTTTCCGGTGTGCTTGATGGAGAGTCTTTCCTGCTGTGGAAGCCTAACTGTCTGACATCTACACCGCTCTTGTTATAAAAGGTGGAATGAGCTAATGCAGTCTGTGATGTACCAAAACTGTCCTTTTCACCACTGTGCAAGTCAGGATGGGTGGTTGAAGCACAGGCCTGGCCTGGCTCAGATCCACTAAAGTGTTTAATGCTAAAATGTGCACTTTCTAAGGGCTTCTGATAAGGCTCAGAAGCCCTCTGTGGCTGCTCTGCCCCATGCAGAACAGCTTCTTCTGTGGCGATTCGCAGAGAGGCTATGGCTTTTGTACAAGTCTGTATGTTCTCCTCCTGTTCTCTTTCTGTAGCTATAAAACTGTCTTCTGAAGTGCTTTGTTTCAGCAATAGAGAGGAGGATACATTGGATGGAACAGTTGGGTGCAAAATGTGAGGAGAGGTACATTTCTCATGGTGCTTAGAAATGATATAGGATTCTTTTGTAATGGTCTCTGAAGTTACTCTTTGCTTTTCCTCAGAGCTCTCCCTCTGCAGGGGCACGATGGACGGAGGATATAAATCTGATAGGGCCATAGGTACTGAATGGACCATTTGGATACCTCCAATGGGCATCATGGGGATAGGTGCTCGGATTTGTTGCTGGGAGTGTAATGGAAGGTGACTGAAGACATAGTCATTAGGACCCTCAGGGAACAGGCTAGACCCATGATGGTTCGAAATTCCTTTTTCTCCGTACACACTGAAGTAAGGACCCTGAGACAACCCTTTTCTCTGTAAACAGAAAAACAACAACATGGTCAGCAAAATCACTCCTGAAGCTTCCAAAATCACTCCAAACCTACCAATTTCTCTCTTAAGCGTTGCATGTAAAATAATGACTACCTGTGGCCCAATCATGATTTTGTCCTCTGGGCACTATTCCAATATAAATATGAAATAGTAAGAAGAAGGGTGCCAATTGATTGCCAATTGAAGTGGTGGTTTTGTGACATAGACACTTATCCATTTGGAATGGGATTGAGGGATTTTCCACAGGCCACTGTTCTGCAATCATAAGATACTGGCTTTTGGTCTTTCTCCACCAAGTCCCCGAAGAAGTGAGGTTTTTACTCACGAAAGCTTATGCCCAAATAAATCTGTTAGTCTTTAAGGTGCCACCAGACTCTTTGTTGTTTTTATCTTGAAAGAGCGACCCAGAATTGAAAAGCTCACCTCCAGTCCGTACTAACCACATCCTGAGCCACTCGGAGCCCCCTTTTTGGTCTCTTAATTTCTCCCATTTGGTTTTTATTTGATGATTACATGTTGCTTATTGGTGGCTAGAGCAATAGTGATGTAGAAAAGTAGGACTACATTTGCATAATGTTATGTGGGATTTATCCACACAGCTTCCAGGGACTCTCATGGGAATCAAATGACTACAATCCTAATCACTGCTTTAAAGTGGAGGGGTTAGTGATCATAAGACTATTAACCACTCAAGAGCTGTGCAGCTAACCACAGTGCTGGTATAGGCAGTCTGGAGATTGTGCCACAAAAGGCTAATACATTAAGCATCAGCACTTCACTGGGAAATCCTAACTCCCAAGGCATTAACCAACCATTTGATCCTGTACCGGGAAACTGGTTTAGGGGACAATGAAAGATTCAGTGTTTGTGCTACGTGATGGCTGAATCTCACATTGCACGGCAGCTCTGTCATGTTCGATATAAATCAGGGATGACCTGAGATAGGTTAAACTCAGAGAATAATCTACATCAGAGTTTCTCCTATATAAGGATGAGACATTTAAACCATATAAAAAAAACCCTGTCCTAGGTAAGCACAGCGGCAGCTCGCTATGCTGCCAATGAGATAAGAAATTTGAGGAATAAAATGGAATTACCAGAGCACCAGGCTGAGAGTGCAGAAAGACATAACTATTTCAGTGCTCTCTAGTGCACAAGCTTTAGAGTGTCAGTCTGCCATTGTGTTAGAAATTCATGGTCCCTCAGCACAGCTGCTTGAATTTGTTTTCCTTCTTTGGTCTGCCAGACGGTTTCTCAATCTGACTGTCCTCTTAAATGTTTCCCAATCCATGGTCTCTGACGTGACCACATCGGACAAAGACTTGACCAAAATAGAAACAGAGCAATGGCAACACAGAGGGGCTGCAGAGTAAAGTAACTCTTAGAAGAATGAACCTAGGAACACAGAACCCCTAATGGACTAAGAATCTGTAAACAATAACTTCTCCATGTTGTATCCTACAACAATTTCAAAGGGCAGCAAACAGCCTGTCCACCTCCTATGGAAACTACTAATATGATACGAGCTGCTAAAATGTTTAAGAGCCTGCAGTGTCCTAGATGTACTTAGAATTACACAGGGCCCTGAGTCAAGGTATTCACATCTGGATCCAGATTCTGAACCTCCTAAAACTCATGGGTGTTCAAATGCAGGGTTCTGGTTTGAACCATTATAGAAACAAGGTCCAGCTGAAAAATTCCAATGCAAGTTCACAGTCTGAATTCCTCTAACCTCCAAAGTCTGGGAGAGTACAGGCTGGGATTTGGTTCAGGCCTATCTGCATTTAGGATGAAATTAAAACGAAAGATGAAATAAGGGGGTGCCCTCAATTATGCACAGACATCTCTTCAGAAATGAAATTGCTAGACATCAGCGGCAATGCCTTACATTGTACCTGAGTTGTGTGCATGCATCTTGTTCTATGTGAATCTTGCCTCTACTACAGCTTCCCAGCCCTTCTGGGTCACTCAACTCCTGCCCAGTACTAGTGGTACTAACCCCCTCAAAAGGGGAAGGAAGGGAAAGGGCTCCCAACTGGCCAGCAGATCTGATATTGAACCTCTTTAAAGGTCAACCGAGCTGACACAGCAGTGTATGCTCCAAGGATCCCACCACAGCACAGCCCCAACACCCCCTAATGCAGGGTTGTGCCTTTATAGTACAAGATAGATAGCAATTTAACTTGTGCACCAACTTCACAGTAGTGTCAAACCTACTTTGAAGTTAGTGTTTTGTGAGTTAACTGCTATTGTACAACCAGCAGAAGGCACATAAAAATCTTTTCTTTTTTGTAGGCCCTATAAAAAGAATTGCCTTTCTAAGGTTTTTAAATTTCATATAGAAATAATAATTCATAGATATATAGTGCTTTAATCCAAGGCACTTTAAAGTATATATAAAGAACCACCAAAATGCAGCCAATCTGAAATGGAGGGTGGCAGCCAGTCAAAGCCCAGTAGAACAATGGGGAAAGAACATTTTTGGCCAAGGAAACTAGAACAAATCCTTACTTATATAAAAAGTGCCATGGGAGTTTTAACGTCAATGCAGAGCAGACAAAGTTACCCCCTTCTTACTCAACTGATCTGATAACTCTGTGTATTCAGAATTTGGCTTGTTTTACAGACTATATATATATATATATATATATATATATATATATATATATATATATATATATATATATATATATATATATATATTACACTTTTTCATTCCTATTAGGATTGTGGAGCCAGCACAGCTATGCAGGAGTGAACAGGATTTTCCTCTGGTTTCAGAGTCAGTGGCAAAATTGTTAATTAAGTTATAATTACCAGATCCTGAAAGTGAAAAATAGTCCATTCCCCCCCTCTAATATTTTCAGTTATAGTCATTTCAGGTGTTATTTGGAATAAGAATAGATTAAAAAATATTCAGAAGTGTGTGATTTTAGGTTCACGGATCTTAAAGTCAGAAGGGACCATCAGATTATTTTGTTTGACCTCCTGTACATCACAGGCCATTACATTTTACCTAGTTACCCCTATTAAGCCCAATAAATTGTGTTTGGCTAAAGCATATCTTCCAGAATGGCATCCCGTCTTTATCTGAAGACATCAAGAGATGGAAAATCCACCATTTCCCTTGGTAGTTTGTTCCAGTGGCTAAAGAACCTACTGTTAACAATTTCTGCCTAATTTCTAATCTGAAATTGTCTGGCTTCAGATTTCAGCCATTGGTTCTTGCCATGACTTTCTCCACTAGATTAAAGAGTTTTAAAATTAGCCCAGTCATACTGATGTCCTGTCTAGGCTTAGATCCAAAAATATGAAGGAAATAAACAAGAGATATGAGAGTGAATTACCGCCATTCATTACAACATGAATGATATGTATTTGATTGAAATGGGTCTGACATTATCTCAGAAATGCTGAGGTCTCAGGAGCCAGTCTTGCAAGGTGCAGAGCACTTTCTGAAAGAGCAAACTGATGGTGCTAAGCACCTCTCAGAATGTGTTAAGCACCTTGCAGGATTAGGCACAGAATGCACAGCGTAACTATAATAGCAAGAATTGTCATGTTGCCCATGGGGAAGTTTGTCACATCCCCTTTCACCAGTTTTATTACACCTCCAGGAATATGTATGCCAATGGAAGTGTCTCATATACAGGATATTTAGTCATTCAAGGGACTTAACAGCTCTCTGTTCACAGTATAACAACATCAGCTGTGGGGTCTCATACAATATTCATTCAATGCCAAGATATTATGACTGCTAAATGAATAACTATTTATCCTTTTCTTTGCCAGTAAAAATGATTTGCGTGTCCTTTTTCTATGTTCATGTCTGTGGGAGCGCTAAAGTGCACAAGGGAATCAATTCCAAAGTTTAGAAATTGCTACTCTTATGAGTCCACAGTTCAATTCTTGTCGTTCCCAGGGAAGAATCATAATTGTAGTGAACAAACAAGACAGATGATGGAAGATGAGGAAAGCACTGCCAGACTGTCCCAGGAAGGGATCTACAGTTGTGTCACTGATTGCCCATATTGAACCAACATGTGTGGATGAAAGCAGCATTCCAAATAAAATTTCAGCAAGACGGCAAAGGCAACATGAAAACTTGTGACCAAAAGAAGCACCCTAAACAAAAATGAAGTGATTCCTTAAATCACAGAGTAAAATAGATTTGTGAAAAATATTATTTATTCTTACTTATATTATTGTAACACCTGGGAGCTTTGCGAATGGTAGGGCTTGTGAAAGGTACTGAACTGACAGCTTTAGAAAGCCATTCACAGAGCAGGTACAGCATGGGGACTGGCAGTGCAAATTTTACTCCCACTGTCCCACCAACATTCTTATAGACTAACTGGGATGAAGCATCTCTAAGTTTGAAGATGGTTCAGTTTCCACTCAGTCCTTTGTGTCACTGGTGCGACTGCCAACTGTGATGGTGGTTTGTGTGATGTAAACACTACCATCAGATGATAACTTCTAGGCCCTAATCTTGCAATGTGGTGCATATGGACACCTCCCCGCTCCCATTTGGAGTCTCATTTACCTCAGTACTTCTATTTATTTCACCTGTGCTTCAGCGGTGTACCTCTGTACATTACATTGCAGTGTAAAGGCCATACTCACTACCAGTCTGGGCTGAGTCCCAGCTGGCAATCCGGAGGTGAAAGGCTATGAATCTCATTACCAAGCAATAGGAGCAACCATACATCATTTGGTAAAATACATTTTACATGTAAAATAGCTAATGAGGGGCCAGATGCTCTGGTGGTGTAAATCAGTATAAATCCACTGAAAATGAAGTCAGTGGAGGAGCTACACTGATTTATCCTAGCTGGAGATCAGGCCCCAAGTCTGTAATGTTCTGTATCAAGCCACCGCAAGTGGCTGAGTCCAAGTCGTGGCTTGGTCCATATCTACTATAGTTTCCAATATTCTTTTCTCAGGTTTTTGATGAGGCTCCAAGCCTCTTCTTTCTTCCTCTATAGAAGTTTTAGGTGAGTGATTCCAGCATGCAAGTTTACAAAGTTCTTTTAAAAGTTCCGTACAAGTTAAATAGTGCACTAGCTTTGATAATAAAAATTAAAATATTATTTCATACTTACTGCATGTCCCAATGGAACGGATTCAGACTGTAAATATTGACCCATAGACAATGCTGGATTATGGTACAGACCCCTTCTGGGTGATGCTGCTCTAACTGAGGCCATATATCTTCTCTCCCTCCTTGGAGACAGTTCTCTTCTGGCAGATGCATCTTTTCCAGGTGACATTGGTCTCCTAGGTGACAAATGACGTCTTGGTGAAACATCCCGTCTCGGTGATAACTCTCTTCTCAACACAGCTTCCTTCCTTGGGGAAAGGTGTCTCATGGGTGAAATATCCCTCCTTGGTGATAAATGCCTTCTGGGTGACAAATCCCCTTTGGGCATTAAATACCTCTTTGGTGAATTATCTCTATATGGCGAAGAATCATACCCTGGTGAGGACTGTCGACTAGAAGGTGAGAAGTCCCTCGGAGATGAGGTGGGCTCTAATGAAAGCATGTAATCCTCCTCCATACAACTAGGTATGTCTAACCTGTCTTTGTCAGGCTCTGAATCAGTACTTTTGCTCTGGAAAAACCTCTGATATTCCGTCATTTGTGAGTCTTCATATGAGTCGCTTGGTGTTATAAGCTGAGTAACCTGAATACTAGGTAAAGTAACCAAATAACTGATCAGGGAAGAGTGTCCCATTGAAATGGAACTGTCAGGAGAAGCCCCATAGGACGCCGCTGCAGCATTCACTGACAGTGAAGAGAATCTGGGGGGTTGGGGGCTGGTGCTTCTTGATCTCGTTTTTGGTGTTGAGTCTCCCTGGGTATCATCAAAGTCATCGTCATCCTCTTCATCATCGTCATTGTCATCTCCATCATCCCCATCCGATTCCTCAGCATCAGAAAACTGGTGTTCTTTTGATATGCCTGCCATACTACTCTTCTCTGCTTCCTGGTGCATGTCTTCAATGTTTTCTGAAATAATCATGGCAAGTCCATCAAGTATGCACAGAGACACATTTCGGGTACAATCCTGCACCCATTCCATACTTAGAACATCCTTTGGTCACTGGATGTTCTCGGTGCGGAATGGTTGCTCAGTCAGGTCTTTAACAGAAACTAAACTGCTGTTTAATATTCATAATAATATAAAACCCCAAAATCAACCTGAGTGAAATTCACCCCTGTGGAGAAGGCCAGCCCAAAGCTTATCCTCCATGCCTCTGCACAAGGGTGAAGTTCATCCTCTGTGGACACTATTAACATCAGAACATTTATACCCAACAGACTAGAACTGGACCTGACACAGAAGACATTTAAACGGTAAGAATTTTTTTCCAGCCTCAGCTGCTGTAGTATTAAATAATTAGAATTCACCTTAAATAAATGTGTCAGATTTATTTCTGTGCTTATTGTTTTTTAATAAGATACTCAAAAGACCTTTTTTTAAAATAAAACCACCCCGAAAATATTCTTAACTTATCCTCCGGTGTCATCCACTATGTACCGAGTCATCTGCACACTATAAAGGCCACTCCAGCTAAATTAACTCATTGTAACATACCTGCTTCTTCAGTTTCGGCATCATCCACAGATGTCATTGATACTCCCAGCTCCAGGCATTTTTTCATGTGTGCTTTAGACTTCATATGTTTTGTCAGATTTCCTATCAAAGGTACAGAGATGATGCTAATTAGTTGACATCAGCGAAGAAATCTCTCCCAGTCAGTTTTTGTTTTCCTTTTCCCCGCCTAATCGATAGAAGGGTGTTTAGGTTAAAAAACAAGCAGAACTGATTCATTCAAACTCAATCCCCATCACAGCCAGTGTAATTTAATGAGTGTGGGAATTTACATCTTCCCCAAAACTGCTTATATAAACCTCTCTCTTCAGCAAAATAGTGGCAGTATTTCCGAGAGCTGATAACTGGCAATGATCACTAACGGATACCAATTAAACACTTCTTGTAAGTACTCTGAAGGCCATTCCAACCTAATCCCTTCTTATTCATCTTCCTCTTGTATATTAACATATATAAGTGCTGGAACTTGGGGTGCTGGGGGTGCTACCACACCCCCCTGGCTTGAAGTGGTTTCCACCATATACAGGGTTTACAGTTTGATTCAAGGGCTTTCAGCGACCCCACTATACAAATTGTTCCAGCACCTGTTATCATACCACCCCCCTCTTCCTATTCCCTGCCAGAAATGACAGTCTCAACTGCCTGCATGTTCATTTCTTCCACATGCAACTTCATGTTTTCTTCCACGTTACTTCTTATGCATGGAACATCCTCTCTGAACTCATCTTTAAAGCCACAATCCTAGCCTGCCTCAAATCCCTCCTCAAGACTCATTTCTATCATGATGCCAAAGGTAAAATGCATTCCAATAATGGCTAGGCGGGGGACTAGATAGGGATTAAAAATATCGACTCCCTCTATTTGTCTGTTTTACCTCCTTGTAGGTTCTTATCTTAAATTAGTACCCATTCCTACAATGAGTGACCAGGCAGTACCTGCGAGGAGCCCCACTGCTGATTTCAAGCATGATGTTGCTTGTGGACAAACAGGCAGAAGCCTGCCCTTACAGTGCTTATTGCAGGATTGGGGTCTTTGAAAGTGAGTTTATTAGGTAATGGTTTTTTTTTTTAATCTGTGTTTGTATAGTGCTTCTATACCAGAGTCCCAAGCTTCTGGTCACTACTGTTATATACATAAGAAATAACAACAACAACAACAACATATCCTTCAGAAGAAATACAGTGACATGATACACTGTAAAAATGATTAATCTGGTTCATGTACATTGTTTTGAAATAGGTTGTTGCTTTCCCCCTCTCCAGTGGTAAAATTACAGTGTAGAAAATAGTGCAGATTGCAACACCAGGGCCAATATGCACATATTTTAATAAGCATTATATATATCTATATTGAAGTAACAAATAAACCACTAAAAATGCCCCTCAGCTAGATCTGACTGCCCCATGACCTTTCTTGAATTAGTTGGCTAATTATTTGCAGGCATTATGGAAAAAGTGGGTCTTGAGGAATGATTTCAAGAAAAAGAGGAAAATGAATCAGTCCAGGTGTAGAGGTCCCCATGGAAGAAGGCATGAAGACAGATGTTAGAGAAGTGAGTGGACAAGGTTAATATCAGTGAATAAATAATAATCCTATGAGACAAGTATTTTATACCCATTTTACAGATGCACAGTAAAGTTAAATGACTTCCCCAAAGCCACATAATGACTCCATGACAGAGCAGGGAACATAATCTAGAAGTTTTGGCTCTATGTCCTGTCCTCTAATCACCAGACACAATTTATTTCAATGTGAAATATTCAGGAATCCTGTCTCACAGTTCCTAAAGGCTGCCATGCAACATCAAAACCAGTCTCTGAATAATTTCTGTCAACGCGCTGTGCAGATATGAAGGGCTCATGCCACAGCCAGTGCAGGTCTATTGCACAGGGCAAAGGAGGTGGATGTTCAGTCCCCATAAAGGACTCCACAACTCCTTTACACCACAAATCCACTCCCCGTGTTATACAGGAGGTCAGACAAGATGATCAAAGGTTCCTTCTGTCCTTGGAATATATGAATCTGTGCTCCATTGGGACTCCCTGCATTCCAGCACACTCAGGGGGTTTTGAATGGAGACGGAGCAAATTTTAGAGGATGAGACTGAAGAGATATAGTTGGTGGAGCTGCTACTATGCATAACCACCAGTTATTCCATATGGCAGGAGAAGAGGTACTAGAGCCAAAGAAGCTACTACAGCCCTACATCTGCAGTAGCAGCCATGCAGCTGCACTGCGATCACTCTGTGGCCTGGGGGAGGATTCCTTCCCCTTTTACACAATGAATATTCCCAGTGCAGGGCCAATTACTCACGCTGTGCACAGAGAGTGGGATTTGACCTCATATGCCTTTTGCTTACCAGTATCCAAATGATGTTAAAAATGGAGAGGAGGAGACTCACATGTATTATATACACACGAAAAATGCTGCTAAAGAAATTGATTTTTTTTTAAAAAGAGGTCGTTTCAAAGCAAATCCTAATTCCAATGAATATCATTATCCATGGCCTCCGGATGACAAATGGAGGCTTTTTTTCAGTGCTGATAAATATATGTGAACATAAGCTATCACATCCCTATTCATAATTAATGCAACTGTGGATGGAGTGGCCCACCTGGGAGTCTGTGGATTTGTACATTATTTATAAACTTGAAACTGAACCACTGTACAAGACCATGGAGGCATGCTTTCCTCTGCAGCTGAAACTCTGCTTCTGCATTATGCCACTACACGTGAGTCCCCCTGGAGTATTTTAGATTGCAGCAATTAAAACTTGCACCATGTAACATTTTTAGCATAAAGTAGTATTTGCAAGGGCAGTTCTTATGCCACTACATTTCCTCTGCAGACAAATGGGCTTGGTAGGAGCCTACAGCTCTTAAAATTAAGTTATGCAAGGAGTCTCACAGTCTCACATAAATCCTTGAATCATTTAGATATGAGGGAAAATATATTTAATGGAGTCCCATGTTCATAAATAAAACCATCTTATTCCGATGAAAGTTTTCTCTTTGATTGGAATGATGGATGTTAAATAACTAAGGAATTGGTGGAGGGAGGGGGAAGGGTTCAAGCAGAAAAGGCTGAATACCTTTAGTTTTGAAGGCAAAATTACACAACTTGCACACATAAGGCCGTACATCGGTATGAGTGCGGATATGTTTTTTGAGCATGCTTGGTTTCTTGCAGCGAATCCCACATTCTTCACAAATGTATTTTCCTCGCCCACGTCCTCGGACATACACATAATCCTCATTTGATTTGTACCTGTTGGAAGAGGGCATTGTATTTGAATTATATAGCCTCTAAGTCATACATGTACACAAACGGTGTCTTTATATCCCTCTGTGACCCAATCCTACAGGCATTACATGCACAAAGCTTCCACTGTAGTCAGGGGGAGTTCTACAAATGGTGCACTGTCAGGTTGGGGCCCAGGGTGTATTTACTTTTCAGGAAATGCAGTAATTTGAATATGTTTGCAAGTCTTAGTTATTGTTTAACAACTTGAAACCAGCGGCTCACATCTGATTGGAGTACACAAGAGAACAACCCAGAATATGGGTTTATATGGCTACCCTGTGGGGAGCACATTCAGATAGCTACTTCCTTGAAAAGAAATGGAATTTCATTCCAATATGTATACTTAGCTGATACATTATTAAAGGCATTAAAGGCACTCCCTCGTCTATTTAGCGGCTTACATTGTCTCATTCTGTTAGACAATAAATAAGACATGCAAACCTATGCATATTTCGTTAACTATCTTGATGAAGAATTAATACTGAAATAGAGGATAGGAAGGGTCCAGTTCACTGCTGTGCAGAGGGCCTGCACAAGGGCTACTTTGAGGGTTGAAGTGGAATTTAAGTGATGCATAGGCCTAGGATGGACATTCTGCCCCAGGAAAAAATGTCACATTAAGAGTTCTACAGGAAGTACAGCTGCTAAAGAATAATGTACCTAACCCCCTTCTGCTGCTCCTTTCCTGAGAAGTTCAGAATACACACAACTCCCATTGAAATCAGCAGGCACTAGGGCGGCTCAACTCACAAACTATTCTCTACAGTGGTAGCTGGCACTTAAAAATGAAGGCACCACGTGGAAGATGCTTCTAACATTGAAGAGGATTCTAGAGGAGTATATGGCATTTTAAGGTGATAGGGCTGAAATTTAAAAAAATCAATTTTTTCTCAGACAAACTTTGTGATTCATATGCGAAGCTGCATCTCCTACTCAAGGCACTGAGACTAATATCCAGTACATATATAAAATATTCTTCTCTACTCATCTCTGTCCTCTTATCCACCAATATGTGGACCCAATTTTCACATTTGGGCACCTGAAGTTAGGCATCTAAAATTCACATTAAAAGCTGCTGCTTTTAATCTCTCTCCATCAACACTAATCCTTCTCCTCTCCCTCCCATTTCGCAGTCACCAGGGATAGGACTGCCATCCTGCCATAATCTGGGCATCATCTCGTACTAGTCCTTTCTCTACACTCACATATCTAGGCTGTGCTCAAGTCTTTACAGAACATTTCAAAGATTCAGCTTTTTTGTTCTGTTCAGATTCCCAAGGCTCTTGTTCAGGCCCTCTTTGTCTTGCTACTTGTGCACTGTTGTCCCCATCTCCTTTCTGGCCAGCAATATCACCCCTCTCAAGTCCATTCGAAACTCAGATGCTAGGCTCTACTTTCTGCCTCATTATTCCAACCACATCACATTCTATTCTGTATTCCTCCTATTGTTCCCCCTTCTCTACTCATTTCACCTTTGCCACCACATGGTCATCACACGACAAGTGTGGTCATTATTGATCTGGGCTGGATTTGAACTCAGTGCAGAGGAGTTAAAAGGCTCAACACAAAGCCCCTGAGTCATGCAGTTCCACTCGAAACTGCCATTTTATTTTGGGTTTCTAATTTGATCTCATCACCAGTGTAAAAGAACAAAATAAACAAGCCATGAAGTAGGGATACCATACGTCTGTTTTTTCCCGGACATGTCCGGCTTTTTGGTAATCAAACCCCCGTCCAGGAGGAACTGCCAAAAAGCCGAACATGTCCGGGGAAAAATACCGCCGGTTGGGCACTTTCCCTCCCGCGGCTGCTGTGCTCCTCCCCTGACTCTTTGGCTCTGTTTAAGAGCCGAGCTGCCCGAGCGCTACTGGCTTAGGGCAGCCCCCGTGCCTCCGGACCCTGCGCCGCCGGCTGGGCACTTCCCCTCCCGGGCTCCGGGGGCGCAGGGTCCATGGCTGGAGAAGCGCCGGCCGGGGGCGCAGGGTCTGGGGGCTGCCCGGCAAACCGTGAAGCCGGTAGCGCTCAGGCAGCCCTTTCCACGTGGCTGGGAGGGAGGAGGGGGAATGCGGGGCGCTCAGGGGAGGGGGCAGAGTTAGGGCAGGGACTTTGGGGAAGGGGCGGAGTTGGGGCGGGGCCAGGGTGGGAAAGGGGCGTGACCAGGGCCCCGTGGAGTGTCCTCTTTTTTATTTTTTAAATATGGTAACCCTACATGAACTCTAGTTGCAATCCAGCACATGTCATTAAACTGCATGGTGTCTGAAGAGATGGAAGGTTTTTTCCAACCCCTCCCCACCCTGCCTTCCGTGTAAACTGTAAGTAATTGACTGAAATGTATTGTAGGATGTAGCATACAAGCGAATGAAATTTAAAATTGTTGAGTTTCCTTGAGAAATATCACTTCCAATCCTCCCAGGTTTCTGTAGTCGTAGGTGAGGGAAAGTAGATTTTGCTATTCAAATATCATTTGAATCAAGCTACCTGCCAGTGGTAATAATGCTTTTAGAATGATAACTGTGAGGAAACCTGCATAGGCAAAGCGCAAAGACTAAGCCTGCACAAAAGAATTGCTCTTATTTCATACTACCCTCTGTGGATTAAATAAAACAAAAGACGGACGAAATGATGAATCTCTTAAAAACAATGATGAACTAATGCTAAGTGATGACATGTAGAGAATATTAGATCTGTTAAAAAAAAAAAAACACCACAAGCTAGTGAAAGGAATGAATCTACCCTTCTGCAAACAATGCCACTGTTACGTAAAATGATAGCCTTCTGAAATGGATCTATAAGAAAGATGCATTAACACAACAGAATCACCATCCTCCACACTGTTGCTACGCAGGTAAGAGATCTCTATTGGGGAAACCCCATAAGCTAGAGAGACATACAGCCTGTCTACATAGATTATTAAAGCCCAGCAATAAATGTACACAGCGAGGCACCTAACTTCTTTCTTGCGTACTACAACTGTCTCAAGATACCTGATCTATATCAGGACAAATCCATAGGTGATATGTAAGATGATGTAAGTTATATCCCTTTACAGTCACTTAGACACATTTATGCTCATACTCCCTTAGACCTTATCAGTATGTAAGGAAGTCTAAGATGGTGTAATTAACACATCAAATTTCCTGACAAAGGTGCAAAAAGTTTCAGGTACAATATAGGGTAGACTGCTTAAACGAACATCTTTCAGAGCCTCCTGTTAGTTGCTTTTCTTGCTGAGCTACACTCTTCTGACCACTAGCATACAGACTACATCAATTTGGAATCCCTTGGGTGATCCAAATTCAGAGATGATATGTACAGGCAGGTGTGTGAGATACACACTTGTAAGTGGGTGAGAGTCTAAATAATAGCACTTTATACGTCTTGTAAACTTAGACTCACCTCTGAATTTGGGTCACTGAAAAGTCTCTTTTGTAGCCAGTTTACTGGTTTTTGGTTAGTAGCACAACGCACTACCACAGGGAACACCCAGGATCAGGGATTCCTGGGTTGTCAGGCCCTGGAACAATCTCAGAGATGACATTCTCAGTCTTCGAAGAGAGACGCAGGGTATGCCCCCTTTTTGCTACAGGTTATAGAGAAATATCAAAGTTTATTTGATTGAGACTGCCCCCACACATCCACAAGCCTTTTAATGAGAGGGATGCTGAAAATGTTGAAAAATGACAGAAGACTAAATGGATTGCTGAATGCCTTGTGACCCTGTCCTGACTGGTTAGTTATTCTGAGACACTGCTGCAGGGCCTGACATGTATGAAAAGTACCACCCAGCTGTATACCTGGACATTCACCACTACCAACATACAAACACCATCATTTCAGATTTTCATAATACAAATAAAATTCTGATGCATGTACTGAGAATACACTGTAATGGACAAACCATTAATATGCCTATCATAATAAGCTAATGCCTAAAAATTACATCAACGGACTATTAGGTCTGTTTTTTCCTCAGCTATTTGTGATTTATTTGTTTTGAATCAATTGAACAATAGCACATTGCTATTACAGCCAGCAGTAGATTAAACTATGTTTTTAATTTGATTGTTCTTACGTCTAAACACGGATACCATGGATTTTATTACCAACTAAAATTTTGTACCTGAAAGTCAACATTCAGTAAAAGACTAAAATATTCCAGGAATAAGAATAAGAATGCATAGCTTCTTTGTTAAGGCTGGTGCACAATACAGCATTTAATAACAGAAAGATGTCTGCCAGGAGTCCAATGAACACAAGAAGATTGCCTGGAAATCAAAATATTAGCTATCTATCCTCTTTTTTGTCCCAAATAAGAGAAATGACAATTCAGTAATGCTTTCTATGTATATAGAAAGTATAGTTGTACTAATGGCATAGGTGCTGGAACTAGGGGTGTTGGGGGTGGTGCTGCATCTCCTGGCTTGAAGTGGTTTCCATCATATACAGGTTTTACAGTTTGGTTCAATGGCTTTCAGCACCCCCACTGTACGAATTGTTCCAGCACCCTTGGCTAATGGCAAAGCAGAGCTGGAAGTAAGTACACAGGCTTTACTGTGTTTCCTACTATCTTGTTGCATGACTGACATATAAACAGGAGAAAGGATGCATGGGGAGCTACAAAACATGGCATGAGCCCAGAAGGCTGTTAATTTCCCTAATTCATCTACATTCAAGTTCAAATCTGTTTACTCTGAAATGACAGGCTAGGTTTGATATTTCCAGTTGCATTTTCTTACCCTCCTTCAAAGATTTTAATTCGTACTGGCTCAGTCTGTTTGGACGCAATGTCTTTATCTCCATGACTTTCTCCTTTTACTCTTTCTTTTGTAATATTCCCCACTACTTTCCTTTCAAGTTTGCTGCCAAACAAGAAGAATGGTTCGTGTTTCATCTGTGGAACAAAGTCAATGAGTGTTATTACAGTCTGGAACCCAGAATAAATGCACACTTCATTTCAAGTAGTTTAAACATTCTGGGCTGAATTCAGCTCTGAGTTTGGATGCAATTCTATGAAGCCAATTAATTTGTCCCTTTACGTCTGGTGAGAGATGGCGGAGGGGCATAACAGGCACATTTTAAAGGAGCGTTATCTGGTGATACAGCAAAAGCATCACCACATCATGCTGGCCAATCATGGCTGTGGTATGCTGATCGCTTGGGACCAAATCTGGAGGTCCTTATTCAGTTGCCATTCAGTCTTTTTTCAGGTCACTCCCATTAATGTCAATGTTTGTTACTAGAAAAAGGCGGGAGTAAAAACTAAATGACCCTGTGAAATAAAGCCCTCAAATGTCCTGCTCTTCTAGCATCTTCCATTGTCACCAAAGTCATACTCTGAATCAGCTGTCAGAGCACGCAGGCGAAGAACAGGGGTCAAGAGCCATGGCCCTAGAATGCTCACCCAGAGTATGTTGTACCTTTTGAGTTTCCAATGTGGATAGTTTAAAAAGTGATAAAGAGGTACATAGGATAATCATATAGGCTTAAACAGGACATATTACATTCACATTTTGCTTTGAACCTTTATTTAACCTTTCAGGGATGATGCATTTTCAAAACATTAGAAAAGCTATAATAGATACAATTTCTACTTATTATTGAGAATTGCAACTGTCAAATGTCAGCTTTTCATTATCCTTACGTTGATTTATGCATCATAATTTATTTCAATTTTCAGTTTGGTGTGATGTCTAGATAAAAGGGTTTTTTTAACTTATTGTTTACCTGAGCAAACTGTTTCCATGCACTTGATGAGGTCAGTTTACCAGCTCCAGGTCTATGCATAGCAGCCAAAGAATAAATTTCTGCGGTGTTTTTCTGCTTGGACCTTAGAAGTGCTAGAGTAGTCTTTGTATTTAACCCTGATGGGTTTGGGTTACATGAACTAATGCACCATGAAGCATAAACTGAAGATTTGAGGGTTGCTTGTTGAATGTAATTGGGCTTGGTATAGTTTAAGAAACACCAGCTCACAGTAGTAGTAGTGCGTAGACTAGGGAACTGAAAGATCTGCTGAAAATCTGCTCCATCTGTTAGGAGGATGGTTGAGCGTGCTGCTTTCCCATTTGGATTGGATGCCATCTGGACCAACATACCAGGAGGCAATTTCTGCTGTCGTAGTTGGTCTTCTGTCTGAATTTCTCCTGATGGCAGTGAAGACCTCTGTGGGCTCATGCTCATATCTGATGCTGTTTCATCCACATCCAATTCTTCTGGTGACTCTCTTCCTTCAGAAGGGCCACTCGACTTGTGCCCTGGTGATGCTGAATCAAAACTTGAAAGCTTTTCCCTGCTCAGAAAAGGGTCAGCTGTTGGTATGCTGGCAGAGGGGAAGTCTTGAGATGATGAGGACGATGATGGTGAAGAGGATGACATGGACTGCACACTTTCCTTTGGCTCAGTAGCACAGCTCTGCCTAACTAGCTGAGGCTTTTGCGGTCTGGAAAAATCCTTCTTTATATCTGAATTAGTCAACTCTACTGCACTTAGCTCCTCAACAATCTGTCCATACATTTTTTCTTCTTTGACTCTTTTCTGCTGCTTAGTCTCCATAAAAAGCTCCAAGCTGCTTGCTGGTGAAAGCATTCGTTTGCTTCCTCCCAGGGTAGAGGCAGTGTCAGAACTGGATGTCAGACACAATGGGATTGAGGATTCCAACCCAAGTGGTAAAGTCTGTGGTACTTTCCACAGAGGATATTTTTCTAATCCACCATTCTGACCTAACATCTGGGCTATGTTAAATCCTAGTCCTTGCATGGCTGCATTTGTTGATAATGTTCTTTGAGAAACTGTCTCATCCACTTTGCAAATGACAATAGCAGGGCTGTTGTTCTGTGCAAGGATCTGGGAAATGCTTGTATACATGACACTACCATAGGATGGCACATGGGTCTGAATCCTGACAGGAACAACTGTTCCTGGTAAAGACTGTATAGATCCATCATTCGGGGAGTCAAAACCTGTCTGTAGATGCTGCTCAGAGGAGGTATCTGCTGACTTAATACTAGGGTCTGGCAGGTACTTAACATTTTTCGAATATTGCCCAGATGTTCCTGAGTAACGTGGGTACGTTTGCTCTTTCGCATGCATGTATTCAGCCGGTTTCTTTCCAATATGCTCTTGAGCGTGCTCCAGGTGATAACTAGGAAGAATTTCTGTTTGGAAAGGTTGTTTGACATACGCTTTTTGTAACTGCTGTACAAAATGATGTGGCAAGTTTCTCTGTAAAGGTTCTGGACATGACTGCCATAAGACAGGCTGCTGAGCCGGTAAGGGAACCATACTGACAGCAGGATACGGAAACTGAAACAAGGCCTTGGGAATGGGGGGGAATGGAACCTTTTCTTGATGTGCAAATAGGTGCTGTTGCTCTGCTGGATATTTGGTTGAAATATAAGGCGCTTGTTGAATCAAGGGATTCCTTAAAATGTCCTGACTGTCGGTAAGGATGGCGTGTTGCTGGGCAAGCTGTGCACCAGAACCAATAGCCTGCTTTCCAGAGTCATCTGACTGAAGGGGCTGAAGCACAGAGGTGGGAGAATGATGCCAAGCAACTTGGGAAGAGCGAAGACCAGCGTGTATGTGTTCCATCTGCTCTTGCTTTATACCTGGTTCCACACTTTGATCAGTCTGGGGAATCTCTGGGAACCCACTAAAAGAAGCCTGACGGACCAGAAAGCATTTCTTCCTTTCTCGTGATGGAGATAATCCTGCAGAAGGTGCCCCGGCTGCTGAAGCATGAGACAGATTCCCATAATCAAAGGATTTACTTCGGATCTCTGGGATTTCGGCAGCATGCGGACAAGGCATCTGTTCAGACGAGCAACGTCTCATTTCCTTCTGATGGTGATGCCCAGGGACGGAAAGTGAGTAAGCACCAGCTGGAACAGTTAAAAACTCGGACTGTTTTCCAAACTCATCGTGTTTGGAAGGCATGATGAACTTGGTATTTTCTTCTCTTTCAAAGGACATTGAAAAACTCGAACTATGGGACAAATTACTTTCTTGGCTAGGGCTGCGAGAGAGGCTTGTGCCGGTGGATTCAAAGCTGGACTCCCCAGAGGAGTGCTCCATGTCAGCAAGCCGTAAGCGTTTCTTTTTGGGCGGTAATTTTTCTGCTGGGAGTTGAGAAAGAGTTTCACTTCTTTGCGGCCACTGGAATTCTTCAGCAGGTCTTTCCTGCTCTTTAGTCTGAACTTCTTTATCTTTCTCAGGTTTATCTGGTTCCTCTGTAACACGGATCTCAGGTACTTGTATGTTATGCTGGCGAACCAGTCTGGGCTGCATATGGTATGGCTGTGGCTGTTGGGATGGAGACAGTTTATTCACACTATCAGCATTTTCTGTTTGCTGAGCCCGCTCTGGGCTCATTGGGGACTCAGCAATCTCGCTCTCACAGGTTTCAGACAATGAGTAGGTTTTATCCTGCAGGCAAGCAATATGTTCTGTAGACTCAGACCTTTCAAATGAGTTTGGCCTGCTCACTGAGTTTGTATGCTGAATGACAGAGATGACATTTCCAGGGGGTTTTCTGTTCAGTGACTCTGCTGTCTTTTCTGGTTCTGCAGTTAAAGGTGACTCTTCTAATGAAGCTGATGGGCTTCCAGACTGCAAGTGAGGTCTACAGATTTCAAAACGCTCTGCGTGACAATGGGCAGCATTATCCCATGCGCTTCTTTGCCCTTCCTGAATTTGGGGTTTGGGATCAAAATCTGAAGGCAGCATCCCCACTGGGGTGCCAGTACCACTGCTGCAAAGCATGGGAACATCCTCCTCATCCCCAACACTCTTCTCTTTTCTGCGTTTTCTGTTTTCGAATGTGGTTCCGTATACAGACGGCACTGGCTGTGATTGTCCAAATGAATCAACGAAGTACTCCCCTGCTTGTTTTATCCCACCCGAGCATGGCAAGTCTCGGTAGTTCAGCTTTTGAGTTTCAAATTCTTCCCATTTTCTGTAGTGCTTTCCACAAGCATCATAGTCATAGAAGGTTCTCTCCCCTGCAGTCAATTTCTTCTCCTTGAAGGATGACCCTTTTTCACCACCTGTTGACCTGCTGGAAGCCACAAGGATATTTTTTCCTGTCCTCCCATGGTAGTCTGGATCTGAGTGCCCCTCCTGCACTGAGGGCAGCTCAAAGGCAGCTTGTCTTCTTAACATCCTCTGATGGGATATTCCAACTGTCCCAGGATAAAATACATCATCTGAACCAGTCATTCTCTCATCAAAGGAATGGCTTCCTCTCAAAGATGAGGGGACACTTAAATTGGTTGCAGAAGATGTTGGCATGGAGTTACTTCTAATAAGTGGAGAAGCATCTACTGGAGGCTCTAAAAGTCCAGGTGTGTCACCCTGCTGACTTACTGGGTAAAGGTTCAGTTCATTTTTGATGGATGATGTTGTAGTCTGGGATTGTTTGGACTCTGTATTGCTACTACTGAGGAGTTGGGTAGATGTAATAGTGCTCAGTTTACTGGGATCAATGAGTGCTTCTTTATTTGGAGTTAGATGAGAAATATGTTCTTCAAGCATCTTGATGTCTAATCTGGTGTTCACCAGAGGTAGTGGCTGCTCCACTCTGCCCATTTTACCCATTAAATTGTGTTCCTGATTGGCTGTTGCTACTGTTAGTGCTGTCCTTTGACTAATCCGATAGAATTTCCCAAAGATTATTTCTTCATAAGACTTTGCATTAGTATTTGGAGGGCTTATTTGTTGCTCTGCACTTTCTGAGCGGGAAAAGTAACCAGAATCAGTGCTTCCTTTGCTATGTGGGCTCAAAAGATTTAGTGACTGCTCAGAGTCTTGCCCTTTTTTCTCTGACAGTCTTAGTGCAAGTCGCTGTTTAACTGTATGAGAGTCATCAGATTTAGTACTTAAGGATGGGTTTTGTAACATGTCAGATCCAATGTACTGGGAACTCTCACTGGGTAACTGAATCCCACTTTTAGGAATAATCAAAATGGGCACTTTCATTGGGCCTCCCAATGATTCATCGATGGACGAGTGAAAGTTACTTCTGCTAGCAATGTCCAGTGGCATCTGTGGGACTGGGCTCAGTTTGTCAGAACTTTCCACAAGCAATGAGGTCTCATCCTCTGTGTCTGTGCTCTGCTCACCATCTGAATGTATTTCTGCTTCCACATCAATAAAACTGGCATCTAGGTCCAATTTAGATACCGCTGACTCTGTGAAAGGTACCAATCCTGCTTTAATTGCATGGGCATGTGATTTCCTGTGCTTGTATAAATTGCTCTTTGTCTTAAAAGAGAAACCACAAGGAACACAAGGGTATGGCCGTTCCCCAGTGTGGGACCTAATATGTTTTTTAAGTACGCTAGGTTTGGCACAAGCCCTGCTACAGTAAGGACAAATATATTTGCCAGGCTTTTTGGGTTTGTGCTCTTTCTTGTGAGCGTCTTCTGATTGTTCTATCGATTTCTGAGAATATTGGCTATAAGCAGGGTTCAAACTTGAAATCTTCTTTCTAGAGAAACCTCCACTATGGCCGTGCAAGTGAAAAGGAAATATGTCCTCTGAGGCAACTGATTGCAAGTGGCCAGGAAACTGCCATGTGTGGCCTTCCAAGCTCTGATGTGGCTTTATGTTGTGCAAGAACCCTTGTGGCAATGAATGCTGGGGAAAAGAAAGTGAATGTTGACATGAGTAGGGACTTGGCCGATGCTGTGGATATTGCTTCTCGGTGACCTGCTGCCCAGCTTCACTCGATGAGCCGAGTTTCCCAGAACTAAAAAGTTGTGCTGATGCTGTGTTTCCGACTTGCTCATGATCTGTTTCTGGTTGCCTCTGTATTTCTTGATTGCCAAAAGCGCTCATCTTAATAACAGCTGAATGTTCTTGCCTCCATCTAGTTGGTACTTTAGCAGTTTCTCCAGACCTTGAGGTAGCTTTTTGCCCTATAGCTGTGTCCCCAGAGTCCATTTTGTTACACAAGGTCTTAAGTGCTAGTTCACCTGAAAGCTGTGCAGACACATGGAGTGTGTCCAATGCTGTGCTTTTTAAAGTTTTGTTGCTCCCATTTTTCCAGAGCCTTTGCAAGTTCACAGACTTCTCTTTCTCTTTTGAACTTTCCACACAGTAGTCTATAGGCATTAGATTTGAGTGTGTATGCTAATATAATTATCAGACAATTCTGTTTATGGCAGGAACTTTCCCAAAAAGTTTATCATGCATTTGCAAGGAGTTGGTATGGCATTTGAACATTTTCCATTGTAAGTGTTGAGATGCAGAATGAGGCAAAGAGATATTTGTTGATCTACTATAGCAAAGTTCTTTTCATCCCTTCCACAAAAATGCAGCTACCTGAAGAGAAGAAAATAAAAACATGCAGATTAATACAAGTGGGTAATCACCACATGAGCAATTTAATTTGCTTCACAAGTCTCAAAAGGAAGAGTGATGAATACGAAAATGTAATAATATTGTAGTAATTTGCATTTGTATTGTACCTTTCTTCCAAGCTTATTAAGGGACTTTACTAACATAAATTAAGCTTTACAAAACCCATGGACAGAAGCGGGAACAGAGAATGTGTGGACAGAGAATGAACAGGTTAAGAAGATAACTGAAGGTCACATACCAAGTCAGTGAAAGAACTAGGACTAGAAACCAGGGCCTAATTTTTTTAAAACGATTAATAACTTTACATGCCTCATTTTGGGGTGTCCAATTATGAAACTTTTTGAAATTGGCTTGATTTTCAGAAAGTTCTGAACACCTAATTTTTTCCAATCAGGCCCCTTTAAGATGGCTCAAGATGGGCACTCAAAAATTGAGACCCCCAGAATTACTATGCAGTTTTGAAAATGAGTCCTTTATGAGACTCTCTACGTAAAAGGATAAATGGACACAAATCAGACATCAGGAATGGTAACATACAAAAGTCAGTAGGAAAACACTCAATAACAGATTTAAAAGTAGCCATACTTCAACAAAAAAACTTCAAAAACAGACTTTGAAGAGAAACTGCTGAGCTACAATTCATTTGCAAACTTAACACCATCAATTTGGGCTTGAATAAGGACTGGGAGTCGCTGGTTCACTACAAAAGCAATTTTCCCTCTCTCGGTATTGACACCTTCTCATCAATTACTGGGAGTAGACTACATCCACCCTGACTAAATTGGCCTTCAACATTGGTTCTCCATTTGTAAGGTAACTCCCTTCTCTTCATGTGCCAATATATATTTATGCCTGTATCTGTAATTTTCACTCCATGCATCTGAAGAAGTGGGTTTTTAATCCATGAAAGCTTATGCCCCCAAAAATCAGTTAGTCTTTAAGGTGCCACTGGACTTCTCCTTGTCTTTATGAGATGAGTCCTAACTCTCAGTAACCTGCTCTTATCATTAGATCACATAATTGCCTTGCACAAGAAAATGTAGATTACAACCTTTTACATTATTTGTAAACAATCGGCAGTAAATAATTAAATACGTTACATAATTTTTTTGTAAAAAAAAAAAAGGCATTTAAAATATAAGCTAAAACACTAGCGTACCTTTTAGTCAGAGTATATTGCTAGAGAAGAATTACTGATGACAACTGTAGTTTAAAAACTACATTTATGACACTTAAGCATGTCATATTTAAAAGTAATTTAGAACTGCATAGTATCTAACCAGGTTTCAGCACTTGATACGCTTAAGTACAATTGGTTTCCACAGTTCTGTTTGTAAATAAGTAAAGCTCAGGGGCCTGATTTATGCATCCAAGCAGAGTGCTTGAATCGCAAGAAAAATGCACGATCTCTGCTGTCATATTATCAGAACATAGTATATTTCCAGGATGAAACAGGGCTAAGGAAAAAGGGAGTCAGGATTCCACACCAGATGGAAGATGAAGGGAAGAAGCTGATGGAATGTATTATATTTCTATGGCTGAAGGACTGCACTTGAATTGAAAAAAAATTGGCAAAGAGCAGGAAAGTGGGGACAGGATAGGAAGAGATGTAATTTTGTTTTCCATAATAAAAATGTTACCTGCATCTTCTAGACATCTAATACGCATGACTGTCTTAAATATTCCTGTGAAAGAAACAAATGCAGTTAGGAGAAAGTCTTGAAATATATAACTGGCACTGGACAGAGAAATATGGTAACTCCTATCATGTAAAGCAGTGCCTGACAAATCCACTTGGCCATCCCCTAGTCATGAGCGAGAAGCTTCCCCTGGAGAGTTGGAGGCCTGAGCCTGATAACTGTGTCCAGACTGTGGCTGGAACCATGATAGCAACAACTGCATTGGAATAAAGAACGTTGTTAGCACAGTTTTAAGAGATTTTCCGATGTAGATAGGGAGACCCATGTTAAAAATCCAAGTTATTCTGAGATCCATATTATTCTCAGAATAATTTAAAAAATTCTTTCACCCATGCTCTAAAACAGTAGCATATAGTCTAATGAGGAGGATTATCTGTAGCCTAGTTCGGCTAGCATGGTTCTCAGAAAAAAAATAAATCCCTTTTCATTTTTATCAGAGAAACAATTCTAGACACACATTAGCAACAACTTTTAAATATGACCACTGCTAGCACAGTTAACAATTTGTTTTTGATACTTTAAACTATGTGTTACTAACCTAAACGGAAAGGCCTGGTACTCTACTAACATATTTTGAAACCTACTTTTCATATTTTCATGTGCAACCCCTTCTCTTCAACTTCCATGATGAGCACTGATATGCCAAGTCAAATCGGCAAGACTTCTATGACAAACACCTTATTTATCTAACATGCAGAAACTACCAATATTTCAAGCTAAAGAACAGATAATAATGACACATGTTTTCTTTAATACCTTTGGCAGAACTTTGCTCCCACTGGAATTATTGAGATGAGCCCACCTACAATGATCAGAAACTGTACTTCAAGCTAAGTAGAGCGCATCATTTGCCTTGAATTGTAAGGTCCTCTCTGGAAGTGGGCCAAGCCCAGGTTTTCCTATCATAATGTGAAAATATAGCCAAGCCATCAAACCACATTAGTGAACTATCGTCTCATTTCATTTTACATAATTGAAAATGTCGATCATGAAAAGATTACTGAGAAACTGGGAACTGTATTTTTGTCAAATCTAGAATTTAGCACTTTTAAGGGAGCATTATTCCCTCTCACTCCTTTGTCAAGGATGCCCCGTTCTGCTATATACCAGGCACAAATATTCATTTGACTATGGAGCACCTGAAATGTCATAACTAGAGCAAGTTATTAAGTGGCTGTACTGGAAAGCATTAAAATAAAATTTGGTAAATCACAGTTCTCAGTGCTTCCCAGCTTGTAGTTCATATTACAATCCTTGTAAATGAACAAATTGGAAGTTTATGTATTTCCTGAGTTCCTGACACAGAAAAACTCTTACTGACTCCGGAGTCAGAGTTAGACCCTGCTCAGTATTAAGGCTTATTTGTGTGTGCTGCTCTGCCAGCATAAAGCTGCACTAAAACCACTGTAACTGGCCCCTGGAGAATTTCTACTCCGTAGGGCGATACTTAGCATAGAGCTGCTGTACTGGCTGCTATAGGACCCTTGTATTTATGCAGGGGGCACTGGCAGGGTCCTCAGGTTGCTCTAGTTTCTGCCAACCAGCCTCAGAAGTAACGGAGCACAAAGGCCATCTTTGAGCTGAGTATGGTCTGCAACTGAGGATCTGATCGTAAGTGAAGATCTACCTCAGGATTTGACTCCTGGCAGCGAATAGTAATAGAATACTTTTGGCATAACCTCCCTTCCCCCAATTCCCTCTGCTCTACCAATGATACCCACATCAACAGCCATTTGTTGACTGAATATTGTTACCATATGATGGCTTTAGATGGCCCATGATGAGTTTGGCAGTTATATTCCAGATCCCAGTAGACAAAAGTCCTATGGCAACATGCCACAATACAGCTGAACCTGAAGTCCTTACTAATTAAGACAAAATCAGAGCTAAATTAGGTCTGAAAAAGTGGGCTTAACAATTGGCACTAATCAGCAGCCTATGAATTCAAGAACTGCCTGGGCAAGGAGACTGTTCTTCTCACATCTATACCTTAGAGCTGAGGTGCATTAGGGGTCCAGTTTGTGGAAGTTGTAAAATTGTCTGTACCTGGATAAACAGATGGATTCTGTCTCTGGGGTTGTCAGTATGGCACCTTTCATGAGCTCTACATTCACACACAGAAAACCAAAACAAAACAAAGAAGACTATCGTTTACAAATTTCTTATGCACCGTGGATGATAATCTAATCACAAGGGGAATTCTGTTTCTCCAGTCTTCAACCTATATTTATTAAGAACACAATGAAGAAGATGCCCAGATATCTGAGCTTTGTGATAACATTTACCCCTTCTTGATCACAGATTTTTTACTTTATATTTCCAACATTCTTGGGTTAGGAGACTCTTCTGATTATGGTTTTGTCGCTGGCATCCTACCTGACAATTTGAATGTTTCTGGCTATGCATGCAAATACTTGTGCTCGTCACTTGCACTTGGCAAAGTTTTGTATTATTTCAGAATAGAAGAATGTTTGTGCCTTTGCTGCAGTTCTGAAGGAACACCACAGAATCCTTTTGCACATACAATTTAAAGAAAGTAGCTCAGTTTAACTGAAGTAACCATATTCTCTTTAATCTACCTGCTCTTGTATTTGAGTATTTTTGACTACTGTCGTTATCTTTTCACCCTAGAAAACACTATCCCAATTTATTCATTTGTTTAATTCCATCACAGTCAATTTGATTTCTGTATTTTATCTTATTTTACTGAATTCAGTTGCTGTTCTCCAAAGCTAGCCATTGCATTAGAGGCATTCCACAGCACTGTTGCTTTGAAATGCAATGAAATATTAAGAACACTGAAAACATCTGTAAGTTAAAATGAGCTGGGCTAATCTTCACAATGTTTAATAAAATCTCATTTCATAATATTTTTGCATTTTCATGCATGTACAAAATAAACATTGCTTTACTGAGGATGCTAACAAAATATATATTTGATTGTACACTTGTCATTAAACAAACATACCTGAATTACAAGGGGAGAATCTTAGAGCCCAGTCTTTCAATCTGATCAATGTGGGCACACACCTCTGGGGATTCCCAATGAAGTCATGAGTTTAGGGGACTGCACTAGCAGATCCAATTACAAGATCAGGGTCATAGAGATTGAAGTACCAACTCTGAAATACTTAGGGTACGTCTTCACTACCCGCCATATTGGCGGGTAGCAATCGATTTATCCGGGATTGATATATCGCGTCTCGTTAAGACACGATATTTCAATCCCCGAACGTGCTCACCGTCGACTCCGGAACTCCACCAGAGCGAGCGGCAGTAGCGCAGTCGACGGGGGAGCCGCGGCCGTCGATCCTGCGCCGTGTGGACCTCAGGTAATTCGATCCAAGATACTTCAACTTCAGCTACGCTATTCGCGTAGCTGAAGTTGCGTAACTTGGATCGATCCCCTCCCCCAGTGTAGACCAGCCCTTAGACTCTCTGGAATCCCAGGACTGCATGCTGGTTCCAGGATTTTATTCACAATTATTTGTGTATGCAATTTTGTGTGCACAGTAATTTGTGGGTTCTAAGGCCAGATTTTGTATTTGTAAAAGCAGCATTGGCATATCATCTAACTTTCTAACAGGCACATTTCATATATTTAGATGCTGTTATTAAAATTTGCTTCAAATTTTGCATAACATTTTGGAATTTTCAGGCTGAAAGTTGAATAGCTGTACACGTCTGTTAATATTTATAAAACTGATTATTTTGTTTCTACTTAGGTTTTGCCCAGCTCATTTTAGCCTTGTTGTGCTCAAGGAATTATATCACAAATGACTAAACAGAGGATGCTGAATGGCTCAGATGATTAGGGAACAGTCCAAATCCCATTAAAGTAGATGAAGAGGCCCCTATTTACTTCAATGTGTGTTGGATCAGGCCCTAAGAAATTAGAGCTTTTTACCTTTAAGCCACTGAAGTCAGTGCTGATTAAAAGAAAGACTACCTGAGAACAGATATGTATATATACAATAAGTTGGTCTCTGTTTAGTCCTCAGTAGACAGGTGTCAATTTCAGAAAATCCATCTCAACTTGCAGCACTCTGCACCCTTGTTGGAAGTTTCAGTATAAAGTTATAAAGGCCAAGGGATAAATGGGCATAGAGAAGGAATTACTCTCTGTTTTGGATGTGATCCTTCCAAATTAGGGATCAGGCACATTGCCATGGCAGTGAGGAGAGGTTTATATCCATTCTGTGGGCCTGATCCAAAGCCCATTTAAGTCCACAGAAGTCTTTCCATTGACTTCAAGGGGCTGTGGACACAAGCATGAGGATTTATTTGAAAACTTCTAGAAAAAGAGCCAAATTACTTCAATGGCATCTTAAGTTAAGGGCCAAATTCTTCCCTAAATCACACTACTGTGAATCTGAAGCCATTAACATTAAAGCCACAGAGGTAACTCCAGATTTACACTGTAAGCAGAATTTGGTCCTTATTTAGCTTTAAATTGTAACAAATAACAGTTTGAACTTAACTGCTGTGACCTGGGAATAAATGAATCCGTCACCTCCAGAATGTTCACAAAGGAAAAGTGAACAGCACATTGTGCTAAATCTTGAGTTGCTTGGTTGCAGGGAGATGTAGATTTTTGGTGGTTATTGGATCCTGGCTTGCGTTATAGATGCTCACAGCCCAGCTGCAGCCAAACACACAATTCTTGCTAAATTAAATATCACAAATATAATTTTAAAAGTACAGCTGCCTCCCTTTAAACTTAAGTTGAGGGTATTTTAAGAAGTCATACTACAGCAGACCTGATTTACCATTGACCTTTTCACTATAATGACAAGGATTGCTCACTCAAAGTACATCACTATTTCCTGCCCGAGCATCACACATAATGTACACATTACTACCGGATGGAAAATATGTATAAAAAAAGCGTACACGTTGCCAGAGTCCAACTGAACACAGACTTATTTCCACAGGATGATTGCTCAAAAAAAATAAGAAAGGAAAAAAAAAAAGCTACATAGGAGCCAAATTCATCTAAAATACTTCCTTTATTGGTAAAAGTTCCCAAATTAACCACAGTTCTTCTCCTTGAATTGATCAAATAACTGCTATCAGAGAGATGGCAAAACAGCCTGCAGTACACACAACCTTGTCAGTCAATTAACAGCTCATAGATCTTTCTGATCACATTGCTTTTAAAAGAGGGGGTAAATATTTTGCATCTGATTGCCTAATCTAGCCATGCAGATCACTCTGGAACAGTTTCCCTGAGGTATTTGAGCCTATCAGATAATACTGCACTTAACTGTCCTGGTTGACCATGTTCCAAAAAGGACATATTAAATCTAGCTGTACACATAGCAGAAAAACTGGGATTATGCAGATATGTAGCTAAATGAGGGAACTGTGTAAATAGTTAATCTTCTCACATGGCTACTTATTTCCCTTGAGAATAAGTTAAAGCATGAAAATTGATGGGTAAAACATCAATAATTGCCCATGTGCACTTTAAAAAGTTCTGTTGGAACAACTGCAGATTTGATAGACATGAGTCATTGGTGGGATTTTTATAACAACACAAATCCTAATAAATTGGATAACTCAAACTTGTGGAAAAATGGGACTCATGTAGCATATTCCACTATATGTACTCGGAAGAGTTGGAAAAAGTACATGAGATTAGGGAAAGAATTAAAAAAAAAAAACCCTAAATGCAGAGAAATATGTTAATCTGAGAAAAATTTCGCACTTTTCAAGTGACAGATGAAATAAATGCATGAATTTAGTGGCAATTCTGAAGGTCAAAAGAAAGGAGAACCAAAATGTTAGTGTATAAACAATATATACTCGTTCTCCAAATTACCCACACTTGATATACATTAAAGAGGACAACCAATATCTTAAAGAGTTTAGACTGATAATGTTAGCAGAATGGATTTATGAATGTTACAGATTTTTTCATATGTCTAAATTTCTCATATAAATACTGGAAGAGTTGTTAATTTTCACACAAAAAACATTGCAAATTTGGCCAGGGTGAAGTTTCAATATTTCTACTGGGGAAAGCAATTTTTGTATCCTGGTAAAGTTTCTCTCCTGTAAAACAGTGAGTATTCCCAAATTTTACCCAAAAGATTTTTTACAATTTATTTGTGGAAATATAGCATAATTTTTAGAGCAAAAATATATAGAAAAATATATGAAGTGAAATCACATTTTAATCTTTTTTAAACAGAGATAATTGCTGCATTTTAATGAAAGTGAGATTTTTTTTAAACTAAAAATTATCCATTAGCAAAGATAATTGTATAATTTAAAAACATCTATGCCTCCTCTCCTCTCATATATCAAAATAAGCAATTCACATTTCACACTAAAGTACTGATGCCTGATCCTACAAACACTTACTCATCTAACTAGACCTACTGACTTCAACAGAACTCATCACATGAGTATGAACTACACCTGTGAATAAATGTTTGCAGAATCTGGTCCTTCATTCACTTTTTCACATATACCAATCATTGTGTACAATCTTATTTTAAATCTTAGGGTTGTTTACTAAATCCTGAGCTCACTGTCTATAAAAACAAGATTATTTGCACACTTGTGACCAATCCTGTTCCCATTGAGTTTTTCTGTTGTTTCCATGGTCACCTGCAGGGGCCAGGAAGGGAATTTACTCCCCCTACTTTTCCTCCAAAATGTATACTGGGGTTTTTTTGGTCTCCTTCCTCTGAAGTGATGGCCACAGCTGGAGATGGGACAGTGGACAGGACCAAGGCTCTGAGGTGACACGAAGCATTCTCTCTCTCATGTACGAAGAGCTTCAAAAGGATCTTACAAAACTGGGTGACTAGGCAACAAAATGGCAGATGAAATTCAGTGTTGATAAATGCGAAGTAATGCACATTGGAAAACATAATCCCAGCTATACATATAAAATGATGGGGTCTAAATTAGCTGTTACCACTACAGAAAGAGATCTTGGAATCATTGTGGATAGTTCTCTGAAAACATCCACTCAATGTGCAGCAGCAGTCAGAAAAGCAAACAGAATGTTGGGAACCATTAAGAAAGGGATAGATAATAAGACAGAAAATATCATATAGCCTCTATATAAATCCATGGTACGCTCACATCTTGAATACTGCGTGCAGATGTGGTCGCCTCATCTCAAAAAAGATATATTGGAATTGGAAAAGGTTCAGCAAAGGACAGCAAAAAATGATTAGGGGTATGGAACTGCTGCCATATGAGGAGAGATTAATAAGACTTAGACTTTTCAATTTAGAAAAGAGACGACTAAGGGGGGATCTGATTGAGGTCTATAAAATCATGACTGGTGTGGAGAAAGTAAATAAGGAAGTGTTATTTACTCCTTTTCATAACAGAAGAACTAGTGGTCACCAAATGAAATTAATAAGCAGCAGGTTTAAGTCAATCAAAAGGAAGTATTTTTTCACACAACACACAGTCAACCTGTGGCAACACCTTTACATTGTGCCCCCCACTCTCAGCAGGCATCAGTCATCTCTGGCAGAAACCCCCAACCCCACCACTCCAGAGCAGGGCAGAAGCCCCGAGCTCCCCTTCCCTCCCCCCACCCTCAAGTCTGGTAGGCAGAGAATGGGGTGGTGGTCTCCAGGAGCCGCACTTTAACTGTAAAAGAGCCACATGCGGTGCAGTTTGGCCACCCATGGTATATATCATCGTAGCAACCTTTTAGGCTATCCTGATGCATGAATTGCTGCAAGCCAGCATGTATAATAGTCAGTTGTGATTGGTCTACTGCAACTGGTAATCCTCATTTGAGATAAACATTCTACACATTATGTAAAAATATATAGGCCTTTCAAAGTATGAAACCAGGTAAATTCAGTATTTTACTGTTTGAAGTTACGCGGATTTCTAAACTACACCCGACAAAAACAGAACATTAACCAGCACTATTAATTAACGTGAGTGCCACTTTTTAGAGGAAACACAGAATTCAGTTGCATAGGAAAATGGGCAGCTCTCTGTTATAACCTAGCCCAATCCCTCCCACCCTCCTGGACAGTCAGCAGTCTATTGGAAATGTACCCAAACGCCTGGTCCCACATGCGTCTAAGCTCCAGGCTTCTAGGTATACAGTAGGCACTGTTTATAGCTCTGTGTCTCTAGGGAACACTCTAGGGCAACACCCATTGTACTCAGTCAAGCTAAGGTGATTTATACCAGCTTAGGATCTTCCCCTTACTTATATAATGTTTTTGATCCACAGACCTCACAGTGCTTTTCAAATGAAAGTAAATATCATCCTTCCCACTTTAGAACAGGGAAATTGAGGCACAGACCCATGAAGTGACACAGCAGGTCAGTGGCAGAACTAGGAATAGCACATATATAGTGCTTTGTATCCTCAGAACTCTGTACAAATACTAATTAGTTAATATTCTTTGGGAGAGAGTCGCTGTGTTGCCAACAAAAAGCACATACTCTATTTTAATTAGACTCTGCTGCTGTGTTTTAGCACTCAGAACACCTAAAAGAACTAATTAGCTTGCTTATTTAGATACACCCTCCACCCCCACCCCATTTGCAACATTTTAGGACACCCTGTTCACTTGGAGATGGTGAATCACTGCAAGCCAGCATGCCCAATTGGTTCCTCAAAAGACACAAAAGGTGTAAAAATAGCTCTTGCAGATGAAGGAAGAACAGCGTCAGCAGCCAGATGAGCGTGGGTGATCAGATAAGGGTCTGTTGTTGCAAAGGGCAAATTATTAAGAGAATGCTTGTCTTTTTTTATTAAGCTTTGTTCTTCCTGCTTGAAATAAGCCATTTGCAATGCATAATAAATGACAACACCTGACAAGCTCTACTCCTCCTGTAATTGCAAGTTTCATACAGACTCAGGAAGCAGTTTGAATGTAACTGAATGTACACTGAAGGTGTGTCTAAATATAAATAAAATAAATAAATGAGCCAAATACAAAGCCTAAAAATAGCCAGGACTACCCACCGCGTATGAACTTGTGTGTCTATTTGGCAAGTCTAATACCAACTTTATTTGTTTTAAAAACAATCCTACCTTTATGCAAAACAGCTTCCTCTTTCTAAATTTAACTTGAGAACATGAGCTATACTAAAGGGAAAAAAGATACAGTTCTTAAAGTTGCTGCTTTTCACTCAGAGCACTTAAAGGCTGGCCGAAGAACTAATATGTGACAAAACAGCATAGAAAACATACAGGGGATTTATACTCTAACATCTCACAGGAAATAGCCAACAGCTCTTTAACAAAAGTTCCCAATGGATAGTCAATTAGAGTATGAAATAGATTCAGAAAAGCACTTGAAACAATACTTCCCTTTTGCTCACCAAGCAAAGGCACATTTAAACACTGTAGCATGGCCATTTTACAAATATATTTCATCACACTGTTTCAAGTGGAGGAGGGGGGGGATCAAAACCTAGACCTTACGCACCAAGCCCACTATCACTTGAACTAAAGAAGTCTTTACCTGCAAGAAAATAGAAGGCCAAATACTCACTAGGATTAGTTACTAGAGGAGGACATAATCACATGCAGTAGACCAGTGAATGACCAATCCTGAAAACACAATGGTCTCAAGTCTCATTTACATTAGAACCTCAGAGTTACAAACACTATAGTTACTAATTGATCTGTCAATCATACACCTCATTTGGAATCAGAAGTACGCAATCAGGCAGTCGTAGAGACCAAAAAAAAAAAAAACCGAAAAAAGAGCAAATACAATACAGTACTGTGCTAAACGTAAACTAATAAAAAATAAAGGGAAAGTTTAAAAACATTGACAAAGTAAGAAAACTATTTCTGTTCTTGTTTCATTTAAATTAAGATGGTTAAGAGCCGCATTTTCTTCTGCATAGAAAAGTTTCAAAGCTGTAGTAAGGCAATGTTCAGTTGTAAACTTTTGAAAGAACAACCAAAACGGTTTGTTCAGAGTTACAAACATTTCAGAGTTACGAACAGCCTCCATTCCCAAGGTGTTTGTAACTCTTAGGTTCTACTGTACACTAAGGCTGCATTACACCACTCTAGAATATAATTCACTCCCACTTTAAGATCTCTTTACACTGCAGAAGTGGAGTAAAGTGACCTTAGTATCTGAGCCGGCACTAGGCATAAGCAAACTAAGCAATTGCTTAGGGGGCCTGAGCAGCTCAAGGGGGCTCCATTCGCTTTTTATTAATAATTAATTATGATTGTGATGGGGGCAAAATAGTCCTGTTTAGGGCCCTCAATGGTCTAGCACTGCCTCTGCATAGTGTAAATGACAATCCGACCCAATGGAACTACTCAGCGTAGTAAGCACTGTGCTCAGGTATGTTTATAAGACTGGGGATTTTCAAAGCTCTATAAAAATATTAACAAACAAATGAATCTTCAGAGAGTTAAGTACTATTCCCATTTTATGCTTGGGGATATTGAGGCACAGAATGGCAAGAGTTGGGATTAGCACTCAAGAGCTTGCAGAGATTCATAGATTCCAAGGCCAGATGGCACCATTGTGATCATCTTGTCAGACTGCCTCTATAACACAGGCCAAAGAATTTCCCCAAAATAATTCTCTTAGCAGATCTTTTAGAACAACAGTCAACCTTGATTTAAAAATGGTGAGCTATGGAGAGTCCATCACAACCCTTAGTAAATTGTTCCACTGATTAATTACTCTCACCATTAAAAAGGTACACCTTATTTCCAGTCTGAATGTGTCTAGCTCCAACTTCCAGCCATTGGATCATGTTGGGGGGGGGAGGGATAGCTCAGTGGTTTGAGCATTGGCCTGCTAAACCCAGGGTTGTGAGTTCAATCCTTGAGGGGGCCACTTGGGGATCTGGGGCAAAATCAGTACTTGGTCCTGCTAGTGAAGGCAGGGGGCTGGACTCGATGACCTTTCAAGGTCCCTTCCAGTTCTAGGAGATGGGATATCTCCATTAAACTTATACCTTTCTTTGCTAGACTGAAGAACCCACTTTCATATATTTGTTCCCCATATAAGTACTTATAGACTGTAATCAAGTGACCCCTTAACTGTCTCTTTGTTAAGCTAAATTGCAGTATTCTCAACCGACTGTACATAGCTGTAGCCAAGTAACCGCCCTATGCCCGGAAATCTGAGGGTTGGTATGAGTCATGGATGATTTCTACACTGGATGTAGATCGGCTGACTTTGCTCAGTGCGTACAGGGTTACAGATCAGTCACACTGAGATTTCCAGCCCCACTGTCTTCCACCCATAATAGGTGGGTGGCACGAACTTTGAAAATTTTATATATTACATCTTATAAAATTGTCAATGGCTTTACAGCCCAGATCGTCAAGGCATCATCCCTTGGCTATACCTTGACACTTTTGGACGCTCATGCCTTGTTAATGTAAAGATAAGTCAGTCAAGATTAGAGGTCCCTTAAGAATCTCTGTAATTGTTTGAAGTGTACTAGGGCAAAAGTATTGCTGGAAGTACCTTTTTCAAATGAGCTGTGCAAGAAAGTGTTCTTTTCTACAATTATGACTCTACTTAATCTTGTGACTCCTTTTGCTTATGTCTGCATGGGGGTTTTGTTTCATTATTATTCATTCCTCTTCTGTGGATACAAATACCTCACATCAATCATTTCTGACCTGAAGTTAAACAAAAATGTACAGCTGATCACAAATACAGAATTCACAGTAAATGGGGGGGGGGGGGGGGGAGAGGGAAGTGTGCAATATAAATCATTATTGATGCAAATAAATGATTATTCTGGCGTTATATTTTTATTTTGTCAATATTTTAAAATAAAACAAACTTAACTGAAAGTAATATGTTCATTTGGTTAACATTAACTCTAATGGGAAATTTAGGAGTATATTCTCTTCTTGATGCATGTGATTAACTCCTTCTGGTAACGCCATTGTTTGTGCCTAATCATAGCTTTGCCTTCCTATCCTCTCCCTTAGCAGTAAATGGTAATAGATAGTGATGGTTTTTTTTTTACCAGAACAGATAAACATCGTGATGCAAGAAAAATTAGATGATGCTGTTATTCTACAGCCAATGAAATTCTGATCTGAAATTAACAGCAATATTATTATGTAGGAGGGAATATGAATGTAAAATAATTATTAGTAATCTTTAAATACTTGGGGCCATGCTCTGGCTGTAGATATATATGAAGTTAATAGGAGCCACATACCCAATGCCACAATTTGGCACTTAAATTATAATGTTGAAGGCACAGTGACCAGATTTTGAATTTATTGCCTCAGCCAAGCAGTCAGAGCTAAAATTATATCAGACAATGGAAATAGGTTGCCAGTCCTTTTAACTCTTTATCTTTTTAAAGTCTTATGGAAACAGAAAATTTTACAGAAGATAAAATCGAATGAAAACATAATGTGACTGAATATTGACAACATTTAAATCTAACTGTACTGTGTGTGTGCAGGAATCTAGGATTTTAAAAACACACAAAACATTTTCTCAGGTAGTACAGTTGAGTATGGGACAAATCCTACCCCATACTCACTCTGTGGCACAGAACCAGTGGGCTGCAAACTCCAGGCAGCAGTTCACAGCCCATTCCGACTCCACAGCTGTGAACTGCATGTGGAATCCTTGTGGGGGGGTATTCCCTGTGCCAAGCAACAGTTTCCATGACTCCCCTCCTAGCTCTGCGGAGATTAAATTGGGGAGGTTGTGCTCATGTGCAAAGCCTTCCCGACTACACAGCATTAAGGTGGGTCTCCATGGCTGACAGTGAGTCCTATTGGTCCCTAAAGGGGAGATGTAAACCCCCCAAACAGCTGATAGCCCTGAAAATGAGGTATCAGCTGGGCTTGAAATCTTCCTCTCTTGGAGTGGGAGGAGGAGCTAGGAAGAAAGGTACAGACTTCCCCCACAATCTACAAGGCTTACAGCCCTAGGGTTGCTAGAGTATTCAGCAGGTCCTCTGCAGAAGGGAGGGTAAGTGCATCTAAGACGTGCAGGGGACCAACTGAAAGGCTCCTGCTCCCTTAGCAGGACTTGGCCCAGAGGAAGATGATGAAGATAAATAAGACAAAAACATTTTAGGGTTTTTTTTCCCTTTAGACAAGGGCTTTTCTCTCACAGATTATAAATCCAGAAAGGACCACTGTGATCATCTAGTCTGACCTCCTGTATAACAGAACTTCCCCCCAAATCATTCCTATATAAATTAGAGCATATCTTTTAGGAAAACATCCAATCTTGATTTAAAAATTGCCAATGACAGAGAATCTACCACAACCCCCGGTAAGGTTTTCCAATGGTTAATCACCCTCCTGGTTAAAAAGATGCCTTATTTCCAGTCTGAATTTACCTAGCTTCAACTTCCAGCCATTGGATATTGTTAAACCCTTTCTCTGTTATGCAAAATAGACTGAATTCCTTAAGTCTATCACTGTGGGAATGTCTACACTGCAATTAAACACCCACGTAGGCCTGTGTCAGTGGACTTGGGCTATGGGTTGTTTAATTGCAATGTAAACCCTCCCCCCTCATAGGGTCTCAGAGTCCAGGCTCCAACCCAAGCCTGAACGTCTACACCACAATTGAATGGCCCCATTGCCCAAGCCAAGTGCTCCGACACGGGCCAGCCGCGGGTGTTTAATTGCAGTGTAGACATACACTCTAAGGCATGTTTTCCAATCCTTCAACCATTTTTGTGGTTCTTCTCTGAACCCTCTCCAATTTGTTAACATCCTTCTTGAATTGTGGGCACCAGAACTGAACACAGGATTCCAGCAGTGGTTGCACCAGTGCCAAAGACAGAGGTAAAAAATTTATCTATTCCTATTCAATATTCCTCTGTTTATAAATCCCAGGATCGCATCGGCCACAGTGTCACACTGGGAGCTCATATTCAGATGATTACCCACTATGAAACCCACGTCTTTTCCAGAGTCACTACTTCCCAGGACAGAGGCCCCCGTCCTGTAAGTATGGACTACCTTCTTTGTTCCCAGATGTATACATTTACATTTAGTTATCTTGCACCCAGTTCACCGATTCAGGTCGCTCTGAATCATTGATCTGTTCTCTTCATTATTTCCCAGTCCCTCTTCTGAGTGTCATCTGCAAGCTTTATCAATGATGAATTTATGTTTTCTTCCAGGTCAATGATAAAAATGTTAAATAGTGTATGGACAAGAGTACATAACTTCTATTTCTGTTTCGGTGAAAGCCAGGTCTCTATTTAATGGGTGTTGGAAAGAAACGTTCTCTGGGGACAGGTTATTTCCTAATTGCCCACTGCAGGGTCTCTCACACCTTTCTCTGAAGCATCTGGTACTGGCCACAGTAAGAGTCAGAATACTGGACTAGATGGAACATGGGTCTGATGTAGTCTGGAAATTCTTATGTTCCTATACAATAAAAGGCCAAATTCAGAGGCCACATTACACATAAATGGTTATGTATGTTAGGTGTGGGTAACTGGGGGTAAGTGGTGTAACTTGCACCATTAGGAGACAGAAGATTGAGGTTGAAACAGAAACCAACAAGAGGCAGTAAGAAGTTATAATATTACATGGTGAGGGGCTGCTCTATCTTAAACCTTCTTACAACCTCCTGTTGGCTGCTTTTCTTGCGACAATCTCACCTTCCTATCCTTGAATGGTGTCATTTTCACCAATTTATACTTCCCTCCCACTACTGATGTATAATGTACACTACCATTTATGTCATCTCTGAATCTAGTCCAGAATCTCCAAAGCAAATGGAGTAGGCGCAGTCTACACATCATCTCCACAAAGGTAAGGGTTAACGTTTTATTGACAGTTACTGTAGGCAGGCAGCTTGGCTCCTAATGCAATTTTTTTTTCCACAAAGAAGACCTGTTTGGCTGTGAGAACTACATCGCCATAGGCACGGCTTGTCCTATACACTGACATACATCCTCGTTGTTGGTGAAAGGGCAGGACCAGTTAAGTGTCTTGTATAATTAACATTTTGCTTTTTCATCCGTTGATCACATATCCTACCCTCAGCCCCCCTCTTATTTAATTTATTAATATGTATACTGATCTTGCTGTTACACTGAGAAAGATCAGACCCCCCAAAAGGAGGCCAACAAGGTGGTCTGGCTATTATTATTTTTATTACAAGGGGAGAGGGGATGTGATGGGAGAGAAGCTATAGTGAAACAGATCAGTTTAACAGGGATCCTCAGGTTAAAAGATGAGAAATATGAGATAGCTGCCTGACTGAAATAATAACTATAAGATATTAACTAAACTCAGATTTCATCGTTAACAGTACTCAGGTTTCCACTGCTGATCTTACTCTATGCTTCAAGATGCATTTAATATTAGCCTCCTCTTTTCACTCTGAATTGTACTAGCACCAGTAGGGAAGGCCACTGTAACGCTGTCTTATGGTAAACAAAAATGAACTGCAAACACTGCAGTCAAAACACACGCAAAACAAAAATGCTTACATGTGCCCAGAGCACTCTAATCGCTCAGATTTTTTCTTTCCTACAAGAAAGGTGAAGCTAAAATATTTCAGGACACTTACTAGATTGTAACTTTTTGTTCTATGTTTGTACACCGCCTAGCACAATGGGGGTCCTGGCCTATGTTTGGGGCTCTTAGCTGCTACAATATTATAAATAATAATAATACTGCCAACACATAAATTCCACAGCTGAAACTGCACTAGGAGATTGCTTCTACTCCCTTACTAGACTGAAGCTAGACTTGCAAAATTACAGTTCTTCTGATGCGTCTTCTTAATACATGAGAAAGGTCACCTACACCTCTGCTAGACTGAATTAAGCAGGTGCCTCAGTCATGACCCAACTACTACTCAGCAACAGACCCTTGTTCGATTCTTTTCCCCTACTGCAGCTCATCATCTGAACACTTCTCTTGCTCTCTAAATTTAAGAAGAAAATTTTACTTCTGATTTATTTCTGGTATCTTTGATAACCCCAAGCACCACTCCCCCATGCCATTCCTACACCATGGATCCTAAATAATTGCTCTACTAGCACCTCCAAAGTGCTCCCTGTTCATTAGAACAAGCTAGACGAATTGCTGTTCATATCTTCACAAGCTGGTACTATTTTATAGCATGAGAGTATTACAGATGTTTGACCCAAAATTCAGCCTCTTATTTCTGATCTGCAAAACTTCAAAGCTAAGAAGATATCAGTCTGTTTTTCCCCTCATAAATTTTCTCAAAGCAGATCGATTCATATTTCAGGATAACAATTTATCTTTTTCCTTGATCTTGAGTGCATTGTAGCACTAATTTTAAGATGGGAACTGACTTATACTCTGAATATATACAACTGCTTAGTAAAGTAACAGGAGTGCACTGAGAACTGCTTTGCAAATAATTATTTAAAGTACAGTTCTTCACACTAAGACTACGTCTACACTGCACATGCCTTGCAGCAGCATGTAGGGTATGTATAGCCATATGCGGCAGTGCAAAGCAGTCTGTGTCCATACTGTGATGTGTCGCTACATGTCAGTGAAAAACTCTGGCAGTAAGGAGCCCCCGCATGCCCTCTTTTCCCTCTGCTGGAGTCTTTTAGGCCTTGTCTACATTTCAGAGTTTTATTGGCCCAAGTTAAGCACACAATCAAAAACTGGTAAAATTACATCAGTTGTGCTTGTTCACACTAAGCCCCTTCTGTAGGCAGAGTGCATCCACACTCGGTGCTGTGAGAGCAGTGCACTGTGGGTAGCTATCCCAATGTACTACTCGCCACCTTTTACAGCTAGGAGTTGTGGGAAGACAGAGTGGATCGCAGTGCATCATGGATGTGGGCTCAACCTCCCATGATGCAGTTCTTTCCATCCCAGCGTTCCATGGGCTTCCGACTGCATTTCACGGCGTTTTTCAATGACCCCTGCTTACTGTGCACCTGCCATCTCTGTCTGAAAGGATGGATCCCGCACTGCTCTCTACTGTAGTGGTCACTGTTATGAACACATCGTGGATGGGCATGCTATATATCATGAGCTTCCAGTCTGAACAGGAATCAGGGTTGCCTGACCTGCTGTGTGCCATGGAAAGAAACAACACCAGATTACTTTTGGCATTCATGAGGCAGCTGAACATGGTGGACTGTCACTTTGGGCTTGCGAAACAAACACAGAGTGGTGGGATCGCATCGTTATGCAGGTCTGAGATGATGAACAGTGGCTACAGAACTTTCGGATGCGCAAAGCCACCTTCCCTAAACTTTATGCGGAGCTCGCCCCAGCACTGCGGCACAGGGACACCAGAATGAGAGCTGCCTTTCAGTGGAGAAGCACATGGCGATCACAACTCCAGACTGCTACCGCTCAGTTGCAAATCAGTTTGGAGTGGGGAAGTCGACCATTGGGGCTGTGTTAACACAAGTGTGCAGGGCCATTAATCACATCCTGCTATGAAGGACTGTGACTCTTGGCAACGTGCAGGAAATAGTGGATGGCTCTGCGGCAATGGGATTCCATAACTGCGGCAGGGCGATAGCTGGCACGCATATCCCAATTTTGGCCCCGGGCCACCTTGTGATGGAGTACATCAATAGGAACGGGTACTTCTCTATGGTATTACAAGTACTTGCAGATCACCCTGGGTGTCTCACTGACATCAACACGGGGTGGTCCAGGAAAGTGTATGACACATGCATCTTCAGGAATACTGGCCTGTACAGAAAGCTCCAAGCAGGGACTTTCGTTCACAACTAGAAGATTCCAATGGGGGATATTGAAATGCTCATAGTGACCCTGGGAGACCCAGTGTACCCCTTACTCTAATGGCTCATGAAGCCATACACAGGAAATCTGGATAGCAGCAAGGAGCGCTTCAACAACAGGCTGAGCAGGTGCAGAATGACCCTGGAATGTGCCTTTGGCAAATTAAAAATGTGCTGATACTGCCTTTATGGCAGGTTGTATCTAAATGAGGAAAACATTCCCATGGTCATAGCATCCTGCTGCACGCTCCATAATATTTGTGAGGCTAAGGGTGAAAATTTTCCTCTGGGGTGGAGCGCAGAGGCAGATCACCTGGGTCCTGAATTTGAGCAGACAGATAACAGGGCTATTAGAGGGGATCAATGGAGGGCTATTCAAACCAGGGAGGCTTTGAGGCAACATTTTGATAATGAGCCCCAGTGATGTGTCTTTCTATACAGCAGTCTGCCATGCTTTGCTAACTTGCTGCCTTGCATGAAAATTGTGATGATTCATGACCAGGGTTTGTAGTCAAGCAAATGATCAAACCACCAGACAAATAAAGATTGGTTGTCTTTCAGAGAGTTTGTTTTTATTAAATACCAATTAACAGCATACACAAAAGGCTTGGTGGGAAGGGAGATAACAGTGCAGGGCAGTGTAGGCTTTCATATTTGTGTGTAAATCCAGCTATCATTTTGGAATCTTTCTGAGGAGGTGGAGTGAACAGGGTACTGAGAAATTCCGGGAAGTTGCAAGGAATGTGTGGGAGAAGTTTGGAAAGGGCATGGAGAGCAGTTCTGTATCGGCTGCGGGGGGTGGGGTGGCAGAGCACGTGTGTGTTCTGCCTGGAGCATGATTAGGAACTTCAACATCTTTGTTTGCTCCTCCATCACTTTTATCATCCACTCCTGGTCCTTTATAATGTGCTCCTCACTCTCCTTTATGTCCTGTTTTTCTATTTTAAATTTTTCCTTCAGGGTCTCTCTCCACTCCCTGCGTTCTCTTTTTTCGGCCTCTGAGAACTGTAGCACCTCTCAGAACATGTCCTCTTTGCTCTGCTTTGGTTGCTTCCTTATCTGGCAGAGGTGCTCCACCAGTGTGTAAGAGGTTCCTCTGAAGGGCACAAGAAACAATACACAGAAGCATGACTGCTAGTTCACGCACAGTAATGAATCACTCTAGTAAAATATACCTCTTTTAACATACCAATCACTTTCTCATTGTCCCTTGGCAAGCACACATCTTGGCGAATACCCTAAACATGGTGAGTTCGGTCTGGGTGGGAGGGTTGGGCATTCAAGCTGAGGCAAAGTGTCTAGGTGGTTTTTTAAGGGGATCAATGTAGGTGACTAGGGACAATATTGTAAATTCTGCCACTATTTTCCACAGGTGCGGGGTGATTGAAGCTGACATATCACTCCGGGATAAACAAGGATGCACAGATGCATCTCCTGCATGCGTATGGGTTCAGACCCAGTCCCTATGCTGCTCGTCTGTATGCCGCTTTTGTACCTGCATAAGTGATTGCCGAGTAGCACAGGAAAGTTTCCTACAATGGGGGAATGGAACAAAGCAGCTCTGCCAAGGAATCTTCAGCAGAGGATTGGGGAGTATCTGCAGGAAAGTTTCCTAGAGATGTCTCTGGAGGATTCCCGTGAAATCTCGGTGTGCATTAACACGCTGTTCTGCTGCATTGCTTAACTGCTCAGGGGAATGTGGGGCACACTCAAACACAGCTATTTCTATCCCTTCACTCACTTCTAGAATATACAAAGCAAAGGACAGCTCTATCAAATGTTCCCTCCAATTTTTTACATCCATGTGTGGAATGAAATTTGTTATGCGCACCAATATGGAGGCGATGTGTGGTGGGGGTGGGGCTTAGGGGTTCAGAGTGTAGGAGGGGGCTCAGATCTGGGGCAGAGAGTTGGGGTGCTGGGGGATGAGGGATCTGGATGGGGGTGTGGGCTCTGGGGTGTGGCTGGGGATGAGGGGTTTGGGGTGCGGAAGCGGGCTCAGGGCTGGGGCAGAGGATTGGGATATGAGGAGGTGAGGGCTCTGGGGGGAGCTGGGGATGAGGAGCTTGGAGTGCAGGCTGCCCCAGGGCTGCAGCGGGGAGAGAGAACTCCCCCCAGCCCTCTCTCGCCGCAGCAGCCCGGGGCTGGGGGAGAGTGCCTTTCCCCAGCCATGGCAGCTCTGGGGCTGGGGCCAGGGGAGAGACACCTCTCCCTGCCTGCATGGCCCTTGATAGCCTGCTGCATGGCCGCGCAGCTTAGAGGGAACCTAAGCTCTACCTCATAAAACCAAGCAGCATCAACTCCAAAAGATCACTTACCAGGACTCTCCTCTCCTGCATCATGCACACCAGAGACAGATTGCTAGGACTGGCTACACCCTTCCGGAGTGGAAATGAGGTCCTGACTCATGGTGCCACCGAATGATACAGGTGTGTGCTCCTCATCGTCCTCCAACTTGAGCTTCTTGTCCACAACTTTGTCCTTGGGGTTAGATCCACTGTCCGCCACCTCCAGGTATCCACAGGGCTCTTGGCGGTGGGGTCACTGCCAAGGATGGTGTCCAGCTCCTTATAAAAGCGGCAGGTTTCCAGCGCAGTACTAGAGCAACTGTTTGCCTACCTTGCCTTCTGGTATGCTTGCCTCAGCTCCTTTACTATCGCATAGCACTGCTGCGTGTCCCATTTGTAGCCCTTATCACACAAACCACAAGAAATCTGACCGTAGGTATCGAAGTTCCGACAGCTGGAATGGAGCTGGGACTGCACAGCCTTCTCTCACCACAGGCCAGCAGATCCAGCAACTCGGATGTGCTGCAAGCATGAGAGCATTTACTGCGGGGAGCTGCCGTGGGCCACTGGGAAGGTGTGATGTGAGCTCTCCACGCCAAGCAAACAGGAAGTGGAATTTCCAAAATTCCCAAGCCTTTAAAGGGGGAGGGTTGGATGCCTGTGTACCTGGATGAGGGGCAGAGGAGTTTGAACTGCTGACCAGAGTGGTCAGGATGGGCATTGTGGGATACCTCCTGGAGGCCATTTACAGTGACAAAACCAAGCGTGGTGTCTACACTGACAGTTTGTCGATATAATTTTGCCACAAAAAGATCTATGTCTCTCTTTGGGGTGGTTTTCTTTTGGCAGCACAGCAGGAGAGTTTTGTTGGTAAAAGTAGCTTTGTAGTGTGTAAACCTCCACTGTTTCATTGACAAAACCTGACTTTCGTTGATAAAACTATGTAGTGTAGTTCAGGGAGCTGCTGAAGCTTTTCCCCAGCTCCTCCCCAATCCCAGAGCCTTCACTGGTTTAAATAGGAGTTGAATCAGTCCAGTCTTGCAAGATGGAAAGCATCCCCTTGCGTGCTTTCATATACCACTCACTTTGACGGGAAATGAGAGCAGTCAAGCTCTCTGCAGATCTGGCCAGCCCATGTGGGCCTTTTGGGTGAAATGCCAGGCACCAGTCTAGTCGACACGAGTGCTCCAAGGACAGAAGATTGTAAGGAAAATGCAGACAGTGTGTTCCTCAGTCTTCAGATCTAGGAGGGCCTGAGTAGCAAAATCAGCAGGGCTGGAACGCCCACCATCCCAATATTTCTTTTCTCCATTTTGGATCTCCCCTTGTTTCCAGCTCAAGAGCTGCGATACTTTTAGTGGAAAGGAGAGTGGATTGTTTAAAATCATATTAAGCTACCTTGTGCAAACAAATTACTTTTTCCTCGGAGTCCTTCTGTTTTTCAGTGATATTTACTCGTTCCTCCAAGTCTGTCATTTGTGTGGCCAAAGGCTCCAATTTGTTTTCCACAATGTCCTCCACAACTGCACGTTGTCTATCTCCCAACTGACTAAATCCAATAAACGCTTCCTTTAATAGATTCTTCCTGACTCACAGGTGTGGGGGAAGCTGACCTGCTGCAGCATCAGGAGTTTCTGACGCAAGTTGGGCGGCTGTGGTTTGGGGTTTGACAGATTTCAGTGTGGCCTCCTTTGTTTTGGCCCAGGTTGTTGAAAATTCTTAGAAGCTCACAAGGCAGTACACAATAACTCCATGTCAATCTGCAACTTGATTTTGATTTTAGCTAGATAAATAGTTAGCATTATTCAGTTTCAGTACAGTACTCCACACAAACACAGCCATCCAGGCTCCAGCTTAGCTCCACTTCCACCCACCGCTCCCAGTTTCCAGCATGTCACATTCCAAATCTAAAAATGTCAACGCAACATAAGGTCATGTTATTGCATGGTGCATTTTGCTCCTTCCAAGAGCTACCGCATCTTCAAAAATACTTCAAGTATAAGAGCAAGAAAGTTGTTTACAGTGAATTTCTATCTGAGTGGGAGTATTTTCCTCAAGAAGCTTATAACAAGGACAAAGTATATGACTCTATCCTACATTTGGTAAAATTCACACCAGGTCTACTTTTATTTAATAGTTCAATGTCAGCACTCAATCTCCCTTAAGATGATTTTTTTAAAATTGAGAATTAATTTGTACACTTTCCTTGAATACTCATACCACACTACTTTACATTCATTCTGTCTACCTCATGCCTAGAAAGGCTGAAGCCATCAGATTTCCAGCTACTGCTGCCAAGTCACAAAAGTAAGCAGGCTAACTGCATCTGACATTCTCTTAGATGTAGATAACTTATATGGGCATATCCTAAGTACAACTGCTGCATCGCATTTTTAAAAGGTTAGATGACCAGGTCCATATTTACTGAACATCCATCAGTTTCTTTTACATGCTTTTAGGAAACATAATTTTGAGCAAAAATAAATAAATATAATTTTTTTTTTAACCTACAAACCAATGTAGATCAAAGCAGAGGAATGTTGTTTTTGCTCCTTAATTTAAACAAAAATAAAAATAAAAAATGGACTCTGCTTTAATTGGAGGCAAACACTATGCAATTCCGGTTTTGTTTTTAACGTACACTGTACCTCTGACACCAACCAGAAAAAGACAATGTAATGTCCTAATCTTCCTGCCCTGTGTGACTATCAATGCACATTTAGAGACACTACTAAAAAAAACCAAAACATGAATTGCCATACAGTGACAAATTAAAACAAAATCACACAGATCTGTGTATTTTCATCTAAATGCATCCCCCCCGCATCCCTCCCCCCCAGGGAAATAAAGTTCCTGTAGATAACACCCTGACAGCAAAACTGTTATTCTGGTATATAATCTGCTAATATCGTAAGATTTTATTCAAAATATTTCAGCGGCCCCAAAGAGGTACTTGGAAATTGCACACACCCTAAATATGCCAGGGTGTTGATTTATTTCCAGTAAGGGAGAACTGTACTTTGCACTCATGTAATAGCAGAGTCTTAACTGAACTAAACAACTGGCTTTCAAAGTGATGGACAAGAGATTTGATAATGAATACAAGAATCCATAACCAAGTTGAAATCTCAATGCCACTCTGATTTAATCTTTCATTACAGTCTTTTGTCTTTATCTTACAACTCTCCAGACAGTTGAGTGATCCATCATCCCTCCTGAACCTAGTTCTGACACGAATAAGAGTTCAGCAGCACCCTCTGAGGAGGACAAAGCATGGTCTCTTGGCTAACAGACACCGTCAACAAGTTCTATTTCCAGCAGATGTTTTTGCTTTGAAAGCCAATTAGACTGTTTAGGAATCATTACTCCCTTCCTCTCAGAAGCAAAAGCAAGATCGAGATCCAGCAGCTAGTGTTCAAAAGTAAAGTGCTGACCTAGTCAGGATCACGTTATCTGGTTAAATTCGGGGTGGCAGAAACAAAAAAGCAGCATAGTAAGGGAATATTACAGAAATGGTAGGAATCATATGAAAAGAATAAAGAGAGAAGATTGAGAAGGAAGATGACTAGACCTTAGTGTTATTCCAGCTCATAGATTCTCACATTTATATATTATTATCTAATGTGGTACCTTACTGCCGATATAGTTAAAAGGTGGGCTTTTGGGTGTCTGTGCCAGTATATTAATGTTAAGTTAGCGGCACAGAATAATATTTTTGTCAAAGGGAAGACGATGGTGCATCATGGGAGATGTAATCCAGCCAAGGAGTTCAGCCCATAAAAGAGAAAAAGAAGCATGGAAGCACTTGAACTACCACTTCCATGAGTCTCTGCAGCACATTAAGAAGATGTAGTTGAATGTTGAACCGACTTGAAACACAACATTTTGGTTCAGTTCAACAAACCAAAAAGTTTTGATTTGGATCAAACTGACCGAAAATGAAATATTTCATTTTGATTTTCACAAAGAAAACAGAAAAATGTTAGCAAAACTGGAAATTTGCCTACAGAAAATTTTGATTTTGTGAAAACTGCATTTTCAATCAACAAATCATTTTGACAGAAAATTCCCTATCAGCTCTATGCCTGACCCTCACTTTGAATAGTCTGAAAACAGTTCATGTCAGAACGCATACATTCAGAATTCCCACATTGGATGTGTTACAAGATTTAGGCCCAGATCCTACAATCATTACCCATGTGCTTACTCTAAGCACATGAGTAACAACAATTTTTTGGTTTTTCTTGCTGAAATGAAAAATAAAAAAAGTTTGTTTTGGGACAAACAAAAAGTGTCAATTAATTCTGGGGGATTTTTTTACCCTATTTTTTAGTTAAATCTAGCTAAATTTAGAAACAAAAGAAATGAAAAGTCAAAATGTTTCTCTTAGAAAATGTCAAAATGAAACATTCTGACTTTTTTGGAATTTCCCCCACACCGCCTTTTTTTTTTTTTTTTTTTTTTGGCCAAAACTATTCACCAAATTCACAAACAGTTTTAGTCAATCCCAAACTGTATTTTTCTGCGATTAAATTATTTAGTGAAATAATTTCACCCATCCCAATGCAAATCACACGCAGCTTCATTACTACTAAGCACAAGAAAACTTTTTCCAGGTGTGATTCGAGTCTAGAAGTCCAAGCCTAGAGCTGTCTCAATGCTGTTGAAGCTTTCCTAATTAAAAAAAAAAAGAAAATAAGAAGTTGTATTACAATCAGATTAGCAGAACTTCTGGGTGCTCATCTGCCAGCTAACCTTTGACTTCTGAAAACGGTAAAGAAACCAACATAAAGGTGAACCTCACACGGCTCGGGCAGAGCAGGCTGCTGAATCTGTGGTCAACGCTGGCACATAACTTCTGTCAGGAAGTCTTCAGCAGGAGCAGCACTATGACATGCTGCCAGTAGGCATCAACATTCGGCCCACTGGGAAAACGCAGGAAATGGGTGGGAGAAAATACAGTAAGCCATACAACTAGGATGGATGACGGGGAATAAAAATAGTACATTTAAATTTTTGGTTTTAATGGGGAGCAATGTGCATTTTGGGGGAGGGTTAATATTCTGAAGTAAACAAACAAAAGGGAACAGACCAAAGTCAGCTCTGAGGTAAGTGAGCACAACTCCACGCGGGGATTGGGTCCACTTACACCACAGCTGAAGTTGACCCAAAGTATTCTATTTTGATTAGCTTGGTCAATGCTGTCATATACGCATCTCCTGCCTGACAACATAAATATTGCAAGTCTGTTTGGATATATTAAATGCAAATAAATTAAAGTATATAAATGGTCCAAAGATGATGGTCTTGATTTACTGGTACATCCAAGGACTGCACAGTGCAAATCTGAAGAGAGCGTGTGTCATAACTATAAAGGGAAGGGTAACAGCTGTCCTGTGTACTGTACTATAAAATCCCTCCTGGCCAGAGACTCCAAAATCCTTTTCCCTGTAAAAGGGTTAAGAAGCTCAGGTAACCTGGCTGGCATCTGACCCAAAGGACCAATAAGGGGACAAGATACTTTCAAATCTTGGTGGGGGGAAGGCTTTTGTTTGTGCTCTTTGTTTGGGAGTTCGTTCGCTCTTTGGACTGAGAGGGACCAGACATCAATCCAGGTTTTCCACATCTTTCTAAACAAGTCTCTCATATTTCAAACTTGTAAGTAAACAGCCAGGCAAGGCGTGTTAGTTTTACTTTGTTTTCTCAACTTGTAAATGTACCTTTTACTAGAGTGTTTATCTCTGTTTGCTGTACTTTGAACCTGAGGCTAGAGGGAAGTCCTCTGAGCTCTTTAAGTTTGATTACCCTGTAAAGTTATTTTCCATACTGATTTTATAGAAATGATTTTTACCTTTTTTCTTTAATTAAAAGTCTTCTTTTTAAGAACCTGATTGATTTTTTCCTTGTTTTTAGATCCAAGGGGGTTGGATCTGTATTCACCAGGAGTTGGTGGAAGGAAGGAGGGGGGGATGGTTAATTTCTCCCTGCTTTAAGATCCAAGGGGTTTGGATCTGTATTCAGCAGGAAATTGGTGAAGAGTTTCTCAAGGCTTCCCAGGGAAGGGAATCCACTTGGGAATGGTGGCAGCGGACCAGATCTAAGCTGGTAGTTAAGCTTAGAAGTTTTCATGCAGGCCCCTACATTTGTACCCTAAAGTTCAGAGTGGGGAAGCAGCCTTAACAGCGTGCAAAGAGGATTTTAAGCCACGGGTTCCCTGAGCCCCCAGTCCAATCCTAGCGCCATTAGGCACCCATCTGGTCCCTGGCATAAATGTGAGCAGCCTGTGTTCTGCTTGAATTTACAATGGCTGCCTAGGGCGCCCCCAAGTGGCCACAACAGCCACGGGGGATCAGCCAAGAGTAAGAGCGCCCCAGCTACACACTGTTCCGCTGCCACACCCCCTAAACTGATAGTCAGCAGAAGTGCTGGTGTATGAGCAGTTACAATTGCTCTATGCCACCCACAGAATTCCTTGACTGCAGCCAGATCTACCATCTTTATTGTTGTTTTGTACAGGAGGAGTGGCACCATTGGAGAAGTGGGGCTTATATCATATGTACTGAAAGACATATTAGTATTGTTATAAAAATTGCAGATGTTGAGAAGTTACTAGGTGCAGTATGAAATTCTGAGATCAGCTAAAGAAACCTGTGCTTCCTACTTAAAAGGAGCTAGTTGGAGTCGTTCAAACCACACTGTGTGTGTCATATGAACCCTAGCAGTTGTGCAACTGATCGTTTCATGTGTGTCATACAGTCTTCCCGTCCCCATTACACCTGACTTCTCTTACAACTGTCTTCAGAGAGGAGTATTCCTTCGAATAACACATTGACAACATACAATTATAGGCACACAGCAGAATGGAAATCCTACTGACACATGCACATTTTGTTTTCCTAAACTTAAATGAAGAAAACACATTTTTGGAGTCGAACATCCTGAGGAGTACCGGCCATGCTTAAGAGTAGCAGCAGCCTCAGGTTACAAGACTGGGTTCTCCTCTCCAGTGTAAAGCAGGGATAACTCCACTTAAATAAAACCAAGGTAAGTGAGAGGAGAGGGACTCTTCCCCATGCTCTTCACATACCTGTTGCTATCACACAGCTGCTCTGATGTCGTTTACTATTTCCTGTGTAGTACAAACTGCATACCACTTCCCCCATAGAAAAAATAGCCTAACTTGTTCTTAATTGACTATGGAAAGAAACACGCTCATATTTTCCACTAGCCAAGCTTGAAACCATTACTGAACTAACCTTCATTAATTTTTCCACAACATTTTGCAGAAATGTCAGGAAACAGCTGTACCAGAAATGATGAACTGTCCTTATCACCGGTGCTTCATTAGATAACTTTACATTATACATTTTTTCTTCTTTTAAAAGTCTAAATCCATTTTTGTTGTTCTTTTGTTTAAGATGCAAATGCACAAGTCTCTCTTCAACAGTAAATGACTGTCTGTGTTTAGCAGTGCACACACATTTTATGAATGGCAGAAGAATTTGTACAGTTTGGAGCTGCATGTTTCTAGGAAAAGATTGCTTCCTGCAGATTGCTCAGCTGTGTCTTTCTTGGATACAACTCAATGAAGTTCATGACTTAAAATCAAATTACATTTGCCAGTCAAACAGCTGAAATTCACTGCACATGCGTGCGCCTGCACACACACACACACACACACACACACAAAAGCTACTGAAAAACATGCTGCTTTTTCTTTCTCTCTTTCCTCTCCCATTTTTATCCCCTTTGCCATCTCCTCTTTATTTGAGCTATACCATGTGTCCCAACCTATCAACCAATGCATTGTACATTTCTGGCAAAAACAAGTGGAACAATACTCCTCATGACTCCAAGTATGCAACCACTGAGAATCTATAAAGCGTCAGTACAAAACTGAGTGCAGCCATCTGGAGATAGCTGCTAACTTGGATCTGAGATTCCTGGCCGGTTCAAACATTTGCAATTTCTGAACTAGTTGGCAACGTATCAATGGGTCAGGGGAAGAAGCACCATCACATGGATTTCCCTAGTGTACTGGTTTTGATCCATTTTTAAAAGGTAAGTTTGCAAACTTTCTGACAAGCCCTCCATGATACAGAGCATGGTTCAAAGGATTATTAGACCGCATCAGGAAAGTTACGCAACATTATTGGCTGCAAACTCTTTGTTGAAAGTATTAATCCTGTTGAAACACTTGATAATATTTGCCACATTATTGTATGTTACAGCATTCCTATGTAAATGTCACTGGAGGATTTTAAACTGTTATAGTGTATCTCACATACGCCTTGAGGCTATGGACCTCTGAACCTGTAACCTTTGGATATTTTCACAGGAGATTTATAGTTTTCTAGCATATACAATACTGTGTGTGTGTGTGTGTATGTGTGTATATATATATATACACATATATATATATGAATAGGTACATATGTGTAGTAAGGGTTCTGTAAAGTTAATCCTATCAGGTGTGTCTAATGTTTAGTAACCTTGTTAATCCTGTCAGGAATAAAATAAAAAACATTTGTTTTTTGCAGAAATGATAACTGGAGGTAAGAGAACATTAGCTACCACTAGAGAGAGAGAGAGCAATTTATCTAGATAGTATAAATGAAGAATAGCTCACATTGGCTACCACAAAATGTATTTTTGTTTGTTTGTTCCTGTTAGTTTCACTTAATCCCTTTTTATAGAAGTGTGCACTTGAGAATATGATTCAGAGACAGCTCTATTCACAAAGAGCCAGACACTGGTGCCCTTACTCATTGCTGAGTAGCTCTATGAGTATTTTCACTGACTTCAGCACGTGCAAAGTTATCAGAATGTGGCCCAGAATTTCTAAGCTAGGAAAACTAACTAGTTAATTAGTACAATGGAGGCTACAAAAAACAAACAAACCCCACACCAACAAAATTTACCACATTTGCTTATATGGCAGTATTTGCAGTACTCTGTTTTCTAACTCTAAGTATATGAAATACTGCCCCAAAAATCCTGTTTTCTAAGGCACTCAATTTCATAATACAGTACGGAATTTCTCCTTCAGAATATCCTTATCTGTCTCTAATTTGAAAGCAGTAGGTCACAGTGCGAAAGGATTTCAGGGGCTACATGCATCCAATATACAGAATGTTAATGCACTGCCATCTATCACTCAGCTGTCCACCGCCATACAATGAAAGTAGCAAATACATAAATTTTATATTGATAGAGATGAAGCTAGCTCATTAGGTTTCATTAAATAAGTCTGGATATTTTTGTCATTGGCTGAAATATAGTAAGTCCATGAAGAAAAATTACAGTACAAATACACAATCATGTATCTTGTTGCAATTACAGCACTGATATTGCTTCTTACAATCATAAGGAAACAGCTTCACATACATTAAACATATGAAAGGTACATACATTTTCTTTCAGATCTTTCAGCTAACTTAGTTCCTGTGCAGACTGCTGTATTGACAGCCCTAGAGAACGGTGTCCTCTATTTATTCACAGAACAGGCGTAGCACAGGATGTGACAGAACAAGCTTCCCCATGCTGCCCTGCCAGTATGCCTCAGAGCCAATCTGGAGTATGAGAAGGTAATTCAGTCTCCATGACCATTCAGTACTTGGCCTCCCTGTTGAGACTGACAAGTTGTGTCAACTGTGGTGCCAAAGAACAGTTCAGCCACACGAGGAAAGGGGGTTAGTCATTTCATTCCATGGGAATGCTCAGTCTGCAGACAGCTCTCCCATTTACCTCAAGTCTCAAGGACTTACCCCAGACTCCTCCTCATGTTTCAGAGTGCCATTCCCCTATCCTAGATATTCAGGAGGCCAGCAAGTAGATCCATTGCTCCATGAACTCATTCAGTGGTTTTCTGGGGGAAAAGGAGGAAATCTGCATGTCCCCGTCTCACAGTAATAATAGGACTGGAAAACATCGTCTGCTACCACTTCTATGCCCCAAGCTCCAATTCACTCAACTTGGGCTAATGCCAATATGGGGAGAATGAAACCCAGACCTGCTGTCGGCTGTAACCCCAGACCCACCAGAACAACTGGCAATGGGCAGTCTCACCCAGGACCAGGACCCAAAGGGGAGACACCTTGATCCCCCAGGGGCTTCCAGGGTCTGATTCGCTATCACCTTGCCCTTTGAGCATAGTGAGCTATATCTGGGCAAAGTATGTGTCAAATGCTTTGGGATCAGAATGGCAGCATTTGACACCCACTTTGCATCAGGGTGGATTTGATTTAAATCACTAGTCAGGAAGATTCGATTTAATCATGGGTTTCTACATACAAGTGCATTCTTGTTGGTTGTTATAACCTTAATATATATTCTTCACAACTCAGAGATAGATGTAGATTTCATTTTTAGAAGGTACACACTATACATTTTTAACAGTGATTTATTTTGAAAACTTTTCAGATTAGTTTTACGGCTATATCAGAAAATGAATGATTGTTTGGTTATTTCATTTACCAAAGGTAATTGAAGCAGATATTTATGAAGTCATTGGGAAGTGAACTATCTCCAATTCAACAGGTTAATCATTAATATTTGGAGGATTTTCTTGCCAGGCTGTATTAGGAGGAGAACACCACCAGGCAGACATTTAAATTGTTTTATTTAACTAAAACAACAACGTTAAGTATTCTGGATTTTTTCTTCAACAGCAAACGTATAATATTTTAACAAAAAAGCATATGTCTCTCACTTCTCACATTTATCTCCAGATTTCTTCTCCTTGTCCAGATCTATTCCTCCCCCAACAATCTTCTGTTCATTGAACTTTTTGAAACTTCACACTTTTAGAGAGAGGTAAGGGACTGACTCTGTGTACACAAATTTTCAGAGGGACAATAGAGTTGAGGTCTGTTATTTCTCACCTATATATATTATTTATTTAAAACATTTTTTGCTGTCAACAAGCATGTTACCTCTGGAGACACAAATCCACTGTTTGAGAACTGCAAAACTAAGCATCTCTGATGGTATCTTCTAGACTGAGCACTGAGCCCCTTTGAGTAGATAGAAAGATTAACCTAAATAATCTATACAGAAGCCTGTGGAACCCCATAAGATTGGGTCCCTAATCCATGAACTATTGGAACTTATTTACAAAACTTTTCTTAAACATTACATGGATATATTATCTCATACTATAGAATTAGAATTTCTAATCCCTATTCCATGATGAGATATCTTTGAGCTATAATGTATCTTAATTAAAACTATCTTTAGATAGGTTTTTTCCTCAAAAAGCATTTTATCAAAAAAATTTAAATTAAAAAATCCAATTTTTTTGATTTTTTTAAAAAAATCATTGATTTTTATCCACCCTGCTTTGCATTGGCTTTGGACAGGTGTAAATGACAACAGGTGCCAGGCAGCAGAGAATCAGGCCCAGCATCCTCGTAAGAAAGCTCAGACAGCAAAGACCACCTGGATCCTCCACACCACACAGCACCAGAGCCTGAGCACTTAATATCGCACCAACATTTCAGTTTCCCCCGGATGGGACGGCCATCACCTTCCAGGGGGTATCTGAGTCTGCAGGCTTGGTAGCATTGCATGTACCTGTCCTGAGGGAAGATATGCTTTCCTGGCCCCCCTGAGCCAGCACTGCAGTAAGACTGCAAGATCTAGCCCTTATATCAGGCAAGGAAGAGTTCAGTTTGTTAATAGGAATCTTTTTATAACTCACATACCATATTTACTACCCTACAGTTATTAAGTGTTTACTTTACTATCATTAGCACACAGGGTAACAACACATATTATTACAGTACCAATAGCATAGCCTTAAATACCTTAACTGAGAGCATCTATTCTAAAATTCAGTCGCTCCCAACAAAAAAAGCAAAGTATGCCATTATCAGCCAACTCATTATCAGAGAGAGTTTTCAGCACATGAGCGCGCTACAGCAATAAGGGCCCCAATTCACAGAAGTGCCATAAAGTCTCTGGAAAGATTTATGTTACAACCCCATTTCAAGGACCCGCCACGGCCCTCCTGCATGCTAATGTACAACCCTCACCCCAAATCAACATTAGCTCTATTTGCCATTCACATTCTGCCCTGTTGGTGCCCTTTCTCTGTGCTATGATAGTGAGTCAGAACACAGCCAGGACTCTGTTCTTCAGAAAGGAGTTCCATTTATTTTGCTTTCATTTTTATTGTCAGCGCTTTCCCAACTGCTACTGCTCTCCAACCTTTTGGAACACTGGGTGGGGACAACAGAATAGGTAAACACAGCTTGGGTTCTTTTTTTCTAAAGTAATTCCACTGGCCCTCTGGATGAGATAATGTGTCGTCTCCTGCCCACATCCAGCCTGCTCAATCTACACCCCTCTCCTCCAGCACTGACCTCAGGCTGTGCAAAAAGGCTTCTACTGGTTCTAGGAGGAGGGAAGGAGGAAGGGAACAGTGCAAAACAGACAGCTGAGCTCACCATCTGTGTGGAAATGGAGAGATCCACATGCAGAGTGTCTTCTCTATGATCTAGCATGATTTGGGCCCAAACCTCAAGGAAGTTTTGGGAACAGTTCAAGGAATGAGTGAAGGTTCACATAGCTCATCCTTATTTAAACCCTCCCACTGATGCACAGAATAAAACATAATTTTCTCATAGGTCCAGGTCTCTTGATACAATATTGATAACTCTGGTGATTCTATGTCACAATATTTGATATTTTTCTTAAAGTCCCATCTCCTGTAGTCATGTTATTACATGACAATCCCAGCTTTCATTATTTTTCAAGTATGTTTCTGGCCCTCATAATTTCAGAGAAGAATCCTGAAAATTTGACTCATCTGAACCCCACAAGCTCAAAACCTGAAAGGGCACATAAAAAGCATCCAAGAGTTATTGTTGTCAAATCTCATTATTTTAAAGCTAATGTCATGATTTTGGGGGGGGATTGACTCAGACTTGAATGCTTGTGGATGGCTTTACTGATAGGAACATAAAAAAAATATTTTCTTACAGTCACAGGCCTATGATAGCAATGAAAATAATTTTAAATGCATTTTGTAATGGACATGAATTTTTAGACAGAATTAATACATAATCTTCTGAACTATTGACTACCCTGCCTGATGTGATGGGTAACTCCAGAACTGCAGGGGATCGCTATGTACAGGACACTGAGCAATAAGAGTTCCTTTACCACAGACAATGTCATAAACAGTGTACTGTAATTGCTCAATGAATTAAAGGGATATCATCAGTTTATAATCTGGTTAATTTAAAAAATGAGTTATAGGTATTTTCAGGTCCTGAGTCTCCCTGCCAATTTTTGTGGTTTTATGATCACATTGTCCTATTTGTTTAAAAAAAAGTTCTCCCTTGACACTGTGTGAAAGAACCACATACTGAGGGAAAAGTAACTGATTGATTATGCCGGGAAAACTGTGAAAGTGCTGCCAAATGCACTAAATCAACTAACTCAGAAAACAGAGTAAGTACTTTTTCTTTAACCTCGTTCAGTTCTAGCAATAGTTGGTGTTACTTATAACAAAAGTACGTGAAATATTTAGACAGAACACAGTGTAATTTGCTAGGGTTGTGAGTGAATTTCTCATAAACCTTATAAGACTGAAAAGAAATGTTCACCCAACCTGTACAGTCAGGCCCATTGCCACAGTTAAATCTAAGTGCGTCCTCTGTTATTTTTCTCTTACCTGGTTGATGATGTCAAAGGTGCAAATGAATAATGGTTCCAATCAAGGCAATTTGGTTCACTACTCCAGTAAATATGGCTCTTTATGATCGTCTCCACCTATTAAGAAAACAAATTAGAAAAAAAAAAAAAGGTTTTAAAAACTACGGAAAAGCCAGCCTGCTGTTTTATTTGATAACATAATGGCATTGTGATGTTGGCTGTATAAATAAATACAACCACCACAATGAGTCAATCACTGCCATTTTTTACAACATGTAAAGGGTTTTCTCTGTGCGTAACATAGTACAAACAATTTGTATCTCTGCTGGGGTTTCCAATGTGCACTGGGTTACAATAAACATGGGAAATTTCTTCAGTGCTGACGACACTTGATACATGGGGCCAACAGGAACATAGATGGATGCATTTTCAAACACAGGCACCCAAATTTAACCTGCAAAATTTACACAAGTAGGCAGTGCATGCACATTCAGAAAGTATGCAAGTGCATCACAAGTGCATCTATACTTAAAACTGCCAACTTCAGTAGGTGTATCTAGTTCGGAAAATGTGGTGCCCAAAACCAGAACAACAACAAAAGCATATTTTAAAATAGTTTTTAAAACCCTATTTGGTTGTTGTTGAAACTCCAAGTTCTCTCATTTCTGCTGCTTTGCCTTGCAGCCCTGAGCTTTAAAAACAGCTTCATTTTTTAAATTCACATTTTGCTTTGTATTAGCTATCTTCAGAGGAGAAAGCACCACTGTATGTTGTGAATTTCCATTTCATACTTCAACTCACTGACTTTAAAAAATACACCTTCTTACTCAACACATCTGCTCACGGTGTGTATTCAGATGCAGATCTGCTGATGTTATTGACAAAAAGAAGTTTTTACTGCTTTCTAGAATTTATTTATGCTTGTGCACTGGTGAGAGAGTGAACCTGAGTCTATTCCTGAGCACAGCGCTTCAACCCAGTAGTTAACTAAATTCCAGTTGCAGAGTTAAATGCTTCCTATTTACTGGGAGTGCCAGTGCATACAGTGAGGTTATTTAGGGTACACTGGCAACTTGCCAGAAGCCTGAGAATCACATCTAATTTGCATACACAATGGAGTGGATTACAACTGCCTTGGTTTTTAATACAGTGGTGCTGCCTGCTGAGGGGTGGCCAGAGGCTGCTTCATGTTTGGGACGCATTTACTCCACAAGATACACTCTGGCCAGTCCTGTCTTAGGACCTGCTCCTGCTCCCATAGAAGTCGATGGCAAAACTCCCATTGACTTCAAAAGGCTTAAAGGGTTCAATGACATGATTTTCCATGCTGCATCATATGCACAGTAATACCTAGACATGATGGGATGGGCTAAGGACAGGATTTCCACTGTTATGAGAATGCAGATGTGGTTTAATTGAAGCACAGTGCCAAAATCCAAAGGATGAAATAGGCCTGGAACCAGTTAGTAATAAAAGACATATGCTTATGTTTTTTTTCTGTAATGTTTGCTATCAGCAACAAAAACAAACAGGCAAATGATAATGTGTTACTAACCAGTAATGTAAACAGTGGTCTATGCAGGCATTTGAGCATATAAAAAAACCATATGTTCTGGCTCCAGACCCTTACACTTTATAGCATCGAAATAACTTTCTAGGAAATTAATTTGGATATAGAGTCAAAGAGCTACTTTTGAACTTTTGAACTGTCAGGGCCCAATGAGGTTTTAATCTTTATGGGTGAAATCCTGGCAACATTGAAGTCAATGGCAGTGGGGCCAAGATTTTACCCGACATATTTTTACAGTATACCGCAGAAAAAGTTCTAGCAAGTAAAAAAAATAAATGACATGGCTCCAGATTACCCCATCCTGCAATAAAACCTGGGTGCCCCTATCTACAGCATGTGTTTCCCATAGTAAGATAAGGATAAATTCCAGCTTCCCTTAGAAATTCCCTTAGAAACATGGCCATTTCATTCTGTGGAAACAGGGCTCACTGACTTCACTGACGCTTGTAGAACTTGCAGAGAGTTGTTTTTAATTAAAGTTCCCCAGTGTGTCGTAAATATGCTTATTTAATCCACATAGTAAAAACAGTGGCCTTAATTCTCATTTACACTAAATCCCCTGTATATCGCTCTGGCAATAGCAAAGGAGACTTAGTATAAATAAGAATAAAGCCTAGTGTGTGAAAGATGTTATTTACGATGCAAAACCAAACCAAACACCACACTGCTGTCCCCTCTCAATAGCTGCAAAGGGAGTATTAAAGCTGGAATCACTGAGGAACTCTATATTCTGTATTACTGATTTCAAATTTGCCTTTCAAAATATGGGAGCCAAACTCTTCTTTCATGTATACCAGTGTAACTTCATGGACTCAATGCAATTACACTGACATAACTCAGAGGAGAATTTAGGGTCTGATCTAAATGCCAAAGACTCCCATTGACTTTGGTTAGAGATGGATCAGGCCCTTAATCCATACCTTAGAAAGTTTATTCCCGCACTTCTTACTTAGACAAAAATCCCAATGAATGGAAGTTTTGACTGAAGAAAGATGGCAAGATTTGGTCCATGTTGTCCTTCTGAATTTCCTTAATCACATCTTAAAAGAACACTACAGTTAAAGTATAGTACGTGCTATGAGGAAATAGCCAAGCCATAATGTCAGTAACAATCCCAAACAATGCACGTGTCCAACAGAATTATACTGTCCAATTAAGGCACCAAGCAGCATTGTTGCCATACTAAAAAATAAAACTTTTAATTTGTTTGGATCACTTAAACGACTAAAAGATTAAAAAATGTGCGTAATCACTGCTTTTTTTTTTGATAGCATGATTAAATAAGCATGGGTGTACCCATCCTTTAAGAACTACGCACTGGACATGCACAGCAATACAATAATAATCTGATAATTGCTAATATGTGATCATACCTGCTCAACATTTTCTAATCTACTGCAGTTGTTTGCGAACACATACACTAAGATTAAAGACACCTTTTAACTCCTCAGAAGTTAAATACAGTGGGAGAAGCGAAGCATGGCTCATTGCTCGTAATCTTTTTTCAGTTTGAACTTTGTATCTCATAAATTTAGGGATTAGTTTTTACACACAGGCAGAAGTCCACTGGTAATAACTGTTACTGTCTGCTTCTGAAAGACTTTTTCTGTCAGGTTACTTCCCACACCGCCCTTTGGGAGTTCCACAAACTATTTTATAATTGATAAAGCTGCACCTCGTTGGCAACATAAAAATGTATCAGGAGATTATGGCATCATAGTCACAGCTGACCTTAAAGATTAATTCCTTTGGTGGATAAACAGGAGCTGGGACTTTGGTATTACCTCTTAAACTCTCTCACTGCACTTGACTTGTAGTTTGACAGTCTTTTGTATCTTCCACCTTGCAAAATATTTTAACGTGACCCTAAAGTTTACTAAAAACAACAAATATTCTGCCATTTATTACTTGAAGATTTTGGAAAAGTCCAGTAAGTGTATGCAAGTACCTCAAAAGTGCAAAAGGAAATCAAAGCCCTGTCTACATTACGACTGCAATGCTGTTAAGGAAATTTACAATTTGGTTCTCCACAAATTTGGTTGTAAACTTGGATCCAATTTCTAGTGTAAAATAGACCTTCACACTGTTTCAAAACTTGCCTAAAGTCTTGAACTGACTGGGTTTGTAACAGAGTGAGGGGCTAACTAATTTCCTTTGCTGTATTTGTACGGTAAGTGGCGTTTGAAAGAGATTCAATAAAGATTTCCAAACATACGCTGAGTGTTTGGACAAATTTAGACACTATCTTAGTTTAGGCCCAAAATATATCCTGTCATCAAATTGTTTGGTACATGGCTGGATAGCTCAGGGCACTAGTAATTGCATATGTCTCCTGTTTCTAATCCAGGGGTTCAAATCCGTCTCAGAAAGGGAAAACAGTTTCATTTGCATAATCAGAATCACACGACTGCCATTCCTTTGATCTGGTTGATATTTTTAATGAAAAAGTGCATTTAAAACACAAAATTAACAGAAAATATTTAATTTTTTCAAAATGTTTTGTTTTTTTTGGGGGGGGGGGGCGCTAAAAAACAAAAACCGGGGTGGTAGGGTGGTGGGGGGAAATGCAGTTTTTGAAAACCAAACTCTGAACATTTTGTTTTCACTGTGAATGGCCCATCCTCATTCCCCTGCTGTGTGAGACAGCTCAGGGCCCATATCAGTGTGTAAGGGGTGTGGACCCATTCTGCACGAATATTCTGCTGTCATCTCTCTCCTATAGAGAATAAACATCGCACTTGCAAAGCATTCTGTGCCTTGCAAGCTCAGATGAGAGAAGAGAGGGTCTACAATTTGTCCAACTGTGATTATATGATTGTGATTATGGTGCATTAAGCTTCAGACACCAAACACAACCTCAGTAATTTTGCAGTTATCACCCTCAAAACAAGGTGCAATTAATTAATTACACAATTTGATAGCGGCAGTAACTGAGACTGGAAGTACAAAGTTCTTGACAGCAGAGGAAGGTAAAAGCTATGTCACACTTTCACTTAACTTCACATGACCAAATGGCAGAACATATCTGTGTTTTACATTACTCGTGATGCTCATCCACTGATACCGGCCTATCTTCATACTATACATGGTTGAGTCAGGAAAAAAAAAAAAAGAAAAGAAAGGCAACACTGGCGCAATGCTGTAATATCTGTGTTGTAAACAACATCGGGAAATATTTAGATCTTTTTTAAAAGCCTACTGGAATTGTAAAAATATTAATGGAAACATTTCTATTAGTCCTTAGGTTCTGTAAAAACCTAATCTTGGGGCCAAATTTTACTTGAGAGTGTCCACTTACATTATATTGCCCGCCAATGTTTACATTCAGGGGTAAAAAGCTAATTCATTTGATTACATTAAAACGTGCACTGGAACCTCTGTGACTGAGTCTTTTGTAAAATGTCAAATGCAAATTGCCTGTACACTCTCTTTCTGTCAGCAGTTGCCCACTGTGCCATTTTCTGGCTGACAAGAACACTACTTTCATGCTACTATAGAGGCTAGATTTTTTATTCTAGGGAAGGTCTAAATTAGTACTGTAAGAGCACAACTATAGCCCTGTAATCTCAGCACAAATAGAAGTTTAGATGTTGACAGCCGGGATTCATGGCCTCACTATCCAGGCTGGAGGCTTAGAGACAAAGTGATGGCTGACATTGTGTCTCTACACATCTGGCGATCATCTGAAAGTGGGCAGGCAAGCGAACATGTAAAGGTATCAGCAGAGCCCATTTTAGGGCACCACATAAAGCTGATGCTGTAAATCAGACAGACTTTTTTTTTTTTTTTTTTTTTTTGCTGCTGTGCCTCCCCTCCCCCGCAACACCCACTCATCTGGGACAGAAAATGGCTCACGAATGGGAGTAGGGAGGTCACCTGCGGGGTGGCGGCAGGCCCCAGCTGGCTCCATCCACGGAGGAGCCCATGGCAGTGTAGAGCAGACCAGGGTCTCCTCACTGTGCAGGTCTGGGCAGGGCAGCAGTGGGGAGAATGCGCAGGGAGTCCCAGCAGTCAGGGATGGGAGACCGGGGAGAGCAGCAGGCTGCTGCGGGGGTAGGAAGGGACTGATCAAGGCTGCACTCCCCACCCCCCCATAACTGCCGGGGCTCCCTGTGCACTGCCCTGCCCTAGCCACCCATCCAGCCGCAGCCTAATGCCCCACCTTGTGCTCCCCTGATAACCTTGTCCAGGGGGCACACCCCACAGTTTGAAAACCAGTATGGTAAATGATTCAAAACAGAGCAAGTAAAGCCTATCCAGGGTACCCTGAGGAGCCTCTACAGTGAAGTGTCTTTGTTTGTGTGTCCTCCTCTAGATAGGGTAATTATTCAGCAATACCTCTTAGCTGATGACACATAAGCTTGTGGGGGCAGGGAGGAGAGAGGGGAAGGTCACCTGCGCTGTGAAGAAACTAAGGGAAAGGTACTTGTGGCTGCCAACCAAGCAGGCTGCAAGACAGCAGGTGTCTTGTAAGCCCATGACAATCACTTGAGTTGTCAAAATGTATCTCACAAGAAAGGGCATCCCTGCAGGTGCTCCCTGTGAGTTTGAGCCCACAGCAGAGCAATGGCAGTAGCCCAGTCTCCATTACAAATAAAAATCAACTTGTCCGTAGACAGTGGCAACCAACCAGAGGTGCAGAACAGCAGCAGGGAAGTGTGATGCCCGGGAAAAAACAAAATCTGTCAACATGGAAAATCTGAATTCCAAGGACTTAGGCTCTTCCCACAAATATTTAAGATATTTTTCACCACATAATAAAATTAAGACCTTAGTTAGACTGGTGTAATTTCAAAGCAGATATCAACGAAGTTACTATGGCTTTACACCAGCGTAACTAAGATCAGAATCTGAACCTAAGTTTCTGGATGCAAAGACCGCCTATACAACATGAACCTGTACATGTTGTCTTTTCAAGTCTTCAGCCTGACAGATTGAAGCAAAGAGCAGCACATTCATTCTACCAGGGCACTGACTCCATAGGTGGATTATAAAAATTTAAACACAAATTTTGTTATAGAATTTCCAGCAAAATGGTTAAATGCAGCTCAGCGCATTTCCATTGCAGGGAGATGCACACAGCCTCTTCCCAATTTACTTGTCGTTTATGTCTACAGAAGGTGAAAGTAAAACTCTCCCATCCTGATTATATTCACACTGCACAGGTGTAAATGCACATGCAAAGGGCAAGGCAGCAGAGACTGAGGACCTTCCTACTCAGCCATAATCACTCTGCACTGATGTCACTGTTCTCTTGTTATGTGTTCAGTTTGATCGGCAATTTGTTAGGAGTGTGGGTCCCCATCCATACATGGCATGCTGAAGAAGGGAGGACTTCAAACTCTGCTTCTAGCCCAGTGGGAGTTGCCAAAGAACCGTGTTTGATTTGTACGCGTGAAGTGCATAGATATTTTCAGCTCCTGAATCACACTTTGGCTCAGCAACTGACTCCAACTTTTGTTTAACCAAACCATTTTGTTAGCAATTTTTCACGTATTGACTCACAGAACAGAAAATTAGTTGGATGGGTTATTAAAGAAAAAAATTAGATTGGCCAAAAAAAAAAAGGGGGGGGGGGGACTTTAAATAAGGCCAGCTTTTATGTTTTTGGTTTTTAAATAAATTCAGGTGTTAATAAATCACTCAGTTCATCCCAAATTATTTTAGACTTCCTTATTTCATTATCTAAATTTATCATTTCCGTTGAGAAAGGGATTTGAACATGGATCTACCGCCTCTCAGATAAGGACCTTAACCATTGTGCTATGGGATAGTCTGATGTGGGATTTCTTCAGTCTCTCATGGAGAAATAATTTAAAAAGTCATTGAAGCAGGGGATCCTGGATCTTCCACATGCCAGGTGAGTGCTTCAACCACCGGGCTACAGAGTCATCAGGCCACAGACAGAGAGCAAGTATATAAGAATGACTCTGTAGCCTGTCTTTTGTAATGGGTGTGTAGTTGTGAATCCAAAGCAGAGGGAGGTGCCTCCCCTGCAGCCTGGATGAGGTGCTTGACTCCAGGAGACAGGCAGCGTTTAGCATATACCCTTTTGGTTGGCATCTTCCACTGGCTACCCTAGCCGAAGAGCTGGCTTTTGTGGATCCTATTCTGAGGTGGCTCTCTCTCCCCATTCATTGTATAGGGAACCTAGGTGCCAAACCCAGGCCCTGTGAATCCCAGGGATTTTCTATGCACCTAAATGTCGGCCTAACTTTCTTTGTGAATCTAGCCCATAGTGCCCAGAAGGTGCCAAAAGCCGTCATGGTGGAAGGAGGCAATGAAGAAAAGTGGAGGCAAAAGCACTCTGCGCAGAAATCCCTGGCCTCTAGTGGGTTCCAGAGATCCAAGCAGATCTTTGTGGATCCACAGATGAAACCCCCAACCTCTTTCACAGAGGGAGTGGGGAACCCACTGCGCAGTGGAAGAAATGCTGTGAGTTTCAAGTTAGAGTTCCAACCATTAATATAATCCATTGCAACTCCCAGGCATGTACAGTTTCCCAGGAGTATTCCTATATTGCACATTACTGGGAAAGAAAAAGTATACTGCAAACACCAGGACTGTTAACTGTTCAGTGGCAATTTATAGTCAATAGGCTAGAAAACTGAGTTCAGCCATGCTATTCCCACCAAAAGATAATGGGTAGGGAGCAAACATGGCTTTAAAATATCTTTGCATTTCTCAAGGATCAGGCAGTCCTTGGCAATAATTGCAAAAGCCTAAGGCTGCCCCATGACATCTTTCTCCCAGACACATCCCCTATCACAGGGACCTGGCTGCTTTATGCTGCCAGAGTGGCCCCAAGCATCCAGAGTGGGGGCAAAGATCTGAGCCAGTCTCTTTTTGAGACTACAATCTATCACTGTCCCAAAGGCACATGAGCTGTGTAAAATACACTACGGTATAAATGTTTGCAGAAACTAAACAATTACAGCAAAATGCATGTTATGCAAACATCTTATCTACCAAGATGACACAACAGAGAGCACATAGCACAAACAAACAAAGCACAAAGGCAACAGCATTGTTAAAAAAGAAACAAAACAAAAACAACAACAACAAAACCATTTAGCGAAGAGCTCCACTGCTCTTTCTGCAGCCATTAGGACAGCAATAATACTGCAATGGCCAGCCAGCCTGGAAAATTGGATAAACTGAGACAGAGAAGAGACAATTGAAAGTAAGGAGACAGACTGAAAAAATAAATGTGACGACAGATGGAAAGCAGAAATGCACTGTCCACGGTATAGCTGTAATACTGCTAGTAACAGCCATATTTAAATGAGAGAATAGGATTTTGCTTTTAAACACAAATGTGTTAGAAAAACTGTTCTATAGAGCAAAAAGAATGAGGAGTACTTGTGGCACCTCAGAGACTAACAAATTTATTTGAGCATAAGTTTTCGTGGGCTAAAACCCACTTCATTGGATGTATGCAGTGGAAAATACAGTATATCCTCCTACTGTATTTTCCACTGCATACATCCAATGAAATGGGTTTTAGCCCACGAAAGCTTATGCTCAAATAAATTTGTTAGTCTCTGAGGTGCCACAAGTACTCCTCATTCTTTTTGCTGATACAGACTAACACAGCTACCACTCTGATACTTGTTCTATAGAGCTCTCTCCAAGACAGTCTACAGAGCAGTTTTATGACACACACAGAATTTCATGCTTAGAAAAAAGATTCCTGTCCACACCAGTATACTCATTACAACCAAGGGCCAGATTCTAATACCCTTAACACCTTACTACACAAGTAGTCGTGTCGACTTCAGAGAAGGCTACTTGAGAAATAGAAGTTCAGTCAGAGCATTAGAATCTGGCCCCAAACTAGCAGTAGCCATATCTAGTTTTTGCTAGTGAGGTTTCAATCAAAGAACCCAAACTTAAAAGCTCTTCCTACTTCTTCCTTGGTTAACACAGTCTCCTTAACTTCAGTCTTTTCCTTATTAATATGGCTAGTGAGTGAGATTAGAGAGCTATTATTCTGATATAGAACTGTTTTACAGACTGCCATAGGAACAGTGTCTAGCAGAGTTTTTCTAACATGGCTCCAGGGGGAAAAAAGTGCTTTCCATACTGGTCCGGGAAACAGCTGTAAAAAGAACAACTATTTTTAATGTGGTTGTTACTAGCATTATTTCAAACACAGTGTGGATGGAGCTTCTCTGTCATCCATCTGTAGTCACAATTGTCTTTCTGTCTCCTTAACTTTTTTTCTTTCATATCTTAAAACAAAAACAAAAAACAAAAAAAGCATTCGGCCAAAACCTGATCGAAAAGTGACTTAGTCTAAAGGTAACACTGACTGAGTACAATTCTTCTAACATCCTTTGCAAATAACATCAAGTTTTGGCCACTATGATGTTACAACTGTGGCTGTGGATTTTTAAAATTCAAATCTGATGTGCTCAACAACTCGCTAAAATGATTTATTGATTTAAGGATTCCAACTGTGAACCTGCCATCAAAGAGACATGCCAATCTGCTCAAGAGGAATGCAGCCATGAAATCACATAACAAGAGACAAACACGTCTTTAAAAATTGACAGTGAATGTAATGATAGTGTTATGAAAAAATTACGCCAATAAAATTGAACTGGAAGGTGTCACTGGATGAAATATTAACTGCCCCCTTGACATGTTTGATCCATATATACTACTCCTTGGCAACTGGGTTGTCAGGTCATTCTCCCTAAGAGGTCTTTGACTGTGTAATTCACTTCTTTCCTTGATCCAGTTGAGTCCAGAGTTATTAACCTTGCAGGCAATCTGCAAAGCCCATCTTGCCTTGAAGGTATTTAAGGGAGATTGTGAGTTTGTAGATGAAGGCAATGGAGTCTGAAGGATGAGTTAGGTGGCTTGATAGAGTGACTTCATTTCTTGTGGGACAGCCTATTAGTTGGAAAACTTGTAATTTGAAAAATTAATGAAGTAAAGATTTCTACTGAACTATTTATATTCCTAATTGTGTTTTTTAAATGTTGGGTGGTGCCTAGAGCTCTGGAGAGATGATAGAGAAACAAAAGAATACCTTACAAAATAAAATAAAATATTAGGTCAGGTCTTCATTTGGAAGGTTTTGCTGAGATACCTATACCAGTAGCTAGGATACTGGCAAAGTGCTCCTAGTATGGACAGAATGTATACCAACCATCAGCTTGGATTGATATCGCTTATTCCATGCCCCACTCCTGGCCTACCTAGTGATATAAGCTATACTGGCAAAAGCACCATTTTGCTTGTCTACAAGTTCTGTCTACACTAGGAGCTTTTGCCAGCACAACTACGTTGGCCACAGAAGACAGCTCATCATGTCCCTGATGGACATAGCAATGTCAGCAAAAGTCTGTATTACAGCCCTGGCCTTAGAGTGGTGGGGGCGATTTCCCATATTTTAAAGACTAAGGTATTGCCCTCTGCCAGTATTGCAAATTTTATGTTTTCATGTGCTTTTACTGGAACACATCAGGATACGATGTCTCAGGAGTGGTACCCCATACAGGAAAGGCCACAGCACTTCTAGAATAAAAAGAAAATCTGGGCCACTTTCATCTATTGACTCGCTCTGCTGCTCTCCCAATATTTGGGAGGGGGAAAGCTGAAGGAACCCAGCTGGCTTACTCCCCGACTCTACCCTACCCCCTCCAGCTCTGCAAAGCCCACACTGTGAGGTTTCCAAGGATCAAGAGAAAGTGGAAGCATACGACAGAGATTGAACGCTCGCCTTCTGCAGGCAGAGGCTCCTCTCCAGATAGAACAGGTGCCTGAGATCTTCTCTTCCTATTTGTATTGTGACTGTAATTGTGTCGGAATAATTTTATCAAAAGAAACACATTAAGTTAGACAGACATGAAGAAACAAAACCAGATTCACCGAGGCACTGAAAAATTCATATAATTTAAACCATATTTTAGAGGGATCATCATGCAGATCCACAGAGACAACAAAAATATCACCCAGGCATGCTGCTTATGATGTATTCCATTGTTCCCAATCATCCATGTTGTTTACGATTTTAACATTGTCATCTCTGAGAGTGATTTTCATAAGAGAGTGGGAAGTGACTTTAATATGCCCTTGAATAAATTAAGATCAGCGAGGGCTTTGGCAGCATAGTCATATGTGGCTTGCAGCCCTAGAAGGGTTTACCTGCCTTTGGTTTGGCAATGTCTAGAGCTGTGGTCCCTGTCCACCAAGCATAATCTAATTTCTTTACAAGGCCTGCAGTAGATATTTCTGGCAGGCTGGATCTAATCCAGGCTACTATGGTTTCCATGGACAGGAAGTTTGAAGTTTTGGGATTAAAACGGCAGGAGGCTGAGAAGAAAATTGAGGACCTGGAAATAACAACTGATGGGTGTGACGCAATCATCACTGCGAAAGCTACAGAGGGTGAGTCTTAGAAAAATTTAATCAACAACCTGGAGAATAATCTCAAATAAAGGGCTATGTTTAGCATAGGGGCGGAGGACTCCTGAGACTGTACTGACAAGAGAGGTTTCCGTATCCTTTTGTAAAGGGATTTCAACCATTCCCTACTGAATAACACAGCAAGCGTGTGATGCGAAAGCATATGGCAGTGCAGACTGACTTGCCTGTTATGTCTTTTTTCAAACAAAGCTGCTGCTGTCTAAGAGCTACAGCAGTGATAGGGTTAGAAAAGTTGGGATGGACAGACTTGATTTCCACACCGCCACAGTGAGGGCACATACGGCAGGATTACCAGGAAGTTCATTCAGGCAACTCCCTACATAATAATTGTCTAATGTGCAATACTTTGGCATGAGAATCATAACTTCAGCAATAACACACAAGCATAACCCTAGCTTTCCTGGCTCACAAATATTGTTCTAGCCAATGTACAGTCCTGCTGTTCCTTGGCACATATGATTTTGAAGCTGGAATAAAATAAATGGCACTAAAAGGCTGCGTGCTATTTCCATCTCCATCTATCAATAACCACCCATCTTCATTCCACTGTCGTCAAATCTTAATATAGTGATGTGTTTTTTAAAGGGCAGTATTTCTTAAAGGGCCAAACTGTTATCACCACTAGGATCTTATGAAGCTAGTAACAGAATGCATGTGAGCTCAGCCCTCTCTCCGTCAACTATCCTCCCACTGGGAGATCTTGAGGGGAACATGACCGGCTGAGAGTTCTCATCCCACCAGCTCTTATTCTTTAGCTAAACCCCAAAACTCAGATGCCATTGAATGCTGAGACCCCTCTTGTTGCTTGAAAGGTACAAATAATCCTTAAAGGTACCCTAAATGGATGGCTGAGGACTCCCTAAACGTGGATCCTGCGGCTGCTTCAAATTACGCTGCGGCCCATACTAACCCCTGGCTGCCCCATGGATCAGGAGATAACAAAGATAGGTTTTTAAGCAATCTTTGCCCCTGCGCTCTGCTTTGACATCTTTCAAAGATCTAAATCCTTAAATACCCAAGGTCTGGGCCAACAGGAGGGCCTACGCTCAAATGCTAATCAAAAAGAGAAAAATGACAAGAGAGAACGCAGTTAGGGCCACCTTATAACTAGAAGACACCATGGAGGAAAACTCAGGTTGCAGCAGGGGAAGGTCGCAACAGGGGAAGGTCGCTCTGCGCTTTAGCAACAGGGGGAGCACTGGGCTGAAACCAGCGCTCCCCTCGTAGCTAAAGCCCCAAGCCCTGATGCCCCCCACGGGACTGAAGCCAGGAACGGAGCCCTGGGGCTGAAGCCCTGAGCCTCAGTGCCCACTGCGAAGCTGAAACCAGGAGCAGAGCCGTGGGGCTGAAGCCCTGAGCCCCAGTGCTCCCCCCAGGTCTAAAGCCTTGAGGCAGGTGCTCCTGAGGATCAGAAGCCTGGACCCTTCTAACTACTGAGGGAGAACTTTTAAAAGACACAGATTGTGAGGATATCATTAGTGCGTTCGTGGAGCAGAAGTCAAGGAAGAAATATGTGCATGTGTAGTAAAGTAGCACCTACCTGCTACCTAGGTGACTGTTTTAATTACATGTATTTTTGTTATTGTACTGAATAAATATTTAAATTATCATTTTCTATGAATACATGAAGGTCAGCTGTAGGCGAGGGGGGGAGCACTGAAGATGCTGTGCCTGCATGTTATATAGGGCTGGACGTCACATAGGTCTGCCTTTCATGTATGTACTGAGATCTATCATTGAATCTGTCCTTTTTTTTCTAGCAATATTTCTATCTACTCAGAATGGATAACAACCATATGGGATGTTCTTTTTAAACTAAATTGATACACATCCACTCAGATGCATGTTTTGATACTCCTATTTTGTAAGGCACTTTCTATGACTCCAGAAAACTTATATCCAGATGTGAAAGAGAAACTTCTACCTGTCTACATTTTTATATGACACTCATCATCTCACTCATATTAATACTCAGGACACCCTTGTGAGGTTGAGGCATTAGCAATTTCCATACCCCAAATGGGAATCTCAGGCACAGAGAAAGTAAGTGACCTGCTCAAGCTCACACACAAAGTCTTTGGTTGAACCAAAGACTGGATCTGCTGAGCCTTGTAACCATGAGACCATCTTTCTTCCCATGTTGATGCATTCCATTGAAGGGAAATGATCCAAAGCCACTCAGATTATAGAAATAATGTTATTACCATTCAAAATTGTAATTTTGGCCAGATAATCCCTCATTACAAATAACATTTTAAAATCTCTACTGATACATGAGGTAAAATCATATTGCCATTTTTGTCATTGATTCATATGTGTATTAAAAATGGAATATATACTGCAGAAGAGAAGAATGAGGGGGGATTTGATAGCTGCTTTCAACTACCTGAAAGGGGGTTCCAAAGAGGATGGCTCTAGACTGTTCTCAGTGGTACCAGATGACAGAACAAGGAGTAATGGTCTCAAGTTGCAGTGGGGGAGGTCTAGGTTGGATATTAGGAAAAACTTTTTCACTAGGAGGGTGGTGAAGCACTGGAATGGGTTACCTAGGGAGGTTGTGGAATCTCCTTCCTTAGAGGTTTTTAAGGTCAGGCTTGACGAAGCCCTGGCTGAGATGATTTAGTTGGGGATTGGTCCTGCTTTGCGGTTCCTTCTAAACCGGATATTCTATGATTCTATGATTTTGGTAAAGTCAAAAACCATGTATTAAATAGAATACACATTACACATATAATGCATTGAGATGGAGGTTTCATGTGTGTTGATACAAGCTATTTTTTCCTCTTTCCCAATGCATAAATCTAACTCCAAGAGAGGTGGCTTAGACTAGCTGAGTGTGCACACAGTTAGGAAACAGCACAGCTGAGTTCTAATCCTAGGCCTGCCACTGAGTAGGCAGTCATGAGGCCAAAACTTTCAAAGGTGTGTATCTATAGTTAGCACCCAAAGAAGTAGCCTTATTTTATGAGAGGGTGAGGCCCATAACTGCTACTGAAGTCAACGTGCTTTCAAAATCAGGCCACTAATTTATGTGCCTAAATCCGGCTTTAGATCCCTCAGTCTAGGCACCCACATTTGAAAACCTTGGCCCTAACATTTCTGTGTCCCAATTTCTCCGCCCATGAAATGATGGTAATAATTCCTAGCTCATTAGGGGCACTGTGAGGATTAGTTAATATTTCCAGAGCCCTGTGTTAAAGGATTACATTAATTTTGCATATAAAAATTTAAAAAATAAATCACAGACTTTATATAAATCAAGATTATGATCCAAGTCCCCAAGGTTGGGACTTTCAATGAATTATGTGCCTATAGCATAGGATAGATGCATTTAACCAATAAAAATACATAAATAAACTAAGTGGTAACGAAAAAAGCTGATAGCAAAAGGAAATAATTATTGGTCTCCTTTTGAAGATGAAATTGAGAGAGGATGTCTGAGTGGTGGATTTCACAATTGCCGCAAAAAGCTGTGCCATAATATGTAGCCAGCGTGTTTTCAGAATCCATAAAAGCAAGGGTGGGCCTTTTTTTCTTGGTTTTCATGGAGCTGCCTTAGCAATCAGCTGGAAAGGGGGACTGCTATACCTCTGCATGCTGGTAGTGTAAAAAGCTGCAAACATGCTTAACAATAGCATGGCATGAACAGTTTATTTATTACAGAGATAGCTGTAAAGTCTGATACAAACAGACAAGCGTTAAGCCTCCAGTGCACAGCTCAGAACACAGGCTTACTGACCACAACATGCACTGTATAACGCTACTTGTATTGTGTCATCTAAGACCTCCGTTAGACTGACATCCTTTACTCATTCTTCCTCCTCCTCCCCCCTTTTTTCCAGTAAACCCTCAAGTTATTTTCCTTATGTCAAGATGCCCTGGTACTAACCTGAAGTGGTGATGATAGTGACTGAACAGGAGTATGAGGAAACATTGCTATCGTAATCACTGAGATCAAGAGCTGTCAATAACTGTGTTACACAAAATGTCAGGCTAGATCACAGAGGTCCCTTGTGGCCTCGGAATCTATCTATGAATAATATTCTCAGTTCCACATAGGGTGAACATCCTTCCCTTATCATCAGGGAATCTCTTATTTATGGTCTGATCCTGCACCCACCGCAGGAAGTAGCAAAATACCTACTGACTTCAGTGGATGCAGGATAGTATCATAGGTCCCAATCCAGCAAATCACTTAAGCACATGTTTAACTTTCAGCAGGTGACTAGACCACTAAAGTCATGCGCATAAAACTAAGTCCTTTGCTAGACTGGGGCCTTAGTGCACAGTGTTCTGCATCCCAAAACAAATGGATACAGGTGAATGATGACACAGAATATGCACTGCTCACTGACAAATATATTCAATTTTAATTTTATTTTGTGTAAATAAAAACTATCCTAATTCCCTTGATCATCCACAGGCAAATTTGGGGGTTGTGGAGTTGGTTGGTTCGTTTTCCAATTTAGTGCAGCCTATCAAAATGAAGATAAAAAGAAACAGGTCCTTCAGAGGATTTATAGTCCAATTCCACATTCCAAGTTTTGCCAGAGTAAAGACTACCGGATAAGGCTCACAGTTCCCAAATAACTAAGGCCCACAGCTTTTAGATGCTGCTACTAGATTGTTGCCAATGTGCTTCCATTTAACAAATTCTAAGATTCACCGATCCTTGTGCAGCCAGGTTACCAAACACTTACACTCAAACTGACCATGGCAATACTGTTGTGGCTTTTGCCATCTGCCTATCAGCTTTACAGCTTACTAGTCTTGAAAAAATGACCTCTTATCCTCAGAAGTAACCTGTCCAAAAGAGAATTACAGCCCATTTGTGGAGAGACATGGGCTGCTGCATCTGTTGAAAAGTACAAAGGACTTTCTTTTACAGGACTCTCAAAGGAGCACTCAGCACTGAACTGAGATGCACAATTTAAAATTTATTTTTGTTCTGAAAGCTTACCAATCTTTCGCCTGAAGTAATTATGCTCTCACTCTCTCTCAAAACTGATGGCTCATTTTAAATCAACCAAAGTTCCATGCACAGAATAGCTGTGGAATTAGACCCTCTATGCCACAATAAATCATTATGGCTGTACAGGGTCACTTTATATCAGAGATCTAGACATGAACCCCACCTAAGACTGAAATGAAGTGCCCTAAAACGAAGTGGAATACACCATAAGGAAAGTGTGAAGAAAAGATTATTTCAATGTGTTAAAATCTATATTACAACGCAAAACAAACAAGAAATTCTAACATAAGGCTCTTGCTCCTTTCTGATCTCCTATTGTGAACCAAATCATACACACATTCTTAATACACCAACCTGTCAAAACATGGTGAGTTAAAGATGGCCTACTATCACAAGTTCATTGTTTTGATATACTTACAATTGGGCCTTTTACAGGGCCTGATTCTGATCTTACTTTCCCCTTTGCCAATCAGAAGTAACGCCATTGTAGCTAATGGAATTCCACTTGTATAAGTGAGAAATTGAAATCAAGCACAATGTATATTCCATCTAACACCATATTTTTAAACATATATTCTAGTTCTACTCACATTTTTAGAGGCATCAGAGAAGGTCCATTTTTTTTGTCAAATATATTACAGGAAAATGCTGTGAGTAATAGTCATTAAAAAAATCAATAATGTCATTAAAAATTAACCAAAAGAAAGCAGTAGTGTTATGTTACTAACTAGGGGGAGGGGGGGGAGGGGAATCTCATATTATTACATTGAGAAGGACAGCAATGGAAAACCTTTTTCAACTGGTGTTTCTATTCCTTCCTCTTTTACTTGGTTCAGAAGCCCTGCATAATTAATACTGTAGTACTTAATAAATGCTTATGAAGCTACTATCTCTCTACTCTTTCAGTTTAATTAGGTGACTGACTTCAGGCATACTATACATTATAATGACAATTTAATTACTTTTTTAATGAGCACACTTAAAAGATTTATAAACAGGAATAGAATAGTGTAGAACACTGAAAACTAGAAATACTGTGAAATGAAGCAACAGCTCAAAGTAATCTAATCTAATGTATCTATCTAGTATCTGAGCACCTGTAATGATAGAGACATATGCAACATAGTATGTACGGTAGACTCGTACAGAATTTTGTATTCCTCTTCAGAATACTGGTTATAATCTCCTTTAGAATTCATCTTTTTGTACATGTGAATTATGTTAGATTTAGCGGTTAATAGCCTAAAGTGGTTCCAGGAACAGTAAGGTAACTGAGCTTTATACAACCTAAAATCTATTTGTAAAAATGAATGGCCCTTTCCTTCCTTGTAAGTCCGGTAATCAGTAAATCTCCTCTCTCACACCATCCCACGAAACCCATACCCAGAAAACGTGATTGCAGAGAGGCAAATCTCCTAAACTATTCCACCTGGCATAGACAGTCAACAGTATTCAATGGGCTACAGGTTTAACAATCCTCAACCCAGATTATTCCTGGCTAGTATGTCAAAAACTTGCATGTGAAAACATTGAAAACTATCTGCACCACTCAGTGTAATAATCAAGGTCTGCTCACTTGATATGGCTATTATTTCATTTAGGGCTTAATTCCCCTCACATACATTACTGTAAATTCTGAGTAATTAATGGAATTAGACTTGTATAAATTTGGAGTAAATTAAAGAATCAGACCCTTAATTTTTACTTTAACATTGCTCAAAAGCAATCAAACTACAAAAGATATAATTCGCAATAAATATGCGGAAACCACTGTCCTTTTACTCTTCCTCATCAGGAAAAAAATAAAAGATCAACATACAGTGATGTACAGCTATTTCATAAACACAACTGGGTACTAAAAACAAACAAAACCATACAGCTTTGAACTGTTTTCCCCGAGTCAGCTACGGCTGCCACATGTGCCCTCCCATCTATGAGCAATGCCTGAACTGTCATGCATGGTTGCTTTCTTTATTGCAGTTTTTATCACAAATTGCTGTAGTGTGTTCTGCAAATAGAAGAGCGAGTCTCACACATATGGACTGATGGCATAAATCAGGGAGCAATTTACATTGATACTAGTAGCTTTTTTCCTAAGCCAGTTATTACAAAAAAGATGCATGTACCCGACAACTTTGTTCTTTATGCTGGAGAGAATTCAGCAAAGCATAGAATACTGCTCCATGCAAGCCTCCTTCAGAGTAGCACACAAGGGCCAGAGGAGGCAGGGCATGGGTGGAACAGAGAAGAGATGGTAGAGGGATCTTGCACTGCATAGATTTCCCAGCAGGGAATCCTGGTAAGTACCTCACATAGAGTAGGTTACTTCAGCCATCAGTAGCTTCTATGGAGTAGCTCTGTAATCACTCTCCTGCCTGGGGGTACTCTCTCAAATCCACCCCCGCCCTGCTCATTTCCCTAGTGCCCAGGCCCAATTAGTTGTGGCTGGTGCCTGGGGTTCAGGATTTTAGCCTTACTTATGGTGAAGTGTGAAAAATCTCTCTAGGAATGGGTATCTCTGTCTTTCTCTAAATCAGAATGTTGCACAGGTATAACAAATTAGTTTTTAAACCACTACAGTTAAATTGGTGCAAACCCCTGTATCAACACTTTTATTTCAGTTCTATTAAAACCTATTCCCAATCGATTTAAGCTAAACCAAAAAATAAGCCCTCTTAAATGAAAATAAGACTGGCTACACACAAGTTTGTGCCAGTTTAGTAGATTATTGATTTAAATTCACACCTTAGGTAATACCTGTGCAACTTTCAATTGTAAACCATAAAAGATTTGGACTAAAGAGAAAGCTTTTCCATTTGGGATCTGTATCTACAACTGTTTCTATTAATTTAAGAGAATACAACATAGCTGTGCATACTTGGCATTCTTACTGGAGTTGATGGAATCTCCAATATGTCACTCTTAACTACTAAGGAGAGGTTAAAAGAGAAAGCACTGCAAAATAACCTAGAACAGTTATGGGCATATTCAGTGTTATAAGCACTGTCAACAAACAGTTTTAAAAATATGAAAGGGGCTGCTTATGAGCTACATATAAAAATATGGCCACAATGCAGAATTATTGTGATTGTCTTTTTTTTTCCCTTACATACCCACCCCCAAATCCTTGTCTCACTCACAGGCAATGAAATTCATCAGAATGAAGTTCAATCCCACAAATTTCTAGTGTTTCTGCCTGCTTGCAATGGCACAGAAGGGAGCCAGAAAAGGTATATATTAAAGAGGGTATACTATGATACGCTGCATCATGCAGTGTTTCAAGAAGCTACTTTGTCTGCAATTTCCGTTTTCAGAAAAGTTGCGCAAAGCTTAAACAATGGATCTCCTATGGAGCTACTGTTTCATCCAGCCTCGCTGTACAGCTGATGATTGATGATGGGTCAAGAGGGCAGCAGACTTTGGGTGCACAACATTTAAATACTTTATCAAAGATGGCAAAAGGCCATGTACTATAATAACACAGCAAATACTTCCTTTTACTGTACAGCAGACAAATTCCTTCCTCTCAGTTGGCTCCATCTGCAGCTTGTGGTTCACTACTCAGAGCATGTACAAGTTCTATATTAACAAAACATACGCTTAAAAAGCCTGGCAGTGCCAGCTAACACTTCCCTTTATTCCTAAGGTGACCTGATGATAAACAGTCTCACAGTAGTGAAGAGTCATCCATGTCTGTGCCAGCATCACTAACGCGGAATCACATAAATGGACTTCTATAGATTACGAGCACTTTATCTACAGTAAAATAATACTAAACCCGACAACTTACTTTTGCTTTAAAACTAGGGAGTAAGAACAGGTCAAATCTTTAAAGGTATTTAGTAGAGCTGTACAAACACAGAACAAAAAGGTGGCCTCGCCTTTGGAAAGCGCATGCTGCATAACTCAATTCTGGGTGTGAATGACAGAGATAAGTGTGCACTACAGTGATGCATTCATATCATTACAGTTGATGCTGTGTCAGCAATTTCAAAGTAAACTCCTGCTTTCAGTGGTTTTAAATCGGGAAAAAAATGGCCCTGTCAGATAAAATTTGATGCTGGTCAGTGTGTAGTGTGTCACAACTTTAATATTACTGAGACAGTTATGGTTTCTAACAGATTGTAAGTGCACACACAAATCCACATCTTTAATTCACTGGTTCAACAAGGTTTGAGTTTAGGATAAATCTAAAAATAAAGAATAAAATTAAGAGATTTAAATTAATAACCTTATTGTATAGTGTGAAGGCCCCAATTAATAAATGCTGCCACATATCTTATTGAACCGTGAACCTTTATTTGCAAATAAGTAACTTGCCTCTGCACATTTCCTCCCCCCTCCCCCCATTTTTAAGAGTATGAAAACTTTGGTAGCTAATGTTCCAGTTAAACTTTGGGGTTTTTTTTAAATGTTATTTTCTGTAAGAACTGGGAGATATTTTGGGAGGTATGTAGATCTTGGATTTTTCTGATCTGCACATCCCAAGCTGTCTGCCCTACAACCTGATCCTAAATGGGAGACTTACAAGGATGAGTGAAAAGTTGACAATTGGGAGTGGAGGGATCAGGAGCCACATGCAACTAGAGTCAACTTCCTTTACAGACTAGATAAGATAGATATGCTACTATTTACTGACTGTCATTTATTCAAGAAGGCTTTTAAGAACAAATATTGGTTTAAAGAAAATGAGGATCCTAAATTATAAAAGTTCTTGCTAATACAAACACCATGGACTGGGAAGGGAGGATGTGGAAGCAGGAGTGCCACTGGGTTTTCCCTCATAAAACCAAAAGGGAAGTTGGGGGTAAATAACCACAGAGTTTAAAGGGAGTTTCCAATAGCCACTGCAAATGTCAGGTATCAGAGGGGTAGCTGTGTTAGTCTGAATCTGTAAAAAGCAACAGAGGGTCCTGTGGCACCTTTGAGACTAACAGAAGTATTGGGAGCATAACCTTGCATCTGAAGAAGTGAGGTTCTTACCCACGAAAGCTTATGCTCCCAATACTTCTGTTAGTCTCAAAGGTGCCACAGGACCCTCTGTTGCTTTTTGCAAATGTCAAGTGAGCTATGTAGCTAGGACCCTGGGAGTTAGGGGCCAGGCAGCAGTGAAGTCAGCAGATCCCCTGAGATCCTGGGTGAAATCTCCCCTACCCTCTCAAAGGTAGACTCAGAAGGAAACCTGGCAAGTTGAACATCAAGAGTTTCCATTCCCCACATGCGGGTTATTCCTGCATAGGGCAAACTTATTGATGTTACAGTGCTAAATTATCATCTTTGCTACTAGAAATGATGAACCTCAAATTTTACATTGTTTCAGTTCTTACAGTTACTCAGATAATCCAAACCTCATAGATCTGCAACCCCGAGTGGCAACTCTAAAAAAGAAGAGGCTTTCTCACAAGATTTCCAGTCCTTCTGGCTCTGGCAAGAACCAAGGAGTTTGAAAGAGCACAAAAATGAAAAAAAAAAAAAAACCAACAACAATAATGTTAACTACACATTTCTGGACATCATAAAAGACTTGGTTTGGGTCCAGTTTAAGGGACAGGTGAGGGTTCAGGTTGTTTCATGTTTTATCTGAACATATTTGACCATCCTCATTAATTATCCATATATGAGATTCATATTTCCCAGACACTATAGTGCAAAAAGTCATTCAATAAGAAAGGGAAGAAGATCTGAGGGGGGGGAGGGGGAAGTACTCTGTGAAGATTAACTTGTTCTGTAAGATAACATTGAAATTACAAAGAACCATCCTGAACGTGATCAGAATCTAAAAATTCACCACTAGCTTCACTGAAAGGAGGGGGAACCAAGACTAATTTATAAGTATTGATCATTGTTAGAATCTGCATTTAGGGCATGCACTGTGAGTGAAGCAACCTGGATTCTATTCCCAGCTCTTACACTCTCACATATACTTGCTGTGAGAACTGGGCAAACTGCTTAGCAGTCCTAAGCCTCCGTTTGCAAAATGGGGATAATAATATTTACCTATTCCCCTATTCCACAGAGATGTTTGGAGGCTTCATCAATTAACCTTTCTAAAGCACTCTGAGGTGCTACAAAGTACCATGATCTGTATTTGATTTGCTTAATAATTTTGGTTGGTTCCCATTTCGTTGTGGTAACAGAAATAGGGAATAGCCACAAAGTTTGCACCCAGATCCAAAATTCAGTGGTCTTTTTATCCGGTTGTTAGGCTCAGGTTCCTGTCTAATATACGTATACACATGTGCACATGTCCACGCATACACACGATCCGCAATAACTATTGCTTACGTATAAGAAGGGATTTGAAAACATGCACACTTGTTGAACAGTGTGCAGCTAAATTTTAAACCAGGACAAGAAGAAAAGTGCGTTTTAATAGCACCATAGCAAAGCTCTTTCCTTAGAACCTCATTGTTCCCCGTCATAAAGTCTCAGTGCAACGTATAACAAGCAGTACTCTGAGGCATTGCGGTATCTTTTGAATCACTGCCATTACCCGAGAAAACCCCAGGAAGTGGTTTGTATGAGAAGCTGGACCAGACTTGCTTAGGTATCAGCTGATGTCACAACACAAGTCAGTAACAATGAGGACATTGTGAAACCAGGAATAACCTCCGTTATCTTCAGCAGTTTGGGAAATCATTTCTAGCCCAACAGAACAGAGTACAGAACTTGGGAACTAGTCAAATAGTTAATTATTCACCATGGGTTTAGTAATTAATCTCAGTTTCAGGCCAAGTCCTTGTGTGCCCAGAATAACGTGAAGATCTCCAGCAAGTGAAACAATAACACAAGTCTTTGGATTCACTTCTATAAAGCAGCAATTTTTCCATAAACAGCTGCGATTAAGCAAGGACAAGCAGCAATCCAGACAGCCGTCTGTGTAAACTAATTGAAAAGGAGGGTGATTTCGTAAACCTTTCAAACCAACATTCTTCTTTTAGCCTCTTTCATCCTGTCTTGCTCCAGAAAATATTACATCCCAGGGAGTCTTTTTGATAATGCACTTTAGCTACTCCTGGGGAGCCTGATAAAGAGGCAGTACGGGGCCACAGTGGTTTTAATCCTGTAAAAGGAATATTCAGCTAGAAATGCTCCCGTGTGTTTACCATACGAAGAGGAGATCCAAACCCATAGCCCAAAGACCTCGGAGTTGTTACCATAAAAACCATCATCCTGCATTGCACAAGCACCCAGATCTCTCAGTGCTGTGAATGGGAGTTTGGGGCACACAAAGAATCTTCAAGGCCACAGCTATGACAAAAGCCACTTTGAACATAGGAAGGATAATATTTTAGTCAAATGACAAAAAGCAGCTAAGATAATGTCATTAATCAATCACAGAAGCAAGAAAAAACCCATAACCTTAAAAATGTTGATGCTCAATTTTCACCGTACAAACACCACAAACTCTTTATACACTCAAAATGGGAGCAACAACGCAAGTTGAGAGGAATCACCTCCTCAAGGCAAACCAAAAACCAGACACCTGCAAACAAGTCCACTCACTAACGCCAGAGGCCATATTTTACCATCATGTTACACTGGAGCTGCCATTTATTGAAGTCGATGGGAGCTCTGCATAAAAACTGAGAGCAAGGTATGCCCTTAAATGAAAGATGCATAAGACGAGGAAAGAAACGGAAATACACCACTACCTTGATATAACGCGACCCAAAATAACACAAATTCGGATATAATGCAGTAAAGCAGCACTCCGGGGGGAGGCGGCAGGGCTGCACACTCCGTTGGATCAAAGCAAGTTCAATGTAACGCGGTTTCACCTATAACACGGTAAGACTTTTTGGCTCCCGAGGACAGCGTTATATCGAGGTAGAGGTGTATATGAACCAGTTTACAAAGGCATGCAGAGGATAAGTAATCCAGCACAAAAGAAGGAACACTGACAAAATAAATACATCACTTTCAGTTTGCAAGTGTCAGAACACAGCAGCACATTAACTGTGTTTAAGCACTGGGAGGGAGGGCTGGCTTCCCTGCTATGTTAAAATGGCATTCCCAGTTCATTCCTTGCAAAGACATGGTACAAATTACCTCAAGATGTACTTTGCTTGATACATTTGCTGTTCTTCTCTTCAGTGGTGGGGAGGGGGGAATACAAACTTAGGCCTGGTCTACACTAGGAGGTTATGTCGAATTTAGCAGTGTTAATTCGAATTAACCCTGTACCCGTCCACACAACGAAGCTATTTATTTCGACATAGAGGTCTCTTTAAATCGATTTCTGTACTCCTCCCCAATGAGGGGAGTAGCGCTAAATTCGACATGGCCATGTCGAATTAGGGTTAGTGTGGACGGAATTCGACGCTAATAGCTCCGGGAGCTATCCCACAGTGCACCACTCTGCTGACGCTCTGGACAGCAGTCCGAGCTCGGATGCTCTGACCAGCCACACAGGAAAAGCCCCGGGAAAATTTGAATTCCTTTTCCTATCTGGCCAGTTTGAATCTCATTTCCTGTTTGGACATCGTGGCGAGCTCAGCAGCACTGGCAATGATGCAGAGCTCTCCAGCAGAGGTGACCATGCAATCGCAGAATAGAGAGAGGGCCCCAGCATGGACTGATTGGGAGGTCTTGGATCTGATCGCTGTGTGGGGCGATGAGTCCGTGCTTTTGGAGCTGCGATCGAAAAGACGGAACGCAAAGATCTATGAGAAGATCTCAAAAGCCATGACGGAGAGAGGCTACAGCCGGGATGCAACGCAGTGCCGCGTGAAAATCAAGGAGCTGAGACAAGCGTACCAGAAGACCAAAGAGTCAAACGGATGCTCCAGATCCCAGCCCCAGACATGCCGTTTCTACGAGGCACTGCATTCCATTCTAGGTGCGGCTGCCACCACTACTCCACCACTGTCTGTGGGCTCTGACGATGGGGTATTGTCGACGGCCGCTTCCTCAGAGCTGTTCGCGGACGGGGAAGATGAGGAAGGAGATGAGGAGGACGAGGCAGTCGACAGCGCTTTCAACGCTGATTTCCCCGACAGCCAGGATCTCTTCATCACCCTCACGGAGATCCCCTACCAACCCTCCCAAGGTGGTAACCCGGACCGTGAATGAGGGGAAACATCAGTAGGTAAGTGTTTTAAACATTTATTTTGAATAGAATAGGCATGGTATGTTAGCAATGGGTTTTTAATGATTAGTTTGCCCTAGGCGCTTAACTTTTTAGTCCTGGCCAGTGCAGCTACTGGAAAAGTCTGTTAACATGTCTGGGGATAGAGTAGAAATCCTCCAGGGATATCTCCACGAAGCTCTCCTGAAGGTAATGTGAAAGCCTTTGCATCAGGTTCCTGGGGAGAGCGGCCTTATTGCCTCCTCCATGGTAGGAAACTTTTCCGTGCCAGGCTAGCAGCAGGTACTCCGGTATCATTGCCTGGCAAAGCATGGAGGCATACGGCCCTGGTGTTTGCTGGCATTCACGCAGCATGCGGTCTTTCTCGGTCTCCGTAATCCTCATCAGAGTGATATCACTCATGGTGATCTGCTTTGAATTAGGGGAATTTTAGTATGGGGACTGATTGCCTGTTCCTTTAAATAACTGTAACCGGCGGTTTACAGCCACGCGGTAGGGGCGGGGAGGCGAACCGTTCATACTGAGCGGTTCGCCGGCAGCGTGCAGGGATCTTTCCCAGGACAGCCACAACGGGGGTGGGACGGGGCAGAGTTCATGCTGGCCGGCAGCGTGCAGGGATCTTTCCCGAGCCCAGCCACGTGGTGGGGGCAGGGAGGCGAACCGTTCCTGCTGAGCAGTTCGCTGGCAGCATGCAGGGATCTTTCCCGGGGACAGCCGCGATGGGGGTGGGACGGGGCAGAGTTCATGCTTGCCGGATCGCTGACAGCAGGAACTGGCCAACGCTAGGAGCATTGCTTGGAACGTGAAAGGAGGGCACTGCTGTAAATTAAGATTTAAGCAGCCAAAAGTCTACGGCTTACCATGGCCGCCTGCTAGCAGAATTCCATTGTCCGGCCCCGCTTGTGTGTACAGCAAGACCCCAGGCACTCAATGTGAAGACAGAAAATTCGACCTTGTACTGAATGCACATGTGATAGCTACTGTGCATGATCTTGTTCACAGAGAAAGACTATATTCATTGTTTGCAAAAATTTATCTTTTTGAGGAATTCACTCCCTTTTTTCCCATCCCACAGCTCCGAGTGTCTCCCGAGCTACCCCGGCATCCCCCTCCCAGAGGCTGGCGCAGATCAGGCGGCGAAAGAAATGGATACGGGACGAGATGTTCTCAGAAGTTATGGTCTGTTCCCGAGCCGAGGCGGCACAGCAGATCCAGTGGAGGGAGAACATGTCGCAATACCAGCGATCACACAGCGAACGGGAGGACAGGTGGCGGCAGGAAGACCAGCAGGCGACTCAAACGCTGCTTGGACTAATGAGGGAGCAAACGGACATGCTCCGGCGCCTTGTAGATGTTCTGCAGGACCAGAGGCAGGAGGTCAGAGCCCCGCTGCATTCTATCTCTAACCGCCCTCCCCCGCCACAAAGTCCCATCCCCCCCTCACCCAAAGTCCCAAGAAGGAGTGGCGGCAGGGGCCGTGAAAACAGTCACTCCACCCCTGCAGACTGCTCAAATTGCAGAAGGCTCTCATTCCAAAGATTTGATACGTCCTTTCCTTCCCTCCAAATGCACCTCACCCAAGCCCCTGTCCCAGTTTCATCTCCTAACTGTGTAGTTCTTAATAAAAAATACGTTTCTGTTAATTACTGTTTCCATCATGTTCTTTTAGAGGACAGTGTGTTTGAAGGGGGAAAAGGGGGTTGGTAATTGGAGAGGACAGTCACCTTTACCAGGGTACAGACACGGGGGCAGGTTCAGCAGAAGGTCACACACACATTGCAGTCACTAGGCACACTGGTCAGTCTGGGAGGTGGTTTTCATGTTCTGTGTGTGGGGGCTATGTGAGTTTGTGGCGGGGGAGGGCGGTTACAGATCTTATGCAGCGGTCCTTAGCCTGGATGACAGAGCCACACAGCAGGGGATCTGTAACCGCCCTCCCCCGCCACAAAGTCACATAGCCCCCACACACAGAGTCCCGAAAAGGAGGGGTGGCAGGCTCCATTGAAACAACCAGTCCACCACTGCGGACCGCTCTAGGAGCAGGAGCCTGTCATTCCTCGAGTTTAGAAGCATTCTTTCCATCACTACACCCACTCCCCACCACAGTCTGCGTCCCAGTTTCAACCCTTTACCGCGAAATTCTTAATAAAGAAAACGGTGTTAATGAACAAAGTTTCATTTATTTCATTTTTAAAGGTGTGTTGGAAGGGGGTAAGAGGGTTGGCAACTGGAGAGGATAGTCAACATTAACTGGGTAAAGAAACGGGGGCAGGTTCAGCTTCTGTTTAAACAAACATAATAGTCACAGGTTACCTTGGTCACTCTGGAACCTAGCTTTCAATGCTTCCCGGATGCACAGCACGTCCTGCTGGGCTCTTCTAATCGCCCGGGTGTCTGGTTGGGCGTAATCAGCAGCCAGGCGATTTGCCTCAACCTCCCACCCCGCCATAAACGTCTCCCCCTTGCTCTCACAGAGATTGTGGAGCACACAGCAAGCTGCAATAACAATGAGGATATTGGTTTCGGTGAGATCAGAGCGAGTCAGTAAGCTTCTCCATCTCCCCTTCAGACGTCCAAAAGCACACTCCACCATCATTCTGCACTTGCTCAGCCGGTAGTTGAAGAGTTCTTTTTCACTGTCCAGGGCGCCTGTATAGGGCTTCATGAGCCAGGGCATTAGTGGGTAGGCTGGGTCCCCGAGGATCACTATAGGCATCTCCATATCCCCAACAGTTATTTTGTGGTCCGGGAAGTAAACACCTTCCTGCAGCCGTCTAAACAGACCAGAGTTCCTGAAAACACGAGCGTCATGAACCTTGCCCGGCCATCCGACGTTGATGTTGGTAAAACGTCCCCTATGGTCCACCAGTGCTTGCAGCACCATTGAAAAGTAGCCCTTTCGGTTAATGTACTGGCTGGCCTGGTGGTCCGGTCCCAGGATAGGGATGTGAGTTCCATCTATAGCCCCACCGCAGTTTGGGAATCCCATCGCGGCGAAACCATCTATGATCACCTGCACGTTTCCCAGGGTCACTACCTTTGAGAGCAGTAGCTCAACGACTGCATTGGCTACTTGCATCACAGCAACCCCCACGGTAGATTTGCCCACTCCAAATTGGTTCGCGACTGACCGGTAGCTGTCTGGCGTTGCAAGCTTCCAGAGGGCTATGGCCACTCGCTTCTGGACAGTCAGGGCTGCTCGCATCCGGGTGTCCTTGCGCTTCAGGGCAAGGGACAGCAACTCACAAAGTTCCAGGAAAGTTCCCTTACGCATCCGAAAGTTTCGCAGCCACTGTGATTCATCCCAGACCTGCAGCACTATGTGGTCCAACCAGTCCGTGCTTGTTTCCTGGGCCCAGAATCGCCGTTCCACAGCATCAGCATGACCCATTGCCACCATGATGTCCACGGCGCGGGGTCCCATGCTTTGTGAGAGGTCTGTGCCCCTCTCAGACTTAACGTCCTCACCGCGCTGCCGTAGCCTCCTCGCCCGATTTCTCAGCATCTGCCTCTGAAAAAGGTGGATGATAAGGCGCGAGGTGTTGACAACGGCCATAACTGCAGTGATGATCAGAGCGGGCTCCATGCTCGCGGTGTTGTGGCGTCCGCGCTGTCAACCACCAGAAAAGTGCGCGAACTGATTGCCCGCCGGCGCTTTCACGGAGGGAGGGAGGGAGGGAGGGTTGAATGACGACAGTTACCCAAAACCACCCTTGACAAATTTTTTGCCCCAGCAGGCATTGGGGGCTCGACCCAGAATTCCAGTGGGCAGCGGGGACTGTGGGATAGCTACCCAAAGTGCACCGCTTCCAATGTTGATGCTGCCCCGTTAGTGTGGACTCACAAAGTCGAATTACTGTCTTTAGTGTGGATACACACGTTCGACTTTGTAATATCGGTTCCACAAATTCGCTTTAAGTAAAATCGAACTACTCTCGTAGTGTAGACATACCCTAACATTCATTGCTTTACAACGTACCTACACCACTGCCTGACACTTAGTTTTGTTTGCTTTAAAATAGCTGTGAGGAGAAGGTAAATTACACTTTTGACCAACTGCAATCCCAAAGCATTTGTGTGATGATAACCCATCACACACCGAAAGCTGACATTTCTATAATTGGCATTTGCTGAATGCAACAGCAGTCTCCACAAACACAACAGTCTTTTTATTGGCAACCTCTGTAATTATCTCACTCTTGTTCACATGGAATCTCCTTTCTCTCTTTAGAAGAAAGCAAATCTCCGCTTACCGCAGACACAATAATGTAATATAATTCAGATTATGCTCCTAATGATTATTACTGTTAAACAATTAAGGATTTACCTTAAAAGCCAATATAAAAGTTTACAATTTTGTCTCTGGAATCTGTTACAGAAAAGAGTACAATTCTGACCTTCAAAGTCAGTGTTTCAGTGCCTCTTTGATGTGCTTCAGAACAAAAGTTCAAGCTGCATCTCATTTCAGTTTGTCACATTTTGTTTTTGTGTAAATCTGAAGAAAGAAATTGGAGAGAACAGCCAGGGTTGGCAGTGCTTCCCCTGCCTTCTGCTTTTCCGTCTGTTGATGCTGACATGTGCAGTGCACTTCCTTCTGCCCCCTCCTCCCCCCCACCTTTTTTTTTTTTAAGGGTCACAAAGGCATTTATTTAGAAGTTGCATTCCCATCCACCCACCACCAAAGGCTAGGCTCCCTGTGGTGCTGCCACGTTACAGTAAGAGCCCACAAAGGGAAAGGTTAAAATCTGTGCTCCTTTGGCAGGCACAATGAGCTCAAAGCAAGCAGTTTACCCTTAACATAAACCTACTTAAACAACACAGTGCCCACATTTTCCAAACAGATGTTAGGATTTCATGCCTAGCCTAGTGACTGGTTGGTAGGAATGCAGAACTCTTAACATACCTCTGATTTTCCATTCCTACCGTTTACACATCCCATTATCAATTTTTATAAAGGGGAAAAAGGAGATTCCTGAAAGAGATTGCAGTTGTGAAACAAACTTTTGGTATCATTTAAACAGCTGATGCAGTAAATTGCTGGAGAAATTGTTAGACGTCCCTGGGGAATATTGGCTGTAATGATACAAGAGGAACAACTAGTTCAAAAACAAACTGTATTTTTTAACAGTGCATTTTAAAACAGGCTCATTATTCATTTTACTGTTAATACATGGTTTGGATTTGAACATGTGGTTCCAATAACACTTTCTTATAAGACTTCATGTTATCAGTAAACTTGCAATTGAAAGCTAACACATTTATAAACTTTTATTTACACTGTAGTCAGACCAGAACAAACAAAATGAAGTTGCAAATGCCATGTGTCTGGGCATTTAAATTATAGTATGGTAGGTATAACCATTAATTCCTGCCAAATCTAGATTGTAGCTTCAACAGAAACCAGAGCTACTCAAGTTCAGTTCTCATGATCACCAGATGGTAATGTGTGGCTATTAATCAGGCCTCTTAGAAGTGAATATTGTAATAACCATATCCTGCTATCAATTTTTGTGCAAGCTTCCCATTATCTTTTCTGGAAAATACACAAGTAGAACAATGGCTGGACTTGGCCATAAATGCAAAAACTATGAAAAATATATTTAAATTATTAGAAACCCCATCAAATTTGCTGTTTAGAAATTAAAATCTCTTTCAAGTGAAAATACAAATATTTTAAAGAGGAAAACAGGTGGGCCACGATACAAAGGGAGGGGAAAGAGAATGAGTTTCTCTGGAAGTGAAAAAAATATCTATTTTTGAAAGAGTGAGCACAGAAGCATAGAAATTGGGAGGAAGGACCACTTATTACTCATCTCCCAGCCAATATAGGAATATTCTTTATAGTATGCTTCCCAGTGCTTTGTCCAGATTATTTTTGAAGTACTCAAATAGGGTTACCATATTTAAAAAATAAAAAAAGAGGACACTCCACGGGCCATGGCCCCACCCCTTTCCCACCCCCGGCCCCACCCCAACTCCACCCCTTCCCCACCCCAATTCCGCCCATTCCCCGCCCCTTCTCCAAAGTCCCCGCCCTAACTCTCCCTCCTCCCTCCCAGCCCCGCAAAAAGGGCTGCCTGAGTGCTACCGGCTTCACGGTTTGCCAGGCAGCCTCCAGACCCTGCACCCCCGGCCGGCGCTTCCCCAGCGCAGCTGGAGCCCGGGAATGGAAGCGCCCAGCCGGGGTCGCAGGGTCTGGAGGCTGCCCAGCAAACCGTGAAGCCGGTAGCGCTTGGGCTTCGGGCAGCTCCCATGCCTCCGGATCCTGCGCCCCAGGCCGGGCACTTCCCCTCCCGGGCTCCGGCTGCTGTGCTCCTCCCCTGACTCTTTGGCTCTGTTTAAGAGCTAAGCTGCCCGAGCGCTACCGGCTTCGGGCAGCCCCCATGCCTCTGGACCCTGCGCCGCCGGAGCAGAGCAGCTGGAGCCCGGGAGGGGAAGTGCCCAGCCAGCGGCTCGGGGTCCGGAGGCAAGGAGGCTGCCCGAAGCCGGAGTGCTCGGGCAGCTCAGTTCTTAAACAGAGCCGAAGAGTCAGAGGAGGAGCACAGCAGCTGGAGCCCGGGAGGGGAAGTGCCCGGCTGGTATTTTTCCCGGACATGTTCGGCTTTTTGGCAATTCCCCCTGGACGGGGGTTTGATTACCAAAAAGCCGGACATGTCCGGGAAAAAACGGACATCTGGTAACCCTAACTCAAATGATAAAGCTTCCACGACTTGCTCTGGGAGGTTGCTCTGCTGTCCAACAGATTTCTCCAGTAGGATTTTTTTTTCAGATACGCAACTTTTAAAATTCCTTTTGCTCAGTTTCACCGCTTATAACACCTCCTTACACTCCCTGAAGATTACCACTCCCTCCTGGGTGTTCACAGCTTTGAAGTACTCGCACAGAATGATATTTAATTTAAAACCAATCAAAGTGGAAAAATGTACCTTATAAAAAAGCTTAATTAAAAGGAGAACTCTGATCCTCTGATATAGGGCCAGGCTGTGTGCCTGTTGTAGTCAATGGCAAATCTCCAGTGGGAGCAGGATTGAGCACTTGATCAAGACTCAAGAGAGTGAAAACAGGCCAACTTTCCTATTTGAAAAAAGGCTATCTTTAAATCAGCAACACAGTGGTTACATTAGTAGCTTTAATGATATAACACTGAGCTCTGGAAGATGGAAATCTACTAGAGAAGCAGCTTTCTACATCAACCCCAGAAAAATGGATATGGATCCTTACTCATTTTACATCATTTCATTATACCAGTGTAATCTAATGCACCGTCACACTCTCCTCATGTTAGCCAAGCAGATATTAAATATTTTTGCACCCCCTTGCAGCAGAACTCCTCCTCTTAAGAACTCCAACCGCAGTAAATTATTTTTTTGTCTTACTGAAGCCTGAGGGCCTGACTCTCCACAGCCTTATATCTTGCATAGTCATTCATACTCGTACAAAGCAAGCATAAAACACAACCAAATCAGAATGGTATCATTGTCCTTCTGAGGAGTAGCAGATGTCAGGGCCTTGTGAGTTGGTTTCCAACTGCAGGAGCAATATGTAATGTGCAATCAACTTATTTTCTTAGCGAAGCTTATTTATTTATATTGAATACATTAGTCCCTGAACAGAGGTGATCACAAACAAAAGCATGCAGGCAAACTTCTCTTTCAGAAATCCCAGCCTAAACTCCAAAGGCTGATTCCAAGAAAGTAACTCTGCACCAAAAATTGACTCTTATTAGGGAGATTAAGGCAACAGCTCCCTACAAAAGAAACTACAACACTCACACAAAAAGCTAACAACAATACAACAGCTCTTCACAAGCTACTAAAAAGACTTTGTAAGACTGTGTAACAGCAGCATCCGGTGACTCTAGCTATAACATGATCATTTTACACCCACCTAGTGTAAGCGTAAACAACTACACAAGGTAGGACACTTAGGTCCTGAGTGTCTGCAATGGAATAACAGCATCAAAAACAAACAAACAAAAAAACAATTACTAGCAAAGAAATGAACTCCTCTCTTTTTTTTAAACTTGATTGCCCTCACTGCCAACTGATCGGGTAGCAATCATCCACGCTATCTGAGAACAAGAAAGGGAGGACAAGTTGCTGGCAGAGATGCACCTTATGCCAGCGTGCTACAGACCACTCTGAGTGACTGCAGTTTAAGAACGCTCATTTGGATTTTTCTCTCCTTCCTTGACTAGATGTCAGTGGGATTGTGCTCCCTACATGTACTCTGCTTCAGATTAGATGCGATGAGCCTAATCGCTCCCATGTTGCCACATAGCTATTGGTCCAGATTTTTAAAGCTACTTAGGCCTTGCTGCACTCAGTATTGTAATGCCTAACTGATTTAGGAGCCTAAATCTAATTTTCAAAAGCGATTTAGGCATTTAAGCATTGCAATGCTGAGTGTCATAGTGCCTAGAAAATCACAGGAACAACTGTGCTCTATAAAGCTAAAATAGGTGCTAGTCTCCTATACAATATCTGGGAAGAGATAGGCACCTAAGAATGCGATTCAGAAAGCCAACACGCTAGCTGGGGAGATGCCTAAGCTATCCAATGGCAGATGCTGATGAGAAGTTTGTGTGCGAAGCCCCACGCCTGTATTTGAGATAGGTGCCTAAGTCTAGGCTGCAGGGAGGCATCTGCTTAGTGATCCACAAATGGGAACCCGTTGCCTGGAGTCAGGCTAGTTAGGAACCTAGAAACGTTTCTTGAAGGAATGATATAGACACCTGCTTCGCTCTACATAAAATGGCCAGTGGTAGGGGTGTGCACTTTATAAATTTAGCTCAGTGGTTAGAGTGATAGTCTAAATAGAAATTAGGCTACAGCAGTGGTGGGCAACCTGCGACACGCGGGCTGCACACGGCCTGTCAGGATTATCCACTGGCGGGCTGCGAGACAGTGTGTTTACACTGACCGTCTGCAGCTTCCAATGGCCACGGTTCACCGTTCCTGGTCAATGGGAACTGTGGGAAGCGGCAGCCAACGTGTCATTGTGGCCTGCGCTGCTTCCCGCAGCTCCCATTGGCCAGGAACGGTGAACCGCGGCCGCTGGGAGCTGCGGGCGGCCATGCCTGCAGACGATCAATGTAAACAAACTGTCTCAAGGCCTGCCAGCAGATTACCCTGATGGGCTGCGTGCACCCCGCAGGTTGCCCACTACTGGCCTAGAGAGTGAGAATGACTCTGTAGTCCAGTTGTTGGAGATCCTGGGTTCAGTCCCCCTGCTCTAATCACTCCATTATTTATCCAGAGTGTAACAGTTTCAACAGGAGACACCGAGGGAGCCCAACATCAGAATATTCCATTGCTTAGTGGTTAGAGCACTCTCCTGGGAGGTGGGAGAACCTTGTTCAAATCCTCTCTTCCCCCTCTGACAGAGAAGTGCGGCCTCAGCTGGAATATGGTATCCAATTCTGTCTGCCATGCTTTAGGAAAGATGTGGCTAAATTGAAGAGAGTCCAGAGGAAAGCAATAAAAATGATAGAAGGTTTAGAAAACCCGACCTATGAGGAAACGTTAAAAAACTGGGCACGTTTAGTCTTGAGAAAAGAAAACTGAGGAGAGACCTGATAGTTTTCAAATATGTTAAGAGCTGTTATAAACAGGATGGTGATAAATTGTTCTCCCTGTCCACGGAAGGATGGACAAGAAGTAATAGCCTTAACCTGCAGCAAGGGAGATTTAGATTAGATATTAGGAAAAAATTTCTAACTTTAAGTAGGGCCCTACCAAATTCATAGTCCATTTTAGTCAATTTCACGATCATATGATTTTGAAAATGGTAAATTTCATGATTTCAGCTATTTAAATCTGTAATTTCACAGTGTTGTAATTGTAGGGGTCCTAACCCAAAAAGGAGTTTTGGCCGTTCGCAAGGTTATTGTAGGGTGGGTTGCGGTATTGCTACCGTTACTTCTGTGCTGCTGCTGGCAGTGGCACTGGCTTCAGAGCTGGGCAGCTGGAGAGCGGCGGCTGCTGGCCGGGAGCCCAGCTCTGAAGGCAGAGTCGCCGCCAGCAGCAGTGCAAAAGTAAAGATGGCATGGTATGGTATTACCACTCTTACTTCTGCGCTGCTGCCTGCAGAGGTGGGTGCTCAGTCAGCAGCTGCTACTCTCTGCCCACCTAGCTCTGAAGGCAGCAGCGCAGAAGTAAGGGTGGCATGGAAATTTTTATTCCCATGCTATTGCCACACTTACTTCTGCGCTGCTGCTGGCTGGGCACCCGGCCAACAGCCGCTGCTCTCCAGCTGCCCAGCTCTGAAGGCAGCACAGAAGTAAGGGTGGCAATACTGTGACTGACCCTAAAATAACCTTGCAACCTCGCCTGCAACTCCCTTTCGGGTCAGGACCCCCAATTTGAGAAATGCTGGTCACCCCCCGTGAAATCTGTATAATATAGGGTAAAAGCACACAGAAGACCAGATTTCACAGGGGGAGACCAGATTTCACTGTCCGTGACACATTTTTCATGGCTGTGAATTTGGTATGGCCCTAATTATATGCATTTAATTTCAGTGCTACCTGGGACTCATTGTACTATGACCCCATGCACAGAACGACTGCTCTAGTGCATGATATTTGTTGGGAATTATATCACAGTGACAACTAATCATTATATATAGTTTCAACGAGCACCCTGGGTGCCTCAGTCCTCTCAGGGGTAAAGAGGATACACAGGGCACGCACTGCACACAGTACAAAGAAGGGCAGAGGTAACAAAAGATCCATCCTGCCTCAGGCCCTCCTTACCCCACTGCCTTCAGTGAAGAGGGCCTGTTTGGAGGAGACATCGCTGTCTACTAATCAATGAAAACATTTATTCAAGTCAAGATATGCTGTTGACGTGAGTCAGCTGCATAGCTTAAGGGCATTCTGAAGCATGAGGCTGAGTAGTGACTTAACCACTTCTAGGAATGCAAAAGCTTATGATCATGTTAGTTCTTAACCATCTTATTAAAACCACAGTTAAGCACTAGAATAGGTTACCTATTGGCGGTGATGGAATCCCTGTCATTAGATGTTTTTAAGAACAGGTTAGACAAACACATGTAAGGGATGATACAGGTTTACTTAGTCCTGCCTCAGTAGTGGGGGTGGGGGGGTGGACTAGAGATGATCCCTCAAGCCTGAGGTTCCTTCCAGTCTTCCATTTCCATGATTCTGGGAACACGAAAGCCCCAATCCTGAAAGGTAATCCTGCATGCAGGTAGACCCTTGAATCTTCAGGTAACTCTGCTAAAGTCATTGAGTCTTCGCATGTGTTCTGTTCTCCAGTGCGGGTCAGCTTGCATGACCAGGGCTCAATATGTGTTGATTATATTACCAGAAAGCTTTCAAGTACCATAAAGGAAACATAGGTGGGAAAATTCAATACACTTTTTAAAACACTTTGTTTTGTACTCTATTTTGCAGTGGGGGAAAAACAACAGATTACTGATATACATTTTGATGTTCTTATTAAGTTTAGGGAAAAAACAACCAAAAGCAGTACTGTAAAGCAGTATCATTAAAAAAATAAGGAATTGGAAAAAGGATCTTGCTTGGAAGCCTATTCCAGATCTTAACTACCCTTATAATTTTCAAACTTATCCAAAACAATTTTAGAATTCAGCACCTGATATTATTAACCTGTCATATTCAGCTTTCTGTTTTCCTTCCCAAACGATGGCAGCTACAGCTGTGTGCATAGAAGGAGCCAGTTATACATTAAAGCACAAAAACAGTTTGCTTATAATATTATTACAAGATACAGTGGTCACCCTAAAGCAGTGTTTCTCAACCTTTTTGATACCAAGGATCGGTTTGCTCCCTTCCTAAATTGCATCAGTGACATTTCAGGGACTGGGAATGATCCATTGAGAAACATTGCCCTAAAGCATCTGTCAATTCTGCCTTAGCTCATTAGATAGTTACCTCAGTGTCCACAGTATTCCCTATAGGGAATATGCAAAATAATGTAAATATTAAGATGAAATATTTAGCGAGGCATTTTCTAAAACGACTGGCAAGATTTTAAGGATCACCACTGAACACAGAGAGGCTCTCCCAAGGAGACAGGGTTTTCATCACCAAGGCCCTAATCCTACAATGAACTGTGTGCAAGTGGACCTCCTTATCCACATTGAGTCCACTGCAATCAGTGGGCACAAGGATCCATCTGCAATAAGTTCACTGCAGGATCAAGGCCTAAATTAGTATTCATCCCTAGAATGACATCCTGTAACAAGATATAGGGAGTTACACCTACATATTACCACATGTCAAAATGGACTGCAACCTTTATTCTTACACATAGCTCTGCAGTGAGAAACAGGAACCCATAAACTATTTGCTAACATTTATTTTCTGCAAAATTTACAACCCTTGTCAAAATATTTTTGAATGCCTATATAATTCTTCTGGATTATGATACTGAGCTTTTGCAAAAATATTATAAAAGAAAATTACCATAAAATATTATAACAATCCCTGTGGGGGCACAAGAGGGGGAAAGAACTTTCATTCATTGTGTGACTTTCCCACAGATATTAAAGTGAAGATTCCTGGCAAGTTTCAGGAAATAAACACAAAAAAGTAGCATTCACAAACATTCCAAGTGCATCATCCCAGGAGAGTTCAGTGAATTCTACTGCAAATGACTCAAAGACTCATCAAGCTTTTTGTGCTTAACAGTTTATAGATTCTGAATTACATAACTAGCTTGTCATGAGTCACAAAATCCCATTGAAGTGACTGTAAATTTGCCACAAAATTGCTGGTATTTCTATTAAATGCATCTCCTAACCAATACCCAACTAATAGGAAAGCAGATTTAGAGACATTGGCCATGTTATTACATGCATCTATTTGTGCTGAGTGTTCAGGTGCAATATACATAGCCTGCTCTACTCATCATAGAGTGAGGGCATCTATGTTGCAACAACATGTTCAGTTCTATAGAGGCTAGCTTTATCATAACTAATTAGTCAAAAATAATTGGGGTTGTTAATTAACTAGCACAGGAAATCCAGTTTCACTGACCAATCATTGGTGTGCTAAATTAGAAAGAAAAGATTTGCAAGAGACATAAAAATCAAGATCACATTTTTCCTCTGAAAGCTTAAAAATCTTAAAATCCTGCCCAGAAATCATGTGGCTGTTAGCTGAGAATGCTGAAAAACAAACTGCACCAAAATGAATAGGGGCAGACCATGCATAGGGACCACAGGGCAGCAGGAACAATCCCCCACAAGGAATTCAGAGTCAGCTACCTACCGTCCCTTATATTATATAGTTTGATAAACAAAGATAATTTTAATCAACAAGCTGCACAGTTCTTTATATTACACCCACCCTAGGTTTCTGTGCATCTCACTGCCATACCCTGAAAAGTCTGACTGCCAGCAAAAGGGTTTGCCAGATCTCTGAGCCAGCGATCAGGAGGAGTTGAATACTGTATCTGCTGGTCACATCTGTGTCAAAGGGAGTAAGCACAAAAAGAGAGAAAAGAAGAAAGGGAAAGTGCCTCACTATCTAGAGCTGGCTCGAGCTGCTAAATTATCACAGAATGCTGCTGACACAATCTCACAACTACACTGTAGCCTCATTTACACATGTCAGAGACAGAGGAGGTGGGAAAGGTGCAGTGAAAGAAAATAAGGGAGATAAATCATTACATGCATTCATCATACTCATTTCCATAATAGAAAGCATTTAAGATCAGGAAATGAACTGCTACCACAATCTCAGTGGGTCACTGTGGCAAGTGCAACATAACCTTAAAATCACCTAACCTACTGCACTTTTAGATTTAGTCCAGATAACGTCTAGATTAAATTTACCGATAAATCCATCCCCTATTCCCAACTATTAAAAAAGAAAAAAATCTACTTCAAATTCCACAGCATTTCCCTGGGTACAGCTGCAAACAGCATGTGCCCCTGGGATAAAACCAGACTGACAAACTACCCTAAAGATCAGCTAATTAAACACATTTAAATTACGCTGCTACAATCAGGCATACATCACTAGAAAGCCATGCAGAGTTATTCAGTGCATCATGTTCGACAATTCTCCAGCACAGCTACTTTTTTGGGTTTGGGAAGCATACCGTTCCACTAACAGCAAAGCAATAGAGCTGGATTTACCGCCTTTCAGATAAGGAACCTCCTCCTCCCCGCCTTTAGCTCCCCTCTTCTAATGAATAATATCTCAGTACTACCTCCATTTATCAGCACTGCAATTCCGTATCCTCAGTCATTCAAAGAATTTAACAGCCTGGAAATTCCCGTTGTCCATTATTTGAGGTCACAGATAAAAGCTAAACAGCGACCGTGATTCCCATCAATCATAACTCACTCACTGATAGAATGTATGGTAGGAGACCTACTGATGTAAGCTAGTCACCAGAGAAAATACCCACTGATGACGCATATCCAGGCATAAAAATAGTTACAGGGCCCCCAAAGGGATTATTCAACAGCCTACATTTAGATATTCTTACAAGAGACCTGAAGTCAATTTGCTGGTATTAGATGGCTGGGGAATGTTGAAGTTTAAGCTTCCTCAGCAGCCATAACCACAAATAGATGGTTTAAATAAACTACTGCAATTACAAGCTGTTCTGTAAATTTTAACACTGCAATACAAGGATTAAGCCTAAAGAGAAGCACTGACTATAAAATGCTATACAGTCTATACTTGGCATCTTTTAATTTACCAACTCTTTTAGCGTTTTAGTGGGGGATAAAGTAAACAATTTCAAATTAATCCAGAGATATTCAAATTAAGCATCTCACCCTAACACACCTGCATGCAATGTTTGTCTGAAATAAAATATCAACCCCAAAAAATTGGTGTGATTTTTTTTGTCTGTTCCATTATTTCTTGGGACAGTTCACAGCTATCTTGGCCATAATCTTTGTATGATACAGTGTGCTTCATCTTCTGCCTTTCTTGTATCATTTGGCTGTCATCCATTCAAAAAGAACTGCAGTGCAAATCTTTTAACTCAGAATCCAAATCCCTGTCAAGACACTTTACTGCCCATATCAAACAATTACTAGATATTTTTACATTAATATCTAGATTAAAACAGTGATGTTCTACATTAAATAATCAGCTATTATGGATAATCTCTTATTCCTTAATATTAATTCCAAATGCTCTCAATTGTAATGGCATTTACTAAGATATCAATGAGCCAGTCAAAACTCTTGACAGCAGTTATGTTAGCAGTTCTGTTGCAACTTCTCACCAAATTAAAAAACTTTGGATAACATTTTCAAAAACCCTAACGTAACTGAGGCTCCTAAGTCTCATTTTCAAAAGTGGCTTGGGCACTTAGGATCCAAAATCATATTGACTTTCAATGAGATTTAGGCTGCTAAGAGCCTAAATCACCTCTCTTGAAAGTGGCACTTAGGTAGTTTGGAAAATGTTACGCTTTATCTTACCCAGCCAAACACGAAGGGATTCATGTGCCTCTCCTTGGCAAGCATGAAAACAACAACGGCCATTTTTTGTCCCAGGCAGCTAAGTTCTACTTTACTTTCTTCAACTATGATAACACTGCTATAAATAAAAATGCAAATTATTTTTAGTACAACAATTTCACAAAGCATGCACATTTTTTTGTGTTGCACACAGGCTAGCAGTTTGCTTGGCCTAGTTTAACAACCCTAAGTAGAAGTGTTCATCAGTGCCCTCTGGTTTGGCAGTTCTCAAGCAGGGGTCTGAGGCTCCCTGGGGGGCTGCAAGCAGATTTCAAGGGGTCCGTCATGCAGGGACAGCATTAAACTCACTGGGGCCCAGGGCATAAAGCCTAAGCCCTACCATCCACGGCTGAAGCTAAAGCCTAAGCAATTTAGCTTTGTGGGGTCCCCTGTGGTGTGGGGTCCTGGACAATTGCTTGCTACTTCCTAATGCTGGCCCTGACTTAGATATGCAGAAAAACAGTTGTTGTGGCACAGGTGGGCCATGGTGTTTTTATAGAATGTTGGGGGGGGGGGGTCTCAGAAAGAAAAAGGTTGAGAACCCCTGCTCTAGATGATTATCCCCTCTAAGTTGCTGGAAGGAGTCTTGTGTTATTCTCTCCGTCTCTCACCTTCTACTAGCCCCCTGCCTTTTCCCTGGGTGCCCACTCAGTTTCTCAGCAAGACTAAAATCAGTGGTGAGCTGGAGCCGGTTTGCACCGGTTCGCGGGAACCGGTTGTTAAATTTAGAAGCCCTTTTAGAACCGGTTGTCCCGCGTGGGACAACTGGTTCTAAAAGGGCTTTTAAATTTAACAACCGGTAAAACTCCAGCAGCTCTCCGCACTGCCCCAGGCCCCAGCTCACCTCCGCCTCCTCCCCTGAACGCTCCACCCCTTTTCTCCTCCCCCTCCCCTGCTTCCCGCGAATCAGCTGTTCGCGCGGAAAGCCTGGGAGGGCTGAGAACCAAGCGGCAGCTTCACACAGGTGAGCTGGGGCGGGGGGGCGCGAGGAGGGTTCCAGCGAGGCGCTGTGCGGCGGCGCGTCCCGGCTCAGCACCGGCCGACCTGCTCCAGGCCCAGCCCAGCAGCTCCGGCCCTGGCCGACCGGCTCCGGCCCAGCGGCCCTGGCTCCGGCCCAGCGGCCCCAGCCCCAGCCCCAGCCAACCTGCTTCGCCCCAGCCGATCAACCCCAGCCCCGGCCGAGCGGCGTGGCTGTAGCGCCGCCAGCCACCTCCAGGCAGCGTGGTAAGGGAGCAGGGAGGGAGTGTTGGATAGAGGGCAGGGGAGTTCGGGGTGATGGTGGGGGGTGGATAGGGGTCGGGGCAGTCAGAGGGCAGGGAACAGGGGGATTGAATGGGGGCAAGAGTCCCGGGGGGCAGTCAGGAAGGAGCAGGGGTTGGATGGGGCGGTGGGAGGCAGTTAGGGACAGAGGTTCCAGGGGCAGTCAGGGGACAGAGAGAGGGGTGGTTGGATGGGGCAGGGGTCCTGGGGTGCCATCAGGAATGAGAGGAGGGGTTGGATGGGGCAGCGGGGGGCAGTCAGTGGACAGGGAAGGGGGGTGGATGGGGCAAGTGTCCCGGGGGGGGCCTCACGGAACGCGGGGGGTTGAATGGGGCAGAAGTCCTGGGAAGCGGGGGTGGACCACGACCCCCCTCATGGGGTGAGGAGGAGGGAACCGGTTGTTAAGATTGTGGCAGCTCATCACTGACTAAAACAATATATTTCCTACAGAAAATGTGGGAGACAAAACAATCCAATCCTGTAGTGCACTCTATTGTAGGAGCTCTCACAAAAACAAGTATCATGAAAAATAGCAAAGGTGTAAATGTGTAAGATACCACGTCACTGAAGATTTGTGAAACATCCTTTATAGCAAGTTTGCTAATTCAAGAGGCAATCACAACTTGCAATATTTCACATGAAATGCACAAAGTCTCTCACCAATAAGAAGTGGGTATTTAATTCTCTCTGTCAGGAAACTTTAAATAACTCAAAGGCATATCAGACACCCATTTATGATTTTTGTCACATTTTTGAAATGAACATAATAATAATTTGTCATGGATTATCCTAACTCTGCAAACAATGTAAGAGCCCAACCCTGCTCCCCCTGAAGTTAACAGGAGTTTTGCCTCTTTCCTTTGATGGGAGAAAGATTGGGATTCTTATATATTGCACTTTAGGGAGGAAACATTCTTTCTACTCCATCTATCCTCTTCTAACTCAAGTCCCTCCTTGAAGGTTTAGCATTTAGAGTCAAGGCACGGACATTATTTTTCTATATGGCCACATAATCTGATTATGTTATCTTTGCCCTAGTGTATTTCACTCCTGGAGCACTATTTTTGTTGTATCCTTCTGCAGTTATTTTCTTTACTTCGACTGTAAATGCTTTGAGGCAGGGATCACGAGCCACATCTTGGCCCCCATTCTGGTCTAACAGAGAAAAGCAGGTGAAAAACTGGCTAAACTGGCCATCTGGGGATTCCTCCAGCATAGGGAAATCCCAAACTCAGCACGAGTAGATCTGACATATTCCACTCTCTGCCTACCCCAGTTCTGGCCCTGGTATAAGGTAATGTGTCTGAGTATAAGGGGTATGGCTGGAGCCCAGAAGGCAAACACCAACGCCTATCCCCCAATATTGATCATTTTTAAAAATTCATGATTTTTCAGACAATGATGATTTTTGAGGTCCTGACTCATGAGTTTTTTAATGCTTGTTTTTTGGCAACACTGCATCTGAGAAAAAGAATGCTTCAGCACGCAGTCTTACATCTGTCCCTTGGCAACAGTTTTAATACCACATTCATTCAGATGTTTGGGAAACACAAAGTTAGTCCTGGAATATCCAGCTGCACTGAGAAAGTTAATTTCCTACATGCACATAGTCTGTCCTGACATACAGAAGGGTCAATCACACTGCCATGTCATTTAGGAGACATTCTGGTGGTGTGTTTGGCCAGCACCTGATAACTGCATTGTTAAGCAACTAAAATCACCTTTACATAGCCAACCACACGATACCACAGTATTTATTCCAAGCAGAGAGGGGGAAACTATTTTTACATTCCAGAGGCAACAAAAATCTTATTACACAAATGGACACAGTCAAGATAAAAGCTGAATATTAACCAAAATTCTTCATTTGTGTTACTAAAGACACCACAGATTGTTCAAATAAAGAATAATTAAAATATTTTATTTCTGACATTTCACTCAGTTTAGAAAGTGAAACTTTTGGCCAGTTTCACTTTGTTATAGCCAGTTTTAGTTTCCAGTTCTCATACACTAAAACAGTGGTTTTCAATCTGTGGTCCACGGACCCCAGGGTGTCTGCAGAGTATGTCACAGATTTCAAAAGGGGTCTGCACCTCCATTTGAAATTTTTTAGGGATCCGCATATGGAAAAAAGGTTGAAAACCACTGTGCTTAGAACTTGCACAATGCTAGTGTGTGAGAGTTTCTAACACTTCAGGAAAACATTTTTAAAGTTTGTTTTTAATTAAATAAAAGACTTATTTTAAAAAACCCCTCAAAATAGGCCTGATTGTAAAGAAAAAAAGATGGTGTCCAGTTGGTGTAAAGGGAGATGGGGAAAGAGGAAGAGAAGGATTTGGAAGGGCTGAAGATGGCAGATATATTGCTGCCAATGACAGTGGTAGGCATGAATGAAATCAGCAGAGGGGGAAATGTAAAGGAAAGGTCTAGGAGATCTAGGGTCATAACTATATACGCTCTCTTATCTAATAAGTATTGGAGGAATACGTGTAGTGGCAAATCTTCAACGCTGTTTTGAAGATACACAGTCATGAGCAGGAAAATGATTAATTACCCCCTTCTCTCCCATTTTTCATTTTAATAAGGCTATAAAGCTGTAAGATAAGGTAATATTTACACGGCAAACAGTACTGTTGATATTATAAGTTATTTTCTTACATAACCAGTAATACAGAGGGCAGCAAACATATAAGAGAACATAACAGAAGAGAAGCAGTATAAGTTGTGGGCTAAAGTAAGTGTGCAAACTTTTATTATAGAAGTTATATACTGTATTTTCAAAGATAAAATGGACACCACTGTTATATTTCTGCAGCTGGGAACTGTACTGAATGCAGGACTTCAGGGACAAATGTTGGGTAAACAAAGGATGCATGACCAGGCCCCAAATTAGCAAATTATTTTATAAGTTTTTAGAACAGCAATTTTGTGAGTAACACTTGGCTTGCTGAGAATGGAATAGTGTGGAGAACTTAGCCACAGTGCCACACAACGTTAGACAAACCATGATGTTGATATCAGAAACATAAAAAAGGCCTGGTATTCTCATACTGCTTCAGCATCAGCGTCACTCTCACAGGGCTCTCCCTTTTTGCAGCTCATTTTCTTATAAAGACATCTGAGCCTCAATTTTGTGGCACATCACATCTGTAACATTTGCAAATCAGATATCATTTCAATTTAATTGAAAAGTGACTTTTAAATATTGCCCAAGGGGATGGATCTCTGATGTTGCTTTATGAATTATTCTATAATTAAGGGTCTGATACTGCAAACCCTTGTCCACCTTAAGTCTCCCTCCTCATTAAAACAGCTTGACTACAGCCAATGACTTAGTTCTTCATTCCTCCATTCCACCAGTAAGTGGAAGGGGAGGGGAGACAAAGCTGGCTTTAAGGGACTGTTCAGCTCCTGACACAATTTAGAGCTGCCCTAAGGCTGCTCTAGGTTGTGCTGACTTGTAATTGTCCTCTATGTGCCATATATCAACCTACAATAACCAGATCACAGCACACTCTGGCCATGATCACCCTTCCCAGCATGTCTCCAACCCACCCCAGACAAGTCCCCTACACTGAGCTGTTATACTGGATGAGGTAATATGTGATGGCTGTTTACATTGGATTTATGCGATTAGAACAACATAAAGGGGGTCACCTCATAAATCACAATCAGGCGCAGTGGGTCTATGCCCAGTAAGTAGAACTATGCTTGGTAGTAAGGGGTTGCAGCAGGACTAGATGCAGCCTCATTTAATCTCTACCAGACCCTTTTTACTTTTGCAAAGAAGTAAAAGACCCCAAACAAACCACACCAAAACCACCCTCCTTTCAGCCTGAACTCTCATAGTAAGTTTGTATGAGCAAACTTGAATTTGATAATCACAAACACTGGAATCCCAATCCTCAGGGCCGGCTCTAGACACCAGTGCACCAAGCATGTGCTTGGGGCGGCCAACAGAAAGGGGCGGCACGTCCGGCTCTTTGACACCAAATTGGCGGCGGGTCCCCTCAGTCCCTCTCTAGGGGAAGGACCCGACGCCGAATTGCTACCAAAGAATAAAGTGGCGGCGGTAGAGCTGCCGCCGAAGTGCCACCAATCGCGGCTTTTTTATTTTTATTTTTCACCACTTGGGGCGGCAAAAACACTGGAGCCGGTCCTGCCAATCCTAAAAGTGTTGTTCATCTCTAATTCAATCAGGAAAGAGAAACACATCATGTCTCCGCCACCCATTGGAATTCTGTGTTGAGCTCCCAATGCCTCATGGGGCAAAAACATTGTTGTGGGTGGCTCTGGGTACATGTCGTCACTCCCCCCTCCCCGTGAAAGCAACGTCAAAAAATCGTTTCTCGCCTTTTTTCCCAGGTTACCCGTGCAGACGACCTACCATGGCAAGATGGAGCCCGCTCAGCTCACTGTCACCGTACGTTTCCTGGGTGATGCTGGGAGATGCGGTACTGCAGTGCTACACAGCAGCAGCTCCTTGCCTTTGCAAGTTAGCGAAGACGGTTAGCAGCCATATTGTACCGTCTGCTGCTGTCTCCTGGTTCCTCCTGGCTGGCCTCGGTGAGGTCGGTCGGGGACACCTGGGCAGACACGGGTGCTCCTGACCGGCCTCGGTGAAGTCAGTCGGTGAAGTCAGTCAGGGGATGCCTGGACATAAATGGGAGTGACTCCAGGTCATTCCCTTCTTTAAGTTTCGTCTAATGGCGATTCAGTCCTGCCTGGAATATCAGGCAAGCCTATCAAAGAACCAGAGAGGCAAATGGCCGCTCCGGGTCAGAGCCCCAGACATCCCGCTTCTATGATGAGCTGCATGCCATTCTAGGGGGTGCCCCTACAACTACCCCACCCCTGTGCTTCCCTCCTGCTGCACCCCTCCCGGGCTACCTTGGCAGTTATCCCCCCATTTGTGTGACGAATTAATAAAGAATGCATGAATTTGAAACCATGACTTTATTGCCTCAGCAAGTGGAGGGGAGGGGAGGGCAGTTGGCTTACAGGGAAGTAGAGTGAACCAAGGGGGCGGGTTTTCATCAAGGAGAAACAAACAGAACTTTCACACCGTAGCCTGGCCAGTCATTAAACTGTTTTCAAAGCTTCTCTGGTGCGCAGCGCACCCTGCTGTGCTCTTCTAACCGCCCTGGGTGTCTGGCTGCTTCATCATTTTGTCTTTTACAACGGAGTTCTGGTAGCATAGATTCGTCTCCCCATACAGCGATCAGATCCAGTACCTCCCATTCGGTCCATGCTGGAGCTCTTTTGCGATTGTGGGACTCCATGGTCACCTGTGCTGATCAGTTCACCACGGTGGCCAAACAGGAAATGAAATTCAAAAGTTTGTGGGGCTTTTCCTGTCTACCTGGCCAGTGCATCTGAGTTGAGAGTGCTGTCCAGAGTGGTCACAAAGGAGCACTCTGGGATAGCTCCTGGAGGCCAATACTATCGAATTGCATCCACACTACCCCAAATTCGACCCAGTAGGGTCGATTTCAGCGCTAATCCCCTCATCGGGGAGGAGTACAGAAATCGATTTTAAGAGCCCTTTAAGTCAACAAAAATGGCTTCGTCGTGTGGATGGGTGCAGGGTTAAATCGATCTAACGCTGCTAAATTCAACCTAAACTCTTAGTGTAGACCAGGGCCTAGTTTCATCATTCCCTTGCCATTCAATTGAGCTGAAACCTGAGCTACTGCTCTCCCAGCCTAATTGCAGGTCAGATTTCAGATTCCAGCTGTGATGGCACAGTCCAAGTCTTCCAAAGTTTGACAAAGATGCAAGACAAAAAAGCAAATCCAGCACCTAATATTTCTAATATAAAAACATACCTTTAAAAAAAAAGTGTATGGAGCTGAATTATTACAGAAATACTAAAGGAAACGCTTTTTTGTATGTACAATCCATTTTTAAAATACCCAAACTGCAAAGCAACCAATATTTCACTGCCCTCAGAGCCCTACTCTGTTGTTTATGAGTTTTTCAGCCAATTGGCCTACCCACAAGAGCAGAGGAATTATTATGGCAGCTGCAGGAAGGAAAGCAAGGGAACAGCTTGTGAACCTGCATTCTTCTCTGTATGAAGAAGTCACTTACAGAGAACAAAGAGTATTCACCATGACTTACAACTGAGCCACTGACCTGCATGGGGAGGGTCAAAGTGAAAAAGAGATCATGAGAAGAAAGAAGAGAGGAAAGACAACGACACATGAAGAGAAGGCAATTCAGAGTTCTACAATAGGTAACTTCTCCCCCAAATCGCATCCTTCCACTTTGCAAAAATAGATGGAACAAAGAGAAGAACAGCAGAGGCAGGGAGCCTTGAGAGAGCAAGGTCCTGCAGAACAGTTCCAAAATGGAAAAAGGTGGCAGGGGAAATGAGGAAAAAAAGACACAAGCCTTTTGGAGAGAGTTGGTTACATCTTTTAGTTTTGTGTCACATCACCACCATATGTGCAGGGACAGCAGCCTGGAACAGGAAACCTGGGGATTTCAAGTCCTGCAAACTGGGGTGTCAGAACACATTAGAGATACGTAAAAATCAGGACTGGCAGCTACCCGTCCCCTCTCCGCTCCTACAAAGACTCATGCTGGCATAGCAATGCTTGCCAAGCACATCTGGGCCCACACAGGCTGTAACTTAGTGTATGGTTTCTTTACAGGCAGCCACATGTTTCAAGTTTCCAGGACCAGAAGGCGCTTGACACTTTCATTTAAAAGCCCCGGTGCCCTAATGGAAAATTTACCATAATGACAGGGAGTTGCGGGACATACAGCATCAGGTATTTGCAGCCCAAAGAACTGATTTCCCCTCCATATTAAAGCAACCTCTTGAAAAACTGATTATAAGCAAATTAACAGTTAGACATGCTAGTGACTAATACAGATCACTGTACTGCTGGAAAAAGAACATTACAGAGCCATCAAGCCTACAACAAAAACTGGAAGTAAAATAAATACAACTCCTAACTGCAGTACTGACCCAACAAGAGGAGGGAAGGGGAAAAGCTGGAGAAGGATTACATGTGTCTGAAGTGTAGACATAGATTCCCAGTTCTCATGGCATCAACCAAAGAGCTCTTATTCTCAGAAGCCTGGGAAGAAAATTTGGCTGCCTAATGGAAGATGTTCAACTTTCCAAACGACTGGGAATGCATTAGCCTGGTGTGTCAACTGCACCTGCATTTATATCACATTCTAAGGCTACCAGCCAATGCTCCTACAAGACTTTTTGACAAGGGCTGAATAAATATTGTAGCCAAAGGAGGAGAGAGCTAATTGTTGAGGTTTGAAAATAAAATCAAATGAAGATGAATGGAGACCATGAATAAATTTGCTTTTGGGAGAGTATATACATGTTTGAGTTTTTATACACCATTGATTGTATCATCTGCCTTTGCTTTAAAAACATTAAGTGAACTCTGAAATGAAAGCCAGAAATTATTTGCTGCATAATTCATTCACAAATCCCCTTTCAAAGCCAGAACTAAATACCAGAAGCTAGTGATTTTCTCACTGACACAGTAAGTTCTTTGTCATTTGTTATGTGGCTACTGCTTCCAGACATATTGTTCCCTCTCTTTCCAAATTTAATAATGTATACTGATTTCTCCTGAACACTAGGATGAAACCACAACCCTCATTTATTTGCCCTTTGAGCTGGTTTTGATTTTAGCTGATCCAGTGTATTAATCCTACTGTGTTACAATTTGCCAAATCTACATGGAGCGTCCCACTTCAGTTCTTCAGCAGTGATCCAAGAAAAAAATATCAGCCACCATTCTACATAATTGCAGTGTAATACAAGGGGGCTTTCCTCCTGCTACTCCAGAGACAACAGGGCTGTGGCGGAGTGGTGACAAGAAGTCTACTTTTACCTATAGATATCATTTCTTTTTATGCTCCTTCACCACGTGCTTTCCTAATAGCAAGAAAACTCAGTGAGATACCATCCCTGAATGTGAGCTCATCTCCCCATTCCTTTTCCCTAGACACTCCCACCCTCACCGTGGGTTCCCACCTAAAACACACTGCTGCAGAATATGTGAGACCTCCTTGATACATACCTTGCACGTGCAATTAACATGTCCCCTATGTGTTCCTTTCCTCCAACAATAAACCTTAACCTCCAACACACATTCCTTCTTCCCTCTAACTCACTCCAATGCTTGCTGCTCCCAGGCATGCTCACTTCCCTTTCCCATTGGGCAAAGAGGCTCAGGCCTAGATCCGCAAAGGTATTTAGGCAACTAACTTCCAGTTATTTCAACGGGAGTTGAATACATTTGAGGATCTAGGCCTGAGCAATTTTTGGCGAGATCTCTTCAATGAAGGAGAGAAACAAAAGTTCTCTCACATTCTGGTCCCTCAATGAAAAACGTGGCCTACATATAAAAACAAAACTGTTGAGGAGAGAGAGGGTGGTGACCCAGTGCTGCCAACTCTTGCTATTTTATCACAAGTTTCACAATAGTAGGTGCTTTACTTAAAGCCCGAGCTCTTGGAGACTCGCGATGACGTAAGAATCTCACCTTTCCTTTTTTAGAAAAAGTAAGTTTCCAGCTCTCATGTTTGTGATGAACAGCTTAAAATGTAACTGAGTGCAGCCTACAGGCTCAGAAACTAGAAAGCAAAAAATGGACCCAACATTTATCACTTTGTAAAAAAACTTCAGGATTTTAATCCTATCTCATGATTTCTGACCCCTAACTCATGGGTTTGGAATGTTTGTGGTTGGTAGCACTGGTGACCTAGTCCAGCCCAATCTTCTTTTGCCTTCTCCCAGGAGCAGAAGTAACGTCCCTCAGTCAAGCAAAGACATGGAAACACAACCTTGCCCAAGCCACCTCTCAGCATTAAAGGCAAGGGGAGAGTAAGCATTTGAATGCTGATAATCCCTGCATCTGAGCAGAGACCAGTAGAGTGGGAGGAAAACAACTTCAGAACCTCAGCCTCTTTACCCAGTGAAGGAGAGATTGAGGAAGGAAAGCAGGTCAAGCCCAGCTTTTGCTTTCCTCTGATACAAGAAAGGGTTTTCCACCCCACACTCTCACTACTGGTCTTTGAGCCTAATGGTGAACTGAGCCCAAGTGACACAGAATGATAATAAGAGATTTGTTTAAGAAGACAGTCTGGAGCAGGAAGAAATAAATGTGTTATATGATACATAATTCATTCAACAGCCCCTTCTCAAGCCAAGTCTAAAATTCCATTTTAGTCTGGTATTTTTGGGTAGTCTACTTTGTTTGAACAAGTGGAAGTACCGCTATACAGAGAGAAGACCTCAGTATATATTAATACCGCTAGCTGATTGCATAACAATAGCACTGCTTCTGCTATCAATGAGCAGAGTCAATAATAACATTCTGCTTACAGGGAGTCTCAATGCAAAATCAATTTTCTTATCCTATTGCATTACTACTGAGCTTGACATTGTGGGGGGACGTGAACATACTAGTCTGGTATGCAGTTTTTTAAAAAAAGTCTGACCTGTTAATCCAATTACTCTACAAGTCCTACGGTAACAATTATCATCAATCTGACTCAAATCTTATTAGCAACAGAATTCTGCCTTACCTGCTTCCCTCTCAAAATTACCAGACTAGTGAGAAGCTTTCCAGAGAAATAATGCCTCTAACCTAATCATTGCAGGCCCTACTTTCCAATTATGACACTTTATTTAATCACCCAATTATGCATTTGCAGATAAGATTCACCCCTGTGCAGGGGGAACCAGCACAGCACCTATAGACCATATATAAGTTATGTCCCCCAGTAGCTCTCAAAATAAGGTTTGAGTGGGGCTTAAGTAGTGCATAGGCTTTGTACTGGTCTTCTGCACCAGGGTGAATTTCGGCCTAGAGTGCTAACAACTGAGCTTAGGCGCTGAGGTCAGCATGCAAAAGCAGCAATGCTGACACCACAACCTTGGCACCCATGTTTTAAAACTGCATTTATCATATCAATCCCATGTCTTCTATATCTTTCTCTTTTTGATTATTCTCAGTCTTACTCTCTCCCCCAGATCCTCTCTCATTTCTCTACTGCTTTTTTTTTTTTTTAAGGTATTTTCTTTTCCTTCCTCTCCTTGTTATTTTTCAGGAGAAACAGAGAAAATAACCCCCTCCCCTCCAAACCAGAGCAGCATCTCCTTCCTGTTTTGTACGCTCTCCATTCTCCCTCCTCCAGAGCCCCCGTCACTCCTCTGTCATCCTTCTGCCATTGCTCCCCAACTCATCTCTCTTCCTGTTCTTGATTCTCTCTCCTTGTTTTCTCCTTTCTTTGATGTCTCTCTTGTTGCTTTCTCCTCATCTTTCCTGTCAGAACGAATGAGTGAGGTCCCCCACTGGGAAAGTCCTTTTAAAAAACAGACACCCTGTTCAGAGTATTGTACCAGCTCTGGGCACCTGAAAGGAATTTGGAGCCGTACATACTACATAGTTCAGCGTGAATGACCCTGCTATTCATTCAGCACTGTATGTACAGTTCCTTGTGAAAAGGAAACTGAAGATGAAGGTATCACATAATATGGGACACCATAGACTAATTTTAAACCCAAGATTTTAACATATTGTATTTGTTATTTATTTATTTCGGTTATGTAGCAAGCAACCAGGAATCACAACGATCACATATTAGGGATCGTGTCAAATGTGGCATTAGTCAAGATGTTTAGGCAACCAAGAGCTGCTGCACTCTGAAAAAAAGACTGGTTAAAAAATGGCACCTTCTATCTAGTTCTGTTCCCTGGAGGTGAAATTCACCCCTATGCAGAAGCCAAAAGAAGGCCAGTGCAATTCTTAAGCTCCATTAAGCCCTCCAAAAAGATGTATAAGCCCTGTGCTGGTCTTCTGCACAAGGAAGAATTTTACCCCTTGTGCATACTCAGAGTCAGATGTTCCAACTTCAGTGACAAAAACAAATTATTTTTTCTCAAGTTTGCCATGAAAACCCAACACAGAAAAGATAAAGTGAGCTGAATTCTACCCGCTGGCACGTCATCAACAGAACAATTAACTAAATTCCACTTGCCAGCCTCTAATCTCCCCTGAGTTACACCCATGAAACCCCACTGAAAATTATGGGCCCATTAAACTGGATTCATGGCTGCTTCACCTTGCCGGATTACCACTGGCTTGCAAAGTACTAACATCTGGACGTCCCCACCTGCCTGCCTACCATGGAACTATGGCAACATAGGGTACCTAACCCTAATGCACTAGCACCAACGTGCCTCTGTGAAAAGCAGGCCAGCATCAGAGACAGAAGCTGGAACAGGCAGGCAAAATACAGATTGCTCTTCCCTCCCACTCCTGCAGCTACTGGGATGTCAGGAAGCAGACACAATGTAGCTGTTCCTGCTTTTCTGTTGGAGTAGGTGAGGAAAGCCAGAGGGGGATGCAGAGAAAGGAGTGAGGAGGCAGAAGGAGATTGATAAAAATCAAGAAAGAAAATAATAAAACACTGGGGACAACAGCAGTGAAGTAGCGAGTCTTGAGGGGGAAATAATTCCCTTGATTATGCAAACTGACCAAGCCTTCATCTTCAGGGAATACATCACAATCTCAGGAATTATGTACATTCTCTTGGCTCAACATTTGACTGCTATTGCCCTCTTTTCCCAAAAACATTTTTAATTTAATGTCCTCATTTTGCCATGTATCTGGGGAAAAAAACCATATAAAGACTATTTGAAAGAGCTTGAGGGGAACTTGCATTTGTCTCAGTTCTTTTATATATATATAAAATTCAGTGTGTTTTATTTTTTTTCCAACTCACTCCCAACCCCTCACTCTGAATGTATTAATACCTCCACCTTGAACACAACTGGGCTCTTCGTGTTGCCATGGAACTGAAACCTTTGCAGTTTTGATGGTAATGTATGCCAGGGAGCATACTGTTCTTACACTGCTTATAACAGAGGTACTGTAAAAATCACTGCATAACATTAACTCCCCTAGTATTCTAGACATTCAGCTTCTCGTCTGTTCATCTTTACACAGGCTTTGTTTTTCTATCTTGCTACATGCACGTCTGTGTTTGTCTATATATATACATTTTAGAAGGTCCACCAAACTATGGACTTTCCCTTTTTAAATCAAAAGTGGTTTGCAAGCATGCAGCAACTGAGGCAGGGACCAGAGAGGGTATAAGTATATGAAACAGAATATGGATTCGGTGACTGTGTTGTAAAGCACATACAATATGCTGTGTTAGTAGGTGATTTATAATGCTAATTAAAATGCTCATTTCTGGTATTGCAAGCCCAATTATTCTGTGACATCCTGTGTGTATTTATCAAACAGACCAAATTAGATTGTAAGATTTTGGGGGCAGGAACCAGGTCTTTCTGCATGGGTACATATAGCTTGGCATATTGGGGCTCCAACAGAGATTAGCATTTCTGGTATGACTGTAAAATAAATAATCCATAATAATTATTCACTATGATGATGCATCATCTAGGGATATGACCAATTAGATTAATCTAAACGCAAAATAGTCTCAGTTCTCAGCCAAAGGCTCTGAAGATTGCATTGACACCTATTTTGTGTTCAAGAAACTGGGTACACAATTACCAAACTTTCAGATGCAAAATGAGCATAAATAAATTATCATTTGTGTACATATGGGACTTGTCCATGCAGGTCAATTTGAGGTCATCTCATAATCTGAAACTAACGTGAGGCCCACCCTGTTCCTAATTTAGGCTCCAAATCAGTGACGTTCTGGGATATTTGCTTTAAACTTAAAATTAGGCAAGCACTTATGTACCCTGCTGAATTGGGACCATATTTTCTTTCTTGTTATACTGAGTGCTTGATTTACAAAAAAATCTATGGTTCAATAACAGGGTATTTAGTTTTCTTACACCAGGGACAGGTTCTCTTGATACCTTCTCCATAACACGAATCCTCGGGGAGCACAAAGGGAGCAGAGAACACCAGCTGGGGAATCCCACTTCCACTTTCCAGAGAATCTTGTGTGTGATTTGCAAGGAAGGAAAGCCAATAAATCCAGAGAATCATATTATGGAACAGGCTTGCCCTGACCTGCTGCAGGGCTTCCTCTCTTTGGCACTGTCCAGGGAGAGAAAAGGTCTATTCTTAGAATACCTCATGCTGAGCAGGATTTTAGAATATTTGTGGTATAAGTGACCTCTCTCTTTGCAGTAATTCCTGATGACTGAATCACTCTACCTGGAGTTTGTGATTTCCTACAGTTAGTTGCCCTCAGGGATATGGAGTTTCCGCTTGTTCATAAATGAGGCTTTCTGAGCCAGATTTCTGCCCCTCATTCCACTTAGTTTGCCAGTATCTGATGTAACAGCTGTATTGTCTGTCGATATCAATACTACATGGCTAGTCCCCGGTTTCCTAAATGCCAACATTAGACTGGGAACTCCTCTGAGCTCCAGGACATTGTTGTGACACTGCCTCTCCTGCTTAGTCCACATTCCCTTGTTCAGTCTTTATGAATTTTAACAGCACGTCTCAGGCTCATGTCTGTAACAATTATACTACATACTGCAATTTTGCTAAAGGCATCCCTCTGCTGCCATCTTCCAGAGTCTTATGGAAGATTCTCACCAAGAGATGGAAAGTGCCTGGTGCTGTCTGAATGTAAGAACAGGCCCCCTCCTTTCTTATTCCTTAGTCACAGAATGACTATTTTGACAGTCATGGAGTGGCATCTGGCACAGTACCCAAATCCTGTGACTAGCTTAGAGGACTTTTCTGGAGGCCTTCAGTAGTGTGGCAGCAGCTATGGCCACAAGGATCCATTCCGCTGCTGAAAAGACTGCTGTCAGCAGTCTAACAGCGTTCCCAAATGTACAGATGTGACAAGGGTTTTCTTACCATTACAGACGATGAATTTCTGATGTGACAGCACATAACCTTCACTGCCTCCACTACTTCTGGTCTAGATGAGGCCCTCACCATCAGCTGTCTAGTTACAGAAGAACATGTATTGTTTTCTGACAAAGAGCTGTTGCAATGTCAAGAGCTTTAAGAAGACCCCAGGGACCGATTAGAGTGAAAAAGCAAAGGATTTATGATGGTTAACAAAGTTAAACCTCCACCACTTCTGATCATTCTGTCCAACTTGAGGTAACCAGATATTATAAGGAAAGTTATTAAAATTTTGGTGGTTAATATTATTCCCTTTGAAAGAATTCTCTTTTGAGGAAATCCATACTTACTGTAGCAAACGAGCTGGCCTATGCAGATTCCAGCTCACCATGGGTTCTGAGCTGACTTTGAGATGGGAGAGTGGATGGGTTACATTATTAATTACCTACATCTTTGATCTGCAGTGGAACAGCATTGGACCTCAATCCAGCAAAGCACTTAAGCATATATGTAACTTCAAGTGCATGTATAGTCTTCAATGGGACTTCAGCATGACAACTTGCATACTTATACTGACATACGTGCTCAAGTGTTGCACTGGTCCTTTCTAACCTGGACACTGAGAGACTGTAGTGAGACATTTTCTGCCCTTTTTCTCTGCTCTTTGCCAAGTTTGCACAATGAGGTAGGAGAGGAGGAACCCAAAGAAAGCCTAATCCTGATTTTCATGCAGTGTACTTGAATTTTCCAGCCACAGTCTTAAATTCCATGTAAAGAACAATATAGTCTATGTCCAATATGTCCAAAATTCAAAAGTAATCCAATAGAAATCAGTGGTAGTTTCCTACATACAATTACTAATTTGGTGGAATTAAATATTTCGAAAACGTTAATAATTTTATGGCAAAATCTAGAAGTTACACACACACAAGACTGGACTTCAAGTTTTTTAACCACTCATTAATCAGATTCATGTTGCTTATGCTCTCCCATAGTTTCCATCTTTTCATTGTTATAAAGGAGTCAGAGAAGTATTCTCTCAGTACATGTACTGCAGAGGTTTGCAGTCTTGCAAAGTGTAACTAGTTCAGACACTTTTATGTAACAGGAGGAGACAAGTTCTTCTGAGGACATGATTTTTTATCAACTGCACTTGTGCAGATTGGTTTCCTAAAATATTTTGCAATGCTATATGGATAGACTGCCAAATGCGGGTGGGGGGAGAAGCTTCTTTGCTTTTTTTCCTGGCCTCTCCCTTCAACAGGCTTTCAGAGGCAAAAGCAATTTCCTTTCGAGATGGGTAGAGAGGGTGCCAAATCTATGAAAATTATAATCTTGTGTCCTTCATATATCTTACTGTCATTAAGATATGGAACATTTCTAATGGGAACAAAACACCACAACCCATCTGCTTAGCAATACAGGTCACTGTCTGCATATCACTCAGTGCTTCAGTCACTGCACTGGCTCTCCACTGAATATAGAGTCTTGTTAAAGGCATCTGGCCTGATAATCAATTTCCTCCATGACACTGACCTTAAAATACCTGAGAGATCACCTCTGCACTTGCAACCATTAAATCCCACAGCATCTACTTCATTTCACCAGAACCATGAAACTCTTACTCAATAAAGAAAGGGGGGTAGGTGTAGGACAGTGGTTCACACCCCTCAGAGAAAAGAATGATTTCTTTCAGCATAAAATGTAAAAATTGTTTCTTCGACTTAGCTTTCCTTCAGAAATTTCTTAACATACGCATATCATAACCACTCACGCAAAAACATAAACAAAGAAACAAAAAACCCTATAAACTAGTCAAGCTATTTTTCCTACAAATTGGGAAGAAAGAACAAGCCAGAGATTATTATTGCTATTTTCATCTTCAAATGCTTAGGATATTAAAGTAATGGGAGCCGTCAAAGCACCTGCATAGACAGACAGACAGATAGCAAATGACGGTGTTAACAGTATTAGCCAAGCTGGAATTACCTATTGTCGCCACATGGGCATTCTATATGTCCTTTACATGTAAACAAGATCTTCTTCAACATCTGAGAAATACAATTTCAGGGAGCTTCTTTTTCTAGACACACAATTAAAGTCAGGACCAGAATGCCCTTCACCATTCTAAATACCAAATTACCTTCAATTTTGAACTGCTTTCCTAGCACTCAAACTTGTCATTCCCCCCACCCCCCTTAATAAGGAAAAGATTGCTGAGGAGTTTGTCCCGTTTTTGCTCACTGATGTGTTTGTCTAAGGTCAACCCATGTGCAAAACTCTGATTTCATTATTGCTCGCTCTGGAGCCCATGTTTGTAACCCACAGACAAGAACTGATAGGATTCAGATTTCAGTGAGTCATATTTAGTTTTCCAGTAATGTAAATACAGAGTTTCTGGAAAGACAGACTAGGAGAATCATCCAGAGTTTGCATTTGCCTCACTCTATTCTACCAACAAACTTTAATTGAAGGCCTGGAGGATAAAGTCCAGAACCAAAATTAATCCTGTTACACCATTTTATTTCTATTTTTAGCATTTCTCATAAGTTTTTTTTGAAGGAGCAATAATTGAGCCATGTTAACAAGAAAAAGTGTCTTCAAAATTATAAATAAAATCAGAACCTCCTGGAACTCAGATGTGTATTTTTGGAGCAAATAATCCTCCTTTATTCTCATCTCTTTGTAACCAATGCCTGCTCAGTGTGGCATGTTGTCCCCTCCTAGTGGTGGGTAGGCCAGCTACAAATTGTTGAACCTGCTGCAGCTCTGGTTGATAGACACATGTCTTTTAGCTCAGGCAATAGAGGCTCATGTGTTAAGATCCAGAGGTCTCAGATTTGATTCCTAATGGCGACAACCCTCAAAGGGACATCAGTATTTCATCTTTATACTTTTTGTAATTAGAAAAGCATGTCCGCTAATGTGTTCTATTCTGTTTTGGTGGGTTTGGTACCCCTATGCCTTTTAACGTTGACTGCTAGGTCCTTCAAGGATATAAAAATAAAAAATTCCAAAGAAGTGGCTACTCGCAAAAAAGATGCCCATAGCATCAGTCTAACAGTCTCAGTCCTCACATGGGGCCCAATTCAACTCAAGTTAAGGAGAGTCTTTCCATTGATTTCAGTGGGAGTTGGATCAGGCCCTTCAATCCAATCAAGGAGCTCCAAGGTATTGGATACATGATGTGTTACAAACTTCACTGAAACATAAGACAATGATGTCATTATGTCCATGAAACCAGTTTATTCATAGTTTTGCAGTATCCAGGCCTGTATTAACAATTGTTTGCCAGAACAGCATAACGTGAATGTGCCAAGTATCATGGAATGTGAATTTTCAGCCTGATGTGTCACAAACTAAACACACATTTCCCATTAATTAGAGAATGGTGTGTCAAATTCCCTGCACTCTCTGAGAAAAATCCAGACCCGTTATGCAGATTTAATTCTTATCAAAGTCTCTGGGTCAAGTTCTGTGGTGATGTAAATGGTAGTGAAAGCTACATGTAGGGGTATATTTGCCATAATATGGCTGTATATGGTAAGCTAGCGTAACTTGCATTACTTTGGAATTCAGTGGGCATGCAAAATTAATCTAATTTAGATGTTCAGAGGCATAAAAAAGAAAGTAACAAAGAAAGCAATTAAGCCTTTTTCTACACACAAACGTTGGACTGCTTTAACTATACCGGTAAACCAAAAGTAGTACAACCCCCATTTGCACAGACTCAGTGGTCGCAATATAATAGTGCTTATACTACTATAACTATTCCTGTATGGGAAGGGGAATAAACCCTAATGATATAATTCACTGTTTTGCCAGTACAACTGCATCCATACCAGGGGCTGTACCTGTATAAAGGTATCGGAATTATCCTTTTTTAAAAAAGTCACACCCCCTAACCAAAACAGTGATACCAGTCCAAAACCTGTGTTTGGACTAGGCCTCAGAGAAGAACATGTGGTGGAATGGCTGGGTTTAATCCGTTACATACACAGCTGAAAATTTGCTTCCAGTTTATTTCCAGCAACTCTGTGATATTGTTGTGATGCTCTTTCAACAATATAGGATGCAGGAATTCACCTACTGTATGATTGTGAATAAACTGGTTCATGATTAGGAAATGATGACACTGTCACCCTACGTTTCAATGTAGCTAGGGCAGCTCACATGGAAGAAGAGGTTTCCATCTGAAAAATGTAAAACAAACACATGCCTTGACTGAGTTTACCATACATCAGGGATTCACATAAGGGTCTTACTAGTACATTATTGTGTTTTCATTTATTCACTACCATACAAAGTCCATCAGAAATAAAAAAATCTGGCTAGTTTAAAGAGTTAGTAGTACAAAAATATATAAAATACAAATCAATAAAAAGTGAAATAGACATGAAAAGTGTTTGATAGTTTTTGTACTCTTTCCAGTCCAATAGAAGTGACCACTGTACAAAAGGGCAAGTAAACTTCTCTACTACTATGGGCCTGTCTGATAGCTCCAAATCAGAGTTCAGGCATGCTGAAAAAGTAATGGGGAGGAGCTTGCATCACTGCAGCCCAGCTGTAACTGTTCTGTGGATAAAGAGAGAACTTCATATTTTTCTGCTGTCAATCCACTGTCTCTGACTAGTACCTAATTTATTTGACCTTTCACTGCTATCTGATTGATGTGATTAAAAAAAAAATGATTTTTTTAAAAAGTAACTTCATTACAGTGTTCTCATAAACTATTCCCAAGGACCTTTTGTACTTTTTATTGCCTTTCCATTAGTGGCTGTAACCATTTTATTTGTTTATTTGTGTATTTATTAGATCTCTGCGTCTGCTACTGAACATTTTTGTATTAAACATGGGAAATTAATAAACAGATACAAAAAAAATGAACCAGTACTAGCAGCAGCATCTGGAATAAGAAGATATCAATGATAGAAATTAAATAAGCTTTCCAGTTGAAGGGCTCTGTCTTTCTCCTGTGGGACTTACCGACAAAACCACAACTGATTTGAACGGAGGCAGGCTCAGGCAACTAAAAAGACTACTGCATTAACTATACTAGGACTCTCCTTGAGTATTCAGGATCTTGAATCTCCAAATGAAACTGGAATTAAAACAACGCTTGGTTGTTTTTAATTGAATCACCTCAGTCATTCTGCTAAACATGTTAAAATGAAAATGAGGCAAATAGATAGATCGACTGATTTAAAAGGCAGATTTGTATGTTTTCCTCTATATTGTGGGTATGAAAAAAATTGATTTACTGTGTGTATGATGCCCCCAACACATATATTGTTATGCAGTGGTGGTAGTCGCCCCATAGTTAAGACTAAAGCTAGCTTCTAATTTAAAAAACAAATCAAACTAGCTTCCTCAACAGAAACTGATTTTCCTGCTACTTTGCCAACTGCATTTCATCCCAGGATAAGAGGATTTTGAGGGGGAAGTTTGGAAATGATCAGACAGAGTTTTAAGTTATGACGTTTTCAAATTTTTGCTGTAGTTTACATTTTTAAAATTATTCTAATGCTTTTTTGGCTCATCAGCTCTCCAAAAAGGTTTGACCTTGATATTTGTTATGTTTTGCTGGCTAATTAAGAGATGTAGGCAGTTCACTCATGCCTTATATTCTTTTTTCACTTACTGTCAGCCCAAGAAAGTCACACCTTCCAAGTTAATCTTTATTTTGCTCCCTTATTATATGAATAAAAAAGCATATAAAGTTAAGAACATATCACTAGCTTTTAAAATCCCACTTTTTTATCAAGGTGTGTCCATCCAATATGCTCTGACTCTGAAGTATAATGTATTATAGTACAAATTTTAGTTGGTAAATATTATAGGTAAAAGTACCAATTGTCAATCCCTACATATACTTCCATACATGCAAAACACTATGGCTCCAATTTTTGAGTTTGGCTAAGCTGTGCTCTGCACAAGATCCTGCCAGAATGGATAAAGATGGCTGCACACAACCTTTACACACTCCTGATTCCCAGTCCAACCCCTAGTTCAAGGCAGAATAGTCACATACCTGCCCTACCCTATTCTGGTTGGTAATAGCCCCCAAAGAGCTGTTATGCCACCCACTGATTGCCTGAATGCAGAAGTACTCTGGCCATGACATACCCTGTAATATGTATTCCAGGAGTGGCTGGGTTGGTTTGGCATAAAGCCAGCAACTCTGGCTCTATATCAGCCAGGGTTTCCCCGAAGCCAGGGGAATCCTCAACGGCCTGATTAGGACACTCTGGCACAAAGGGGATGCATCAGGACTGAAGAACCAGCCCATATATATTTACCATATTTCATAATTCCAAAGAGGTTTTCCCTTTTGTTCATAAAAACATCTTCCTGCTAACCAACATACCTAACAAGAAATTTCAAATTAGTTTTGAAATTTTCAGTTCCAATTAAATAACATTATTTCTTTATGTTTATATCAATACAGTGGTGATGGGCACTATAGAAATCCCTAAGATTGACACAGACAGACAGATACATTGCACAACTGGCACACAAAATCTTGCTGAAGTCTCAGCAGAAAGGTCATGGATTAACCACACTAACTATGACTAGTAGTAGTCTCTATAGGAGAGGGCATTACAGGAAAATGTGTACTGCTACTGTTCCAACATTATTTCTTCACTGGATAACTAGTGGTCTTTAATCTCCAGTGTTATGAATGAAGGATTAAACAACTTTCATGAGCAATAAATTCATACTTTTAAGGAAATGTAAATGTAGAACTCAGTTAAATAAATCAGTGGAAATTGAATTAGCAATATCAGAAATCATGTTACTCTCTTGCTTGAAAGCAAGAATACTTTTTTAATAAATTGGTTTTAAAAACAATGATAAAACTATATTTAAGAGTAACAAAATATGGACAAACAACCAAAAATAAAGACTAAGAAATATTCACTTTTTTACAGTAAAACACAGCATTAAGGCAAATATTCTTTTTTTTTTTTTTTTTTGGGGGGGGGGGGGAATTACAAACTTTCATACTTGATGATGTGAGCAACATATTCATACCAAGAGAGTTAAACACAGAGATGTATAACAGGTCTGTAAACAATTGCTGTGTCCTAACACTTTGCCGATAAAATCTTACCCCTCCTTGGATAAATGTTATTTTCTTATTAGAAAAATTCATAAGGATTTACATAATGATATATGGATAAGGTAGAAAAACAAACTGGATTAGATAGATTAGATAATATAGATTAGATATTTGTTTACCAAATATCATACTTAAGTAACAGGCCTCAAAAATGCCAAAATATATACATGACAGACAAGGTGGGTGAGGTAAGATCTTTTATTGGACCAACTTCTGTTAGTGAAAGAGACAAGCTTCCAAGCTACAGAGAGCTCTTCTTCAGGAGAAGAGATCTGTATAGAAGAAGAAGAAGAGCTCTGTGTAGCTTGAAAGCTTATCTTTTCACCAATAAAAGATATTACTTCACTCCCCCTTTTCTCATTAATGTCCCAGAACTAACACGGCTACAACACTGCAAAATATATACATATTTATAGTTAATAATAGCTCTACTCTGTTAACTCAGGTAATTTGAAACAGAACTATGCACTGTATAACCTTTAGGAAAAAACAGTTTAAAAGGGATGATTAAAACAAGAAATAAGACAATTAAATGCAAAGAAGTGAGTTTAAAAAACCTGGGATTTTGCCAAGGTGACAAAGAAATCCAAAATGTCAGACATTTCCTCCCTATCACAGTCTGCTGAATTTATCCCCCCTCCTCCCCCCCCCCCCCCCATTTTCTTCACAACAAAGTTAATGAATTAAGAGCATAGTTTCAGCCTCAGGTTTTAATTTCCTGGCATATGTCTTTTTGTGTCAAACCTTAATGTTTTTTAATACAGGCAAAAGAGCTGATATTTAATTATGTCTAATGTCAATAATTGCATTACAGACATGATGGTACTTGTACATTTTATTACATAATATAAAACATATAAATTTCATAAAACAAAGGCCTGTATCTACCATTCAGTTGCCTTTCTTTAAATAAAAAAATCAACTGAACTGAGTTCTAGAGTCCCTATAGACTAAAGCCCTCTACTTCTCATAGAACAAGTAAAATACATGCAGCAACACTAAAAGCTTCCTCACAAAATTTATCCCACATATATGCTTCAGCCCTGTTCTGGGAGGACCAACTTCCAAAACCTTGTGTGCACAATGGGAATTTTTCAAAAATTTCCCACTCTTGCTAAATTAGTCCGCTCCACTCTAGGACACCCTACTATAGAAGAGCTGTAGACAGCTGCTGGAACTTCAAGCACTGTGCCATCTAACCCTGTGCAGACCATGCTAAATACACCACCAGCAGCCAGTGGCCAAGCTACACTAGGGATCCCACTGTGGCCTAACCTTTCTGAAGCTGAGCTGGTGCTAACAAAGGCGGAAATTTTTTGCAAAATTTCCCTAGTTTAGGCAAGGTTTATGATTAAGAGTCATTAATTTTACATTCCCAGCTTCTTGACCTCTCTGTTGAGAATGCTAGCAAAAGTGCTAATTAGTGCCAATTGTGATAAAGTTGGGGGCTTCATAAGCAAACATCTGTCCACCAGGAAACATACAGAAACCACCAGCTCATTTCCACACCATCCACTGCCCATCAATCAGATGGTAATGATTGTGGATCACTAACAATCTCAGCCAAACTTCAGATAATGACCAAGAGATAAAAAACCCAACAGATTAAACATTAACTTTAATAAAAATTTTAAAAGTCAAATTTACACAAATTAAAGGGGAAGGTACTGTACATCTGGGGTCAGGCTTGGGTTATGAGGGATTACAAGTATCGGTTACAAGATTCACAAGATACATACATAGTACATAACCAGCTTAGACCCAGATTGGGGTGCGGGAGTTTTTAAAACGTCAATGAATAAGTGGGCTCGGGTACACCACCAATGGAATGTATTTAAAGTCCAAGTCAGTAGTGGTGTAGCGCATAAGTACATGGGTGGAGTGCGTCCCTTGGTTCATCAGGGAAGGAAGGAAGTGGGTTATTTCCCTGACCGGCATTCTCAATTACTCGACATGGTACTGGCGGTGTCCCGTGATGTGCTCCGTATATATGTCTCTGGACCACCTGATGGTGTCTGAGACCATGAGCTGTCTCATGAGCTGGGCGTAGCATCGACCGATTCCGCACGCTCTCAGCACCAGCTCATTGTGGGGGTCCCACACGCCCAGGGCTCCCACGCCCAGGGCATGGATCTGGACCTCATAGCCTTGGGCTCTCAGGATGTCAGCCAGCAGGGTGTATTTCAGCACCTTCCGAGCTCGGGCCTCGTGGAAAGCTGGTGACTTGTTTTCGAATGGCACCATGACATCCACCATGAGGATCTTCGTCTTTTCCGCGTCGGTCACGAAGATGTCGGGTCGCAGTCAGCTGTCTGTTCCGGGGACCAGTCAGTTCCATGAGTCATCCAGTCCAACATTGTTCTACTGCAGGGGTAGGCAACTTATGGCATACGTGCCGAAGGTGGCACGCAAGCTGATTTTCAGTGGCACTCACACTGCCCAGGTCCTAGCCACTGTCTGGGGGGCTCTGCATTTTAATTTAATTTTAAATGAAGCTTCTTGAACATTTTAAAAACCTTATTTACTTTACATACATCAATAGTTTAGTTATATATTATAGACTTATAGAAAGAGAAGAGAAACTTCTAAAACCGTTAAAATGTATGATTGGCACGCAAAACCTTAAATTAGAGTGACTAAATGAAGATTCGGCACACCACTTCTGAAAGGTTGCCGACCCCTGTTCTACTGTTTCCACGATCATGGATCATCAACCCCTCCTCTCCAGTCAATTAGCACCCAGATTTCCCCACAGTTCTGATGCACTTTCACTGGGAAAGTGCCTCTCATGCATCTTCTCAGGTCACTGGAGACTCCTGATTAACTGGTGATCCATCTGGTTTTCTCTTGGTGGAATGTTGCAACATGACAATTTCAACTTTTGTTCTCCTTTCCAATAGCAAAACATTTAACACCCTCCCCCCTCTTCTTCCAAACAGTAAGTCTGTGGTGTGGTGTCATAACTGATCAGTTTTGCTTCCTGATTCTCCATATGCTTATGAAATAACATCCTAAAGAATTCCCCTCCAGCAGGATGTATAATTAACAGAAGAACTTTATTATATTAAAGACTAAGAAAATCATTAAGAGCCATATTGTGACCACCTTACTCACACCATTGAGCAGTTACTCAGATGATTAGGCCCACAGAAATTGACAGGACTACTCATGTGATTGGCACTGGGAATTCACAATCTCGCCCTAAATTAAATTAACCATACTTGAAAAAGCTCAGTGTGCAGGCACAGTGGTCATCTTTTAAAAAAGCATTTAACTGAAACACCAAAAGTATTTTTCTATACTTAGTCAAGGACATAATTGCAGTTTCTCAGATACTGACATGCTGTACTGCGGATAAACGTTGACTTTCATTGTCAACCTCTGTATATGTAAATCTTTACCAACACTGTTAAGGTTACATTTTCCTAATGTTTTTTTCTTTATTGTCATAGAAGCTTCGGGCTACAGTTCCTCTCTCAGTATTCCAACTAACATGCTTTCTCTCTAGAACAATAAATGAAACAAGCAAGTTCCAAGTGTCATCTATCACCAGTCCCTTTCAGTGCGCCAGCAGCATCAACAAGTAGAGAGAGAGAGAGATGATAATTAAGAGAAGAACAGAGGGTAAACTGAATCAGAAAGCTACACTGCACACTTCTTCCCCAAAGCATGATGGGCTTTAGGAACTAGACAATTGATCAGATATTCCCCTTGGCATAAAGTTACAGGAGAGAAATGACAGACACTTCAGAACTCACAGCAAAGCAATGTCCCCTACCCAAAAAAAAAGGACAGCTAGTTTTTTCTCAGCCTTTCTTCAGAATCCAAAACTGAAGAGCATATAAATTCACATAATAAATGCCAGTTTGTCTATGACACAGTACATGCTCTCAATACTACTCAAATAATCAACTTGTTCTTCATAACAGCCTGCCATGTGTTGCCCTTTCTTGTTGTTTTTGTACCCTTCTCCTTAGCTTCTCATTTTCATGGGCTCCTCAATGCCCATGATCACAACAAAATATATTGAGAGTGACAGATAATAAACACTACTGGAGGCTTTTGTACTTGATCTGTGATGTAGATGATCATCCAGAGGCGAGTGTACTGGCATGGTGGCATAAGGTCACTCAAAATATCCTCCAGAGATCAACACCTCTGAAAAACAACTCCCGAGCTCAAGACCTACAAGTAGGTGTAGTTCACAACCATTTCTATTCCCAGCGCCTCCATCAGCAAACAGTGATCAAAGTTTCATTTCAGAGAGCAAAAGCCATTAAATGGAACATGTTGCAAATGTGACTATATGTGTTGACGCTATGAAAGCATGGGGGCGGGGGGAACCAACTCCCTAAGATCACAACTGAAGGTGTGAGACATACAGAAAAAGAAAGACAGAGAAAAAGAGTCAGTCTGGAGCCCAAAGAAGTGATGTGATCATTAACCGGAGCCAGAAACCGATGTGAGAGTCACAACTGGCTCTGCAGCCTTAGAAATACAGAATCAAATTGGTTTAGAACCACATTCAAAAATAAATGCAATTAGCTGACAAAAAGCAGGATAGGTTTGTGGATGGTAAATTCATATTTTTCAGGACAAGATTACAGAAGTTTATTTGCCAGAATTCCACAGCCTGATGAACAGCCCACTGCAGCTTAAATTGGTATTGGATAGTTCGGCCTATATTCTAAAGGGAATATGGCATATGGCAGACGATTGAATGAATCAGTAGTCTGATTTTTAGATGCTAGCACATCTATGCAAATGGATATGCAGTTTCCTTCCTTTCTGATTCTGCTACTTAAGTAAAAAATGACAAGTTCAATAGGATCAACCTATGCCCCACAAGCCCGGAGTTATTTCTCCACACTCCCACCAATGAAGAATGGAAGACACTGTTATAGGAGACTTTGTGCAACTGTGTGATATTTAGTGGGAAGAGTGTTGGTTCTTAAGATGGGACAACTGGGTCTTTGCAGGAAGTGCAAAATGCCATTAATTTAGAGGATTGTCAAATGTGCTTGCTGCTGAGCACGCTTACTTTCTGTTTATTTCGGTCAGCCATGCCACCTGTGCTCTGCTTTCAGGATCTATTGAGACTTCCGGCATCTCCTCTATGTGTCCTGGAAGCTAAGAGGCTCAATGCAGCATTAGAGCAGAGTGAAAGTGGCTGGGCGTGAATAAGCTAGAAAGAAAGTGTGACCATAATTCAGAATTAGATAATGCCTGTTGGAGAATAAGTGATAAAATTCATAGAAAATCCAGACTGTGTGTTTCCCAGAGGAACTCTTGGAGGAAATGGAATATTAAAGCAACAGTTCTGTGCACATAAGACTTACAAGCCTCACACTCTCAAATGTCTTAATTTGATTATAATTTTGATTTTATGAAAGGTGTCTCATTGTCAGGGCTGGAAATTCTAGAACTTCTGCTTATTTGCAAAGCAGGTACACACATCATGTGCAGTGACCACGCAAGCTTCCAGCCGTTGCCATGATAACGTGATTCAGCTCTGGTATATGGGTTTGCAGGCAGATCAGTCTTTATGGCTGTCTGCTCAGACTTCCAGCTAGGGTGATAATTAGTGCCAATTGCATTGATGACCTTTGCAATATGGACACCACTCGTTTAGGAAGTCAACTGGGACCACCAAGTCATTTCACAAGCTCAAACAGGCACCTACCAGGCGGCAATAAATTTGATTACTATCAACTTGGACTGGGTGTGACATACATAGAAGAGGCTCTCTCCTTTATGCTCTTAAAAGAAATGTAGGTAGGCCAAAATAATATTAACTATTAAAATAATAAAACTATCAACATTATTAATGATCTGGACACCTTCATCTGAGAAAGATACACAAGGATGCAAACGGAAGCTAAAGCATGTCTGAAAACACAACACACATTAGACTTCCTATCCTAGTGTAGCAATTCTCTGACTTTAGGACCTAGTGTAACGCATCTAAACTTCAAACATACTTGATGTGCCACCTACTAATATTAATCAGTATACTTATAATGGATTCTTGATAAACCTGACTGTGGCTGAGAATGGCTGCCCTCCTAGTTAGGGCTAAAAACCAGGAGTCAAGGGTTCTGTTTCTAGCTCTGCAAATGGCTTGCTGGTTGACCTTGGACATATCTCTTAACCTCTCAGTGCCTCGGTTTCCCTGTTTATGGGGATAATAATACTTCACCACCACTATTAAAATCCCACTGTGTGAGATCCCAAGATGAAATGTGTTACAGAAGTGTAAATTTATTAATTGTTATTGTTATTAAAGGAGACACTAATAATTGTCAACAAGTAATAAAGCATAAGAAACCTTGGCTTAGTGGCAAGTCAGATAGTATATAACATTGCAGCATTAATTCCTAACTATATTTCTCTCTTCCTGGAAACTCAAGTCTACAGCTGAACATGAGAACAGACATAAGATCTTTATGATAAGAAAAACACAACAATGGCCTGACATGACCTAAATAAAACACAGGATACTGCCCCCCAGCATAGACATCTCCTTAATCCAAAACTTCCTTTCAAAAGGCTCTGAACATATTGACCAAAGACACAAAAAGACATAATTGATAAACTTAACATTAACAAGTCACCGGGACCAGATGGCATTCATCCAAGAGTTCTGAAAGAACTCAAATGTGAAGTTGCGGAACTGTTAACTAAGGTTTGTAACCTGTCCTTTAAATCGGCTTCTGTACCCAATGACTGGAAGTTAGCTAATGTAACGCCAATATTTAAAAAGGGCTCTAGAGGTGATCCCGGCAATTACAGACCGGTAAGTCTAACCTCTGTACCGGGCAAATTAGTTGAAACAATAGTTAAGAATAAAATTGTCCGACACATAGAAAAACATAAACTGTTGAGCAATAGTCCACATGGTTTCTGTAAAGGGAAATCGTGTCTTACTAATCTATTAGAATTCTTTGAAGGGGTCAACAAACATGTGGACAAGGGGGATCCAGTGGACATAGTATACTTAGATTTCCAGAAAGCCTTTGACAAGGTCCCTCACCAAAGTCTCTTATGTAAATTAAGCTGCCATGGGATAAAAGGGAAGATCCTTTCATGGATTGAGAACTGGTTAAAAGACAGGGAACAAAGGGTAGGAATTAATGGTAAATTCTCAGAATGGAGAGGGGTAACTAGTGGTGTTCCCCAAGGGTCAGTCCTCGGACCGATCCTATTCAACTTATTCATAAATGATCTGGAGAAAAGGGTAAACAGTGAGGTGGCAAAGTTTGCAGATGATACTAAACTGCTAAAGATAGTTAAGTCCAAAGCAGACTGTGAAGAACTTCAAAAAGATCTCACAAAACTAAGTGATTGGGCAACAAAATGGCAAATGAAATTTAATGTGGATAAATGTAAAGTAATGCACATTGGAAAAAATAACCCCAACTATACATACAATACGATGGGGGCTAATTTAGCTACAACAAGTCAGGAAAAAGATCTCGGAGTCATCGTGGATAGTTCTCTGAAAATGTCCACGCAGTGTGCAGAGGCGGTCAAAAAAGCAAACAGGATGTTAGGAATCATTAAAAAGGGGATAGAGAATAAGACTGAGAATATATTACTGCCCTTATATAAATCGATGGTATGCCCTCATCTCGAATACTGTGTATAGATGTGGTCTCCTCATCTCAAAAAAGATATACTGGCACTAGAAAAGGTTCAGAAAAGGGCAACTAAAATGATTAAGGGTTTGGAACAGGTCCCATATGAGGAGAGATTAAAGAGGCTAGGACTCTTCAGCTTGGAAAAGAGGAGACTAAGGGGGGACAGGATAGAGGTATATAAAATCATGAGTGATGTGGAGAAAGTGGATAAGGAAAAGTTATTTACTTATTCCCCTAATACAAGAACTAGGAGTCATCAAATGAAATTAATAGGCAGCAGGTTTAAAACAAATAAAAGGAAGTTCTTCTTCACGCAGCGCACAGTCAACTTGTGGAACTCCTTACCTGAGGAGGTTGTGAAGGCTAGGGCTATAACAGAGTTTAAAAGAGAACTGGATAAATTCATGGATGGTTAAGTCCATTAATGGCTATTAGCCAGGACGGGTAAGGAATGGTGTCCTTAGCCTCTGTCTCTCAGAGGGTGGAGATGGATGGCAGGAGAGAGATCACTTGATCATTGCTTGTTAGGTTCACTCCCTCTGGGGCACCTGACATTGGCCACTGTCGGTAGACAGGATACTGGGCTAGATGGACCTTTGGTCTGACCGGTACGGCCTTTCTTATGTTCTTATATTCTTATGAAATCCACTTTGCTAAGTCAGTAAATTTTTTAAAAGCTATCCACAGTTCATGTTAGTTCAGGGATCTTGATAAATAAATGTGTTATATGTCAGAAAGCTGCTCTAAGCTTCAGAACAAAATGTGCAAATAAAGATCTCAATCCTGCTAAAAAATATGCATGTAATTAATTTAAAGCATGCAAAGAAACCCATTGAAATGGGCCTCCTTGTGTGCTTAAAATTATGTGAGTAAAATGTTTGCAGGATCAGGGCTGTAGGAATTATCATACTGCTGAGCAATGTACAAAATAATAGGAGTGTGTTTACTAAGTTAACATATGACAGGATGAAGAATGGTCTTGTCATTTAGATCCTGGACTAGGACGCCAGAAGTGAGTTCAATTCTTGATTTCCTGTGTGACCTTGGGCAAGTCTCTTAATCTCTGTGCCTCCACTCCCCGTCTGTAATAACACTCCTCTCCTCTCACCCTTTGCCTGCCTGGTCTATTTAGATTGTAAATTCTTCAGGGCTGGGACACTCCCTTATAATGAATGTGCAAAGACCACCGAACAATGGATCTTTGTTGGGGCCTTTAGTCACTACTATAATAAAAACAATAATAATAAGGTAGAGTCATCATGCAATTCTATAATTTTAGTATTTTCCCAAAGCTTCCTAGAGCTAGGTAGAGAGTATGTACAAGGGCATGAGCCCCGGACAACCTTCCTAGATCTCTCCTCCCCTACCCTTCCCCGCCCCCTTTTATTTTTTACTATTAAATAGGTGCAGAGTTGAAACTGCAGGAAGAACATAGGGGTTTTCACAGCTTCAGAACAAGTACTGTTGCCTTCCAGCTACATTCTACTGTGCTTGTAGCCCACTGTCCTTTACATCTTTAGCCTAAGTTTTGAATATAGATGCCATTAAATAAAGAAATATTAAAGCATTAATGCATGTAAATGCATCTCTATCTCAGTTGTTTTTGAAGTTCCTGCCATCAGCACTGCTGCCCTGCATGTTTCTGCCTCAGAATGTCAATCTCAACCCCCTACAGATACCACTTCGGGCTCCCCCGCATAGGGCATGGCCAAGTAACATCTGCTGAACTGGATATTATTTTTATTTTATTATTATTAATTTTATCAGTGTGGGGAACATTTAAGTGAGAAGCACCTTTTGAATCAACTTAATATTTTGTGAATATTTGATGACAGGAAGCTATTAAGTCAATTTACTCATATTATTGAGAGTGGTCATTTCCTCCACTAACAATCTTTGCCATACTGTATTAGTACCTTTTCTCAATTTAGTCAGTTAGGGGTCTCACCAGTTGGCAGTGAGAAAAATTTGAGCAATTAGAAGAAACTGCAGAAATAGCTATTACCCAGTTTAAGTACAGATGGGAGCTTTGAATTCAAGTTAAGGGAATGGATAAACAGAATATTTCAAGATTCTAGGTATTCTTCTCTTTATTTATAGAATATGGATAATACATGGGTTTATAAGTACACATTTCGATCCATTTTTGTGTGAGAAGAATAACAACATGGAATTCATAGGAGCAACAGCTGATTGTTCAATTTCCTGTCAATGTTGTTGTGGGTCTACTTGGCATCATTCTAATGCAGCCTTAAAACTGTACTGTAAAAAGGACTAAAAGCAGAAGTAGAGGAGTCCATCTCTATTCAGAAAAAGCACCTAAGCACACACCTAACTTTAAGCATATGCTTAAATGCCCCGCTGAATAGGAACAGACTTAAACAGGTACTTTAATGTTTTCCTGAAATGGGGACTCTTTTTCTTATTTACAATAAATACTATGACTTCTAACTGTCCAAATAAATTTTTTAGTTACTATCTTGTATTTTTGTGTTTGTTTGTAAGAATATGAGACTTAAATAGGGAGAATGCCAAGCAAGTAATTAAACTTAAGTAAGGCATTCAATTTCAGAGTACTGATCTGAACAATTCAAGGTGGCATTAAGGTTTCCCAGTCTTCAGTTATGTTCCTCAGCAGAGGCAGATAGTTTAATTTAAAAAAAAAAGCGATCTATTAGAGAAATATACAAACCTAAGTACTTAACTTGAGTCTCATGTCCTATCAAAGGTGAAATCCGTGAGTAGTCTTAGATACCAAAATAGGGAATACTTGTTAATTATCACAATTAGTTTGAAACCTGGATACAGGCTCAAAAGGATCATATAACTTTAGAATATTTGGAAATGAAATTCTTAGGACAGAGGCAAAAATGTAGGTGGCATAGCACATGGGGCTACTTTTAAGTTTAGTCTGATTTTTAATAGGACCCAAAATATCTTTGTTCTCAAGAAAATTGCACCGGAGTACCATAGAAAGGGCAAATAAAAGAGATGACAGGTGGGGGCATCTCTGTCTGCCTACTATTATTAGGCTCTTTGATTCAAGAACACTGATAATGGCTTTAAAATTATTATACACCACTTAAGTCCACTGAGTAATGGGAGGACAGAACAGAGGGAGCAATCTGTATCTGACAGATACCTGAGTATCTATCTCATTAGTATTATTTTTATTATATGCACATTTTTAGGCTTCAATACTGTAATGGGATCCAGTACTATGGAGCCATATGTGGAGTTTCATTAAGTCTACATGATTCCAAGAGTCCGCAGTAGCAAAGGCTGAGAATTCACAATTGTCACCACTCTAAAATTTGACTATCAGTGGTAATTCTCAAGGTCGTTTTTTTTCCCCCTAGCAAATTGTATATTTATTTAGTTTTCGCTTCAGTATCTTATTGTAGAAAAGTCAAATTATGATCATCTTATCAGTACTTAAATGTCCTTTTGCATTTCGTAGCTCTCTGTCATGAGAGAAGTTAGCTTTCCTTACTTCTTCCTGAATCAGATGGAGATCAACATAATCATCTTCTGTTTCAAGCTATGAGGGCCAGCTATGGTGTAAATCAGTGTAGCTCCTCTAGCAACTCCAGTGTAGCTATGCTAGTTTACACCAGCTACGGATCTAGCCCAGGGCCTTCCCCAGTTTCCCCTGGAGGGGGACTACAAGACTTCCTATGCACTGCTCTGGGTTTAGAAAGCACCAGAGCCCTGTAAAATGAAAAGCTTTTCTACCTCTCCCACTACATAGTATAAGCAAGTCTTTTCAGGCATGTTACCCTTTAAAATGCCTAAATGTCCTTAAAAGCAATTAATCCAATTTTTCAGTGGTTCTGGCAGATTTCAGTAGGTTTACAAACCTTACAATAAAGGCTGCCCACACACATCCACTCAGCAGCAAAGCATCAAGTCATCCCCAAAGCTACCAGTGTCTGTAACTCACCTGGACGTAATGTTTTCCAGTTCACATTTCCCGCCGAAGCAGAATTTTACTTTCCTTCTCTCACACAGTAGATTTTACCAATTTGCTCGGGAAGGTGGGGCGGAAGGGATAAGAATTTACCTTTCATCTACTAGACAGGAGGTTTAAGCCATTGGTTTAAATGCTCCACCTTGAAAGGAAAGCTGTTCAGTTCTAGCTAGATCAGGCACAGGCCTGAGGGCAGAGAATTTTATATTTAATTTGTTGTTGTTGTTTCAACACTTTAATATTACAGTAAAAGTTTTATTTTATTTTATACTGAAAAGCTCACCAGTATGAGTAAGAATTCACAATCTAGTCATAAAAATTAATTAGCCTGAACCCTTTATTTAAATATCCACAAACTCTGGGGAGTTTGACATTTGGATGCAGGTCTGAAATTCTGTGGCTCACCTGTCTGACTTCGCCTTATTCGGGTTGTCCTACCATACAACATGTGGCAGAATTGAGCTCAGAAAGGGAGAGAATAATCCACTCTTACAATGCCCGGCATGATCTTTAATGGCATTCTGCTCTAAGAAAAAAGTTCATGCTGATCAAAGAAGGGTCACTTGAAAAAAAACTGACATTCATCTCAAGAAAAAAAAAAAGACTGCAGTCCAAATCTTGCCATTGATTTTAGTGCAAAACTCTTATTGACTCCAATAGCAGTTTTCATGTGGATCAACAGCAAGATATGGTGATTATCCTCATTGCACTGCTCTATTTACCCCCATTTTACAGATGGGAAACTGAGATATAAAGAGATCAAGTGACTTGTCCAAGGTCACACAGGACGTCTCTGGCACCGGAGGGAACTGAACATAGGTCTCCTGAGTCCCTAGCTAGAACCCTAACCACTAGAGAATACTTCCTGCTTCACTTACGTAGAGAATTCTGTCAAATACTGCAGAATGACTGAGTGTAGAATAGCTTGTGCAGTCACATTTTGCAGCCAATAACATATGCTTGAATAAACCTACACACAGACACACACGTTTCAGCCATATGAAATTGCCATTTTAAGTATTAATGCCAAATATTCAAATGCCAAGTGCTAACTTGGATTAAAACTAGTCTGATACATGAAACAGTGAAAACCTTTTTACAGGAAAGTTAATCTAGTCTCTAATTGAAATAGGCCACATTAGGAGGGGGGGAACAAAAGCTACAGGATTTTAAAACTGCAGCAATATTATTTCAAATCTACATGAGCAACATTTCAGCGGAAATGAAAAATTTCCTTTTCCACTAACAGAACCAGTCACCACATTGCAATTGCTAGCAGAATTGGCCTGCTGCAAAGTGAACTGAATTGCTATAACCGCAACGGAAAAAGTTTTAATCTACCAGCAGGCACTGTACTGTAAGAAGCAACTGCTCAAGCAAGAAATCTCCATGAAGATGAACCAAGTTCTTCATGGGGCTAATATGTACCTGATAAAACTGAAATGTGGTCAAGCAGCAAAGTTCAACTCCAAAACATCTCCAAAGTTTGGAAATGTTAAGATCGAGGGTCTTGATTCAGGCACAGCAAAAATAGAGACCGCCTATATGTTTGGTTGCAGATATGAAGTTCACTAAAATTCAGACGCATCTGGCCTCTACACCCCCAGCCAAACATACACATCACCACCATGGATTAGGGCCCATCTCCTTTATAAACTATAGATGCACCAGTCACAAAGGCCCATATTTTTGCCACTATTACGTACCAAGAGGTTAAATCAACCCAACAAAGGGGAGCAAGATACTTTATCTCTTGAGATCCTTCTCTCCCAAAGCGATCCTCCAGCCACAGCAACGTTCTTTGGGACCACCTGCAGTGTGATGGGTCACAGGTGTTGCTCTTTTCAAGAGCAGCAGCTGAGGCCCCTGGCAAGTACTTGCAAATAAATGCATCATGCATAAAATTCATCCTGTGATCAGGACTAGGCCAAGGCCTATGCACCACTTAGATTATGCCTTATTGGGACATAAATGCATAGGAGTGAATTTCATCCATGTGCATTAGCTAGCTGATAGTCTGGACATAACCCTTTGGGAAGATAGTATTTCATTACCTGGCCCTCTCTCGCAACTCTCTCTTGATGTCTATTGTGAGATCATGCCATGTTCTAGCACAGTTGTAAGAAATTCTCTGTTCCCTCTTATTTAGCAGTGCAGCACAGGGAAGAAGTTAGCCCTTTATTGCCACTATGTTACTGTGAAATCATAACCATGCCTGCTAATATTATCACCACATTGCAGGGTAAATAAAGCTTGCAATAACAAGAATGTTATTATTATTACTTTTCCTCTTTAATCCATTTCAGGCTAAAACTTTGCTTTCAGGTTAGCTGACTAACTGCAAGTGCATTTCATCTTTCTGAAAAATTGCTTCAATCTGCAAAGAGAATCCTTTTTCCAGACGGACTGGTAAAGAAATACAAATAAAAGATGAAATATGAAAAGTCTAATACACAATGTATTTTTCTTTTTTTTCCTCATTTAAATTTAATTTGTGCTTCATAACTTTCATGCAGAGCATCCCATATTGCTAAATAATTAGTGTAAATTAAGTTTCATATTTTAATGGAGAAAAAATAGTAAAATGTAATTGATGGTAATTATTTTAAGTTTTGCAGCAGTTGGATGCTGGCTTCAAAATACGAAGATTTAGCCCTTAGTTTGGACGAATATATGTTTATGTTTTTTTAAAAAAAGGAAAAAGTGTATTTCAATGCAGTCACCATGCACACAGAGGGCGAAATTTACTCCTCGGCAGAGAGCCAACACAAGAACCCCTTCAGATCTATTCAAGCCTAATGTAAATGGGATTTTAGTGGTGCACAGGCTTTGGGCTGGGCCCTGTGCCGGGGTTAATTTCACCCTTAGTAATTATTTTCTCTAATCTAAGAAACATATGCTGCCTTAGATTTACACGGTCAACACCCATTGACATCAGTGGGAATTCCAGAAGAAATCAAGGCCGACCTCTCTTTCTTTATCCACACTTCAAACAATGGCCCAGATCATGTCCCTGCCCCTTCATGGGCATGAAGCCCAGCCACAGTTGTTCGGCCTGGCCTGGCTCCAGACCCACAGAGCAGTGCTGCAACCCCAAGGATACAGATACCCACAGACCATCCAAGTGGAGTTTGTGGGGGGCAATGAGATCATGAGGGAGTGACATCAGGTTGGGGACAGGCTCTCACTCATGGAGCGACTGCCAAGGAGAAAAGGCTGAGCACCCTATTCAAACCTAACACTGGTGCAAGGGACAGATGAGAGTTCCAAAAAAAAAAAAAAAAAAGCTAGCAGCTAGCAGAGGAGCGGTCCCAGAGACAATCAGAATGTTGGGTGAAAGTAGCATAGCCCCACTCCCCCCCGCCCCCAGGTCTTCTCAATGCTCCTCCCCCCCCCCCCACACTGGGTTTGTAATGGCAAAACTAGCAGGGAGCTCCACTCTGCAAGAGTAAGGGACCTCCTCACCCTTCATGATTTGATCCATTATAAGTAACCATATGAGAAAACTCTAACCATCCCACTGACATTGAACTGAAGGACTCAGACTGGGAGTGGATGGGCCATTACACAAAGTAAAACTATTTCCCCATACTTATTTTCCCCACCCCTACAGTTCCTCACATCCTCTTGTTAATTGCTGGAAATGGGCCATTTTCATTACCACTGCAAACAGTTCTTTTTCTCTCCTGCTGATAATAGCTCACCTTAACTGATCACTCTCCTTATAGTGTGTATGGTAACACCCATTGTTTCATGTTCTCTGTGTAAATAATATATATATATCTATCTTCCTACTGTATTTTCCACTACATGCATCGGATGAAGTGGGCTGTAGCCCACAAAACCTTATGCTCAAATACATTTGTTAGTCTCTAAAGTGCCACAAATACTCCTGTTCTTTTTGCGGATACAGACTAACACGGCTGCTACTCTGAAATGTGGAATCAGGAGCTGCAGAACTGATTTTAGTATTAAGTAACTACAGAGTGCCATAAAGCAAGAAAGAAAATGTCTTGTATAATGAATGAACAGAAAAAACTCAGCTGACGTGTACTGTATCTAAAAGATCCTGCAAATTCAGATGATACAAGGCCATGAAATGTCACATAGTAAGCCTTTTTAATGTCAATGCAAGTGCTACCTACATTCTCAGTGCAATTACTTTGACACACCAGGAAAAATACATGAGTATAAAATACTAAATCAAAATAAAATAAAAAAGTAGTGTGATTATAACTGAACAGTACAAGAAATTCATATTAAAGATGGATATTCCATTTTTAAAAACTTTTCATGTGAATTTAGTTGCTTCTTAAAGATGTTGCACTGACAGTTCTGGAGAAATCCAGTATTTATCCAGGAAACAAGAACATCACGAACAGTAGCACTGCAAACATCTGTCTTTTAGCTGCCCTACTGATATTCCTCAGCCCTGACTTGGAGTGACCTGTAGGTGTGAGAAAATATTTTAGTCTCAGTCCATGCACATTCGACTCTTGGCCTTCCTGCTCAGACTATCAATAAGGGTATGAATTAGTGCCAGTTGCAGTGATAGTTTATGCAATATCACTCAATTCTTAATATAATCTATTCTTCCTAGCGATTGCACCATATAAATGCTAAACGTTATCAACCATGGCATGTGATACCTATATAGAGCAGGATGAACTGAAGACATTGCATAAGCATTAACTCTCATTTTTCACTTTCCATTATTAATAACAATACTTTGCGAATTCATCTGCACTTTATAGATGTTAACTAATTTTCTTAATGTCTTGCTATATAGTTGATTATTATTATATCTGTAAACTGAGACACAAAGATGTTAAGTGGCTTGCCCAAAATGAGATAATATGGCAGTCTTTAAACACAACTCAGGAGTCCTGACTCTCAGTCCCCTACTCTACCCACTTGACCACACTACCTCCCTGTAACCATTATTCCTCTCATCCCAGGATTGCCTCCCAACTTGTCTCTCCTCACATTATTTGTGACTATATTTCTCTATTTAATAAAAAAAAAAAAAAGGCTGGTCCAGACCTAATATCTAGAGCATGGCTTTGAAGATAAAAAACAGAATAATGATAGAATAATTTGTCAAAGAAAAAGATCTAATTTAAAAATCAATCACTTTCATTCAAAATGCACTCAAAATGACCTTTTGCCTCCCTTTTAGATAAAGTGGTTGCAAAATCTCCCAAGGGGAGGACTGTAGTACTATATACATACTTAATGACCTTATTGGGGTGGGGAGGTTATTAAAGGGGGGGAAAGAGTTATGTAACAAGTTAAGAGCTGTAGAAACCCAACAAATTGTTATTTTCACTTTAGCTTATGCATGTAGAACTGCCACATTTAAGAGACCTTACACTTATTAATCTATAGTGCTTTACTGGGAGGGGGGAAAAAGGACCCCCCTCACCCCCAAAACACACACAAAACCCTCCAGAGTCTGCACATCGCAGAGTGAACTAACACTTCCATGTGTTAGAACATTTCCATCTCAAGACTCTGCTTCAAGACACTTTGCAAATTTTATAATGAATATTTGGAATTTTGCTATGTGACAGAAAGGACCAGTATATAGTATTTAATTTCAAAGCCTAGTATCTCCCTTTCTGCAAAAGAATGAACGTCCTTATTTCAGTGCATATCTCACTTTCCTTTCTCCTGCTTGCAAGCATCTTTCCATGCAAGATTCATGTTACATAACTATAGATTATTAAAACCAAACGACTCCTGCGGTGGGTAGAACAGGAGATTAAAGAGGTAAATTCAGAACTTGCTTACGAAAACTAACAAAACCTGTTCTTAAAACAGTATTTCTATACAGTTATTTTAAAAAAATCAGCTGCACCAAAATCATTTATATTCGAAGTTAACTAATCTTTCAAACATCTGCCTCTTATCATACTATAATATACAAAATCAGTAGAGCGTCTGCCTTTTGTTAAAAAAGTGGAATTTTCCATCATCGTTAGATTAATTTCATTTGTAAATACTCTGCTTTGCTTCAATGCTATGACTGACTTGGATAAAACAAAATTCTCCCCCCACAATTAGCTGCAAAATGTTTGTGTTTTGCAATAATGTTGTTATTTGTATCTGTGGTGTTGTCACAAAGTAAAAAGGCAGCAGCTAGAAAGGGTTAAACAAGAGGTTTCCTGTCAGTGCTTTGTGAAAAGCAAGATTTTGTATTCCATCGTGGCAAAGAAATCTGTTCAGGCCCTTTATATTCAGCATTATTCAGCACTATTTGGACCATATTTCAGGATCCCATTAATGCTTTATGCCCACCTGACAGTGTATCCTCTATATTATGCAAGTGATGTAGTCTCCCCAAGGCAAATTATCACCCGACCATCCTGGTCTTTTCAGCTCAGCTGTATCCACTGACATGCTCTGTAAAGTAAGCCACTGCAATATAACTGTGTTCTCCTCTCTGTTACTTCTCCGGAGGGAGAAAAAAAAAGAAATTATATTTCTCGCATCATCACTAAAGCAGAGCAATAGATAGCAAGCTCATTGGCTGACTCTAGGAGATGGAAACATCAATCAGGGTACTGTGCTAGTACTGGCTCATTGCAGAGTGCAGACCTGAAACTAGGTCTCAGCCAGCAATACTGCAGGAGGAGGAAGAAAAAAAAAAGAAAAAAAGAAAAAAAGAGAGAGAGAGAGAGAGAGAGAGAGCGCACTATTTTCTCAAAGCAGGAAGAAGGGGAGGCCATAAGGGTTTCCTGTTGTGCAGCTGAAACAAGCAAAGACGTCATTACATTTACACTCCCTTAGGGTGTCGGCAGACTGAGGGCAAAGTTCAGTCATTTCCAATGCACTGCAAGGAGCGAGGTTTTTGAGGAGAAACCAGCAGTGGCTTTTATTGCTAAAAGCATTCTCTGCGCTTACATAGCAAAACAGTTAAGCAGCATGTGTGACTAGAAACAATGTTTGCTTATGGGATGTAAGTTGCTTCTATTTTTTCTGTAGTGCTTGTGTAGGGAGCATTGCTGCAATACAAACAATATACCAAGCTCTTACCTACTGTAAATGCTTGTATAATTAAATATGAATGGTACCTTACACATTTTGGGATATTCAGGGGAAATGAGTTTTCATGTACACATATTTAGTGTAAAATTATCGGCATTCTTAAGGGATTCCCTTGCTCAATAGTTCTGACAGTCCAGCAAAGCACAAGTGAAAAGAGATGCTTCCTTCCTACTTCATCTCTTCCCCTTCATGAAATGATTTAAGGATCCAGCAGAATAACATTTAAAAGTAAAACTATAAACACAGAGGTCACCATTAAGTCAGCATGTAGTCACACAGTGGTGTCTGAGATACCACAGTCATTCTCTATACATTCAAGAGAGGATATCTGCGGTAACTGTATTCAGCTGGTGAATGTTGACCTTTAAACAATAGCCAGGGAACGCACTGTCTCTCTAGTGAAAAGGAAGGCTGTTTGATGTTTTAAAACAAGTCATTTTCCATGATCTGATTGCATATCATCATCTAAACAGGTAACTTCTTTGATCAGTGTCCAAATGTCTTATTGTACTAAAGCAAGGTCCAAGAATGTATTTTTCATGGTCAACTTTTTAACGAAACATATCCTATTTACTCTGAATTACACTTTGCTAGCAGGATATTAGCTGGTTTCGTAATGGGATTATGGACCCTTTCTCCTCTAAGTAAATGGTTCAAAGCCAACACAAGTTCGTAATGATTTAAAGTTTTCACCAACGTGAAGTTTTCACAGTGGCCTATGTGAAAAGATGTGGGTGCAGGAGTACACATTCTAGATCCAACACCAGAGTAACTGGTCTCATCAAGAGCCAGTGACTTAATAAGAATAGCAATTAAACAACTTATTAAAGGTGATTCCTCTAAATTACAGTTGAGGTTCATTAGTCAGTTGGCATGGGGAAGCTTGTGCAGTTACCCAGTTGTAGATGTTCTGCAATAAACAAAGAACATCAGTCTCCATGTTTGTTAATCTAACACCTATCACCAAAACTACATTCTGTTTAAAAAACGAATACTTGATATTGGTCAGTAGTTTCTAGTATACAGGTTTAGGGAGAGATTCTAATCTCACCCGTGTCAATTCAAAGCAGTATTGATTTCAGCAATGTTCCTCTGGATTAACTCAGGTGTCAGAGAAACCAGAATCTAGGCATTAATGATCAAGCTACTTGTGAAATGGAATGATTTCTTGGGGAAAGGGAGGCTGGGCAGAACACTCAATCAAGTGGCTGTGAGAAAATTTCCACTGAGCACAAACATCCTAAAAGACCTGAATGCTACCCATCAGCTTTTCTTGAAATTTCAACCTAGTGTACTGTATTGAACTGAATCAAGTTGATAAGCCTGAGTCATTACTTTAAGCTTCGTATCTAAGACAGATAGAGTTATACTAAAACTATCTAAGACACAAGAGTTATACTTCTGATTGCACTGAAACAATTGCCATGGAGCACAGCCCTACTAGACTAGACTGAATGCAAATATGAAAAGTAGCTACCACTATGCTGTATATCTATTAAGGACAGAAAGTAATAAGGAATAACAGTGTTTTCAAACAGCTATCCACATCCTGAAAGTTAATCTTTAGGTAATTATATATTACAGTTCTTCAAATAATCAAAGCAGTATTAAACCATCTTTGGCAAGATCTGACATGGGAAAATGCCATCTCTTCTTTGTAGTGCATTTTGTAGCAAAATATGATCATTACACCTTAAAAGTGCATTAATTCTATTGACTTGTTTTTTCTCATTTAAAATTTGAGACTTTAAGCAAACACAAATAAATGGATGGAAATTGTGATCAGGTCAAATTGTTGGCTCTTGTGAAATGCTGCTAATAAATGCATGCACGTCCATTCTAAAACAGCTCACTCTGGCAATGGTTAAAAACCTATACAAATATATAGGGACGATTTCACAAAACATTTTGTGTATACTTTAAACAAAGTTATTTTCACCTGCAAAATATTCAGTAGTCTTACAGATTATTAATATCTTAATTATACTCTTGCCCTTTAAAACCTAAAAAATCTGTGTAGTATGTCGCATAACCAGGGAATTTAATTTTAAAAAGTTGTTGATATGTTTATTGTAATTATTCAGGATCCATCTGAATGATATTTGAAGAAGTACAAATGGAAGAGTCACTATCTTGAGATTTTCAGTTGAACTGACTCATCCTTGAAGGAATTAGCTCCACTAAACAGATAATTAAAAGTACGCTACTGCCATTTTTATGAGAAGAACATGGTAAACAAACAAAACAAAGAAGTAGCTGGTTCACTTTTTGAGCTACTTCACACCGGACAACAGATAATTCTACCTCTTTAAAATAAATATGCCAAAAAGCTGATGCAGGTAAATGTTTCTCTAAGGAGATGGTAGGGACACACAACGGCTATGATTTTGGCATGGAAATTTTTAGTAAATTTCATGGCAGAGATGCAAGGGGGAAAAAAAGTTAAATCATGGAAAGGTCACCAAATAATGTCATTGGCATAACTCTTGCGTATGCTGACGTAAGTGAAGGTGCTGAAAGATGAGGCTCAGGGGGGAGGGGTCTGTGTTGGAGAGCAAACCCACCCTGCTCCAACCCCACAGCAGCAGCTCCTGCTCCATGGGGTTGGGTCTGGTTCCCTGCTCCAGGTGTTGTGACCTTGGTGTACAGGGTTGCAGCAAAACTCAGGTTTGGCCCATCCGTCCCTCCATAGATGGACCAGAAGGGTGGACTGGCCAAACCGGAGTAGTGCTGCAACCCCGTCCACCAGGTCTCAACGCCACTCGGTCTGGGGCCTAACCGAATGCGTTTTTACAGCCACCATGTCCTGCATGACAAAATCATAGCCCTAGATATAACTACAGTATATTTTACTGCTTGAATGCCTTGGCTAGTGGAAACCTGAGGATTGCATCACACTGTGAATTCATATACCTCACAGTGATGAACCAAGGTGTTACTTCTTCTCTTTTTGTTCTTTTACATTTCAGATATTTAAATATTTCGGACAATCCTAGCCTGTGATGCTCAAGTGCACTAATGGGAGAAGAGGATAGAAGGGAGTTTCTCCTCTACAACACATACATCAGAGCAACAGAAGAGGGGAGGAGTGTAACATAGTACTTAAGGCAGCACTAAGGCCCCAATTCAGCAAAGCATTTAAGCACATGCTTTAATGCTTTGCTAAATTGGGATGAGCTTCTGAATAGGGCCTGAAAAGGGAAACTGCTACCTCCAAGGCTGTGCATTAGGGACCAAGGGTATGTGGTCTGCCTGCTTCTGATGTGACCCTGGCTCCCAGAACGTATACAGCAAGTACACAGCAGGGACTAAGTGAGAGTGCATGCTGTTCCTTTATAAAGATCCATTCACATCCCCAGTGAAGCCACTGACTTCACTGAGAGATGGGTAGGGCCCTCCGGGACCAGTGAGGTATGCCTCACCACATATGTTCTTCTCCACCGCACCCAGCTGCCCTAAGCAATGCTATCCTGTGCCAGCAGGACAGGTATGGTGCCAGAGTTGCTCCCAGCATTACTCTGCTCCTCCCCTTACTGAACATGTCTTCAAATAGTAAAGACAGGATTTTGTCCTTAGAAGTTACTGGAAAAAATAGTCAATTGCGAAGAAAACTGCTACAATGATTATGCTGGCAAGACTGACTTGATGGGAAAAATAAATTAAATTTATGTAGCATTCTGGGGTGATGCTGCATGTTTAAATTGTCCGTGTGTGTGCATGTGTACACATTTATACAATTCTACAAACGTTAAGAAACAAGGAGCTGAAAGACTCAGTGAAAGCAAAACCCGATGGCACTTTAGTAACCATCTTTTATAAATATCAGCACTGTGTAAATATAAATTATAATGAACAAAAATAAGACACTAAAGCGAGGGAGCTAACTGTAGGGCTCTACTCCTTTGGAATTTCAATCACATATTCCCATTTTATTTTAAATTTCTAATCATGACAGAGCAGATCTGAAAAATAGCTAGAACTCGCAAGTCCCAAAAACAAGTAATCTCATTTTAAACTACAAAGTGCAATCATTACAATATTTACTGAAATCGCTTTCATGGAAACAATGAGAAAACATACCAGATATTTTAAAAAATTAATCCAACTTAATTGTCGCTGTTTCTTGTGAATTCAACAAGAGCCTAGGCAACAATAATATTTAGAATAAATATTTTGTCTTATGGGAATAGCATTTTCACTCAAACTGACTACACAATATCAATTAAAGTAACAAAGATCAGATATGAAAAATCCAGATACTGAGTTAAAAGTGAATTTGTGTTTCACTGAGTATTGTTTTGTGTAGAAATATTTATATTATTCTTTTCCGTTTTATTAGAAAGTCTCTTTCAGGATATTACATCTCTTTTTCCTTAACCATTTTGAGCTAATTAAAATTCTAAAAAGAGTCAAAATGTCTTAGAAAACATTCCAAAAGCACAGACAGCACGAAGAGAAAAATATTTCAGTCTGAAGTAGCTTTGTAGACAGATAAATAATTGGACTATCTCACAAGGATTCCAGACTACGTACATAGGCAATATATCCTCACCCGTTTAAAAAAAAAACTGGAGGACCTGGAATGCACAAATAAAATCAGTGACACAGAAGTATAGTAAGTTTCTACGTAACACACCAGCTCTTCCAAGTGAAAACCACTTTGTAGCAAAACACAAGAGGTGTGGTTATGAAAGGCCATTGTAAGTGAGCCAAAATCTGTAGAGAGCAGTTTTGTAAGCTGTTGAGCACCATACCCGCAAATGTAGTAAGGGGCCAGAATATGCATAAGTGGTCAGTGAAAATGTACAACTCTTTGACAGGTTGAGATGAAGCCCCTACTGCCACAAAATTTTCAAATGGCTCCTCTGTTCTTGGAACGTCATGAACACATTTTTATAATGTACCGCCAAGGTTCATATGGCAGCAGCAACTTGCTAGGTCTTTTCTATAGTAAGGTATGTTTTATTTCCAGTTTCATACATAGTAAACTGGGTTTTCCCAACTCCTCCCATATTTCTGTAGCCCTGCCCCCCGCCCCTCAACTGGTGCTGTTTGCTGCTGTTTTGTGGATCCTCTGTCTTGTGCTGATTTCGTTAGCTGGGGTACGGTATCGGTAACAGGGCACTGGTTTGGAGGCATATGCACATACCTCCCAGTACACCTGTTACAGCCCTTAGGCCCTTTAAAACTGGGAGCTGCAGTTGCAGGCCACATGCTTGCTCATAGTTATGTGCCTTGCAGGAAATCACATATTGGGCTTCCTGCATCTTAGGCAGAAGAGTAGACAGTCAAGACTCAGGATCAGGGAAGTCTTAGGGCTCACCGCAGTCGTTAGGAAGGGCAAATAAAGAGGAAAGGGTGCATCCTTTTCATTGCCAGCTAGCAAAGCCTGAGGCGGTTGGTATTTTGTGTTTATTCGATTTTGTTTTGCCTCTTCCTTTATTTAAATAAAGCCAACCCTGCAGGAAGGGTCTTGGACTAAAGACCCTTTATTCTACTTTCCCAGCCAGTTAGCTTGCTGCTGGCTTACAGTATCATACCAAATAAGGGGCTTGGGGCACTGCTTGGGTTTTTGAGACCTGGCTTGTAATGCACTGCTTTGCTTTTCATCATTCTATTGCATGCAAGCTGCAGGAGCATGGAGCCCTGTGCAATTAAGAGATCATACCAGGACTAGGTGGCACTCCTTAGCTGAAACATTAACATAACTATTATTAGCATAATAACAAACAACTCAGTCTGCAATTATAGTGGGTTGTACACAAACCTCAGGGTGTGCAAAAAGGTACAAAGTCAAAAACTGAGTGCCTCCAACACCCAACAACCTACACAGGGCAGAATCCTTATCAAATAATCAGATCACTTCATAATGTGTTCCATTTATTCATAATTTGACCTCTTTTGCCCAATGTTGTATCTTTTAAATTCGTATCTCAAGGGTTTTTTGTTGTGGTGGTGGTGGTGTTTTTTGTTTGGTGATAAAGGAATGATTTCCCCTTATCTCTTCTACACAGTCACCCTGGGTATTAAAAGTTCTTCCAGTAAGTACTACGCTAAAATGGAGAAGTAAAGATGGAAGGTTTAGCTGCAGGTTGACTCAGTTGAGTGTTGCTGGGTTTTGATTAGGCTTAATCACTGGTTATGGTAATTTGTATGGAAGGCTGGATATGTAAGATTCCATCCTTGCTTTTACAACACAGCAATATGTATGACCTTACAGCTTTACTGAAGGCATTATTTTCTTATTTGTTTTCATGATGAATAACAACATCAGAGTTTACAAAAAATTACTCATTTGATGCATCTCAGAAATGATGGCACCTGAGACAAACTAGGGTCAGACATATCATGTTAACATATCACTAAAGTGGGAGCACGAATGACCTGGAGAAGAGATGTAGGTCTCCCTCATCTTCTAAACCACTGTCACAACTTTTGTGCCTAATCCTTTAAAGGTTTTAATACCCAAATCATACTGAAAGCACCTTATTCTATTGTAACAGAATATGACCCCGTGTGAGCACCTGCGTGTGGATGCAGAGGCTGATGTTCACACATTAACAGCTGGATGATTTAAACTGTTTTTAAAAGAATATCAAAAGGCATAAGATCAAAGCAAGGACTATAAGCCAAATTTTGCTCTCGTTACACAGATGTAAATCTGAAACCACTGACTTGATGCAATTATTCTAGCTATGTGTGTGTATATATTGCTCCATACAATATGACAAAAAACAAAACCCTAAATTTTCTATTGAAATTTCTATTTATTTTCTACAGAAAAAAATCTGTCCAAGCAATGGAGTTGAAATGCATTCTCTGGCAGAAAATTAAACCGTGATATGATCCATCCATCTCAACTGTGACAGTACATGGCATTCCCATGTAATCAAGCTGGAAAGTATGGGACCCCTCTATACTATAGTATATGCATCTGGAAACAATCAGTCTCTATTTATTACACTCTTAGTTTGACAGACAAGCCACTTGACTGAGACAGCGTTCAAGTGATCAGAATTGTTTTCCATTATTGCCTTTCTTGCTGGTTACTAAATTAAACACTAAATTAAACCATATAAGTCAATGGAAAAACTTCCAAATGCTTGCTCTGAGTACTGAACCAATAAAAATTCAGCACCATTATCATTTACATTAATCCAAGATGGTGGCAACGATTTCTGCTGGAGCTCAGCTACTGGCTGAGACAAGCTCACGTGACCTGTGCAGCTAAAATATAAAAGCCTCAGTTGAGGCAAGGCTTTTAAAGGGTAAAATAAAAACGTACAGATGTTGGAGATTTTATGGCATAGGGAAAACCTGTGTTGATAAACATAACTTCTAGCAGGCAATAATGACCCATTGTCAGTAACATTAACAACCCACCAAGCACAAATATTCCCCTCTGTACTTCATTCTCAGCCAGCATACATCCAACCATACATATTTAAGTGTAAAAGTTTTCTCCAGTGCTTGTCTCTTAATTCCTAAGAATACAAGGTATCGAAAGTAGATTAGATATTCCTTCTCTTAAGGGCACACTATGAGCAAAGAAGACTTTACAGATCTGTCACATTCAGGCTACAGAGAGGTGTGCACCAAGAAGATGTCTCAGCCCTCTGCCTGCCACTCCCTTGCAATGTGAGATGTGGCTTAGGGAGCAGAGTGACAGAAATCCAGGGCAGTAGCTGTGCAGGTTCACTGAATTTAAACCCCACTTCCCCACCTTCAACATGGAGGGCATAAGCAAAGGCCCCAACCACTACTACAGACCCTTGGGTGTTGTAGCAGTTATAAGGCTGCTCACCACCATATCTGCAGGCTGAGGGCAGTAGGGCAAGATTCGTTTCCTCCCTGGCCTCAGAGAATTAGCCTTTGCTTGGGAATATTAGCATTTGTCCTCAGGTTAATTTAGCACCCACACTGCTAGAGACTGAAGTCAGCACAGTCAAGCAGCAGGGAAAAGCATTCCCACATTTTCTTGCAAAGGTGCCCCAACCCTATTCCAGAGGTCCCATTTTGAAGTCAGGAAGAAAGTAGTTCCATTTCCATGCCTGGCCTCTCTCCTGAAACTGCCAACAAGGGTGCCACTTGAGATGGTGGGTTTTGCCCACAAGAAATTAGACTAAGGCTTTGTCTACACTACAGAGTTATGTCGGTACAACTACGTTGCTATGGGATATGGAAAATCCTCTCCCATTAGCGACACAGTTATACCGACCGAATTCCTGGTATGTCAATGACATAGCTACTGCCTCTCGGGGAAATGGAGTACCTATGCTTACTGGAGAAGCTCTCCCGTTGGCATAGGTACAGTAACTTCTCACTTAACGTTATCCTGGTTAATGTTGTTTCGTTATTAGGTCACTGGCCTATTAGAGAACATACTCCTTTAAAGTCCTGCAATGTTCCCTTACAACGTCGTTTGGCTCCCCCTGCTCAGTGCTCCTGCAGGGGACCGGGTTGGGGCATGGGGGCTTCCCCGTTCTGCACACTTGGCATTCCAGTCAGGGAGTGGGCAAGCCCCCACACCCTGACCCCGCTCCCTGGCAGGAGCACTGGCTGGGCGGAACAGGGCAAGCCCCCGTGCCCCCACCCCACTCCCCAGCAAAATACTAGCAAAATACATATAGGATGCTACTGGTGACTTGGTGGTGGTGATCTTCTTCATCCATGTATACAGATCTCATGCTCTTCTCTCCAGCTCATCTCCCTCCCCACTGCAACTAATTCACTGTGGAGGTAGCAACATAGTACACCTCTACCCTGATATAACGCGACCCGATATAACACGAGTTCGGATATAAAGCGGTAAAGCAGCGCTCCGGGGGGGGCGGGGCTGCGCACTCCGGTGGATCAAAGCAAGTTCGATATACCGCGGTTTCACCTATAATGCGGTAAGATTTTTTGGCTCCCGAAGACAGCGTTATATCGGGGTAGAAGTGTATTTGGCAACACATTATCTTTAAAAAATCAGGATCTTTGTTTTTTCTTTGCTAACATCAGGCCACGATTTCCTAGTCAGGTATTTTATTACACACTAAAATCCTAATGTTAATCTCAAATCACTTCAGATGTATTAGTAACATGTTTATCAGTCACTGTCGGGAATCAGCTGTAGATCATGAAGTCAAATGAACGTAACTTGTCCACCACTTATATTTTAAGCAATACAAACTGCATCTGAAGGGGCCCAGTTCTACAGTAAGTAAAATTCCTATTGACTTAATTAGGAGTTTTCCCCTGTATCAGGACTGTAGAATTAGACACAAAATAATAAATGAACACATTGCATGTTTTGTGCGCCATTCTTTATCAAAGTACTGTGAAAAAGTCTACATCCAAATGCTTTGACAGGTAGAAGAAAAAGTCATTCTTCGAAAGTCACATGTAGTTTAAATGAGTCTTTGCCATATTTATGGCCTCTGTTATGCAGGTCAAACTAGATTACTGTAATGGTGGCTTCTGATCTTAACATTTATACTGAAATCCTGGCTCTATTGAAGTCAATGGCGAAACTACCATTTACTTCAAGAGGGACAGGGTTTCACCTATGAATCTATCATTGTAGTATTTTTCTTTTTAAAGAACCATTTTTGTCTCTCCCGGGCATAAAAAACAATTGCCTTTGATCTTACAAATGTAAATGATCACATCCTTTTGTCAGAAAGTGAGGGTGATTATCTTATGTTGAGGTTGTTTTCACACATAAATTGTGGTGACATACAAGTACTGCAGTATTTCAAAATAATCCACTGCACCAAGATGCTAGAAATTATTTTCACACATAAAATGTATTATGGTTGTGGTTCCGCTCTGAAAAGTGACTGTGTTAACTGGCACCATCTTATTCAATAGATCTGTTCCCTTTGTTTATTCAGAGTTCTATCAGCATATTTTAGTCACCAAAACTTTATTTTTACACTACTATTTACTCCTCCTTGCTGTGCATCTCTGGAGTTCTAAAAGAAACTGAGATGGATTCTTTTTTATGCAACATTAACACAATTGTTTACTCGGTTCCAATTCTGGGGTCAGTCAGTGACAACTGATCATACTAGTTGAAGGCAAGGGGCAGGGGTTGTACCGGTGTCACTCAGGACCTAGCTCACTTGGTAGAACCTTCGTTACTGTTCATGTTTGTGAGGAAAAAATATTTGACTTTCAGATCCCAGGATAACTTCATAGCACTTTTACTTAGAAAAATACGTTTACTTGTCATCTGAACTGGAAGTCATTGAGAGACAATAACCATGGAACTCCACAACACATAATATTATCAGTCATTTTTCCAAGCAGACCTGCACTAAAAAAAGCTTTGCACTATATTATAAACACAGTTAATACCCGTCACCAAGATATGTTCTACTGCATATTGGCTTTTCTCTATAACTATTATCACATCTTGCTGTCAAAGAAAGGTATTCCCAATTATTATTTCAGAAATAAGTATATTTCAATTTTAAATGTTTCTTTACCAGCCATGACATTTCTATCCAACAAAGTCATATTTGTTTTGTGCTGCATTTGAGCGGAATCAAAAATAAAATGCACATGACTTAGTAGTATGTTTTATTTTGATACCATCATTAAAATGATATACAGTAAATTTAGTTTTATAGCTAACAATTTTTAAAGTCCCTAATGCATTATTTTAGCAAATAATCCCATTGTATACAAATTAATGTGCATGTCTACAACAGTGCTGCAGCTAATGTCGGAGCATCAGTTTATTTACAATGGAACACACCACACATTGATTTTGTTTTAAAACAACTCCAAACAAAACCCAGGAACTGCAGAAAGGAGTTGATTTTTATTTAAAATAATGACAACATTGAGATTTATAAGGTAAAATAGGCAAAATAACACTGCCAATAAAGGCTTATTTTAAGATCTAGAAATTCTGATCATGTCCCTTTAATTTTTTTTTTAAACAGAAAGTCTCTGCTAAAAATAAACATTACTGTATGCAAAAACTGCCTATTAAAAATCCTATTTTAAAACATTTAAAATGTTATTTTCTATTATTACATTGTAGGCAGTATCATCTTCCACAACATATAATGGGGAATTTCTTTGAGACTGTTAAATATCTCCAACATACTCTATTCATAACATACTTTGAGAGAAAGTATTGTGCCCAGTTCTGCAAGTCCATCACACATGGAATCTCACTGACTTCACCATGTGGTCTGAAATGACAAGCTTGCAAAATTGGGCCCATAACATTATTGCAGCCTTAATGGCTAGAAAATATATTATTATAAAATTTCCAACACATGATCATATGATATCTGATAGAATTTTCCGGCTAACTGAAAATATGTCTGAAACAAGCACTAAACCAAAAAGAGTTAGTACAAATTAACAGAAATTATTTGCTTCCTGATCATCCTCCTTTGAAAGACTGACAAGGAATTTTAGCTTTCTGTTTGAACAGGATCAATCCCTTTCTATTTCAATTTAACACCACTGGGTTACTGTTACATGTCAGCTGACATCATAGTTTCAATTCCCTTTAGCTCTTTGTTTAAAAAAAAAGCTAAACTATATAATGCAAATTATCTAGCTTCTTTCCTGTGTAATTCTTTATATAGAATTTATGATAATCTTGTTTTAAAAAAACACTTTCTGCAACATTCAAGCATGGACTCCTTTTACGTCAAAATAGTAATTAAAGGGCACCTTTCAAAAAACAATGTACAACCTTTCTTTCTTTGGCAGCTCATATAAACCAGAAAGATTTCTGCCAATGCCAATATAATATAGGTACAGTACCATCTACCACGGTTGTACTCAAGTGAACTTGTATTTTAAAACAGATAGTGCTCAGGAACTGAAATATTTTTATAATTCCTTTTTGAGGGGCTGATGTTTTTTGGATATTGGAAAGTGGCATTTTATGATTCACTATAAACTTCTTATAATGGAGAGGCTGTCAAAAGTATTTTAACTAAATAAAGCTCCTACTAAAGAAACAAAAATCAGATGCAGTAAAACACACCCAAAATATTCACATAACTAGTCATTAAAACATACTAAGCTAGTTATGGTTTGTATATCATTCTAAGGAAAACGAGAACTGGCACTGAGATTTGATCTACACAACAGTTAAATTGGTGTGGACACAGTTATAACAGCATGAAGGTAACTTAGGCCGGGTCTACACTACAGACTTCGGCCACCACAGTCGCACAGCTATGTTGGAAGGGTGAAAACAGACGTGATTTCTACTGGCATAGATGTTCTGGAAGAAGCCATTAGTGCAGCTAGACCCGCAAAGCTGAGCTTTTATCAATATAGCTTGTTTCACTCATGAGGAGTGGTTTTAGTAAACTGGTACAAAGCGCAGCTTTGCCAATATAGCTGCATCCACAATATGAGAGCTTTGTTGGTATAGTATGCTGATAGTCTTGCACTGGTACAACACTCCTAGTGCAGACACGGCCTTATATAGCTTATTCCTGTAAATTAAAGAGAATAAACTGTACCAATATAAGCACCTTTATACCAGTGTAACTGCATCCACATTTGCAGGCACTGTACCATTTTATCTATACTGATATAGTTAAAGAGGTAAAAAAAATTGTGTATAGACATTACCTGTGGGGCCCTTTTAGAGAAAGTATAGAAAAAATGCTTTCAACAATGGTAAATTTAGAAATCAACTAAAAGTAAAAGGCCATACTTTCAACTATGCCTTCAATTCTGTGCCTGGAAAAACGTGAAAAAAATATACATCCAAAGCAGCATGAACAAATATAGATGCACAAACAACGTGGTGGGCATAAACAGTTGTTATCCAGACTCCACTCTCATTATAGCAGTATGATGAGATCAGAAACTCAACATTTTTGCAGGTGCACAAATCAGAAGCAAATTAAATTAAGGCCTTGCATCCACATGCAGTCTTATATTTAGGCTATATATGAGGGTGAATATTAAATCACACGGTAAACAAAAATGTTAACATAATTTTAACTTGACAGTCATAATTATTTAGAACATTTTTATTTCTTCTGATTACTTCATATTAGGAGTCATGGAAACACGGGCCAGAATGTTCCCACCCATTTTAATAATTGTGGGAAGGATTTTTGGGGATCTAAAACAGAATAAGGAATATTTTGCAAAGATATTATTGTGGTTCCATTGTATATGTAAACAGAGCTAGTGGTCTCACAAATGAACAGGGGTGCATGTTGACACTATTGGCACTAACTGGTGGCAGCCTTGTGCCCTGTCAGTAAAAAAGCCAAAAAATGGATGTGGTTGGACAGAAACATGTTTTTAACCCATTAACAGTCCTTCCAGGTCAGAGTTAAGGTACACTGGCAGGTTAGCATGGGAAAACTTGTAATACTTGTACTTGCATGGAATTTTTACTCTCGGGCTGTCAATCCAGTACTTTACATAAATCCTAAATTCACTAAAGAAAGACAAAAGGAGCCCTTATCAAATATTCCTTTTTTTATGTTGTTGAAATAGAACAATTCCTGAAAATTGCTTAATAAACATATTAATATCAGCAATGATGAAAGAAAGACTACAAGACTCTTATTTGCTGTTTGCATCCTTTAGAGAGACACTGCTGGTTTGAAATTACCCTAAGATAATTTCGGACCTACCATAATGAAAAGTAACACCCAAGATGAATATAACTGAAAGACATTAGTGTAAAATATTGTTTAGTTTGTGTCTTTAGACAGTTTACCGTTTCCCCTGTAGTACCAGATAGTCAGTTCCTCCTTTCTGAAAAGACTTTTATAAACTTAAACAAGCGAGCAAAACAATCATTAAAATAACTATTCGTGATTTTTTTAAAATTCAGAATACACTATTTAAAGGATTTCTATCAAAACCAGGATTTTTTAAAATCAGTTAAAAATTAAGTTGCCCGTGTCTCTTTAAATTAAAAGCTTGCAAGAATCAATTATTTTAATGACAAAATCTCCTGGCAACTTGTCCTATCTTAATCGAGTAGAAAAGGTATGCAGTCTCTGCATACAACACTTCCTTTCAATTCTCCCAAGAGGGAGTACTTAATTTTGTAAAAGACTATAACCCATCAAATTTAATAACAGTTATGCATATCCCTTGTGAGGAGAACGGACCTTTACAACTACACTTTCATATTCACTTTTTCTGGAAAGAAGAGGTGAATTAGACTGAATAGAACATTCTTTCCTCTATATCCTGACAAGGACACTACCATGAAGATGTATCTGATTTAAGTCATAACTCAATCCAACTGTAGAAGGTTAGCATGCAGGCCTGACCGTTTTATCTTGAACTGAAATTCATGTGCAAACTCAAATAAGAATCATGTGGAAGAAGTGTCATCCATACTCCTCCACTTCCAGGGCTGGACTGATAGCCATCAATATACAGAACCACAGTTTGTTACAACACTCTACCATCCCACATACTGAAGTCTGAAAGTTTGATGACCTGCCTTATTTCAAAAAGAAGAACAGGAGTACTTGTGGCACCTTAGAGACTAACAAATTTATTAGTTTATTATGCTCTAATAAATTTGTTAGTCTCTAAGGTGCCACAAGTACTCCTGTTCTTCTTTTTGCGGATACAGACTAACACGGCTGTTACTCTGAAACTTGCCTTATTTCACAATACTTTACATCTCACATAGCTAATCTTATCAATTTGCCACCTAGAGTAATACTATTTAACAGTAGGCATTTTCCCCTAAGAAGGAAAATTACAGTATTAAGTATTACAGTATTTAGCAACCACTTCTGCCAGACACAGAGATTCCATATTCCAGCTGCCATTCCCAAAATGGTTAGATTCTAAATTAATATCAAGAATTGTCCTTGTTAATGAGTCAGGAAGAAAACACCAATGTGGTACTTGTCACTTTCACTTTTGCTTAAAGTCAATTTGCAATCACTCCTGCTAATAAAATAAATAAATAAATAAATAAATAACCAACCAACCCTGGTAAAATGAAAGCTTGGCTATACAATAAACTTTCTTTTCTTAAAATCAATAGGCACAGCCTATAAATATTAACAGTGACATCACAGAGTTATTAAAATAAATACGTTCAGCTAGAAACAGTAAACCAAAAGCTACAAAAGAATGTGCCACCGGTAATCTAAACACAAATTTAGTGCCAAACACTCAAGCAGACATATGCACCTACCATTATTCAGCAAGAACCACATGAATGCATATGGTTCTCTGTTTTGTCTTCATAGTAACAAGAAGGTTTGTAAACAGATCTCACATAGGAGGAAATCTAGTCACTTGAGAATTTAAAAATCTGTCCTTGTGGAGACCAGTTTTGTATAAAATAGGATTTAGTTGTGTTAATATGTGACTGAATGTCTTCTACTTCAGCCCAAATTCTGTTCTCATTTCACCTCATAATACCAACAGAATTGAAACATGTCACTGTAGCCAGAACTTATTCCTGTCACTTTTGATAACCATCAGTAAATGCTATAAAAATGTATATTTCATGATGTTAAACACTTGGGAAGATTTCATCAGCGATGTCAAAATTAATGATACGTTGATTTTGTAGCACATCAATATCATTTACACAGGTGAAAACCAAACCAACCTAGAGTTCGTTTACAGGAATAAAAATAAAAACCTAAGTGCAAAAATCAGCTCTGTGCGATAAATAATCTGCATTTTCATTGTTAACAGTTTTTTTTTTTACATTAGGCAAAACAACAGAAACCATGTGGAAGATATCAGATCTTCCAATTCCCAAAGTTTCAGAAGCGACTCCTAACCTCAAAGACGAAGAGAAATTTAAAATATAATTGTAAAGGACTCTGTAAGATAATGTGGAAGTGATGATGTATGTTTGTATACTGCAAACATAGTAGGCAAAGAATCTGGCACCTTAGTTGTGTTAAGCTAACATGTTTACATGTCATTTTCATTATCAAAATACATATGACTCAATACCATGTCCTTACATTAATCTAAAGATTAGATTCCTGTTGAAGTCAATGGGAGTTTAGCCGGAATAAATAGTTAAGAGTTGGGCCCATTCTCTGCTTTTGTTCGTTGGTAGACCACTTGTTCTTTCAATTTAATAATTATTATTATTTACTTTACCCTACAGTAGCACCAGAACCAAAATCTGGATCAGAGTCTCCTTATGCTAGATGCTGATGTAAATGATGGGGTCTGCCCAAAGAGCTTAATACAATAATGATTATTTGTTTTCTCCTTTGCAGGCCAATTTATTTACTCCCTCCATCATAAACCACAACACAGATTCATTATAAGATCAAGGTATTAAAAAAATTAGTATCCTTGACTCTTTGTGCACACAACTTTGACTACCACTAGTGAGGCATGTAATTATCCAAATTCTAATACTTAAACTTGTTCTATCTCAAAAGAAGACAAGAACAGAAATTGTTGAAAGAAATGGAGCTGAATGGCATTTTCCAAGAGTTTCACCTAAATTTTTAATTAAAACTTCTTACTGTAAGGACGTGATTAATATTTCAAGTTTTTAGCCTTCTTGATTAGTATAATTTTTCTTGATATAATAGAAATAAAATAATACTTTGAATATTCCAGTCAATAGATTAGAAAAATATTGAGTTCTGTGGCAAATTAGAGTCAGGCCCTTCCTCCCTCCCCCCCCCCCCCCCCATAGCATAATCATTTATGTGAAGGCAAAACTGAATTAGATTCCAGTAGCACAAGGGAACAATAAGAAAACTGAACAATTCACATTACCATTGTAATGGAAATAATGGAAACAAACCCATGAAGATAGGCTTAGGCCTTGCTAGATGAGGCTTTTTATTATATCAGTTGCACTAAAATGATTATTCTACATATTCTGCAGAATAATAGATCCTAAGTATATTAAACAGAACAGAAATAGCAGCTCCTTCCTCTCTGCTTCAGGTTCTCATTTGTAAAATGGGGATAACAACGTTTACTATACCTATTTCTCAGGGATGTTGTAAGCAGGGAATGGTGAATGTTTGTGAAGCACTTTGAAAATGTAAAGAACCCCAGACAGTAAATGTGAAGTAATACTAGCCAAACTAAACCTGGGATTTCCCCTCCAAACCTCCGAATATTATTTCCCCATAATTACAGAGGTAATATATTCCAAGGAAAACTGTGAGAAACAACTTGAAGACTATCCCGTCCTTCCTCCTTCACTGCACAGAGCTCCCTGAAGGACTAATATCTGGTTGCACATTAAGACTCCCCCCGTACACATACATTGCAGCGTAGATGTTTCAAGGTGGGGTCTCACATATAACAAACATGGATGTGCCTGTTACATAATCAGATGCAGCCAGACCATAGACACCAGTTATATAATAAATTCATTTCTGCAGTGACAGCCGCCGCTCCCCCTCCCCTTGCAAGCTGACTTCCAGCCTCCCTCCCCCAAGGGAACAATGGTCTGTTTAGAATGTGCAAAAGCAGAGCGAGCACATCTGCTTTGATGGCAGCAGCAGCAGGCAGAGCCCCTTGTTAACCCCCTTCCTGTGGCTTTTACACGTCATGGAACATTCCCGGAACGGGCCAACGTTCCACCCACTTCAGGGAACAGGCATCAAGGCGCAGAGCGCAGCACAGCCCCGCACACGCATCCAGCCCCCGCCACCTCCAGCCCGGGGCGCACACGCGCTCCCACCCCCCACCCCACCCCCCATATACGCACAAGGACAAGTCAGCCGCGACAGCCAGCTGAAGCGTCCACCAAGCCACCGTCCAGCCCCTGGGATCATTCCAGCGGCAACCCCCCTCTTCCATGCAACCCCCTGCCCCTCCACGGAGCGTCTGCGTCCCACTTCCACCCCCCACCTTGCCATCGGGAGCCCAGCGTGAGAGCCGAGCAGCCGTGTCCCCTCCTGCGTGTCTCTCCTTAGTAACCATGCCCATTCTTCGCCACAGGAGGAGATTACGCAAGGCAGCCTGCTCCTAATCTGCATACACTTACATGCTGGGTATTCCCCACATTTCCTAACAGCGGGCCACTAACAAAGACCTCCCCCCCAGTGCAATTAGAGGGGAACGGTTCCCAGCATCCGAGGAAAACGGGCCGATGATCGCAACAAGCTCAGCACGCCTCGAGGCGACTTACCGCTCGGATGGGTTTACAGCCCCACTGGTTTCCCTCAATACCCCCCCTCCCATTCTTCACATGTCCTTCATGGACCCCTGCTGCAGCCAGACCGCCCCCAGTGACACAGCGCACTTGCAAGTTGCTCCAGAAACCCTCGCAAGCCTGCGCCTCAAAACACCCAACTTGTCAAGGACTTTTCCTGCTACAGTCAAAATAAATAAATAAATCGCCATTCAACGAGTGTCTCCCCCCCGCCCCAGCACCAGCTCAAAGCGGCTGTCAGCTGGTGCCTATGACAGGGGCGGGGAGGGGGGGGCTAAGAGGGGGATGGGTCCTTGCAGCAGCTGCTGCTGCTCACCTGGAAAGTCACCGAGCCGGAAGGAGGAAACCCCTCCTGGTGCCCTTGTTGTTGTTGGTTCCGCTGGGGGGCTCTTGTTGCGCCTTTGCTAAGGTGGTGCCTGGAGCGAGGTGGCCCGCGGCATTGCTTTATATAGAGACAGATCGAGATATCCCGGCAGCCAAGGGGCGTCTGGTTCATTGACTTGTAGTAGGATAGACCATTGCTCTCGGGCTTCCTCGCTCTCTTTCTCGCTTTAAATGGTGGAGCTTGATTTAAAATGAGAATAAAATCAGGGCGAGAGAGAGGCCGGAGAAGCCGCAGTTTTTTTCCGGAGGAGGGAGCCTCTCGGAGCTGCAGACAGACTGGGTTATTCCTGGCACCACTTCCCAGAACAGAAGTTACAAGGAGAGAGAGGGGAGAGCTCAGCCAGTGATGTCATCGGATCCCCCAGCGCGTCCTAGGGAGGGAGGCTGAACCAGAAGATCCAGTTCCAGAGAATGATGGGCTCTGTGTGTGTGTGTGTGTGTGTGAGAGAGAGAGAGGTGCACTGTGCAGACAGAAAGAGAGGGGGAGGGAAGAGGCAGGGCTTCCGAGTGCAAAGCAGCTGCCTCCCCCACCCAGAGGAGATCTCTGCTTCCCCCTCCCCCTCCTTTGAAAAGGGAACTCCCAGGAGAGCCAGTCTCAACTTGCCATGCAAAAGTTGTGCGTCTTCCCAGCTTGAGAATTTCCTTTAAGGATGTGGGATCCTCCTCCCCCCGCCCTTTTTATTTTCCACCACCTCCACCCCCTTTCCCTCGCCTGGTCAAGATCATGTTATCTGTCAGGAAGAACAAAATAATACCAGAGTTCCTGATGCTGACTGCATTTCTTGAGCATTTGAACCTGTTTTCTTGCGGTTCCCATCCCCAGTCCAAGTAGCTTGTCTAATGTGTCATGCAATACGTACTTTAAATCATGTACTGCTTTGCCCCATACTCCCAAAGGGAAGGTTTATAGGATTCTCAGCAATTATTCCATTACTCTCTAAATGGGATTTTGGAAATATAAAAACAAAACAAATTGCTCAAAGCAGTACTGGCTTTTTCCAGACTACTCGGATTGCAAACTCAGTGTCTATTTCTAAACTCAGTGTGTATTTCCAAAAGAGAATCTTCAGCTTTAAATATTTTCTGGGCTTATTTTGTTTACTTGTTTTAAAATGTTTTATTTTCATATCTATTTATCTGAAGAGTCACTAGAAAACAATTTTAAAAATGAAGTAACTTGTTTAATATAAGTATACAAAATAATAAAAAATATTGTCAGCTGCAGGGCTCCCTGCTTTCATTGTTATAGATGATAGGTGACATTCATCTTAAAGAATACTGGATGTCATACATGTGAACTTGTTAGCAATATTTCTTTTCAAGGCTGCTGCTCTGAGTACAGAGGCCTGCAGGCTGCAGCAGCCAGTGAAAAGGCTGAGACAGGACAAGTGCTCCACTTGTGCCCAATATGGTCTCTGTGGTTTGCTGTTAGCTTAAATTGTGACCCTGCCAGCCAATGAGGATTCAGAATGTTTTATATCAGCTGCTTTTGCTCTCATGTTCTAGGGAGTAAAGGGAGATATGAAGGGCAGAAATAAGAGGGTGGTGCCAATTCATTCTATGCTAGAATATCTGTGCCCACCTTTTTTTTAATATAGTTTGTCTCCAATAAGCACATAACTCCTGGGAAAATATTCTGTTGAAGTACTATGTAAAGCAAGAAAGAAACAAAGTACTCTGATTTAACATTTTTATGTTCATTCCACTATTTTTCTTACTACTTCATAAAATAAAACAAGTCTTTAGTGTTCCAAACCAGTAATTGGAATCAAAATACTCAAAAACCAGTGGGAGAACACTTTAACCTGTCTGGTCATTCAGTGACAGACCTGCGGGTGGCTATATTACAACAGAAAAACTTCAAAAACAGACTCCAAAGAGAGACTGCAGAGCTAGAATTGATATGCAAACTAGACACAATCAACTCCGGTTTGAATAAGGACTGGGAATGGCTGAGCCATTACAAACGTTGACTATCTCCCCTTGTAAGTACTCTCACACTTCTTATCACACTGTCTGTACTCGGCTAGCTTGATTATCACTTCAAAAGTTTTTTTTTTTTTTTCTCTTAATTAATTGGCCTCTCAGAGTTAGTAAGACAACTCCCACCTGTTTATGCTCTCTGTATGTGTGTATATATATCTCCTCATTATATGTTCCATTCTATATGCATCCGAAGAAGTGGGCTGTAGTACACGAAAGCTTATGCTCTAATAAATTTGTTAGTCTCTAAGGTGCCACAAGTACTCCTGTTCTTCTTTTTTTAGAGAAATAATATCAAAATAAAGTCATATATTTAAATAAAATTCCTTACGTATGTAGTAATAATATCTTTGATAATTAAACCAATATGGATATTACAGATCAGTTATTTTTCACCATTTGTGCTCTTGATGTTACCTTTTTGCTCAGAGTAAAACTAAGCTGGCTAGTTTCACTTTTGTTTCTAGGTACTAGCACAATCATCTTAATTGTTTGGCCTCACGGAACGTTTATTTTTTTAAGCATTATTTATTCTAATTTTCATACTGAAAACATTTTATTCATATTAGGTTTTGTAAACCTGTAATGAAAATTCAGGCCCACACAAAACTGACATTTTTACAGTGTTGCCAACTTGCAATGTTATCACAAATCTTGCAACATTTGGTGATTTTCTTAAATCCCCAGCTACTGGAGTCATGTGATTAAATGAGAATCTCAGCTTTAATTTAAAAAAGTTTCTAGCTCTTATAGTTGCAAAGAAAAATGAATCCTGAAGACTCAAATACCAGAAGGCAAATAAAAAGAACCCAGCATTTATAATGTTTAAAGTATCATGATTTTTAAGCCAATGTCATGAAGGTCTCTTTCAGTTCTGGCTCAAAAGCTATTTTTGACAAGCTGCATAGCCTATGTTTGACTGCATGCGTCTTGACAGAGCCAACACCAGGGGAGAGCAGGTGGAAACACTGTCTTGGGTTGGTACTGCAGCTACCTGGCCTGGTCTACATTTAAAATTAAATTGACATAGCTATAGCACTCAGGGGTGTGAAAAATCCATACCCTTGAGCACAGTAGCTATGCCAACCTAACCACAGTGCAGGCACAGTGAGGTTTACCAAAGTATGCTTCTGTTGACCTAGCTACTATCTCTGGGAGAGGTGGTGCTCCTACACTGACAGAAAAACCTTTTCCGTCATGTAGGCTGCATCTACATTATGGGGTTATACCAGTACAGCTACAGCACTTTAGCTATGCCATGATAGTCCCCGTAGTCTCGTGGCCTGAGATGCCAGAGCAGGTTCTTTCATCAACTGCCACTAGCAGTTTCATGCAGAGGCAGTAGGGGCACCTGAGTCACCCATTCTCTCTCCTTTCTGGGTTCTGTGACATTACCTTTACATTTTTACCATTTGGTTTCTAAACAAAGAAGTTGAAGTCAAAAAGTAAGAAAATTCCAAAGAGTCAGATTTGCAACTGTTATTTACAATTCACAGGCCACTAGGATCATTCATTCTTGTTTGTATGGAAAGCACCTAGCATATCATACTGTTGCTACAGTGAAAATATAATTAATTATAACAATCATCAGCATTGTACACCATTTATTAAACATTGTCATTTATATTAAAATCCGATTTGATCTTGGAGCTTACATCATTTATTAGCTTTGAAAACTGCTGCTGCTCCCACAACCAGACAATAGAAAATGACATATTATTTTTCTTACTCTAGTACAATTGAGTTGAAATGTAAAATAACTTTTAAAAATAGCTAACACGTTTAACGAAATACATTCTTTCATTGAGAAAAATTACCTGACTCTGTGCGCTTATCCTGTGCACTTGAAGACTAGACTACTTTGTCATCAAGCTACTATTAGACAAATAGTATTAGTACAATTTCTCCATTTGTAGAAAGGTGCTGATATTTACCTGCTTCAACATAGTTATTGTGTGGCTAAATTAATCCAAATGTATAAACTTATCTGATGGCGTCAAAAGGAAGAGGTGCAAATGATTAGTAGTTTTATTATTACTCCTCAATGAACTGTGTTTTTTCTTGAGGACTGGATGGTTCAGGAAACTAATGGGATATGAAACCTTTTTTCAATGGGAATCCAGATCAATAAACCAATATTAATAGAAATAGCTTTATATTATTATTTTAATGTATTACGTATTGTTTGCTTTTATACTTTCTTCTCTTTTCCTTCACTCCTTTTTCCCCTTCATTTGACTATATTTTGGTGTATCTTATCCTCCTTCTTTTTCTGTTTTCCCACTTAGGGTTCCCTCAAACCCACACAGTCCTCTCACACTCACTTCCCCCCACACGCACATATCTGTTCACATACTGTCCCTGAGGCCTATAAAGGCACCTACTCACACAGCTGGGGATGTCTTTCCGATGCTGGGGGCGAGTGTGTATTTCTTGTCTCTGTAAGACAAGGGGCTGCTGTAGAAAAGGTCCTTTTCTTTTTCTCCTTGAGGACAGAGGCATTGAGCTGGATCTTAGGCTCAGGGCACTGGTCTGCACTCAGTTTACTGTGTTTAGTTTAGTCTTAGACAGGCAGTGAGCTGGGTTGCAATCAGCCACTCATCATGGGTTCTGCTGGAGATGGGTACTAAGGGGAGGGAGCTGCAGTTGGAAGCGGGGGAAAGGGAGGAGCAGAATCGGTCAGTAGCTGCTGCTCTGAGGACAGGAACAGGGAGGAGAGGGCACTAGAATCCTGGGAAGGGCAGAGGGAGGGAGCTGCCGAAAGGAAAGTAATTGTTTATATTGTCTCCCACCTGCCATAGGTAGCAGCATGGTCTCTCCATGGAACATTGCTTGCTCAGGTGGCGGGGTATTTTTATTGATATAAACATGTAATCTTTTTATGAATGCTTGTAAACTCTTTTGTATAGTTATATCTATTGGCAATGAGTTCCACTAGTCAATTATTCATGACGTTAAAAAATGTTTCCCTTTATCAGTTTTAGATGTGTTGCTTTTCATTTTGATTGAATGCCACCTTGTTCTTGTATTAAGAGAAGGTAAACAGACCCTCTCAATTTTCCTTCTCTATCCCATTAATTATTTTAAGCAACTCTATTATATCCTTTCTTACCTATACACTCGCTAATCTAAATAGTACTAATTTTTCCTCATATGGAAGTTTTTCCATGACTTTTCCACATAATTTGATTAAGTCACAATGAAGCAGATCTTTATGCCAGACATTTCTTGGAGCTCACCCTCAAATGGTGTGGAAGAGGACAAAAGTGAAGGTATTTAGCTTTTCACTGTGTGTAAATAATAGTGGAAGAGGGCTTAGTAGAAGGGATGTGCTTCTTAGTGTATGTGCAACGTGCCTCTGGTGGCACGTGACCAGGATTCATCATCAAATTTGGTCTGCTGGTTGGATCGTTAGCTTCCCCGGCCTGGCCCGGGGACTGACTGGGAGTGCAATGTGAATGCTGATCCATGTCCCCAAAGGATGTGCTCTTCGCATGGTAAAGAATTAATGGAACTATTTCCTGGAGGAAAATGTTTCTCTGAGCCGTCTATTCAAAACTGTGATTTCCTTTCGCAAAATCTATACCTTTACTTAAAAGCATAGCCGGGGCAGAACTAACTTGTTATGTATTAATATCTGTAACTTGATAGTAACACATCACCATTTGACATAGTGATTCGGAAAAAAATGAGAGAGGGGCAGAGATTTTTGAAAACTGTAATTATAGATATTGGTCCTTTCAGGACTTTTTAAGGCCCATGAATCTTGGAAAAATTTTGAATAATGTAACTTTTACTCTTCACATTTTTTCATAGCTAATTAGCAAGCTGGATAAGAGAATGTGCAGGCAGCATTGTGTAGTCTGCCAAGCCATTACGAGCACTTCTAATTTAAAATAAATTAATCCCTTGAGTGCCACCCCCATCTTGTCTTTGATCTTGCATTTTAATATCAGAATCAGATAATTTTTTTAACAATCCTTACTTTCAGGCATTAAAAAAATTTCCCCTGTCAACATCCACACTATGCTAAGAGGAACAGGTCACTTCTCTCTCTCTCTCTCTCTCTCTTTTTTTTTCTTTTCAAATGAAACAGTTCTCAAATTTATTTTGCATATTGTATTCAATCTTTTTTTTTCAGTTTTTCTTAGCACAGATGAAGTAAAAGCTTGCCAAAAGCATGGCATGATTTAACAACATCTGAGTTATATAACCTTAACAATTACATGGATTTATTTTTTAAAGCTAAACTACTTACATTCTCATTAGTACCTGATATCCTCTCATTAGTAGCTTTCTCAAACAGCCTTCAACTTTTAGAATATCTTCATTCCAAAGAATCCCAGAGAGCTTTTTATCTAGAGAGAGAATTTCACTTATTTTGGGTTGGAACACTGCACACAGTAATACTGCCTGACAATTTGAGGATAGGTGAAGAAGAATACCATACCCACTTGAAATGGCAAGGGGAATTTAAAGAGGAAAAGTTAAAATTGCCCAAACAAATCAGCTGAATTTTGACCATATTACTGAGGCTAACATTATTACTCTTCTGAAACATGACATGGGACTCTTAACGAGCACAAGTGGTTGGGACCTTGGTTTTACAACTCATGATATTTTCCACAGCACAATCCCCTTTAATACTATGCTGGTGCATTGGTTCAGTACTGTCTCAGAGGGAAGTGTGCCACCTACTGAATGACCTATGCTACTTGCTACAGCAGAAGAGGGCACTGACCAGGCCGTCACACTGCTTAGTTTGTGAAAGCTAATAAACTCAAACAAACCTAGGGTTACCATTCGTCCGGATTCCCCCGGACATGTCCGGCTTTTTTGAGTTAAAAATAGCGTCCAGGGGAATTTGTCAATGTCTGGATTTCCCCCCCATGCAGAGCGTGCGCGGCTTACAGGACAGCTGGCCGGATCGTGCCACTCGCACGGGGCTCCGGCAGCCTGAGCCCTTCCTCCACTTCCCCCTTTCTCTCCCCTGCAACTTGAGACCACTCCCCTCCTCTCTCTCCCTCCCTCCCCCCCCCCCTGCATTCGCAGATCGCCGGCCGGCCGTTCGCCTCGGCCTCCGGCAGTCTGGAGCTCCGACCCTGCTGCCCTCCCCCTGCTGCCGAGCGCGCTGCTCTGCAGCACGGTAAGGGGGCCAGGGCTCAAAGAAGCGGCAGGGAGGTTCTGGAGGGGGTAGTCAAGAGACAGGGAGCAGGGGGAGGGTTGGATGGGTCAGGAGTTTGGGGGGGGCTGTCTGGGGGTTGGGGGTGTAAGGTTTTGGGCAGTCAGAGTACAGGTGGGGGGGTCTCAGGAGGGGGCAGTTAGGGGACAAGGAACAGGGAGGCTTAGGTAGGGGGTGGGGTTCTGGAGGGCAGTTAGGAGCAGGGGTCCCAGGAGGGGGCAGTCAGGGGACAGGAAGCAGAGGGGTTTAGATGGGTCAGGAGTTCTGGGGGGGGGCTGTCAGGGGGTGTGGGTGTGGATAAGGGTTGGGGCAATCAGAGGACAGGTAGGGGGTAGGGACCTAGGGGGCCAGTTAGGATGTGGGGAAGGTCTCAGGAGGGGGCAGTCAGGGGACAAGGAGCAGGAAGGCTTAGGTAGGGGGTGGAGTCCTGGGGGGCAGTTAGGGTCAGGGGTCCCAGGAGGGGGCAATCACGGGGACAAGGAGTGGGGGGGGAGGGTTGGGGGTTCTGAGGGGGTGGGAAGTGGGAGGGAGTGGAAGGGGCAGGGGCGGGGCTAGGGCAGGACGGGGGCGGGGCTAGGGCGGGGCTCCTCCCGTCCTCTTTTTTGATTGTTGAAATATGGTAACCCTAAACAAACCCCCAATAGGCATCGCTACCAATATGAACAAACCTATTACAGACTGATTCAGTCCTTTACTTGTAGCATTTCTAGTAATACTGTAGCTTGAAATAAAATGAAATTCTCAGTTCTGAAAGCCAATATAAAAGTTATGCCTTCTAACATTGCTGCTGCTGCAAATGCAAGTGTACGAAGTCTCAAAAATGAATTCTGTAACTGCAAAAAACTCAAATACTAAAATTCCACTAGGATTTCCACACCAACTGGATGTGCCGGTGACCGACCTTGAAGGTATTTGCTAACTATGTGTCCTAACAAATTAGGGAACACCCTCTCTTGCTTCATTGTCAGATAGTTGTTCCCTTTGTGTACTTTCTTCAATTACTCATTTGATTGAGCAAGAACAAAGGAAACTCTCCACAAGTGCTGTCATAATCTGTTAAAGGCACCTAGAAAGTTTCCTGTGGTTACCTGCATCTTATGTCATTAGATTACTCTGCAGTATGTGTCATTCTGGAATATTACTGAAACATTATAATGACATCTTGAAAAAAAACCTTGGCACATGTTTAATAAAGGTGTATTATCCTTTTAGCAGCTTGTACTTAGTTGACCTTTTATTTATATAAAGTACAGTAGGATTTTAAGGTCCTTGTACCATTAGTAGATTTAAATAAATAATCAAATAGCAGCTAAGATAGTCCCTCTGATTTCAAACTCTTATTTTGGGTCAAATAGATATTAGTTCAATGTGGAGGACATGACGATTCAAGATATTCGTTATGGGAACCTTTCACTTCTAAGTCATCGATCCAAATGCAGTTCATATATGTGGCAACATACCTTGAACATATAAATCCTGATTCATTGAAATTCTTGGTTATCAGAACATAAGTCTTTAAGAGATGGTCACACATCAGTTAGTTAAAAAAGGAACAACATTTTTCATAAAAGTTCATCTACATTTTGAAAATATAAGACATTTCCACCAGCTCTCTGCAGCAAATAAGTCTTCATATATTAATCATCCTTTAATATATGACAGTCTTTCACCATAATTGAGGAATAAAGACACCAGTATTAAAACGATGGAAATTTGTTAAAATATATTTCAATTCAAAAATAGCCTTTTTTTTTAAATAAAAGATTTTGTGAAAACATTTTAGCTTTTTCAAAATTTTCTATTCTGCTACATTTTTCAGCAGAAGCTTTTGATGAAAAATTCAGATTTTTCTTCAAATTAATTTTTTATTCTGAGAGTGTAACAACATATATACAGTTGCAAAATATATTTTCCATTCCCTTCTTTTGAAACAGAAACATTAAAATAAATCTGGCATTTAAAAAAAAACAAACTATAATTGTGTATTGATTTTTCTAGGAATTGGCCAGTTCTAGTATTTAAAACACCAATGTAAAAATCTCTTTTCTTAATGCCAGAGATATTAAGGACAACAAACTTTTGTATTAGTTTAAAATATTTTGGACTTCATATGATAGTTTTAAAACATAATGTATCTCCACTTAGACGTTCAGAATATATTTTGTAGTTTATAATCCATACATCATTCAGCTTTAATAAACTAATATGGATGAGAAATGAGTAATTAATCATATTCAGGAAGTACATTTCTAATCTACTGATACATGACAGTTGCCAATTAAGCAGCAATCTGCTCCTTATAAAGATAAAAATATGTTTTAAAACTACATATTTTAATAATAGTTTTTAAATGTTAAAAATGTTGTACACTGTAATGGAAACAACACTTCTCTAACGAAATATTCATCACTTAGGTTGGACCTGATTCAATGGGAGTTGGATATGGTCTTTATAGTGCAGTCAATTTAGCAAGGCCCCAATTCAACAAGGTACTGAAGTACTTATTTCTACTCTAGTGCTAAAAACACTTGCTACTGGTACAATGATTATGTCCAATAAAGGAATTACTAGGAAGTCTGTTCTGCTTTGGATAACTAGAACAGGTCGCATAATGGACCCTAACATGTTATACGTTCATTTATGGGGCAGACTCAAGCTCCTGTGTACTCTGGGTCAAAATCCTTTGCCACTGCAGCTCTCTGGTGCAACAGGCTGGAAAGTATGTGACAGTTTCATTTAAATTATTATTTTTAAATGAATAAAAAATGAGGGTGGACTCCATGGCAAATTGTTCGGAATACACAGGACCCTGGAATGTTTGCATAGATCAAATACTAGAACTACTGAAAAGCAGGGAAGAAAACAGGCACAAAACTATAGAAAATTTCCCCCAATTTTCACTTACATTTCAACATTTTTGAAATTCTCCCCAGCATTATCAAATACAGACCACATTCAGAACAGAGCATGAATGTGGAAGCCTCCATCACAGCCATATCCATACTCATACAAAAATCAAAAGGGCATAATTTTGTGTCATTTTCTCTGGACTGGTTATGCAAAGAGGTCTGTTAAATTTTTTTGGCTGAGTGCTTTTATCTTCAGAAGAGCAGAATGTGGTTTTTAGTCTGAGAACAAAAATAAACTAGAGGCTATAGGCCAAATACTGCATTGACTTATGACCCCTGCAATCCATCTTAAATTAATGGAAATGCCTGGTGTGTAAATCAGCACAGAATTTGGCCACAAGCTCTAACTTTAAAAAAAAACTTTCCGTGCAGTGATTAGATAAAAAGTGAGAGTTACTGTGAAAAAAAATAAATCATTTAAACTATTAGCTCAAGGCACATCTGCAGTTAAATAAAAGGAAATAAGATACTAAATTTTATCATGAGAGATGGAACACAAAACAAAACAGGTGACTTTGTTATAAGAATAAATTTTGCCTGACAATTACATCTGGGCATTCCCACTGATTTCAACCCAACAGGATTTCAATGAGGTTTTATCCTGGTAAGCAAAGGCAGTAATGTAGCTGAGTGTCAATACGGTCTAAGATACTCTGTGCTGTACAAAAGTTACCATAACGAAAGAAGGAATCGGTGGACTGTAGAACACCACAAAGGGTGTTTGTCTTCACTGCAATATAAAACTCACGGCACCGAATCTCAGAGCCCGGGTCAATTGACTCAGGCTGTAGGGCTAAAAGGGTATCTTTACAGTTCGATGAAAGCCTGGGCTCAGACTCAGGCGTGAGCCAACCTCCACCCCTCCCAGCTACACACAAATCTCTCGAACTCAGCCTCAGACCTAGGGTTCTAGGACCTTGTGGGGATGGAGGATCCAAGCCCAAGTCATGCCAAGGCCCAAGGTTCAAGCCCTGTTGCTTTGCAGTGTAGATGCAGTCCACGCGACTTGAGTCGTAGTAGTCTGCCAAAAGTATTCCAAAATCCCATAGACCAACTTCCTTTGCCCTCTCTATCCCAAGATTCTCCAATTGACTCAAGTGAAAATGGAAGCCACCCCCCTTACGCATACAGCAGCAGTTCAGTGAGTCAGTCCTTCCATTATCTTCTGACCACCTAGCTGCAAACTCACCGTCAGAGAGCCTTTTGTGTTTGCAATGGAGACTGACCAAAACAAGCCTTTTGCAAAGCGTGCAGCTTCTTGGTCACAGGAGCACAACCAGATTTTGGTGAATCTTTGGTTCGAGGCCAACAAGGCCAGTGGACTTTTTAGTAAGAGTACCAGGAATGACTACACATACCAGCAAATAGCCAAAAACTTGCAGCATTACAAATTTACCTAACTAGTGACCAGTGCAGAGGGCAGATTAAGCAGCTCAGGAGTGAGTACCAGAAGACCAGGGACCAAGGACTAGAACCGCACCTTGGCAACAAACTGATATTGTGACTGTTTAATGGGGAGTTTCACAGAGCCAACCATGGTGAATGATGACCTAGTCAGTCTGGATGGTGCCCTGCTGACCCTAGAATGCAGCAGGGGGACTAATGGGAGCCAGCAGAAGACACTGAGTGAGGACCATGAAGTCACTCTGTTGCTGAAACCAGTCCCAGAGCACACTTCAGAACAGGATCAGCACCAAATTCTGGAGAATAAGCTTTCGTGGGTAAGAACCTCACTTCTTCAGATGCAAATAATGGAAATCTCTAGAGGCAGGTATAAATCAATGTGGAGATAACGAGGTTAGTTCAATCAGGGAGGGTGAGGTGCTCTGCTAGCAGTTGAGGTGTGAACACCAAGGGAGGAGAAACTGCTTCTATAGTTGGATAGCCATTCACAGTCTTTGTTTAATCCTGATCTGATGGTGTCAAATTTGCAAATTTATAGATTTATATTCCAACTATAGAAGCAGTTTCTCCTCCCTTGGTGTTCACACCTCAACTGCTAGCAGAGCACCTCACCCTCCCTGATTGGACTAACCTCGTTATCTCCACACTGATTTATACCTGCCTCTAGAGATTTCCATTACTTGCATCTGAAGAAGTGAGGTTCTTACCCACGAAAGCTTATGCTCCCAATACTTCTGTTAGTCTCAAAGGTGCCACAGGACCCTCTGTTGCTTTTTACAGATTCAGACTAACACGGCTACCCCTCTGATACTTGACACCAAATTCTGGGTCCATACTCAGAGGTGCTATTTGATGCACCCCCAAGGACCATCCTGCTGCTGAGCCTGAAGCAGACATGGAAGGGACCGAAACTGTCCCTGAGCCCTGTAAGTTTCTGGCTCCACATTAATGTTTATTGATACAGAAATGGGAGGGATTTCCACTCTATGAACCAACACAAAAGTTATGAGAAGCCTTGGCTAGCAGTGTGTATCCGCTAATGGCGGATTGTATCCCAACGCCTTAGCATCCCTTCTCCCCTTCACCTACACCACTTGGAGTTCAAAATGGTGACCAGGAAAAGCAAACAGTAAAAGACACCCTTAAAGAGTACTTTTACTGGAAAGGCACACATTTTTGCAAGGGCCATTCCTATTTCTTAAAAATAATAACATTACATTACCATGCCTTTAAGTCTTCCACTCTTTAAGCACTTAACGGACTATGGAGTCATATGGAAACAGTGAATTGTGTGTGGGTTTGGAGAAGTGTTTTCCATTCCCAAATCTCGTCCATTTCAGCTAGAGGTAGTCCATCCAGTACATAGTGATCAAATCATTTGTCCCAAGTACAACTGCAGTTTGAATTTCTGTCCAGTAATGTGCATGGGGTGGGGAGGAGGAAGGCTGTGGAGTTATGTGTGTTTGCATGCAGACATAACAGGGTAAGCCAAATGGAAGCTAACACAACATCCTTTTGATTCCCTCATGAATTCTGACCTGATCCAATCCCAAGTGCTGATAGCTGCAAACTTTCCCTGAAGCAGGAACTCCAGATAGCTAATCACTTTGCAGGGAACGGCATATTTGCCAGGGACACTTCAGTAGCTGACCAGCTCACTCCACTCATAAATGTGCTGTTCAGTCATTATACGTTTGAAAACTTTGAATAAACTGAAGGTTTCCCACCAGCAGCTTGGAACAATACCTTCCTTTGCAATCAGGCACCACAAGGACAGTTATGTCTTCTAAAATGTGAAAGGCCTGAAATGATAGAAAAAGCTTTTATAGCAAGGCCACTGACCACCGCCCACACCCAACCCAAATAATTATCAATTTTTGTAAAACAAAAACAGCTTAGAATTTTTAACTTACTATTGTCTCTGTGTAACCTATGCCTGCTTGGAGTGGCAGTCTGTTCCCCTCTAGTGGCAGATAGACCAGATAGAGATTGATGAGTCTGCTACAGCTTTGACTAAGAGAGATGTATCTATTAGCTTATACAGTAGAGGCTCATGCATTAAGCTCCAGAGATCCCAGGTTTGATACTAGCCACTGCTTTAACTGTGAATAACCAGGCTGTCTCTAGGGAGAGTCTGTGAACTGAAGCATCCCTTTCACAATATACTGAAGTTCAGTTGTGAAATGAAACATTTTATGTCCTTGAAATTCCACAGGAATTAATTCTGTGCTCCTCTATTGAGCTCTTTGGAACAATAACCCTCTGTGTCTTGTCCTATTGCAGGTCTCTCGACCTTTACTGGCTGCTGAACCTCCACAGCTCGACCTCAGTGTAGACCTAGCCCTGGTCTACACTACGAGTTTAGGTCGAATTTAGCAGCATTAGATCGATTTAACCTTGCACCCGGCCACACGACGAAGCCATTTTTGTCGACTTAAAGGACTCTTAAAATCGATTTCTGTACTCCTCCCTGACGAGGGGATTAGCGCTGAAATCAACCCTACTGGGTCAAATTTGGGGTAGTGTGGACGCAATTTGACGGTATTGGCCTCCAGGAGCTATCTCAGAGTGCTCCATTGTGTTCGCTCTGGACAGCACTCTCAACTCAGATGCACTGACCAGGTAGACAGGAAAAGCCCCACGAACTTTTGAATTTCATTTCCTGTTTGGCCAGCGTGGCGAGCTGATCAGCACAGGTGACTATGCAGAGCTCATCAGCACAGGTGACCATGGAGTCCCAGAATGACAAAAGAGCTCCAGCATGGACCGAATGGGAGGTACTGCATCTGATCGCTGTATGGGGAGATGAATCCGTGCTATCCAAACTCCGTTCCAAAGGACGAAATGCCGGAATATTTGAAAAAATCTCCAAGGGCATGAAGGACAACTACAACTACACCACCCCTGTGCTTCCCTCCTTCCCCACCCTTCCTGGGCTACCTTGGCAGTTATCCCCCCATTTGTGTGATGAATTAATAAAGAATACATGAATTTGAAACAACAATGACTTTATTGCCTCTGTAAGCGGAGATCTAAGGGAGGAGGGGAGGCCGGTTGGTCTACAGGGAAGTAGAGTGAACCAAGGGGGCGGGTTTTCATTAAGGAGAAACAAACAACTTTCACACCGTAGCCTGGCCAGTCATGAAACTGGTTTTCAATGCTTCCCTGATGCACAGCGCACCCTGCTGCGCTCTTCTAACCACCCTGGTGTCTGGCTGTGCGTAATCAGCGGCCAGGCGATTTGCCTCAAAACATCTCCTTCCTTACTCTCACAGATATTGTGGAGCACACAGTAAGCAGTAATAATGATGGGAATATTGGTTTCACTGAGGTCTAACCAAGTCAGTAAACTGCGCTAGCGACCTTTTAAATATCCAAAAGCACATTCTACCACCATTGTGCACTTGCTCAGCCTATAGTTGAACTGCTCCTTACTACTGTCCAGGTTTCATGAGCCATGGGAGCAAGGGGTAGGCTGGGGTAGGTGCGACTGTGCGGTGCTACCGACTGGGAGAGCAGCCTGAGGCAGAAGCCTACAACTGGCATGATATTCCAGGCAGGACTGAATCTCCATTAGACGAAACTTAAAGAAGAGAATGACCTGGAGTCATTTCCATTTTTGTCCAGGCACCCCTGACCGACCTCACCGATGCCGGCCAGGAGCACCCATGTCTGCCCAGGAGCCCCTGACCAACCTAACCGAGGTCGGCCAGGAGCACCCACTGGACGACGACAACAGTTAGCAGTCGTATTGCACCGTCTGCTGTCCACAAGGCAAGGCAAGGCAAGGCAAGGCAAGGGGATGCTGCTGTGTAGCACTGCAGTACCGCGTCTGCCAGCAGCACCCAGGAGACATATGGTGAGCTGAGCGGGCTCCATGCTTGCCATGGTATGTCGTCTGCATGGTAACCCAGGAAAAAAGGCGAGAAATGATTTTTTGCCGTTGCTTTCATGGAGGGAGGGAGAAAGGGAGAGAGGGAGGGGGCCTGACGACATGTACCCAGAACCACCCGCGACAATGTTTTTGCCCCATGCGGCATTGGGAGCTCAACCCAGAATTCCAATGGGCGTCGGAGACTGCGGGAACTGTGGGATAGCTACCACAGTGCAATGCTCCAAAAGTCAACACTAGCCTCGGTACTGTGGACGCACACCGCCGACTTAATGCGCTTAGTGGGGACACACACAATCGACTGTATCAAATCGATTTCTAAAAAATCGACTTCTATTAAATTGACTTAATTTCATAGTGTAGACATACCCCTAGGCTGGCCCAACATATCTTCATGGACTGTTCCAAGAGGAAGCATTTCTGGGATGAACTTATGGTTGAAGTTCTTGATGGGGCCAATAAGCAGGTCCAGTACCAGAAACAGAGGGATTTATGATTACAGAAAACACATGCCAAGAGACAGGAGAAAAGGCTGAGGCTCACTGCACAGCTTGAGGACAGGGTTTCAGGGCTGGAGCAGGCACTTGCTGCACAGTTCCTGGAACAGGAACAGCAGCTAATGGAGGAGGAGGGAGGGAGCGTAAACAGCTTGGAAAACTCCCTGTCTGGGTGATCTATGCGATCAGGCTCCAAGAGCAGCTGGAAAGGGCAACTAAACCCCATGCAGCCATCCCTCTTGACCCCCTTTCTTGTGGCTACTTCCACCCCTTCCCTGGTGCCAGGTGCGTGGAAAACAGGGAAAGGAGAACAGTGTGCCAGGGGTCATGCAGCAGTAGGGGGTTTCTGTCGTGTTTGCACTTTTTCAAGCAGTTTTTAAATTTGTTTTGGAAATGTTCTTTTGTAACTGGGTGCTTGGGTGTTGTAAGGGCAGCGGGCCTGCCTGGCAATGGGTGATTGTTTTATGGTATTAACACGTTTACAAATAAAGCTTTTTATGTCATCAAGAAAGTTTATTGCTACCACTGCATCTCATCATACAATCAGTATTTGAAATAATAAAGCTAAACACGTGATCAAGAACAATTAGGAATTAGTAAGCAAACATTATTCCTTTCTACAGTTAGGTACAGCAATTCCCTCTTCAATTACTTCCTTGTATGAAACAAATACTCTGAATCAACTCCTCCCCCATTTCATAAGTTGTCATGTCATTCATAACTACATTGCATGGCAGCCAACCCCCCTTCTCTCCCCAAGCATTGAACCCTCCCCAAATCAATTAGCCCCATTGAAAACCCTGGCATCATGAACTTTCCAATGCAACCCACATTGACATTCATAAATTGATCTCTGTGGTCCACAGGGGCCTGCATAACAATGGAGTAGTCCCCTTTGCAGTTTTATGTACATGTGCTTCTTGAGGAGGGCAACTATGGACACACAAGTCCCACCAATGGCCTTGGCACAGTTTGGAAACCCCATTCTCTCAAAGCTAGCGATTACCTCAGGAATATCTTTGTATGCCCGCCACCTTGGAGTAAACCAAACCCCTGACCTCCAATAAACTGCCACCAAACCTCTGCCACCACTGTACCCACTGTCGTCTTTCCAACACCAAACTGGTTGACCACGGACCAGTAGCAGTCTGGGGTAGCCAGCTTCCAGACAGCAATCTGCTTCTGAACTGGCAAAGGTGCTCTCATGCCTTTATGCTGAAGGGTTGGGGAAAGCTGCTCACAGAGCTCTAGAAATGTAGCTTCTTCATGCGAAGGGTCTGAACCCACTGCTGGTCATCCCAGGTCCCTATGACAATGTGATCCCACCAGTCTGTGCTTGTGGCCAAGCATCAGAGGCACCAGTATTCATAGGGGGCATCAGTGGCTATGCTGAGTGTAACGGGCAGCATCAGCTAGTGCAAGTCTGCCATGCCAGGTTACTCTTCCTCCTCCTCCTGTTCCATCCAAAGCTCTGTTACACACTGCCAAAATGTCCACCAGTGCCTCAAGAAAGCTCTGCCTGTTTCCACAGGAATCAAAGTGAAAGCAAGAGGAGTCTTCTTGAAAAGGGGTCTCCTCCATGTTGCTTGGCAGGCTGTTCAAACTTCCTGTCAGGTGCAGGGTGGTCAGTAAAGCTTTCCCACAGTGCACCACAGCTAAAGGGCTAGTGTGACCACATTTGGGGTGGTCATTAGGGAGTCTGGGATATGGTTGGTTTGATTCAGGTCTGTATACTACAGTGTAGACACCAGACCCCCCGATTCAAGCCCAGGTTAGAAAATTCTGAATGTGCAGATGCTCAGCCCCTGGATTCCCTAACACGGGTCAGCTGACTTAAATTCCACTAACCCTGGGGTTGCATTGTAGTTCACACTTACCCAAAAATCACAGTGTACAAGCTTGGGCTCTAGCTTGGAGACAGGGCTCTTAGACCCACCCACTTCATGGGGTTTCAGAGCCCAAGCTCCTGCCTGAGTGTCTACACTGCACTATTTAGCCCCACAGCCTGAGCCCGAATCAACTGATCTGGGCCACCCACAACTATGCCACAGATGTCTTATTGCAGCGTACACATACTTGAAGGTATAGGTGCTGGAACTCAGGGTGCTGCTGCACTCCCTGGCTTGAAGTGGTTTCCATTATATACAGGGTTTACAGTTTGGTTCAATGGCTCTCAGCACCCCGACTCTCCCACTATACAGATTGTTACAGTACCAAAAATCTAAGCGCTGAGAAAACAAAAGGTGTTAGAGAGTTCAACTCAAGTGTAGTGCTGCTGGAATAGTTCAGAAGAGTAGTGGCAGTCAGCTCAGCCAGCTGGTGACCCTAACTTGCATCTGATTTGGAATCTCTATTCATATTACCCCAATAATATTGTTTCGCTTTATGCAGCAAGTCTAGAAACTTTTCTGCTCCAGGATCTGCATTTTCAAGGAAAACCGGATGGTGTAGCAATTGGATGCAGGGGTAGGACTGGGCACCTGAGGAGCATGTATAGGGGTTAATCCAAAGCCCACTAAAGTCAATGGGCTTTTTTCTTTTGCCTTCAATGAACTGTGGATCAGGCCCATAGAGAGTGAGGGACCAGCAAGAAAATAAAGAAGGCTGGAATACAAAGCAAGCGAGGGAGGGTGGGACAAGTGAAGGGGGAAATGAAGGAGAGAGAAACAGAAAGTAAAGGCGTAAAGAGAGAACCAGGGTGGATGGAATGAATGGAAGCATTGAGTGAAACCAGCAAAGTAAAGGGCCCTGACTCAGGAAAACACTTTAACATGTATTTAAGTGACTTCCTGAATCAGGACCCATGTGCTTCAATTTAGGCATGTATTCAAATACTTTCTGAACTGGGGTCCTAGTTTCTCCATCCCCTCTTCTCCCATACTTAAAGCTAAGCATGTGCTTAAGCACCCTTCCTGAATAGGGATGCTTAATTTCAGCATCTTAACTATTTTTCTGAAGTAGGCAATGAACAAATACCTTCATGCAAAAATGGCTTAAATACAGATCCATTTGCATTACTGGAAATAAATAAGAAATAATAATAATTTGCATTTTCAGGACAAACATTTCTGTTTATTTTTATTTCATGAAGACATGCATGACAGATGGCAGGAGCAGTGGTAAGGCATTCAAAACAGAACAAAATTTCTTTGCATTCTATCAGTTATTTCCATTCTCTGTTCCATCCATTAAACACTGAAGGTTTTTTCCCCTTCATAAACTCAACTTGGTCTTTTAAAACAAATAGTTCTTTGTTATACATTGCAGATTGAAAATTCTGGTAATACATTAAAAAAAAAAACATTCTCAAATCTCCCATGTTGATGCCAGTGGAATGATATTGCTTGAATTATTTGCCTCCATCATTCAACATACAGTGCGCATTTCTCATTGCTCAGGGAGAGACCATTAAATAGTACTAACCATTTAAAAACTATTAATCTGTATAACATAGTTGGCACAAGTAATACCTTATTATTAATAAATTAAATCCACTATAAATATCCTAAATATCCAGTCAGGTTAGTAATGGAAGGTTAGAACCATCAACATGAGTTATTGTGCCACTTGATGGAACATATTTTATATTGATATACATTAATAAGATTTTTACTGTGATGTACTATTATTTATAATTGCGATAAATTGACATTTATAACATATAAAATAGCTACACCATTCATAAAAGTTCTTTAGAATGGTTTATAGCCACTGTGATCAATAATTACCCTTTCTTTCTTGAGTTACAGGGGCTTTTTATATGTCCCAATTCATCCAAGCAATTAATCCTTGACCACTGTGAAGTTTAACTATATTTCTGCTTTTGAACTTTATGAGCCTCGAGTTAAAAAAATTAATGCAGGTCTAACTAGAAAACATTTGGAAAAGTAGGAGATAGGATGTTAAATGGGTATTCTAGATTCTAAGTCAATCATTATTACTGTTCTGGCTGAGTCAGAGCACTGTTAGAGCTGACTGTTGGGGTTTATTTGTTGGTCTGTTAGGACAGTCTGATATAAGAGAAAGACTTCAGTCTGCTGGAAAAATCAGAGGAGACTCAGATGCGAACAGGAGAGTTTTAATGGATCTTTAAAATCATCTTTTTAAAGGAAATGTGTCTCTGGGTGAGTCAGAGTTCACAATCATGGCAGTTAGGATAACAAACAGGTCTGCATTAATCAGTAGTCATATTTAGAGGGCCTTGTACTCTTCTCCCCCAATTCCTTGCATCTGTATAAGTTTTGTGCGTGTGTATGTGCATGAATGTGCACTAACTAACCCATGCTAAATTTTAGGATTCAGCTAAATCCTTCAACCTGCATCTCCTCCTATTGAAAACTATCTTTTTCTAGGTGACCACCATCACTGTGGAATCTGACTACTTCTCAGAAAGTTAATACATTTATCCTCACAATAGGGAAATATGATTATCCCAATTTTATGGATGGAAAACTGAGGCAAAGAAAAAGTTGAGGGCCAGATCCTGATCTAGCATTTTGCAATCAGGCAGGGACATAAGTGGGGAGCAAACTTCCCCACTGCTCTGTGCGACCTCCCCCATACCATGGTTACAGTCACGGCATGTCTGCTCACTTCCACCATACACAGTTGGCTAAAGTATGTATGGAGAGTGGCAGGGAATGGACCGAGTCTTGACTCCACCATCCATGTACCATGCAGCGCAGCTGAGGTGGCATGGAGCATGAAGATTAATAACCAGCCAGTAGCAGATAGCTAACCTTCAGGGGCAGGAAGGGAAGTGTACCTTTCTGAGACATATAATTCCTGCTCCTGTTGTGTGTTGCCTCTTACACAGGGGAAGAGAAATTACTCAATCTAATGCTATGGGCCTGATCCAAAACGCACTGAATTACAAGGCACGACTTCCACTGACTTCAGTGGGCTTTGGATCATTCCCCTAATAACTTGCTAGTGTCACACAGGAAGTGTGTGGCAAAGCCAAGCATAAAACCTCAATATCACAAGTCTCGGGCCACTATTTTACTCACAAGTCCAGATTTCTGCTCAAATCAATAGTAAATCTCACTGAATTCAAAGGAAACATGACTGGGGCTCTTCTGATTTTCTGATAGACTAGCAATATGCAACCTGTGCACATAAATCAGCTTAGCTGATAGCATAGATACATATAAGGGATTGTTTACAGTTCACATGTGTTTTGTTATATGCACAGCCTGAGGGAGCTTTGTGGTAGCAGGGATCCTAAATGCAGTAACAAAACTTATAGAGAAAAGGGAGACTATCAAGAACTAAGCAATTTGTAGCTCCATGTTATAACAACAACAATAAGTTATGGCTGTTACTTAAAGTTAAAGTTGGCCTATTATTGCTTTTTCCAACATTCAGTTACAATAGTTAATCAGACTAAAAGTGAAGTTAGGTGTTTTATTTTGTTATCATTTTTTTTTAATTTTCATGGATCAGTTGCATAAAATTCTTTGAAATTCCACAAAGGAGACCCTAAGTAGAACTGATGTAAAAATGCAATAATTTTTAAATTTAAGGACATTATTAATCTCTGTCAGTTTCCTTTTATTTTACTTTGGGGGCTCATAGAATTAGACAAATCTGAGTTATTCTTGAGACATAATGAAATTCTATTTGCAGACTATAGAGGAAGAGGGACTGATTTGTAGTGAGTTAGACAGCAGATGCTGTGTTTGACCGACTAGTGAAAAAATACCTGAAGAAGAACATGGCTAAAACCTAGTTGAACTTCACTGTCTCTGTTTAAAAAAAAAAGATATTTAGTCAAGATGAATGCGAGGAATGGACATTGTGGATTATCTAAATAGGCAAAGATTCTGGTTTCAGTACTGTTGAACAACTGTAATGAAGCATATTTTATTGTAGTCTTGTCTAGGTCTTGCTGAGGAAGAAAATGTGCTAGATATCAGTTCCACTGGTCCACCATCTTGTGTCTTATTTGGGCAAGATGTCAACTGTCAGGGACCCAAGTCTTTGATTAGATTGTCTAATGCAAAGTCAGTGGCCAATATGGTTAATATTATCGATGGCTTGATCACAAATGAGGCCCCCACTGTGCATGTATTATTGAGAACTGGTTAAAGCTCATGGACGAGGAAGTGTGTGAACTCCTTTTGTCTCTATGGAACCACAGGGGACATTTCTTCTATGCTCCAGAGAAGGGTGGAGATTGACAGACCCTCAAGGGAGGACTATGATTTAGGGAAAAGATTAGGTGAAAGTTTTTGACCTTCTATTGGACTTTTTTGCTTAGACTTTCATTTAACCCCCAAAAGGGGCAGGGGTATTGCTTTACTAGCAGACTAAACTACCCAACCAATGAGACAGAGCTCATTTGTATGACAGAAAGATAAGCCTCTGTTACAGCCCCTCACTCCAAAACAAAATTCAGCAGCATGTATCCATATTGTGGGTGAATGCGGGGATGGAGCTTAAAATGGATTTTGTTATACAGCTGCCCATCAGACCAGAGTCCCTGGTGGAAATGATAGAGTTTCCATCCAGAGTGTGTTGGAGTCATTAAGACTTATTGTTCTGGGTGACTTCAATGACTATGTGGCCGATGATAGCTCTTCTACTGCAGGTTAGCCTAGGATCTTGTGAATCTATTTCAGGATCTTCAGTCTACAGCACAGCAAAAAAATCTCAGATTCAAGCCAGAGTGTTTGTTGAAGCATATCAGGGAGAAAATTACAAGTCTTTTCTGTTTTAGTTTCAGCTAGTGTAACTCATTTGGATTCTAGAAGTACTTGAGAGATTCAGGCTATGATCTGCAAGCTTAACTCCTGTTTTACTCGGCTGATAAAGACAGACAGGAGACATAAGCTCCATTATTGGAGGGAAACTGTCAACACTTCTGTTCAAAAGAACAAGTTATCAGCATCTCTTAAAGAAGCTCCTGTTGGGCTCTTGCTGAAGAATCAACCTCTTGAGAATCTCACCAATTATCACCTTGTTGTTAATCTCCCTATGAGACAACTATCAGTCTCTGGAGTCTTCAGATTTCTTTGAGCCCTGCCAATCTGGTTTTCACCACGGGCATGGCTGGCACAGGACATGGCTGGTCCCTTTGTCCAATAATCTTCTTTTGGCAACTTCCAATAACAAGCCAGAATTGTGATTTAGTTCCAGTGTGCACCACTTTGAAATATTCCCCTAGAGCTTCTGTTCTAATGTCTAATATTCTTATAGTAATATTTCTGCAAGATGTAAGAGTTGGCAGAAAGTAAGCAGGAGTCAATTTTATGACAAAAAATCATTTAGAAAGTAAAAAAGAGTTTTTCCATTGCCTTTTATATACAAGACAGATGGACTTGGGAAGAAAATGTAATTCTTCTTTCTGAAGCAAATATCTTTGAGAGGCACTTCTACCTTTGAGGAACTGAGTCTGGAAGAGCTGCCACAGTGCAAATGGAACTCAAGAGTAGTGTAAAGTAGTTCCCCCTGTTTCTGTTACACAATTACATGGTTAAATGTTACACGACATTTCCACTACATACAGGGCCAGATTTTCAAAAGAGCTCAGTACTGAGCAGCTCCCATTGTGAGACGTGTTGCCTGATTTTCAGAGAATCTCAGTACCCAACCTGCTGAGCTTCTTTGTTTATAGATGCTGAGCCCTTCTGAAAATTCTGGTGCATTGTTCTGTTGTGCAACAGAACCTTTGATATGCTTTTACCTGAGCTATTTATACATTGACACATGTTTAAGGATTGCTTCCTCTGTTGCTGTTTTTCCACAGATTCAGGAAAGCAGTATGTACACATAGTGGGAGAGGGTATATGGTAAGTATGTGCAGGAGGGAGGACAGGTATTCATTTAATATTATTTAGTTATAGGCCCCAATCTTCCCACTATGCCCTGAGAGGATTGTTGGAGATAAGGCAAGGAAGTACAAAAATGGGCAGCACTACTTTAATTCTACCATTCCCATACAAAAGGTAAAATATACTGTAGTTGAGTATACAGTCACCAACAGGAAGATGCCTCTAAAGTACACTGTGCGTGTAAGGTAGGGGGACGGTGCTGCTAATGTGTCTCAAAGTAGAAACATAGGCAGGGACACAACCCAGTCCACATAAGGGATGCATTCTGACAACCATCTAGTAAAATGCTAAGGCTGGGACAGGGATCTGGGACAGGGTTAGCGTGGACTACAAGAGCCTAGAACAGGCCAGTTTTTATGTCAGTGAAACAAAACATAATTCAGAAGTGCAGCAATGATCATTATATACTGATACCATGTTGCAGTCACAAGCTTGTATCTGAAGGAACACACACAGGTAATCAATTGTATGTCTGATGGGCACCTACATTCCCTAACTTATCATTGTACCATGGAGTAACACACCTTCATGAGCCAAAAACATCCAGTGACTATAACACATTCATCACCACAATCACATCCATCAAACACTGTGCAAACAACATCAACATACAAAGCAACATCACGCAACAATCAGTTGGCAATGGCTATAACATCCACATTTCCCAAAAGACTAAAGACTGTGTATGCCTCATCTCCTACATATTTCCCATGCCCTGGGCTTCCCAGCTCTTTGTTTAGGGACTGACATTTGCCCTTTGCTGTGTTCATAGTTTGCTAATCTGTTATCTCTGTACTATGGTCCATTGTCACCATGGTTCACGGATAAATGTAGCACACTTTTCTCTGAATTCCTGTTTTCTGCTGGCCACCCTGACATGCATTACAATGGTACTCAAATAACACAGTAGAGGCTGCAGTTTGAGAAACTGGATATATAGATAAAGTGTAGCTATATAGATAAAGCTTTCTAGCCTATCCTTTACATACAGCTGTTTGTGTACAGATTTTGCGCACACATGTCTGAAAGGTTCAATAATCAAGAAAAAAGGCCAATTCTGCATGATCCATATAGAAGTGGTCTGTTTCCTTTGGCCAAACTTCTATTTCTTTTTGACATTCCCATATTTTTGGGCAGGTGTGCATCACCAGGGCTATGCTGCTCACCGTGTTTTATTAACTGGGGAAGCATGACAGTGCTGTTTGAGTTCATTGTTGTAGTGGGTGGACATCATTGCCGGTGCTACCATTTAGGCAAACTAGGCGGTTGCCTAGGGTGCCAAGATTTGGGGGCACCAAAAAGCGGTGCCCCCAATTTTTTTTTACAGCATTCCTACGCCCCCTCCCCAAGCACGCGGTCGCCGCTTCACTTCTCCCGCCTCCCAGGCTTGCAGCGCCAATCAGCTGTTTGGCGCCGCAAGCCTGGGAAGGGAGGAGAATTAGAGCGGGGGCGGCGTGCTCGGGGAGGAGGCAGAGCAGAGGTGAGCTGGCGTGAGGAGCTGCCACACGGCTCCCCGGAGGGGTGGGAGCTGCCGCGGGGGATGCCTCGGGGGGGGGGGGGGGGCGGGGAGCTGCCGCAGGGCTGCGGGGGAGCGCAAGGTGGAAGTTTCGCCTAGGGCGCAAAACTTCCTTGCATCGGCCCTGGTGGACATGTGAGAAACTTGCCTTCTTTTTCTTCCTGCATAAGTCACAATTTTAACACTTTTGCTCTATGCAAAAAGCAGAACAATTAGGCCCATAATGCTGAACCAGAAAATTCAAGTCTTCATATTAATCACATCAGATACTTTTAGTGTAAATTTGATTGAAAATTAGTCTCACAGCCTTCTAGAAAATGAAACGTACGTACGTGTGTGTGTGAGAGAGAGAGAGAGAAGGAGTGTGCTTGTCAAGTGTTGCAGGGAATGATTTTGTTACCAGAGGCCCCAGTCATACTCCCACTGGAGTTTTGCCATTTTCTTCAGTGGGAGCTTGATTTGGCCCAGAGAGAGAAAGAGAGAGCTGCTAGCAGCCTCTTTCCTCTTCCCTTGCAGATTCCTGCCATTATGAAATGGGAGTGGAATTCTGATCACCTCTCTCAGAATCCCTGCTCTTACTTCTGCAACGGTGGGAAAACTGGCTTCCAATGATTTCTCTGTTTCATCCCCTGGTACAGAGCTTGGTGGCACTAGCCCACTTATGTTAAACATTGCTTGTGGGTGAAAAAATTGTTTTGGGTCTGCCATCTTCGCAACAAATAATCCACACAAGTAATTGTTCTAAAATGTATGTTACAAAAACAGCAACAGTCCTAATACACCTTTTAATTTGTACATCCTTCTGTGTTCTTGTAGAAAGACGAGCTTTATTTTCTCTCAATATATTTATGAGGTGATAAAAATGAGCTAAATTAAGTATGATCAGGGAACCCCATTTGCTCTTATTGAAGCATCATACAATGAGTGCAAGAGACAGGTGGCATAAGTGCTAAAACAAGGATGGAGAGTATATGCTGCAGGGAATCAATCCACTACATTAACGGCTAATGACACACTCAGTATTTATCCATTATTTATCACATGAGTATACACTGTCTAGACTGCAGAGGTGCTTTCATAGGGGAGTGACACTGATTATTGACAATTAAAGAGTAAGGAGAGCTGATCTTAACAAATTAATTGAAAATTAGTGAATTGTAAGTAACTCCACGTGGCGTATGAATTCAATCTAAAAATACAAATTTTTTCTGTGAAAATTAAGTGATTATGATGTATTACTTGCAGGGCAAATGTTATAATGGTAGAGTTCCTGGAAAAATGCAATAACAATATATCTAGTTCAATATGTGAAAAATGGTGGGGAGCTTATGATAGAACCACAACTAATCCGGAAACTACTGGATGTTTTCTTTTGTATATGCTACTTCATTTGAGCTGCTTTTTGGTTTTGTTTTAATATTCTGTTTGCTTGTTGTTTCCTTTTTTCCTTGTTACATTCAAGTGAACTGTCAACTAAGAACACTGCTGGTGAGTCTAGTGAGGAATAGTGTTATTCAAGATTTATTCTTTTCTAGATAAATCCTACCTATGTTCTTATGTACTATTTTTTTCCTGATGCCATGAGGACATTGGCCTTGAACAAGCAAATCCTTAAGCACATGCTTATCTTTAAATATTTGGGCTTGATCCTGCATCATTAAAAACAATGGAAGTTATGGCACAGTGCTTAGCCAAATTTGGACATTAATATTAAATAAACTACAATAAAAGTAATTGACAACATTTTGTGGGAATATCTAAAAAACAACTTCTCATAAGAGGTAGAGGAAATGGATAGTAGAATGAAACAGCCTAAATGTATCATAGAGGTAACTACTCCCAATATATAAAGCACTTAAAAATTACTTTAGGTCTGTGAATACAGAGGTGTGTAGTTATCTATTTGAAATTTGTACTCATATTGGCTGATTTATTCATGTTCACCTCCAGTTTACCCCACATCCAATATACCAACAATTTTCCCTGTGTAAATATGCCTGTGGTAGGATCAATAAAGGCTCATTCAGGCCAGTTGGCCCTTGAAGGAAACCAAATTTTCAGACTACAGAGCTATGCAAACTGCTCTTTCTTATATCAGAAGGTTGCATGCTTCCCACCTCTAAATACCACCCACCCACATCAATGTCTCAGGGAAATGATGGGGCCAGCACTGAAAGGGGGACAGTCCAGTAGCAAGGGAGGGAGACGCTTGGCAAGGGACAATACGTAGCTCCTCACCGTGGGAGACTCTGGAACCATTGGCCAGCTGGGAGAGAAGGGTGCTGATTGGCCAGCATTCCCCAACTCCCAGGATTTAGTCCAGTGAAGGGCTAAATGGGCTGTTTCAGCAGCCCAACCTACCCACCTGAATTGGGAACGACAACCTTGCCTATCAATTGCTGTGTGTCTAGCTGATCACCTATTTAGGGGATCAAGAAGCAATTTTTTCTCCCATGGGCCAATGGGCAGAGGACCAGGGAGCTTTTTGCCTTCCTCACAGCACCTTCAAGCCACAGTGGGTTAAGTGGGAACACACTTATTACCTAACTGAGGTGAGGATGTTTATTCGTTCCAACTTGCGGTGTGGTTAAAAGAATAAAATAAAAAGTTCCCAGGGGTAAAAATACCTGTAATTTTGGTGCTGGGCCTTACGTCATAAGGACCTTCATGGGTTGAGGTCAAACCTTGTGGCCCTCAAGAGCCGAGGTCCCCACCCTGCTGCACCCTCTGTCCCCCCATGGTGGGAATGGTACTAGAACTCAGAGAGCTAAGTCCTGAAGGGGTAGGCTAAGGAAAGCAACCCCAGTTATGGGTTATATGGTAAGGAGCCCTGTAACTTTGGCCCCGTTAATGGGTTATATGGTAAGGAGGCCTCTAATTCCTGCACTGGAACCACTTAAATGCCTGGTATAGGAGAGTGTGGGTGATGGGCAGGTAGCACCCCTCCCCTGTATTCAAGTTTAATAAACGTTGCAGCCTGCCACTTAATTCCACGCACACGACTGTGCTCATTTTGCCACTGTGTCCGCATCATATCGACCTTTTAGCTAATTCTACCTTATATAACCCAATACCAGTATATAGATTGTCAGCAAATGTAATGGATGCAATTAGATAGCTATAAGTGCTAAATAACAAGAGGAAGAACAAATATTTCCATCAGTCTATGGGTATGTCTACACTACGAAATTAGGTCGAATTTATAGAAGCCGGTTTTATAGATATCGGTTTTATACAGTCGATTGTGTGTGTCCCCACATAAAATGCTCTAAGTGCATTAAGTCGGTGGACCGCGTCCACAGTACCGAGGCTAGTGTCGACTTCCGGAGCATTGCACTATGGGTAGCTATCCCACAGTTCCCGCAGTCTCCGCCGCCCATTGGAATTCTGGGTTGAGATCCCAATGCCTGATGATGCAAAAACAGTGTCGCGGGGGGTTCTGCGTACATGTCGTCAGGCCCCTCCCCCTCCATCAGAGCAACGGCAGACAATTGCTTCAAGCCTTTTTACCTGGGTTACCTGTGCAGACAACATACCACGGCAAGCATGGAGCCCGCTCAGCTCAGCTCACCGTCACCATATGTCAACTGGGTGCCGGCAGACGTGGTACTGCATTGCTACACAGCAGCAGCTAATTGCCTTTTGGCAGTAGACAGTGCAGTATGACTGGTAGCTGTCATCGGCTATCTGGGTGCTGGCAGATGTGGAGCTGCACTGCTACACAGCAGCAGCTCCTTGCCTTTTGGTGGTGGATGGTGTATTACGATTGATATCCGTCATCGTCATATTCCTCAGTGAGTTCAATCAGAGGCACCCGGGAAACTTCTTCAGCAGATTCCTCTAAGAAATACTGAACCAAACTTTCCACTCTGGGCATCTGATTCCTCATTTTGTCTCCTGGAGACCCGGCAGTCCTATTGAACCGTCTTGACGATGATGGCTAGCAGTCGTAATACAGCATTTTCTGCCAAGCACCCAGAAGATGCCGATGGCTATCAGTCATGCTGCACCGTCTGCTGCCAGCTTAAGATGTAAAAATAGATGAACCAGATTTGTTCTGTATTCATTTGCTTCCCCCTCCTTCCGTGAAATCAACGGCCTGCTAAACCCAGGGTTTTGAGTTCAATCTTTGGGGGGGCCATTCTGTGTGACAGTTGTCTGTGTTTCTCCCTGATGCACAGCCACCTTTGTTGATTTTAATTCCCTGTACCTGTACGCCATGTCGTCACTCGCCCCGCCCTCCCGCCCTACGTCAGACACTAGTTTCGTGCCTTTTTTTAGCCCTGATGCCATAGCACTGGGATCACGGAGCCCGCTCAGATCACCGTGGCAATTATGAGCACTATGAACACCACGCGCATTGTCCTGGAGTATATGCAGAGCCAGAACATGCCAAAGCAAAACCAGGACCAGGCGAGGAGGCGATTGCAGCGCAGCGACGAGAGTGATGAGGAAATTGACATGGACATAGACTTCTCACAAAGTACGGGCCCCAGCAATGTGCAAATCATGGTGTTACTGGGGCAGGTTCATGCCATGGAACGCCGATTCTGGGCCCGGGAAACAAGCACAGACTTGTGGGATCGCATCGTGTTGCAGGTGTGGGACAATTCCCAGTGGCTGCGAAACTTTCACATGCGTAAGGGCACTTTCATGGAACTTTGTGACTTGCTTTCCCCTGCCCTGAAGCACCAGAATACCAGGATGAGAGGAGCCCTCACAGTTGAGAAGCGAGTGGCGATAGCCCTGTGAAAACTTGCAATGCCAGACAGCTACCGGTCAGTCGGGAATCAATTTGGAGTGGGCAAATCTACTGTGGGGGCTGCCGTGATCCAAGTTGCCAGGGCAATCAAAGATCTGCTAATATCAAGGGAGTGACTCTGGGAAATGTGCAGGTCATAGTGGATGTCTTTGCTGCAATGGGATTCCCAAACTGTGGTGGGGTGATAGACGGAACCCATATCCCTATCTTGTCACCGGAGCACCAAGCCACCGAGTACATAAACCACAAGGGGTACTTTTCAATGCTGCTGCAAGCCCTGGTGGATCACAAGGGATGTTTCACCAACATCAACGTGGGATGGCCAGGAAAGGTACATGATGCTCGTGTCTTCAGGAACTCTGGTCTGTTTCGAAAGCTGGAGGAAGGGACTTTCTTCCCAGACCAGAAAATAACCGTTGGGGATGTTGAAATGCCTATTGTTATCCTTGGGGACCCAGCCTACCCCTTAATGCCATGGCTCATGAAGCCGTACACAGGCAGCCTGGACAGTAGTCAGGACCTGTTCTACTATAGGCTGAGCAAGTGCCGAATGGTGTTGGAACGTGCATTTGGACGTTTAAAAGCACGCTGGCGCAGCTTACTGACTTGGATAGACCTCAGCGAAACCAATATCCCCATTGTTATTGCTGCTTGCTGTGCGCTCCACAATATCTGTGAGAGTAAGAGGGAGACATTTATGGCAGGGTGGGAGGTTGAGGCAAATCGCCTGGCTGCTGATTACGCGCAGCCAGACACCAGGACAGTTAGAAGAGTACAGCAGGGCGCAGTGCGCATCAGAGAAGCTTTGAAAACGAGTTTTGTGACTGCCAGGCTACGATGTGAAACTTCTGTTTGTTTCTCCTTGATGAATCCTCTGCCGCCCCCCCAGTTCACTCTACTTCCCCGTAAACTAACCACCCCACCTTCCCCTCCCCCCTTCAAGCACTGCTTGCAGAGGCAATAAAGTCCTTGTTACTTCACATTCATGCATTCTTTATTAATTCATCACACAACTAGGGGGATAATTGCCAAGGTAGCCCAGGATGGGTGGGGGAGGAGGGAAGGAAAAGGACACACTGCAGTTTAAAACTTTAAAACTTTAACACTTATTGAAGGCCAGCCTTCCGATGCTCGGGCAATCATCTGGGGTGGAGTGACTGGGTGGCCGGAGGCCCCCCCCCACCATGTTCTTGAGCGTCTGGGTGAGGAGGCAATGGGACTTGGGGAGGAGGGCTGTTGGTTACACAGGGGCTGTAGTGGCGGTCTCTGCTCCTGCTGCCTTTCCTACAGCTCAGCCATACGCTGGAACATATCAGTTTGATGCTCCAGCAGCCGGAGCATTGACTCTTGCCTTCTGTCAGCAAGCTGACGCCACCTATCCTCTTCAGCCCGCCACTTGCTCTCTTCAGCCCACGATTCAGCCCGCCACCTCTCCTCTCGTTCATGTTGTGCTTTTTTGCACTCTGACATTGACTGCCTCCATGCATTCTGCTGTGCTCTGTCAGCATGGGAGGACATCTGGAGCTCCGAGAACATATCATCCTGAGTCCGCCGTTTTCTCCTTCTAATCTTCGCTAGCCTCTGTGAAGGAGAAACATTTGCAGCTGGTGGAGGAGAAGGGAGAGGTGGTTAAAAAAGACACATTTTAGAGAACAATGGGTACACTCTTTCACGTTAAATTTTGCTGTTCACATTACACAGCACATGTGCTTTCGTTACAAGGTCGCATTTTTCCTCTTATATTGAGGGCCTGCCGGTTTGGTGTGAGAGATCACTCAAGCAGTGCCAGGCAACAGATTTCGGCTTGCAGGCAGCCATGGTAAGCCACAGTCTTTTGGCTTTTTTAACCTTCTTAACATGTGGGAATGGTTTCAAACAGTAGCGCCCTCATTTCCCATACCAAGCACCCATTGGGTTGGCCATTTAAATTTGCCCTGGCAATCGCGGCCAGTACAGCTACTGGAAAAGTCTGTTAACGTGTATGGGGATGGAGCGCTTCTGGTCACTGAGAACACAAATGATGCTTAAAATTGTTGATTGGCTCTAGTTTTCAAGATATGCTATTGGGTCAGTATATACGACCCTTGACTTGGGAATGGCGGAGGATAAGTGAGTTATAAAGGGAAGGGATCTGAATTTAAACCAGAAATGATTAAAATACATCTTTGACTGGATCTATGAATAAATCTATGACTGGGTTTGGACAGTACTTGCTTTTTAGGCAAAACAATGAATGATGCAATCTGAATCTGGTATTGCATCATACATGATATCAATTGCATCATGTTATTCCTAGAAGTCATGGATGATGCAATCATAACGAAGCTTACATCACTCTGCTGAACAAATTGCCCTATATCAGCTCTAGAAATCATACAGTGTCGTGCTCTCTTATTTGTCAGTGTTTGATTTTGCAAAGGGACACATTTCTGTTTAGCCAAAGTGAGCAGAGATGCCTCCTACTTGTGTGAACAGTGCAGATAACTTCTGCTATGTTTGTGGTGAAGTGACTTTTGCATCACAAAAGCGCAGTATAACCACTCTGGTTAAGAAAGCCTATCACCTTTATTTTGGCTGCAAAATTGGAGATCAGGACAAGAGGTGGGCCCCACACATATGCTGCAACACTTGTGCAACAAATCTTTGCCAGTGGTTGAACAGGAAAAGGAAATCTATGCCTTTTGCAGTGCCAATGATTTGGAGAGAGCCAACAGATCATACCAGCAATTGTTACTTCTGCATGGTTCCTCCAGTTGGGAAAGGTTGTGTCAAAGAAGAAAAAGTGGACTGTGCATTATCCAGACATTCCATCAGCTATACGCCCAGTACCCCACGGAGAAGGACTGCCGGTTCCTGATGCACCAGAATCATTCTCACTTGAGTCAGAAGAGGAAGAGGAAGAGGAAGAGGAAGAAAGTTCTGGTCCTGAACCATCAATGTCACAGGACCCACATTTTCTCCCATCCTCCTCCTCTGAACCAGTCAGAGGTCAAGGTCTCATAACACAAGGTGAACTTAATGACCTTGTCAGGGATTTGGAACTACCCAAGAGTAAGGCAGGACTGTTGGGCTCCAGACTACAGCAGTGGAATCTCCTGGCAGGTGATGTTAGGGTTTCCATGTTCCATGACCGTCAAAAGGATCTTGTCCCATTCTTCTTCATGGAAGGTGATCTTGTAGCCTGCAACAACATTGATGGTGTGATGGCAGCCCTCAACATCGTTCACGATCCAGATGAGTGGAGACTGTTCATTGATTCATCGAAGACAAGTCTTAAAGCTGTTTTACTGCATAATGGCAATGTTTTGCCATCAATTCCAGTTGTCATGCAGTCCATATGAAGGAAACCTATGACAACATGAAACAACTTTTGAGGTGTATAAACTATGACCAACATCAGTGGCAGCTTTGTGACGATTTGAAGGTTGTTGCTCTCTTGCTTGGTCTGCAGACTGGATACACAAAGTACAGTTGTTTTCTCTGCAAATGGGATAGTTGTGCAAGAGATTCCCACTACATCAGGAAAGACTGGCCACTCCGACAGTCATTGGAGCCTGGGAGGAAAAGTGTTCAGCATCCACCACTTGTTGAATGAAGGAAGATTTTGTTACCACCCTTCACATCAAGCTGGGTCTGATGAAGAACTTTGTCAAGGCCATTGACAAAACAAAAAGCAGCTTTCAAATACCTCTGTGGAAAATTTCCAAGGTTAAGTGAAGCTAAGATAAAGGAAGGTGTTTTTGTTGGTCCTCAGATTCGTGAACTTCTTCGAGACGATGCATTTGACCATGCACTGCGTGGCAAGGAAAAGACGGCATGGAAAGCCTTCCAGTTAGTGGCAATAAATTTTCTCGGAAACAACAAGGCAGACAACTACAGGTTGTTGGTGGAAAACCTCCTCAAGGCATACAAAAGCCTTGGTTGCAACATGTCACTAAAGATACATTTTTTGCACTCTCATCTAGATTTTTTTCCACCGAATTGCGGAGCAGTGAGCGACGAGCATGGCGAGCGATTTCACCAGGACATTGCAACAATGGAGAAACGCTATCAGGGTAAATGGAGCCCATCAATGCTTGCAGACTATTGCTGGACAGTGACAAGAGATGCTCCATTTAATGAATACAAGAGACAAGCCAAGAAGCACCGAGTAGACACTGAATAGGACTAAACTATGTACATAATAGTTTTTTGCCTTTTGTTTCATAATAAATTTTATTTATATAACCCTTTTGCTGATTTTTAAAGTGTTACATGAACAGGACAGGTGAAATATCATGTAAAGCAACCATAAACACATGAAAAGACCTAGGTTTACAATTTATGATTAAAACTCTATCTACACAATATACAGAGACATAAAACGTAAAAACTTAAATATCTTAGAAAAGGTAGCCAATCAAGTATCAGAGGGGTAGCCGTGTTAGTCTGAATCTGTAAAAAGCAACAGAGGGTCCTGTGGCATCAGTAGCCAATCAGTTGTTTTAACTGTCATATTTGAATTCAGCACATCAAAATACAGAATAAATAGCACATTTTATCTCTGAAGCAGACAACTTCTCAAAAATTGTAGACCAGTGTTAGTTAAGCAGCATTTCCTTAACACCTGTAATAATGTTACCTACTACCTAGATAGATTAGGTAATTCTCAAAATAAACCTATGAGATAAGTATGATTATGTTCCTTTTACAGAAGGCGAAACTAAGACAAAGTGATTTGCCCAAGTCCATGCAGTGAGCAAGTAGCGTTGACATGTGAACTCAGGCGCTCATGTCTGCCAATCATTTGCTCAATGCACTAATCAATAGCCTTTCTTCGCTGTCACTCATTAGTCTTTTACTGGACCAATTTTTATCCTTCTGAAACCTGTTCTGCAACCCAGAGAAACTATGCAATAGACACACTGCCGGGGAAGCAGGAACTATTCATGTTTCATTTGTTATGTACAGAAATTATTGCTATGTAAATGTCTCACACTATGGACTTATTTTTACTTTTATCCCAGCCCAGCAAGCTGTGAGGCTCATAATGCAGGAACCAGGAGAAAGTTATAGACCTCAGTATAAACCAGTAGGGTGGGAGGATTTCTTTAAAAAAGATATGTAGATGAGTTATCTATTAGTTATTACTAATTAAAAGTTAATTTATTCATTTTTATTTGTGGTGGAATTATCTGGGAAACTGAATATAAAATTTTAGCATAGCTGGCTTTCACCTGAAGATCAGCCTAGACATAGTCTTCTGATTTTCCCTTGCTTCTCGTCTCCAGGTATTCCATTCACCACCATACTTACAAATTCTTAACAATCACATGTCATTCCTAGCAGGCTACGTGACGAGGAGAAAGAACAGAGTGTTCCACTCCAGGACTGCTATCAGGTTCAATTAATTGATCATCAGACCACATGCATATAGAGAGTTGAGCAAATAGTGGAGAAAGTTATTCAAGAACATATTTGCTAAATCCAACTTGCAATTAAAAAATTCAATCATAGAATATCAGGGCTGGAAGGGACCTCAGGAGGTCATCTAGTCCAACCCCTGCTCAAAGTAGGCCCAATCCCCAGACAGATTTTTGTCCCACATCCCTAAATGGCCCCTTCAAGGATTGAACTCACAACCCTGGGTTTAAGCAGGCCAATGCTCAAACCACTGAGCTATCCCTCCTCCCACAGTGTGAATGTGTTTCCTTTTTCACTTTTCTGTGAACATGGTGTGAATGGCTTTTGTTTGCAAGAGTGTTTCAGGAGATGCTTTCAGTTGTGTGACTATAGATAGATGGCAGGCAAGTAAAGGAGCATATTCACACCAAAGTGCTCACCCATCTCCCTTATGTAGACTGGCTTTGTGTGTATAGGAATGAGAGTGTTAGGCGGGGAGAGTATAAGTGAGTCAAGAAGCTAGTGACTTAGTCATTCAGTATAGGCAGCAGCAAGAAGGAAACAGTAGAAAGCAGTAGAAGGGAGGTACTCAAGGAACATAAAGGTCTCTTGCTCTTACATGTTTTAGCCCCCCAGAACATGGATCAAAGTGTGGCCAGATACTGCATCAGAGGAATTGAGAAACCTCAGTAACAGGGACAAATAGCCTATAGAACCATCTCCTCACATGGCACAGTGTCAAAAGAGTATTGACAGGGAGCCTTGGCACAGAAAAACATCAGACAGCAGGACCAGTTAGGGAGGAAAGGGATACAAGCAACAGCCACAACAGTAGCAGCGAGTTGAGTAACAGATGCACGGTCATGAGCACTATATACAAACCTAGGCAGACAGAACAGCTTCCAGCTGATGATGGAGTGACCCTTGTTGCTGCTGCCTTTATCTGGCAGGTGGTACAAGCAAGAGATGTGGCTTGGCAGCCACTCTTATTGAGAGAGCAGGAGCTGGCAGAGGGTGAGCAGCAATCTGCTATTAGTTTTCAGTTGCCCTTTTTTTTTTTTTAAAAGACATTTTGAAAATGTAACCAACTTAACCAGAAACCTGAGCGCTGGAAATGTTGTTATTGTATATTTTTCCATTTTGGCTTTTCTTTGAATAGTACAGGAGTTGTCTCTGCCTCTAATCCCTTCTCCATTGCTACTGTGTATTTATATTGTGCAGTACCAATGCAAAATATATTTGATTGACATCTGTGCTCTTGGGACAGATAGTGACAGTCTTAAATCCATTAATTACATTACCAGTAACATGCTCAGTCATTGCATATGTAAACAGCATCACGTGAACCAAGTGTTTAGATACTGAAGAGAAAAATTAAACACACTAAACTTTCATATAGCAGCAGCATAGCCATCCTTCTCCCTCTCCCCGCCGCCCACTTTGGGCAATCATTTACAGCATTACAGGGTGCATTTTCTTGTTTTCTTTTAAGAAAAGTAAAGAGAAAGATAACTTCTTTATATTCAATCTAATGCTTAATATTAGCATCTAAATGGTCCCAATTACAGTAGACTTTGAAGTCAAGTTTCATTTAGGTGAATGAGGTGAGCAGCTTTGCTGATGACATTGGGACAAATCCTGCACTTTTTAATCAGGCAAAAAGTCCCATTACCCTTACTCAAGTAAAGACAGCAGGATTTTGTCATTAGATAAAGTATATTTAACATGTAATAGTTTTAAAAATTGTCTTCACTATAGCAGGTACAAGCAGGCTTTTTCTGAGTGCCTTTTTCACTTTTAATATGGCCAACAACCACCTTTTTGTGTCCATTGTAAGAAAATCCTCCTTTCCCCACCTCCACTCATGTCGAACTGAAGTGTAGTGTATGCCATTTTCCAAGAGAGTTTGCTTTGGCAGATTACATGCACTCAGCCTCAGGCACTAGAAATGGCAATATCATCAGGAGCATCAGCATGAACACATTGTGATGAGACAATTCTGATAAATTTCCTATGAATTCAAACAGTTTGTGTATTACCCAATGAGGGAGGCCAACTGTTTGTAGCAGAGTACCCTGTAGATAATACATTTCCATTTAGACTCACCGTTCCCTAATACAATTTAAAAAAAAAAAGAGAAAGAAAGAAAGAAAGAAAGAAAGAAAGAAAGAAAGAAAAGGAACTCCCTTGCCCAAATCTCAAGTCAGCATGCAAATACCATCTACCACCAAATTCTACTTAAGAGGGTATTTTACCTTCACTACTCCTAATATTGCCCAGAAATTCACTGGATGCTCCTATAAAGAAAATCACCACCAAGAATGTGCTTCTATTAAAGCCATCTAAAGACAGATTAAAACAGGGAGACTAAGAAGTTACATTTGATACTGTCAAAATAGTAAAACTGCATGCTCACATTATTATTGCTGTGTGCGCCGCCTCAGAGGGCCTTGCACGTTTAACATGGAGGACCCACTGTAGCAGCACCCCTTCCTAGCATCATCCAGGATATCATATAATCTGTGGCCCACTCAACCATTCCCTACTGTTGTTGACAAGCTTTTTGACAACTCTTCTAATAGATGGAACCTATCAACCTCCTCCCATGCCAGAAATAGCAACCCTTCTGACTCTCCTCCCCCAGTTTCTAAATCCCTTCCCTATCCCCTGAATGACAAACATGACCCAACAAACTGCCAAATTCTCCCACATACAGATGAGCCACTGTATGTGAATCATGGGAATCCAGTTGAGACCCTGCACAATACATTATATACCAGGCCCTCAAAATTCTAGGGCCAGCCCCATGTATCACACTTTACATGTATATATGTATCTTTTCATGATTTTCACATTGGTTAGAAGGTACTTACATTTTAGGTGTTTTAACCATTGGTAAGTTACAGGTATACAGCAAGATAAAGGGGAAACCAGTAAAATACTCATCTTTATTGGATTGAAAAGAGAAAAGTCCATAGAAAACACTTGGAAGTCAGACTCTCAAAGGTTTTGCTGCATGCTAATTGGGGAGGGGCTTGAGGGCCGATGAAGAAAGCAGGGGATAGGAGATCTAAACCCTGTACAGCTCAAGAATCTGTATGTAAATCTTGCTATCCCAGGACCTCTGTGCATGAAATCAATCCCCCCTATTGTACTTCCAGCGCAGCATGGCACTTGCTGAAGCCATGCTTCTATTGGTTTCCCTGTCCATTCCTGAGCCAAACTCCCTTCTCAAGGAGTGTACAGGCAGAGATCTTGAAGCTACATTAATTCTCTAGAATATCTACCAGGACCCCACAGAGCATGTCACAGAGAGTGGCAGGTCCCCGACGATCCCTTCCCACACTGCAAAGCTCAAATACCAAGGATGCATGATGAAGAAGCCTCCGCTGATTGTTGTAAGGGCAGGGAGCATGTCACAGAGCTATTGCTTCTCCTAACCCAGGGGTGGCCAACCTGTGGCTCCAGACCCACATGCCGCTCTTCAGAAGTTAATATGCAGCTCATTGTATAGGCACCAACTCTGGGGCTGGAGCTACAGGCACCAACTTTCCAATGTGCCGGGGGGGGGGGGGGGGCTCACTGCTTAACCCCTGGCTCTGCCACAGGCCCTTCCCGCTCCCTCCCTTGAGCCTGTTATGCCCTCGCTCCTCCCTCTCCACACCATGAAACAGCTGATCTGGAGGTGAAGGGAGGAAGGGAGGGGGAGGAGCTGCTGGTGAGCAGGAGGTGCTGAGAGTGTGGGCGGGGGCAGAGCTGATGTGGGGCTGCTGACGTATTACTGTGGCTCTTTGGCAATGTACATTGGTAAATTCTGGCTCCTTCTCAGACTCAGGTTGGCCACCCATGTCCAACCCTACACCAATTCTCTGCTTCCTTCCACTAGTATAACTGGAAAGAGCACTAAGTCCTTATTGTTTGTTCAAGTATTGATTGTAAAGGGAGGTCTGTACATATGGTGTCTGTAGTAGTAGTAGTTTATCTCACCCTGCCCAGACACAGCTGCTGCCTGTTTTCCTCCCTCAATAATAGTCCTCCTGGGCTGGCAGACTCATTTGATATTTACTCTTCCACTCAAACTCATTTAGAGGCCTGCCCATTCAGGGTGAGGGAGAAGTCCAAATACTAAAACCTCTTCAGCCCTCCCCCAGCCTCAGTAGTCTCTTTTTTGTCCACCCCTGCCTGCCCACCTTCAGCTCAGCCTCTAGTCCTTTCTTAGTTAGGGTCTGCCCTGGACTGGACTCCCCATTGCTGACACAAGAGTTGAAAGGGGTTTTCTCCTACCCCCTCCAGAAATTCCTGTGGTCCCTAAGCAAAGACTGTTACCAATACCAGACCTTCAACTCACATTATTACCGCAGGCATTGTCATTCTCTTAATTCTCCTATCCCAGGGTCTTTTTATGTCCTGCCTCTTGACAGGCCTTTTCCTCCTGAACATCCATCTCTTTCCCAGGTCATTCCAGACCTCCTCTCTGGACCAGCATGGCCCAGATATTGTCTCAACCCTAGTCTTTCCTGTAGAGAGGGAAAGATGCCTCTTTTATAGCAGCCTCCTTGTTAGCCTGCAGTAACCTGACCCTTCTCAAAGCATGTGAGTGGGGAAGGGGAAACCAAGGCACAGGTCAGAGCTGGGTCTCAAACCCCTTAAAAGCCTAGCTTACCCTGTGACAGTGTTAAAATAAATCAATCCATACAAGGCCATTTTGTTTAGATCTCATTATTATCATATATAATAAAAATACTATTAATTATTTTTTTAAAGTACAGATACAATGCTTGGTGCAATAAAATACACAGATGGAGACAGAACCCCTGCTCTGAGGAGCTTACAGCGAGCACGCTTTTAGCACTTCTTTCCTTCAAGAATTTGGTTTATAGAAGCGTAGGTGAAAAGTCTACTTACTGGTAGTAAACATTTAGGATCTGGAGGTCTCTTTTAAAAAAAAAAAAAAAAAAGAGGATTACTTGCTATACAGCAATGGTCCTAAAAGCTACAGCTTACTTACTATATAGTACAAGTGTGGGACTGTTATACAATGCTGCATTACATTTACATAAGTCAATGGTAAAGCTAGTATTAAGTGCTTCAAAGACATACGGAAAGTACACCTTAAAAAGGGAGGCATCAACCCAACAAACTGGGAGGACTCGGCGTGGAACAGAACACAGTGGCGCCACACCATACACCAAGCCACAGCTCACTTTGAGGAGAACAGACGTGCTCATGAGACAGAGAAACAACAAAGGAGGAGAGAAAGGGCACAACAGTCCAGCCAACAACTATGTCTCCTCCAAGATTACACCTCTCACTTCTGTGGGATAATCTGCAGAGCACGAATTGGGCTCCTCTGCCACTTAAAAACCCACCAATGAACCCCCTTGGCAGACATCATCCTTGCATCGAAGGATAGCTGAAGAGTATTGACTTCAGTGGCACAATCAGGCACTTAGAGCACACTTATATTTTTAGCAGGTTTAATCTTTTGTCCATCTGTTCAACTCCAATTCTCTGCAACAGGACTATGAACAAAATATTATTTACCCACTCCTTTCCCTCAAGCCCCCCACTACAGAAGTACCCTGTGACTCACAGACTATTTGGAGTGGACACCTGTTTTAAATGGACCACAGGAAATGCCTATGTTGTCTTTTCATAAATTGACCCCATATTTGGTTGGCTAAAACTTAGTCATCTGACCTCTTAAAAAAATATCTGCTGCCCACAGTCTGATGCAACTGATAGCCCACAGCACTTACTGGAAGGCAAACTGGGAATGTATGCAATTTATATTTTTCTCGCTGAAGGAGATCCAAATATTTAATAAAACAATGACTTAAGTTTAAAAACAAAACTGGTGTAAAAGTTTAATAAAACAATGACTTAAGTTTAAAAAAAAAACTGGTGTAATTGGTTCTTTACACCATTGAATCACATATATACATCTATTGTGCTCTAATCTCCTAGACTAAAACAAACTAAGCAATCTTTAAAACATTCAGGCAATATTGCCTGCATGGAACTACAGTTGTCCTAAAAGCAGATATGCAAAACACCATTTTATTATGATTTAATATTTTAAAATTTTATCTGTAGACAAGAAAAATAAATCTAAGTTTCTAAGAGGTTCATAATCACCATTCCGTAAAACCAAAAGCAGTGCATGCAACCATGCATTTAAAAATATGATTATTTATTTTACATGGACACAGGGGTACATCATCTCATATTCACAAACACTCATCCACTCTTCTTTATGTGTGGATGTGAGAGCAAGCTGTGTGTGAGCATATTTGTCATATCAAAATGTGTATTCATTTGTTCACTTGTGTATCTTTGAGCATGTGTGCACGTGTGTGTGTGTGTGTATATGTACACACAAGCTTGTGCATGCACGAGTGTGAAGATATGTGCATACATGCTAGCATAGTTTCTCTATTTCATGTAAGCCTGTGCTCAGGTGTATGCATGGGTGTACGCCAGCGTTTGTGAACAGGCGCTCAGACTCTGTAGTCAGCCGGGGTCACGTAAGTGCAGTGGCAGCGTGGGTGAAAATGCAAGGCTTTAGAGGACAACGACCCTGCCTATGTTTATTTCTTCAGGTCGCTTTTTGCAGCGCTGGCAAGAAGAACATACAACAAGCCACACTCACACAGCCCCAGAGGCGAAGGGGTCACCTGCTCCAGGGGTCTCTCCGCTGAAGCAGCAGCAGCTCAGGGCAGGTTTAGTAGATTGCCATGGTAACCCCTCCTCCAACATCTCCTCCTCTCCCCGCCCACCTTTGCTCCAGGAAGCACCCTTTTGCCTGACGAGCTCCGGCTGAGCCCGCTCTCCCCGGGGCCGGGCGCGTCCCCCGCGTACAGAACGAGGGGACACCCGCGCGCGCGCTCGCGCTCGCGCTTCCTCCCCGGGCAGAACGCCGCGCGCTACCGCGCCAGCCCCGCGCGGGAAGCGCGCCCCCGCTGTCTTGCAGTTTGCAGGCCCCGCTTGCAAAGTGGCGACATGGCGCTCGTGCCCTGCCAGGTGCTGAGAGTCGCCATCCTCCTCTCCTACTTCTCCATCCTGTGCGCTTACAACGCCATTGACATGCCAGCGCATCAGACCTATGGAGGGAGCTGGAAATTTCTGACATTCATAGACCTGGTAAGTTGCCCTCACCTTCGCCCCCCCAGCCTGCGGGTGCGTCCCAGGCTAAGCTGCTCCCTCCTGTGTGTGCACTTGGTAAGTGGCGTGAATGTGCCTCCGGGAGCTCTGGCAGGAGAGTCACTGGCCAGGCTGTAATGTTCTAGCGCCCTTGTGTATGGGTCTCCCTAGTCCCACTTCCCCATGAGAGCATCATAATTAGGCGACCTTGTGGGTGGGAAAAAAAGAACTTGTCCTTTTGTGACTCGTTAAATGGGTAACACTGAAAAGAGCTAGTCAAGCAATAAAGCACCAGCAATACTGGATGGATTTTTAAAAAACAAACAAACTCCTGTGGCCTGTTTATTGTTTTTATTGAAACGGGCCACAGCAGCCATGTTTGTGTCAACAGAAACGTTAAACATACTTTTCCTAAAGCAAAATAGAGGAGAATATAATGCTGGCCCCAAAACCACAAAACATACTACCAAAATAGGAACATGGCTTGCCACGCCTGGCCTACCAGAATAATCTTGAGCCTAACACAGGTGAGGTAATAGTGCCACAAACCACACATTTGGCAACCAGATTCAGCTAGTTTTTGCCTCCAAACCCACCAGTGCACCTGTCGGATTAGACAAGAACTGTTTCTCCTTGCAGTTCAGCGCAAAGATCCAGATCTTACTATCATGCCATAAGACCACTGGGAAAACCCATATCCAGCACTTCAAGCATGTTGACTCCAAAAATTGTATCCCTGAACTCCATAATCATACTATCTAAGCAGACAGATGTTGATGCACCTAGTCCAGCAGGGAGAAAAAACAGATCCTGATGTAGCCAGGTGCAATACAATGGCAAACCTCATATGCAGCACCTGGACCCGTAATTTCCCTGCTGAATCCACACATTAGATGATAGAATTAGACAAGACACTATACCATTACCAGGCTACCATAAAAGTTGATGCAAGAGCACAGCAGAAACCTGTACAAGCACAATGCCATTAATTTTTGGGCTCCAAATCAAATTCTCCCAACTAAATAGAGCACAAGTGTAACTACTTCTACTGCACTAGCTGCTGATAACGCGTGCTGTCTTTTAGATGGTAGAATTTTTTGGTTTAGACCCTAACACCTATGTGATTTGCTGGGGTCCAGGTGCCAGATGCAAGATTTTGTGACACTGTTACACTAAGATTAATCTGAATGAAACTAGATTTTTCTGGTCAGGTAGGAGCAATTATTCCATTTTTCTATTTAAAGAAGAGATTTTTTGTGTTTAAGGCCAAGTGCTAGTTACAGGTGTTTGCAGTGCATGAGGTGGCTAAACTTATTCTTAGTTTTGACATTAGGCAGGTGTGGGCTCGGCCCAAACAGTTGTCTATGTCTAATAAGATCTATTTTTACATTGTACTTTACAAATGCAGACCTGTTTTTGTTTTGGGCTTTTCCTATTAAAGAGTTAACAAGCTTATATTGTTTAAAATTTTAATATTTTAAAATTAAGCTAGAGCTTATTTAATTTTAAATTTTATTCTTTCCCACTTTCTGAACTTTCAAGCTGTTGTAGTATGGTATTGTTGAAAAAGTAGTTTACACTTATAAGATCAGGAATTCTCAATAGAATTTAAACCAGGATATTTGAGTTATATGTCTCACACACACACTTCTTTTAAACTTTGAGATGTTGGCAATGCTATTTCTTAAATCATTTGCAATTAACTTCATACAGTATTAAACAAAGTGAGAAGTACAGTGGATATTATTTTGCCCCATCTGGCATTGATATAAGAGTTTCTCCAATATTCAGGTATTCTCTGTAAGTTTTGATCACAGTGTTTAAAAAGGAATCAGTTATTGATGATGCTATCTAATGATCTCAATGTGGCAAGTCTGGCTGCATTGCTGGTTCTGTCTATAATTCCTCTAGAGCAGAAGCAGAATTGTCCTTATTTATTATTATTTAGTTGTATTACTGTAGTGTCTAGAAGGTCTAATCATGGACCGGACCCTATTGTGCTAGGGTGAGTACAAACACAGAAGGATCCTCTCTAAAGAGCTTACAATCTAAGTCTCTGGGTAACACTGATTCTAGAGTGATAAGTTGTAGAAAGCCATTTCTTGAATCTAGGATGAGCTGCAAACATGTTCTGTTCTTCCAGAATTTACTTACCTTGGTCATAGCTGTGTAAAACCTAGAAGTTTGGCATGTATGTTATCTAACCTATATCACTATCCGAGTTTGCCCTCAAGACACCAGGATATAACTCAGGAAATGTCTTAACAGCATTCCTTTTGTCAAAGTGCAATTTATATGCATATTTTGCTCTTCTGTTATCCTATTTGACTTGTTTTAGATTTTTCCCTTTGGGATGCTGGGCTACACTCAGTGACATGGATTAATAAGGGCCTAATCCAACGCCCACTGAAGTCAAACTGGAGTCTTTCCCATTTACATTAATAGCAGTTGGATCAGACCGTAACTGACTAAAGCTAAAAACTGACAGTCTTGTTTTTGGGTTTGCTTCACCCTTTTCCTGGCTCTCTTGGCCTTACCATTATTATCTAATCCTTGGCCTAATAAAAACAACAACAACAACAAATAATACCTACCTCTTACAGCTTTTCATCAGTGAATATCAAAGCACTTCATAGTCTTTAATGTATTCATCCTCACAACACCTCTGAGAGGTAGAGTATTATTATCCCCATTTTACAGATGGGAAATAGAGGCATAGAGAGGTTAAGTGCCTTACCTAAGGTCACACAGGAAGTCTATGGCAGAATAAGGAATTAAACCCACGTCTTCCAAGTCTTAAGCTAGTGCCCTAACCACAGCACCATCCTTAGGTGGGTGAAGGCTATTTTTATGTAGCAAAAGTATTACTTGTCAGTAAATAACAATTATTCCCCAACAAATCATGGCCCACTGTAACAAGTGGACTTTCCCACCATGCAGACGCATTCTTTCATCTATACATGACATGATCAAAGAGCATCAGGTAAATGTGTGGTTTTTAAATATCTAGTAAAGTAGTCAACTGCAGCCATGTACTTCTGTGCCTTAGCTCATAAGGATCACCCTCTATGGCCCACTTTCCAAGTCTGACAGCAGAGAAATATTAATGGTTTCTTAAATAGGGTATGTGTCCCTGATCGTTGGTTTGGTCAAGAAATTGAATCACTTGGATTTGTCTCCCAATTCCTAGCCACCAGACAGATCTTTACTTGTTGATGACGTTTAGTAATGTCCAAGGGGCCTAATGGTGTCTCATATAAGGATACATTTCTTCATTTCTGCTGAGTTAACTGGCCTGACTTCAGGAAATAAGATGCCATCAGAGCCAGTGGGGCTACTCTTCTCCAGGAGGAAAGTTTGGATGTTTTCAGGCACACTTGCACTATATTGTATGATGGCTTTAAGGCTTGCAGAACTATTTTGTAAGTTTCAATTTCCTCAACTATTTGCAACGTCCCCACATCAGTCACATTCAGAAAATGTCTAGACAAAATATCGGCAACAGAATCTTGGCAAGCATGTGTTCTCACTGCAGATTGTACCTCAACGAGGATAGAATGAGTCTTTGACATCTCACTGGCTCACAGTGCAAGCACTTGCTGTTTATGAGGGGGTATGAGAGGTTTGTAGTCAGTCAGAAGTGAGGTTAGGAATCTAATCTGAACAAGAAATTTGGACATTTTTTGCATGCCCAGACTGTCATGAGGCATTCCTTCTCAATCGGCACAAGAGTCTCAGCATCAGTCAGCGACCTGGAGAAATTAGGCAACTGACTATAGCTGGCCATAATGCTTCCTCTAACCCAGTTATTAGTATCTGCACTTAATATGGTTTTGCATCAAATGATATTATTCGATAGCTAAAAGGAATTTGAAGCAAAAACTAAATAGCCAAAACATTCCTACTCTCTGTTTATACATTTGTACTCTATCCTTGCAGTAGATTTCCAGCTCTTTCCCTGCTTATAAAAAGCTGTGCTTTTGGGGAAATTCATGGACTATGAAGCCCCAGAGTAGTGGTCAGTTGCCATCAAAATTAATGTTTATTCGTTGTGTCATTTGGTTAGAGGATGGATATCTACTGCATGATCTTTCAGACAGTTCACCATAATATATCCATTTATATAATCTGTATTTTTCTGTTTTGCCTACCAACAAGTATAGTGGTAGAATTTGGATGTCCAGTCCCAAATATTTCCTTAGATGTGAATTCTTAGTCTTTCCTGTACTTGAATTTTTAACTTGTGGCAATGGAAGGTTTACCTAGTTCATGGAGCAATATTGAAGGTGCATTTTGACAATATACCAGTTATGCTTACCACTGCTGCTGCGAATAACCACCTCCGCTTTAATTTCTCTTCTTGGCATGTAAAGGTAGATGCCATTCAAAGTAAATATGCCTTCTTATTCCTCGTGAAAACTACTTTATAGCTACAACAACATTTTCCCTCCTTTTCAATCCCACAAACTTAATTAGGCCTCACTAAGTTACCTGCAGTGAAATGGTGAAGAAGATGGTTCAGATGGGATACCTTTAAGAGCAAATAGAATAGGATGTGTAAAATTTCTTGACTTGGTATCTGCCCTCCTCCACCCAGTTTAGACTTTCAGAGTTAAATATAATTGGAAAAGCTCTGTTAAATTGGAAATAGTGTTTGAATGCACAGTAGGAAGTGGAGATTGGCCATTTGTTATGAATAGTTGTCATTTTGATACTTTTATCTTAATAAGTGCCTGAAAATTTTGCGATATGGTTTGTTCATAGTATGAATAATTGAAAACCATGCTGCAGAATCACAGATTCATTTTATGTACGTTTGAAGGATCCCTTCTCCCAATTCTTTTCAAACAGATTTTTCGTTACTGCAGAGGTAAGATTTCTTTTGGCTACCCATTATGGACAAAGGGCACTCTTCAACTGTGGGGGAGATGAGGCAAAAGTACGTAGATTCTGGGTACTGGGATGAGGGAGAGTGTGCGCAGAAGGAAGAGGATTTGGGTTTGTGTGAAAGTTATGAGAAAATTATCTTACAGTTAAATTTAAGTTAGTAAAATGTGTCCTGGTCTAAATTAGTTCTAATTTTCATCATGCAACTGCATATCAAATCTTCACCCCTTGAGCTGTAGACCACAGTTAGAATTAAACAAGATACAGTATTGCCACAAATTTATACATTGAGGATAGTGCACATATCTGATGGTAAAGAAAGTCTAACATTGGTCATGGTAATTGAGACCAAAAGTGGGACTAGATTTTCAAAAGTCTAGAAAGATAACTATGATTCATTAACAACATGGTCTTGAATAATGTTGAATGTGCTAACAAGTATATTCATAACCCATGATTGAGGGTAGCTGGAGTTAGGAAAGAACTGATTCTCTCCCCCACGCCCATCCCAACGTGTAACATTGCACACGTTGGTTCTAAAGTTTTTCTTTGTTTTGTTGTTCCATTCAAGTGTAAGATTTTCAGTGTCATATCTGTACCTTCTTTTACCTGCAAAACACTTAAAACACTGCAGGCACTACAAGAAACGACGACAATGATCTATATAGTAAAGCATCATGTTGTATTACAGGGATCGGCAACCTTTGGCATGCAGCCCGCCAGGGAAAGCACCCTAGCTGTCCGGGCCAGTTTGTTTACCTGCCGCGTCTGCAGGTTCGGCCAATTGCGGCTCCCACTGGCCGCCGTTTGCTGCTCCAGGCCAAATGGGGGCTGTGGGAAGGGCGGCCAGCACATCCCTCGGCCCGCGCTGCTTCCTGCCGCCCCCATTGGCCTGGAGTGGTGAACTGCAGCCAGTGGGAGCCGCGATCGGCCGAACCTGCGGACGTGGCAGGTAAACAAACCGGCCCGGCCCACCAGGGTGCTTACCCTGGCGGGCCGCATGCCAAAGGTTGCTGATCCCTGTTATATTAGCTCCTGTTGGACTAATTAGGCAGACCAGGTGTCTGATCCTGCGTGGCGGTGGCAAATGTAATGTTCCTGTGACCTTACCAAACCCTGCATCTGGCACTTTTGCCATTGTCTGCTTATCAAACGTACGGGACAATCTAGATTTCTGTTGAAACAATGGTGCTGTTGAAGTGATTTGAAACAATCCTAAAGGAGTTTTGTTCTTCCCCGTTGCTGGCATGATTTGGATCTGTATTCTCACGCACATCCTTGCCAGAGGCAATAAACACGTTTATTTGCTTTCAGAGAATGTTTTTGAATTTCACTTGGTCTAATTTAAATAAGTCACCAGAATAGAATTAAAAAGATTTAAATTATTTTTTTAGAGGAGGTGTTATGGTTTAGAGCGCAGGACTGGAACTGTACGTGGTTTCTAGTTTGTTCTTAACTGCCATTGACTTGATATCTGAATTTGAACAAGTTTCATAACTCACTCGATGGGTGAACTCCACTACAATGTGGCGGACCCAGGCAAACCACTATTCATCATTTAAATGGGGCTTAAATGTGTAGCGCCTTGCTTAGCTCCTCTTCTCTGTGGTGAATTTAATCTTTGTGCTTCCTTTTCCCTTTCTTTAATTGCCTATACACCAATGCTAGCAGCCTATGTAACAAACAAGACCACCAAATCACACTAGTGAACAGAATGACTGGCTCCTTAATTACCTATCTATAATATGTAGGGAAAAAACTTGCATGATCATAGGGGACTTAAATCTGAGTGAAATATGCTGGAGATCTCATTACACCAGTACTAAAACAACCTTGGAATTTCTAAATATTGTGGATGAAAGTTTCCTAACTCAAAAAAGTGTTGCATCCAGCGTGAAGGATTTCTCTGGACAGTTGAAGAGGAATTGATCCCAGAACTATAACATAATGATATCTTAGGCATAAGTAATCATGACTTGATCACATTTGTAATGTGCAAAGAGAATAAAGTCCAAACTACTAATACCCAACCATTTAAAAGGGCCAATTTCACAAAGCTGAAAATAATTAGGAGGCAAACCAGCTGGGAAAGAGAAGGCAGCTATTTAATATATATAAAAATGAAAGAAAGGGGAAATTGATAATAATGAATAGATATATGGGAAGCAAGGAATTGTACAAAGGGGCATAGGGAGAAATCTGTGGCCAGCAGAGTTGAGGACAAGAAGTCCAGCAGCGGGGGGAGGGGTGGGACTATCCAATTGAATAGCGACTGAATGCAGTGCATATGTTTACCTGCCTCGTGGACAGTTGGTATATGTATGCATGCAGTGCAAGACGCTCATGGCCTCAGAGACACAGTATGGGCTCTTGAGGCCAGAGTGGCTGAACTGGAGGAGCTAAGGGAGATGTAGAGGTACATAGAGGAGACTTTCAGGGACCCGACAGAGCCTCTCTGCTGCTGAGGAGGATGAAAGTCTCAGGGAAGGAGAACATCATGCAGGAGCAGAGGGAAACAATCCCATAGTTGGGATGCTCCTTCCAGATGATGTCATGGTATCCTTGAACACTGGTAACATTCTCTGAAATGCTTCCAGTTCCATGCACAGGGCCAGGAAGATAGGTAGAATTGCAGGGTTGCAATGCGTGCATGAGGTGGATTTTAGGTTTATCAATAACTGGGGAACCTTTTGGAAGAGGAGGAGACTTAGGGTGACCAGATGTCCCGATTTTTATAGGGACAGTCCTGATATTTGGGGCTTTTTCTTATATAGGCTCCTATTATCCCCCCACCCCCGTTGCAATTTTTCACACTTGCTGTCTGGTCACCCTAAGGAGCCTGTACAGGAAGGATGGGCTCCACCTAAACCAAAATCGAGCCAGACTGCTGGCATGTACAATTAAAAAGGATTTTTTACACTAATGGGTGGAGGAAAGACAACAGGTGTGGAGGAGCCCACAGTTCAGGCTGAGGCATCCCTTAGGGATGAATTTATTAAAGGAGGAGCTCTATATCCCAGTTAAAAAGATAGGAAAGAAGTTGGTAAAGTACAGGTAGGAGCTTGTGAGGAAGAGTCAAACATAAAAGTCCCATTTAAATACAACTCATCAAGATCAGAAACTGAATATTGATAAAATGTACTTAGCTATAAATGCTAGAAATCTAAATACTAAGATGGGTGAACTAAAGTTCCTGGCATTAAATGACATTGATATAATAGGCATTGCAAAAACTTGGTGGAACGAAGATAAATCCATGGGACACTAGTATCAGGGTACAAAATATATGGAAATGACAGCGTAGATCGTGTTGTTGGGGGTGCAGTATGTCAAATACGATAAAAATCTTAAATGCACCAAACTGTACAATAGAATCTCTATGGATAGAAAGTCCATGCTTGAATAATAAGAGTATAGCAGTAGAAAAATACTACCAAACAGCTGATCAGGATGGTGACCGTGATTGTGAAATATCCAGAGAGATTAGAGGGGCTGCAAACGCAGAAAATGCAATAATAATGGGGGGATTTTCAGCTACTCTTATATTGATAGGTATGTGTCACCTCAGGAGGGATGCAGGGACACCTTAAATGACTGCTTCTTGGAGTATCTTATCCTGGAACCAACAAGGGGAGAGGCAGCTCTTGATTTCTTCTTAGGTGGAGTACAGGATTTGGTCCAAGAGGTGAATATAATTGAACCACTTGGTAATAGCAACCATAATGTAATTAAATGTAACTTCCTAGTAGAGGGGAAAATACCAAAGAAACCTGTTACAGTAGAATTTAACTTAAAAAAGGGGAACTACACAAAAATGAGGAACGTATGGTACGTAGCCTAGCACTTAAATCAGCCTCTGTACCAGATGACTGGAGAGTAGCTGCTGTAACACAGGTTTTTAAAAAAGGCTCCAGAGGTAATGCTGGCAATCACAGACAGGTAAGCCTAACTTCAGTGTTAGATAGATTGATTGAAATGGTAGTGAAGAACAAAATTATCAGACACATAGATTAACACAGTATGCTGGGGAAGTGACCATGTGGTTTTTACCACTCAAGAAGGATCTTGGAGTAATCATGGATATCACAGAGTTCTGTAAAATCATGAATGGTATTGAGAAAGTGAATAGGGAAATGTTATTTACCCCTTCACATAACACAAGAACCAGGGTTTGCCCAGTGAAATTAATAGGCAACCGGTTTAAAACAAACAAAAGGATGTGCTTCTTCACACAATGCACAATCAACCTGTGGAACTCATTGCCAGGGTATATTGTGAAGGCCAAAAGTATAACTGGGTTCAAAAAAGAATTAGCTAAGTTCATGGAAGACAGGTCCATCAATGGCTATTAGCCAAAATGGTCAGGGATACAACTTCATGATGTGGGTGTCCCTAAACCTCCAACTGCCAGAAGCTGGAGGTGAACAACGGGGTAGATCACTTGAAATTGCCCTATTCTTTTCATTCCCCTGAAGAATCTGGCACTGGCCACTGTCAGAAGACAGGATACTGGACTAGATGGACCATTGGTCTGACCTAGTATGGCCATTCTTATGTTGTTAAGGAGGAAGTGTTTTGGGTTTGCTTGTTGTTGTTTTTTTAAGAATATTAGGAACAAAAATAATCCTAGCAATCCATTACTAATGGGAATGCTAGAACTGTCCTTAACAGGGCAGAAAAGGCAGAAATGTTCAAAAATATTTCTGTTCTGCATTTGGGGAAAATAACAGATGATGTAGTCGTATCAGATGATGAAATACTTTTCATTCCAATAGTAATTCAGGGGGATGTTAAACAGCAGCTACTAAAGTTAAACATTTTAAAATCAGCACATCTGGATAACTTGCACCCATGAGTTTTAAAAGAACTAGCTGAGGATCTAGCTGGACCATTAATGTTTTTAATAACTCTTTGAACACTGGAGAAGTTCCAGAAGACTGGAAGAAAACTAATGTTGTACCAATATGTAAAAAGGATACATGGGTTAACCTGGGTAATTTTAGACCTGACTTTAATCATGGCCAAAATAATGGAATGGCTAATATGGTACTTGATTAATAAAGAATTAGAGGGTAATATAATTAATATGAATCAACATGGGTTTTTGGAAAACAAATCTTGTCAAACAAACTTGATGAGTTTAAAGTTTCGTTGATTAAGTATATTACATCAACCATTTTTACCATTGACTTCTGCATGGCATTTAACTTGGCACCACATGATATTTTGATTAAAATAGACAACAGTGGTTCTCAAACTTTAATGGGGTCGCCATGGCTGGCTTAGACTTGCTGGGGCCTGAGGCCAAAGCCCGAGCCCCACCACCTGGGGCTGAAGCTGAAGGCCAAGGGCTTCAGCCCTGGGCATTGGGGCTCAGCTTACAGGTCCCCTACCTAGGACTGAAGCCCTTGGGTTTGACTTTGTCCCCCCCACACCTGAGGACGGGGCTCGGGTGGGCTCAGGCTTGGCCCCTCTCCTGGTGTCATGTAGTAATTTTTGTTGTCAGAAGGGGGCCGCGGTGCAATGAAGTTTGAGAACCCCGGACTAGAACAATATAAAAAACATGGCACACATTGAGTGGATTCAGACTGGCTGACGGGTCTCAAAACGTAATTGTAAATGGGGAAGCACTGAGCAAGTGTGTTTCTGGGTGGGGAGGGATTGGTTCTTGGCCAGGTGGTATTCAACATTTTTAATCAGTGACCTTGAAGAAAAAAAAAATCATCACTGATGAAGTTTGCAGATGACACAAAGATTGGGGAATCCTAAATAATGAAAATGACAGATCACTGATTTGTGTGATCTGGATTGCTTGATAAGATGGGCAGAAGCAAAAAATATGCACTTTAATACTGCCAAATGTAAAGCTACCCATCTAGGAATAAGAATGGGAGCCACACTTACAGGACGGGGCCTCTATCCTAACAAGCAGTATCTGAAAAACTTGGGGGTTCTGGTAGATAATCAGTTGAATATGAGCTCCCAGCACAAAGTTGTGGCCATAAAGCGCTAAAGTGACCCTTAAAGGTGTAAACAGGATTTTTGAATAGGGAGGTTATATTATCTGTATTTGGCACTGGTGCGACTGCCACTGGAATACTGTATCCAGTTCTTGTGTCCACAGCTGTGTTCCCTGTAAGCTGCATGGCTGGGTGGCCGCCCAGGAGAGATTTAAGTGCTGTGAAGTTGATTAGCAGAGCGCGCGTAGTCATCTGGCAGCGTGTGTTCAGGTGCCCTCCCCCCACTGCTTTGCAGCCATGTCGCTCCTGCAGCTGCTCCAGAGACCCTCCTGCTGGCTGTGCAGGGAGGGGAGGAGGGGCTGATGTCAAGGTGTCCCCCTTCCCCTGCCCTTTTACCCCATCTCCACAGAGCAGGGGAGAGGGGAGAGAGGACAGCCTGGCTCAGGATTTGGAGCTGCTGCAGCCTGAGCTCTGAAAACTCAGGGGTGGAGAGTGAGTGCCTTTCTTAAAGAGAAAAAGTGCCTAAGTTAATGGTATCTAGTTTGCATATTAATTCAAGCTCAGCAGTTTCTCGTTGGAGTCTATTTTTGAAGCTTTTCTATTGCAAAATTGCCACCTTTAAGTCTGTTACTGAGTGATAGGGCTTGAATAGAGACTGGGAATGGCTGAATCATTACACAGATTGAATCTATTTCCCCATGTTAAGTATCCTCACACCTCTTGTCAACTGTCTGAAATGGGCCATCTTGATTATCACTACAAAAGTTTTTTTTCTCCTACTGATAATAGCTCATCTTCATTAATTAGCCTCTTAGAGTTAATATGGCTACTTCCACCTTTTTGTGTTCTGTATATGTGTATATATATCTCCTTACTATATGTTCCATTCTGTGCATCTGAAGAAGTGGGCTGTAGCCCATGAAAGCTTATGTTCAAATAAATTTGTTAGTCTCTAAGGTGCCACAAGTACTCCTGTTCTTTTTGCACATACAGACTAACACGGCTGCTATTCTGAAACCCATTTTTAATGGTGAAAGTAATTTATCCTTGGAACAGTTTACCAAGGATTGTGGTGGAGTCTCCATACCTGTTAATTTTCAAATCAAGATTGGTTGTGTTTTAAAAAGATATATAATATATATAATTCCAACAGAAATTAATTCAGGGACGTTCTATAGCCTGTTTTATACAGGTCATCAGACTATCAGATTATCACAGGGGTTTCTTCTGGTTCTATAATCTATAAAATTGGCATACTGATATTTACCTGCCTTTGTCAAGTGACTTGTTGGGAGAGACAGGGCAGTTTGAGATGAAAGGCATTCCATAAAAGTGTGAACTATTATTTGCTCTTCCTAAGGATGAGTCACCAGCATGTTTACACAGCATTGTAAAGGTCCCTGCACACCCTCTTGCAAGCCCAATGTAATGCTGCAGTTGAGCCCCAGCAATACTCACTTGAAGAGCCCGGGCAAGAAAAGCCAACATACAGTAACAAAGTAGCATGTCCCCTTTTAATAAGGCTTCAAGAAATGAGCAGTTATAACAAACAGATAATAAGGTCCTTACCTCAGGGACCTGGTTGAAAACTCCTAAGCTTAACATCTCTAACACCAAGCCCTGGTCTACACTAGGGGGAGGGATCGATCTAAGTTACTCAACTTCAGCTATGTGAATAACGTAGCTGAAGTTGACGTACTTAGATTGACTTACCGTTGTGTCTTCATCGCAGTGAGTCAACTGTTGCTGCTCCCCCGTTGACTCTACCTGCGCCTCTCGCGGCGCTGGAGTACAGGAGATTAGACGCGATACATTGATCCCCGCTTGATCGATCGCTGCCCGCCGATCTGGGGGCTAGTGTAGACATACCCTAAGTCTCTGAGTCTGATTAGGCTGGTCTCCTGCAGCCTGACAAAATCCCCACCTACAATAGCTTACCTTCCCCCCACCCTTGCTTAGCTTCCTCTTTCATATAACCCAGCTCTAGGGTATGGCAGGGCCACTTTGATTGCACCCAGGCTCCTCCAGCTGTAGCCTCCAGCCTTTTCCATAAATGGGTAATGCAGTCCTTCACAATCATTCTGTTCTTACTGTAGCTGTTGAGAATACAATCAGGAGCAATTATTTATTTGTCAGTTCACAGAGCAGGAAACTACAGAATTGCTCTTTACGGGATAACGAAGTGAGATTTCTTAATGGTGTTTAATGCATTTGAGAGACAGAGAAATACATATATATGGGAGCCTTTTAATAACTGTATGTTTTACAGCTTTCTTTCATCCTCTCAGGTTGTAAACATGTCAGAGAAACAGTTCTGAATAGCACCCTAGACACTGTAATAAAAATATAATAATATCACTCTTGTTTTTCTTATTCTGTGTCATGATTCCCTGTTACTTTTTGTAAAGCTATTGTAAACTGAATACTATTTCAGGGCTACATTATATATTTTTTATATTAATATGGCTTTATTTTACAACTAGATGTTAATATATAAACATGTCATTTTCATAATAATTCACAAATTATATCCATTTTGAAATTTCTAATGTATAGTATTTTCTTTCTTTGCAGGGGTGGGATTTGAGGTTTTCTATATTATTTATAGGCATGGTAGTGGCTTTAATTAGTAGAACTAGAATTATTTCACTAATTTACCTTACATAAGTTATAGGTGTGATTATATAATAGTGCTACATTATTAAATTTGGTGAGAAATCTGGAATGTTGCCAGAACAGTGTCAAGCAATAGAAACGCCATCCATGGTGTCTTGAGAAATTTCCAGTCCCCTCTGGATTTTTTTAAATGTGTTTTTTAGTGATATAGGTAGCTAAATTATTACTACCCATATATGCATGTGAAAAATTAATTTTGTTTCACACTGTATAAAATATGCCTGGTCTGAATCAAGGAATTTTGGATGCATCTATGTTTCATTAGGTTGTCCTTTTTGGAACTTACCCCCAACATAAAATGTTTATATAATATATATTTGCCATTTTAAATATATTTCTTGTATATTCATGAGGCTACATAAGTATAATCCAATGACAAATTTTATGACAGTGGACTTGGTTTAACTCTGTTAAAAAAAGCTTGTTCAATAAGATAGCTGATAAAGAAAGTTGCTGGAATTTATTTTCATTAAAAATTAAACAAGGCTCTAAGCCATTGACTTCATTGTGGCTGTCTGTCCATGGAGTGGTTTGTATGCATGCAAAGAATTGCAGGATCGGAGACTAAATACATGCAATCACTTATTTTATTTCTTAACTTGAAAAAGGAAGTGCAACTTGATCATTAGACACCAAACATACAAATCCAGTCAAGATATGAAAAGTAAGAGACAGATAAAAAAATAAGAGGTAGGTTAAACCTTCACTAACTTATTATTGTATGTATAATGGATATACAAAAAGACACAAATATACTGAAAAAAACAATGAAATGATATCAAAATGATATAAATCATTAAAGAAAAAACTTTAGGAAACCAGAATAACAAAACATTGAAATCCCACCAAAATATACATAGGTAGGGTTTTGTTTTGTTTGTTTTTTGTTTGGGAGGGAGGGAGAAAGGAAGGAAAAGTACAGTAAAATAAAGTAACAGTTTAGTAAAAATAAACCATATTGCAACAGTTTAAATACTACGTACTGTACATGCAAAGAAACTGTTTTAAATCCACAAGATACTATTATGCCAAGTATTTGTCTGAATGAGATAGATTTAATAAAATATCCCAAATTCCTTCCATTGCACAAAGTCTTCGTTCTTTTTGTGCTGCAACTTTTCATATTTAATCACCACAGATATTCTATTCCAACATATAGACATTGACTTTTGGATATGTTTTCAATTCAGCTGCATTAATTTAGGTCCTGATCTTACAAAGGGTTCTGCACAGGTGGTGCAGGTGTTCACCCTCTTGGAGTTCCTGGTAGGATTGGGGTTGTAATCCAATACAACTCCAACCATTAAATGCTACCTAAACCAGCATCATTGGTAGCTTTATATCTTTTAGCAGAATTCTAAAGTGTGAGATGTATAGAATCGTAGGTAAATTCACATGATATTGGATGAATTTTTGTACCTGAAACTAGAATGCTTTAATTCCTGAGCTGTGCATACAATAAGATCCCTTTATCTGAATTACTTCTCTAATAAACCTGAGTCTGGGGACTGCTCTTCTCGTTTTAACTATAGTTCAACATAGGCGCCAGCTCCGTGGGCACTCCGGGGCTGGAGCACCCACAGAAAAAAAAATAGTGGATGCTCAGCACTCACAGGCAGTCCCACGGATCAACTCCTCCCCGCCCACCCCAGCCCTCCCGTCCACTGGGGGTCCCCACCAATAAGCGCCTTCTCCTCCCCCCAGCGCCTCCCGCCTGCCTATGATCAGCTGTTCAGCAGCATTCAGGAGGCGTGTGGGGGGGACAGGGTTGGGGACAGGAAGAGGCAGGGCAGAGCAGAGGCGGGAAGAGGTAGGGTGGAAGGTTGGGGGAAGGGGTTGAGTGGGGGCGGGGCCTGTGGTGGAGCAGGGGTTGAGCGTCTTCCCCTCCACCCCCTGAACAGAGAAGCCGGCGCCTCTGAGTCCAAATATATCTGTGGCTTATAAGAAAGGAAAGCTGACTTGAACATGTTGGCCTGTTTTGAGTAATTAAGTGGAGCGTAAGCTTTTGTTTGGGTTTCTGCCCGGGGTGAATTTCATGCCTAGTGAATGCTTCCCCAGATCATGCCCCACTCAGCTGCTTTTATTTTAATGGATATATCTTTTTTAGCTAGTTCTTAAGAAGTTCAGTAAGTTCAGAGTCATCTTTACTCTTTAAAGCATTGCAAAGGGACTTCGCTTTGTGCTCTTTTTTTCCTATTGTCAGATAAACAAAGGTTTTTCAACTCAAAATGGTGAAATTCACCACACCTGTGTAAAGCATAACTAACTTCAGTGGGTGGATTTGCTTCCTTGTGACTCCATAAAAATTCAGATGGAAACTTATCATTTTGAGAACTATTAACAAAGTATCTCGCATTTTGGATAGGAAGAAATTGAATCACGGTAAAATTTCCAAGCATGCTTCTAAATGATTTAACATCAAATTGTAAATGTGGTAATTTCTTCCCGCCCCTATTCATTAGATTAAGTATATAGGTGATCTCCAGTAGTAGTTTGCCCGCCAGTTTGGGGAGCCATATGGTACTCTCCCTTCCACATAGTTTGCATTGCGTGGTACTCTTCTGCATCATGGAGGATGCCTGCAGCATTTAGAGGATTTATTGGCAGGAAACAAGTTAGGCTCATCTGAAATGCTTGAAAACACACACAGCCTGATTCTCATTTACAAGAAGGCCACTTGATGCCACTCTGGCTTTGTAAACAGGCCCATACAATTTTACCTTGTAGTATTTAAGATGAGACTTCCAGGGCCTACAGTCCCTGCACACCCAAACTTGCCATTGACTCACCTCACTGATGACTTGTGTACACAATAAATTTCCAAACCCATAATTCACAAAGGGTGTAGCTCCATCAGTGCTATCACTAGTGGAATCTATAATGCAGACAAGTTATAGGCGTTTTTACCATCAAATTATCTAACAGGGTTAGTTGTCACAGACCTTACAATGCCTTCAGCTTGACTACAGTATAGTTTAAAAATGGTAGTAGCACAAGTGGAACTTCGTCTTTTGGTGGGTAGAGGTCTGAAGTGTCCTAGTGAAGACAAGGCATAGGAGTTTTCCTCAGGAATTCAGGATTGTGCTCTAAATCACCATACAAAACAAGGCACGCTTAGACTCCGTCTGCATAGGCAAAAAAGGCGTGTTTTCCCAAATGAGTTAGCTCAGGTGAATTAGATTAAGTCAATTGAAAATGACCCTTAACACCTGGCTAATGCCTTTTAGATCATTTGAGCTGGTTACATGGTAGCCTAGGAGGGTCAGCTTATAAATGGATCTACACCAAAATTTGATGATTTTAAACTCTATGGAATCATTGAATTGAATATCTAATACATTGTTTACTTGGAACGTCTGCAGGCATGGAGCTCCTCGGCTCCCTGTGGCCGCGGTTCACTGTTCCCAGCCAATGGGAGCTGCGGGAAGTGGCTCCCATTGGCTGGGAACGGCAAACTGCGGCCACAGGGAGCTGAGGGGCTCCATGCTTGCAGACGCTCCAAGGAAACAAAACGTCCCGCCAGCGGCTTACCCTGACAGGCCGGGAGACAAAGTTTGCCAACCCCTTTAATGATGTCAATACTGCAGCCTTTTAAAGTTGCAAAGGCTTTGTTTAGTGGACTAGATTAGCTTGAAAGGAATACTAAAAGAGCAGTGCTGCAGATCTGCATGACATTTGACCCATGCATTTCACAAAATGCTATGCCTTACAAGCCAATTAGAAAAATACAATGAATGATAGTACTATAGCACTGGTGTCAGTCTGCTACTGTGTAATTTGATCATGCATTTCTACCAATGGACCTCATAAGTCTTGAGCCAATATGAAAATATAATGTGCAGAATCGGTGGAATCTCTAATAAAATTTAAATAGCCTGTTATTCCCACAGACATGCCAATCTACAGGGCTTCTTTGAAATAAACAAAGAACAATAATAATTTGACAGTGATAAAGCAGGTGACATTCCTATATAAAGTCCTACAAAATCTATAACTACAATAATAATAATCTATTTTCATACTAGTATTTAAAATGAACGGTGAAAAGAAAAACGTCTGCTTATCACACAGCGTTCAAACTTAAAGTTGTTGAATATGCAGAAGCAAACAATAATTGCACCGCTGCTCGTGAATTCTGTATCAATGAGAAGCAAGTAAGAGAATGGCGAAAAAATAAAACAACACTAAAAGATATGCCAAGAAGCAAGAAAAAATGTCCAACGAGGTGCGCTTCGTTTCCTGAAAGATCTCAGTAATTGGGTTGTTAAATGTCGACAAAATGGGTACATTGTCACTAGAACTGGAATTCGTCTGCGTACTCTGCAAATGTTGAAAGACGACAAATACAAGTCAGTAAAGCCGTCAATGTTTGTCATATCAGCGGGTTGGTGTACTTGTTTCATGAACCGTCATGGTCTCTGTCTTCGTCAGCAAACAAAGATAGTGCAAAAGCTGCCAAGAGATCTGGAAGAAAAAAACGAATCTTTCCAAAGGTTTATTATAAAATATCAAAAGGAATATGCATTTGAACTGTCACAAATAGGAAATATGGATGAAACACCAATGACATTTGATCTCCCGAGCAACAGAACAGTAATAGGTGTTGGTGAAAAAACAGTTTTAATTAAAACCGCTGGCCATGAAAAGATCCATTTTACGGTGGTTTTATTGTGTTTGACAAATGGATCAAAGCTCCCTCCTGTTGTTATTTTTAAAAGAAAAACCAGGCCTAAAAACATGAAATTTCCTGCTCATGTCATCGTACGTGCACACGAAAAGGGATGGATGGATGGATGAAAGTGGGACTATTAAATGGCTGGAAAAAGTGTGGAATAAGAGACCAGGAGCACTTTTCAAGAAACCTGCTGTGCTCGTTTGGGACATGTTCAGGGCACACAAGATGGTCGGCTTATAAATGGATCTGGAGGTGAAAAATGTGGCCAAAAATATGAAAACTACTTTGGCTGTAATACCTGGAGGCTTAACTTCAGTTCTACAACCGCTTGATGTCTGCCTGAACAAACCCTTTAAAGACAGGCTATGCACAATGTGGTCTGAATGGATGTGCTCAGGCATGGCGAAGTTGACAAAAGGCGGGAATCTTATGAAGCCCGAAATCAATCTGGTCGCCCAGTGGATCAAGGACGCGTGGGTGTCCATTGCCTTGGAAATGATAGAAAAATCATTTAGGAAATGCTGTATCAGCAATGCACTCGATGGGTCAGAAGATGCCATATTTGATGATGACACAACAGAGGCTGATGATGAGAAGGAATCTGAGTCTGAAGACGACACTGCCGACATCTACGATGACAATGCAGGTGCAGCTGTGACTGAAGCCGAGTTTAATGAACTATTTGGTGAATCAGAGACTGATTCAGACTTTGAAGGGTTTTAAGACTTTTTAAAGTCTCATATTGTTCTAAGTTACTTGTTTTAAATATCCATTTACTGATTTTAAATATTGACTGTAATTTTGAAGGTGAATACATATTTGTTCAGTTATAACAACAGGTTTTTTGTTAGATTACATTAAAATAATTCTAGCAAAACTTTTGAGTGTTTCTTGTGATGCCAGCTTTTAAAATATAGCAGGGGTTGGCAAACTTTGGCTCACGGCCCATTAGGGTAAGCCGCTGGTGGGTCGGGACATTTTGTTTACTTGGAGTGTCTGCAGGCCCTTCCCTCAGCTCCCATTGGCTGGGAACAGTAAACCACGGACACTGGGAGCTGAGGGGCTCCGTGCCTGTGAATGCTCCAGGTAAACAAAACGTCCAGGCCCGTAGCGGCTTACCCTAACAGGCCAGGAGCCAAAGTTTGCCAACCCCTGAAATAAGGGTCGGCTAATGAAAGGGTCATACAGTTTTCGCTATTTTTACCTAACCATCTTGGGGGGTCGGCTTATAAATGAACGAGCTAATGAACGAGTATATACCGTAAGTTTAAAACAGGGATTCTCTACTTTCTGATACTGTTGTACTTTTTTGTTGGGTGGATGAATGCAAATGCTTAATAACTTGATGGCTGAATGAAAGTGTTGCAGACAACACAGAGATTCTGGGTTGGACCAGAGAGGAGCATTTTGCTCTGTGTGAAGACCTGGGACAGAGGAATAGAACCCTACCCTGTAGAGAAAATGTGGCTTTTAATTCCCCAACTCATGCAAACGTAAATGGAATATGAGAGTCCCGCCATAAAAGGGCCTGGTTCTGTAGAGTAAGCAGGAAAAAGGAGAGAAAGTAGGAAATGCTGAATTGGAGGAGACTCATTGAAAAAGGAAGGAATGGGGGTTAGGTTTATTGCCTAATTGGGCATTGATAGAGGGGCGCTACAGGGTATCAGTGTGAAGGGAGGAGAAAGATTATCACTTTGGGATGAGGGTCAGTCAGAGGCTGTAATAGGCTGCTGTTTAGATCCAGTACTGATGCTGATTGACTGTATAGGGCGTGTGTGGAGAAACAAAGAGTGGAGATGTGGAGTGGCCAGTATGTTGCTAAGCAGAAGCAGCCTATTAGCCAGCTGTGGCTCCCAGTGCTGGTGCTAGCCCATTGTGGGCCCTAAGTAGGAATTTTCCCCCTCTCCAATACTAAAACAGGTAAATTCTTATAATCAGAAGTGAATACAGGGCCCCCTTGTGCTGCTCAGGGCCCGAAGCAACTGCTTGGGGCATGTCTACACTGGCACTTCGTCGGCAAAACTTTTGTCGTTCAGAGGGTTAAAAAAACACCCCCCCCCCCCCCCAACAACAAAAGTTTTACCCACGAAAAGCACTGGTGTGAACGACGCTTTGTCAGCAGGAGCGCTCTCCTGCCGACAAAGCCGCTGCCGTGCCTTTTAGCAGCACCGCTGTAGCGGCACAGCCGTGTCGCTAAAAGCTGTGTAGTGTAGCCATAGCCTTAGTCTGCTTATGCCTAGCACTGGCTCTGGGGGCTCCCCTCCACTTACCCATCGCACACTACCCTTCCCTTCACGTGACTTGAGCTGCTTAGCACCCTTCTACACAATGGAGGGTGCCTGCAGAATTTTGCCCTTAGTTAGAGGCAGAAGTAAAGGTCCCCTTAAGCACTGGCAGAAGTAAAGGTCCCCATTTGCTGTTTATTTAAGTTTACAAACAAATTAAAATTCCATGCTGTGAAAATGTGCTTAACCTTAATTTTCTTGTTATAAGTGTGTTCCAAGTACTGAAAATTTGCATGCACAGTAGACACAACTAGTTACATTCATGTGTGTGTGTGTGTGTGTATATATATATTTATTTCAGGAAATGAACCCTAGGAATGCATGAATCACAAAGGAAACCTTTACCTTGTGGAACTATCACATAGCAATATACTTTTAAACTTGGCATTCAAGAGTTTGAAAGAGAACTGGAATTTTTGGTGGTACGGCATACAATATATGCATCTTGTAATAACTGTTTGACAGATTGTTACTTAGGCATGCTGCACATAACAGGAAAAGAGTTATTTTTAAAAAAATTGTTCTATTCGATATAGGTTTTTATCCTGTGCACACCACCGTGGCATCCAAGTACCTTTCATAATAAATTAAACTATTACTACTTGATATCAATACAGTAGGCATATATTCGGTTGATAAAAGTTGACTGAGTGAACCAGGGATAGAAAATTACACTGGTCTGAGGTCCAAGTCTTCCTTTAAGTCTTGAATGAATGTCAAAAAGCACGCCTTGACTGAGTGACTAGAGACACCCGTAAGGTCAGCTAGCTCAAGACCTATCACAGCTAGAAAAGAATGTTCCTATCTGAGTAGAAAGGAGAAGAAACAAATGCCAGCTATCATATGACTACAAGATATTCAACAATAAAATCCCCCTACATGCACATGCTTAAATGCCAGCATGATTTCAGAGGCTTCTCTCAAGAAATAATGTTGTACTCTGTTGGTAATATGGCATTTCAGGCTTTCTGGTAGGGTGTGCTATAGTTTGTAACTCTAGTGGTTTGAGACAGAGGCCACTGAAATGGTATTGCTGTCCTCATTCAGAAATCTTGACTTAGAGCCCCCCAAATCATGGGTGGATTAAAAATGAGATTTTAAAAAATAAATGGAAGAGGGGTGGATGCTGGCAGAGTAGGTATCAGTTCATGCCAGAGCCCCAGGCCAATTCACTTGTGTATCAAAGTGATCAAATTGACTGTGTATAAGAGTGTATTTGGTGTTTAAACTTCATGAAAACTAGTGGTATGTTACTTGTGTTGTTTTCAGTTGTCTGTATCCCGTTATAATTAAGGCTAAGATTTAGTCATGGGTATTTTTAGTAAAAATCATGGACAGGTCACAGGCAGTAAACAAAAATTCACGGCCCATGACCTGTCCATGACTTTTACTATAAAGACCCCTGACTAAAGGGCACTGCTGCTCTGGGGGAGGCCTTGGGGTGCCGCTGCTCTGGGGGACCCCAGCAGCTGACAGCTGGCCCCTGCTCTGGCGGCAGGGGCTGACACCAAGGCCCTGGAGACTGCTGCTCCGACGGCCTCGGGGGTGGCTCCAGGGACTACTGCTGCTGCTGTGGTTGGCCCGGGGGCCTGCCCCAGCAGCGGCCGTACCAGCTGTTGCGGAAGTTACGGAGGTCCCAGAAAGTCACGAAGTCTGTGACCTCCGTGATGGACTCACAGCCTTATTTATAATGTAGTAATGAACATTTACATTGTGTATGGCCCCATAACTAAATAACCCATTAAACGAGAAAGAAGCCTTGTGGAATGCAAATGAAAAATTTTTATGGAAAAGTGCTAATTTCAAAGCAAGTGGTCAAGGTGTGTGATGATCGGAGGTCAAAGACTCTAAATGCATTCCTCATTCTCCGTCATCAAATGGAAAGCCCACATGGGTAGTGACCCTGTCAGCTTATTTTCTGCAAGAAGAAGCTAGAAGGGTGGATTCAAGGAAAGATCCTGCATCTCTGGACTATTTGGGTTCTTATAGGGAAGTGTACCAGATGCAAAGTGCAGATCCCCAGAGACAATCTGAGTACCCTGAAAAGGCTTTTGGGAAACTGGCAGTTTATTACATCACTGCCACAATTTGGAATTACAAACTGTGACTCACCTGCACATATATTTTACCTGCTTTAACCCCTCAATAACTCTCACTTCCTTTTCTTAGCTAATAAAGCTTTTGTTGGTTTACTGTTGAATTGGCTACCAGCATTGTCTTTGGAGTGAGATCCAGAGTACCAGCTGATCTGGGGTAAGTGACTGGTCTCTTGGGACTGAGGAGCAACCTAAATGTAATATGATTTTTGGTATTAGTGACCTTTTATCACAATGTCCAGCTGGCCTGGGTGGCAAGATAGACTGGAGAGCCTAAGTGGACTGCCTGTGACTCCATGATAAGACTGGCATAGTGATCCAGAAGTTCACATTTGTCACTGTCTTGGCGAAATCTAATTATAGAACATACCACCAGTTTGGGGTGTCTGCCATGTTTTCTGACAGTCTGCCGTGAGGTAGGCACTCACAGTTGTGAGCCACTCCAGACAGCACCAACATGTATCTGAGCATCTTGGGTTCAAAATTCGACTTGAAATGCACATGCAAAACGTGGGCATCCAGCTGGCTGGAAGAGGGTTCCACTTACCCTCTCTTTACCTTTGTGGTGGAGAAACTGCCATTTTATCCCTGTCCATTCCCATTCCTTATCACTATCCTGTTTCTGTCCCTTCCCCATCTCCATCCCTACCAGGGCCGGCCCACAACATTTTGGCACCCGAGGCGGGGAGCTCAAATGATGCCTCCATGCTCTCTCGCTTGGGCCAAAACTTTGAAAGGTCTCTATTCTGCCTTCTTCCTGTTCTACTCCTCTCATGGTGCTGCTCTGCTACTCACCCCAATAAAGGAAAACTAACAACTTAAAATGCCTTGTTCGAAGATTTTAAGTAATACTTACATTTGCTGTTCAGGCATTTGAAAGTTAACTTTTCTTGCCTGCATAGTAAACACTGGTTTTATCTGTTTGTATAATCAAAGTGGTGCTTTCCATAGGTTCTTGGTTGCAGAGATTTGAACTGCTTCCTGAAGGTCCATAGTCTGGGCCAGTTCATGCTCTGTTGAGATGGTTGCAAGGCCAACCAGCCTCTCCTGTGTCATTGTGGAGTGTAGATGTGTTTTTATTAACTTCAGCTTGGAGAAGCTGCATTCTCCACTAGCAACTGTTACAGGAAGTGTTAGAAGTATGCGCAGAGCAACAAAAGCATTTGGAAAGAGGGTGATCATCTTATTTGTGCACATATATTCCAGAACAGCCTTTGGAGTTGATCCTGCTGAAATGTATCTTGAAAGGGCTTTCAGTTCACCTAAATCACTCACATCAATATTGCGCATGTCATCATGTGTCAACGCTGTCTCTAGTGCCCTACATTGCTGGTATAGGTCTTCTTCAGGTATAGTGGGGAGTTTTGGAATATCCTACAACATCCCAAATATACTGCTGTGTTCCTTGAGCTGCACGAAACATTCTTCAATTGACTGTATTGCACAATCTAGCACCAGAATTCAATTTTGAATTGTTGTTTGGAGTGTCTTATGGGATTATCCCGTGCCTCGTAATCAAAATGTCGTCTTCTTCGGTGACTCTTGTATTCTTGAATGGGTGGGAAAATAGCTTCAGTGTGAAGTTCCTCTGCCAACTTCTGTGCACTCTTCAGAATGTTTTGAAATCCCTCATCTGACCAGTAAGACTGTTGGTAGGACTTTGCTTTGTCCAGTTGTTCCATTGCTCCAGATATATCAAGGTCAACACCTTTGAGACTCTTGCTTACAACATTTATTTCAAACAGTATGTCATGCCACAACACTAAGCCACACAGAAATTTGAAGTTATGTATGTTTCTGGTGATTCTATTTCCCTCTGCCACTGTTCTCCCATGAACAGTTCCTGTCATAGCATTATCCTCCATAATGGCAACTATGGCATCATCTGTCTTCCCAGTTTGGTGTTTGATAGGCTTTATCACCTCCACTCGACTTTCCCATCGTGTGGCACTCAGTGGTTTCAGTGTCAGAGAGGATGTTCCCAGATGTTGCTTCAAAATTTGCCATCGATGAGTTGATGCAGAGAAAAATACATAGATGCTTTGAATTACATTAAAAAATTCAGCAGCCTCACTAGAAGCTGATGCTGCATCACTGACTGCAAAGTTCAATGAATGAGAACTGCATGGGACAAAAAAAGCTCGAGGGTTTAACTCTCAGATCCATGTCTGCACTCCTCTGTTCTTTCCACTCATGTTGGCACCATTATCGTAGCCCTGACCTTTCATGTCAGCTATCGCAATTCCTGTATCTTCCAGCTTTTTAAGAAGCACATTTGTCATACCAGCTTCTCTAGTATCATCAATGTCAATAAATTCTAGAAAATGCTCTCTGACAGTCACCATTGCAGGGACATTTTCACTAGGTTCTGTTGTTGTTACAAAACGCACCTTTAAAGTAATTTGTTCCAGATGGCTGATGTCAGGTGTGCAGTCCAGAATAACAGAGTAATATCTTGCTGACTTCAGATCTGCCACAATCTTCTGTTTGACTTTTGTTGCCAGTAACTATATGATCTCCTTTTGAATTGTTTTTCTAAGGTAGTGGTGTATGTACATTTCTTGGGTGGTGACTCTTTCTAGGTGCTCCTGGAGTACAGCATCAAACTCAGCCATTAGCTCCACAATTTTAAGGAAGTTTCCATTGTTTGGCACATAGAGCTCATCTGAAGTGCCACGCAGTGCTAGGTTTTGGGTAGCAAGCATTCTCACAATGGCAATGAGCCTTTTCAGAACATTTTGCCAGTAAAGAGACTCTGATGCAATCTTCTCTTGATGCTGATCATCTATGGTGGCCTTCAACCTTAGTCTCATCTCAAGCTCTTTCCACCAATGGAATGCTCTTTGGTGATTTGCTGCCTTCTCATGGCATGCCAGATTTCTAGCCAGATTTTTCCAGTCCTTTGTTCCTGTAGAACCCTATGTGGCTGGAACATTAGACTGGAAGAGTGTGCAACAAAAACAGTATGAAGCATTCTGGATTTTTGAATACATAAGCCATGGCCTCTCCACTTCGTCACCATTGGGAATTTCATGCCATTAATGTGTTGGATGGAAACTTCTATTTTCATTGTCTTTGGGGAACATGAAGTTTTTCACTTGCTGTGGCCCATGCAGTACAAGGAAGTCCCTCAGGCTACTGCTCAAGTGGGTCCACAGTCCTGTATCATCTAGACTTAAGGAACTAAACTCAGCAGCAACTGTTTCTTGTGCTCCACCACACTCTTCTCTGATCTACACTTTTCTTCAGGAATGTGCATAGTTACATCCATTTGAGATGGAGATATGGATGCTGCAGTAGCTGCCAGGTCACCTGCACTCTAACTGGAAGATCAGGCATCTCCTCACCACTCTCATCCTCACTGGGGCTGGAAGGCTCACCGTGAACATTTGTCTGTGTAGCCCAGGAGAGCTCCTTCCTGCTTAGATAGAAAAGCTTCCTTTGCTTGCTTGCTTTTTCTTAATGCTGCCCCAGAGGGGCGTTTTCTTCTTTCACTCATGACTGCTGTTCTGTGCCAGCTATAGTGGCTCTCAACACTCAATTGAAGGGGACAAATAAGCAGGCTGGTAGCAGGGCCTGAGTGAGGGAAGATATCAGTGTCTTAAGGACCTAACTAGCTCCTACTACTTCAGTTGACTGCCTTTTCTCCTCAAGTGGGTTCAGGGAAGCAGCAGGAAATGGGAAGCTCCCTGAGAAGCTGGTGTTAATCAGTCCAGGCTCCTGGGGGTGCTAGAGAGGTACATAAGAGGCTCCTCCTCCTCTCTGTCCCTGCAGCTCCTACTGCTTTCTGTTATTCCCTCTCACCTTTTCTCCTGCCTGTTATGTCTCTTGTGCCCTCCTTCCTCCAGCACAGCACTCCACCATCTCTGTGCATCTGGAGCAGAGAGAATACATATGCACCAGCAGCAGACACAATTTTCTACACTCTGGGTCCTAGTGGTGCGCCCTCACAGTCTGGCACCTGAGGCGGCCGCCTCAGTTTGCCTCATGATAAGGCCAGCCCTGATGTGTACCTCAGCCAATCCCTCTCTCCTCTTTCCAATCTCCTCTCTCACATCTGCCCCTATATTCATCCCATATTTTCACAGGAACTACCTACTCTTGAGATTTCCCTCCTGGTCCTTAAATTCTCCCATTCTGTTTAGTCTCCTTCTGCCCCGCACATTCTTCTGAAGTCCCAACTCCTGGACCACAACTTTATTTACACCTCCCAGTCTCCTTTCTGCACCCTATATTCTTGTCCCCAATCTCTGCTCTCCACCCCACATGCCTCTGCTCCCATCAGTCTTTTCTCCTAACCTCCATATTCCCTGCAATCCCTCAGTCTTTTCCCCTGTCCCCTGATATACCCCTTGGTCTCCACCTTCACTTGACCTCTTCAGTCTGCCTCTTTCCCCCAATTCCCCATCTGTTCACAGCATGCTATCTATCCCCCTAACTACTGAGCAACAGCCATCTTCCCTGAGGACAGCCTGGCTTCTGTCTTGTTGTAAACAAAGGTAGCTGGCAGTAGTCTTACTAGGAGTAGCCTCATTTCCTCATAGAGACTGCAGGGGAACTTTGGCTATCTTGTCTGAGGGCCGACTGGCTTAACTTCCACTGAGAGCAATGGCTGGTGATGCCACTTTGCATAAGGGAAAATTTGTACGATTAAAGCTGGAATCATGTTACAAGAAAGTGTGTGTGTGTGTGTGTCTGTATATATACACAGACATGCATATAAATGAATTATGAGACTTATGATAAAATTATGAGTTAGTAACCCTGTGAATCATCTTAAAATTCAAATGCTACAATGGAAATGGTAATTAGAATGAAATGATTTTAAGTTCCTATATCACATTGCTTGCCAGGATTACAAATACTTTGCTATACCAGTTAAAAAAAAAAATCGGAACCAAAATCTGTTTTTAAGCAATCACACTTACCTAGTTACAAGAAAGAAATCAGTGAATGTTGCCAACAATTCCAATTTTATTGTGAATGTTGAAATCTGTGATGTTTTCCTTAATGCCCCAGCTCCTGTATTTATTTGGTTACCTGAGAATCTCAGCTTTTCTTTTTTTAAGGTTTAGTCCTCATTGTAGCAGAGAAAAGCTTTAAAAATGTGAACCATACAAGCCTGAGAACCAGAAGGCAAATAAAAAATGTAAAATTTATTATTTTTTTAAATATCATGTGATTTTTGTGTGGCCTGCCTTGTGTTTTATTATTATTACTACACCTCTACCCTGATATAACGCGACCCATTATAACACGAATTTGGATATAACGTGTTTTTAAAAACATGTGGGGTTGTGAGTACTGAAGACAGCCCCTGAACATAATTAATGTTACAGTTGGAGAACCTTAGTAACATCTAATACAAGGCAATCAGCAATCACTATTCAAAAATTTTCAGTTGTTTGTGATTTCTCACATTTGTCTATTTGAAGTGAAAATACAAGTAAATGCTGACAAATGATTTTAGTGATATTTTATGTTTTTATGTAATAGCAATTGGGTTCAAAACTATGCCAAATGTTAAGGATAATTAAAATGTTCCAAGATCAGTTGCTCACAGAATTCTGTCTGGAATAAAATAATCTGTTTAGAAGTTGGAATTGAATTCAAAAGGAAAATGAGTTTCCTTTTACTTGTATACTTGCTATCTTGAAGGTTGACATCAACAGCATTCATTGAGGGAACAACGATGTTTTAAAATTTACAGCATAACCTGGTTTATTTATTATTATTATTAATTGAAGGGACTTCTCTTTTTTTTTTAATAGATACACAGATTTAAGCACTCTATGTGTGTGTATGGATGGGTGTCTTTGCAGAGACAACATAGTAATGGTTCAGCAAAGTGGTTTGCAGACTGCGGGTCACAACCCAGTACTGGGTCGCGGAATGTAAGGCACTGGGTTGCGGTGGCTGTGGTCAGCACCGCCGACCGGGCCATTAAAAGTCCCGTCAGTGGTGCTGCCTGGCTAAGGCAGGCTAGTTCCTACCTGTTCTGACACTGTGCTGCACCCCGGAAGTGGCCAGCAGCAAGTCCGGCTCCTAGGTGGGGGGGGGCCACAAAGCTCCTCCCCCGCCCTGAGCACCAGCTCCATGCTCCCATTAGCTGGTTCCCAGCCAATGGGAGCTGGGGGGGGGGGCTGCAGGCAAGCCTGCAGGTGAGAGCCGCACGGAGCGCTTGCATGCCTCTGCCTAGGAGCCGGACCTGCTGCTGGCTGCTTCCGGGGCGCAGCGCAGTCCACGGTGCCAGGACAGGCAGGAAGCCTGCCTTAGCACCCCCGCTGCGCCATTGACCAGGAGCCACCCGAGGTAACCCCATGCCCCAATCCTCTGCCCCAGCCCTGAACCCACCCAAACCCGGAGCCCCTTCTTGCAACCCAAACCCCTCATCCCCGGCCCCACCCCAGAGCTTGCACCTCCAGCCCAGAGCCCTGACCCTCCCCTGCACTCCTGCCCCAGCCCTGAGCCCCCTCCCACACCCTGAACCACTCATTCCCAGCCACACCCGTCAACCCTCAAATTGGAAGAAAATGTTGAAATCTCAGAATTTTTCAAAAAACAAAATATTCCAAAATAATGTTGACATTATCAAAATATTTTGCTTTGATTCATAGAGTTTAAAGACAGAAGGAACCATTCAGTCATCTGATATGGCCTCCTGTATATTGCAAGCCATTAAATTTCAGCCAGTTACTACTGAATGGAGCTAAAAAAACTTGTGTCTGACTAAAGCATATCTTCCAGCCTTTGTGCTACATAAATGTTGAAATGATAAAATCAAAACAAAATGTTTTGACTTTATTGAAACAAAATGTTTTGTTAATTTCCACTTGAAAATTTCATTGAATCAGTATGTTCCCACAAAATGTGTAGATAGAAAACCGTTCTATTGGAAATATTTTGACCTGCTCTAGCTATTAATAAATATTTTAAATCCTTACCATCCTTGCCTTATTATCCCTAAGCATACTGCCATTTTCAGAGAAACATCATGATCTTGCAAGGTGCTAATCATCCATAATATCCATTATCGTCAAGGGAAGTCTGTCTGCACTATCATTCAAACGATAGTAAAGTAAATACTATACACATTGAATCTTATAATGAAAGCAAAATGAGGGAGAGAGACAACAAGATGACTATCCACCCCCCCCCCCAAAAAAAAAGCATACAAAAGCCTTTGTATTACTAGGTAGGTCCTAGATGCAGAGCGTGTGTATGATACAAGGTAGATGAGAAAGTGAAGTCCTTGGAAATATTTAATTTCCTAACAGATTGGCCATTTGTGGCCAGCTTCTTTCCGTTTAAGATATGATATTTTGACTGTTTTGGGTCTTGAACCCAATGAGTATGATTTATTAGAGTTCCAGGTACTGTGCCAGAGAAGAGGCTCGGCTGATGTGCGTCTGTATGTAGAGCAGCCTTAGGAGAAACCTATTTGCATTGGGAGGATCTTCCTCTGTCTCCGTGGCAAATACTCCAAAGAGGTCTTGTGGGTAAAGCAGCATTGTAAACACTGGTTAGCCAACCTCCATTCTGTCCTTTTTTGTTTGCAACTTCTAGATGGCTTTTGTATGCTGGTTTTGGATTGAACGCTTTGCATGGATGTTGTGGTTGCAAACTCTGCAGCCTTGGTTTTGCAGAAAACCCCAGGGTAAAGTGACCTTTGCAAAAGACTTCTTCAAGCCTAGTAAGCGAGGCTCAGTCTTAGAACAGCTCCATCTTTTATTGATATAACCTCTCCTGATTTACTGCAGGAAATTACTGAAATGACTAAGCAGAGTACCAACACACTACATAAAATGCCAGGATGACCTCCAAATTACTATGACAAATTCCAGAGAAAAAAATCTTAGTGCCTGCATGCTCAGATTATAGCAATGGAGGCCACATCTCAGTTTGCTGGAAATATTGATGAAATGAGAGAAGCAGCAACAACATCAGATGGCAAAAGATTTCATTCTGGGATCCAGGCTTCCCTCTAGAATTTATAAAGGCTGTGATGGACTGGAGCAATGCTCCTGCAGTTTCTCCCTATTCCACATTTCCAAAAAGAGAAGTACTAGTGGGCATTAAGGAGAGCTGACTGACTGGTGAGCTACAGCCTTTAACCTTTACCTTAAAAAGAAGAACAGGAGTACTTGTGGCACCTTAGAGACTAACAAATTTATTAGAGCATAAGCTTTCGTGGACTACAGCCCACTTCTGCATCCGAAGAAGTGGGCTGTAGTCCACGAAAGCTTATGCTCTAATAAATTTGTTAGTCTCTAAGGTGCCACAAGTACTCCTGTTCTTCTTTTTGCGGATACAGACTAACACGGCTGCTACTCTGTAACCTTTACCTTGTAAATGCTTATCTTAATGTCATCTAATTAGTACCAAATAGTCCAAGAAGTGGATGAATATATCTATCTGTAAACATAGGTGGAGAGTTTTGTCTTTGAAATTAGATTAATAAATCCTATTACTATAACAATAAAAGCATATTACTAAAGAACAAGACTGCCTGGCAATTCTATTGTGCCTTTCATCCTAAGATCTCAAAGCACTTTGAAAACATTAGCTAATTAAGCCTCACAACATCCCTCTGCAGAAAGATATAATTTAAAGCAATCACAGACCCAGTGGGAAAGCTATTGAAATGTGTTGGGCTAGAGATGTGATGAATAATACCTTTTCATATAGTCATTTCTGTCATGCTATGTGTATTTTAAGAGAGAGATCCTTTATCTGAGAAATGTACAAAGCAGCCGTGGAAGGCTTCCACCCCCAGGACCTGGCTTGTAGAATGTCAGTGGAGGTTTCTTTTGAAAGTGTACAGAGTGGTATTGTCCAGGCATGTTTGAGTAGGATGTGTATTTCTTTTGGCTGCAGGGAAGTAAGGTACAGTTGTCATGCCCAGATGGAATCTTTGAAATATGCATGATAGTGGCAGCTGTGTGTGGGAAGAATGACTTAGTGTGTGTTGAGTAGGAGGCTTGTTTACTGTGTTAGTCTTCATGTAGCTACAAAGTTGAGTGGAGAGGCAAATGAGGAACACATTTCATGTCCATGCATTACTGCCTCACTACGCCAGGCAATTGACTATTCTAGAAAAACATTATCCCTTTCCTTATAAAAATTTTTTTGTAAAAGGTTAGTGAATTAATTAAAGAGAAATTAATTACAGGCAGTTGCCTGGTACTACATCATCATTTTGGGCAAACTGTCCATCTTGGTGTACATTCAGTTTAGCAAGGATTCACTGTAGTTTTATGGATGTCCCCATTATAAAAAATAATCTTCTGTCTTCACCCCCCGCCTTTCTAATCTTATAGGATCCCACCTTTCCTTTTTATGTATAATTTCATATTTATCTTATAAAGTTTCCCTGTTGAAAACTGGGTTGCGTGTGCATGTGAATTCTGTAGGGATGAACATATTGCTATGGTAGTTTCTTCTGATTATGAATTTCATGCATACTAACATTTTGTCAACTTTTTTAGGCTCCAATCCTGCAAATACTGAAGTGTATGCATAAGTGTTTGCATGCTAGAGGCCCTAGTTTACTACAGTTGTTATTTGTATACTGCCAACAGTATGCAAAGAACTTTCCAGAGAGAGATGATTACAAGTTCCCAGCCCCAAAGTTCTAAAAAGACAGCATATCTATCAGGGTAGGAGGATATAGGGCGCAACAAAAGTAATGTGATGGAATGGTGAAGTGGAAAAAGCATTATGTTAATTCAGAGCCTCTTACGGATTTTTTTTGATTGATTGTTTTTAATTTATGTCTTGTGTTTATGATTTTCAATCATCTTGTTAATTAACACTTTTCTGTGTGAAGTACAAGGGTTTATAGTTTTATTTTTTTCCTTTCAAGAATGTTTTCCAAGGGTATTTTTTTAATTAATACAACCTTTCACATTCCCATACCAGAGCATGAAATTAATATTTTCTGAATAATTTTGCTTCCCCTCTCAGTTATGCAGCCTAAAAAGGACTTTGATTCTATTAAAGAAAATTGGTCTGAAAAGAAAATTAGAAGAAAAGGCATATGTTGTAAATTAATTTATGCCTAGTTTTATGTCTACATCTTCAGGAATTAGAATATTATAAATTTGCATAGAAGTGAATACATTTGATAATAAAAGTATGTTCTTACAAGACAAGGGACAGAATTGAAATCTTGAAACAGAAGCTCTTAAAACTTTAGTATGGGGCTTGGAGTCCATTCTCCAGATCTGAATGAGCCCCTGTACAGTGATGGGTTGGATCCCAAACTGGAAGATGTGTTTTACAGTTTGGGTTCAGATAAAGTTATATGTCTACTTTCATAGGATTTCAGAAATCTTCCATACTCATCTGATCTTGAGAAATTGCTGTTATTTTAATCTGTAATCTCATGAGAAGAGTTTGCAAGACTTTGGCACAGCTGAATCTTGAATCTAAGTCTTTTCTCTGATTTGGGCCTGAATTAACATTAATATAAACACTCCCTTTACTGAGTACCTTGTAGGTTGCTAGGACTTTGGTCGAATCATGCTTCTTATCTGTTTCCAAAGTACTAAGTACACCTAAAACATTCTATTATTAACAGTGGGATGTAAACGGACATGAAAAATGCAGGTGGAAGCAATCTTCGTACAGCAAAATTCTACAGATCATTTTTTCTTATGAGCTGTTTAAAGTGCTCTCCATGCTTGTATTTACTGGTATCATTCTTTTAAAAACGAACGGTGTTGGTATTTATATGTAATCTTATTTATTTATTTTATTTTATTTTATTTTTTAATACTGGTTTATAGCATGGGCTCTCAACCTTTTTCTTTCTGAGACCCCCCCCCCAACATGCTATAAAAACTCCATGACCCACCTGTGCCACAACAGCTGGTTTTCTGCATATAAAAGCCAGAGTCAGCGTTAGGTGGTAGCAGGCAGGGCAGTTGACTGGGGCCCCATGTTACAGGAGCCCCTGTGAAGCTAAGTTCGGCTTCAGCCTTGGGTGGCGGGGCTCAGGGCCCTGGACTTCAGCCCCATGTGGTGCGGCTTCGGCTTTCTGCCCTGGGCCCCAGCGAATCTAACACTGGCTCTGTAAAGAGTCACGGTTAGCTGTCACCAAACATTTAATATCTCCAGTTCTCACTATTTTCAACACTGGGATATGAAATAAATATCTCAAGGCTAATTTTCCTGGAGCTTTAAAAAGAATTGAATTGATCAAAGTGTTAGAACCATCAAAAAAGGAAAATTAACAAGTGTTTGTTTCTGTATTGGACAAACACAACATCTTTAAAATACTTCAAACAGAAGATGTTGCTGCAAATGGAGTGTGAAAAAATTATCGGCTTAATTAGTGGTAAACAATCATGGCAGCTAAAGAATTTTAGGTGTTTATACTGTTTGATTTAATAATACTCCAGATTTGCTTTTGAGAATGTCACTTGGAGATCGGTGATTGTTTTATTGTTCTCCTAGCCTCTTCAGAATTATTGGAGAATTTAGCTTTATTAATGTTTCAACTTCTGTAGCACCTTTCCTCAAGTTTTAGGGCCTCTGGCTCATACCTGGTGTTGCCATTTACATCTCTTCAAAGTGAGCGCAAAAACTGCAGTACCACTCTGATTTACAGGTATCTTGCCCTCATTGTACACAGTTATAAATGACAACACAAGGTACAAGGCAATGGAAATTCAGACACGTGATTGATTTAGCCTTATAATACAACCCCATGAGTTAAGTACCAGTTAGTAGTGTTAGTATATCACCATTTTACAATGGACAGCTGAGACACAGAGAGGAGGATACCTGATTTTCCACAATAAGGTTAGAGTCTGTAATAGATACCAGTACTCCTGACTCTTCACTCTACCTACTGGGGAGTGGGGAGGGATAGCTCAGTGGTTTGAGCATTGGCCTGCTAAACCCAGGGTTGTGAGTTCAATCCTTATGGGGGCTATTTAGGGATCTGGGGCAAAAAATCAGTACTTGGTCCTGCTAGTGAAGGCAGGGGGGCTGGACTTGATGACCTTTTGGGGTCCCTTCCAGTTCTATGAGATGGGTTAGCTCCTTATATTATATTTTATATTATTATTACTGGACAATGTTTCCTCCACCATGATAGGCAGTTAAAATATTTTATCATCTATTTATTATTTTAAAGCTGAGAGGAAAAGCAAGCGGTTGTGATTTAAAAATATGTTTATACATTTTTCAAAGACGTGTAAGGGAGCTAGGGCCCAGAACCTTTTGAATTTCTTTTGACTTCAAGAAGCATAGTTCAGTGGTCGGAGTGCAAAATCAGAAATACTGTTATCTATTCCAGATTCTGTCCCTTGATATGTCACTCCAGAAAAAAACAGTTAAAGCTCTGTGCCTCAGCTTGGGCATCTATGAAATTGGGATAATGGTAACTATTATTACTTCATGGGGGTGATGTAATAAGGAGTTGTCATAACTATAAAGGGAAGGGTAACAGCTGTCCTGTGTACAGTACTATAAAATCTCTCCTGGCCAGAGACTCCAAAATCCTTTTCCCTGTAAAGGGTTAAGAAGCTCAGGTAACCTGGCTGGCATCTGACCCAAAGGACAAATAAGGGGACAAGATACTTTCAAATCTTGGGCTGGGGGGAAGGCTGTTGTTTGTGCTCTTTGTTTGGGAGTCGTTGGCTCTTGGAACTGAGAGGGACCAGACATCAATCCAGGTTCTCCACATCTTTCTAAACAAGTCTCTCCTATTTCAAACTTGTAAGTAAATAGCCAGACAAGGCGTGTTAGTTTTCCTTTGTTTTCTCAACTTGTAAATGTACCTTTTACTAGAATAAAGAAGAACAGGAGTACTTGTGGCACCTTAGAGACTAACAAATTTATTAGAGCATAAGCTTTCGTGGACTACAGCCCACTTCTTCGGATGCATCCACGAAAGCTTATGCTCTAATAAATTTGTTAGTCTCTAAGGTGCCACAAGTACTCCTGTTCTTCTTTTTGCGGATACAGACTAACATGGCTGCTACTCTGAAACCTTTTACTAGAATGTGTTTCTTTGCTTGCTGTACTTTGAACCTGAGGCTAGAGGGAGGTCCTCCAAGCTCTTTAAGTTTAATTACCCTGTAAAGTTATTTTCCATACTGATTTTACAGAGATGATTTTTACCTTTTTCTTTAATTAAAAGCCTTCTTTTTAAGAACCTGATTGATTTCTCCTTGTTTTTAGATCCAAGGGGTTTGGATCTGTATTCACCAGGGAATTGGTGAAGAGTTTCTCAAGGCTTCCCAGGGAAGGGAATCCATTTGGGAATGGTGGCAGCAGACCAAATCTAAGCTGGTAGTTAAGCTTAGAAGTCTTCATGCATCAATGCCCCCACATTTGTACCCTAAAGTTCAAAGTGGGGAAGCAGCCTTGACAGGAGTAATTAATATTGGATTCTCCACTGCTGTGTACTTTGTATTGTCATGAAATTCAATGGGATTTGGGTGCCTAGCTCCCTTAGGCTCCTTTGAAAATTCCATCTGTAGTGGAAATCTTAGTAATTAAAAGGTTATGTAAATATTGCTATAACATATATCAAGAGATAGCAATGTTTTGTAGAAATTATATCTTGGGGTGTTCAATATGGCATTAGTGTCCACATATTTTACCACCTATACTGGACATCAAAGACTGAGTCGGGGTGAAAGTGAGCCGGTACGGGCCGGTACGGCGTACCAGTAAGAATCTGCACCAGCCCGTATGCAGCCCACATTAAAGCGCAGCAGCGCTTTAATGTTCCTGCCCCTTTTGCCTCCCCTATTGGCGGCCCTGCTGGTAGGGTCCATACTGGCAGGGCCCCTGACAGGGGAGGCAAAAGGGGCAGGGATGTTAAAGCGCTGCCACGGCAAAGGACCCTGCAGCTCTTTAACATCCCTGCCCCTTTTGTCCCTCCTCAGCTGCTGACGGGCGGGGGGTGGGTCAGCGGGGAGGGAGAAGCTGCCCTGGGGACGGTGATTTAAAAGGGTCCGGGACTCCAGATGCCGCTGCCACCACCGCAGCAGCAGCGTCTGGAGCCCTGGGCCCTTTAAATCGCCACTGGAGCCCCAGGCGGCACAGGCCAGGCCGTCTGGAAGGGCTGGCTGGGGGATGCTGACCCCCCACCCCAAACCCAGGCCTGCTCCTTCCAGGGGCCGAAGCTGGCCCCAGCCCCGTACCGGTAAGTGTCTGGAGTTACTTTCACCCCTGGACTGAGTTAAAAACATACATTCCTGTACAGAAGATCCAGTCATGGGCCCTGTGTACCTGTAAACCCTTAACATGGGACTTGTGTGTTAATTTGGTATCAGGTCTGACTACAGAAGGTGGGATTTTCAAAAGCATTCAGAGTTGTCCTAATTTTGCTCCCATTGAAGTCAGACTTCAGTGGGAGCAGAGTTAAACCTACTCTGAGTATTTTTGAAAATCCCTGCCAGATCATGTTACATTCCCAAATGAAAGCAAAAATAACTGTGTGGATCCGAGATTACAGCTGTGTAAGTGTGCAAGTTGGTTTTCAACACTGGGTGTGTATTATGTTCTTGAACACATTTAACAGAGGTGCATGTTGAGGGCGGGGTTGTGCCTGTTCCTACCTAAGTGCATTAGTAACAGGAAGAGGAAAGAGACTGCAAGGAGCCACCTTCTTCTCTTCCGCCATCTACCATCCCTTGGTGTCCTTGTGCTGGGATAGAAAACAGTGACTGTTCTTGCAGTTCCCTGAAGACAAGGGCTGCACAAGTCTAGTGCCACCAAAAGCACTAGTCTCCCCTAAGAGGGTGTTGGGTTTTCCCTCTCCATATTGGTCAGCAGAGCTAGTTCTACACAGGAATGGTGGGGAAGTACTCATTGCACTCTCTCAAACAATGCTCTAGAAACCATGGTGCTTATGGAGGCAGTGTGCATGTCCTTAGCACAATGCGGTGGGATGACTCCATGCCTCCCTTACCATGAGTTGTGACTTCAAGCCACAATGCAGCTGTTTCAGAATTGTCATTTACTTAAAAGCTCTTTGGTCTAGATTTTCAAAGGATGTATATTGAAGTGTGCTTTTAGGGACACAGACACAAAACTGCTGATTCAGAAATAATGTGCAAAAGTAGAATGAGTTTGAGTTGCTCTAACATCTTCAATACCACTTTAGAAAATAATTCGTTCTTTGTCTGTGTGTAAGTCCTGTAATATGTCCCTGCTTTGTGTATCTAAGTCCCTTATACCATTAACCACTTGAAAAACTAACAGAGCTTCTTAAGACAAGCCATTGACTTTATATTTGCCCTTGGAAGTAGTCTTATGGTTACAAACTTGAATAAATGTGTGATGTAAAAGAGTATCATGGAGATGGCTGAATCAAAATTAGCCAGATTCTGGCACCAAGGCTTCAAAAAATACAGAATCAAATATCCTCAAAGAGATATCACTGAATAACTCTTAGTACAACCTGAATGTGAACAATGAGAGAATGAATACTTGAATGAAGGCGATACTTTTATTTTTCAGGTAAACAGCAGGACTGTAAAACAAATTACATTTTAAAAATACACATATAATATATTTCTGTAAACTTTACTCTTGGCCTCACTCAGGTAGAATCAGATTTTGGCCAACACCAAGCACATCAGAACCCTTGGAAGGTCAACTTTTTGGCTGTGTTTGAACAAACAAAATAATCAGATTTGCAAAGCAGTACTGATACATAACTTTTAAAAAATGCAGGGACCTTCTGAGAACACACTGACCTATTAATCAGACAACTGGATGATAATCAAGTAACCACTTGACTTCACTCCTCCTGAGCATCTGGTAATGGATACAAGTCCAAATGTACAAAGATCGCTTGTACTGATACTTATGGAAGAGTTGAGCTTAGCTAGTCTTCTGTTGCTGTGATCTCCAGTTATAGGAAAGGAGAGATGTCTAGAAAAATATTTTGTTTTTATAGTGTTTTTCCTACTGAAGGTATTTTCAAAGGTATTAACAGAGTAATGAACCAAATATAGTGACTTAGGGCCAGGTCCTCAGCTGGTGTAAATCTATTGACTTAATTTGCCAGATATTGAATAAATAGTTTAAGCAGAAGGTTGGTACATGACCAGGGCGGCAGCCAGTAACAGCAACATCTCTGAGTGGGTCATCATCAGTCAGAATCAAACCTGGGACCTCTAGCACTTAATGCATGACCCTCTACTGCCTGAACTGAAAGAGCCAGCTCTTATAAGTAGCGCTGTAGCAGGCTCATCAACCTCTAGTTGGCTAGCCACCAGTAGAGGGGGACAGAGTGCCATACTGAGCAGGAATTGCTTACACCTGTTAACACTGCAGAGGTGGTACCACGTATGCACCCAAGTCCTCTTCTGGAATTTAAACTTATGACCTCCTCTACTAAAGCCAAAGTCTATACATGAGCTATGAGAATATCCTCGTGTAGTTAAGATCTAGTTATTCAATGGAAATCACCCCAAATCCTTCTAGCAGTACTTATGTTACAGTTCTTGATAGCTAAGAAGGGATAACATAGTCCCTGCTTGTTTGGCAAGAACAGAATATTTCTCCTATATGAAAACCAAGACACAATTTTACTCTTTAATACAAGCACACTAACTCCTTTTCTTTCTGTTATTGCCTATTAGAACTGCCCCAACATGTTGCCTGTTAGTAATCTCATAGTTGATCATCTTGTTTTCTGGATATGTACTTCACATGATACTCTTATCATAACCTCTCAAGGATTTGGGTACAGTATGTCCTTGGATTTTATCATCTCTTATCTGCACATAAAACACGCATCGTTTTTTCAGTATTCCTTCTTGGTGTTATATCAATCCATATCTAGTTGGGACTAGTTCTAAAAGAATATATTATGTTCTTGTGGGCAAATATGTAATACAATATTAAACATCAACTTCCATCGTAGTTATTCATAAACCACAAAATAGAAAGATAGAAACAGGTTTATCCTGCATTTTCAATTTCCTGAGAATATAAAGGAGTGGATTTTGTAAGTTCTCAGATCTTCCTATCTGATTCTAACTGATGATTCATGCTCAGTTTACCACCTATATTTTCTTATGTCCCTTCATTCATGAATTAGATTAGGGAGATTTTATTCAAGGCTTTATCTGCATTGCCGGGGCTCATTCCCCATCTCCAAACAGCTGGTCATTTCTACTAAACAGAAGAGCATTGAAACAGTTGCCTCTGTTAACATTTATTTTTTCATTAATAGATGTCGAAGTTATGAAGCTATTGGTACAAATTGGGAATGTTGCACATCTGAGTTGTGTCAAATCCTGCCCCAAATAAGGCTGCTTCCCACCACTCCTGCTCTATACCTCTGTCTTAAATGTGGCTTAACTGACTACATGAGGATTCCCATGTTGTAGTGAAAACCTCTGGTGATAGAGAGATGATGTAGCTAGCTCTCTACCATCCCTCCTTTCAGCTCTGGCATAAGGGGTATGGCCAAGGGAAAGGATGCATCTGTAGCTCTGATTTATGCCAGTGATTTCTGGCCCCTTGAGAGTTGTTGGAGCTCGATGTAATTTAGTGCAACCTAAAGACTGCTCTAGTTACACCATGGATTGCGGGAATGCAAAGTGGCTTAAATCCACATTTGCCTTCCTGTATCCTGAGCTGCACTAGTTGAAGCTCTGCTGCTGCTGAGAATGTGTGACATTGTTTCTTCTCTTTGTCTGCAAACTTACTAAGACAAAACTGCAGTGGTTCACATTCAGAAGGTTTCTTTGCAGCTAAATAGACTAGAAGTGAAATTTTGTTTTAAAAAATGAAATTTTGCAGAAGCTGATTGTACCACCAGAGAATTGCTAATATAACGTTGCATTGTGTGCAGCCTTCATCCATCCCTTGTTTGGATTCAGGATTGTTAGTTATTTCTTATTCTTAATGTTTTAAGTACTTTTGCAAAAGTCTTCCACTCCACCCCAGGTATCTAGTTATGAGGAAAAGCTTTTTTTCCCACTGGTTACAATCTTTGCAGATTTCTTTCCTGGGCATTCACTTCAAATGCTTGATTTTTAAATTTTAAAAATGAAGTGGAAGAGTCTGGTGGTAATGTGTTCCAAAATCTGCATTGAAAGTAAATTTAAAGTTTAAATGTCTCAGCTACAATGTCTTTTTCCTAAAAATGTTTTAGATTTAAAGACTTCTTGAGACTGCTTTATTTTAGATCTCAAAATATGATTCCTTATGATTCCTCTTTGAAACAGGAAACATCTTTTTCATTATGTGTGTATACAGTGCCTGCCATGGTGAGGCTTATTGGAGTCTTTAGGCACTACTGCAATGAAAATAATGCAAATAACAATTGTAGCCTTGTCTCTATCAGTAGCTGGCACGTAGAGCTGGTTGGAAAATTTTTTTAATGAAAAATGGCTTTTCAGTGATGCGGCTTTTCACATGACCCTTTCTTAATCAACTGGGTTTTATTTTACAGTCGAAGAGTTTAATAAATATATTTGCAAATGTAAACCAAGATCCCATGAAATTATTTAGAAGTCACAGGCCATGCTATTTTGGTTTACTTATTGCAGACCAGGTAAAAAATTCATGAGGTTACCACTGGATGAATTGCAGAAATATATGTAACTGTACATACAAATGCAATAGATTCATTATTCTTGTTTTGTTCCTATGTAGTAGGCACGCTAATACAAATGTGCCTACAGTCTGCAAATCTGTGAACCATGTTCCTTCTCAGATTATCCACAATATAGTACTCCACTTCCTCCTCATAATAAAAGCATAAGTAATTCTGGCCAAAAATTTTCAAACATGTCCATTAATTATGGGTGCCCAATTTGAGACTAGGATTTAAGGCCAGATTTTTCAGAGGTGGTCAGTATTTTTGAAAACTGGGCCCAAGGTATCTCAAGTTCATCACGCAAAGGTTGAAGACACACGAAGTTAAAGGCCACTCTTGCAAATGTTGCATCTGTGCCTTAGTGTGATTTGCAGTTGTACACCATTCCTGGTAAATTCTGTGATGTACTAGCATTAGTTGCAGGTTGGTATGTAATCTCACTAGTGTGGAGTCACTCCATAGAGCAAACTGTACCCTATCAATCCAGATGATTGAATGTAGATGATTGTATCTATTAATTTCTGAAGCAAATCCATATGCCTTCTTCAGATGACTATTCTCCTGCTTGCTAATTACATATTGATATCTCAGTACTGTTGCCAGTCTGGGTATGGAGCTGGGTACAATAAAGTATATATTATTTCTCTTGGATGGAGATGTCCTTTTGATAGATGGAGATCAAATATCCATGCTGATATTGTTAGCTCTGCCTTTCTCTCAGAGCAATCCTAGAGTTTGCTGCTGGGCAATAGCTCTGGTTCCTCAAGGGCTCTTTCATGTGAGGTTCTTTGGGATCCCATCTTGTCCAACATATATGTGATGCTATTTAAGAAGGGTATGGGGGGCAGCGCATGGGTTGTCTTCAGTAGTATGATGGCACTGATCTTTATGTTTCCATCACTAACTCGGATGGTGCAGTTGAGCGTCGTTCATAGTGTCTGCTTGAGATTGGGGCATGAATGATTGTGAACAGGTTGAGGACTCAAGAAGTGATGATGGTAGGTTAAAAAACAATGAGATGATATGGCAAAATGTCTGCTCCCCTGTTTGAGGGTGACTGTTTGCCATTTGTTACTTGTCTTTGGACATTGCAAGTCTGGTTAGATTTCCAGTTACTAGATGATAAAACTAATGCAGTAGTTCAGATGGTTTTTTCCCATCTGTGTTTATTGAGAAGATTGCCTGTGACCTCTTTGTGATGCAGACCTTGCTACGGTAATTTACACCTTTTCACCTTGAGAATAGATTAATGCAATGTTCTCTACTTGGATTCTATCTTAAATCCATTTAGAAGCTGAACCCAGTGCAGAATGCAGCAGCCTGCTCGTTAAGTGTGTCTTGCCATGAAGACATTACACTAGTGTTTCATGACCTACAATGGCCGCTTCTGGGTTTCCTGTTTGAAATTAAGGTGTTAGGTTTTGGTTTATAAAGTTTTAAATGATCTACCTACTTGAGAGACAGACACTGTTTCCGTGCCATATTGCTGCAGCTTTGAAAACTGCTCTCCTTGTTTGTCTGAAATAGCTTGAATTTGTTGTCCTCTAGGGCATCTTTTTTATGGGGACCTTTAGGGAGAGGAATATTATATAAGATGAAATTTTGAGGGGGTGGTGTATTGATTTCTTGTTGTAAGGTTGAGCCTGCAATTATTGTATATGGTCGGCACAATGTTACTGGCCTCTGACTTTATGGTTATGTTTTTAAATAATTGTTAAAGGGATCTAGAGTTTAAGATCAATGCCTTCTTTGTTCACTCAATCGTGTATATATAAATAAATGCATACAGTTATCTGCAATTGTAACTAACTTGCTTCACAGCCTTTTCCTTTCATAGCTTCTCACCTCAAGTGCATTATTTCAAACTGAAAAGTTTATTTTTATTTCTTTCCTTCTGTGCATTGTTTTCCAGCAACATATTTTACTGATCTGAGCAATGAGGAAGCTGTGAAAATCAAATATCTGTGCATGTCAGTGTGGTTTTAGATACTTTATTTTTGGTATTTAACAATATGTAATCTGTCCATAGTAATTGTTTAACCATCTGCAATGAAGCCCATAAGTTAGATCAGTATATGACAATGCAGTGTAAAATCAACCCACTGCATGTGTAACATTTAGGCCTGGTCTACACTATGACTTTAATTCAGATTTAGCAGCGTTAAATCGAATTAACCCTGCACTCGTCCACATGACGAAGCCATTTATTTCTAAATAAAGGGCTCTTAAAATCGATTTCTGTACTCCACCCTGATGAGCAGAGTAGCGCCAAAATCAATATTGTCATTTCAATTAAGTTTAGTGTGGCTGCAATTCGATGATATTGGCCTCCGGGAGCTATCCCACAATGCACCATTGTGACCGCTCTGGACAGCAATCTGAACTTGGATGCACTGGCCAGGTAGACAGGTAAAGCCCCGCGAACATTTGAATTTTATTTCCTGTTTGCCCAGCGTGGAGAGCACAGGTGACCACAGAGAGCTCATCAGCACAGGTAACCATGCAGGCCGATAATCGAAAAAGAGCACCAGCATGGACCGTACGGGAGGTACTGGATCTGATCGCTATATGGGGAGAAGATTCAGTGCTAGCAGAACTTCGTTCGAAAAGACGAAATGCCAAAACTTTTGAAAAAATCTCCAAGGGCATGATGGAGAGAGGCCACAATAGGGACTCAGATCAGTGCCGCGTGAAAGTCAAGGAGCTCAGACAAGCCTATCAAAAAACAAAGGAGTCAAACGGTCGCTCCAGGTCAGAGCCGTGGACATGCCGCTTCTACGCTGAGCTGCATGCAGTTCTAGGGGGGGCCGCCGCTACCCCCACACCCCGACCGTGGATTCCGAGGCGGGGGTAATCTCATCAGCTACACCTGAGGATTCTGCAGACGGGAAGAGGAGGAGGAGGAGGACGAGCTTGCGGAGAGCACACAGCACTCCGTTCTCCCCAACAGCCAGGATCTTTTTCTCAGCCTGACTGAAGTACCCTCCCAACCCTCCTAAGCCAGTATCCAAGACCATGACCCCATGGAAGGGACCTCAGGTGAGTTTACCTTTTAAAATATAAAACTTGTTTTAAAAGCAAGCGTTTAATGATTATTTTGCCCTGTTGACTTGGGATGCATTCGCAGCCAGTACAGCTACTGGAAAAGTCTGTTAACGTGTCTGGGGATGGAGCGGAAATCCTCCAGGGACATCTCCATGAAGCTCTCCTGGAGGTACTCCAAAAGCCTTACCACAAGGTTTCTGGGCAGTGCAGCCTTATTCCGTCCTCCATGGTAGGACACTTGACCCACGCCATGCTTGCAGCAAGTAATCTGGTATCATTGCATGACAAAGACTGGCAGCGTATGGTCCCGGTGTTTGCTGGCATTCAAGCAACATCCGTTCTTTATCTCGCTGTGTAATCCTCAGGAGAGTGATATCACTCATGGTAACCTGGTTGAAATATGGGAATTTAATTAAGGGGACAGAGGTGGCCGTTCCTACTGGGCTGTTTGCCTGTGGCTGAAAAGAAATCCTTCCCCGCAGTTAGCCAAGTGCAGGGGGAGGGGGGGGGTTGGCTCTGAGGTTTTCGCATTTGGCTAGCAGGGATCTTCCCTGATACCAGCCATGCGGTGGTGGGAGGGATAAAGCGATCATCCAGAGAATTGGATGGGGGGGGGTTAGTTTGTTTTCTGCTGCTGAAGGTTAACAGGAAAACCGCAGCACTCAACGGGCTTTGCTTGGTATGTGGGAAAGGAGGGCGCAGAAGCCGAAAGACAATGGCTTACCATGGCCGCATGCAAGCCGAATTCTGTTGCCCGGACCTGCATCTGTGATCTCTAGCAGCAAAGCCACAGGCACTCAATATTAAGAGGCAAAATGCGACCTTGCACAGAAATCACATGTGCTATGTAATGTGAATAGTGTTGGTCACCATGAAAGAGTATAAGCATTGTTCTCTAAAATGTATCTTTTTAAAAAATTCTCTCCTTTTTTCCCTCCCTCCAGCAGCTGCAAATTTTTCAAGCCTCCTTCCTCTGTCCCGAAGGCTATCTCAGATAAGGCGTCGGAAAAAGAAGACGCGAGACAAGATGTTCGCGGAAATCATGGAATCCACCCGCAGTGAAAGAGCTCATCTGAATGAGTGGAAGGACACGGTTTCAAAGTATAGGAAAGAAGCCAGTGAACGTGAGGACAGAAGGGACTAACGTGAGGACAGGAGGGACCAACGTGAGGAGAGGAGAGACGCTCGAGATGAGAGGTGGAGGCAGGAAGATCAGAGGAGGCAGGATGCAATGCTGGGGCTGCTGCGTGAGCAAACAGACGTGCTCCGGCGTCTGGTGGAGCTTCAGGAATGGCAGCAGGATAACAGAGTGCCGCTATAGCCCCTATATAACCCCCTTCACCATGTTCCATAGTCTCCTCACCCAGACATGTAAGAACGCGGCTCCGTGCACCCTCCCATTCCACCCCAGTGGACAGCCCAAGCAAAAGGCTGTCATTTTTTTAACCTTTTTTTAGTAGCCTTTTCCTTCCCACCGATCCTCCTCCCAAACCCCACCCAGGTTCTCTCCCTGTTTTTATAATCAATTAATAAGGAATAAATGATTTTTCAACTATAGTGACTTGCTTTCCTTTGAAAGCAAGCTGGGGGAAGGGGAAGGGGTGGGTTCCTTACAGAGAATGAGTCAATAAAGGGGGCGGGTTTTCATGAAGGAGAAACAACAGAACTTTCACACTGTAGCCTGGCCAGTCATGAAACTGGTTTTCAAAGCTTCTCTGATGCGCAGCGCTGCCTGGTGTGCTCTTCTAATCGCCCTGGTGTCTGGCTGTGCGTAATCAGCAGCCAGGCGATTTGCCTCATCCTCCCACCCTGCTATAAAGGTCTCCCCCTTACTTTCACAGAGATTGTGGAGCACACAGCAAGCAGAAATAACAGTGGGGATATTGGTTTGGCTGAGGTCTGAGCAAGTCAGTAACGATCGCCAGCAACCTTTTAAACGGCCAAATGCACATTCTACCACCATTCTGCACTTGCTCAGCCTGTAGTTGAACAGCTCCTGACTCCTGTCCAGGCTGCCTGTGTATGGCTTCATACGCCATGGCTTTAAGGGGTAGGCTGGGTCCCCAAGAATAACTATTGGCATTTCAACATCCCCAACGGTTATTTTCTGGTCCGGGAAGTAAGTCCCTTGCTGCAGCCATTTAAACAGATTAGTGTTCCTGAAGATGCTAGCGTCATGAACCCTTCCCGGCCAGCCCACGTTGATGTTGGTGAAACGTCCCTTGTGATCCACAAGTGCTTGCGGCACCACTGAAAAGTACCCCTTGCGGTTTATCTACTGGGTACCCTGGTGCTCCGGTGCCAAGATAGGGATATGGGTTCCATCTACTGCCCCACCACTGTTAGGAAATCCCATTGCAGCAAAGCCATCCACTGTGACCTGCACATTTCCAAGAGTCACTACCTTTCGTAGCAGCAGCTCAGTGATTGCTTTGGCTACTTGCATCACAGCAGCCCCCACAATAGATTTGCCCACTCCAAGTTGATTCCCGACTGACCGGTAGCTGTCTGGCGTTGCAAGCTTCCACAGGGCTATCACCACTCGCTTCTCAACTGTGAGGGCTGCTCTCATCTTGGTATTCTGGCACTTCAGGGCAGGGGAAAGCAAGTCACAAAGTTCCATGAAAGTGCCCTTACGCATGCGAAAGTTTCGCAGCCACTGAGAATCGTCCCACACCCGCAACACTATGCAGTCCCACCAGTCTGTGCTTGTTTCCCGGGCCCAGAATCGGTGTTCCACGGATAGAACCTGCCCCATTAACAACATGATCTCCAAAGCACCGGGCCCCGTGGTTTGAGAGAATTCTGTGTCCATGTCCATGTCCTCATCACTCTTGTCGCTGCGCTGCCATCGCCACCGCCTCCTTCCTCGTTTTTCTGGTCCTGGCTCAGCATAAACTGCATGAGAACGCGTGAGGTGTTTACAATGTTCATGACTGCTGTCTTGAGCTGAGTGGGCTCCATGCTTGCCCTGGTATGGAGTCTGCAGTGTTCACCCAGGAAAAAAGGCGCGGAATGGTTGTCTGCCGTTGCTTTCATGGAGGGAGGGGTGAGGCTGTACCCAGAACCACCTGCGACAATGTTTTTTGCCCCATCAGGCACTGGGATCTCAACCCAGAATTCCAATGGGCGCGGGAGACTGTGGGAACTATGGGATAGCTATGGGATAACTACCCACAGTGCAACGCTCAGGAAATCGACGCTAGCCCTGGTACATGGACGCAGACTGCTGAATTAATGTGCTTAGTGTGGCCGCATACATTCGACTTTATACAATCTGTTTCTAAAATTCGAATTGTATAATTTCGGATTAATCCCGTAGTGTAGACATACCCTTAGAGTCCGATAAATTAGAGATGGATGAAGAGTACGAGGTCACCTATTCTATCCTTCTACTGGTGACGAGTATTTTTTATTCTTGAATGGCAGGTTCTGTGAGAGAGGAGGAGGAGAGGGTTGGTCTTACCTTAGAGCAACACTAGCGCCAGAGAACGTGCTAAACGTACAAGTGCTTTAAAGGGAGAGGAACCGAGAATGATGTGTGGGAAATCCTTTCAGAAGTCCACTTAGACTTTTCTGATGCCCTGAATCACTGTTTCAGGGCGATGAGAGTGCCCCTTGCACACTGTACATTCTTATCCGAGGAAACTGGGAGAAGGTAACCTCCACTGTAAGGGAAAAAAAAATGAAGAGATTGAAATGTATGCTACAGTAGTAGTATTGTTGTTCTGGGGGTTTCCATGGATCATTTAATTATCCAATTAATTGAATCTACAGTGTGGAAATAAGTGGCATGATGGATTAGCTTTTAGCAAGATTAGTAAAGTTAAGATTAAAATACACATCACTCATTTTGGCCATATGGTTGTGGCACTTTTTTTTTTTTTTTAAATAATTACCAGAAAAGTTTCTTGTCACCTATACATTAAGAATAAAAATGTTGCAACTATGTGTATTCTAAACATAAAAACGTTCTGTAGGTTTTTAATTTATTCTGCTGTTAAGTGTTCCACTGTACTATTATCCTTTAAATGAAGTGTGTGTTGTTTTTATGAGGACTATTACAACATATGTAGTAGGATAAAAGCTGCTATTCTCAGCAACAAGAAATCCCTACCTACGGCTACAGAAGGAGCCATCACATTATTTCTGTGCACTTGGGGAAGTTTATGATTGAATGTCAAGCATTTTATAGATCAAAGCAATCTTTATTTCCTATTTTCCTCAGACTGGTTAGCTAATATGATTTCAAAGAAAAGGCTATAAAATTGAAAGCTATGATCTTTTAACTTGAAGTGCGTGTGGCTTTTCTGGACTGTAGTTTTATTTTAGCGTTCTGTTCTTATAGAAAGATGTTGTTCTGCCCATATTAGATTTACTCTATGAGTTATTGGCTTATTAACCCATGAAAAGGATAAGAATCTTGTTAACTTCAACCCCTTAGAAACAGATCTAGGTTAGCCTCGAAGGAGTCTTATAAACATGAATTCCTAGGCCACATAAGATCTAAACTATAGGCCAGATACATGGAATTTGGCATAGTGAGATGTAAATTGCCTCTCGCTATTAGGGTTGCCAGGCGTCCGGTTTTTGACCGGACTGCCCGGTTGAAAAGGGACCCTGGTAGCTCTGGTTGGTGGCCGTTAAAAGTCCGGTCAGCAATACAGCGGGGGCCTGAGGCTAAGGCCAGCTCCCTGCCTGCCTAGCTCTGCGTGGTTCCCGGAAGTAGCCGCCAGGTCCCTGCAGCCCCTAAGTGCATGGGTGGCCAGGGAGGTTCTGCATGCTGCCCCCGCCCCCCAGTGCCAACTCCACAGCTCCCATTGGCCAGAAACCACGACCAATGGGAGCTGTGGGGGCAGCGCCTGCAGGCGCAAAGGCAGCGTGCGGTGCCTCCCTGGCCTCCCATGCTCCTAGGGGCTGCAGGAACCTGGCAGATGCCACCTGGGAGCCGTGGTAAGCACCGCCGGGACCCCTTCCACACCCCCTGCCCCAGCCCGGAGTCCCTCCCAGAGCCTGCACCCCCCCAAAACCCTGCCCCAGCCCGGAGCCCTCTCCCGCACCCTGAACCCCTCATTTCTGGCCCCACCCCGGAGACCGCACCCCCAGCCCAGAGCCCACACGCCCTCCCACACCCCAATCCGCTGCCTCAGCCCGGAGCCATCTCCCATACCCCAAAACCCTTATCCCCAGCCCCACCCCAGAGCCCACACCCCCAACCAGAGTCCTCACTCCCTCCCGCACTCCAATCCCCTGCCCCAGCCAGGTGAAAGTGAGTGAGTGTGGAGGAGAGCAAGCGACGGGGGCGTGGCTGGAGCGAGTGGGGGCGGGTCCTTGGAGAAGGGGTGGGACAGGGCCTCGGGGAAGGGGTTTTCGGTTTTGTGCCATTAGGAAGTTGGCAACCCTACTTGCTATACCACTGAAGCCCCTAGTGAAGAAAATGGATTAACTCCAAGGGAGTACAGGCAGTGAGCCCAATTCCCAAGGTACACAAAGGTTCTTTTATGCTACCAGAATAGTGAGCTTCCCTGAGGTCGCTTATGGCCTGCATAAAGAATTCTGTGCCACCCCTGCTCCTAGTCCTCCCATACCTCCAACATAACAGGCATCAGGGGTGGGGAGTGAAGTGGTGGCCTTTGTCCAGAGCCTAATGCATGACTGCTCTTCTCATTGGGGCTCGGGGAAGCAAAACAAACTCTGCTCAAACTTACACCATGGACTGAGCAGGTTGGCTGCTGCCCCAGAATATGGCAATTGCAAAGGTGGCTTAAAGCCATTTGTGCACCCTTCCCCTATGTCTCTGTTCCTGGCCCAAAAGCAGGAAGGGAGGAACTGAGAATTGAGTCAGTGGCAAAGAGTGGAGAGGTGATTGTAGGGTGAACAGATAGCAAGTGTAAAAAATTGGGGTGGGGATGGGGGATGATAGGAGCCCATATTTAAAACAAACAAACAAACAAAAAAAAACAAATATCAGGACTGTCCCTATAAAATTGGGACATCTGGTCACCCTAGGTGATTGGTACATAGTACCAACATATCTCTCAGGTACCTTACACATGCTTTTTCCCATTTGTCTTTGCTTGCTTACTTCCTGGGATACACTGACTCCCTATAGTAATCCTGCTACAAGGGAGTTTATGCTGTAACCTCTCCTCACCTGAGCAGATTTTCCATCTCTGGCCTGTCCTCCAGTTCTCACCAGCATAAATCCAGGATGAATTTGGACATACGGATTTATTCAAAATAACTTAATTTTGTGTAGCATCTTTCATACACTCTACTGCAAAAACAACAAAGAGTCTGGTGGCACCTTAAAGACTAACAGATTTATTTGGGCATAAGCTTTCGTGAGTAAAAACCTCACTTCTTCGGATGCATAGAGTGAAAGCTACAGATGCAGGCATTATATACAGACACATGGAGAGCAGGGAGTTACTTCACAAGTAAGGCCTGCATCTGTAGCTTTCACTCTATGCATCCGAAGAAGTGAGGTTTTTACTCACGAAAGCTTATGCCCAAATAAATCTGTTAGTCTTTAAGGTGCCACCAGACTCTTAGTCTGTATCTACAAAAACAACAAACACGGCTACCCCCTGATACTCTACTGCAAAGTGCTTTATGGACTGACTGGAAAATAAAAGTAGTGGCAGATCAAGTGAAGTAAAATTAACAAGATCTCTACAGTGTTAGCACTGCTGGAAATCCAAATGTTTGCTATTATGAATCAGAGCAGAGCAATAGGGTGGAAGAGCACAGAAGGTAAGGGCAGTGTATAATTAGCATGCTGTCTGAAGCTGCCACATTTCAGACCTTGTTAATTTTAGTTTGTTGTCACGCTTGGAACAGAGGGGTCAGATAGCTGCCAAGAGCAAAGTGTCAGTACATTAAATAATGTTGGAAGATACAGGAAGACTATTCCAGACAGCAAGAGCTGCAGAGGAGAAGGATTTTCTAGCAAGGTTGCATATGGAGGGGTAGAAGAGTCCTGTGCTATTTCCACCACCAATCAAAATTTGGGATTGCTTCCCAGTGTGGCTAAGATATGTCTTCCCACATGTATCAGGCATAAAATAAGAGAATGTATGTGTAGGAGACAGCATGGTCCAGGGATAGGGCACTGTCTGGGAACTGGGAGACCTGGGTCTGCCACTGATTTGCTGTGTGACCTCGAGAAAGTCACTTCATCTCTTTGTGCCTTAGTTTCATCACTGTAAAATGACGATAAAGATACCTACATTCCTTTATAAAGCATTTGAGATCCATAGCTGGGGAATTAAGACTGAAGTATTTCTCCAGTTTTCTAGCCTAGATGAAGAGTTAAAAGGTTTGGATTACAATGCAATGCCATTATTTCATTGTCTTTGGAATCAGAATATTTATGAATGATAAAAATAATTGAGTTTAAGAATTGTGTTCTATTTGACACCTCGACAAAATTTTTTTTTATAAAAATGCAATCTTAATCAGATTTTGTACTCAATATTTTCAGGATTCCTATCACTTTTCTAAAGCAGAAATAATATCAGATCCAATAATTTTGACAACATTAAGCAAAAAAACAGGTTAGGAAAAGAACAATTCTGTCATATCAAAAGGTATTGGAATCAGACATGTTAGAAAAGGATTAGCCATTTAAATAGTCACATTTAGCAAGGCTGATTAAGTTTCCTTATTTCAGTTTTGATTTCCCATGTGTGTGTTTGAGTTTTAGGAGAATAAACAAGTTAACACCAGTGTTAACTTTGTAAGTTAAATGAAGGGAAATTGAAGGCAATTAGATTGTCAAACATTTTATTTATTTACTAACTGTGAAAATGAACATTGGCATTATGGAATCATGGTCATGACCCAATAATTAAGGTTGTAACTCAGTACATTACAAAATGGCATCACTACCTCTTTTAGAGAACCCACTGTTAAACTCAAGGAGATCCATAAATGTTCTCCAATCACAGAGCTGTATTGTGCCCAGTACTTTGCTTAAGTGTTTAGTTAAGAGTAGTAGAATATTTGAATACAGCAGAAAATTGCTAAAGTGCCTTTTGCTAACCTGCATGCCTTTTATAATTAATACCAAAAATTGTTAGTCTCATCTCCTTTGTTTTCAAGAAAGTTTTAATAGCAGAGTCCTCTACTGAAGTCTAATTACCAAGATCCTTTACTGTTAGTAAATGTAGAATTTTTTTTTTTAACATGCTGCAAAGATCCTTCACAAATTTCCTTTGGGCTTTTCTGCCCCTTTGCACAAGGGACTTAATGTTGTCTTTGGGAAGCAACTGCTCTTATGGTAGATTTGAGTCATTATTTACAGGTGCAAACCAGAGCAACTCTGAGGGCTGATTTAACTGGCCCTAGCATCTTTTGTGGGTAGAAAGAAAGGGGGAATAAAGTTACTGATGTGCCCCCTCTGCTGCTTCAGATGCGCGGAGCACTGCATGGTGGGGAAAGTAATACTTGCATACTTGGCTGGATGGTTGTGAGGATTCATTAATGTTTTTACAGTGCTTTGAAGAGACAGATGAAAATATTTCGTTGATTTTTTTCCAGTTTGGGGACCATGGTTTTCAGAAGACAGTGTTTCTTTTCCTATTTCCAGGACTGTCACAACACTACTGAGATTCATCAATCTTGGTCATTTGTGAATGCAACATGAATGATGCATCCAGGATTGATGAGTCACCAGTTAAAAAGTAGCTGTTTCCTTATTAATTAAAAAAAAACCACATTTAATCATTCTCACTTTAAAAAAAAATTATTTTCAAGTCTGCTCTACCAAAATGATCTACACCTGGTGGCTTTCAGCCAGGTTTTTTTAAATAGTCAAAAAGTAGATCAGTTGCAAAAATTTCCAAAACATTAGGACACTTAAATTGAACTTTGTGTGTGCCTGTGGGGGAGGGGGTCCTACCAGTCAGTCTGGGAAGATTACTCTTTAATCAAATTTATTTATTTTGGGGAATAAATAGTTTACTTGTCAAGTTTTAGGGACTTTCCAGCCGTCAGAAACCTTATACTGAAGCTCGGTTTAGTACAGACAGCTGCAATGCAAGACTTTTTACCCTACTTAACTATCTATTCCAAATACTGCCTAGAGTGCTGCCCTTCCTGCTGATTGCTGAGCACTGCTGAGGAGACACTACCAGTCCTCCTGAAATGTGTAAAATTAGCATTTAAGCCAAAATAATGGCATAACTTTCTGTGCAGAGTATAATACTAATAAGATTAAGTTTTAGCAAAGAAAAACATAAAAGGTGTAATCTAATAATATCAAAATACATTCTGAATAAACTATATTACACATGTTTGCTGACTGGATGATATAAGTTTAATTAAATTATACTGTCTTATAAACAGGATAGGGTAGGTAGTGATGGCAACTTTTGTACGTATAGTGCAAGAAAGCAAGGGGAGGAATGGGGATTATTACAAAATGAATGTAGTCAAAGCTACTTAAAATCAAAAAGAGAAAGATGAAAATTGAATTGTAGTTTCTTAAATGCTTCTACAAGTGAAATTCATGTTTCCTCAGATATATTAGATGGGGAAAAATAGAAGGAGACAAATCTAAACTCGAAAAAAACAAAACCCACCCAAGAAAACTATTTTTCTGAAGGTGAGAGGTTGGAATGTGTGTGTTTGGGGGGAGTGATGCAAGTAAAAATAATTGCAATGATTTCAGAATATGTAGTACTCTTCATTCTCAGCATCTGGTCAAATTCTTATTTATATTGCTGTGATATATTGTATTTTGTCCATTCCATCTCTTCATGTGCTGCATAGTAGAAGATTCCAGGCTGTTAGCACTTCTGAACCAGATGGCATATACTTCTGTCATGTTGAGATCATGTTGGAAATGCCATCTATGTAAAACAGCTGAGACATAACACTTTGACATCAGGTTTTCAATAGTTACATAGCTATTAGTTTTTATCAGTTACCATTAATTTTGGCCATTAATTTTTTTCTTGAGTTTTATTTACAGATGAGAATGAGTATATTATATGCATTATTAAACCCCACCCCACCTCATCCCCCCCCACAAAAATACTGGATTTCTAAGGATTTTTGACAGTTTACCTAACTCAAGTCCTATCTATAGCATCAAAGAACTTTATATGGTTTTGAAAAAAATATTAACAACGTTATGGAAACTGCTTTTAAAACTACATGAGTACAACCACACAGCCTCTCTAGTAAGTGTGTCATAACATATCCAACATGGTTCTTGAGAGGTAGTGAACACTGGTAAGGCAGAATAGTGTTTCCGACTAAGGCCTGAATGCACAAAAGTAGGCACCAAACTCCTTATTTTAGGCATTTGGATCTGGTTTCAGCATCACTGCAATGCACAACCCCGACTTCCCCCACCAAATCCTGTAGGCACCGAAACTCACTTGGCACCTACGTTTTTGCAGTAAAAGTTTCCTTAGCGCCTGTGTTTCTGCCCTGGACATGTGCGTTGCTGCCTCATTTTAAGTGTCTGGACACCTATCTCCTGCCTAAGCCACAGAGCAATTCACAACCTGAGGAAAACAGGCATTTGGCCGCCTAAGGCGCATGCAGGGCCTGATCCAATAGGCATGCTCGGAAGCCATTTACCAGATTGGGCCCCTCGGGTGAGTTCACACACAACAGTTGAGGGAGCGGGGAGGAGGAGAAGGACTTCCCTCAGAGCTTTTATCCTAGTAGTTAGGGCTAATCCACCTCCTGTGTCACCTCCTGGCATAAATACGTAGTTGGACCTATCAGTGGAGCCAGGTGATCCTCCAATCAGAGCTCCTGTGGGTGGTGCCTTGGCTGGGGATATAGTCCTAGTAGCTTCTCAGCCCACTGGGTTTCAGTAGGCATTGGGTGGAGGGCAAGATGCGGCAGCTGTGTGGGGGACAGCTCCCCCCTCCTGCCAGGCCTGGCTTCGAGACCCGAGACATCAGACTGTTTTGTGTTGTAAAAGCACCTGCCACATTGTGGGACCTAAAAAACAAATAAAAAATAATAAATAATCCAAAACACCTCTTGGGACTTCCAGCCTGTGTGGAGGAGCATTGGCCCCATCCCCAAATGGGCTCTGCTTTAACATCGCAACATTAACTACTCGGCAGATTAACTAGAATGCTGCTGCTCTTTCATCTCTGGCTCTTAATTAACAAGGCTTCTTCCCCATTCCTTGCAGGTTAGAAGAAGGTGACTCTAAGTAATTTCCAATATTTTTTGTAAGTTTTTGAATCCCTGTAAGTTTATTTAATTATATGTTGAGTGGTATTCTTCTTTTGTTTGAAAATTGAAAAAACCACATCAAAGGTCAATGCCCAAGTTTGTCATCCAAGATGATGGCAAATGGGAGGAAAATGGCAACCTTCATGCCGTCCTCCCTGTTAAGGGCTTTGGCATTACCAATGCCATCAACATGGTGACCGAACACCGACCAATGGCCTCGTGGAAAAGGCAACTCAAGCAATATGGCCCTTTTAGGGCAAACACTGAAAGAGGAAACATAGGCTCATACCTACATGTATGGCAGTTCAAGAAGGCCTTTCTCCTGAAAAATTTAGCACTATTGAACTGTTGTTTGACATATATTTAAATAAAATTTTGTGAGTTCATGCTTACATTTTCATCATCATTTTTCTTTCTTTTTAAGTTTTATTTAATTTCATATATTTATTGTCCAGGAACACCATGTATTTGTCTGTGCTGTACTATTTGTCTAGTAGTCTCAGTACCATCCTACAATATAGCACTCAAGCATGCATTCCCCAGTTTGTTTGCTCCCCAAGTTATCAAAGGGACAGAGATGGAAAATGAGCTGAGAAGAATGCAACAATCATGTGGACATGGGAAACAGTGGAAGGAGTCAGTAGCTGTGGAGAAGAAGGATCAATAGCTTGAGTTAGCCAAGAGTGGTAACAGCCCTAGCAAACCATTGCCACCCTAGGCTGCCTTCTGTAAACGCAGAGCAGCCCGATGTCAAAACCACTTCATTACCCACGACTTACTTGAACGTGCTCAGGATTTTTGAACTTTGGAGGGTTTTGCTGTTATAGTTCACATTCCCGTGTATATATAGATGCTAAAACAAGCATGGTCCCAATACACTGATTCCAATCAATCACACTTACAGTAGCCAAACAGACAAATCGTCTGGCCTAAATTACTTCAATGTGTCTTAATCACACTACCATGCTAACTGCTCAAGCATAATATATGTTCACAACACCAGATTATTTTACTGATCCATCATGTCAAAAGCCTGGAAGAATACAACAGTGCTAGGAGGTGACAAGGAGTGTAACAGATAATCTGAAGTAATAAATCATATTCTGTTTTTCTTTTCCCAAAGAAAAATCAGACCATGGATTTGGAAACTATAAAAGTGTAATTTATGTGGACTGACAGATACCAGCAATTTTTGTTTTTGCATGCTGGTAGAGCTAAAATTTGGTGTTATTGTTTCAGGCTGCTTGTTGTCTCAGAAGAGAGAGTAATTACAAATTTATATAAGGCTGCCTTCAAGGGACAACTTGTTCAGATACTGGCAATATCTGGGAATTACTGATGGAATGCCTAAAAGTTTGGAGATATGAATTATATTCTCAAAACAGTGAACTATAGCCACATAATTATGAATCCCTCATGAATACATTCCCCTTCTTTTGCACTGGAGACTTATCTGTAAGTAAACTGGGAGGTAGTATTACATGAAAAGGTGTGTTTATTTTGTGCACAACCAGGGCCATTTCTGGAATGTATAAAGGCAATTTCATTCATTCTGTCAATTCCTTGTTTTTGTTTCTTGATTACTACTGCATGATTGTTCTACATAATGGACCAGTATTTATTTCTTTTTGTAAATCTGTGCTCTCTTCAAACTTTGATCGTAGGCTACCAGTATCTCTTTCTACATGGATGAGACCCAGACTTGCAAATTTAAAAAAAAAAAAAAAAAAGTTTGCCTGCATTTTGCAATTGTGACCGGGATCCTAGTGGGGAGCCTGCTGTGCTCACTCAGTTAGAGTGAACTGCAAAGAATGGGGCAGACAATCCACATAAAGCTGGTGAATATTCCAATAAAATTTATCAAGCTGGCATAAAACAGCATCTTTATTACCTCACAGGTTACTCAGAAGTCCAAACATCACAGTTCCCTTAAAGTGATCCAGCCTCAGGCCTCCATCCAGGTACCTAAATCAAATATGATGATTTCTGAAAATCTTATTTCATCATATAAAAGAAAAGGTTCTACCAATGCCAAAGGATCGGACACAATACCTCCCAGATTAATGAATGTTTCAGATCTTACCCAAATACACGCTACAGCCCGTTCTTATTAACTAAACTAAAATTTATTTAAAAAAAAAAGAGAGCGAGAATATGGTTAAAAGATCAATATACATACAGACATGAGTTCAATTAGCATTCAGATTCATAGCATAGATGGTGAGCTTTGTAGTTGCAAGGAGTTCTTTCAGATATAGTTCATAGGTTATAGTCCAATGTCCAAATATCATATTCCGGGCATATCAGCAGAACTGGGACCTCAGTCTTGCGATTCAAACTTCCACTGATGAATCCTAAGCAGATCTGAGATTAACAGGATCAGGATCCAAGGGTCTTTTTATACAGTGTTCTAGCATCCACTTGATGACACAGTCCTGGTTAAACAATAGACTTTTGATGTAGCCTTTTGCTTTCTAAACATCACCAGTAATTAGTTACACAAATTAACATAGGGCAATTTGCTTGTTCCTCCACCATTCACAGATTATTTGCTATACATTTCAAAGAGAGATGAATACAGAGATATCCCGTGTTTACAATCCATTTAAATGATAGGATGTTCTTTTGACCTCTGAATTATCAGAATACAACATAGACAGGGACTGCTGATTACATTGTCGACCCTACTCATACATATGTAAATACACAAAAACACAAACATTATCTCCCCACATGTCTTTTAAGGGTTATTTATTTTGCATGTTGTTTAACCCTTTCTGGCCATGCGTCACAGCAATATTTAGATTAAGAGGGATGTTTTTGGTGGATTCTCACAATTTATTGCTTGATCTCCAGAAAAATAAAACATATGCTTCCTTTACTGTTTTGTGGCTGCTCCACTTAGCATTATGGCCAGGTTTTTGAAAGCTGGCTTCTGTTCTGAAAATGTCTTCTTTAATCTGTGATAACATCAAGGTTTTTCAGTGGACATTGTTTAGGAAGAAATATCATGTCCTCCTTTGTTATGTATTTGTAACTTCTAAACTACTATAGAGAATTTACACTGAAGGGAGCATAGGCCCTTAAAACTCATTTCATAGCGTAACCCACTGGTCCGTGTGTGCCATGCATCTCCTGTGCCTGATCCCAGAGGATATTAATTGGTTATTTTCCTCACCTACAGAGATTGACACGCTAATTCATACTGTAGAGACTCATGTTTTCAGCTCTGGAGGTCCCCAGTTCAATCCCCAATGTTGGACAAGAGGGCAGTTGTCAGTATAGCACTTCTTATTCATTGTATGTAGGGAAGAAAGTGAGTAGCTGTATCTATGTGTGTTATTTGTATGGGGGAGCTAGGGAAGTTTCCTCCCTAAACTCTGAAGTATTTATTCCTGGCTCTGTTCAGTAGCTCTCTGTCAGGAAATGTATTTTTCTCTCCCACCTTATGTTTTTCTGTAGTTTTCATTGTTAGTTCTTAAAGTTATTGTTATACATTATCCCTCATACCACAACTTTGCAACCTATGGATGGCTTCCTTCCCTTCAGTATTTTCACAAATTCATCACTATACACTATAATAGCATTACATTTCCCCCATGTAACTTTGTCCTCATAGCAGAATAACTTAAAGAAGCAGCTCAGTTTATGATTGATTAGGAAACGTACAATTTCAGTTCCCTTTGGAAGTGTGGGTGTTTCGGGCTATGTTACTTTAGATAAATCTCATTTCAGGAAGTCATAGTTAGATTTGCAAACAACCTATTAGGTCACTCATCCAAACTCTGCCAGTGCAATATTGGTCCCTACAGTATATTCTTGAATGTTTTGTCCAATCTAACTTTGAATGACTCAAGCAATAAGGCTTCCACCACTTCCTCTGGGAGACTATTCCATGGTCTAATAGATTTCACTGTTAGGAAATATTTCCTGTCTCTTGGCCTAAATTTTCTTATGCTCAGATTCATCTAGTTATTTGTAGTTCTACTTCTCTAGACCTCCCTTAACGGGACCTTTTCCTTTCTTCATACTTATACCCTTGAGTAAATTGTAGATGGTTAGCCTATCTCTTTGGTCATCATTTGGCCAAGGTAAAACACTTTTAGCTCTTATAATCTTTCTGTATAAGTAGGCCATCTGATTGGTGGGGGGATTATTTTTGATTAAATGCTGGTTTAAAAGAAGCAAAGAGGAAAAATGCATTTGCATCATGGGGTTTTGGGGACCCAAAATCTTATTTTTAGAATCAAAATGTTTAGGTTTTTTGAGTTTTAAATAGAAGTGGAGAGTTTCCCCAAAGAACTTTTAAAAAAATTTCTAAATGTAACAACTTGTCATGTATCATGGCTGGCATCATCAATGCATGTTTTGGAATGTTGCTTGATCTATGTTCTACACTAGTTTTTAAGGAAAATGTGTGCATCTACAGTATGTGGAGAGGGAGCTGTGGCAGCAGCAGGAACACAAGCTGTTCCTTTAGTGTGGTGATGACACAGGATGCTCAGTGGGCATTTGAAGGCCTGTTTGCTAATTTACAGCCAGTAGTGAAAAAATTGAGCTTCTGGCCTTCTGCAACATCATCTCCAAACAGCTCAGGTAAGAGAGCCAGGTGGAGAAAAAATGGAGGGAAGGATTCTTGGGGTAGAAATCATTTTTTCTTGTTGAATCCTAACAGACCCCTTACTTGTAAATCAGTACCTCCAACCATTTAATCATTTATGTTGTATTTTTCTGAATTCCCTCTGTCTGGTATCATAGAGTCCAGAAATATATTGTTGCCTCGCTTGTTTTTTTGTTTTTGTTCTTCCATATTACAAGTTCATATTCAGTATCATCTTTATAGGGTTTTCTAAGGTCTCTATTCTGCCAAGACTTGTGCACATATTTAATTATGTTTTGCAGGATCTGGGCCTAAGTAATTTTTTCCCATTGAATATAATAATGCTTAGCTCTTACATAACACTGTATAAACATGAACTAATAATCCTCATATTGGAATCTCCTGTTGAGTAAATATTATTATCCACACTTTATGGACTGGGGTAACATTGAGAGGTTAAGTGACTTTCCCAAAGTGACATGAGTCGCTATCGGAGCTGAGATTTGATTTGAGGACTTCCTTGCTGAGTGTCCAGCACTATGCTCCATCTCTAGGAAGCCTTAACTTTAAGAACGCACTTAAGTGCTTGGTTGAATCAAAGTCTTTATCTGTATCTCTATTGCATCTGATGATTTGTGTATCTGTAGTCTTCAAGATTGGATTTTATTTCCATGCAGGTTATCCAGGCTGTCTTTTTTGGGATCTGCGTATTGACCGATCTCTCCAGTCTTCTCACCAAAGGAAGTGACAGCCAAGAACAAGAAAGACAGTTAAAAAAGCTCATTTCCCTCCGTGACTGGATGATGGCTGTTTTAGCCTTTCCTGTTGGAGTTGTAAGTATGGTGCTAAGCAATTAATTTCACTTCCACGCAGGTGCATCATTTAACTTGTTCATTGTTTCCTGACTGTAAAAATTGACATTCTTAGCAAAAAGGATAAATGACTATGAAAAAAGGGGGAAATGGGAGCACACTTTTGTCACAATTTAGTTATCATGAAGATAACTTTCAGTTACTTTTTCATTTCATTTTAAAAAAATAATCCACTGTTGAGGCATCTGGATTCATGATATAAATAAAATGTACTAACACGTTAGGACAGGTGTGGGCAAACTACGGCCTGCGAGCCGTTTTAAGCCGGCTTGCCAGCTTCTGCTGGGGAGCAGAGTCTGGGGGGAGCATCACGCAGCTCCTGGAAGCCACAGCATGGCCCTCCTCCGGGGCGAAGGGTCGGGGGCCATACCACACGGCTCCCGGAAGCAGCTGCATGGCCATGCTCCAAGGGTCAGGGGCCGCTCCGCACATAGGAGCCGGAGAAGGGACATGCCGTTGCTTCCAGGAGCTGCTTGAGGTAAGCGCCACTCAGAGCCTGCACCCCTGAGCCCCAACCCCCTGCCCCAGCCCCGATCCCCCTCCCACTCTCCAAACCCCTCTATCCCAGCATGGAGCACCCTCCTGTGCCCCAAACCTCTCATCCACAGCCTCACCCCAGAGCCCGCACCCCCAGCTGGAACCTGCATCCCTTCCCGCACCCCTGCTCCAGCCCTGATCCCCCTCCAGCCCTCCGAATCCCTTGGTCCCAGCCCAGAGCACCCTCCTACACCTTAAACTCCTCATCCCCAGCCCCACCCCAGAGCCAGCACCCCTTCCCATACCACAACCCCAATTTTGTGAGCATTCATGGCCCGCCATACAATTTCTATTCCCCAATGCGGCCCTCAGGCTAAAAAGTTTGCCCACCCCCTGCATTAGGGTCTTGATCCTGTAAGTCTTTGCAAGTATGAGGTGGGTTGGCATGTAGACTGTTTGGGAGTCGAGCTGGATTCTTTCTATATCACACATCATCATCAGTGATAGAAGTTCTGCCCTCCATGGGTTTGCACAAGAGTAACTGACTGGAGTTTGCTAAACAATTCTGTTGATGATGCAAAAGATAATAGAATCTAGCGCTCTCCCTGTTAGCCCTGTTGGCTCTTCAGAGCTAAGAGGAGTAAAAACATGTTTTTGTCATTAAGGTGCACAGGTTCCTAAGAGGGAGCAGAGTAAGAAGGCATTTATGAGTACTTTTCAGAGTAAAACTGCTCTTCTTCTGCACTGAAATCAATGGGGCTTTTGCCATTGACTAGAGTGGAGCAGGACTGGGCACTTTAAGCATGACAAAACTCAGATTGCCAGTGCTTTCCACCCAAAACTACAATTTGGCCCAGGTTTGTCCAAAACTTGGATCAGGTTAGCAAAAGGTTTGTGTACCTTTATAATAAACACAGGCTGTAATGAAACTGGAAACCATGCCTCATTTTTTGTTTCATTATGAAAGTTTGCCAGTTCTAATTGCAACCTTGTGAACCACTGTTCTACTTGTATTGATGGATCTTCTAGCTAACTGTATGAGGTCTCATTGTTGACACTGTGTATAACAACTAGGCATCTATTGTAACTTTACAGTTAACGCACTAATTTAAAATATCGAATTTTATATACTTTGGCAGGCTTTGTTAAAATCCTTGGTGTGATAGTTTAGAGTCCAGTCCATGATGAAATACACAATGCTTGTGCAAGGTTATAAAATATAAAACACATGTACAGCATTCTACAGGTGTTCCCTTCCCAAAACACCCAGTTGATAGCCTTAAATTACTTTACTTACTAGCCACTGCTAAGGGTAACTGCTGCTATTTATACTGGGTTAACTAGCTGCAATTTTTCTTCTATCACATAAGAAACACAGAATAATAATTAATGTATTTAAAAATATATATGGAAATAAACAGGCTTGCAAAATATCATTTTTCACAATTATATGTTGAGGAAGATTGGGAGTTATGTAGTCGTTGTGACTGGTAACAGATGCCTTCCCTACTGTTATTACTAGAAAAGAGCCCCCTAAGAAGAGCACAACATTATTTTTAAGTTTTTAAGTGATTCTTTTTGGAAAAAAACCCTACAGTATAAGCTTTTACACACATCAAGAGACACATTCTCCTGCTTTTTTTCTGGCTCTCTCGCCAGCTATTCAATATCCACAAAGCTTATGATACTATGTTTCTCTCTCCTCTGTTTTAAAACTCTGCTGGCTTTTGTGTACTACTTCTGTACCTCCTCTCATCTTCCCAGCCCTGAAACTTTTTAAGACCATTTGAGGCCTCCTGTAAAGACATTAGCTACAACTTCTGTTGGCAATAGCAGTAGTTTCTAAGCATTCTGAGTTATATCTATTTTTTCTTTCAGGAGTTACTTGTTTTGCCATCTGTGAAAGAGGAGCTAGCAAGTATTGTAAGCACTCTCTAAATGAGATGTACAAATGAGCATTTTCTAAATTAACCAGTTCCTAGGGGATACACATTACACATGGGAACTAGCTAGGGTTAAAACACACAAACATTTTGTGTATTGTCAAAGGAAAACAAGAAAATAACTAGCTAAGTATATTGTAAAAATAGTCTGTCTCTCTTTTTTTTTTTTTCCCCCTAAAGGTGACCTCCAGATAGGGAACAAAATGTCTTTGCTGCATTTTTTGCTCTTAATTTTGCACAAAGAAAGCCTAAAAGGATTTTGTTGTTTCTCTCTCTCCTGGCTGCTGGGAGACAAACAGCAGAGCCTCCGAATGTAACACTGGCCTCAGCCGCCAGACTCAGACTTTACTTTTCTGAATGTCTGGTCTCTCACCAATCCAGGGTCCCTCCTAAAACCCGACTCTTTCTCCTGTTCATCAGTTACCACTCACTGTGGTGTTAACCAGGAGGGAGAGGGATGGCAAAATATAGGGAGGTAGTAGGGTGACCAGACAGCGAATGTGAAAAATCGGGACGGGGATGAGGGGTAATAGGAGCCTATATAAGAAAAAGACCCAAAAATCGGGACTGTCCCTATAAATCGAGACATCTGGTCACCCTAGGAGGCAGAATCTGGCACATTGTCTTGAGTGGGGCTACTTGTAGAATAAGATACTATGCAGTGTGATTACGGGTGTGCCCACAAGTAGCGTAGGTCTAATGCCACTATTGTTCTGCCAATATATATATATATATATATATATATATATATATATATATATATAAGAAAATATGCAGTGAGGTCTTTATATGTCAGAGGCTGTAGAGAAATTATTATACAGCAGAGTGTCTGCAGAGAAAAATTAAAATTCCCTAACTTCCCCTATTCTCTCAACAGCTTCCTCCTTGGGAAAGCAGGTTTCCTTGACAAGCGCCCAAACAATTCTCTCCGGGGCTTCTCAGTGGTTTACATTAGAGGCATGTAGAAATCCCAAAATAGAAAATTAAACAGATGTGAATAAAATGCTAATTAGGTTTCTGATTGAAACCAGAGTGGTCATGCTTGTCAGTTGCCTTACACATCTAAATTAATGTTACATAAATATTTTGCATTATTCTGTGCTCTTTATACGGAATAATTCATATATTGGAGTAAAATTATTCAAGGTAGAATTGGAAAGTTTTTAAGTGCAATAACTGCAGTTCTGAGAATTATTCTAAATAATTGGCTCTCAGTTTCCAGCTTTCTAAAGTCTTCAAGATGGATTGTTCTGAAAAATAGATGAGAAAGCAGCTTTCCACTCGCAGGTCAAACAATGATGTGTGTAGGGGGGAAAAAACCCTAAAAAACCACAGTTTTTTATTTATAGTGCCTCCTCATAAATATATCACAGTTAAGCCATCTGGGAAGCCTGGTCAGCATCCTCCTTCCTCCCTACAAAACACAAAACCAACCACCACCACCCCCAAGTAAAACACAGCAACAACAGCAATGGAAACAATGGCCAGAAAATATGCAAAACCTTGCCTCTTTTGTGTTATGTTCTTTATTTCTCCAGCTGCTCAAATGAAACATGAGCTGTTTTAGGAGCATCAAAAAAAAAAAAATACACACGAGCTTGTTAGATGGAACCAATAACCACCACTGACTACCTTGTTGTCCTTTTTAATAGGACTTTTAGTGATGGATTTTCTGTTTTTATTTAATGAAACCAGAAAATAATGGCCCAATTTTGCCATTCTTACTCATGGTGAGTAGCAGTTTATTCCATGAATAGTCCCATTGGACAACATTCTGATACCTTTACTCCAGTTAAGTAGTACCTTATGGTACTATTCAGTGTGAATCAGAGTATAGGAACCTGATCCATTAAATTAATGGTACTGTTTGCATACTAAAGTATTTCTCAAAAGACCTCATTCCTATTTTTGCTAAATTCATTTTTCACCAACCTAGCAGTATAAAGTGGCCTAAAAGTGGCAGTAAATTACACTGCTAGAGCAGTATGAAGTAGCCTTAGCTTAGTGAGACTATGAATGCATCTCAAAGCGAATAAGGGCATAAGTGTGGCAGAATCTGTACCAATGTTTTTAGTTTATCCCTCTTGTTTTCTGTTTGTTTGTCACAGATCACAAAGTCTGCCAAGTTTTTATGACTAATTCAGTGTTTTATGTAAACTGTATATGGCAATATCATTGTGTTTCTTGTAATTCCTGTAGTAGAAGAAGGTGAATAGGCATTTCTAGATGATCAAAATTGTGCTTTTGTATTTTCAAGATATCAGCCTCTTCCTGTGTATATAAAAATACCCTTTTCCCTAGTCCTTCCCGTTTGTAAACAAACTTTCGAAGGTTTATCATTTATCTTTGGGTATGCTATAGTTGGCTTTAAAAAGAAAATTATTTTAGCCATACACACAACTGACCTATTGAGAATTTGCTGGAGGAACACTGAAAAGATCACTCCTGCACAAACCTAACTAGTAGTCATTCTGTCTTAGAAGCCATGCATGGAAGAGATCTGTAGGTCTTCTGGACGTTTTAAATCCTCTTCCCCTGTCTTCTAAGTCTAAGAAAATTACTGCAGATATTTGTCAGATGTCCCCATCTAACCCCTTCCCCACCACTAGCCTATAAATTACAGGAAATGCCACACTGGAACAAACCAATGTCCTAGTCTGATATTTTGCCATCAGAGTGGCCAATGCCAAATGCTCCAGAGGTAAACTTAAAACTCTAATTGTGCAGTTCTATCCTGTGTAGGAAATTCCTTCCTGTAACAGGATGGCTTGCCCCTTATTGGCTGGAGGGACTGGGGCTAGCTAACCCAGATTACTAAAGAGACACACCTGGGTTGGATCAGGAAGTTCCCTGTAAAAAGCAGTGGGTGGCTGTAGTGAAGTGGGAAAGCTCAAAAAGCTACGACAGAGTTTGCAGAAAATGAGGAAAGTCTCCTACAGGGAAAACCCTGACACAAGGGGATTTGCCCCAGGCAAGGAGATCTGGCAAAGATCCAGTCCCAGCAGGGGAGAGACTGCAAAGGCCTCAGGCAGGAAGGCCTAAGAGGAGTAAGAGAAACATTGTGTTATGTGGACTTATGAATGGACTTTATTTGTGATTTTGTGTTTTATTGCCATTTATAAACCCAAACTCCAAGGACGTGTATTTAGGACCAAGAAAATGCCTGAAGTGAAGTTTTATTTGAACTGTCCATGAGGAAAAACTGAGGTAGGCTGCCTGTAGCGTGACCCTGGGCCGTGAGGGGGCGAACAGGAGGTGGCTGACCCACTGACTTCCCAATTCCTCAGTTCCTGCCCTTCATGACTTTCTTGATAGGCCTTTATCAAATGCATTTGGGTTGAATGTCAACTGGGTAAATAGGTGTAGCTCCATGGAAGTCAATGCTATACTAGTTTACATCAGCTGGGGATTGCCATAATGGAATTTCACATTTATATAGTGCCTTTTGTCCTGAAGGATCCCAAACATCCTCACAAACCATACACATATAGCACCAATTTACTACAGCCACCTTGGAGAGGTAGCCAGAAAGCTTACATCAAACTACACAACAATGTGTGGAGAAGAAATTTTGCCCAAGGTTACAGGAGAAAATCTTTATTCTTGCAAAAAGCACCAGAGGGTCTTTTTGTCCATACGGAACAAATAAAGCATCCAGTTTTCCCTAGAAATCACCCAGGAAATGAGTGAAACTTGCTTGTACAGGTTATTCAGAATCAAAAATACACAGTAAAAAAAATTATATTGTGTTCATTATTCATTTATATGGCAGTTTTTCCGGTTATGTGCACATAAACAGCAAATTACACAGTTTTGGCCTCCCTCTGTCAGTTTGTCTTTGTTTCAATTTCTTTTGTTTTACTAATGCCCTTGGTGACTCAAAAGGAGAAATAACAAACAGTTTCCTGATTCATGCTTTAAAATTTCCCCCTCAGTAGTATCTTGTGTTCTTTCTGTGTTACTTTCTGAAGCTTTAAAGCTGGGGGAAATTGTTTGATGGTTTTTTTCTGAAGTGGAAGAAGGAAATTGTTTCTTGGGCCTTAGTAACACTTTTGCTGCTACTGTGTATTGTTTAGTGATATTGAGTTGCATATTACAAATCAGTTACTCCTTCTCAAAGAGAACCCAAGGCCCACTTGAAAAACTGAAGTGCCCACTTGTCTAGAGTGTACGTAGAATACAATGAGTAGCAAAGAAGGGTCCTTCTTGTGAATTTTATGTGCTATTTAACTTTCTACTGACTATCCGAGTGGTATTGTCTGCAGAAGGGGAGAGAAGGCATTAACATAGGCAATGATTTTGCCATTCTTACTCATGTGATGCAGTTCCTTTCTCCACAAGTAATCTCTTACTGTTGCACAAAAATAAAGTTGGCAGACTCAAATTGGCAGGAAGCTTAAGGGGCACAGGCTAAAATGCAGCCATGTGACTGTGACAAATATGGCAATTTCCTGCAATATCCCTGAGAAGTCTTACTGAATTAAGTTTAAGTAGCTTTGCAGTCCATTGTATTAAAAATGCAAAAATTATTTATCATTGTGGGATTATATGTAACTTCACTGGGGCGGGGGGTGACCAATGTGTTGAGCTTCAAAGGCCCATTTTAAACAATGTGTCAGACAAGAAGGAACCTTTACGACAAACAAAGCTGACTGGATTTCCTAGGAAATACTTGGAAGGAAGTAAAATCCCACCTCCAGACCCAATCATTTGAAGGGGTAGGATAGGGTTACCAGATAGCAACTGTGAAAAAACGGGACAGGGGGTGGGGGGTAATAGGTGCCTATATAAGAAAAAGTCCCAAAAAACGGGACTGTCCCTTTAAACATGGGACATCTGGTCACCCTACCTGTGGGGAAACCCATTGTCTGCTGTTACCAGAATCTGAAGATCAGAGCCCTGAGTTGCATAAAGGAGGGACTCTAAGATTCATGGGGGTGTCAGAGCTAACAGCTGTTAAGAACTTGTAACCACAGGAAAACCCCTTGGTGGGGTTTGAAGGGCTGATCACCTGCCAGAGCCCTTGTTGGAGTTGGGGGTGATCTGGTAAGCTCATTAGCATGTGTTTAGGTTCTCTTATTGTTTTAAATGTATGTTTTCTCTGTAATGCTTTTACTTTAAGAATAAATGCATTTGTTTAGAAAGGACTGTGTGATTACTTACAGCTTCAGGGAATTATACTATTTATAACCTCTGAGGAGAAAGCAAAGTAGGCCTGCTTAGGCAGTCTGCATCGCTGGGGAACTCACAGTGTAAGTAGGAAACTGTGCAGTCTGAAGAAAGAGGGAAAAAAAAATGGTCAGGAGGGAGAGAGTCTCTGTCCAAGAGAGGTGGTGGCAGAGGAACCGGAAGCCTAGAGTATGAGTGCCCTTGCTGGCCCACAGAGAGGGAATACGGGTGCAATTGCTCTGAACTGTGACAGTGACACCCTCATAGAGGCAGATTCTCTGCAGCGTTAGCATCTGCTTTGTGCAGCGGAGTTGGGGAAGGGGAGAGAGCATCCCAGAGAGCTGATTATAGCTGCCTGGCTCTTTTCTACAACCTTGAGGCAGAGAAACTTGGGAGCAGCTCTGATTTGCACCAGTTGGCGTTGATATCCTAGGAATAACATGGAAGCTGGGGATTGCTGAAGTGCATGGTGCTCTAGGCACTGCTTCTTCCCACTCCCATCGTGCCCCTTCTGGCTCCTGAGATACTCCCTGTGCAAGGGGCTGCAAGGAGGGAGGTGTAGAAGCAAGTTCCAATGTCTCTGCCTACTGGGGTCCCATGCCAGGGGTATCCCCAGCAGGGAAAGTGAAGGAGATTTCTGAGGTTTGTGCCATTCTGCCTCAGCTATACAAGGGAGCATACAAACTGCTATGCCTCAAACTCTCCCGCCCCCCATGCGTGGCCAGCCCACTGTGCTGGCCAGTATATAAGCAGGGGCGAGCCATGGCTCCACCTGCTCCCTGTCTCTCCCTTCCCCATTCCAGTGAATTGTTCCTTAGGGGGAGAGAGGGGAGAAGCGACTCAGTATCACTACCTGTGCTGCCCCAGTTGGGCAGGGGTTGCAATACATGTAAATGGGGAGCTCATTTTCCCCTTCCCCCTCACTGAACAGCCACATGAAACCTATCTGAGTGTAGCCCAAATTAAATTACACTAATACCAATATAAACATTCTGATATTGAAGAGAATTTTAAACCTATTTAGAACTATCAAACAATTGCTTATTAATCAAAGCAAGACACAAGGGTGGCTAGGAAGCTGCGTAAAATGTCCTAGAAATGAGATTTTTCTGTTGTCCATATTAATTCATAAAAAAAAAAGTTGGGGTCAACCACTTAGAGACATTGACCAACCAATGTGAGAAGTATTCCTCCAATTAAAGAGACTTTAGGTCAGTGTGGCAGCCCTGAGTCTGAATGTCTTTCTCTTTGTTGGTTTACGTTAGAACTGTAATGTTTTATTTTTTGTGTCTTTCCTTATGTCTGCCTGTGGTGGTGCTTTGCTAAGCAGCATTTACCGTCTGTAGCTCCAGATGGTTGCAACCAGCTATGTTGATCTAATTCTATCCATTGGCTGACTTTGGTTAAGAGACAGATGGTTCCTCCTCTCTCTTCTTACCTTTACCTCATTTTCCTATCATTTTACTTTGCCCCATTCAAAAATCCCAGACCCAAGTGTTTGCCAGTTTAGCTGGATTCATTCTAATATGTTTCAGCTTTACCCTTGGTGCCACTGCTTGATGTCGGATTTTCTTCATACAGAGTGCTTTTGAGCCTGGTTTTCATGCTACATGTGTTTTGATATCCCAATTGGTCTTAATATATTCTCAGTGACCCACTGCAATACAACATGACTTCAAGGAAGTCAAAAAAATTGGGAAACTTTGCCTTATTTCCCTGTTGTTTAGCTGTTCATATTTTGGCAGTTAAGTGTCAATAGGTGTGTAAAAAGCTCTGTGATGCCAATACCAATACTGGCACAGAGGAGAGACTTCTTGAAGAGCACTTTACACTTTCAGTATTATGCAGGCTGTCCATCATAACTTATTTTTTTCCTGGCGCCTACGCACAAGTTGAAGGGTCCAAACTTATTTTGAGCACCGAAAGCCATCATAACAGATGGGAAAGTGTGTTGGAAACTAAGGAACTATGTATTGTATGTGCACTGAAGGAACAATTTACCAGTCTAGATCATCCAAATGTCTGTCTTCCTTAAGCGTACATATCTGTGGTTAGCACGAGGTGCCACTGGTAATCTGTAACCTAAATTTTAACATCCCAAAGCTAGAAGTATATGAAGTGAATTGTGTTCATCCCATCCACATCCACCGATAATTTGCTGACCTTGAAACACCCTTGCCCCCATAAATCCCACGTTCCTTGTTCCCACTCCTTATTCCCCAAAAACCATTCCTCACCCAGCACAATTGGACACAATCCCATTGAATTCAGTGAGAGCTGCACCTGCTTGCTATAGGGCTAAATTTGGTCTAATCTCTTCTGCACAGAGATCCTCTAATCTCTCCTGAAACTTACCAGTGAAAGATTCCTGGACCTGTTGTCAGTTTTTTCTGTAGCAAGTGATAGCCCTTTTATCCCTACAGGACTGTGAACATAGTTTGAACTGAACTCAAATTAAAAAAAAAATAGTGTATGTACAAAGAATTTAGTCCTATGTTTTCTTTCCAACATTCAGGGTTTTATTAAGTTAATCTAACACTGATATTTCTATATTGTTTTTACTTTATTGTAGATAGACTGCATTTTCAGGAAGGGAAAATACAAATTTTAAAAGCAAGGAGACCTTAATTGGTTCATAATATAGACAAAGCTTCGATGGAAGCATAACCTACTTTTGTGGTGTGAGCTAACAGTGAAATCTCCATGGCTGACAATGGCATGTTCAGAACAGTCTGAATCAGGGGCAGCACTGTTAAATAGTAGAAAAAGAAAATGGAGCTAAATTAATGGTGAGCAAACCTCAAAAAAGTTAGCAGTTCCAGACTTCTAATACTTATTGCTTTCAGTTAGGATAAAAATATTATGAGAAAAGCCTTTCAGTATTTCTACTTCCATAGTCTTGGACAGAAAGAGAAAATGCAGAGGTGGGTCAAAATAAAAAATGTTATGGAAAGAAGTTCTCAGCTTTTTTGAACTTCAAAAGAAGTTAAAAGGTTTTATGCAAGCTTTAGCTAAAGGTTTACGCTAGTTTTTATTTTATTCAAACTCGTTCTTCCATCCTCAGGTTAGAGAGAGAGAGAGAGAGGGGAGAATGAATGCTCACTCTTTGGCGTCTAGTAAGTTGTCTCTTTAACAAGAGCCAAAATGAGTTTCATATGGACAAGTGAGTAGGATGTTGGAAACCTTCTTTTTTTTTTCTTTTGGACCTCTGTGCATAAATTCTGTGAATAATGCTTCAAGAGTTAGATTTATTTTTTGGTTAATGTATTTGGTTGCCGAAATGGGACATAAGAAGTGGTGGCCTTCTATTCAAGGGTGAATTTCACCCCATATGAACAGAGCCTTAATACTCTTTATGTTGGTATATGCTGTATATTGTGAGATTTCACATTGTTTTCTGTGCTGTTAGTGGTAAAACATTATTAATATACCACATCTACTACTAAAATATAGTACTCAATTGTAACTTGGCCCCAAATATGTAACTAAAAGTTATTTTTCCAGTCAAAATGTCAAAAACAGAAAAGAAAAATCATAACTTTTGAGAATGTAAAGAATACTCTAGACCACACTGATAAAAAGGAAGACTGGGTTTATGAGCAATAATGTCTGTCTGTCTGTCGATCTTTAGCTTCTAACTTGTAGAGATATGAATAACTAAAATGAAAAAGGGCAGTGAAATCAGATAATTGATCATAAGCATTTTTTAAATTGTATTTTCTTCTCTCCTCAGTTTGTTGTGACAATGTTTTGGAGCCTCTATATTTATGACAGAGAAGTGGTTTACCCAAAGCTTCTTGATAATTTTATACCATCTTGGCTGAATCATGGAATGGTGAGTATAGTAACGCATGCACTTTCTTGTGTAACCAAAGCTGTTAAGAGACTGGTTCCACCATGTAATGGTTCGTGCATGTCTTGTACTAATGTCTGTAAAATTCTGATGAAAGAGCACGTGATAAGGAAGAAAGTTGAGCAACTATAAAATCTGTACATACTTTAGTCCTTATTCTACACTCAGAATGGACTCCTGCATCTGCCTGGAACCTCCACACAGAAGTCAGTGAACCTGGAGGCCAGAACTGGTATAAGTCAGCATAGTTTATGGCACTAAGCAGATTTATACTAGCTGAGAATATTGCCCTTACTGGTCAAAGCGTATGATTATTAGGCCTATTGAAGGAATCAGTATGATTATATCATTGTAATTTGTGATGAAACCTGTTTTAACAAAATGCTGGAAAATGAGAGAAGCATGTTCAAGAAATTAAATTAATTTCCATGGGCCATACCGTACCCTTGTGTATGGTTAAAAAATAAACAAAAGTGCTAGCTGCCTAAGTATGCCAAAACTGTGTAGCAGAACCTATGTTAGATTATCCTTTTGAAAATGTGGATGTGTGTGTGGTTTTTTTAAAAAATGCTATTGGAGAAAAAATGGTGTATCTGCCACAGTACAAGGGGTATATCTTTGTCCCACCCCCTTTGCAAGAGGCAGTGATATGCCTCTGAAACAATAGGATATTCTTGCTAGCCTTCAACTAATGTGGCATTTTGTGGATGAGGTAAAGCATTTGATTAAGAGCCCACTTTGTTACCAGGCGCTTACTGCAGTACGTGCAATACTGAACTCACAGATTTCATGTTTGTTTCACACATCTTGTCTGACTGGGCCTGTGAGAGATATTTTATGATACCTTTCTGTTGGCATCAGAGCATGGCAAACCATTTGGCACTGTTAATCTGTAGCTATAGCAGAGGCCATCCTTCAAGGAGTATGCACCACATGGCCAGATCAAATCAGAACTGCTCACTAATGTCGATCTTGATTAATTGTTTCACGTTCCAGGGGTGTACGCAAACTGGCTGTAGTTATTTATTGTTTCCCAGTGTATAGGGAGCAGCCTGGGAATCACTACTGCTAAACAGAGCTGTAACTTCTGCCAACTACTTTGCCATGTTATATGCTGGTTTTAGAGGGAATGATACGATGTAACATGCTCTCTTGTTGGTGGATCTTCCCGTGTCTGTTCAGACCTCCCCCTGTCAGTTCTGAAATCATCCATTAAGCACTCACAAAGGCTGCAAGCTGTACATACATTCATATTTTCCACACAGCATCATGCCAACTCTGAGGACATTCCTCCCAGGTGACATTCTGCATACTGAAAATGCCTCACTTGCGACATTTTTTCATGGACCTGCATTGTAAAGCAGATGATAATGTATGGCCCTGTTTTATTCAGGCAGTCTCATCATCCAGACCACAAACCTAAAGGGCAGTTCAAGCCCATGTTGTTCTGAAGAAATGTAGATTTGCTGAAACATTTGAAAAGAGGTTTTGTTTAAAATCTTTGCACGTTGTAGCATTTGCTGAAATGAACTGCATGCAAATGTCTGGGACATTTTTTATTTTCAACTTTAAGTATTGTAGAAGGCACTTTTGAACGTCTTTTGTGAAGGAATTGTTTGCCTTGTCAGTCTTTATTTATCCAAGTGTCACTTTGGCTGGGTCACAAAGGAGGCTTCTTGCTGTTGGGCTTTTCACCATCTTTTAATCTAATTTTATCTGATGTTTTATCCATCATATTATCGTCACCAGCTTTCATTCTAATTCATTCTGATGAGTTGCCTATCAGAATATGAGGTTTGGGGGATTTTCCTCTGGAGAGAAATATCTTCTGCTCTTAAAGTACCCTCAGTGTATTAGCACTTTATTTATGAGCAGGCCTATTGTTTTGACATGGGAGGTTTTAGGAAGTGTCATGGAGGTGTTTTTGGTGAAAAGGGCAGGAGTCATGGCAATATAGTTTAGAAAAGTCAAAAGTTAAAGGCATTATTTTGTACCCAAATTAAGTTTATTCTCCCAATTTTTAATACATTTTGATAACTTTTGAAGACAAGAGTTGCTTTATTGGAGCCACGCTTTATAAACCAAAGCCCGTAGAGAAGACTTACAACCCCCAAAGGAATTAAATCTGTCAGTGAAAGTCCAATAGAGAGGAGTTGATGAGTTCCTGCTCTCTATTGGCCTCCCATTCAGCCCAGTGGCACAGCACTCAATGCTCAACAGCTGCCTCAAGTGTTAACAACTACAGCTGGTTGGGAAATGCTATGAAACTAAACCGTTTGCAGTTTGGGGGTGGGGGTTTGTCTTAAAATGAGAGAGTTTCAATCAAAATTAAAATTTTCCACATACACGAAAAATTGTTTTGGTTGAAAAGCCATTTTTGTTGTTGTTTGGACAATATTCTGACAACTCTACTTAACTCCCAGTTAACAGCCTATCAACCCACCCTTCAACTTGCAAAAATTCCTTAGTGGGAAAAGTTATGGATATGTTTGGGGGTTTTTTTTAAACAGGAGCAATCATGAAATCTATGGTTACCTTGGTAATCACATAGGGAATCAACCCTGATTAATTATGATCAGTAGTAGTATGGGCATATAGCCAAATATTTGAGGATATTCTTATTTTAGATCCTAATTAGAGGAAGCTGGGGGTTCTTCCTTGGTGCAGCCCTATAGAGGGAACAGGAATTGATCACTGCTCCTTCTTATGCTAGTCCTACCTGGGGTTTTTAGCCAGACAGAAATAACTGCATGTAGAGCAGCTGAAGGAGGGACTGTTGATGCCTTCTGACAACAATAAAATGCATCTATAATTTATTTTGGAGCGGTGGTAGCAGAGCCTAAGATAAGGTTGGAGCTTTCATCTTCTTATAAGCCTAATTTTTCATTCTCTTTGTATCTTCCCCAAAAATAAACTGATCCCCCTGACATTTTTTGGGCAGCCTCTCATTCCAGAGTAGAGTTAGTTCACCCCCCCCCCCCCCCGGAATATTACCAAGTATCAGAATAGGAATAGTATTTTGCAAATGTACCCGTCTTTCAAATTGTAAACATTTTCCTGACTGGCTTGGCCTACAGACTCTCCATTTGTTTTGTTTCCCTTTGTCTTGCTGACACTGTTAAGGCTTCGGGGGGGGGGGGGGAGGGTTAAGGGATGAGTGAGGATGAGAGGTGACAGGCCCAATGGGGAAGAATTACAAAAATATTAACAAATAGCTTCATAATAAAATAAACAGCACAGCAGGATAGACAGAAAAAGGGTTAAGAAAGAGCCTATTAAAGCAGGGATAGAAGTTGAAACCTTGGGGAAGGCCTTGAGAGGAAGGAGGAGTGTTTTCTCTATCCAAGCCCAGGTCAGAGGAACTGGAAACTGATGGTGCTCAGTGGTGCTGGAACAATTTTATAGTGGGGGTGCTGAAGATGGAAACCATGTATTTGGGTTATTACCACTTCAAGCCGGGGGTGCAGTAGCACTCCCAGCACCCCAAGTTCCAGCACCGATGGTATTGCTATACTGCTTAAAGAGACTTCGTAAGTGAGAGAGTTTGCTCTTTCACTATCATTTGTTTTGCTCTTTTTTTTTAATTTTTGGAACCAGTCTGAAGAGAGCCTGAGTCCTGACTCTGTGCATTGGGTCAGGAAGAAATGTTCTGTGTAGATCTGTGTGGGCTTCAAAGTGTTAGGTACAATATTTTGTTTCTCTCCTCCTTACCCCCCCCCCTCCCCATTTTCCTGTTATCTGCAGCCACAACGTGTCTCAGCCATACAGGGTGATTTTCATGTGTACACAATGCAGTCAAGCTAACACTGTTTCTGAACAACAATTCTTCATCCTTTAAAGAAAACATATGTTAGACTGTCTAGAAATGAATGTTTACGAGAAACACTCAATAAATATCCCACTGTTAAATAATCATCAGTCACCCACCCAACCTCATTGTTGTCCCTGAAATTTGCTGTAATCAAAGTAGCAAATTACGAGATTATAATATTGCCTATTCTGTCAAGGGATTTAAATTTCTCATTTACTTTAACACTTAACATATATAACACCTTTACTCTCTGCAAAGAAAATCTAGATGTGTTATATGGTACAGAATATAATTAATACATATAAACTTGCAAGGCTATGTACTCTATGCTTATATAAGTCCACAACGTCATATGCTGATTAACAGCAGCTAGTTCACTCATAACAAATATTCTTCTATTCCACCAACACATCACATTATTAGAACTCATATAGAATTCAGACATAATTTAATGTAACCTGGGACTGTGTTTCTTTAAAAAAAAAATACAAACATCTAATAAGCAATATATAAAATCATATATATCCAGCAGCATATTTCCATTGCAGAACAGAGCAAGGGAACAAAATTAAGTCTGGGTAGGCAGAAGTGAAGTGCAGTGATAGTGAATGATGAAGGATTTACATGGAGACCCTACTCATTGTGTCCAAATGTTTGGGTTTTGAAAGATGAAGAATTTTTTAAAGGGAAGTGTAATCAACTATTGTTAGATATTAGCTAGACTCCACTGAAACACACTTAACATTAACCTGTTTTTAACAATTTATTTTTTAATAAAATATGGTATTTCAGGACACTTTACACTTAAATATTATTCAAAATAACTATATTTTTAAGAGAAGACAAGGTAAGTGAGATATCTTTTATTGGACCAATTTCTGTTGGAGGAGTGGACAAATAAATTTTAAGAACAATTGAAAACAATGGCAATATAATGTTTCTTTAATTAATTTTTAAAGCTGTACTAAACTGGCACTGTGAATTAAAACAGGAAGAAATAGTAACTGGACCATATTTGGTTGCCTGGGGGAGGGATAGCTCAGTGGTTTGCACATTGGCCTGCTAAACCCACATTTGTGAGTTCAATCCTTGAGGGGGCCACTTAAGGATCTGGGGCAAAAATCAGTACTTGGTCCTGCTATTGAAGGCAGGGGGCTGGACTCGATGACCTTTCAGGGTCCCTTCCAGTTCTATGAGATAGGTATATCTCCATATATTATATTAAATATCTCTGTTATCCATGCTAGTTGACATATTTAGTACAGTATTTGATTTGCTCATGTCTAAACAGTAATAATCATTATATTGATGCTTACATCACATACTACGGTAAAGAGGACAGAGTACCTAGATTGAATACAGTATGTATGATTTTTGTTGTATACAGAAATTTGTGCAAGACAAAACAAAGAACTAACATGAAATAGTGATCTCACTGAAGTCAATACCATTGACTTTAGCAGGCCAGGATTTGACCTGTTTCATTTAGTGAAGTGAATGGCACCCCTAAATAACTCAGGTTGAGTATATAGTTGTGTAAACCACAGGCTGCATTTTCATTTTATACTGAGCAGATTATCTGAGAACAATGTGATTACATGAAGTAATACCTGTTTATAAATCGCTAACCAAGTGGGCTTATTTCCTCTATTTATCAAATGTTTTGTAATTTTAGCAGACTGCACGACTGAACGCAGCCTTGCTAGTTTGTTTAAATTAGTTCTAAAACTGAATCCCTTCATCAGACAAGTTGTTATTCAAGTATTTGCTGTAGGGCTCTTCGCTCTGGATATACTTTCTATTTTTTCTCTTACATCACCAAAGATGCATGTTGTTTTAAAAGTGCTTCAACCTCATGACTCTCACTATGTCATTGTTCAGTTCTGTGAGCCCACTTCGTAATAACTCGCTTTCAGACTTGATCTCCAGTAATTTTAAGTATTGTTAATTAAAAAATAAGCTTTAGTTATTTTAAACTGTTATATTGTGTCATTGGTGCTGGATAAAATTTGTGTCATATTGTGGCTACGTGTCAGCGGTGGATGAAGCGACACATATATATTGTATATTTCTAGGACTTGTCTTCATGGCATACATTCTTAGCTTGAGTTTTAACTCTAGGTTTGTCCCTAACTCCCATCCACACACACAAACATCTAGCTCAAGTTAATATCTAGCTAGGTCCTTTAAACTAGAGCTGGCTGGGATGGGAGGGGCAAAGCTTGAATGCTGCTGTAGCTTGAGCTAGTAATGCAGTGAGGATGCAGCAGTTCAAGTTACAACAAGTCATCAAATGCTAATCCAATCACTCTGCTAATCCAATTATGCCATGTCGCTCCACTGTTGTTCTGCAGTGTCCTTACTCTCCTTCTGCTCTCACTTGAGCTACTTCAGGTGAAGTAATTCAAGTGTTCTAACTCAAGCTCACTGTTGTAGTAAAAACAAACTTAGGTCTGATCTACACTTTCAAATCAGACCAACCTAGTAATGCAACTGGACTGTGAAAAATGTCATGCCCTGTATGATGTAGTTAGGTCAACCTAACTCCCAGTATAAATGCAACTATGTCAATGGAAGAATTCTTACTACTGCCTCTTGGAGGGTTGTATTAACTACATTGACGGAAATACCACTTTCATTGCTGTAAGAAGCTTCTACACTGTGGCACTATAACAGTACAACTACCAGCTATGCTGCTGTAGCGTAGACATCCCTTAAACATTGAGTCTCATTCTGACAGGTTCTAAGGAGGTGTAAAATGTCGTCAACTCTCATTGGCTTCATTTAGAGCTGACGACACTCAGTGCCTTGCAGTTTGCACCTACCACATGTACAACACACGCTCTAATTATAATAATGCAGTATTATACGCTTACACAGTAACATGTGAGCAGGCCTGCATATAGAATTTATCCAAGTTATCACAGGGTTTGAACAAGAATCCTTGTTTATTTCTAACTGAGAACATCCAGATTCTTAAAGTAATGTTTTTTTTATATATATAATATATATAAATACACACACACACACACATATTTTCTAGGAATCTGGGATGTTTTCAGTTACGTGTGTGTGCGTGTGTATATAATTTGTGGCAAGGAAGATAACACAGAGTAGTAAAATTTATTACTGAAGTGTTTAATGGGTTCAAAGAGCAGAAATGATGAGCTATCTCAATATGAAAATACAGAGGAGAGAATCTTGTGGGAAATATGGGCTGCCTTTACGGTGCTGGAAAGTTGATTATTGTATGGAGCATGTGCCAGTGTAGTTTTTAAAGTGATATTTTCCCTTTTTATGCTGCTTATTCTTTGATGATGTTTACTGAAAACAAAAGGATTACTAGAAAGACCTCTTAGCTCCCTTTGGTTTACGTGAAAGCATACATGCCAAAAACGGACATGTAGGAGACATAGAAATGAATTATGGAGCGGAGCATGTCCAAATGATACATTTCCAGCCTCTCTTACAGATTCTCTCTCCTCTTCATTATTGTCAGCTCAAATTAAAGATTCATACAATTGAAGAGGGGATGGATCCAGTGCTGTGATGTGTCCTGTTATTACTTTTTGTAACAAACGCATCTTACAGATCTAGTGAATCTGGAGAAGCAGAGGACTAATGCCAGAAGAAAGCACTGATACTCAATTTTCTTTTTGATTCAAGAATGATTCAGGCCAATGCAGAAATAGGGAAGCCACATGAAAGATGCTTTGGATCAAAGCTCATAGTGACCTGGCCTATATAGATCAGGTAAAAGTTATTTACAAACCTACAGTTCCTTAGTCACTCCATCCGAGCTCAGAATCAAGCCAGTTGCTCAATGAGCCTCTCTGAGGAACAACTAAGGAGATGACCCATGTTTTTTTGTTTCATCCATATTGTCTCTAACTAGCATGCTGCACCCAGTCCCTTTGCAGACAGGCTCTAGTAGAAGACTGTGGACTAAAGTACATTTAACAATTCATACTGCTTCTTGTACAAAGAAACCCCATTTATGGGCCATTTAATTCAATACCCCCATAGCTGCTAACATCTGACAAGCTTGCTGGAAGTGAATTGTAATGTAGTCTCTCTGCTCGATTGATATCTAAATCCATGGTAAGCATCTCAAGGATCCTTCAGTTTAATTGAGCTCTCTTTTTATATATAGCTATAAAAACCATCAGAGGCTGATTATAAAGATTCAGAAATGGGATCTTTAATTAATGTTTCAGAGTGTAGACACTTGCCTATGACATTAATTGAAAGGTTTACTGATAGAAAGCACAGAAAGTATACAATTGACTAATGAACCCTGTTTCATGTAGAATAAATATCCATTACTTCAACAGCTGTCTAAATGATGGAATACCAAATAAGTGGACATCACTTGTGGGCCCAGGACATTTAACTAGAATACTGAAAATACCTTTCCTGGCTTTGAACACTTCTTGCATGTTTATGCTGTGGTTATGCTACATCTTCTGATATCTCTCTTCATTATCTGCCAGTCCCACAACTGGAACATGAATACAGTGGTATCAATTATCCCCACACACTGGGAAGAAAAACAGCAATAACATAAAAACTTATCTTGGTTTTCTGTTACTTACGTGGAGTGTTTGGAAACTGGATGTATGTCAGAACTTGTGTCAGCATAGCAGTCAGAAACCGAGAGGCACCTAGATAAAAAATGCTGGATTATGAGAGTGACATCCCCTGACATTCTGAAAAAAGACCCTTTACCTAATACAAAAAAGCACAAGCCATTTTCTGTAAAGTAGGATCTGTGCCTTAACAATGCTATGCACCTGCCAAGTGAGATTACTCATTGTAGTGTAGGTCTGAGATAGTGCTCCTTGCCGGACATATGTGTTTGGTGCTCCTGATTATCAGTCATTTCCAGTTGGTGCATTTGTGGTCTATAGGAAACACACACAGCCTCCTCCAAGACTTACAAACGAAACTACAGTATAACGATGACAGGTCTCTGTGATAGAATGCACCCCTGTATTCACTCCCTCCTAGGAATGTAAAATGTTAACCAGTTAATCGGTAAAAATTAGGCTTACTAGTTAACCGACATTAACCATTAACCCCCTGCTGAGCTGGCTGGACCCCGGCCCTGCTGGACAGACCCCAGCTGTGACACGCCGGATCTCAGCCACACTGGCTGTACCCCGGACCTCAGCTGTGCCACACCAGACCCCAGCCATGCTGGCTGGCCAACCGGCCCCGGCCCCAACCGGCTGGCCAGCCGGCCGAACCCAGCCCAACGGCCGGCCAACTGGCCCCAAAAGCAACCCCAGCCCCTCTCCCTTTAATTGGTTAACCGTTTAAACAATAGACAAGCTGATGCCTCTAGCCAGGTGTCACCAAAGCTGATGGCCAATCACCTATCAAGTGGCCATTCTTTGGCAAGGAAGGGGGCAGGAACAAACAGATCTGCAGCTTAGCAAAACAGCAGCATGGAACCTCTTTCGCTAACAACCCCCTTGTCTCCATTGTTACAGTGGGAATGAACTTTATCTAGCGGTAACCCTCAGGAAAATGCATTTCACAGGGTGACTGAACTATAAAAGCGAGGGGCAAGAACACACCAAGTTCTCTCTCCCTATCCATCTTTTTCTCTTTCACCTAAGGAGACAAAAGAAACACCAGTTGGATTTTGAAAGCAGATCCTGACCTGGGAATTTGGTCAGCAATGTTACTGAGAACATGTGGTAAGGGACTTCACTTTGAACCAAGTCTAGTTAGTTATGTTTTAGTACTAGGAAGTGTTTTATCTTTATTTCTCTTGTAACCATTTCTGACTTTAATGCCTTATACTAGTACTCACTTAGCACCTATCTCCTTGTAGTTAAATAAACTAGTTTTATTCTTTAATCAAAACTAATCCAGTGTTTTGGTGCAACTGGGATGTGGGGTAACTTCATTTAAAGTAGCAGACTGTTGAATATTGATCCCCTTACAGGGACAATGGACCTAAAATCTCTGAACTGTCCAGGACACTGCAGAACACACATTTTGGGAAAATTTGGGATTGGGACTTGGGTCACCTTGCAAGTGATAACCAAGGCTGGTGAAAGCCAAAGTATGACTGGAGTATGCTGGCAGACAACAGCTATACACAGACACTCAAGGTCTGACCTGCATGCTGTTTGTGAGAAGCCCAGGTTGGAAGCTACAGCAGCAAAGCATTGTGAGGCAACCCAGGTTGCAGGGCAAGGGTAACACACTGCCTCACTGGTCTGGCTTGCACCCTGGAATGTCATAATCTCTCATAAAATGCACTTGATTACTTAATGTCAGTTGAATGTTCCTAGATCTGATCCCCACTGAAAAGAAGTATTATTACAAGTTAAAAGTTTGTATTAAGTTAAACTCCCCATGTCAGATCATTTTTGTGCAAGCCACCTATCACTACCCACAGTGGAACGTAACTCATTCTGGCAGGAAATAGGGATGAAGGCAAGAAATGTGAACACCAAGGGAAAGAGAGGAAGGGAGAAGCAAAGAGGATAGAATGAGAGAGATGTCAGGGAGGGACGGCCGACTATAATGGAAAGACAGGCAGGGGAGGTGCATCTGATCAGGGGAACAGGGACAGATCACAAAACAAAAAGCAGATGTTGCTGCAGCTTGTGACAAAAAATAAATAAATGAAAGGCGAGGAGAGGGAATGAAAATGGGAGCCGAAAACAGTGTAGACAACAGGAAGAGAGAGAGACAAAAAATGGTGAAAGAGGAACTGAGAGGGGGGGAGAATTATAAAAGAAAAAAGGAAAGAAGAGGAAAAGGAAAATATGTTTCATTCATATGTCTGTCTTTGCATTGCATGCCCTCTGGGAAACATCCCACAGTTCTGTTAATTACAGGGATGGGGGAGAAAGTTGATGGTGTAATGATGCTGCTAGTGAGACTTGAGCCAACTTGCTGCTGTTACTGTTGGACATGTAAATATATTAACAGGGCAGGTGTATTTAATATTTGCATGGTGACAAGACAGTTTTTTCCCCTGAATTTCAAGTCCTGGTAACATTTATCCTCATGTTAATACAAGAGCTGTGTCTGCATAAACCATTTCTGTGTGGTATCGGTAGACTGGTGTCAGTATCTCTGTGTATCCGTTTCTTTTTGTTTGTATCTTTAACTATCAGTGTGATACATTATCTCAGCTCCCTGGATAACCCTCAGAATATCATGTCATCTTCTTAAAAGAAGCCAGTTTAGAGTAAGACCTATTTGTGCATATTGGCTGCAACACATGGTTTGTGCTGCATATTAAAATTGTCAAATAAGCTGCTTGCTAGAGGTCACTATTATGATGGAAAGTGACTCACTTTGTGACACCAGAGATAAGGAAGTCTAGCTCCAGAATTTGTAACCTTCCTACTTTAATATCGGTTTAGCATTCAGATGTATGTTGTTGAGTTTGCCGTTTTTTAAAACATTGAAAGCCATGTTTTCAGAAAATTGCACATGCCGACATTTTCACAAGCATGATCGTACACACAAGTGACCAGTGAAAAGCCACAGGATTGGGCAAGCAGAAAGATGGTTTAGAAACTCTCTCCCTCTTTGTGTTATATGCTGAGCACAGCTTGTCTGGAACCAGGGATTTGGCCCTAAAATTTGGTTGCAATTTTTAAAACCAGTACTAACACAGGACAGGATAGAAACTGGTTTACAATCTAATAGTGCACTTCCATAATTCTGATAATACATGGTCAAATGCAGAAGGCTTGGGAATGTTGATTTTAATTTTTTTAATGTTTATTTAAAACACAATTTACATAGCTGACTACATGCTCTTTTGTGACCATGTGCAATTCTTTTGTAATGATTAAACTCTATAGCAGTCTGTAACAGGTGCATTTTTGTGATGCTAGTTCACATTTTATCTTGTTGTGATTCTCAGGAAATAAATATAAAATACTATATAAAGGTAAAATGATTATACCATTCTGTATGTACATATGGATAAGGATCTGTTCTCCCTCCTCGGCTAAAATAACAAACTTATTCTCTGTGTCCCCTGACATCAGAAATTTCTAGGACCCTTTTATATTCATATTTCAAGTATTCCTCTTTTTCCAGAGAACATAAGCAGACAATAGGATCAAAATTGAAAATGATACATTATTATGATTAATAATAGCTTATATTCAGATAGTGCCTTTCATCCACAAGAGGAACAATACAGTATATTGCAATGGAAAATTTAAATGTAGTTTTTCTTGGGTTGGAGAGGAAATGGCATGTACTGTGTGTAATGTACAACAGCCTGTTTTAATGAGTTTGTAAAATAATTGGAGAAGTGATTATTTGAGAGTTTAACAGCCGATAGAGAAAATAGTCTAAAAACACCCCAGAAACAAATCACTTTGGATGTAATCATTACAAAAAAGCTTATATTTTTACCAGTTCATACAAGAACAGGGAAAGGTAGAAATATCCTTATAGAAAAGTAGTGCATGTTGTATACATTCAGTTAATAGTATTTCAGGTATACTTTTGTATAGCTAGAGGACAAAATGCTTTTATAGTAACTTTTTTGCACCCTTAGTAAAATGCAGTGTTGTGTATGCTAGAGCTCATCAGCTGACACGCATTAGCATGTAATCAGGTAAGAATAAATGTGTACATGCTATAAAAGTATAGTTGTGCTATATTGTACTCACTGTATTGAACCCTGCTTAGTAAGCTAAAACCTGACTGCTAGTATTCACACATGTGGCAAATATGACAAAATCAGCCCACAGATATTTTGCAGCATTCCATGGTATCTCATTTATTTGTTTAATTTGCTGCTATAGCAACTAGATTCCACCCCGTTAGGGTTGTGGTGGTGTGTTGTGTTTTTTTTTTTTTTTTCCCACAGACCTATGATCTACTTGGTTTAAGTTTGGCAGACAGTATTTCCTTCAATTGAAGACATATGCACCAAGTCAGTGACCAGACTTTTACCTATTTGTCATTGCTGGAATAGCCATTATTTCACACGGAAGCAATATCAGAAAACATTTTCTGCCGTTGTCTTGTAATAAATAATCACTTTTTAAAAGTTCCCTTTTTTGCCTTTTTAGTTTTCTAATTACTCTTTTCATGTACTTGAAAACAGGCAGCATTTCTGCAGAAAAACTCTCTAGCCAAATGATTAATACATGGAATTAGTGCCACAGCAGTAATGCTGCATACCTGCTGATCTGCAGAAATCAAGGATTTGGGAGTGACCTTGAGACTTAGTCTTGCCTACGGTGACTGTGAGCATCAGCTGTGACCTGTCTTTGGTCCAGGGGCTCCATTTGCCCCCCATAACCCAGTCCCACCCTGTAAAATATAAGTAATAACTTCTATTTGCATTTCTAATGTCTTATAGTGGGAGGGATAGGCACGAGGGAGAGGAAGGTGCCAACACCACCTTCTGGACAGTTCAAAAAGTGGTATTAGGAATGGCTTTGGCAGACGCTGTGTGCCTGTCTTTTAGAATGACCATCTTAGCCCCCTGATGCAATGAAATGAGTGAGGAAATAAGAAAAATGGCAAAAGGCAGACCAGAAGCTGATACCTTATCCTATTCTTGTTACAACCTCTACTTATTATATCACTTGTATAAGATATTTTTGTTCAGAACAAATGATGCAATGAGTTTAATTAATATTTTTTAAATCCACAGAGCTAGCAGCCCAGCTAGTGTGAGGGAGCAATGATACAGCCTGACTAGAGAAGGGAGAAGAATTGAATGGTGGTGGTGCAAAATCTCTTTCAAATCCATCCCCTTCAACAGCACAAAGGCTCCCTGCAAGACTCCTTTCTGCAGGGAAGGAAACAAATGCCCATACCCATGTACAGCATAGCACAACTGTCTGAAAGCATTATTGTGTTCTTTTATTTTCACTCTGCTCCCAAGTCTGAAAAAGCATGATGTAGCTATTAAAGGACAGGACTGAGCTCCAGGAGGCCTGGGATCTATTCTTGACTCTGCCACTGAATTACTGGGTGATCTTAGAAAAGCCTTATTGGGCTGGAACCTGCTAGGTGCTGAGCACCCTGAACTCCCATTGAAGTCAGTGGGAATTGAGAATGCTCAGCATTTTGCAGGATCAAACCGTTAAACATTTTTTGCCTTAACTTGCCTGCCTGTGAAATGGAGTTAATAATACTGTCAGACCTACATAACAGGGGTGCTGTGAGTCTTAATTAATGTCTGTAACACCCTCAGATGAAACCTAAGATAAAAGTCAAAAATATTGCTATTTTTGTAATGTGTGTCAAATATTGGTCACTGATTGTGGCAGGATATCAGAACTGATGAACTAATGGTGTGATCCAGTCTCCTGTAGGGTATACATGACCTATGTTTAAAATGATAAAATTATCCATGGATTTTATATTAAGCTTAGCATTGCCAGTATCTCATTAAATGCTTCAGATTGACCTGGTCCATGGGCACTATGGCAGCAAGCTAGACTGAGTGCAGAAGGGGAGTTCTTCTTTGGGTGATTGCTCATTTCGATTCCAGTTAGGTGCGCGCACGCTGTGTGCACTATCATCGGAAAGTTTTTCCCCTAGCAGCACCCGTGAGATCGACTGTGGAGCCCCCTGGAGTGACACCTTCCAACCCTGCCAACCTCAGTTCCTTCTTACCACCAGTGATGGTTGTTGGAACCACGTTGACTTGCTTTGCAAGTTCTCCTTGTTTTCCCCAGTTTTCAGTTTAGTTTTGTTTACAGTTATTCCTAGCCTCGTTAAGTTTAGTTTTAGTGTTTTCGGTTGTTATAGCAGATAGCTGTTGGGAGTGGGGGGGAGGGTGTCTTCCCCTTCACCCCGACTGCGTTCCTTGTTGAGACTCGGGGTATGCCAAAGTCCGAAGGATTCGAACCCTGCACGTTCTGCAGCAAGCCCATGCCAATGGGCGACCTCCATGACACTTGCTTAAAGTGTCTGGGGGAAGCACACCAAGCGGACAAGTGGAGCATTTGTAAAGGGTTTTTCCCCAGAACAAAAAAGGAGTGAGACTTTCACTTCAAGCAGTTCCTTATGGATGCAGCACTTAGACCGCAACCTACATCAGCACAGCAAGACCCGGCATCAAGCTCATTGGTGCACAGCACCCCAGCGGCAGTGGTAGAAGTGGCACCGCCGAAGGACTCAGTGAGAGACCTGCGGTGACATCGAAACCGGCAGGATCGACCTGGCACCAGTCCCATTCCCCAACACAAAAGTGGCGGAAGCAGAGAAGGAGTGGATCTCCGACTCCGAGACCCACCCCTTTGGAGCCGGCCGATGGGGCGCATCCCAGAGAGGAGCACCCAGGGCCAAAGACTTTGGAGCCGGCAACATCGACTTTGGCCCTGCAAGGGGGACCATCGAGTCCAGTGCTGTTGGACTTCCCGAACCAGGTCATTGAGGAGGTGGAATTGCCATCCACCCTGAACACCTTTGAGACCACGAGGAACTGCATTGCCATGAGGGCACCACAGTCCCCGGTCCTTTGAGCCAAGCCTCCGGTACCACAACGTGTGGCAATGTCTTGAGACAAACCAGCAATGCTTCATCCCTCAGCACTGCTGGTGGAGTCCTGGCACCACTCACACCCGCGGCACTGGTCACACTTGCGGCACCAGTTAGACTCGCGACACCGCTTCAGGTCGCGATGCCAATCATCACAGCGATCCCATCGTGTAGCAGGTCCCGTTCCCAGCACTGATTATCCCGGCACCGGTCAGCGTCCCCGCACAGGCCCCGATCTCAGCACAGCTCCTCAGTCCAGCTCTGCTCGGCACTGCCCTGGCCTTCGCGGTCCTACTCCCTGTCTTCGGATTCCGAGACGGAGTCTAGATACTCAGAGCAGGGCTGGCACCAGTCAGGCTGTGGAAGGCCTAAGGTGGGGGAAGGACCATGGCCTGCGCAGTGGCAGAGACCAGCGCAGTGGCCATTTTGGACCCTGTGGGTGTACCACCAGGTCCAGGGCGCCCAATCCAAAGGTTCCCGTTTGGCAGCATCTGAACCACAGGTACCAGAGGCATCAGCTAGTTGCCCCACCCCTAGGGGTGCCGAGGAGGTACCGGTCACACTACCTCCCCTGGAACCAACCCCAGCTCCTGAGCCTGATCCAGGTGTGGATGGTCCCGACAAAGAGGCGGGACAGGAGGCCCCTGGAGACCAAGAGTGTCAGGAGGACTCTATTCCCCCATTAGCCTCATAATCCTCCTCCCTGGATGAGGCATTGCAGGCACCTCCGTCTCTGGACCACCCCCCATAGACAGCCGTGCCCACCAGGACCTCCTTCACAGGGTGGTGTGAAATGCAGGCCGAGGAGGAGATAGAATCAGAGGACCCGATGGTCGACATCCTGGCCCCGGAAGGCCCATCATGGGTGGCTCTATCCCTCATCAAGGCTATACGTGTCAGTGCTAAGACCATTTGGCAGACCGCGGCCTCCATCCCTCCCATCGCAAAGGGTATGGAAAGGAAGTATTTCGTACCATCTAAGGGGTACGAATACCTCTTCACACACCCACAGCCTTGCTCATTGGTGGTGGCTGCAGTGAATGAAAAGGAGAGGCAGGGATAACAAGCCCCAGTGCCTAAGTCCAAGGACGCCAAGCGCCTAGATTTATTTGGGCACAAAGTGTATTCCACGGGGGGTTTACAACTCAGGATCGCCAACCAGCAGGCAATTCAGAGTAGATACAGCTTCAACTTCTGGAACTCGATGATCAAGTTTAAGGAGATGGTGCCAACTGAGTCCAGCGAGGAGTTTGGAGCAATAGTGGAGGAGGGCAAGATGGTGGCACGGACCTCTTTACAGGCCTCACTGGGTGCTGTGGACTCAGCGTCGCGCACCTTGTCCTCCAGTATCGCCGTGATCGCCAAGGTTCAACAGACCATGCAGGACCTGCCTTTTGATGGAGCAGACTGACTCTCGGCTGCATAGGCTAAAAGACTCAAGGGCTACCGTGAAATCCTTGGGTATGCACACCCCGGCAACCCAACGTAAACATGTCAAGCCTCAGCAGCAATGGGCAGGAATGGCAGATGCAAGTCTTCCCACCCCCCGAACCCGGCAGGGCCAGGGCCCTATTAAACCATCGTCAGGTTCAAAGCAGGCCTTTTGAAGGTTCGCCCGAGGATGGCGAACCAGCCACAATTCCAGATTCTTGAATCATCTGTCCCACTTCTACCGTGCTTGGTCCCAAATAACTTCAGACCACTGGGTTCTCCATATGGTAGAAGTAGGATATTCTCTCCAATTCTGCTCTTACCCTCCCTCTCACCCCCCTTCCCCGTTCCTCTTCAGGGACCCTTCTCACAAGCAACTCCTTATCCAGGAGGTGTGGGCGCTCTTCGCAATGGGAGCGGTGGAGGAGGTACCTCAGGGGCAAGGAATTCTATTCCTGCTATTTCCTAATCCCCAAAGCTAAAGGGGGTCTCAGACCCATTCTAGACCTGCAAGAACTCAACAAGTTCAGGGTAAAGTTGAAGTTCCGTATGGTATCCCTCCTCTGGATCCGGGAGACTGGTACGCCGCCCTCCACATGAGACGTGTACTTTCACATAGCTATTTGGCCTGCACACAGATGATTCCTACGGTTTGTGGTCGACCACAAACATTAGAAATTACAGTCCTTCCATTTGGCCTCTCAACAGCCCACCGAGTGTTCACCAAGTGCATGTTGGTCGTAGCCGCTTTTCTCCTCTGAAGGCAGGTGCAGGTATACCCCAACCTCGACGACTGGCTGCTCAGGGGCTGCACCGGGGGCAGGTGGAGTCTCAAGTCCAATTGGTCAGATCCACATTCGGGAGACTGGGTCTCCTGCTCAACTGGAACAAGTCAACCTTGTTACCGATCCAAAGAATAGAGTTCATCGGGGTGGTGTTGGACTCGGTTCAGGCAAGAGCGTTTTTCCCAGGGTCCCGATTCCAGGCCATGATGGACATCATTCAGGGCCTCAGGCAATACCCGACCACCACTGCAAGGGGATGCCTGAGTCTCCTCGGTCATATGGCAGCCTGCACTTACATAACTCGGCATGCCAGACTGAGGCTCAGGCCTCTACAGGCATGGCTCGCTTCAGCCTATCGCCTGGGATGCAACAGCCTGAATTCAGTGGTCACAATGTCAGGGCAGGTGCTTGAGTCCTTTCAGTGGTGGCTCAACCCTCAGTCAGTGTGTGAAGGAGTCCCCTTCAACAGTCCTCAGCCCTCCTTGTCCCTGGTAACGGATGTGTCAGCTATGGGATAGGGAGCACATTTGGGAAACCTCCAAATGCACGGCCCTTGGTTGCAGGATTAACTTGCCCTCCATATCAATATCAAGTTGCTGAGGGCAGTGCAATTAGCATGCCAGACCTTTCAGGCCTGACTACGAGGTTAGTGCGTAGCAGTTCTGATGGACAACACCATGGCCATGTTTTACATCAACAAGCAGGGTGGAGCCCAGTCCTCTCCCCTATGTCAGGAAACCCTCCGGCTGTGGGAGTTCTGCATAGCCCACTCCATTCACCTGGAAGTGTCCTATCTACTAGGAGTTCAGAATGCACTGGCGAACCACCTCAGCAGGTCCTTCCGCAGTCATGAATGGTCCATCTGGCTGGATCTCATACACTCCATCTTCCAGAGGTGGGTGTTTCCCCAAGTCGATCTGTTTGCCACCCAGAGCAACAGAAAGTGCCCAATGTTCTGCTCCTTCCAGAGACACAGCGCAGGCTCAAACACAGACGCATTCCTGCTACCCCAGGGAAGCCGCCTGCTCTACGCCGTCCCCATTACCTCTTGTGCACAAGGTCCTGCTCAAGGTCTGCAGGGACAGGGCAGAAGTAATTCTGGTGGCACCAGCGTGGCCTCAACAACATTGATACACCACACTCCTGGAGCTGTCAGCGGTTGCCCTGATCACTTTGCCTCCTCTCCCCGACCTGATCACTCAGGACCACGGTCGCCTTCATCACCCCGACCTGCAGTCCCTCCACCTCACAGCATGGTAGCTTCATGGCTGAACCTCATGGAGCTTCTGTGCTCAGAACAGGTAACGGAGGTCCTTCTCGGCATCAGAAAGCCTTCCACTAGAGCCACATATCTGGCAAAGTGGAAAAGATTTACTTGTTGGTGTGACCACCGTTGTACACCCCTTGTTCAGTCACCTGTATCTCTCATCTTAGAGTACCTTCTGCACCTGAAACAGCAAGGCCTGGCAGCGTCCTCCATAAAGGTACATCTCACTGCTATCTCGGCTTTCCACCCAGGAGCATCTGGATGCTCCGTCTTCGCCAACCCTATGGTTGGTCGGTTCCTCAAGGGTCTGGAACAGCTATATCCCCAGATCAGACAGCCTGTTCCTGTGTGGACCTTAACCTGGTCCTCTCCAGGTTAATGGAGGCCCCATTTGAACTGCTTGTAACTTGCTCCCTTCTCTCTCTGTCGTGGAAGGTAGCCTTTCTGGTTGCCATTACATCCGCAAGGAGGGTGTCTGAGTTAAAGGCCCTTACCTCAGACGCACCTTATACGGTTTCCCACAGGGATAAGGTGCAACTCAGACCTCACCTGGCCTTTCTTCTTAAGGTTGTATCACACTTCCACACTACTCAGGACATTTTCCTGCCTGTTTTTTATTGTAAGCCCCATGCCAGTAGCCGTGAGAAGAGGCTGCACTTTGGATGTTCGGCGAGCACTAGCCTTCTACATCGAGCACACCAAGCCATTCAGGAAGTTGAACCAGTTGTTCATAGCGGTGGTAGACCAGATGAAAGGACTTCTGGTCTCATCTCAAAGAATAGCCTCCTGGATCACGTCATGCTTCCACACGTGCTACGAGCTGGCCAAAATACCAGCACACTCCACAAGGGCCCAGGCCTCATCATCAGTGATCCTGGCCCAGGTCTCAATACAAGAAATCTGCAGGGCAGCAACTTGGTCCTTGGTACATACGTTCACATCTCATTACGCCATCATCAGGCATGCCAGAGATGATTCAGCTTCCGGCAGAGCGGTGCTCCAATCAGAGAGTCCGTAACTCCGACTCCACCATCTAGGTAAGGCTTGGGAGTCACCTAATTGGAATCTATATGAACAATCACTCAAAGAAGAAAAAACAGTTACTCATCTTCTTGTAACTGTTGTTCTTAGACATGTGTTGCTCATGTCCATTGCAAACCCACCCACCTTCACCTCTGTCCGAGTAACCGGCAAGAAGGAACTGAGGTGGTGCCGGGTCGGCTGGGTCATATATTGAACACAATGAAGGCGTCAGGGGGCTCCACAGCTGACCCAATGGGTGCTGCTAGGGGAAAAACTTTCAGATGACTGTGCACCCGGAAGAACAACCGTTACGAGAAGATGAGTAACCATTTTTTCTCCCTTATCTGAGGTGGACTAAAATGCAAATTACATCCTTAACTTCCCTTCCTACGAAAATATGTAATTTGTTTAGTAGGACTTTGAGTTTTATCTTGTTATCTTGAACTTTGCCAGTTTTTCATAAACCCTGTATGCAGAGTTCCAGTCTGCTGAGTCACAGCCAAACATGTTTTTGTGGCTTCTGCAAATACAGTATGCAGCGTAGAAAAGTTTTATGAACTATTTATGGGAAGGGTGAAATATGTATCTCCATAAAACTAGTTAGACAAGAAACAGATATTTTTAAGCCACTTTATAAAATTAAGAACTGGAAAATGACATTTTCTGTAAGCCATTTTCTTTTATTTAAACGTAATACTGAGAATTTTCTTTAATACAAAGATTTATTGAGATTTCCATTAGCAAACATGGATAATTCATGTTGGCTGAAAATCTTTTTAAAAACATATTTGTACAAATGCGTATTTATGTGTGTATTCTTTAATCAGAAAATAAGATTGAGAACATTTCGGTAGATGTAAGGCAGAGGAGCTGCAGATGAAGCAGAAGAGGAGAAAGGGATGGAGGAAGAAATGGGTGTATCAGAAGTTAAGAGACAAGGTGATAAAGGTGCAAGTTGCTTACAGTACAAGACCGAAAGGAATCAATGAGGAGGAAACCAGACATTGAAATAAAGAAGTAATGATGGTAAGTCAGCTGGGAAGAGCCACAGAACATGGAACTGATAATCATATGTCCTGTACATTGCTGAGGAGAAAGCTCAAAAGGGAAGTGAGAAATGTTTAAAGTACAGTGTATATTGAAATTTTGCCCTCTACTTTATTCCAGGCCATCATGTATAATTTTGGTTTTATTTGATTTCCTGTGAAGTGTATCATGCAGGGTCATCCTTTGCAAAGAGGTTTGTTTTTTTCTTCCGACTCTCCCTACCTATGCAAAGCTTAAAGAAGCATAACTATGTTTTCCCTATGGTCTAGCAGTCTTCATTTTGTGTTACCTGCCTCCCTGAATTCACAATCACTAATTTCCTCAGAGCTCTTGAGTCTTTTTATTTGGTCTCTGCTCTCTGTCTGCCTCTACTGTGCCCCAGAAAGCACATGGTAGCAGCACTGTGATGGAATGCACCCCTGTATTCACACCCTACATACGATGGTAATAATTTTCATACCAAATATGCCTTGTGACGTATCATTTGAAAACTAATAACTTTCTGGTCAATAATATCATGGTGAAATGTATTTAGCAATATATGTAAAGTTATAAATTGCCCTTGAATGATGTTGGTGGCACATGTTCAAACCCACATAGCCCCACTTAGGCAGAACTGGTCAAGCAGGTCTTAAAGGAATGTGGGTTTACCTCAGTTTACATATAAGTTGTAAACAGGGTCCTCAGACAGCGAGGGAGGGAAGACAGGAGACAAGAAAAATCTGCATTTTTGCAAACAGATGTGAGAAGAAACAGCATAGAACCGCTTAAGCTACTAGACACCATGTTGCCTCCTTTACTGTTTGAATAAACTTGGCTTTGAGGGGTAACCTAGAAGAAAACGCATCTCAAAGGGGGACTGGATTATGAGTGTGTGTGGGGGGAAAAAACACCTCAAGTTCTCTTCCTAGCCATCTCTCTTTTTCATCTAAGAAAACAAAGAGAAACAGCCGTTGGACTTTGGGAGTAGATCCTGGCCTGAGAGTTTGGTCAGCAGTGGTACTGGGAACGTGTTGTAAGGGACTTCAGCTTGAACCAGGTCCAGCTTGTTAAGTTTAGAAAGAATTTGATCTTTATTTTTCTTGTAACCATTTCTGACTTTAATGCCTCATTACTGGTACTGACTTAAAATCTCTCTTTGTGAGTAAATAAATGCGTTTTATTCTTTAATCAAAATTAATCCAGTGTTGTGAATTGTTTGGGTAACACTATTTAAGGTAGCCGACAGTTGTATATTGATCTCCTTAGAGATGGACCTAATATATCTGGACTATCCAGGAGAGGGCTGGACAGTGCAAAACATACATTTGGGGGGGGGAGGGTGAATCCAGGATGGGGGGTGTTTTGAGGTCAGCCTGCAAGTACTGACCAAGACTGCTGGAAGCCAGAGTGTGGCTGGGTTTGCTAACAGGCTGGTGGGGTCAGAGCTGCTGGACCAGGGCTGTAGCTATACCCAGACACTCAGGGTGTGACCTGCATGCTGCTTGGCTATTTGTGAGGAGCCCATGTTGGGAGCTACAGCAGCAAAGCATTGTGAGGCACCCCAAGTTGCAGGGCATTCCAGAATGTCATAAGCACCCAAAACTTTCTAAGGTCATGCATCACTTTTTAAAACAGTATTATTATTACTATTGATTAATTTATATTAGAGTAGCAGCCAGAAACTCCAGCTTAAATCAGAGCCCAGTTGTGCTGGGCACTGTACGTACACGCTGATACACTCTGCTTCAAAGACCTTACAATCTAAATGGACAGACCAGATTAAGGGTGGGAGAAAGGAAGCATCATTATCCCTGTTTTACAGATGGGGAACTGAGGCACAGAGATTGACTTGCATAAGGTGGCATAGGGAGTTTCTGGCAGAGCTGGATATTTCTTCCTCTCCAAAGCAGGCATGGAACACAAACTCATATAGGATAGAGATTCATATGTGACTCAAACTTGGAGAGATTTTGGCAATTCTGTTGGGAGGACAAAGAGACAGTCTCGGGGGGAGAGATGTAATCTTGTGGAGGGAGATGTGGGGGCAGTTGCTCCAGATTCTTCCTCATCCTGCTTACAGTTGGCATTTTTCATTATCTTCGTTTTAGTGGTGTTACTGGAATCTGGTTCAAGGTGCACTGGCTCACCTTCCTAACATAACCCTCTAGATGCTCTTTCAACTTGTTTAGCAGCTACTTCCAAAATATCCCAAATGCACAATTTCGTACATTTTTTTTACCCAGGGTAAATTCCCCAGGGATGCTCCCTCCTCTATTTGGGCTATGGGAGGAGAAAATCTGACTCAAAAACAGAAAGGTGATGTAAGAAGAAACAGTTTGGAAATGCAAACAGTGTCAAAGGGGAAAGTGCTGCTGCTGCTTCTTCCCAGCTGCCTTCAGACTTCCTTTGAAGTAATACTTTTGGTGACCAGGACTCTTAGTTGGGGCACCAAGTAGAAGGGGCAGATATTATGATCAGTTACAGAAACACTAGCATTTTGGTTGCACATTTTTAAAGGGACTGAGAAGCCTCTTTCATGTATTCAAGAGACTCTTTAAGAGGCTTTGTGGAAGTCCAGTTACAGATACTTTAGTTTGTGTGGGACATCAGAAAAGGAAATATAATTTAAATAACTTAAAAGAGGTAGCTTGGGTGAAACATGTTACTCACACACAAGTTATGTAACTGATGGCCATGGAGGGGTTATATTTTCATTACTTCTCAGTATTAATTTGAACGTTGGAAGAAGGATGTGCCTGTTTAGAAGACAAAAAATAATGCAATCTGATACAGACGCCTGCATTTACTTCCTTCAGATGAGAAATTACTGTTTGCTAGCTCTTTTTCAAATCTGATCTCTGCAGCTTAATTGGCAATAATACAAATGTTAACAGCTGTATAAGAGATGTTATTCAGTCCACAACAGTAGCCATGGTTACCTGCATACTTTCATTGCTTTATTAATGTGTAATTCATTTTTTTCTGGAAATACCATTACCATGTAACCTAATACAATACAGCCTCTTAGCGGGTATTACTGTGAAAAGAAGAGCATCTCTCAGTAAACCCGAAAGCTGTTTATATCAAACTGGATTATATACAGAACATACCACCTATATATTATAGATCCCATAAACGCTGTATCATAAGAGAGGGAAAAGAGAATCCTACAAGTTTCAAGTTACATTACTCTAGAACGTTTCACAATAAAGAAGAGACTACTTAATATCTTTTGACATTAAAAAAAAAAAAGGTCTCTGATTTACGCTGGTGGGTGTAGCTGATCTTGTGGTCAGAATGCCCTTTCTCTCTGCTTCCTGCATCCAGGTAGTGCTCTGAAAATTGCACTACTGGTGAATCTCAATGAAAATAATTAGCCAGATCTAGCTCCCTGCTCAGTCCTTTTACTGCCAGTCTGGTAGCACAAACTGGAGGGAGAACGGACTTAAATAGATAGCTGGGGACTCTGCTGATTTGGGAAATCCCAGGATAGGATCACCAGTTCCTGCCCCACCTCAGCCCAACACAGGTGTCCGCTGGGGTTTGGGGTATGTGACTGGAATGCAGTCCTGGGCCAACAGATTGGAATCTATGGAGCAGTTACTGCCAACATCCTTAAAGTTACTCTAATTTGTGCTAGGGGACAAACTCTCGCCCATCTGCCCCCACCCAGAGGGATGGAAAGGTGATATAAAGTTACATAAGCCCTCTGCTCCTTGGCCTCTCACCCTCCGCCCCACCCCAGTATGCTGAGCATAGGTGAGGTGCACCCGATTTTTTTCCAGATTAATGGAAAGCAAATAATTCACTGCACCAGATTTTCCAACTCCACACTAGTTTAGCTAATAAAGAGAAAAATAAATAATATTTCCACTTCAGAATATCAGTGTTTTGCAAATATTAATGCATTCAACTTTACAAGAACACTGAAGTCCATATACTCAGGATTTAGGTTTGTTTGTTTTAGTGGGATGGAGTGAAATTCATCCTGAACGCATAACCACTGTAAATCAATTTAAAATAACAAAGAAATAGCACCCAAAGAGTGTGGATGAGTGTTTTGTTTCTACGGGATTGTTTGATCTGACTTCTTTCAATACAAGGTTTCTTTATACTGTTTCTACTCTGTTCCATAGCATGACATAGCACACTTTGCATGTCTAACAGCATTTAATTGAATGTGTATATAAACTGCATTTTAAAATACTGTTACTTGACATTTGTGTGTTTACAATGAAATCAGGGTATTGATTGGCTTGAAATAAAGACCAAATATTGCAATATTTAAATATGACATTGAAAAATTACTAGTATTGCCCGATAAAACCATGTTGAAAAGAATGATAAAGCTGTGATGAGCCAGACCCATTTTCAGTGCATCTCCGAGAACAAGAAGTAAGATGGCATTAAGATTAAAAGTTCCATAGCAAAGCCGGCTGTTGCCACAGTCTGGCTTCTGTTGCTGCTCCAGTGCTGCCACGTTGGAACTATTTATAGACATTAGCCCATATCTCTCCATGTGCACAGACATACTACTCTCTCAGAAGTTGCGTTTCTAAAGAAGTGACGTCTGTTTTATTTTCCGGTCCTTCACAGGGTAGTTTGTTCTGTACCATGCAAAGGGGGTGAAGCTTGACACATCAAAAATCTACACCCTGTACATTCTCTTGCTTTGTATTTTTCTATTGTTTATGTAAAATGAACTCCTTAATTTCTGTTTGTGTACTCTCCATATGCAAGACATCGAGCTTAATTTAGCCCTGGGATATGCTGGCTTCAACCAGTTTGAGCTTAGGGCTGCTTTCAGCAGAAAATCTGGTGGGAGGAGATGATCGGGAGGGGTGGTGCCAAGAGCCTGCAAACCCCACTTCTCTGAGGAGCCAGCCGCATAGCCTCTGACTAGGGAAGAGGCATGGCCAGGAGACCCAAAGGATGCATTGATTTATCAAATCTCCCAGTGAGTCTCTGGCCAGGAGGCTCCCATGGAACATCAGTCAGAATTTAAACCTGCCCTCCCTGCAGTTACTGGTAGTGCACACACTGTCCTACTGGGGGAGTATTCGGACCCAGAAGCACAGCTGCTCCTGATTTTTCACCTACTGTGCCAGCAGAATTGAGACAATAGCCGATGATTTCCCAACTAAAATACCAGTTACAGATTTCACTCTTCACAATGGACAAGAGTGTTGTTTGTAACCCATGCCTCTGAGGGAATTTATTGGTAGTACTCCTGCTGGAGAGCTATGGTTTGGGGAGGAATGGAGAAGCTACAGAGTTTTGTATAATCTGTTAACTAATTTCTCATTCGGAATGATAGGTCTGTTCTAAAATGTATCATGTCAGCACCTCGATTTTTCATTTAACTTGAGATAAAAATTGCAGGAGTTTTTTCAATTTCTGTTAAATTTAGAACTTCAGGGAAGCTGGAGTTGTTTCATTTGTGGGTATGAATGAGACTAATTTTTAATCAACTATATCCAATTATAAGTGATGAGGGTATTTCCCTCTCCCCTTCCCCCCATTTTCCGATTTCTCACAACTATAAACATCCCTCATTTCCTTTCACACGTAGCTGCTGTGATTTTTACTGATCAATTAACTTTGGCATTAAAAATTAACAGAATGAAATAGACTAAAGAGGAAAATAAGAGCATAGTAGCGGTACCTGATTTCTGTAGTTGCAGAAATTAAAACTCACTATAGAAATATGCTTAACAAGAATAAGAAAAATTGAAAGACTTAACACATATGTTAACAGGTAAACTAGTGATTGGAAAAATGGACCAAGGGGGCTAAAGTGATTGAAAACAAAGCATGGATATACCTTATACAAGAGTATGGATTTTTACTGAATACTGTAACTAGTATTGTCTAAGTTCAACAGTGTTCCCTTATGTATATCTGAAACCCTCCCTTGTTCAAGATATTTGTATTGTGTACAAATCTATTTACCTTTAATTTAAAAAAAGTAGTAATTAAAGAGCCTATTAGTGTAGTTACAAAGGCCTGATCCTGCAGCCTAATTCACGGTACAGTGACTTTAGTGAGATACCCAGATGCATTGCATTCCGAGGGAATGTGGATCAACTTGCAAGACTGGGACTGTTTGATTCTAAACATGATTTCTCAATTTCTGTAAAATAGGAAATATCCTTACTACCAATATAGTAGTAATTTGGACAGGGAGAAGGGTATGGGTCACTAGAAGAACTCTTGCTTTGGTTTTATTACAGTGGACTAGAATTTGGACTGTCCGCTTGTGACAGTCCAAAAATATATGAAGATGGTTCCCTACACCTCAGAATTCCCCCTGGCATCTTCTGAATTATGTTTTTAAAAAAAAAAAAAAGACTGACATGCAAAACTGTCTAATAATTTTCCATTTGCATTCTCTCCAAAACAGTACTACAGCTTTTCTCAATAAAAAATTAAACATATTTTCTGAGGAATCACAGAAGGTTTCCCTCTGGTTGTAAAAGAAAGTTTTGATTGGGGCTCTGTGTGTGTGTTTGTGTGTGTGTGCGTGGGTTTATACTAGCAATAAAAAGATCTTTTAATCACCTTCATCCTTCCTGGACCCAAATACAGGATATGATGTACAGTAGGCCAAAGACAAAATATGAGGACAGCAAGAAAAATAATTTTGAGATGTAGGATCAGATTCCTGAGCATAAATAACATTTTCTCTAACCTTCATTTCATACTTTCACACTACTGATGACAGTAATTTTAATAATAGTAGTGGGAGAACACCAGGTAAATGTCTGGAGTGAATTTTTTCTTATAATGAGGTGTCTCTTCCTAACTTACATTGGCATGGACGATATTAAGGAACAAAGCAGAACATATTTGTTGACTCTTTCTACTGAGCTGACGGTTGACACTTGGCAGTGAATCCTGCTTATCAAATCTCAGGCCTGGTTTGGGCAGCCTTTGAACTGGCTATAGTATTTCAGTCTAATCAATAAAACTATGGTCCCAACTCTGGGTGGTACTGAGCATCCTCAATTCATGTTGAAAAGCACTTCACAGAATTGGGCCTAAAAAGGAGAAGGGCAGGACATAGGGAAACGAACTGGGAACTCTGTTGGCAGTCTCAGCAGAGAGGCCAAGAATTAAATTGTTGGAAAAACTGACTGGTAGATCTTCAGTTGCTGTAAATTGTCAGAGCTCCGTTGACTGCAGTGGAGCTATGACAGTTTACACCACCTGAGGCCTAGAGGTGATCCCTCCAGTGTATGGTTGAGACAAATTGTATACTAGCACTGTTCACGTTGTTATTATTCTGTGGATACTTCACTCCCCTGGGCTATTAATCGGGCACTTTTCACCAGTCCTAATATGACTTTCAAAAGGGAAATATTTACCATTTTAAAACTGTCTCGGTTATTTCATTTCATTTTCTTCCTGTTGTTTCCTTTTTCAGATTACAAACCTTTCCCTTCCTGTATTCTTCTAAGAACAACTTGAATATTCATCAAAAGATAGTTCTACGAAGAGTTTTTGTATCAGATTTGCCCTGAGATGAACCTAGATTTGGGCCTTGCGCTGGAAGGAACACTATTAGTGTTTTAGTTTTATTACCCAAGCCTTGGTTATTTATCTTCCACGTCAGCATCTCAAAAACATGTACCCAACCTCCATTCCCTCCTCCCCCTCTCTGTTTTTCTGGCTGCTTCTTTCTTGTAGTTGCAAGAAAAAAAAATAATTCTCCTCCTCCTGGAATATCTCTTTCCCTGAAGATTTGAGGCAACACATTTATTTTCTGCTAATGGAATTCTTTCCATGGCAGCAAATTATGACTTTGCAAAAACAGAGTGTGTTGTAAACTGTCAGTATCCAAGTGAAGTTGCAGCCATACAGAGTCAAGTTTGAGTTTGAGTTTGGGCTCCCACTGTTACCAGCTCACGTGCATGTACACATACTCAACCACTTTTAAATAGAACAGTTGTAGAATAGATGGCCTAGTTAGATTATTTTTAGTTTTTGACCTTCTCAGATATGAACTACAACACATTAAAACGTAATGAGGTGGCACTATTCTTTATTTCATAGGACAGGTCCAAGGTGAAATATCAACATGAGGGGGGAGGAAGAATAAAGACTGATACACTATCATTTTTAGTAACAAATGGCCAGTTCCTTTTGGTAACTCTAATTTTACATGAGTCTGATAGGGCATACCTACTGCACACTCAGAATATGTGGGAAAGGGTTAGCAGCGACAGATGGGAAAAGGGTAAGGACCAACCCAGATAAATTATCAGATATGATGACTGGAGAGAGAGATTCCTGCTGGGAGTCACATAAGAGAAAGATGCAAAGAGAAGGCCCCTGGGTTGTGAGCCTGAGTGCAATAAAATCCCTCTCCTTCCTGCTATTATCATAGCAGGGGCAAATGCTGAACCTGCTTGGAACAACTAACTAAGAGTTGTGATAGAGTCGCCATCTCTGGAAAAGTTTAAATCAAGATGGGAGGTTTTTCTAAAAGCTATGCTCTAGTCCAGACAGGAATTAAACCAGGGAAGTCTTATGGCCTGTGTTATAGAGGAGATCAGACTAGATGATCACAGTGGTCCCTTCTGACATTATTTATGAATGTTTGAACCTCGCTGACGAGAAGTGCTGGGAGGGAATTGGTGAGCTTATCTCCTGGTTACCCAGGGAGAGCTGGGATGACCCGGTTAGATCTGAGTCAGGGACTGTATTAACTGTTGTTAGCACATGAAGAAAGCCCACCTTAACCCTCCAGACTCAAAAACCCTCATTTACTGTGGGTCTGTGCTGGGCTTGAAAGAAGCAGGAGCTTCATTTTGTGTTGGTCCACAATAAAGTCTTGGAAGGCATTTTGAATGCTGATCCAGCGGCTTCCTTCTTTATTAAGTTTTGGGAACCTACGGGCTCTGTAAGAGAGACTAGCTGTTTGGGCTGCAGCTGGAATCTTGCTACAAGCAAAGCACTCAATGATTAACTTTTATATACATCCCTTCTACCTTTTTCTTTTTCAGACATGTTGAGAGGTGAATTGGGTGATGATATACAGGATCCACTTCATATTCCTTAAATCCATTGACTTATCTGGGTGCCTGGCTAGCTAAACTTAGCCTCCTGGTCTAGAAGCCACGTTGGAGTACTGTTACCAGTCCAGCTACAAGTTCAAAGCAAATGAATATGGAACCAACATAGTCAAACAGCCTAACCTTCCTAAGAAACAGCAAACCCACAGAAAATTACACTTGAAAGATATTTTTCATTGAAGTGCATGCGGGGGTATTCTTGACACGTTCCAATGTGCTCCTCAAGCATCCTTGTGTTCCTCAAGGAAAGTCCTGCCACCTTTTTCATGACCCATGATAAACCCCTGTGAATAAAGATTATTGGAAAGTCTCCATTGGGCAATGCCTATGCTGTTTCTTTAGATGTGATACTGCCCATAAAACAGCAATGAGAGTAGTCTGCTTTTCTGAGTATCATCAATGCATGCTGAAAACACAAGGGAACTTTTTTAAACTCCAGAGGGTTCAAGATGATGGTAAAGCTCAAAATTAAGAGGAATATTTTCAACCTGAACATTTGAATTTGGCAATCGGTTTGCCATTTTAATAGTATTAGTCTAGTTAGCTAGCTATACTTTAGCTACAGTATCTGAAATAAAGATTTGTTAACTGATTTGTTCCCCTCCTACGTATTCTCTTTCTGTTACTTTTGCTGAATGTTGTGCTGCTTTCAAGGAATTTTCCTCCCCAAAGCCAGTTACACTGAGTATAGTGCCACCAGGAATCCTTTCTCTATTGTATGTCCAAGGGCACCAGGGTACAGCTTATTCATCATTCCATCACATCCATCTTCCAATGACTGAACTTTGTCAATGCATTGAGCAGAAGCATTTTAAAACAAAAAAGCCAGTGTGATCAAAGCCAAATAGGCACATATGTATTTTCTATTTAAAGACAAAAGGCAAAATGTTATGACTGTTTTCATTTTCATACTTTGCTATAGTAAGGTAAAAAGCCATGTGAGGTATGTTATAAGATTGACCATAAGCATTTATCTCATCTGCCACATGTATTAGTAGAGTATTCCTGTACCTAGGCTCCCACACCTGGTGGAAAGCCTAGATTAACCCAGGGTATATAATGCAGGTATTAGTACATGCTAGGTATCTTTCTTTTAGACCCTGGTCCTGTTCTCCATTATTCTTATTAGCATCACCAGCCCCAAGCATTTAAATAAATGAGTTTGGTCCCAAACATCATGACACAGTTAAAAATAATAATTTGTAGAGATTCTTTTTATTTGCCTCTTGGTGTCATAGTCCATTGGGTTCACTTTTTTCAAGCTATTCTCCACAACCATTAGGGCTAGAAATTTATTGTGTTTTTTGTTCATTATTATACTGAGAGCTTAACCAGACCTGTAAATGTCAGTGTCCTATACTGGAATAAGTACCAGCGAACAGAGTACTTTTTTTCCAGTCTTTTGCATTCAGTACATTATTATGTATGATTTATTGTTTGTGCTACTGTAGTTGTGGAACCAAAACCCTGTTGTGCTAGGTGCAGTAGAAACACAGAGCAGAAAGACAGTCCCTGCTCCAGAGAGCTTACAGTCTATGGCTACATCTACACTACAGGGGGGAGTCGATTTAAGATACGCAAATTCAGCTACGTGAATAGCGTAGCTGAATTCGACGTATCGCAGCCGACTTACCCCGCTGTGAGGACGGTGGCAAAATCAACCTCTGCAGCTTCCCGTCGACGGCGCTTGCTCCCACCTCCGCTGGTGGAGTAAGAGCGTCGATTCGGGAATCGATTGTCGCGTCCCGTTGGGACGCAATAAATTGATCCCCGAGAGGTCGATTTCTACCCGCCAATTCAGGCGGGTAGTGTAGGCCCAGCCTAAGACAAGAGACAACAGATGGATACAGATAGATGGGGGAATACAAGAAAACTATGAGACACCCTTGGTCAGCATGACAGACAGTGGTCTTGGCACACAAGCAGCCTTGCCATTGTCAAGTTTTCTGTAGGTCTCGTGGAGAAGGGGAGTTTGAAGGTAAATAATGAAAGAGTTTAGTGGTGTTTACAGCGAGTTCCTCCAAGCATGTGCTGCAGCCTGAGAAAAAGCACAGAGGTGTTTGAAAATTCAGCAAGTGGCAGATGGGGGCTGACATCACAGTTTTATGTGCTACTGTAGAACTAGAGATACTAGAGATGAAATAGACTTACTGCTTATTTAGTCCCTTTCCTGCCAAGGATGGGATTGTTCCTTGTAGTCTAGTCCTAATAGAACTCCCTGACAGGAATTTTTTTCCTGGCACTTAGCTTAAATTTATCATTTCCTAATTTCAGCCAGTTTTCCTTATCTGTACTCATCTATGGTCCTAAATTTCTCTATGTTCCTGCTTTTGACACCCTTCCAAAAAAATTTTAAAAACTGCTTAGCCAAGCTGTATCTATTTTGTTTCTTTAGTCCTTCCTCCTAGTTTAATTTCTTCAGCGCACTGATTCTATGGACTAATTGTCCCAAGTGAAGTGAATATGTGAGTTATGCTTTTTGTAGTTTTTCTCAAGTACTTCCACATATTGTGAACTCAGTCCTATGACATGAGTTGTGCTTGGAAAGCATACTTCCCTAGGGAGGGGGATCTGCCTTTTTGCTCAAGTTACTTGCATTGTGCTGTTCTGGGCATGCTGAGCAACTTCGAGTTGTTTTAAGATGAATTTACTCAGGTCTATATACTAGATAAGGCAGATTAGAAGGTTAAAGAAGTAATAGCACCAGTGCCTCTCGCTTGCCCTTTCTTGCCATGTCTGATGCATTGTCACTGACTTTGGTCTGAGAAACAAAAATCTAAAAAATTTCAGTTTGGAAACAGCTAAATGTTTTGTTTTGAGTCAGTTTAACATTAAACTGCATTTCCCTGTTGTGATCGTTTGCCTTATGGGAACAAGTTTCAGAGTGGTAGCCATGTTAGTCTGTATCAGCAAAAACAACGAGGAGTATTTGTGGCACCTTAGAGACTAACAAATTTATTTGGGCATAAGCTTTCATGGGCTAAAACCCACTTCATCAAATGCATGGAGTGGAAAATATAGTAGGAAGATATATATTACAGTACATGAAAAAATGGGAGTCGCCTTACCAAGGTGGGGGGGGTCAGTTCTAACGAGACAATTCAATTAAAGGGGCTGTTATCAACAGGACAAAAAATCACTTTTGTAGTGGTAATCGGTGGCTCATTTCAAACAGTTGACAAGAAGGTGTGAGTAACAGTAGGAAGAAATTAGCATGGGAAAATTAGCTAGCAATGCCCCTCTGCCATGTACATTGGCCAAACTGGACAGTCTCTACACAAAAGAATAAATGGACACAAATCAGATGTCAAGAATTATAACATTCAAAAACTAGTCAGAAAACACTTCAACCTCCCTGGACACTCAACAACAGACTTAAAAGTGGCAATTCTTCAACAACAAAACTTCAAAAACAAACTCCAGTGAGAAACTGCAGAACTGGAATTAATTTGCAAACTGGACACCATCAAATTAGGCCTGAATAAAGACTGGGAGTGGATGGGTCACTACAAAAACTAAAACCAAATTTCCCCATGCTAATTTCTTCCTACTGTTACTCACACCTTCTTGTCAACTGTTTGAAATGAGCCACCCTGATTACCACTACAAAAGTTATTTTTTTGTCCTGTTGATAATAGACTACTTTAATTGAATTGTGTCGTTAGAACTGACCCCCCACTTGGTAAGGCAACTCCCATCTTTTCATGTACTGTAATATATATCTTCCTACTGTATTTTCCACTCCATGCATCTGATGAAGTGGGTTTTAGCCCACGAAAGCTTATGCCCAAATAAATTTGTTAGTCTCTAAGGTGCCACAAGTACTCCTCGTTCTTTTTGCCTTATGGGAGTTATAGTTCTGATCTGATGTTCCCATTCTCTGCTGTGGACTGGTTCCCATTATGCATCACACCTCTTAGTTTGGGGGGACACTGCGCTGCATCGGGGAAACTGTAGTCCATTCAGCGAGCTCAGCCTGTAGGAGAGAATGAGGGGCATCAGGCGCCCCACACTGCAAATCCCACAAAGCAATGTACCGTAATAGGGAAATGCAGTGTAACATTGAACTGATTCAAACCCAAATACTTTGGGTTTGATTTTCCTACTGGTTTCTGGGTTCAGCTGGTATGTTACTGAGTTTCCTGGGAGCCTTTGTCACCCCCCTTTTCATTTACATGAACGCATACACTTTTTAATACACACCACAGCTTCCAGTTAGTTCCTCACGCAAGAAAAGTGGAAAATGGAGAGGATGATGCTGAATGAGCCAGTCAGAGTAAGTTAACAGATTTGGATTTAAATTTTGGAGGAAGTTAGTTGATGCCCCACATCAGAAAATAACCATTTCTGAGAGGAGGAAGTTTGAAAACTTGGGTAGGTGTAAAACATTGGCAGATTCTTATAGCCCTTTGTAAAATTTCCAATGGCTGGTGTGAGGGAACTCTGCTGGAAAGGTGAGAAGGAGAAAGGATAAGTCTTGTGTGTGTACATGGGAGTGTAGAGGGTGGTCTTCAGTTAAATCACATGGTATGGTGCTCCATAGTGTTCACATATGTAGTAAGGAAGAATAATTCCAGCAACTACAGGAATCACTGGGTGAAATTCTATGGCCTGTGTTTTGTAGAAGGTTAGACTAGATGATCATAAAAGTCCCCTCTGGCCTTAAATCTGTGAAATGTTGGTATTGCAGTCTTGCAGTGGAGGATGCATTGGAGGATAGTTTGATTGTGTAGGTGGCACATAAGTAGCGGTTGGGTATTCCATATGGGAAATGACTGCCTAGGAAGGAGTACTGCAGAAAAGGATCTTGGGGTCATACTGGATCACAAGTGAAATATGAGTCAACAGTGTAACACTGTTGCAAAAAAAAAATAGCAAACATCATTCTGGGCTGTATTAGCCGGCATGTTGTAAGTAAGACACGAGAAGTCATTCTTCCACTCTACTCTGCCCTGATTAGGCCTCAACTGGAGTATTGTGTCCAGTTCTGGGTGCCACTTTTCAGGAAACATGGACAAATTAGAGAAAGTCCAGAGGACTGCAACAAAAATGATTAAAGGTCTAGAAAACATGACCTATGAGGGTATATTGGAAAGGGAAATTTGTTTAGTCTGGAGAAGAGAAGACAGAGGGGACATAACAGTTTTCAAATACATAAAAGGTTGTTACAAGGAGGAGGGAGAAAAATTGTTCTCCTTTACCTCTGAAGATAGGATAAGAAGCAATGGGCTTAAATTGCCCCAAGGGCAGTTTAGGTTGGACATTAGGAAAAACTTCCTGTCAGGGTAGTTAAGCACTGGAATAAATTACACAAGGAGGTTGTGGAATTTCCATCATTGGAGATTTTTAAGAGCAGGTTAGACAAACCCCTGTCAGGGATGGCCTAAATAATACTCAGTCCTGCCTTGAGTGCAGGGGACTGGACTAGATGACCTCTCAAAGTCCCTTCCAGTCCTATGATTCTATGTCTGGTATGGTACAGTGGTGTGGGGATATGATTCACATTGTCTCAGTTTGAAGATGTACCCTGTGCAGGAGTACAGAGTTCTTTTATATTGGGATGAGGGGTTGGATATTTGGGGGCATTGATTCTTCATTAACCTTGGTATCCATTCCGCTGTGTGTGCTATTCCAGCCTGTAACAGACCAGTGTTCCCTGGAGGTCTTGCTTATTAATCTATTTTAAAAACAAGCAGTACAGCCTCTAACTGGAGGGATTTCTCTCCCCAGAGCTCTTGCGGTAAAGTCTAAACAAACAAACTGAAAATGTTTGTAATATCGTTAGAGAATGGCTTGCCCACAGAGCTTCTTCCTGCCAAGTGTTCCTGGTGGGTTACGAGGCTCTCCCCAGAGGTTTGGCAGTTAAAGTCAAATTAAGCAGCATTCTCCCTGTTTCAGGATCTAGCAGCAGTTCCAGTTCCCTCCACACTCTCCTAAGTTACTAGGAAGGAGAGGCTGCTATCTTGCAGCCTCTCCAAGTATGCCTTTCTGTAGAGGTCTACAGCAGACCCTGGGATTTCGTTTTCCAGGATTTGTTCTGGTTATGTTGTAGGGGAGTCTTACCCTGCCCACGCTCAAATCCCTGGTCCCAAGCCTTACACAGAGTCAGTGGCCTGGATACTTTCCCAAACCCCAAACTGCTACTCTGAGACCACTTCCTCTTTCAGGGTAATCAGTTCCTTTGTCCCACAGTTCTGTCTTTTTTTAAGACACTATACCTAGAAAAGAGTAATATTGCCCCAGAGACTTCCCAGCTCAGTTTTAAAGGGCCAGTATACCCTGTTACACACTCTGCTGACAGGAATAAAGACAATTGCCTCTCTATTTCCCCTAAGCAGGGCCGGCTCCAGGCACCAGCTTCTCAAGCAGGTGCTTGGGGCGGCCACTCCGGAGAGGGGCGGCACATCCAGGTATTCGGCGGCAATTTGGCGGATGGTCCTTCACTCCGCCTGGGAGCGAAGGACCTCCCGCCGAATTGCCGCCGCAGATTGCGATCGCGGCTTTTTTTGTTTTGTTTTGTTTTGGCTGCTTGGGGCGGCCAAAACCCTGGAGCCGGCCCTGCCCCTAAGAAAAGGTTTGGATCACTGGGTCAGAGCAGGCAGAGATCTTGTGGCCAGCCAACAGACCACTCCTTACTAGTCTGTTTAGAATGAACATAGAGGCAGGGAATACAGAACTCTGCATTTTCATACGTTCCAATTTTTTTAGTTTGACCTTAAGCAAAAATTGTATGGCTTTCTAAATGCCCCCCAATTTCAATGTTCTTTTACATGTTTCCCTTAAGTTACTGATATGGAATTACAGTCTTAACTCCAGTTAAACAGAAGTTTTTCTTCTGGTTACTTTGGACATTTGTGTTTTAGCTTTTTTTTTTTTTTTAAAGGCCCTACTTTGGGTTTGTAAGTTCTTAGCTACCCAGAAACTTTCACTACAAGCTGAATCAGAAGTAGAATATCTGTCTGTCTGTCTTTCATTCAGTCACACACACATTTCACTCTGCTGATTTATGTTCCGTTAATAAAGTTTTTATATTAAAAAATTGCACTTACATATTTTGAAGAGAAAATGAAGTGTGGTATATTGTGTCTTAAGGAGTTTTAAATCTTTACTGGAATTTAGTGTCCACTGGAATTATGAGTGGCAAATATAAAATCAGTTTGAAGTCAGGAGCAAGAATCTCAGAGGACCACTGGCGAGCTAGGCATCAGCTTCTAGAAAGAATGACTGAGTCAAACTAATTTTGGCACTAGTTTTAGTGTTTAGTCTTTAGATGTTTTTTATTAACCTTCCATACTCTAGATGAGATTAGATGAGCCAATGGGAGGATCTTATTATCAGCAGGGTCTTATGTTTGTTGCTGCAGTAGTCTGTGCAGGATAACTTTGGAAACAACCGTAAGTTATACTTCTGAAAGGGGAAATTGAATTAATTGAGTTTGTCATGTTTGTCTCCTTGGAGTTTTTGTTCAAGTAAGAAGTTCTGAAGATAACGATAAAGAAAAGCCACAGATGCAAAGTAAAAAAAACCCAAAAAACCCCACTATTATTTTATTGTTCAGTTTTATCCCTTCCCCAATGAAATAGCTTATATCAAGTTTCATCTAACTGTATAGATAAAAACGATGTGGGTTCTTGACCTGAGGGTCATGCACAGGTATCAGGGGGTCACAACTACCCTGCCCTTCCCATATTGTTAAGGGGGGTGAAGGGGATTCTTCACTAAATCTGAAAGTGGGTCCTGGGGTGAAAAATAGTGTGAAAAAGGTTGAGAACCACTGATTTAAACCACGAGTTGTAGGAACTATGCCTCAAGGCTATGTCTACACAAGACAGACTTGTGCTAGCTCTGTGGCAGCCAGCATGTTAAAAATAGCAGTGAGGCTGCAGTGACACAGGAATTGTCTTGGGCTAGCGCAGGGCTGGTGCTACCATTTAGGTAAACTAGGCAGTTGCCTAGGGCGCCAAGATTTGGGGGCACCAAAAAGTGGTGCCCCCAATTTTTTTTTACAGCGTTCCTATGCTCCCTCCCCGAGCACGCGGTCGCCGCTCCTCTTCTCCCGCCTCCCAGGCTTGCGGCGCCAATCAGCTGTTTAGCGCTGCAAGCCTGGGAGGGGAGGAGAATTAGAGCCGGGGCGGCGTGCTCGGGGAGGAGGCGGAGCAGAGGTGAGCTAGGGTGAGGAGCTGCCGCACGGCTCCCCAGGGAGGGGAGCTGCCACAGGGGGACACCTCAGGGCGGGGGGGGGAGCTGCCATGGGGAGGGTCCTCAGGGTGGGGGGGCAGGGAGGGGAGCTGCCGCAGGGTTGCAGGGGGAAGGGGGCGTTAGGGGAAAGTTTCGCCTAGGGTGCGAAACTTCCTTGCACCGGCCCTGGCTAGCCGCCTGAGTACATAGCATGAGGTTCGGGTGGGACATTGCCCAGGTAGTTAGCTGATGACACCCTCAATGCCATGTTGACCCCACTGCTATTTTTAGCATGCAAGCTCAAGCACACATCTGTGTACTCATGCTGGGAAAGACCTTCCCAGCTGCTGCATAGACAGAGCCTAAGAGAGACAGCACACAACTTGCAGCCCAGGGAGAGAGACAAAGGTGTCTCTAAGCCACCTTTATGCCCTCAATCCTGGGCTGCTCCAGAGACCCAAGGGGTCCCCGAGGTGAACAGGGCCAGGGCCAGGGCCCCGCATAAGTTTATGGCAGCCTCTCCAGGCTGCCCTATGGGTTGCAACTCTGTCCAAAATTCCAGGAGTGTTACATGATGCCATTCCAGCCCTAGAATGCCCCGTACATTAGGACTTGTGAGGAGGTCTATGGAAGAGTAGCTTGATAGCTGTTCCCCCGGTGTCTGTGCTGGGGGAATCCTTCTCTGGCCGTTTACAGAGCTTGTAGGGCCACTCTGCCTTTTTTAGTCAGCGTGAAAAGGCTGGAGTGCAGGTGAAGATCTCATTCTCTATTTTCTTCCAATTCATTGTGATGAAGTTAAGCAAGATCTTCCCTTTCAGAGTTTACTTCTTAGATGGTTCTTGGTGAAATAGGTCTAATTTTAAAAATATTTTTCTCAGGATAAATGTGTGTCTGTCTGGATTGTGATAGTTTCCACTGGATGGTATGGAGTACTAGGTGAAACTTATAAAACATATATGAATATGGATTCCTGCCTCTGAAAAATAATTAATGACTATATTTATCCCTTTCATGCTGAGAACATATCTTCTCAAACAAGGAACATGTATTACAATTTAGTTTTCTCTTGATATAGTTTCTCATTTGATATATACGGTGAAATTCTGCCCCCATTGAAGACTATGGGAGTTTAGCCATGGACTTTAATGATGCCAGGATTTCACTGGTGGCTTACTTATTTTGAGCAGCATGTTCATCTATTTATTGAAAAAATAATTTTAAAATACCATTAAAAATTACCAGAGTTTTAAAGTATCTTCGAAGGTTGTTTTGAATTAGTGATAGTTTAATACGGCAAGGAGTATGGGGAATAAACAGGAAGAACTGGAAATAGTAGCACATAGGCAACGAAAGACCTGGTAGTAATGGGGGGTCTTTAATTACGCTGAGATCTGTGGAAAAGGTAATATGGCAAAACACAAAATTTCCAGTAAGTTCTTGGAATGCATTGGGGACACCTGTTTTAGGCTTGATTCTGACCAGCAAGGAGGAATTGGTAGTGAATCTGAAGCTAGAAGGCAATTTGTGAGAAACTGATCATGAAATTATAGATTTCGTGATTCTAAGGAAAGAAAGGAGCGAGAGCATCAGAATAAGGACAATGGACTTCAAAAAAGTAGACTCTAACAAATTCAGAGAACTGGTAAGTAAGGTCCCATGGGAAGAAAATCTATGGGAAAAAGGAGTTCAGGAGAGCTAGCAGTTCCTGAAGGAGACAATATAAAAGGCACAACTGCAAACTATCCCGACATGAGGGAGAGCTAGGAAGAATAATACAATGACAATATGGCACCAACAAGAGCTCTTTAATGACTTGACAATAAAAAAGGACTCTTACAAAACGTGGAAACGTAGACGAATTGCTAAGGAGGAGTATTAAAGAATAGCTCAACCATTTAGGGACCAAATCAGAAAGGCTAAGGCACAAAATGAGATATAGCTAGCAAGGGACATGAAAAACAATAAGAAGAGGTTCTTTAAATACATTAGAAGCAAGAGAAAGATGAAGGAAAGTGTAGGTTCTCTATTTAGTGGGGAAGAAGAGCTAATAACTGATGACATCAAGAAGGCTGAGTTGTTTAATGCATAGTTCACTTCAGTCTTCACTAAAATGTGACCAGATACTCAACACAATTAATATTGACAAGAGGAAAGAAATGCAAGCCAAAATAGAGAAAGAATAGGTTAAAGAACATTTAGATAAGTTGCATATATTCAAGTTAGCAGGGTCTGATGAAATTCATCCTAGGGTACTTAAAGAACTAGCTGAAGCAATCTTTGAGAACTCATGGAGGGATGGGTGAGGTCCCACAGAACTGGAGACGGACAAACATAGTACCTATCTTTAAAAGGGGGAACAAAGAGGACCCTTGGTACTATAGATCAGTCAGCTTAACTTCAGTACCTATAAAGATAAAATTTGCAGATGAAACCAACATGGGAGGGTTGCAAGCACTTTGGAGGACGGAATTAGAATTCCAAATGACCTTGACAAATTGGAGAATTGGTATGAATTCAACAAGATGAAATTCAATAAAGATAAGCGTACTTCTTTGCAGTTAGGAAGGAAAAATCAAATGCACTACAAAATGGGGAATAACTGGCTAGGTGGTAGTACTACTAAAAAGGATCTGGGCTTTATAGAGGATCATAAATTAATTATGAGCCAACTGTGTGATGAAGTCGTAAACAAGGTTGCTGTCATTCTAGGGTATATTAACAGGAGTATTTTATGTAAGACATGGGAGGTAATTGTCCTACTCTAATGGGCACTGGTGAGTCTTCAGCTGGTGTACTGTGTCCAGTGCTGGGCATTGTGCTTTAGGAAAGATGTGGATGAATTGGAGAGAGTCCAGAGGAGAGCAATAAAAATGATAAAAGGTTTAGAAAACCTGACTTCTGAGGAACGGTTAAAAAAACTGGGCATGTTTAGTTTTGAGAAAATAAAACTGAGCAGGGACCTAATAATACTCTTCAAATACACCTCTACCCCGATGTAACGCAACCCGATATAACACAAATTCTGATATAACGCGGTAAAGCAGTGCTCTGGGGGGGGGCAGGGCTGCGCACTCCAGCGGATCAAAGCAAGTTCGATATAATGCAGTTTCACCTATAACGGTAAGATTTTTTGGCTCCCGAGGACAGGGTTATATCAAGATAGAGGTGTATGTTAAGGGCTATTATAAAGAGGACTGTGATCAATTGTTCTCTGTATGCACTGAAGGTAGGACAAGAAGCAATGGGCTTAATCTGCAGCAAGAGAGATTTAGGTTGGATATTAGGAAAAACTTTCGAACTATAAGTGTAGCAAAGCACTGGAATAGGCTTCCAAGGGAGGTTGTGGGATCCCCATCATTTGGAGGTTTTTAAGAACATGTTGGACAAATACCTGTCACGAATGGTTTAGGTTTACTGGGTCTTGTCTGAGCACAGGGAGCTGGACTTGATGACCTCTCAAGGTCCATTCCAGCCCTACATTTCTATGAGTCTATAAGGCAGGCTATTTCTTTTCCATCTTATTTGCCACCCGCTTTGTTGGCTTTCATGCTACGTAAGGCACAATGTAGAATTTATCTATGTCCATAGCAAAATAATCCCCAAAATTGTGAGCATGTAAACATTTGTTTGTGCACTTTAAACATACTTGACCAAATCCTTAATTGTCAAATGCCCAGAAATGATGCATTTCTGCTGAGAAAATTATGAGAACATGTGCACGCTGTGGAAGTGATGTCCAAGGCAGGTCTTCAGGAAAATGTTGGGAGTAAAGACTGGGCATGTTGCCTACCAATGGAGATATGGTTAATAGGTTTGTGCACACTTCAGATTAGTTTGGGCCAGACCCTGGGTAAGAAGGGGTCACAAGGTCACATCTGCTATCCCTTTACCCAGTGGAAATCAATCTCCCTTCATCCCCATGCTCACAGCTCAGTTATGCAGCTGACACTCATGGAGCTCATTTTGGCACAGAAATTTTCCTCCAGATCCACTGGCTTTTAGCATATCTTGGTTCTAAACAAGGCATTTTACTTGAGGGAAGGAGCAAGAGAAATTCCTTCACGTTTTTGACAAAATTAAAAGAGAAATTGAACATACTGCATGCCTCCTGACCATGGTAATTCAAATTCCTTTGTGCTGATACATTGTGAGCTAATGCTTCTGTTTTACAGGATGAAGGAAAAATTAAAATGTAAAATGTAGTTGGAAAAAATATTCTACCGTTTATTATTTGTGTAGTGACAACTTCTGAGGTAGGTGTGTTATGCTTATAAGAAGCACACAGGATCTTTTTCAGGGGAAAAGGCAATACTCCGTGTTTATTGAAGATACAAAAATTAGCATATGCATTCAGTCACACCACACACACAAGTTGATGTTATAGTTACCAGTCCAGATCAATCTAGTGGCCAGCTAGCTTGATCACGAGTAGGGAAGAGCCGGGTTGCGTTGGTCGCGACGTGATGCTCCGGGGAAGTCTTGGCAGGACAAACCCAAAGTTTCATGGCAAGTCACCTTGTTTATACAGTGATTTTTCTTCATTGGGACCAATGAGTTTTGCACCGTCATGCTATAATCAATTGTTGTTTGACGAGTGCTTGTTTTTTTAAATTGTTCTTATTTTTTATTTTGTTTTTTTATTCATTTTTTTAGGGAGTTATTCCATGCTGGTTTTGATTACCGCTACTTTGTCCCCATTTATAGGTGCCTGTCTCATTTTTAGAGTCGTCAATCTGCCCTCCTCTGACATTTCAATAGGGGCATGTTGCAGCTTCCTGGCGCCCTTGCGTCTGTCTCTGGTTTCTCCCTAGACCATCTGGTTCAGCAATGGCCTTCACACTTATTTTTTAACCCACACATTCCTCATTCACACACAAAACAGAATTAATTTACACAGAACATTTTGAACAGGAACATCAAATTGCAATGCAAAAGAAAACAATCATGGCATTCTTTTACTTATTTTAAAATGCTAAACCTACAACCAACTGGTGACCATCAAAGGATCTATTACTGCCTTGAAATCAGTCCAGACACAGATTCTGGCTGATGTATCTCTACCAACGACCCATTAGGCCATTCCTTTCTGCTATTCAAAAAGGGGGGCTGGCAGGATATGATCAAATCATACACCAATACATTTATTTTTTATTTTAAATTATATAAAATACAAACATAAAATTCTACTACTATATGTGCAACACTTAACAGTGACAGCAAGACTATAACAGGGTTCTAAAACCTGGCTCTAAAACCCTTTCTGTTATTTGCATTACTGTAGTGCATAGAAGCCCCAGTCATGGACCAGAATCCTATTGTGCTAGGCATTCAACAAACAGAACAAAAACATAGTCCCTGCCCTAAAGAGGTTATGATCTGTATGTGACTGCCCCCTGGCAAAGGGGAATGGAGAGCTCACCAATGTCTTCCATTTTGAGGCTGCATGGCAAAATTCAGGCTTCAGAATCAATTGTTAAATGTAACTACCTGTCAAGTATTCACTTCTCAGACTTTGTGAGCTGCCGAGGGAAGGTGTGGAGGGGGGAATTTCCTCTGACGTGGCTACCATTGAGGCATCATTCTCTCCCTGTCATTTTCCTCACCCTTTTCATCTTTCACATCCTCAGCAGCTACTTACACAATAGGTACACGAACCAACACTTTCCTGGAGTGCTTTTTCCCTTCCACCCCCTGGATCACCTACAGGAACCTTCCTGCTCCCTGCAGCTCTATTCCCAGCTGAGCTTGTGTAATCACCTGATCCCTCACTGATCAGTCACAGCTGAGAAGTTGCTGACCTGTCACAGGTAAGGTTGGGTCCAACCCCCCTTAAAGGACCAGCCCCGCTGGGACAACCCTCATAATACAGATATCTTTTAAATGAACACAAAGATATTTTCATAATTATGTGGTGAGCTCCACAATTATCTCCTTATATTTAAAAAAGAACAGGAGTACTTGTGGCACCTTAGAGACTAACAAATTTATTAGAGCATAAGCTTTCGTGGACTACAGCCCACTTCTTCGGATGCATCCGAAGAAGTGGGCTGTAGTCCACGAAAGCTTATGCTCTAATAAATTTGTTAGTCTCTAAGGTGCCACAAGTACTCCTGTTCTTCTTTTTGCGGATACAGACTAACACGGCTGCTACTCTGAAACCTGTCCTTATATTTAGATACTCAGTTTTCATTTCCTTCTCTGCTTAGGTATTTTCAGATCAACCTGTCTTAAGTGGAATTCAGTTGTACTGAGCACCACTTGTAATGATTGTTTGGCTGCAACACAACTGAGATCTTATATTCCTGAAACCTCTTTCCTTCCTGGTGGCCTTTTATGGCACAGCCCCACCTTGAGGGTGTCAAGTCTTATTTTATTCCATGTGAGCTATGACTCAGCAAGGTAGAATACCTCTAACAGCATGCCAGTGCACAGAAGGCATGTACTTGCTGCTACATTGTTCTTAGGGACTGCAGCAAACTCCCCACTGTACACTCTGCATGGGCAAGGGAGCATGGCAAAGAATGACTTGCCCCACAGAGGGAGAAATCCATGAGCTTCCCAGAGCACAAGGACTGTGCTTGTGCCCTGTTTCTGTGTAGTAGTCACTGCTGGGTTTACAATAGTGTCAGTAAAAAGCAACAGAGGGTCCTGTGGCACCTTTAAGACTAACAGAAGTATTGGGAGCATAAGCTTTCGTGGGTAAGAACCTCACAAGTAAACTTGCATCTGAAGAAGTGAGGTTCTTACCCACGAAAGCTTATGCTCCCAATACTTCTGTTAGTCTTAAAGGTGCCACAGGACCCTCTGTTGCTTTTTACAGATTCAGACTAACACGGCTACCCCTCTGAATAGTGTCAGTGGCTCCATGGAGCCGGGTCCATGCCCAGAAGGGGCCCCGGCCTGCTCCACTAGCACTTGCACTGTGCTCCACTAGCAGTGTCCACTGAGGCTCCCCATTACCACCACTTGCTCCTCTTGGCCTGCCCCCGACTGGCCGAGAGCTCCTCTCTGCCCCCTGGTCACACCTGCCGGCTCCTCTCTGCCCCCTGGCCGGACCCCAGTGCACCTCAGGCTCCAGGCAGTCTCTGCTTCCCACTACCTGTGGGGTCACACCTGTCTCCCTGGAGCTGAGCCGCTTGGGACTGGTGCAGAAGCCTGGCCAGTCTCAGCTGTGGGGGAGGGATGGCAGTCTTGGGGGGCTTGGCTGGATCGCTGAGGGGGCCCGCCCAGGACAGGCCCCGGCCTGGCTGATCGCGCCACTCCCAAGGGATGGAGCGATTCCCCGCCCCGGGACCAACCCTGGCTGCACTGCCGGCTCAGTCCGGCTGACACAGTCACCTCCCAGCAGGGCCGGTGAGTGTGGTCGGGAGGCAGGGCATGGGTCTCTGTGGGGGGGTGCTGGGTTGTGAGGAAGCAAGGAAGATCTGTGTGTGTTGGGGCACTAGGGAGTAGGCTTGCCAACTTTCTACTTGCACAAAACTGAACACCCTTGTCCCCCCCGGCCCTGTCCCTCCTCAGATGCCCCGCCCATGTCCCACCCCTTCTCCGATGCCCCCCACCCCTCACGCTCACTCCATCCCCCCTCCCTCTATCGCTTGCTCTCCCCACCCTCACTCACTCATTTTCACCGGGCTGGCTCAGGGGTTGGGGTGCGGTAGGATGTGAGCTCCTGCTGGGGGTGCAGGCTCTGGGGTGGGGCCAGAAATGAGGGATTCAGGGTGCAGGAGGGGGCTCTGGGCTGGGGTAGGGGCTTGGGGTGCAGGGTGTGTGTGTGAGGGCTCTGACTGGGGGTGCAGGCTCTGGGATGGAGCTGGGAATGAGGAGTTTGGGGTGTAGGAGGGTGCTCCGGGCTGGGATTGAAGGGTTTGGGAGTAGGTTCTGGGCTGGGGCAGGGAGTTGAGGAGCTCAGGGGTGCAGGCTCCCAGCGCACTTACCTCAAGCAGCTCCCAGAAGCAGCGGCATGTCCCCCCCTCTGGCTTCTACGCGGTGGCACGGCCTGGTGGCTCTGCGCACTGCCCCATCTGCAGGCGCTGCCCCCGCAGCTCCCATTGGCCAGGAATCGTGGCCAATGGGAGCTGCGGGGGCAGGGCTTGGGGTGGGGGCAACATGCAGAGCCCCCTGGCTGCCCCTACATGTAGGAGCCGGGGGGGACATGCTGCTGCTTCCCAGGGAGCCTGCCAGCCCCGCTGTGCAGCGCCATCAACTGGACAGTCAACGGCCCGGTCCAGCAATGCTGACCGGAGCTGCCAGGATCCCTTTTCGACCAGGTGTTCCGGTTGAAAATTGGACCCCTGATCACCCTACTAGGGAGTGAGGGTTCTGTGTGGGGTGCTGGACAGTTGTGGTGGGGCTGTGGGTAGGGGGGCATTGGGCACGGGTGGTGTTGTGCAGGGCATTTGTGGGGAGGGTTTGAAGGGGGTGATGGGCATAGTGGGTCCGGGGGGGAGGCTCAGGCCATATGGAGTCAGGGGACTGTCGGATGGAGGAGCTGTGTGGCTTGGCATGGGCCCAACCAAGGGGAAGGGGCATGCTGGCAGCAAAGGGCTGGGCAGGCCACTGTGCATCTGACAACTGACTGTAAATAGTGGGCTCACTGGGCTTGGTGGAGCGGGGCCACCCCTGCCATGCCATGCCCCATTACACTTGGCTGGCCTCTCGCTCTGGGGACTGACCTCCCCGTGCCATGAGCCATTGCCTCCATAGGGACAATAAATATGTTTGGCGCTGGGCCCGCAAAAGGTTAATCCGGCCCCGATAGTAGTGCTGGGTGGGAAATGGTTTTCCTGTCACATGAAACTCTTGAACAGATAAAAAAATGTTCCTGCTCCGCATTGGGATGAACCTGAGACTTAAGTTTTCACAGGAGAGAGGGTGACCTCCGCACACATAGAATACCCAATAAGCCAGTGGCTAAGGTACTCTCTTTGGATGTGGGAGACTCAGCCTCAAGTCCCTTCTACAGACCAGGGGAGTGCCCTAAATATTGGGCTATAGAGTCAGTCTCTCTTACTCTCTCTGGTTTAATGAGTATTTAGTTGTTTATACATAGAACAGCTTCAACAGGAGAGACTGAGAAATACCCATCCTAGAATAGGCTGTAGTCTGGTGGCTAGGGCACTTACATGGGAGACTGAGGTTCAAGTCCCTGGTCTAAATTAGAGCTATTAGCTATTTTGGGGAATGTCTCTCTTTCTTTAGTTTTGAACAGAAATTCCATCCTTGACTCAAGAAACCTTTCCCAGTGAAAGTTTTGTTGAAACTGGTGCATTCCTGTGAACAATTTTGGTCTCAACTAACTGATATTTTCCTTCAAAAAAAGAAGATTCATCTGAAAATTCATGACTAGTTCTACTGTGTAGGAGTGTGATTCTTACCCCCTCCCCCTCACTTCTTTGCACTCCAGTAGAATAGCAAGGCACAATATAGCTTCCAGTAATGTCTTTGGCCTTAGCTTATAATTATTAGTGGGGCTTTTGGCACCAAGGATCAGATAGGAAGGAATGTCTTTGATTTTCTTTGATATTTCCAAAGATAGGAAAAAATGTTTAAGTGCCCCTTTGCTGTAGGAAAAGCATATTTTGTCGTGTAAGGCTGCCAGTTACAGCCAATTACAACCTGACTGACAAGCTATGATACTCAAATACCTAACAAAACTTCCTCTTTCCTTACGAGATGGAGATTTTACTTGTATGCCTGTATCTGTTATGTATGTAGTTTGGGTTTTGAACCTTACATAAGTAACCTTTTAATTTTTGCTTAATTCAGTAAGGTTCTTCTCTCTGATGAGATTTAAGTGTGGTGAAATTGTTCTATACTTGAGAAGATACCATAAAAACAGCACTTTAAGGAAGGAAACGTTTTCTATTTGTCACCCACCCTTTCTTTGCTAATTTAATTAATTTTTTAAAAGCTGGGTGGAAAATATATTTTCACTGCTCTTCAAAGGGTTCATTCAGCCTTTCTTTAATAGTTCAAGTGGTTGGTATTTCTGCTGGCTTCTGAAATATATTACAAGTCACAATCTGGAAAAAGTTCTTAAGCAGTTCCAAGTCTTGTTGCTGGATTTGGATACATCGTTGGGTCTTACTCTCTAGCTCATCCTTAACAACTGACAAAATATTTACTCTGCTCAGTACAGAAAAGGATAATTTTTTCCAAAATATTATACAAGGTTGGAGTCTGAACACAGACAATGAGGCAAAAAATTGGATCTATCCACCAAACCATTTAGTTGAATCATTTTCCAGAGTGCCATGAGAACTGAGCTTCATCAACTCCTTGTGCTGCACTTCTTGAAATATAGGAGAGATGAGTAGGTATCCAGGTCCTGAATAACGTAAACAGGAGGTATCTAGGTCTGACTAATGTCAACTATGCATGTATTTGTAGATGCATTTAACATGGGGGGAGTTCATTGCTGTTTGAATAAAACCTGCACTGCATAACAAAACATTTGTTTTCATTAAGCTGATCTCATCTTTTCAAAGTAAATGCCTGAGTGTCTAATCTCAGATGGATAGAATACTGCTTCTGACATTGTTGTCTTTGGGTCAGTTTTTGAGTGGAGGAACAGTTCTTAATCCATTAAAACCACTATGTAGACCTTAAAGTGGAACATCCCAGAGTACTGTTAATGTATCAATCAGTAAAAGCTGTTTTTTAATATTATTTCTTGCTTATTTTGAAAAATATATGGAAGGGAAATAATTCTGACCCTACTAAATTGTCCCAAGATAATAAAAAAGAAAATCTTGTGTGGACAAAAAAGTATAGCAAATAATAGGTTTTCTTCTGTATATATGCTGTCTCAATGTGATTCTTTGCACAAGCGACTCCTAAGTAACTATCTTCCATTGTCTTTTAAACAATAGTATATTGTCATTGTTAGATCAAATAGCATAGCATATCTCCAGAAATAAGATCATACCTCATTACATACTTAAGAAATGCAGTGTACTGCCGTCAGTATTTCTGGCACATAGATTCTTTGTTTTTTGTTTGCTACATGTAGATTTCAGTATTTTTTCCTTGCTATAAAATTCCAAAAATAACAAGCAGTTATCCAGCTCTTGTGTTTCAGAGCCAAATTATTTTTAAGGTAACTGTTTTGACAAAATTTTGTCACAGTTACCACTGCGTTTATATCCATTGATGTCATGTCACTATTTTCCCCCTGCTAGTTAAAATAATAAGCAATATCATTTTCCATCTCTCTAAGAAGCAGAATGACACAGCTGAGGTGACTGCAGAGATTTGGGGGCGAGGGGTTGAGGTTTTTTAAAAAAAATATTAACAGATTGAAATGTCTTTCTTAATCACAGTGATGTGAATCTGAGTTGTGGATGAGTGCACCCTCCAAAGCAAGGCAGATTGTGCTGCTGTCCTCTGTCCAGAACCCCAAAGGAAGCAAATTCTTTGATTCTTCCTAACTGATCCAGATCAAAGTGTTCATAAGGGCAGGCACAAAATATCACACACTCCAAGTGGAAAAGCAAAGAGCACCTGTTTGAATTTGTTTAGGAAACATACGAAGATTGGTCATCTCACTTCCCTCCTAAGCCTCTGAAGAAGTGACATGAAAGTCCTGTGAATGCTGTTCCCTTGAACCTGTTTCGATTTTATAAACATTAAAATCAATTGGCCACCTTTTTTCAGGCGATGCTTTCACTGCTATATTCTTGAGATATTTATGTAACCTCAGGAGGAGGCGGCGGCTTTCAGTGGTATAACTTAGTATCTGAAGCGCTTAATTTATATTTTAGACATCAGTGGTTAATTATTTATTAAATCATTGACAAATTGGAAGCATGTTTAAAAGAAAAATAAGATCACAATATACTTAATGTAATTTTGTCAAATGGAAACCCTCTAAATATTTTGTGTGAAGATTGCTGATTTTATATATAAATGACAAATAGGAAAAAAGTCTATACTGTTTTGTAGCTAATGTTTCATTTCTAAATAAGAGCAACATTGCCACAAATCAATGAACATTTCCTTTTGAAACTTATACATTGCCAGTGTATATATATCTGCTGTTAAAACCCATGATCCAGGATGAAATAATGAAGTAAATAGCCAAGCTACTGTTCTTCCAGAAACCAAACTTTTCGTATTGAGGAAATGTGGAATCAGATAAAGCATCGTCATCAGCCGTTCAAATTAACATCAGCCACATCATTATTACTTTTTTTTGGCATTCCTTAAAAAAGTCTCAGTATCATCATGCTTAAAAAATTTTCAGACCAGCGCAGGAGGATTTAGCCACACATTCTCCTAATATAATGAAAGACTTGGGGCTAGATCTCCTACACTACTTTAAAAAGCTCAACAAATATATATATCTCCAACACCACTTTGGAATTTTGCCAGAAAAAGTATTAAAGCTTTGATTGAAAGAGATTAACCAGAGATTGAAAAAAAAACTTCTCATACGATTGAGCAGCCCTGGCCAGGTACGGACATATATGATTTCCTCTCCCTTATATTTTTTTTTTTAAATTGCCAAACTTTCTTTCTTTCTCTATCAGTAGTAATCAAAAAGGTCAATTGAAGGTCTGCTTAAAATAAAGTTAGACATGGCCATAGGTGGCTTATTCTTTAACAAGATAGTAAATTATTTTAAAATTTGGAGAAGATGAATACATTCAGTATATAATATAGAAAAGTAATCAATTGATCAAAATATTCTAATTCCATATCTTCAGGTCCAAAACATGAATTTTACATGTCTGGCATTGTTTTCCACCAGTTCAACTTTACAATATACTGTAATATAGTTACGGTCTTTAAACTATCTCCTGGACAAAAGTGAAGCAGAGCTGTACGGCAGCTGGGGGTCACCTCAGCCCCCCAGCCATGTCTCATCCTCACTTGGCTACTGCACAGACCCAACACTTTCTCTACTTTGGGTAGGAGGCAGGAAGGTATGGTGTAAAGCCAGCTAAACCTCCCATATGCCACTGAAGGATTCCCCGGTACCAGCTAAGCCAGTTTTGCAGTCGCTTTACACGGGCAGACCAGTGCAGAATAGCTGCAGTGGGGTCCAGGGTCTGGTCTTCTAAATCTTTATCAAAATCAGTAATTTTAAATTAAGGGACTCAGTCTTAGATTCAATCAAATCAAAATAGACAGAACCCACTGTAACTTATGGGAACGTTTTTGAAGAAACATGATGGCATCCAAGCAGCAGCTTGGAGAGCCTCTGTTACATTTGATGAAAAGGAGAATGTGAAGGAGAGGCTAAAACAAGAACTTCTCCTCCTGCCTCTTCCCCTGCAGTATTCTCAGAAAGTGTGGCTACCACATATTTACAGTTCCTTTGTCTTCCGAGTTCTTCTGTCATCTCTGAGGAGACACCATGAAGAAAGGAAGAGAATTAGAGCTGGACTCTCCAGCTTCTGCTGTTCAAATGGTGCAAAGTGGGCAAAAACTAGATGGCAAAGGACAGCAGAGAATTCTCCTTTTGCGGAGGAAGTCTCTGGTGCTGAAAAGCAGATGGCGGCCTAACCGCCTCCTACAGCAGTTGGTCTCCAAACTCTGGTGTAGGGCTTGTATCTGGATGAGCTTGGAGTGGATATGGCAAAGCACAGCTCTGCTGTGCTGATCTTCTACTTGTGCAGGCTCAGGTAGGACAAGTGACCTTAGAAATTTTTGCTGGCATAGCAATGTTGGGTAGGGGTGGCATTTTTTACCACACTTCAGTAGAAGCCCTCATGTAGATGCAGTTTTATTGGCATAAAAGTGTTTTTGCTGGAATAGCTTATTTAGCCCAGGGAATTAGTATAAAGTGCAGCTACACTAGGAGGATTGGCCAGTATAGCTCTACTGACTTTGCTCTACCAGCAGGTCTTTTCTCATGTAGATTACGGTTTAGGACTCTTGCATCAGTGACATCAGCAGCTCTTAATTTATGGTGGGGCCAGGCAGCACGGGATCAGGGATCTGCAACTGGTTCCCAGCAGCCCCCTCTCTCCACTGCTTCAGAATAGCACTTAGATGTAGTGGAGAATTGAGCCTCTAATGTCTCCTTTAAGTTTAATACAATGACCCTGATCCAGCACAGAAGTAATGGAGGGTGGCAGCAGATGGTTGTGGTTTCCTGATTCAGAGCTTCATGGATTTGGTGCAAGTTATGACAGCCCCAACATAAGCCACTGGGTTTTATATCAGTGGAGAATCAGTTATAGTGGAGCTTCTCTCCACCACACCCTCATCCCTCTCAGGTCCTGCCCGTGGAACTTCCTTGACATGTCCCCTCCTTCCCTTTACATTGGGCGTGGTGAGAGGAACTGGTATAGAAGACAGCAGAAAGCTTGTGTGCAGATGGGGAAATATCCACTAGTTATTTGCAGGCATTTGAAGGTCAATTTGTGCTGCGAATACAGTGTATGATGCATTAATCCCACTTCCCTGTATTGTAAGTGTGACAAAGTTCCTCCTCTATCTTGGTGGGTCCTGCACTTATTGGCAGATTTTCTTGCCTCAGAGATTCACCATGTGGGTTGGGGAACAGCCCAAAGATCTTCCCCTCTGGAAGAACCCACAGTCTAGGTCAATTGGGAGGTTTGGGGGGAAGCCGGGCCTGCCCTCTACTCCGGGTTCCAGCCCAGGGCCCTGTGGACTGCAGTTGTCTATGTGCCTCCTGTAACAGCTACATGACAGCTACAACTCCCTGGGCTACTTCCCCATGGCCTCCTCCAAATACCTTCCTTATTCTCACCACAGGACCTTCCTCCTGGTATCTGATAACGCTTATACTCCTCAGTCCTCCAGCAGCACACCACCTCAGCTTCTTGCACCTCTTGTTCCCAGCTCCTCCCACTCACACCACAAACCGAAGTGAGCTCCTTTTAAAACCCAGGTGCCCTGATTAGCCTGCCTTAATTGATTCTAGCAGCTTCTTCTTAATTTGCTTCAGGTGTTCTAATTAGCCTGCCTGCCTTAACTGGTTCTAGCAGGTTCCTGATTACTCTAGTGCAGCCCCTGCTCTGGTCACTCAGGGAACACAAAACTACTCATCCAGTGACCAGTGTATTTGCCCTCTACCAGACTCCTGTACCCCACTGGTCTGGGTCTGTCACATAAGTCTGAGACAACTTCTTGAAATCCTTATTTTAACGAATAAAATATTTGACTATTGTATTACTGTATGGTAATTGCTGAGGCCATCTGATGAATTCCAGTTAGAGACTCAAAGGTAAATACGAGCTGTCAGATCTGAAAAGCTGAATGTTTTAGACATTAAGTATTCTGCTTTAATTCAAAAATTTTTGCCTAGACCTTAGGGCCCCTTATTTGTTGTGAAATGATGAGACTTTTTGCAAATTTCTCTTTTAGACAAATCAGTGCCATAGACTTTTATGTTTTATTCTGAATTCCTTTCATATATGGCCTTTCAGTTTTGCCAAGACCTACTATAAATATTCACTTACAGCTTCTAAAATTGTAATCTCAACATGAAGAAGTGTGTTTGTGTGGCCCCACTGGGTATTTTTGACAGTTGTTTGGCACACAGCCTCTTGTAACAAGATGATAGAGACTCAAGAATAAAATCTGATCATAAGGGCTGCCATACCCTTGGCCAGTGAAGGCTCGACACATCACTGAAAGACTACGCAGTTTGGCCTGGTTTTCAGTCCTTCCTCAAATCTCATTAAAGTCAGTGTGAGCTGTGGGTGCTTGCACCTCTGACAATCAAGCTATGAGTCTTCCTAAGGGGGAGGAACATCCAGAACCCTGCTACAATGTATGATTTTAGCTTAAATTAACTGGGCATAGCATGACGGAGGTTTTCGAAAGTCCACTACCTCTGTGTTCTGCATTTTGAAATGAGTTCTTAAATGAGAAATCCAAAAGTGGTAGCTCTGCCACTTTGTCTAGAGGAGAATGCCAATGATAGGCTAACATTAGTCTTAAATGAGGCCTGCCCAGTACAGATTTCTGTCAGAAGCCAAATATTTGATGAGGATATTAACTCAACCCGGAACCATTTAAAAAGTGTACAGGACTTCACTTAATTTGACAAAAGAAACAATGGTAGTCCAAGAAGCAAAAGGAGGTGTTCGAATCAGGCAAGATTGTCGGTAACTGGTGATGTTTAAACTGAAGACGGCTCAAAATTAGCCTTTGTCCAACTGTGTCTGCATATCACCAGGATTTTTATCTGAACTTCCAGAGATGGTGGGGGAAAAAAACTTTTTTACATTTTCTTTTGCTCCAGCTGTGTATCCCCAAGCCTGTCCAGGTGGAATGTAAAGCTTGAGTGCTGTTTGTTGGGATAGACAATATTCAGGAAACCACATAGTACTTTTCCTTTGTTCCAAACTCACTGAATCTTTTCTACTATCAAGGTCAGCCCTGCTCAGCAGGGGATGGGGAGGGGTCTGTCTAAACTGGAAAATTATACCATATTAGAGCATGTGTTAACAAATGTAGTAGCTTACATGTTAAATGTGACAAGGACTATCATGTAGTTATCTGGTTGTGATTATCCCCTTGGTGTTTGGAGCACAACAGTCATTGTCTGTACCAAGCATTTCACCTTATATTGCTTTACCTGTGTTACTTACCGTGTTTTAACACTCTAACTTACAAGTGTAGGTAAGGCCAGAGAGGCTACATTTCAGCTGAATTATTTCACCCATCTAGAAAAATTCAGGTAAAAGAACCATTTTCTCATCATCCTTGCCTCTGTATCTCTGACTTTGGCACTAAATAGTATGTTTATTACATTTCATAACTAGTTTGGAAACTTAGTTGTCCTGAAATAAGTACCTCTTAGTTTTAATGGAAGAAAACCTACAATCCATTCCCCACATCCTGGTATTACTATCTTCTGGAAATACTTCAGTTATTGCCAGTGAACTGATTTATTATTTATTATCCAGCCAGCCTCATAATGTGTTGTATCATATATCTATGCTTGTTTCATTATCAGACATTCACAAGAGGATGATGAGCATCTGTGGAATAAGAGATGCAGCTTTTAACAAAATGTGCTGTTATTAAGGTACCATATCTGTGCGCCAGAACTGGTCATCTCCATACCTGGCAGCTCTACCTGCAAACTTCAGGGATTTCTTCCCACACTTACCTTTAATATACCTTTGGAGCTGGGCACTGATTGGGTACTACAGGGTCAAGGTACAAGTCCCCAAAGAGAATGCTGTTGCTGTTGGTGATGATGATTATAAAAAGATGGATTCCTTAACATTGAAACAGTGATTTTGAGTGAGGATGATGAAGAAGTAGGTATTGCAGACTGATGGACACCAAAATATTTTGCGGTTGGTGAGGAGGAGGAATAGTGGACTGACCCTTTGCCCCAAGGAAATCTTACATTAAGATGTCCCGTTTAAAAGTCCTATTTTCTGTTACAAACACACAAAATATAGATGTAGTATGAAATGGTGGGACTGATGCCAGCGGGAATAGTAAGGTGATGGTGGTGATTCAAACACTGGTCCTGCTCATGCTGCCCATAGGAATTGGCATCATCCCTGCCCCATATTTATGCTGTCAGTGGGAGAGAAAGGAGGGTGTGGAGAGGGCTGCCACCTGTTCAGATTTTCTGAGGATAGTCCCTTTTTTGAGGTGGCTGTCCTAGGAAATCTGTAGGGGTGCTCAGCTGGCAGCTGTCCAGTTTTATGGGCTCACACTTATTCCAGATGTCCTGGTTTTTGTACCGCAGAAGTGGCAAACCTAGGGATGGAGCGCAGTGAAATCTCTCCTCTCAGCTTCATCAGCACCCTCAATGAATTGGCAGAGATTTAAAAAAGCACCACCATGGGTTGTGTTTCTTAAATGAAGACTCAATGTATCATGTGTTTGCAGGATGTTATCTAGAGTATTAATGCAAATAGCTCTCTGTTCAATTGTTCCACTTCATAATAGAGAGACAAGTTGGGTGAGATAATATCTTTTACTGCACCAACTTCTGTTGGTGAGAGAGACAAGCTACAACAATCACTTAATAATAAGCATCCCTTTTCAATATAAGGAGCACAAGTTGAAAAAATTGGGGCGTTTAGACCCCAGAATTATGTATGGGTAGAAGGAAACCAACATCTTCCAAATAAATAATAATATTTTTCCAAGTTCTATTTGTCAGGGCAAGTGCCAGTGGTTCTCAGAAGATGAATAGGAATTATAGGAACAAAACAAGCGTATATCAGTGTGACAGGTTTCCCCCCACTCCAGGGTGCCACCTGATGTACTGGAGTCTCACTGAGCCCACCTGTTACACTAGGCTGGGCACCCTCACCCTGTCCTTCTGTGCCAGGCCCTCAAGCCTCTGTAACAAACACACAAGTAGGGACACGCCTGGCTGCAGAAAGACACAGACACTGAAATCAGCTCTACATGGGAAGAATCAGCTAGGACAGTGGTTCTCAACCAGGGGTCCAGGGCCCCACGGGCAGGTTTCAGGGGGTCCACCAAGCATGGCAGGCATTAGTCTCTCTAGGGCCCAGGGCAGAAAGCCAAAGCCTTGCTGCAAGGGACCCCAGCCCAGGATCCTGAACCCCACCACCCAAGGCTGAAGCTGAAGCCTGACAAACTTAGCTTTGCGGTGCCTCCTGTGATGTGGGGGCCCGAGCAACTGCCCTGCTTGCTACCCCTTAATGCCGGCCCCGGCTTTTATATGCAGAAAAACAGTTGTTGTGGCACAGGTGGGCCGTGGAGTTTGTATTGCATGTTGTGGGAGGGGGGAGGTCAGAAAAAAAAAGGTTGAGAACCCATAAGCTAGGGGATTGCCCAGGTCTCAAGTGCACCCACACCTCTGGGGTGCAAACCCAAAATTGTATTGTCTTGTGCCGCACAGAGAACTGTACAGTGTAAGCTCATGAAAATCACCCCCTCCCTCAGTGTGATGGAAGATATGCACAGCTTTTTGCCCTCCAGTTATGAATTGGACAAACTGGTTTAGAGAAAACAAAACAAGTTTATTAACTACAAAGGATAGATTTTAAGTGATTATAAGGGATAGATAACAGATCAAAGCAGATTACTGAGCACATAAAACACGCAAACTAAGTTTTAGACACTAAGGAAACTGGCTACCAGTAGTAATTTCTCACCCTAAATGTTGTTTTAAGCAGGTTGTAGAGTTTCTGGAAGACAAACTGCTCTTGGTTGCAGCTTAGAACTCCAGATATTCCTTTCACAGGCCGGACACCTTTTCCAGCCTGGGTCCAGTTCTTTCTTCCCCAGATCAATCTTAGGTGTTTTCAGCAGTCATCTTGGGTGGGGATTCAGTGAAGAACCCACCCTTATTAACTCACTCAGGATTTACATATGGTGGGAATCTTTTTTTCCCTGTTTGATCCCTACCCTTCTAGTGGAAAAATACTAGCAGTACAAGATAGGGTCCAGTACCAGGTGACATGATAAAACGAAAGGTGAGACTGGGTAATGGGGAAGATAGGTGATAGAGGAAAAGGCTGGTGGCAAGACTAAGGAGGACAAAAGAAGGCTTAGAGAGTCAGTAAAAAAATCAAATGAGCAACATGTCAATCAGTTGATGGGGTTAAATTCAGTAGGCAGCAAAGTCAGCAGGAGGCAGTAGAATGAAGACTTTTGGAGATGAGAGAATGATGGTGTGGCAGATCTGGAGCTGCTCTGTAGTAATTTATTACTATGGTGTGTTGACCTGACTATTGGGCTGTTTACTGTATGACTATATTGGTTGAGTCTGATAGGGGGCTGTAAGGGAAAAACAAGCAGGAGGGGAAAAGAAAGTCTCAAGATAAGACACTTCACCACAAACACTCGAGGCCTGTTAAGAGAAAATGCCAGGATAGGAAAAGACCCACACAGAACTGTGCAAGTTTAAAAAGGAAGGCTCTCTCACCAGAGGGAGGATTTATTCAGCGGAACCAGACTAACATAGGCATCCAATGGGATGTCTAAAATGGTTAGGCCTGCCTAGGTTACCATCAGACATGTGCAGGCTGTTTATTTTAAAATCCTCCCCTCCTCCCCCCCGCAAATGCTTTGTTCCTACTATTAAAATAAACAATACTTTGTTTGAAGATCTGATCCCTCTATGCCACTGGTCAGTCACCTGAAGGGAAGAACTGCAGGTACTCAAACATAGCCAGACCTTCTGGGCAAGCAAGGTGGATACTCAGGATACGGTAGCCCAGGGATTGGTCTGAGACTAGGAGAATTGTGGAATTCCGTCCTGGAACAGGTGAAGCCATGAGACCTAAGACCTGAAGGGCTATGTGCAGAGAAATCAGAAAGGTAGCTAGCCTTGTAACCGTGACAAATGGTTTGTAGGTTAGCCTGTGATATAGAGTAGGTGGTTATAAAGAAACAACCCAAGTGTCCTGCTGGTGCTATTGGTGTCACAAAATAAGTGTGGCTGGAGATGCAGGGTTTTTTAGATGTCTCAGACAGCCATGTAGAGGGAGACTAGGTCTTGATGAGAGCATGGATAGGGGAATGCATAGAGACTTGCCTTCATTCAAATTAACAAACACCTGCTCTCATGCAACCACTCTATACATGTATTGGCCAAGGCAACAATTTGTGGGGATGAGTGAGGACATGGAGAATATCTTATCACATGAAGTTATTGTCCACAATGTACGGTACCATGTCGTACCTCAGCCAGCTGTTGTCTTCCAACAAAACACATGCTGCCTATTAGCGTACTAAAGACAGTTTGCTGTGGTGACTTAAGTGGATCAACCCACAGAGTGAGTAGAGCTTGAGAGCACAGCTACAATGCCAGTTGCCGTACCAGGTCTCTCTAGCTGCGTTTTTCTTTTATGAAGGTGAACAGCAGTAATATTTGGCTCACACTTTATAATATATTTGCATGGGTAAGTGGGAGCGGCACTGTTTTGAATCACCAGCTCTCCAAAACACAACAGTCTACTGCTAGCTGTAGATAACGAACTTTCATTCACATCTGTCTCCCTCCCCTCAAGCACATTGTGTGGCAAATTGCATCCACCGACATCAGCAGGAGAGGCTGTGTTCCAAGTCATATTCCTCCACTGAGGAGGCACTATTTATAACATCACTCACTCTGTGAGGTATCAGATCACAGTCCTCATGAAAAGCAAAAGTTTGAAGTTATGAAAGTTTTGATCATTTTGTGGGAGGGATTGGGGAAGGGGGAGAAGGGAGTGGAACCAGGAAGGGGAACTACGTCATCCTAACAAGTAGGGTGATCAGGTTTTCTGGACATCAGTCTAGGGCAAGCAGCCCAGGAGGTTGCCAACTCTACCAGGTCTAGAGATGACTAAAAGCTCTTGTGGAGGGATGCAAGTTTGTCAAACGACAATGCTGAGCCCTGGGATATATTAAATAGGGTGACCAGGTGTCCAGTTTTTGACCAGAACACCTGGTAGAAAACGGACCCTGGCGGCTCCGGTCAGCACCACTGACTGGGCTGTTAAAAGTCCAGTTGGCGGTGCTGCGGCCCTAAGGCAGGCTAGTCCCTACCTGTCCTGGGGCACTGCACTGTGCCCTGGAAGCATCCAGCAGGTCCAGCTCCTAGGCGGAGGGGTACCCATGGGGCTCTGCGCACTGCCCTACCCTGAGCACTGCCTGCTTGGTCAATGGGAGCTAGGTGGGGGAGGGGGCAATTCATGTGGGTGGGAATGGCGCATGGAGCTTCCTGTCCCCCTCTATCCCGCCTAGGACCCGGACCTGCTGGCTACTTCCAAGACGCGCGCAATGCAGTGCCACTGCCATGACAGGCAGGCAGCCTACCTTAGCGCTGGGCACCTGGTCACCCTATTTAATATATCCCAGGGCTCAGCATTGTCATTTGACAAACCTGCATCCCTCCACAAGAGCTTTTAGTCATCTCTAGACCTGGTAGAGTTGGCAACCTCCTGGGCTGCTTGCCCTAGACTGATGTCCAGAAAATCTGATCACCCTACCCATTAGGATGATGTAGTTCCCCTCCCTTCTCCCCCTTCTCCAGCCCCTCCCACAAAATGATAAAAACTTTCATAACTTCAAACTTTTGCTTTTCATGAGGACTGTGATCTGATACCTCACCGAGTAAGTGCTGTTATAAATAGTGAATCATGAGACTGCAGGTTAATAGCACTGAGATGACCACAGTGCAACCAAATGTTCCACTTACTGTACATGCAGAGCAGCAAATCTATATTTGGAATTTTATAAATGCCCTTTCTAAAAAAAATTCTAAGAAAAACAAATCAACACAAATCATCACCTGGCTCACTGTCAGGTGTAAGCTAGTTTGCTCCTTATTTATTTTTTAATTACAGCGAAACATGCACTAAAGACTACTGAAGTTTTCCAAACCTTAAAAAAAAAAAAAAAAGATTGTGTTTCTATTTGAGGGATGGATAATGGTTCAGGTTTGGGATATTTCTTGTTTAACCCATCTCTAGTTGCTAAATGGATCACATTGGATTCCCAAGACAGTCTTGGTGATATTGTCACAGTACAGAGTAATTGCACCTGTATTTCCTCCCTTCATGATCCACCAAGGGCACCCACTCTAGGCTACTGACTCCTCAGCCGTCACCTCTCCTGGACAGAGTCCTGTGCCTCTTCCTCATGATCAAGGTTTTTCTAGGTTGCACAGTTCCCTGCCTACCGTGTGATAGCCCCGGTAAGCCAGACTGCCGAAACAGGCCAGCATCTGCACTTTGCATTCTCTTCAAAGCCTACGAACAGTGTAATGGTACCCAGTTACATGTTACCACACAGCTCTTTATAAGAATGCACATTAATGACAAATGAAGTGTAAAAATATAATTAGGAAGGCCAAAAAAGAATCTGAAAAACAGCTAGCCAAAGACTTAAAAAGTAATAGCAAAAAAAAATTTAAGTACATCAGAAGCAGGAAGCCTGCTAAACAACCAGTGGGGCCACTGGACAATCAAGATGCTAAAGGAGCACTCAAGGACAATAAGGCCATTGTGGAGAAACTAAATGAATTCTTTGCATCTGTCTTCACGGTTGAGGATGTGAGGGAGATTCCCAAACCTGAGCCATTCTTTTTAGGTGACAAATCTGAAGAACTGTCCCAGATTGAGGTGTCATTAAAGGAGGTTTTGGAACAAATCGATCAACTAAACAGTAATAAGTCACCAGGACCAGATGGTATTCACCCAAGAGTTCTGAAGGAACTCAAATGTGAAATTGCGGGACTACTAACTGTCATCTGTAACCTATCATTTAAATCAGCTTCTGTACCAAATGACTGGAGGATAGCTAATGTGACACCAATTTTTAAAAAGAGCACCAGAGGTGACCCCTGCAATTACAGGTTGGTAAGCCTGACTTCAGTACCAGGCAAACTGATTGAAACTATAGTAACGAACAAAATTGTCAGATACATAAATGAACATAATTTGTTGGGGAATAGTCAACCTGTTTTTTGTAAAGGGAAATCATGCCTCACCAATCTACTAGAATTCTCTGAGGGGGTCAACAAGCATATGGACAAGAGGGATCCAGTGGATATAGTGTATTTAGATTTTCAGAAAGCCTTTGACAAGATCCCTCACCAAAGGCTCTTAAGCAAAGTAAGCAGTCATGGGATACGAGCAGGGGTGAGTAAAGTACGGCCCATGGGCCATTTTAAGCTGGCCCGCAAGCCGCACCACGTGGCTTGGTCCTGTTCTGGTGCTTCAGCCGGGGCACTGGGTCGGGGACAGCACCATGCAGCTCTGCCCCGCTCCGACACTCTGGCATGGGCCTCTGATCTTGGCCTCATGTAACAAGTGATCAGCCCACAATGGCCCAGTCTTCAGAATGTAGATTCAAAAGGCTGGGTTTTTGCATAACTAGAGATGGGGAATTTGCATTCATCTCCCCCTAGAGATTCCCAAAGAAATCCACTTCATGCTTTTTGTTCTAAAAGTCCGTTCTTGTCTGGCACATTGTTCAATACAGTCCTTTGAACCCCCAGATCTCACAACTGTCACATTTACCCCTCCCCCCCCGAGAGGTGACATACAATCCCTGCCATAACAATACGTAAACCATTCGTTTAATACAATGGACATGCAAGCTACTAAAACAATTCAATAAGGTCTCTGAAGGATATGGCAGGAAATTGCCATAACTGTCATAGATAGTACTCTGCATAGTGCTGCTTCATATACCATGGCATACTAAAAAATCTTCTGCTCTGGTTCTTCTAATTTCTCCCTGGTCAGGTTTCTCAACCCCATGTTCCCCCACTCTCTCTGGCTCCCCACATTGTGCCCCCATTTGGATTTCTGCCATTTTCCCCTCTCCTGGGGCTCCTCTATTCCCCCCTCAAGTTTACTCCTACCCATTGGGTTCTCCTTCCCCCTCAGGCTTCTCCCTCCACCCTTACCTGGAATGTAGTGCCAATGTGCTCACACTGTTCCACATCACTCTAGCCATATTTCCATGGTTATTGTGGATTAGGTTCTATGCTCTAGGTGGGGTCGCTGTGGTTAGAGACCTGAAGGAGATTAGAGACACATCCTAGAGTTCTTCCCCCACAGCTCTGCACCACTCCCAAGGGGTAGGATGAAGTAGCCACTCAGAAGCCATGGAGGGGAGTCTCCTAACCAATGCAGGAGATTTAATGGGCATGTTCTAACCTTCCCCACTCTTCCCTCTTTATCCACACTGCTTCCATGATTTTTTACATTTAAATAGACACAAAGTCTATGTGTGGGGGAGGGAGAGCTCAGTGGTTTGAGCATTGGCCTGCTTAAACCCAAGTTTGTGAGTTCAATCCTTGAGGGGGCCACTTAGGGATCTGGGGAAAAAATCAGTACTTGGTCCTGCTAGTGAAGGCAGGGGGCTGGACTCAATGACCTTTCAAGGTCCCTTCCAGTTCTATGAGATGGGTATATCTCCATATATTCTAAGTCTGGGCCTGTTACCAACATGTTAAGAACAGAATTCATTTTGCAGCTAATAGTTTTTTGTCTTTCCTATCAAGAGCTGTGTAGAGCACCCTCCACTTTGCCAGCACAAAACACCTTCATGCTACTTTGTACTCTTGTCCTGTTCCTAAACGCAACAGCACCCCCTCTACATATGCAGCCTTACGTTAGCTTTGCATGTGCTGCACAGCATATTTGTTGATATTTATTATTGTTCCCTCTTGTATTCTTAACTTTGCTTTACAGAGAGATTATCTGGTCATAACTTTGATGTTTGTGTTGTCCTTGTTACATAGCCTGTGTGAGAGCCCAACACAGAGTCAGCCAGCTATTGATGTAAGTTAGTAGCTCTTCAGTGACTTACACCCACTCTCCTTTCTTGTCCAGTCCTTCCTGAGCCAGTTACACTATTTGTAGGATAAGTTTGAAGCTCAGCCAACCTGGCAGTCATAATTTTCCATCTATGTAGCCTCTAACAGCAGTAGGCTCTCATTTATTTTGTCATTCTCAAGCCATCTGCTCCAGTTTTTATTTTTTTGCCCTAACTCACAAGATACTAAAATTTAGATGAGTGGTTGGTTCTTAAACAAGCCAAATGAAATATGAAATTGATTAAGTATCACAAATTGTGATATGTCTTTTGGCTAATTACCAGCTGAAGCAGCGACTACTACAGCTGAGGTTGCATAATAGTTTCTATTCTAATCTGTTTTCAGTTGCTCATAATTGTCGTTAAACTTCCACCATTTGGGCTTGAAATATTTCAGGGTTGATTTTTGCCTAAAGGTATTATTTTTTTAAAAAATTAAATCATAATGTTTTCACTGTTTTTAGAGCATTAGGTGGGAGGCAGAAATAGATGTTTCCCAAAATAAAAAAAAATCCTGCAACTTTGTTTGATCAGCTGTACAGTCAAAATGTCTGGGGTTTGAAAAGTGAAATATGGCATGAAAATAACCTTCTTTGAGAAGCAGTGCCTTTCATTGTTCTTGAGGAAATTGGTTTTGATTTGACTTAAATTATTAGCCTTTGTAAATACTGAGTGAGTGCAGAATTGTTTTTCTTCCTTTTTTGCTAAGCTTAATTCAGGAAGGATTCACTGTGTTTGTCTGAGTGGCTAATTTAACTACACCAAGAATGTTCTGGAAGGTGGCCAGGGCAGAAGCTAGGCTTGCACGATTTAGCACAACTATCTTAGGCCTTGAATAGTTATGCTTGGGAGAATCTGCAAACTCCCCTTACCATTTGCACAAGAGCCAGACAGAGCTGTAGTCCCTTTGCTTGACAGAATGGAGGGACTTGTCCTGGCCAGTATCGCCAGACCGCATAACAGCATTGTAATTGCTCACTCTTTCCACTCTCCTTCTCCTGTGGCTCAATCATCCGCTACACCGAGCTGAGGGGAGGGGAGAGGCAAAACCAAGTGAGGGCCCAACCAGTCCTTGGTACAGCTTATGCTAATTTGTGCTGACATGGATGTCCCATGGAAGGGTAGTGTTTGCCAGTGAGGATGGTCAGATTACACCCTGACTGTCTATCACATGCCCCCTGAAGCAGGGTGGGAGGGGCTGGTATAGAGCAGGCTTTATGCCAGCTGTGGATTTCCTCATGCTGGTGTTATCCTCAGCTGCCCACTTAATGTTTAGGGGAATGGCACAAAAGGAGCTTAGTAGTGCTGAGGATCTGGCTCCCAGTCTCTAATGGGTGCAAGGGAAATCTGAGGGTCAAAGGTCCAGACCCGGGCACGCCTGTTTGCTGTTCCTCTGACTTGTATCTGACTCTCATCCACTCCCACAACAACTCCAGGATGTTTAGAGAAGCAACTGTTTTGCCTGACTGTCAGTCCACCATGAGGGCATGGAAGATGAGGCCATATGGGAAAACTGGTCTAGCTCAGCCACGGGGAATGTGAAATTTGGGATGTAGCCAAATTAAGAGTCCCTTTTTGATGGTTATTTGCTTGTGTACGTGGGGGCAGGGTTGGGGATATATGAGCCTGTTGAACTGACTCAGCAGTTGCACACATAAAGGCTGGCAAGGATTCTCCCAGCTCCTGTTGTCAGTTTAGTATCTCCGCCAACCCCTAATCATCCCTATCCAGGTGCAAATAATCTTTATTGAGAAATCAGACAAACACGTCCCAGGAGGTCAGATGAGGCTCACAGAAGAGGAACAGCTGAGGCATTCCATCCAGAAAATATAAGCTCTGTGTGGGGGAGAAAAAACCCACACATTGTCTCTTCCCATTCCCTTTTTGTATTGCTTCATAGCTGCAACCACATTGACAGGGTTGGTGGTCCCACTCTTTGGACTAGCTTGTCCAACTTTCAGCACAGTGCAGTGAAAGGTGAGGCCTGCCATACCATTGGGAATCTGCTCTCCTAACTTTGGCTTGCATTGGGCTGCTCCTCTTTTGTAGTATAACTGTGATACCACTATATCTACCTCCAGTACCTATTTTTGGCCTGAACCCTGTAGTGCTGGTGGAGGAGTCAATTATTTATCTATTTCTACAGCACCAAAAGTGTGGCAGGAACTTTAAAGACAAGATCCCGGTTATGAAAAGCTTACCATTATAAACACCGCACCCCCCAAAAAACAATAAAAACCTAGTACACAGCAGCAGGAGGGGAATGAGTTGCAAAATAAATCAAAGTGAGAAATAAAATTTGATATATATTATAGGTGGCACAGGTAGTGACACCTGTAGTTAAGGTTGCCTGACACTTTGCATTGTAAGACCCTGTTTCCAGTTGCTTATAACTATGCCAAACTTTTACGGTTTGGGCTGAATTTTTCCATGTCAGGTATCTGCCTCAGGCTGAATTTTGTGGAAAAACTTCAGCAAAAAGAAATCAGCCATTTCTCAGAACTAGGTTAGCCTCCTTAAAAAAAAAAAAAAAAGGTACAGGTGTTTCATTGAGAAGCTCTAGCACCATCATTAGTTGGAGCACGTCTATACCATGGCCAGTCCAGTTCAGATTACTTGGGCTTGGGCTGTGGGGCTAAAAATTGAATTGTAGCAGTGAAGTTTGAGACGCAACTCCCCTAGCGCGGTTTCAAAACTCAGGTGCCAACCCCTCTGCCCAAGTCCCATGAACCTGAGTCAATTGACACAGGCTCTGAGACTCAGTGCCACGGGTTTTCTTATTACAGTGTGAACATACCCTATGTCAGAGGTGTGCCTTTTGCTGCGCCGGTGAAAATCTGTCCAACATTGACCAAGTAATGAGCCTTTAAAAAATCTCAGTTCACACAGTAGAGACTTAGGCCTGATCTACACTGGGTGGGGTGGGGGGGGGAAGGGAGAAATCAATCTAAGTTACGCAATTTCAGCTATGTGAATAACGTAGCTGAAGTTGATGTACTTAGATCTGCTCACCACGGTGTCTTCACCGCGGTGAGTCGACAGCTGACGCTCCCCCGTTGACTCTGCCTGCGCCTCTTGCACTGGTGGAGTACCAGAGTTGATGGGAGAGCACTCGGTGGTCGATTTATTGCGTCTAGACTCAACCCCCTCTGGATCGATCACTGCCCGTTGATCATGCGGGTAGCGTAGACAAGCCCTTAGAGTCTGGCAGCTAAATTCTCCAAAGATTATGTTTTTACTGGGTATACTTCATCCCCTTACAGTTCCTATATTATGACTAGATTGGGCGTGTGCCAACTCCACAGAGCATCTGAGCATGCTATGGCCTGGGGCTGGAAAAGATGATCAGGACTTTCCCTGAAAGTGCTCCTCCTGGATGATGGAGGTAATTATGGTGCCAGGTGCAGGTACTGAGAGCAGGAAGACTGGCTCTCCAGTGCTCTCAGATGCCCAGACAGCCTGGAGCAGAAAGAAGAGACAGCCACACTGAAAGGATGAGGAGCTGGGCTGGACAAGGGAAGACAAGGGAGGGGACTGGGACAAGGGGCTAGAGGAGATGAGGGGGCAAGGGTGAAGGACAGGGATGTTCACCCCAGGGTGAGAGAGCAGAGCTGGAACTGAGACAAGAAGCTGAAGGGGAGCAGCGCAGGAAGACTGCAAATGGGATGAGGAGTCAAGAGGGTCGGGAGGAATGATCACGGGGATGAGGAGCTCCGTGGGAGACTGGAACCAGGTTGAGGACAGGCTGGAGGGGCCATGGACGGAAGGGGGCAGGCTTGCATGAGGTGGACTGGGTGAAGGGTCTGTGCCCCCTCAAGAACACTTCCCTGTAGAACGTGGAGTGGAAACCATTATTTCTGAGTCTCAGTATTCCTGTGCTGTCAGCAAATAGCAGTGAAACCCACTGATAAGGTGTGTTTCTCCATCCACCTATAGTGGCAGGTCCACATAGAAGGTAACAGCCTTCAACTACTACCAGTTACTCCATTAGGTCAAGTGACAGAGGACAGTGCTATAAATCTAAAGATCCCAACCCAGCAGATGACCTATGTGGGGATCAAAATGGTTCCACATGGTGGAATTTCTAAGTTTAAGAAACTTGTATGAGCACAAGGTGATATAATTAAGGTGGCAATTCGTAACTTTTGAGTGCTTGGCTCTGCAATCTTGATGTTCTTTTACAGTAGCTTTTTTTAAAATTAGGGCAGGTCTACACTTAAAATGCTGGATCAGCGCAACTGCATCACTGTAGTGCTTTAATGAAGAGCTCTCCATCTATGTAGGTAACTCACCTCCCCGAGAGGCAGTAGCTATGTCAGTGGGAGAAGCTCTCCCGCCAACATAGTGCTGTCTACATGGGGGCTTAGGTCAGTATAACTACGTCGATCAGGGGTGTGGATTTTTCACACTCCTGAGCGATATTGTTATACTGATATAGGTCTATAGTGTAGAACAGACCTTATATATATAACAGTGTTCCTCCCTCAACTATTGTTATTAGCACCTATTCAAGAGGGAAAGTCTGTATATAAGTATAATTTTCATGAGTATCATTGGCAATTACATGGGCCTCTGTTTCAGCCTTGAACAGCTTGACACCATGTTCCCTTTTCCCCCAAGAAGAGTAACAATGGCCTGACAAGAGTGGAGTTGGGGGGCTGTCTGTCATTAAAAACCACGTGCTGCTCTACTAGTTCCACAAGCAAAGTAACCAACTGTTCCTCTTTTGTAAATTGCATAAAATTGTAAAGAATGTTATTTGTTGGGTGGATTCTCCAACCAGAAACTTTTCCTTAACCTCCCTTTTTATGTTCATTCCTATACTGTAACCCAGAACCAGAACTGTTTCTACTTTTTAACCTACTGCTTCTCACTAAGACCTTGGCTACCCTTGTGAGTTACAGCACAACAAAGCAGCCACGGGTGCCCTAGCTCACTCCTCTTCCACACTGGCAAGGCACATAGAGCGCTCTGACTCCGCAACTACAGTGCTGCTGGTACTCCACCTCAGCGAGAAGAATAAAGTTTGCTGCGCCCCTGCTGGAGCGCCACGGTGCCAGTGTGAACGAGGTGTTGCATTACTGCACTGTGATTAGCCTCCAGAAACGTCCCATAACCCCCTTAAGTCAAGTGGCCACTCTTGTCATTGTTGTGAAATCGGCTGCAGGAATGCAGAAATGCCCTTTCAAAGCTCCGTTTCGGAGAAGCTGGCTGCTTATCAGCTCCAAGAAAAAGCAAACATTTACTGTTTGCTTTGAGTGAGTGAGGGAGAGGCACAAATGCCACAAATGTGGCCACGCCAGTGCACTTGCAGCTGTCAGTGTGGACAGACTGCAGCGCTTTCCCTACTGCGCTCTCCGAAGGCGGGTTTAACTCACAGCGCTCTACATCTGCAAGTGTAGCCATGCCCTAAGAAACCTTCTTGTTGTCTATTAATGAGAAATGCAATCAAGGTAGTAAAATATATAAGCATAACAAATCTATCCTTGAAAATTCATAATACTCTGTTTAACCAGGAAGTTCCAGAATTCCTGGGCAATGTATGTGACACCACAAAGGATTAAGCAGCACTGAAAAGCTGCTAGGTAGCTGTCATGCCCTCAGGGAGTTGTTTGAATGATACAAGATTTGTAACTTGATTTGCTTCTGGGCAGCTTTGGATAGAGGATTGGCCTGAATTAGAAGTGGTTTTCAAACCTGCGTAGGCAGTTTCTGTTAAGCTCAGTTGTACTGAGTTCTTAATAAAAGCTGTAGTTACTTTTCTAATTCACCGTTAGACTCTTAATGTGTTGGTCCAAACACAGCACAGGATTTTCAAAACATTATAGCGATTGAGGGTTAGAGTCCCTGCCCCACACTGTCTCCCAGCATGGGGGAGGTCCCACTGGATGTCAACCTCCTAGCTCACATCATGATATGTTAGGGATGGACTGCTCTAACCTCTGCCAGAGCTGGGCAGAGCAATATAGCTGTAACTGGCTCCCTGATGGCACTGCCTCTCTGTTGTGCAGAGCAGAAAGTTGGTACAGCAGAAAATCTGACCCAGAATCAATAAGCCACAGCATCGTGCTCTCTTTCAAGTAGCAAAGACAAATTTTTGATGAGTGTTTTAATATTCCGATTTTTCTAGCCCAGAAATGATTAACTTTATGTTATTCACAATGAGAACTCCAGTATCTCAAATGGGGTAGCTGCCACAGGTGAACTGCCATAGGCAAAACATCCCCAAGTACTTTAATATATGCTTAGTGACCTAATTAAACAAAATTTGTACATTCCATTCAAAAGTTTGAGTTTGAATTTATTTTCTGGTTTGCATTTTTATCTTGTCATTGTAACTATAAACAACTGCCCACTGAGTTTTCATTCTACAGCATTTGGTCTCATCATCCTTTTAAAATATGATTAAAAGAAGTGAGATGGCACAGGAGATCAGTACAGTTTTCACTCCCAGGGAAGAAAGTTTAAGTGTAAATTAATCCAGTGGTCTCATCTTTGTTCTGTTTTTCCACAGCATACAACAGCACAATAAAGCACTTTGTGCTCAGGTGAGGCCAAGAACTGGAATAGTAAAAGTCAATAATATAGTAAAAGTGTTTAAAATTAAGATCTTCAGCCAAATTATTTGTCGTAATGCAATTTGTCATAATACAATGATGCTATGCCACAACTCATGTCTGAGACTGACATCACAACATTGTGACATAAAGTTAGTTGCCAAGCAAAACTATTTATAATGCAAAATTATGCTGGGATAGTTCTTTGCAAGAAAAAGTATTGTCCTGACAAAGTCAGAATGATTCCAGAAAAAAATTGGGTCCCCATACATCTGGGAATTGCAAAGGTAAAGCTGTTTGTGAAAATGTATATAGTATCTATCTGTGTTCAGTTTGGCTCAAGTCATTGGTATTAGCACACACTCTCTCTCTTGCACACTCACTCTTTCTCTCCCACATGCACGCACACACACAGAGAGAATAAAGTTAATAACTACGGAGAGAAGAGTAGCATGAAATTGACAAGGGGAGAGAGAGAATGCTGGTTACAGGACAAAGATGGAGTGGTTTGATGTGATGGGTGTATAATTAGCACAATCCAACAAAGCAGAGGCAATTGCAGGATGCGTTGTGTCAGTTCTTTTTCTAGACAACATTTTGATTACGTGCTGTAGCAGAGTGTACTAAAATGGTATCTATTTATACATTAGTAATAAAGGGAGCACACAGCTTCCAAAGAATATGCATTCAGTTTAATATCTTTGTTCTGTGAGCCTTGCACTAAATTAACTGCTGTTTGTATTGTGGCTTTGGTGGTATTTGGTACTCTAATTAGGATAGATCAGTGCACTTAAGCCAATATTCCATATATGTTTTGGGTCTGAGTGGGGGGGTGTTAAATGTTGGAATACATTTCATCTACAAAAAAACTGAATCAACTGAAAATTATATTTTTAAATTAAAGGAACAGTTTGGGTTTATTTAATTAAGGTTATGGGTTGAGCCAGATAGTTTTGTGGGTTACAAAACTAGGCGGAAGGTCACCAGTATTATGATCTGCAAGTTTGTATGTGTGTACATGGAGCGACGACAAGATTTGTTGATTTTTATTTATTGATTTTGCTAGCAAGCTCTTAAATAGAAAAGATAGTTATGAGTGTGTTATGGGGACCGTAGATGAGAGCAAAGTGGGTGCAAATTTCAGGATGAGTATTTGTCACTCAACATACAAACCCCTTCAGTGAACTGAGGCAAGTGGTGTAGTTAAATACTTCTGTATAGCTGAAGCATACATACAGTAGTGTGAGTAATGGATGCAGACCTCCATGTAGAATGGAGTGTTTATAAAGGGACTGGTTGTCCCTGTATTCAAAAGGGCAGTATGGATGTGTTAGTGGTACTCCTGGGGGAATTCTATGCCAAAAAATTAAAAATTCCGTGCACAATATTGCAAAATTCTGCATTTTTTTGGTCAAAATAACATTATGTAATTACACTCGTTTTTATTATTTTGGTAATTTATTTCAAAATACCTGTCAGCAGGTATGTCTGTAATAATACAAAGACACAAAAATTCCTCCAGGAGTAGAGAGTTAAGGAAGCCACTATGACAACCCAGTTCCCATTTCTCTGTCCCCTCCCCCGACAGCCAAGCAGGGGTGCCCACACCCCCTCCGCACCAGAACCCTGCTGCACCTCCCCCCAGTCCAGACACTCACACGCACCTCCTTACCCCCCCCGACTTCAGCTGTGGGTCCCCCTGCCCAGATACTCGTACCCCTTCTTCCCCCAGAGCGCCAGAGGAAGAAACACCCTGATGTTGGGTCCTGGGCTTGTATGGAGTTTCCTACACCTCCTTCCTTCAGGGTGTGTTGAGAACTGCAGCTGTCGGGAACCCTCCAGCTCCCTTCCCCCTCGCTGCCCCTGTAAGCTGTCATCTACTTGCAAGCTGTGCTCTGCTGGGTCCAGCGGCTCCTAGTGGCGGCCAGCAACTCTACAGCCCATTTCTGTGGAGGAAAAGGAAATTCTGCGCAAAACCCATTAATTTCTGCACAAATTTTGCATGCGCAGTGGCGCAGAATTCCTCCAAGAGTATAGGGGGAGGAAGGGTGAAAGAAACCTCCCCACCTCCTTGCACAGATCACACAAGGGCGAGGGCAATCACACCTGCTGATACTAGGAGAGCACAAGGACTGCTCCCCTTCTGATTCAAATTATCCCACAGTGTGTGGGGAGAAGATGGGACCATGGACCCTCTTGTCTTTGCACTAGCCCACAAAGCTGCCTGGTCATGCTGGGGGGAGAAGGCTGCTCCAGCCCCAGGGATGTTGCAATGTGTGCACTCCCTTTACATTTTGGGTTGTTTGGGAAGGTATTGTGCCCTGAAGTTCTAGGTATCCCAGAGCATCCCTGAGACCACGTTCACCTGTGGGGTAAGGAAACTACTGTACTTGAGATATTGGAATTCTCATGGTGAATGCCCCTATTCAGGCTAAATCCTGAACTGAAGCCTCAGATTACGTTTAATGATTTTTAGAAAATAATCTCTCACTAAGAGCTTGTCTATATGGGGGAGTGCAGGGTTAAACCAGATTAAGTCCAATTAAAGCAGTTTGAAAGTGCTTGCATACACATAACGTAATTCAGTATAGCACACTAATTCTGTATTTATTGGGAACTCCAGAGTCCTCTTTCCAAGTGAACTAAATTTGCTGTGAATTGAGTTTGTTCAGTCCATTGTTTATGTGCAAGTAATGCTGCTGTGTACTACTTTGGCAGTCCTGCAACAACTATCTTACACTGTTTTGCAGGCAGCCATTAGTGACCTGTCTGTTTACTGTGTGCACTGCTCTAATGTCAAGTTGACTGGATGCCCCATCCCCCATTTTAAAAATTGACATGGGGCCAAAATGTGCCCACTTGCTCTTGGATTTAAGTGTATCAGCATTGTGCAGTAGTACTTCAGAAGCCTTTCAATGGGCCTGGGGCAGTCACTTGGAGCCGTGCTGAGACCCTGGAATTTACTGCCATCCTGGGAGAAGTGACTGTGCAGGAAGATCTTGTGGCCAGCCACTGGAATAAAGATCTTTTTATGGGCATCGCTAAGCAGATGACTGTGAGGGGGCACAACTGGGACACTGACCAGTGCAGTATAAAGAGCAAACAGCTCAGGATGACTTATATTCAAACCAGGGAAAGAGTCAAGTGGAATTGTGACCTGTGCATTTTTTGAGGAGCTGAAAAGGATTTTGCACAATTACACAAAACTTCCCAACCCAGGAAGGTCATGGACCCTGCTGCCGTCTCTCTTTCCACCCCCTCTGCCCTCTGCAAGGACAACCAGCAAGACTCACTGGAGGATGAGCAGGGGGAGGCCAGTGAAGAGCTATCTCTGGAAGGTCAGGATCTCTTCAGGCCTGAGGATCTTGAAGCCAGCCAGGTAGACGGCAAGCCCAATTCCTGCTGTACAGCTGCCGAGTCCAATTCCCAGACAGAAACCCAGGCTGGGAGGCATGGGAGCATTGCACCCATTGAGGCTCTGGGGATGGGCGGGCACAGGCCCATCCACATCTAAAGCCTCTCCCCCACCCCCACCCCCAGACATTAAGGGGAGGAGCCACTGGAGCAGGCATCAAAAGATTGGGGGGGGGACAACAAATGAAAAAACAAGAACGGGAGTGAGGGTCACTGGTTCAAAAGCAGAGATCCGGGGCCAGGGGGATCCTCTCAAGGAAACTTCGGCATGTAAGAACCTGTCTTTATTATTGTGCTATATGGACATGCTAGCTTCTGTTCCAGGTGCCCCATGGCTGCAGCCATTTTAGGCAAACACGAGTTAGAAATCTTTCCGAGTCTCCAGCTCCCGCCTCCCTCTCGTCTTCACTCAGCCCACACTGTCCATTTGGCTCCCATATACACATTTTCAAATGACGGCTGCTCCAGGTGGGCAGTTGGCCGCTGTTTCATTCTAAAGCCCTGACTATCGGCCGTTTGCAACCCCACGTAATCTGCATTCTTACAGTGAATGCATCAGACAGTCATTGCAGAACCCTGTCTGTTTTTCTTTATTCTTTCTCCATGTCTGCAAGGGAGATCAAGCAGAAGCTAACTCAATTTTGGTCTGGATATTATGGGGGTAGCTGCTCAGCCATTCGCCCCTGATATAGCTCACAACTCCTTTCCACTCCCGCATCCTAATGAATAACTTCACAGCATATCTCTGTCTTTCTGGTCTGCCCTTTGGCTTTTTGAATACGGCCATTCTCCGCCTCCAGGTCACCCACTTCAGTGTAATGTCATCAAGAGTCAGGACAGCCTAAAGGGGATGTAGAGGGAATTACTATCCAGCTTACCCCCAGATGCCCCACATTAATCCCTCTGACACCATATAAGCAAAAACCCAAACTGGAAACATAATTCCCAACATGTCCCCTCCACCTTGCTTTTAAGGCACAACAGCAAACCAAACAGCATATACCACACTGACAAAAATCCAGGGGTGAAAGTAAAGCCGAAGACTTACCCATACGGGGGCTGGCTCTGGCCCCCAGAAGGGGTGGGGCCTCGGGCAGAAGGGGCGGGGCTGGTGGGGTCAGTGTCCCCCAGCCATCCCATCTGCGCTGCCTGACCCGCACCACCCGAGGCTCCAGCAGTGATTTAAAGGGCCCAGAGCTCTGGCGTCACTGGCCCTTTTGCGCCCTGCCATCAGCGGCTCTGCTGGTAGAGACCCAGCAGGGCCGCCGATGGGGGGCACAAAAGGGGCAGCAACGTTAAAGCACTACTGCAACAGCACTTTAAAGTCAGCTGGGTACGGGCTGATACTGGCAGCCACTTTTTACTGGTATGCCGTACTGGCCAGTACCACCTTACTTTCACCCCTGCAAAAATCCCAGTACAACCCTCCTTGTGCATACGCCACTTAACATCTCTGAGGTTCCCTCAAGACTGGAAAGGATCTCAGAGAGGGAAAGTCAGAAATGCATATCAAAAAATGCGATCATGGCCTCTTTGGAATACGAATAATAACCACTTGTGGGTTTTTCCTACTCCTAACCCCAAAGCACCTGCAGTGGCCAGACCCTAAAGGGAAAGGCCATTATCAACAGCTCAGTGGCTGGCTGAGGGATGGAAAACAGAAAACCCAGGATGAAGTGTTTGCAGACATCACTGCAGAGTCCCTAGGAAAAATGAAAATAGCAGAAAGGTGGAGGCAGCACTTGAGGACACAGATGGAAAAAGAAATGGAGCTCCAGAGAGATCTTTGGACTGGCCAAAGTCTGTGTTGCAGTGGCCAGGGACAGTGTGGCCATGGCAAAAGACAGTACAGTATTGGAAAAGACAGGGAGCTGCAAAGGCAACCCCTAGAGAGGCAATACAGAGCCAGAATGCTCTGCTGCAGCACATGTTCTGTAGCCCCTGGACCAGAGCTTAAATTCATCTGGAGCTGGCGGGAGTGGAGTTCAGGTAAATATTTTCAAGCCTTGAACCCTGGCATCTCCCACAGGCCTGAAGCTCCTAGCCTTGGCGCCTCTCTCATAAATATTGTGCTAAAGATGCTGCTAAATCTTTGGCACATTTTTTCCTGCTGCTTCCAACCTATTCCACAAACAGCACCACCTTCCTTTCAGACGGCCAGATGCACACTCCACTACCATTCTGCAACTACTGAGGTGATAGTTAAACTGTTCCCTCCTCTCCAAGCAATCTTTGAATGGCTTCATTAACCAGCAAAGCCAAAGGATTAGTCAGGTTTCCCTGGATACCCAGAGCAATCTCCACACCATTAATGTCCATAGTGATCCTGGAGGCAAGCAGTCCTTTCTCCATTAAGATCGATGGAGCGGAGTTCCGAAAGCGCTTAGCAGCATGGACCTTTCCAGACCACCGTGCATTTAAGTATGTAAACTTGCCATGATATTGGAGCACCATGGAGAAATACCCCTTTCAGTGTATAAATTCTGTGCCCTAGGGAAGAGGAGGCAAATAATAGGCACATGGGTCCTTATTGCTCTAATATGGTTTGGGAATGCCGTGTGTGCAAAAGCCATCAGCAATCTCCTGAGCATTTCAAGCTTTACAATCCAGTACAACAGTACCTTTTTCTTGGCATCACACACCTGCAAGACAGTTGCCCCAGTGGTTGACCTCCCCAATTGTGTGGCTAGCAACTGGTATTTGGGTGTCGTCAGCTTCCAGAAGGCAATGGCGACCCGCTTCTCCGTGGACATGGGGCACTGCATGCTGATACCCTACCGCTGCAGATCCAAGGCTAGCTCAGCATATAGCTCAGAAAAGGTTGCCGTCACCATCCTGAAATTCTCTCTCTATTGCTGGCCATCCCAGGTCAGCAGACCATTTCTTTCCCACCAATCCACATCGGTTTCACAAGCCCAAAGCGGTGCTGTCCAGTGTGAAGCTGTTCCAGGAATTGCTCCTCTGGTATCAGTTGCTCTATGTCCTCCTCTTTTTCATTCTTGTCCCACTTCCTCTGACGCCACTGAATCTGCTGCTGCCACCACATCTTCCACTCGGTGGTGCAGCTGGTGAAGTTCAATGCCGAATTAATCTGGCTTTAAAAGCTGAAATACACCCCAGCAGCCTCTGTGTACTTGTGGTTGCCAGCAGAATAGCGCAGAGTATTCTTGAGTCTATGCTGACTCACAACAATTTGAAAAATCTGCCTGGAAAGGAATCATGGGGTCAACACAGTGGAAACATGGGATTTTTAAAAACTTTGAACCCAGCTGGCTTCTGATGGGCAGAGCAAGAAAAATCCCAGAACGCATGCTGCTGAGCAGTGATGCAAAGGACCAATGGGATACCTTCTGAGAATGCCGCACACCTAGTATGCGGCAAGCCACTGCCACGTGTACAGAGTGATGTGAATTGAAAGAAGGCACAGCATCCCTTGTACATGCTAATACTGTGCTGTACATACTGCGAGTTAAATAATGTGTGTCAAATCACTCAGGTTTAAACCCTCCCCCTCCTCAGTGAGGACAAGCCCTAAGATGCATGTTTAAATACAGGAGTCCTTTTTTAACAACGTACTCTTATTGTTTAAATGTAGATCTATATTTTTAATACACAAACCGGGAAGCCAGCCACAACTCAAGTTGGACCCTTAATTCCCAGGCCCCAATAGTTAGGACTGCCTCAGTCAAATGTCATGTGATCTATGAAAGGCTCCTTCCCCCAATCACTGCTGCTTGCACTGAAGAAAGCTCCAGGCAAGTGCGAAATCTTTCAAATTAATTCTTCAGATTTCTCTAAGCCTGGATCTTCCCTCTTTTGATGTCCTCAGACGCTCCCTAGGACTTCTGGGGCTGTTTGAGCTCAGCCCTGAGCTGTCTGCCTGTCCCATTGGGTGCCATTTCCTCTTCAAAGAACTGTTCTGCAGCTGCTCGGTTCTGTGCAGGGAGCGGAAGCCTTTGAAATTTTTGCAGCTCCATTGCACAGTCTGTCGGAGTAACCAGCATTTTAAAAAAAAAAAAAAAAAAAAAAAAAAAAAAAGAAAAGCTCTCATCTGTTTAAATTAATTATACAGACTTCAGCAAAGTTTTAAAGTTAGATAGTGAGATGAGATCTGGTGGTTTCTTGTGTGTGTGCGGTTTTTTTTGTAAATGATTCCTGTTCTGTGCAGCAGCTTCTGCTACCTGCTCAGAACGGAACAGCAATGATTCTTTTTAATATAAAAATGGGACAGACAGGGAGCTTGAGGGCCAACTGGGCAGCATAAAGGCGGCATAAAACTGTCTTTGCCCCTCTCCTCCTGGGCTGCCTCTTCTGTGCTGAGTCTCCCAGGAGACACTGAATAGAATCTAGCTCACAGGGGGAGTGACAGGGGTGGGGCAAAAGGGGCAGCTGCCCCAGGGCCGGCAATTTAAAAGGGCCTGGGGATCCCGGCTGCCACTACTGCAGCAGTGGCCGGAGCCCCGGGCTCTTTTAAATCGCCGCCGGAGCCCTGGGTGGCACGAGCCAGGCAGCATGGATGGGCTGGCTGGGGGAGCCTGACCCCCAGCCCTTCCCCTTCCGCCTGAGCCCCACCCCTCTGGGGGACCGGAGCCGGGCCCCCATACCGGTAAGTGTTTAATATTACTTTCACCCCTGGGTGAGCCATACTGAGCTTCCTCACTGATGAGTGGGAGGCACAGCTTGTGTCTGAGGAGTGGAAAGATGAATTGGGGGTCAGATGATCATAATACCCATGTAACTGCGTGCACACCACACCCCATAGGATTCGGCCCCTTGGCCCCTCTCCTTAAAGACGCAGGGATGCTCCAAGCTGGTGCAACACCTGTGCTCTTTATTTTATGTCCGTTTCCCACCACCAGTTTCTCGCTATTTACAGGCTATTTACACAGCTTGGCCTCACACTGGCCTGGCCAGCAACAGACTAGTAGGCTCCTTCCTCCCTCTAAGCCTGATCTTCCCCTCCTGGTCTCCACCCCCCTTCTTCCACTTCCTCCCAGTCTTTTAGCTTCTGCTAATGAGGCTGGCAGATGCGGGCAGTTCCCAGTCAAGCACTGACTATTTACTGAGTCCCAATCCATTCCCCCTGATTGGGGCTGGGGTGGCAGGAGCTGATTAAGGGCTTTCCTAGCAGCGCCCTGCCACAACCAGCTCATCAGCACTTTGGCCTTGCAGCCAGGCAGTTTGTAGCTTCAGGGTATGCTGAAAACTAAAAATTCAAAAGTGTTGGCACGCGAACCTGCTTTATTGCTTCAGTCCCCTGGCGGGATGAAAGGAATGAAATAATCTTTCCCTGGATGAGGTGCAGATCAGACCAGGATGATAGTCAGATACTATGGTGAAGAGAGCCATATGAGTACTCAGACAGAGCAGAACATTTGTTACATCCTGAGCATCTACCCCTAGGCTGACATGTGCCCAGCTGAGTGCATGGGATCTTTGTGCGAAACCTACACAAGAGAAGTGTTTGGATGCTGTGGTGTCCTTGGCACTGTCTCCATGGAAGTTGCAGTTACCAAGACCAATGAACCTAGGGCTGCAGCAGCACCAGGCTAAGGAAGGAGGAGGTCCATCTGTTGCTCTAAGCATATGGAATCTTTGTTCCTTTTGTGCTCTCCTGTTGGCATAATTACTCCACCTCCACGAGAGGCAGAAGCTAGGTAGGTAGGAGAGAGCATCTCTCGCCAGCATAGCACCAGAGTGGACAGCGCTTAGGTCAATCTAACCTAGGTTGCTTGGGGGGGGGGGCACCGTTTTCACACCTCTGAGCAACATAAGTTACATTGACTTAAGCGGTAGTGTAGACCAGCCCTTAGAGAGCCTAGTTTTTGCATGAAGGAAACCTGGGAATAACAGATATTTTCTGTGTGGCTGCATATGGGTCTGAATAATAATATAGAGCATAAGGTTTCAAGCACAAAATATATAAAGTATGAGGTTGAGTCAATATGTATCTAAAATAAAACAAAAAATACTTAAACAAGAAAGTAAGTCTATATATTTTGTAGGTATTTTTAGTGAAAAAGACAATGTTATATTGCAGATAAAGTAATCAATAAGAGAGTTAAAATAAAAAGTGTCAGTTGCATACGGCATTTTTTCTTAATACCATTGCCAAGTCATATTAAAGATATTTTGCACATTTATGACTCCTACGAGTTTAGGATTAAGATGACAATAGTTTTGAAATTTGAAGGGTCCTATATCTTTAATATATCTTGATGTGGACATTATAAGAAAAATGCATCATGAAATTAGTTTTAACTTTTTTACTGATGGTCTGTAAAGTAGTCAGCACTGGAAAGGTACAAATATAGCTAGTCAACATTTTTCATTTAAATCTATATTCCAATGAAAAATAGCTTTTTAAAAAAACTGAAAACTTTCTTTAAAAGTGTGGGGGGATGGGATTTTTAATTTATTTTCTCTGGCAATTTCAAGATTTTGGAATTTCACATTTTTCTTTTTTTTCCCCCTGCTGTTTTTCTCCTCTCTTCCCTTCCATTCCAACCCCCGTCCCATCCCCTTTTGTCACTGAATGCAACAGAATGCACAATGTCTAAGAATTTTTTGGGGCTTCTTTCTTTCTCTTCCTTCCTTCCTTCCAACTTTCAAAAGTTTCTCAATTTTTTTCATCAAAACCTTTTTTTTTAAAGAAATATGACTTTTCATAAGAAACAAACTTTTTTTTAAAACTTGTTGTTTCCTTCACTCTTTTCCTTTTTTTTTTCCCCAGGGGAAAATTAAAAATCAAAAACCAAAACATTTTCAGGGTTTTGAAACTGAATTTTTTTTGTTTGTTTGTTTGAAAGAAAAAGATTCAGTTTTCAAGAACTGAATGAAAAATTTTACTGGAAAAATCCCTGGCTTTCAAAGAACTGGAAAAAAAATTAATTTCAGTTTCAGTATTTCAACCAAATATTTTCGTGTGGAGTTTTTGCAGGGGTGGGGAGGTGGTTAAAATTTTCCATGAAAGACAACTAATAAATTTTGAGCAACTCTGGCCACAGTCTCTAAGTGGTTTCATAGAAATTGCAGAGGAGGTGAGATAGATGCCTACTGGACTCCACTGGTTCTTTTGCTCTTTGGGCATAAGAACAGCCAACCACCTCCACTCTCTGGCTGATGCATGAGCGAAATGATGGAAACCATTGTAGTAATTAGGTGAGAAGCACCTTGTGCTCAACAGTGTTGAGAGTAGGAGAGATGTTACTAAAGTAATCTGTGGCCTATGGGAAGGAGCACTGGGCTGAGCATCAGGAGACAAGAAGGATGATCAGTAGTGAAGGCTCTGGACTGGGACTTGGGTGATCTGGATTCAGTTCTAAGCTCTGCCACATATTTACTGTGTGTGCATTACTTAAGAACATAAGAACGGCCATACTGGGTCAGATTAAAGGACCATCTAGTCCAGTATCCTGTCTTCCGACAGTGCCCAATGCCAGGTGCCCCAGAGTGAATGAACAGAACAGGTAATCATCAAGTGATCCATCCCCTGTCGCCCAATCCTAGCTTCTGGCAAACAGAGACTAGGGACATCATCCCTGCCTGTCCTGGCTAATAGCCATTGATGGACCTATCCTCCATGAATTTATCTAGTTCTTTTTTTAACCCTGTTATAGTCTTGGCCTTCACAACAACTTAATCTCTTTGTACCTGAGTTCCTCATCTGTAAAATGGGGATACTACTACCACCCTACCTAGCAGGGGTGTTATGAGGGTAACTTCATTAATGTTTGTGAGATGCTGAGATGTTATGGTGATGGAGCAATATAAGTACCGAGGTAGAAAAAGAATGAGTAGTATAAGCACTGAAGTTTGTATTCTATCCATACCCATAATAAGATCATACAATAGTGCTGCTAAGCCCATCTCCATGCCATGACCTAGCTTGAAGGCTGATTAAGGGAAGTCTGTAGTTCCAGCAGTTGCTAGCTTTTGTTGATGTGTGCTTGTTACCAACCTGTCCGATGACTTTGCCTAGGAAGGGGTGTTTAGAGACAGTACAATAGCTCTCTCCCAGAACTGCTTGTGACAATCCTGGCTCCCTACCCTGCCAATGCTCACCTTCTGCTATTTCCCAAGGTGGACCATAGCATTCTCTGGCAAAAGAAGCCTCATGGAGCCTTGAATCCAAACCTTGTGGGTCACTGGGCATTCTGCTAGCTCCTGGACCAGATCCATAGACCCTGTCTACATCCGCCGCTGAGGATTCCATTAATTGAAGTCTTAGTTGCTCTTTGATGGTTTTCATCAGCAAAAGAGTCAGGGCAAGGATATATTTCTCAGGGAATGGCCAAAGTATTCCTCTGGCCTTCTTGTATTTCCTCTTGCATGACTATGCTGACATTTACACAGGTAGATGCACACACATTTAATTAAAACATTTCAGATAATCTGTTTTGATTTGGGACCTACTACTGAATGTTATACATGTAATTGTCTCCTCCTTTTCCCATGGTTAGATAAGGTCAGTGCTCTCAGCCCCTACTTAGTTGCTGACCTCACACAGAGACTTTGGAATTCAGCCTCATCAAATTAGGCAGAAAGATGTGGTCTGGTGGGCTGAGGAATCACTAGGCACTAAGAACTTCTGCATTCCAATCCTGGCTCAGACATTGATTTCCTCTGTGATTTTAGGCAGGTTGCGTGTGCCTCTCTCTGTGTGTTTCCTCATTGGTGAAATGGAATTGTTAATATTTTCCTATTTCACAGTGGCGATGAAAGGATTAATTAATATTTCCATAAAGCACAATAAAAATGAAAAGTTCATATAGAGCCTTTTAAGTATTAATAAAAACATACAGCCACCATTAGAAATTATTAGGAGGTTATCACTGATGATCCAATCTGTCTGGGATACTGGTTTGGTTTGGTTTTGTGGTAAGTGGCTCCAGCTGTGCCTCTGTGCCTGTAATGAGACACTAGAGACACTCAATATGGGAAGTAGAGGAGTCACCTTTCCATAAACGAAGAAATTATTTAAGGATTGGCATACAGTTGAAAATGTTTGTATAGCAGTTCTGCTGTTGAACCATCATAATAGTGAGAGGAAAAAATTGCCACCTTTATTTCATATGTGGGTACAGAGCTAAAAGGTTTTCCTTGGGCTGAAAAAGACCCGAGAAGAAAACTACACTCAGGTAGGTCATTGGTTTGTTCAGTGGACTAAGTATCTGAAAAGTTAGTGGAATGGTAGCTAACCAACTTGTCTCATAATATGGTATACATTGTTTGCGGACTAGTTAATATGAAGGTTAGTAACCAAATAAAAAGTACTGTACACGAGGCAGAAGAGCTGATACAGAAGGATGAGACTTATCAAACAAGGCATGGGTGTACATTGTAATTACTATGATTGTTTTAATAGCAACAACACAGGGGTGTAAGCTAGCAATTTGAAATTTATCTAGACATTGGACAATCTGTTGCCACCCAAACTCACAATATTTCCATAATCTCCATAGGCAGACATGCATTTATACACAACATAATCACTAATAGGAAGGAAAGATAGGCTAGTGATTAGCACACCTAACTATGGCCTTTATGTGACCTCCCTGTTCTTCAGTTTCCCTATCTACTTCACAAAGCTGTTATGAAAATTGTTTATGAAATGCTTCAAGATTCTGAGGTGAAGGGATGATAGAAGTGCAAAGTATGGTGAATGCTATAGGTAACATGGCAAAATGGTTTCATCCACAACCGGCCTCTTTGCACAGCTTTTTGGACTGTATTGCAGGGGTTGTCCCATATTGCACCCATCCTGCTAGGTGGGCTTTCTGACTTCAGAGACCAACAGTCCATTTTCCATCAAGAGAATGTGTCAAGCTCATAATCTACATTAAAGCAACATTATGTTTGCACAGTTAAAAGCTAAAAAAAGAAAGGAAATGCAAAAGATAAGCTTCATACAGCAAACATGCAGGCATGTTTCCTATCTAGTATATAGTAAATCTGGATAATAAGATTCCACTAATGTCACTCTGTGTGTCACTCTGAAGCCTAAAACATCTGTTGAGTCAGTGTGAAGCGATGGAAGCAGTTACTAGCATGGTTAAGAGGTCTTTTTGTTCAGACTATTACCAGGTTCACTGATCACTGGAATTTGCTATCTGTTACCATCCAGTTTTTAAACTCTCGTTAATTTTGACTTTATGAATTACACTTGAGCAGTGTACAGATACAGTAAGGCATGAATCTATGCCATGGCAAAAGTTCTAGACCATTGTGATATCAGAAGTAACTCAACCAATCATTATCCTTACTCTACAACTAATTTGGAAGCAACAATTTCATTGTTCGTATAACGGACACTGCCCTGATGGTGGAATACTTGGTCCAGTGGCCATACCTATGTATCCAACTACCACCTGCACAGATCAACACCAATTCTCCCAGCACAATTCCTCTAGACACAAACCAACACAGCCACCCACACAACACCACAACAAGCATACACAATAACCCCAAATACACATAGTCCCTCAGTGCAGCACATAAAATAACCCCAAACATCCTTCTGCAGCCTACTATGTCTGTTGAGTCAGTGTGAAGTGCTGGAAAGAGCCACGAGAATGATTGAGAGCTCTTTTTGTTCAGAATATCACCAAGATACAGTCATCACTGGATCTGTGGTCTGTTAGCATCCCATTTTTATATTCTCCACAATTTTGAGCTCTTTTACACACGTGAATTTACTAATTACACCTGGGTGACACAGGCTTTCAGTTACTAGTACATAAATATGCTCAAAAATATATTAAATTGCACATTTAACAAGGAAAAACAGGAAAATAAAATTCTCCTTACTATATATATATATAAAAATAATGTGGCTGAATCTATTCTGTTATGGAAACCTTATCTTTCATATTTTCTGACATTTTTAATTGTAACTGTACAACCTTAAAGTTGCATTCATGAGTAGTTTGTGTTAGGTATCATCAGCCAGGATGGTTAACAAAAGAAATCAAATAATGCCTTAATAAAAGTTTGGATGAAAGGCAAAACACCTTCCAGTCACAATAAAAAAATGCTGTTCCCCAGAAAATGTGTGTACCAATGTATACTTGGCATATGCCCACTTACAATCATGCAGCAAATTCATAGTTTAGGAATATGTGTCATTATCATAATTATTTATCTATATTAAAACAAGGGCAACTGATTTCTTGAGCATATTACACTGCTTAACACTGACATTTTTCTCATTCTAAGCGTGTGTGTATGATTTAATGTGATGCCATTTGTAAGAAGTATGCCACCCTCTTGAGACCCTTGTATTTATCTACTTTCAATTAAACTTGAAATATTCAGAAAGTCTTCTATACTAATCCCATCCAACTTGGAAGCCACATAGCTCAGGCATGAGGCTGTCAAACATGAGTAGTTTCAGATGTCAATGCACCAATGGCAGAAATCCAGGAAGAGAGATCAAGGCTTAGTCACTGAAAAATACATGCCAAAACATCTCAGATACATAGCATCATAGCACCTCATAAGAAAACATGTCGTGACAGGAAATCAATAACCTCTTGCAGGCAATCCGTTTCTGAAATATTCTTGATTAATTATGCCAGTGCATGTTTGGCAAAACTGCTTGATCCAGCATTAACCTAATGCTTTTTGCATGAAGCAGTGTTGTAACTGGTCTCATAAGTCAAATTTGATGGTTCAAGTCAGGCTTTAAAGGTTCAGGTTATAGATTTCTATAATGTCCCTATGTCAGACATAATTGCCTTTACTGCAGCTTGTAGACTTTTGCTGATCAATCAAAATAACATTTCTTTTAACATAATGCCAAATTAAAATAATCTACAATAACTGCACTTAGAACACAAGCTAGTGGATCTGTGGAGTGAAGAAGCTTGAAATGCAATGGGCAGAATGTGTTGGAAATGTAGAACATATTTTATGACAAAGCACATTGCTGTATCTCTCCCACAGTGGAATACTTGCTGTTTAAAATGTATAGTGCCATACACATCAGGCAAAACAAATTACAAATTGAGTTGCTGTGTGCGTTGATGGTACTGGATTCATATTTGCCTGTTTCTCTTTGTAATTTCAGAGGGAAAGGGCTTACAGGTTTATGTAAAATTGTCTATTATAGTGTGTAATGTATAAACACATTATATATGTAGTGGCAATAGCCTTGAGATAAATTGTTGAACTATGTGATAAATTGCAGAGCCGTGTGATAGATTACATTTATGCATCTTTGGTTACCTAGGGTTACCATATTTCAGCAAGCAAAAAAGAGGACGGGAGGAGCCCCGCCCTAGCCCCGCCCCTGCCCCTCCCACTTCCCGCCCCCCCCCCGAACCCCCAACCCTCCCCCGTTCCTTGTCCCCTGACTGCCCCCTCCTGGGACCCCTGCCCCTAACTGCCCCCCAGGACTCCACTCCCTATCTAAGCCTCCCTGCCTCTTGTCCCCTGACTGCCTCAACCCTTATCCACACCCCCACCCCCAGACAGACCCCTGGGACTCCCACGCCCCATCCAACCACTCCCCACCCCCTGACAGCCCCCCCCAGAACTCCCAACCCATCTAAACCCCTCTGCTCCCTGTCCCCTGACTGCTCCGATCCCTCTCCGCACTCCTGCCCCCTGACAGCCCCCCCCCAGAACTCCCAACCCATCTAAACCCCTCTGCTCCCTGTCCCCTGACTGCTCCGATCCCTCTCCCCACCCCTGCCCCCTGACAGCCCCCCCCCAGAACTCCCAACCCATCTAAACCCCTCTGCTCCCTGTCCCCTGACTGCTCCGATCCCTCTCCACACTCCTGCCCCCTGACAGCCCCCCCAGAACTCCCAACCCATCTAAACCCCTCTGCTCCCTGTCCCCTGACTGCTCCGATCCCTCTCCCCACTCCTGCCCCCTGACAGCTCCCCCCCAGAACTCCCAGCCCCCCACCCCGCTCCTTGTCCCCTGACTGCCCCCTCCTGGGACCCCTGCTCCTAACTGCCCTCCAGAACCCCACCCCCTACCTAAGACTCCCTGTTCCTTGTCCCCTAACTGCCCCCTCCTAAGACCCCCCCCAACTGCCCCCCAGGACCCTACCCCCTACCTGTACCTTGACTGCCCAAAACTTTCTCCACTCCCCCCAAAAAGCCCCCCCCCGTTTCTTGACTGCCACCTCCAGAACCTTCCTGCCCCCTGGCCCCCTTACCCTGCTGCTCAGAACAGGGTGTTGGGCTCTGTGCGAGCCGGACACGTGGCTGAGCTCCCCTGCACAACAAAACCCGGTCCCTGGCCCGGACTGGGCTGCAGGGGAGAGCTGCCCTTGTATCAGCACAAAGTGCTCTCGCTCCCGTTTTGCTACGCTGCATGGCAGAAACCGCTCCCAGTTGCAAAAGGGGAGGGCTGCACTTTGTACTGATACACTTGCTCAGAATGCAGGGCGGATCCGGCTCCTCTACAGCTGCTCCGGAGTCCAGCCCGGGACTTTCCTGCAGCCCTCCCAGCCGCTCGGTCTGCTCTGCCGGGGGAGGGGGGAAATCCCGGACATTGTGAGTGCTTTACAAATTCCCCCCGGACGCTACTTTTAGTACAAAAAGGAGGACATGTCCGGGTAAATCCGGACGAATGGTAACCCTAGGTTACCTCACCTGAACAATCCCCCTCCTCACTATCCACTTTCAAGTGTTCAGATTTCTGAGCAGCATCTAACAGCCACCACTTGTCAATTTTGGTTGGTGTATTCCTGGAGATCTCATCACATGACATAATCTTTAATTAAAGATTATTTTTTTATTCCTGGAGACTCCAGGGCAATCCTGGAGGGCTGGAAACCCTAGTCACCACTTAAAAATGAAACTGCCAAAGAAATGTTTCTTGCTTTTTCCAAACGTGGAATTTCTGCCCCAAAATTACACTAGCTTGAGGCCCAGGACAAGCCATTGTCAGCCCTGGACTAGTCACAGTTTCAAAGTCCAGTATCTCCAAGCTAGAAACAGGAGCTTTACATCTTTGTTAAGCCAGAACTATCCTTCCCCAAATTTCTAAAGCTTTGTTCTAGCCCTGGTAGATTGCAAGGACTTTAAAACGATACATTGCATGTATAAATAAGCTATTTTAGGTCATTGTAAGTGGTTTATAAAAGGTATTGATTGTAATATTTCTCTCTATCAGAAACCTGTGCAATTGGACTCATGGTACTCAGAGAGCCTGGCTTTTCAGGGAAAGGAATACTATTTTTCAGATCAGTAACATTTTCTAAAATAATCTCTAAAATATACCTACAAGGTTTATTTTTGTGAAATGGGGCCTATTAAAACTTGATGGTGCGGTGTATAAAGATTCTATTGGCACTCATTTGTGCATAAAGTGACCATCCAACAGTCATGCCAATAAAACCTTTATGGTACTGTATACATAATTTGGTATATATGCACTGGGACTGTGATTTTGGGGGCAATTGGAAGAATCAAGGAAATATTTCTCTGGATGGTCTTTAAAAAAATTTGGCAGCTGTTTGCAGTAGTTCCAGTATTTGTGTGTGGTGTTATAGTGGACAGGCTCTGGCTGCTCCATAGTGAAGGTTGTACTGAGTTTATATTATAAATCCAACTTGCTCCCCTCCCTCAGAAATTCACAGAGGAATATCAACTTCAAAACTGGAAGATTAGGTTTGCGGATGAAATAAAATTTCTACTAAATTTGAGATCAGTTGGACAAGAGGTTCATGAATTATAACACTCATTAAATAATAATTATGGCACTTATTAACAAGCGGCATTCGCCAAAGTTCAGAAACTCTGCTAGTGGTTTGTTTGTTTTTTCCTGCTAGTGTTTTGACCTGGAGTGGAAAAGTTAAATTCTGGGGTACTTTATGGTCTCAGGAAAGAAAGGAGTAGGATCTGTTGTTGGAGAAATAAGTAGAGTAAATTATTTGCTTGGTTTACTATTTCCTGTATCACACAAAGGGTAATGGGGATAGACATATTACTGTTGTACCACTATATTATGTAGCACTGCAGTTTCAACTGGTGACACAGTTGTGGGGTTTTGTTTTGTTTGGGGGTGTAAAATAAAAATTGCTAATTTTGCTACACAATCTTGCATTCCACCTTGTTCCAAGCGCTAGTGACAAAGATTTTCATTTGGTCCAATTATAGAGTACTATGTCTACCTGGAGGAGATACTAAATTATGTAAAGAGAGGAGCTGTGATAAGTGGAAGATACAGAGAAACAGAGACAATGCATCATCAGCTAATGGAGGGGGAAGAGCAGAGAAGGAGTAACTTGGCTTGACAGAACAGGAGCTGAAAGAGAGCAGCTTGAAGCAGCAGGAGCTGAAAGATGGGAGTGGAATGGCTCTGAGGGAGGTAATCAGAGCAGCCTGGGAAAACTGATGGAGGAGGATCAAGGATAAAAGGTAGATCAAAGGAACTGAGAGATGCAGAATTCCAGAATGTCCCAAAGCTACAAACATTAGTGTCTGGAAACGATTTTAGCTAACTTTGTATTACCCTGTCTCCCCTCTGTATGAGAGAGAATGGTCTTGTGGGTAAGGCAATGGACTAGAACTCAGGCTTGAGGTCTGTTCTCAGCTCTGCCCCAGATTTTCTGAGTGACTTTGGGCAAGTCATTTATCTCTCTCTGACTCAGTTCCTCTTCTGCAAAATGGGAACAATAATACTTCCTTTCCATTCCTTATAGCAATATTTTGAGGATAAGTTTATTAATATTTTTGAAGTGTTCAGATACAGCAGCGAATAACTCCCACTATTCCACCCAGGAATATAGTGAGAACGGACCATAATTGCTATTTTAATGTACGGTATGTACTATGTATATCAGAAATAAGAAGGATGAGGCCGTCAACAATGGGTAGGGATGGAGAGGCCTACTGTACAATTCCAGTTAATTCAGATGTACAGTATCCTGTATATATAGCCAGACAAAAGAGGAAGAGAGAGAGGGGTTTACATGCAAGAGTGTTAATTTTTTTTTTCCCAAAGAGCATTACACTCTCATATTGATTGAAAATTGTTTTCTCTGGCTCTTGTGGCATTGTATAGTATGGGTCTTTGTTTAGATCACATAATACTTCTTCCTCTCTTAAACCATACAATAATAATTAATGAGCTGTCTGTGGCTGCCTTGGAGTGCATCCTGTGCATCAGTATGTCTCAGCTAATAGTAATAATTTCTCATTTGTAAAAGGGAAAGTGCTGCCAGTGATCTCAGTCTCGGAAGGTTTCAGACTCACTCAAGGATTCCATTTTATTATACGCCCAGTTCTGATATCCTGCTGTTCTCTGTGTGGATTATGCTGCCTTGGTGGAAGGTGCCATCCTTCAAATGACACATAAATATTCCCTGGTCAACTGTTTCAGCTGTCAAAAGTTTAATAATCCTGCCCCTTGTTTTATAAGATAGCTATCTAGTTCTCCATTTTACCCCAAGAACGGAACACAGAGGGCTATTATGCTACAAGTGTGGCTGCCTGCTATTGTGGCAATTTTTAGATATGCCATTATCCGTTGCTAAGGTGAGCACATTGGCAGAGATTTTAAATTTAGTGGAAAGTATGTAGGTTATTTTGCTAATAATATTTTTCATTTCTACAACACCTTTAATCTCACAATGTTTTACATACCCGTGGGAAGTAGGGAAGGGAGGGACATGGATTGCTTCACCCACTCTGAAATGCAGCAGCTGTTTAACAGCACACAACGACATGGGAATTTAGAACTGAGAGTGAAGGATAATACGATATCTGATTGAAATGGCTGAGAGGAATTTAGAAAAGCAGAATATTATTGGAATTTGGTCAGGACACTGAGGTTAGGAACGTAGGAATTGCCCCCTCTCCCCACACCAATATCCTGTCTCTGACCGGTACCAGATGCTTCAGAGGGAGGCATTAAACCCTGTTAAAGGACAATAGGATGCCCATAAGGGAAGTTCACCCCTCCCCAGGAGTTCTCGTGCCCTTACAGAATGTGTCATGAGATTGTATCTTCAATGACCCTAAGTGATCAGGATCTCAGTTTTGTTTCTTATTCAAAAGACAACACCTCTGATGTCCCTTACTAGTACCCTTCTGGATCATTATTCAGTATTGGCTGAGAAGGAAGAGCGCTTGCAGTTGAATCACAATAAACATTTGCTGCAGCACCTCAGTGTAGCTCTGGTATGGCTACACTGCAGCTGACAGGGAGTCTCCTAGTCTGGGTAAACACACTTGCGCTAGTAATGTGGATGTTCCACATCAGGCTAGAGTTTGAGCTCTCGAGCCCAGCTGGGCTTAAGATCCTGGTTTGGAACATCCACATTGCTATTTTTAGCATCATAGCTTGAGTCCCGCTAGTGTGAGTCCGTCTACCAGGGCTGGGAGGCTCGCTCCCAGCTGCAGCGAAGACATACCCTTAGAGGTCTCCCATTCAAGCCCTGCCCTGGCTCAGTATTGCTTATCTTGTGGGATCTGATGGAATCACAGCACAAGATGATAAGTCTAGAAGATGTGCTATAGCCTGATATTTGCATAACAGTCTCATTTTCAGAAATGAAATGCCTTAGAAGCAAGTGTTCTGATTAAGCATTAAAATGTCTGTTGCATATATAGAAATGTTGCCTGTAATATGATAACTGGAACTGAAGGATGAGGGTCAGGTTTCAGGAGGGACCGAGTGTGGTGGGCACTGGAGGCTCAGGAATGCAAGCCAAGGCCAGGCTGCTACCACACCAGCACTAGAGCCTCAGCATGTAATACTGGCCTCTCACAATAACGTAACGTTCTGTTTCCTGCACTTCTGTCGGCCTGCTGCATCACTTATTGCTAATGAAGCACTGCAGCTCTTCATAGTTTTATATAGTATCCATGGATACGTACATACTGTCATCACAGGACTGAAACATAATTACTCATTAATTTTTGTAGAATCATTCAAGCTTATTATTCTGTGGAGAAGCCAATACTTCAGACCCTCACAGTCTGTTGTGACAAAAGATTTATTTCTGATATCAAAGCCATTAAACTTCCTTTTTCATCACTTTATTGACTTGTACTAATTATTAACACTCTGCTATATACCTGTCATAATTAAACCCTTTTGCTAACAAAACAGGATGGCTCATGGGATTTCCACTGAACTAAAATAATCTTTCACCTTTAGATCTTTAGTTTTGAATCTAGCCTGAGTCAGTAATAAAAATTATCATCTTCTGATGGCTCTTTAGTGACTAATGTGAAATAATATGCTGGTTTCAGGCCATTTTCTTGTGAACAGGTGACTACATGACAAGAAACACCATCAGAACCGCCACCCTGTAACAGTGTGGTTTGCCATTAAGGGCTGGAGGCCTGGGGTCAGCCAACCCTGAGTATTGAAGGAACTGTTCCAGCCCACCTGTGTTGTGTTAATAGCCTTGATGGACAGTTGATTCTCCCAATAAAGGGAAGGGGGAAGCTGTGTCAGAGACTGAGGAAAGCCTTCTGCAGGGAAGGCTTGGAGACCAGGGGCGTTGCATTGGCTAGGAGGACTGGGAGTAACCTTCTAGGTCAGGAGGAAGACCGGGACACCAGGGGAGTTTGGAAGTCAGAGCCTGAAGGCTGAGCACCAGCCAAGCAACATCTGTGAGTTGGTGATTTGAGATCCTGCTCTGGGAAGGAGTACTGTGGACTCCCTACCAAGTGGTGAGTAGGAGGAGAGAGAGACACTCTGAACCAGACTTTGTAAAGATCAGAGGGACTCAAACCTGGGTTGACAGAGAAACTAAGCAATGGACACCTCCACACTACCACTTGGTGGCAGCTGTAACCTGGCTGCTTCCTGTGATCCATAAACTGCAGTGGAGGTACACATATGGGAAATCCTTCCCAAGAGACCCAATTGGCAGCTGCTTTTGAGGCTCCTAATTGATCTTTTTACCCCATATAAGCCCCTGGGGTATGCGAGGAAGCATCCAGGCAACAACGCGGATCCCTAGTGAGCTGCCACAACTGACTCTGCTTCTCTGTTCCTCCTCTCCTGAATTCCCAGCATTGACTTGGGCTCTGACTTGAATTCTGACACTTGCTCTGGATCCAGAACCTTGACACAACTCTGACCTCTGGTACTGATCTTAGCCTGGAAATCTGATCTCAAGCTGCTCGATCCCTAAGTCCCACCTCAGAACCCTGACAGAGTTGTGGCCTAGAGGGCCAGTGTGTGCCTGAAGACTAAATAAATTGGACTCTAGAAAGGGAATGTTTTAACTACAGATTGTGAGGTGGGAAACTGAAGCAGAGCAAGCCCAGGCCACGAGGGAGTGCATGGGTGGCAGTTACCCTGTTACAACGGATGTAGTCAGCAGAATTGACAAGAGCACCTACCACCAAGGAAGGTGACAGTGCAGTGGCAGAAAGCAAAATGGAAGAAGCTATTTGGCTGAACAGCAGCAGTGGATGCAGGTAGTTCTGCAGAAGCAGCGACAGAAATTGCTGTGGGTCACACAGTGGGCTTTGGGACCCAACAGTGCAGGCAGGAAGACCACTGCCACCTGCAAAGGAGTGATCTCTGTGTGTTTCCAGTGTGGCAGACTGGGGCACAGAAGATTTGAGTGCCCCAAGAAGCAGTATGAGTACTTTAGTGAGGGATGAATAAGAAAGAAACAGAAGCATGAGAGGGCAGGGACCCATCTGCCCAAGTGTTTGATATGGAGAGGTGGGGCACATTAAAAGAGTTTGTACTTTGGATAATGGGGTGGAAGGAAAGGGAAAAGCCCAACAGACCAAGAGAGTGTCAAAGAGCGAGAGCTAAAGGGGGAAACAGTCTGTGGTATGTTCACAGCAGTGTGCCAGCCCTGAAAAACAAGTGGAGCAGTGATAGCCACAGTGATAGCTAGAAATGGCCATGAGGAAAAGCATAGAGATGCCCAGAGAGTGGCACGGTCGAATTAGTGTTTGGGAGACCACTGAGGCTAAAGCAAAAGTGGATGTTGCAGTCATGAGAGCAGCTCTTACAGCTGCCAAGATGTGCAGAGGGAATATAGAAAGCCTGATCTCTTTAGGGGAGAAGTATTGGAGGGAGCCAGCTGCTATGGAGGAGGTCAAGCAGCAGGCTCTGAGGCAGCAGGACAAGTTAGACAAGGTGCATCAGGCAACTGTAGGAGAGAACTCACTCATTATGTTGAGCAAACTGGATGGAGAGCTGGAGAGCTTGCAGTCCAGAAGCAGACTGGCAAAGGAAGGAAGAACATAAGAACAGCCATACAGGATCAGATCAATGGTCCATCTATCAAGAACAGCCATACAGGATCAGATCAATGGTCCATCTATCACAGTGTCCGTCTTCCAACTTTGGCCAATGCCAGGTGCTTCAGAGGGAACGAACAGAACAGATAACACAAGTTATCTATCCCCTGTCATCCACTCCCAGCTTCTGGCAGTCAGAGGCTTAGGGACACCCAGAGCTTGGGGTTGCATTCCTGATCATTTTGGCTAGTAGCCATTGATGGACCTATCCTCCATGAATTTATCTAATTCCACAGGTTGACTGTGCATTGTGTGAAGAAGTGCTTCCTTTTGTTTGTTTTAAACCTGCTGCCTAATAATTTCATTGGATGACCCCTGGTTCTTGTGTTATGAGAAGGATTAAACAACACTTCCTTACACACTTTCTCCACACCATTCATAATTTTATAGACTTCTATCATAGCCCCCCCTTAATCATCTCCTTTCCAATCTGAAAAGTCCCAGTCTTTTAATCTCTCCTCATATGGAAGCTGTTTCCTACTCTTAATAATTTTTGGTGCCCTTCTCGGTACCTTTTCCAATTCTAATGGATCTTTTTTGAGATGGGACAACCAGAACTGCACACAGTATTCAAATTGTGGGCTTAGCATGGATTTATATAGTAGCATTGTAGTTTGTCTTATTATTGATCCCTTTCCCAATGGTTCCTAACATTCTGTTTGCTTTTGTGACTGCTGCTGCACGTTGAGTGGATGTTTTCAGAGAACTATCCACAATGACTCCAAGATCTCTTCCTTGAGTGGTAACAGCTAATTTAGACCCCATCATTTTATATGTATAGCTGGGATTATGTTTTCCAATGTGCATTACTTTGCATTTATCAACATTGAATTTCATCTGCCCTTTTGTTGCCCAGTCATCCAGTTTTGTGAGATCCCTTGTGAGGTATGGCAGAAAGCTTGCATTGGGATTGGCAAGGCTCTGGGAGGAATCTTGGGAAGCAAGTGTGGGATCAGGAGACACTGGGAAACCAAACTGTGTTCCAGGGGGATGAAGTCAGAACCCAGATAACACATGCAAGGAGGTGGGGCACTCAAACAGTGAGCCTTGGGAAAAACAAAGGAAGCGTAGGTAGCTCAAGTTCCTTGTAAGGGTGCATGGGATCTGGCCACCCCTGGAGGGCGGGGACAGGGGAAGAGTATCCCCAAAGGTAGAACTTTCCCTGGGGTAGGCAAGGTTCGAAGGGGGGTTGTAACAGGATGGCTTGCCCTAAAGGACTGGAGGCCTGGGGCCAGCCAACCCTGATTTACTGAAGGACATCTCAAGCCCACCTGCACTGCATTAACTGCTTTGATGGGGCCTAATGGAAGACAGCTGATTCTCCTGTAAAAGCCCCCACAAAGTAAAGGGGCTCAAGAAGCTGTGTCAGAGACTGCAGGGAATAAGGAAAAGCTTCTGCATGAAAGACCTGAGACAAGGGGAGTTGCCTCAGCTAGGAGGATTGGGAGTAGCCTGCAAAGGCAGGAGAGAGACCCTGTGACCAGGGGAGTTTGGAAGTCAGTGCCTGAAGGCTGAACTCCAGCCAGGTAAAGCCTGGGAGATGGTGAACTGAGATTCTTCTTTATGAAGGATATTTCGGAACCCCTTACCAAGGGAGAGGGAGAGAGAGAGAGAGATGCTGAACTGGGGTTGAGACCTGAAGGACCAGTTTGTACAGGATGATTAAATAAATTGGACCCAAGAAAGGGGAGTGTTTTAACTAACTCTGGATTGTGATCTGGAGTTTTTGAGGAGTCCAAGGAGAGAAAGTGAGGCAGGATGCCCGAGGAATCACTTCTGGCCATGAGGGGGTGCTCGGATGGCAGTCACCCCTTACACACCCTTACTGAGTATCTCAGAGGCACAAATGGACTATTGGACTGAACCAACTTCTTACTCCTAAAGTGACTCAAGGTGATCATTTGAGGTCAGGATTGGGATTGGGTCAGATTGGTGAGGAAGGTTACATTACCACTTTACATTACCTGCCCTGAGGAAAGAAGATGTTTATTTACAAGTCTGACAATTCAGCCAGTACCGTTTTTAAACTACCTAAAATTCATTTTAAAACACAATTTTGGGTGGGGGGTGGGAAGCTAACCAAGGTACCGATGAAAATATAGAAATTCCTCACTTAATGTTGTAGTTATATTCCTGAAAAATGCGACTTTAAGCAAAACGATGTTAAGCGAATCCAATTTCCCCATAAGAATTAATGTAAATGAGGGGGTTAGGTTCCAGGGAATTTTTTTTCACCAGACAAGAGACTATATATATATATATATATACACACGCACACACACGGTATAAGTTTTAAACAAACAATTTAATAACTGGTACACAGTGATGATTATTGTGAAGCTTGATTGAGGTGGAGGAGTCAGAGGGTGGGATATTTCCCAGGTGATGCCTTACTGCTAAATGAACTAGCAATTGACTGAGCCCTCAAAGTTTAACTCTCACAACACTCTACAAGGCAGCAGGAAAGGAGGGAGGGCAGACAGAGACACACACCTTGTGTGTGAGAGAAAAAAATGTGCATTTCCCCTTTAAGTAGCTGACCCCAGGCTTAAGTACACTGTCTTGTTAGTTAATCAGCTTGCTGAGACCTGAGACGGCAGCTATTAGAAACTCCTGCTCTATGGAAGATGGGGTAAGATGGGTGCAGGAGCAGGGGGGAGGGGGAGACACCCTGACATTAGCCCACTTCTCCCTCCTCCCCCCATACAGCAAGTAGGAGTCTCTGGGAGCAGCTCCAAGGCAGAGGGCAGGAGCAGCACATGGCAGTGGGGGGAGGGCAGGGCTAGCTCCAGGCACCAGCCGAGCAAGCTGGTGCTTGGGGCGGCAGATTGAACAAGGCGGCATTCCGCCCAATCCTTTCCGCCACTTTTTTTTTTTGTTCCGCTCCGGCCACCCTATATGGGGCAGCGGCGCGGAGGACGGGAGCGCCCTGCAGTAAGCCCGGCAGGGCAGCCCGCGTCCTTCCCTCCCCGCGGAGCGGAGCCCTCCCAGCAGGCGGTGCACGGCGTGGCGGGAGGAGCCACATGGCAGCGCCCCGCTGTAGCCCTGGCCGCACCCCTTCTCTCTCTCTCCCGCTCCCTCCCCCTCTCCCCCGCACCCGCGCTTTGCCGTTCTGGCCGCCCCATGTTTTTTGGGGTCTTTTTTTTGTTTGGGGTAGCGAAAAAGCCAGAGCCGGCCCTGGGGGAGGGACAGCTGCTGCACAGGGAACTTAGGGGAGTGGGGAGCTTATAGGGGGGCTGCTGGTCCACCCTGGTTCCAACCAGCCACCAGCTAGCTGCAACGGGCTGCTCTTCCTGCAAGCAGTGGACAAACAATTGCCAAACGACGTTAGAAGGGAGCATTGCACAACTTTAAATGAGCATGTTCCCTAATTGATCAGCAACTTAACTTCGAAACAACGTTAACTGGAACGACTTTAAGTGAGGAGTTCCTGTAGTGTTAAAGCAGTACTTACTGGTGGGACTGTAAGCAGGCTTTCAACACTGGAGCATTTAATTTTTTTGAAAAAGTCTATTACAGACTCCTTGTTAATGTACATGATTTGCATAAAACCTTTTCTTCTGAATACCTGTAGCAGTATATAACTAAAAATGGAAATTATAGTACATAAAGTCTAAATTTGCTGGGCTGACAGTACAGATGTACCTATTTGTAATACGATTTTTTCAGCCTAAAATTTCACTAGGGTCATATGTACACACACACTCCAAACCCCATGAGGGGGATGGGGAACATTTTTTAAAATATCCTTTAAAAAGGCATTAATAAATGTGCATTTTGAGCATATGTCTCAGTATAGCTCGGTCTCTCTCAGAAGCGAGTACAGTGGTTCGGGGACTTGCTCCATCTTGCAGCTGTAAGGGAAAATTACTGCAGTATGTGCTCACATAGCCATGCTAAAAAGTCAGTCTTTTAAAAAAGAGTGAGGTTGGAAGGTTTGGGAGGTTTAATATCCATCAGTGATTTCTGTATGTAAGATGACCTGCAAACTCAGACTGGGCTCTGACAGTTGAGGTTTTGCTTTCTCTGCATTGTTTTCAGTAGTAAAGGTTCCGCAGGCCAAGTTGCCCTTATTTACATCTGTGCAACCCCACTCTCTTTGAATTATACCCTCAGTGACACCTGTGCAACCTCTTTGCCTTCAGTAGGTTTGCACAGATGTAACTGATTGAAACTTAGGGCATTTTTACACTACAGTGGCAAGACTATGGCAAAGCAGCTGTGATGCTGTAGGCCATAGTGTAGACACTTCCTACACAGATGGAAGGGGTTTTTCCATTGATGTAATTAATCCATCTCTCTGAGATGCGGTAGTGAGGTCAATGGAAGAATTTTTCCAGCAACCTAGCCACCAGGAGTTAGTTTGACCTAACTACAGCCCTAAGGGTGAGACATTTTTCACAGCCCTGAGTGACAGTTAGGTCGATCCACTTTTAAGTGTAGATCAGGCCTTAGGGGAGAACTCTGATGCACAAGATGGAATAAAACCTGTAGTTCACTCTCCCACAGAGAGCAGTGCCAGCTCTTCAGAGTTAGCAGAGATTAAAAAAAAAAGCAGAAAAAGCTTTTTATTTATTATTATTATGCAAAAGGAATAGATCTGTTGAGTAAAATTGTACCATTAATTTTTAGAGAGCCATTTTTCAGGGTACACCACCCTTTAGGATATGTTATTATTTTTGTGGTAAACTCTTTATTTTTTTAGGTTTACAATCTATCTGATCATTTTAATTGGCATTGGATCGAGAGCTGATAGACACAAGTTCTCAGCCCAGAAGCTGGACGTTCCTTCTAAAGTTTGACAAACTGTTTAGCTACTTATTATTTGTTTTAAAGGGCAACAGAGTGCTGTGAGCTGTACAAAACACAGTGATAGACATGGTCCCATTAGATTAAAACTAGAGTGAAAGAGAGAGAAGTGCAAAATGATACATTAATGTCCAGAGTAGTTGGCACTGCACTTTTTTAAGGTGCGAACCACAATACTTCTAGCTGAGGTGGTAGGCTCAGCTGAAGTGTGTTTTAAAGAATGATTTGAATGAAGGTCAGGATGATTGCCTGTCTGAAAGGTGTGAGAGTGAGTCACAGCTGAGAGGGGCAGCATGGCAGAAAGTCCAGAAGTGGGAGAAGCATACAAAATGGAGCAATGAGGTGGTAGGGAATGGCAGAGCATGATGGGGGAATAGGAAGAAGTGGGGACAGAGGTGCAGACAAGTGTGGAAAGCTGAGGGCCACAAGATTTAACTTGATATAGAAAGTGAGAGAGCGTCAATGCACTGATTCAAAGGGTATGTGTACACAGCAAAAAAAAAAAAAACCTGGGGCTGGCCCATGCCTACCAACTATGGCTTGCGGGGCTCGGGCTGCAGGGCTGTTTCATTGTTGTGTTAACTTCTGGGCACGAGCTGGAGCCATATCTCTGGGTCCCTCCCACTGCACAGGGTCCTAGAACCCAGGGTACAGCCTGAGCCCGGAAGTTTATAGAGTAATGAAACAGCCCCGTAGCCCAAACCCTGTGAGCCTGAGTTGGCTGGCATGGGTCAGCCATGGGTTTTTCTTTGCTGTGTAGACAGGCCCAAAGAGTGGAGTCAAAATGAGAGATGACTAAGGCACAGACGAGCTGCAGAGCCATATGTCTCTGTGCAAGGGGGGAAAAAAATGAAGTTCCCCTGACCTTTTTTATTTGTGTACCTCAAAATTAAGCACCATCCTGGAGACCTGGAGCAGTAGCCACTGGAATTGGGGGATAATGATATCTGCCATGTGACAGTTATTAACCTGCTGTAATGCTAACCCATGTCTCTTAGCTAGGGTCCAGAACTAAAGATCAGTTTGTTCAACATTCCTGTGTGTCATACTGTTATTACCTGGTGTCAAAAGAAACATTAATCTCTGGCAAAATGGGGCAAGTGCTTTCTCCCATTCTGCCCCTCACACTTGGGAGATGTTCCCATAAGCATCCACAAAACTTCCTCATGATCCACCTTCAAACCCCACCTTAAAACTTTACTTTGCTGTGAGGTCCACAAAAAAACTTGACAACAATTAGGCTGCTGGTGTGCTGACACTATAGACTAGTGTGCTGACAAATATTGTCTCATTGCTTCCTTGGTCTCTCCCATCTGTCTCGATCCACCTGTTGTCTCACATCTTAGGCTTAGGTTGTAAGCTCTTTGGGGGCAGGGACTGTCTTTTTGTATTATTTGTACAACATCTACCACAATGGTCCATGACTGGGGCTCCTAAGTGCTACAATAATACAAATAATCATCAATAATACATTGAAATCAGGTTTATGATGAATAATTAAGACTTGGTGAACAGATCAGAAAGAACTGATAACCTGCACAGAATCAAGGGGGTTTTGGAAGCTAACATATTTACTGACCCCTGGTTCCTACGTAGATTATTGAGCCTGGGCTGGAGTTGTTTACACAGCTTCGGCTCCACCACATTAGCCCAGGCATATAAAGCTGGATACCAGAACTGCATCTAAAGGGTTTCACATACAGACCCCAAACCTCCAAGTGAACATTCCAGAGTTGGTTTGCTGCCAACTCCTGTCAGTGCACTCTGAAGGTTTTGCACAGTTAATAGACCTTAAGATAGTAGTGGGTGCAACTATAATAGACCACATGGAAAACATACATGCATTCCCTTGGTGCTGATTTATATTGTTTAAAGGGATGGGGGTGGAACAAGCTGTTAAAAGATGAAGAAATTGAAAGCTCCCCTAACTGCTATATTATCCACCTGACATTCTCTAAATGCCAGTCATTAATTACTAGTGTATTGAAAATCAGAACACTTATCCAATCCAGATTATGTTACATCTGTGAGCCAGAGAAATTTCCACTGTCGTAGTCTTTACCATCTAAATATATATATATATAATTTTTTTTTTACAGTTGTTAAAGAAGAGCAGGTCTACAAAAGGCTGTTCTGTTTTATCTCATTAAGGCCTGTTATCCCCACAAAGATATTTTTAGCTTCTCTGTACCTCCCACCATAATACTGGTTAACGTTTTAAGGTGTTCACAAAATTAAATTATTAAATTCCAAATTCAGCCTTCAATCTGCAGCTTCCACTGAGGTCAACAAATGAGGGCTGCACATGCACATCTGCTGGCAGAACTTGGCCATAAGCAACAACATTCTTGTCTTATTCCTGAGCCAGTATTAAGAAAGGATGGAAACTGGTTTACGATTTAGACTGCTCCTGCAATCCTGACGCCTGTATGTAGCCCTCTCCTTCAACTCAGTGGGACATTGGTGTACAGATCCACGGCAGGTCTGCAATGCCATGTATGCTGCTGGAGTCACCAACAGGGCCTTCTGCCTGACCTGTATGTTCACAAATGAAAGTTTTAATCCAAAACTTTATTTTGAGATGGATTTGCTCCTCATTGCTGTACATTTTCATACCTGCTAACATTTTGAAATCTATACATCAAGTTATGTATAGCTTGGGGATAGGGGGAGGACGCTTTTTCACTCTGCTGATATTAATTGGATGAGGAGATCATTTTAGAAGGTGCAGTGCAGGAAAACTAGAAGGTGGAATGATAAAATAAAGACTGTCCCTTCTAAACATGGACAGGTGCTATATAGGCATTGTTAGAACACTAGCCTTGGTGCCTTTTATCTGAGGATATCAATTAATTTTACCAAGATTAACAAGTTAAGACTCACAACACCTCTGTAAGAAAGGTAATTATCTCTAATTTTACCCCTAATTTTGGATCCCCAAATTGAGAAACATTAGATCTGTTTCAGAGGTTCTAAACACTTGCAGCTTCCATTGATTCACTTGGAGTTGTGGGTGCTCTGTGCCTCTAACAACCAGAGTCTGAAGTTGGGCGTCCGAAAATAGTGGACACATTTGACCTAAGTCAGAGGTGGGCAAACTACAGCCCGCGGGCCACAGCCGGCCCGCAGGACCCTCCTGCCTGGCCCCTGAGCTCCTGCCCAGGGAGGCTAGCACCCAGCCCCGCAGCCTCAGCTCGCTCCACCGCTGGCGTAATGCTCTGGGCAGCGGGGCTGCAAGCTCCAGGGGCAGTGCAGCTGCAGAGCCAGGGCCTGTGCTGCACGGTGGCATGGCTGGCTCCAGCCAGGCAGCGTGGCAGCCTGTCCTGGTGCTCTGGGCAGCACGGCTATAGCACCGCCAGCCACCAGTGCTCCAGGCAGCGCCGTAAGGGGGCAAGGAGCAGGGGGGGTTGGATAGAGGGCAGGGGAGTTCAGGGTGGTGGTCAGGGGGTGGGGGTGTGAATAGGGGTCAGAGGGCAGGGAACAGGGGGGTTGAATGGGGCAGGAGTCACCAGGGGGCAGTCAGGAAGGAGAGGAGGGATTGGATGGGGTGGCAGGGGGCAGTCAGAGGCAGGGGTTCTGGGGGCAGACAGGGGAGTTAGATGGGGCAGGAGTCTCGGAGGGGCTGTCAGGGGGCAAGAAGCAGGGTGGGGTTGGATGGGGGGGCATAGAATCATAGAATATCAGGATTGGAAGGGATCTCAAGAGGTCATCTAGTCCATGCCTGGCTGTTTGGGGAGGTACAGCCTCCGCTAACTGGCCCTCCATACAATTTTGGAAACCCGATACAGCCCTAAGGTCAAAAAGTTTTCCTGCCCCTGACTTAAGTGATGTTTCAAAGGTCATATAGCAATTGTGTAGCAGACCTGGGAGTACAACCCAGTTCCTCTAGTTCCAGGTCCTGTCCCTTAATCACAAAATGATCCTACACTGCAACCCTCAGACAAAACAAAAATGTATGTTCTGCTCACTTTTTCCTACACTGCCCTCCGCGCTCAAGCATTAAAAAGGCCAATTTAAGTAATAGGGTTTAAATTTGATCGGCTTTATATGCTCATGGTTTTGTCTTTTTCCATGCCTATAAAGAGATTACCTCTGAATTTTGTTTTTCTTGTGAGAAGTCTTTGCTATTAAGTTTCCTGTTGTAGAACAAGTGTTGAAATGCAGTGAGAATCATTTGTATCACCTGGTTTTCTCCTGTTGCGTTTTGTTTTTTTTCTTAGCATACAACAGTTTTGCCCTTTATATTAATCGAGATGAGAACAACACATCATCAGTTTCCCAGCAGGAGCTGTGGACTGGCTGCAGTATGCACCTTCTCTGTTGCCTATATATTATGGTAAGGACTGTACATGCTGTCTTTTCATATTGTATTGGGGGTTTGTACTGCTAAATTTGGGCACATATTTCATTATGGATATAATCACTAACAGATTCACACTGCATGCCTCGTTTGGTCCAAGACCTGGGCTTTGTCTGGCTTCCCCAGAGTCTGATATTTTTAGAAAGTATATGCCAAACCTCACACAACAGGAATTTGTTGAACAATCCCATGTAAGCAGTGATCTTTCCAAAGCTACATTTTTCAACCTTTTTTCAAGCTAAATGTTTTTCTTGGACCTTGATTTTATTGCTTAGGGTTTTTTGTTCTATCAAACAAAAATTGAGAATAGGCAAATGATTTCCTCCAACAGCATTTTAAGCCCCTTCAGAAAAGATAACGCTTTTTTTCTTTTTTTTTTTTAAGTTCACTAATTCTTGTGTTAGACTCAATTACAGAAATCCAAACATTCTGTAATTTATTTCAAATGCAAATATTTGGGAAAATGTCTAAGTAAAGAAAGCATAAGCAACACTAAACCATTTGGTCTTTGGGGAGTTTTCCAATTAAAAAAAATCTGATTTATCTGATAAAGCAACTTTACCCATTGGACTTTTTTTTTTTTTTTTTTAAAACCCTGCAATTATTTAGTCATTCTGGCTCTCCCTCCAGCCCCCTGATCTTTGTTTGGTTAAAAAGTCTGTCTGTCCCCTACTCACCCTTCCCATACGTGTGCACACACACACACTCTTTCTCTCTCTCCGCCTCCCCTCAAGGCCCTTTATGATCCCATTTACCTCTCCTCCTACTCCTTTCCTCTGAGGCTTTACATCACAACAGCCTTCCCATAGGCTAAGAGAACTGAGGATACAGCTCCTTCCAGAACTCAGGAATACTACCTTTTCCACCAGCCACAGGGGGCCACTAGTTAGAAAGCAACATAGGGTCTGAAGAGTGCTACCTCTTCAATGCTCCCTGACCTTATATGGGCCAAGGAAAAAGGGCACATTATACCCAGGTATAGGTACAACACACACACACACACACACACACACACACACACACACACACACACACACACACACACACACACAGAGTGAGCATGTAATAACCAAAATCGAGGAGATCAGAGTCAAACTCTGTGGCCGGATTTCAAAAGGATCAGGATAATATTATTTGTAATTGTGCTTGGTAAGATAAAGATAAAAAAAAATTCATGCATCAGGACATAAACTGATTGCTCTAGAGAAAAGGAAGGATTCTTTTTTTCACCTGCATGCAAAAATGCACAACTAGCTAGGTGTGTTGTGGAACTAGCTAGGTGTGTTGTGGGTATTTTTTCACTTTCCTCTGAACAATACACAACAGCAGGATACCAGACTTAATAAATCAATGGGCTTATTTAGTACGGCAACTTGTCTTTTTTCCCAAAATGGTCCCTTCGGGTCTCCGAGTCTATGAATCTGTGAAAATCATGAGATGAGGCCCATGGAAAATTATTCCACAGGAATGGAAAAGTTGAAGCAGTCCACTTGTGTAAGTGGAAATAAATTCAACTAGTGTCTGAAGAGCTTTTTAAGGCAGTGTTACTAAATCAGTATGAAAAGATTGTTTTACATGTGTTTATTTTTTTCTCAAGTGAGTTGCAAACATAAATTGACACTGACTCAAGGTGATAGGTGATACAGTACCTTGCAGCTTCTACACAGTCACATCCTCTATATCAGTTATACTTGTAAAGACTCCGATGGAAATTGTTATTGCACAGCATACACCTCTCATTCCAAGCACTAGGTCATTTATTTCTTAAAACAACTAAGAACCCGGGATAGGGCTTGCTCCTGCCCAGCACAGGTATCTGCATCCTGCATCTAGAAGCACAAGGTAAAAGGAGATGAACAGGACAGGGAATACACGGGAAACTGATTCTGCATTAAGAGATATACACTGCTACCCATCCACTTTGTTACTCCTGCCTACATATTTCAGTGCTATCATAATAATACTGAGCCCTGCTATGGTGTTTTTCATTCATAGATCTTAAAATGCTTTACAGAAACCAGTATCATAATTCCCATTTTACAGCTGAGGGAAACTGAGGCACAGGAAGGGAAGTGACTTGCCCAAGGTCATGCAGCAAAGCAGTGGTACAGCTTCCTTGAACCCAGCTTCCTTACATTCCAGTTTTTTGCCCTGTCCATTATACCACACTGTTGCCTTTTTCCCAATGAGCTCCCTTCAGCATTGGGAGCATAAGCTTTTGTGGGTAAGAACCTCACTTCTTCTTACCCACGAAAGCTTATGCTCCCAATACTTGTGTCAGTCTTAAAGGTGCCACAGGACCCTCTGTTGCTTTTTACAGATTCAGACTAACACGGCTACCCCTCTGATACCCTTCAGCATTGTTGATCGTTTAGGTGTGATTCATAGCTGTGTAGGACTGGAAGGGACCTTGAGTGGGCATCTAGTCTAGTCTCCCGCCCTGAGGCAGGACCAAGTATAACTAGACAATCCCTGAAAAGCATTTGTCTAACATGTTCTTTAAAACCTCCTGCGATAGGGATTCTACAACCTCCCTTGGAAGCCTATTCCAGTACTTAACTATCCATATAGTTAGAAACATTTCCTGATATCCAACCTCAATCTCCCTTGTTGCAGACTGAGCTGATTATTTCTTGTCCTACCTTTAGTGGACATGGAGAACAACTGATCCACTCCCCTCTTTATAGCAGCCATTAACATATTTCAAGGCTGTTATCAAATCTCACTTCAGTTTTCCTGTCTCAAGACTAAATGTGCCCAGGTTTTTTTTTTTTAACCTTTCCTCATAGATCAAGTTTTCTAAATCTTTTATCATTTTGTTGCTCTCATCTGCACTCTCTCAAATTTGTCTACATCTTTCTAAAAGTGTGATGCCCAGAACTGGACATAGCACTTCAGCTGAGACCTCACCAGTGCCAAATAGAACAGGACAAGTACCTGCCATGTCTTACATAGGACACGTCTGTTAATAAATACCAGCATATTAGCCTTTTTTTTTTTTTTTTAAACTGTGTCACGTTGGTGGCTCATATTCCTCTTGTGATCTACTATAATCCCCACATCCTCTTCAGCAGTACTACTGCCTTGCCAGTTATTCCCCCTTTTGTACTTGTGCATTTGATTTTTTTTTCCTTCCTAAGTATAGTACTTTGCATTTGTATTTATTGACTTTTGGCATGTTGATTTCTGACCAAATTCTCCCCTTTGTCAAGGTCATTTTGAATTCTAATCCTGTCCTCCAAAGTGCTTGTCATCCCTCCCAGCTTGGGGGTCATCTGTAAGTTTTATAAGCATACTCTCCACTCCAGTATTGATTTTCCTACAGACTGTACTAAGAGTGGATAGGGCTGCTCTCAGCTAACTCCATTTCTTCCTTGCTGAGAATTCCCAAAAGGGAGTTGGGGCAATTGCTTCTCCTCTCTAAGGACACGCATGTGGGGTTCTGCAGGATTGCATTTTGTTTCCTCTCATGTTCATGGCCTATAAAGGTCAGTGGGAGGATTAGTGAGGCAGCATGGTCTGTCGTGTGTCAGTCAGATTCTAGACCTCTGAATCTCCCCAGACAGTTCAATGCTATTGAAGGTTCTTCCTAGTGTGTACCTGAGGCTGGAATATAGATCAAGGATCATTGGGTTCAAGCCAAACAGAACTGAAGTGATGATGGTAGGCTCACGCTGGAAGGAGCAACCAGAAAATATGAGAAGGATTGTATTTGCCCCTTTAAGCAAGGGTGTGCTCACGTTTTGTAACGAGAACTTACCAACTTGAGGTAGTGCTGGATTCCCCACCTGTTAGTAAGTGACCATATACGAACACTAACCAAGAATGCTTTTATTCAACTGTCTTGCCAGGAGGTTGTATTGATTTCATTTGGAGATGGGCTTTGGGATCCAACTACTGATCCATGCCTGTGTCACCTCAAGCTTATTGCATTCTATCTGAGGCTGCACCTGGAAAATAAAGCTAGAGCAGAATGCAACAGCCTGCTCATTAAGCAGTGTATCTTGCTGGGAGCACACACCACCATTGCCCCAGGACCTGGTTGGACTCCCTGTTAGAACTTAAGGGGTTGTTTTTGATTTATAAAGCTCATGGCCTGCCTGCTTGAGAGACTGCCTCTCTCCCTGTGCCATCCTGCCATATTTGAGATCAGGAGAGGCAGATGTGGTGGAAACTGGTGCCAGGGTGGTTTGTCCTCAGGTTTTAAATGTACTCTCTGCGTGGGTCTGACCTTGTCCAGATCTTTTGACCTTCTGGACACACTGCAATGATCATCGCTGGAGCCAGCTGTTTGGGGAGAAAGGGGCACGTTAGGAATAGTGTTTAGGTTTGACTTTATTTGGGATTAGTTATTTTCTGGTTTTAGGGTAAGGGGAAGCAGGTGTTTTTATTTGTCATATGTCTTTTATTTATGGAAAGGTACTAGGGTACTGAAAGAAGTGCTTTTTCCTTCTATAGTGTATTAAAAAAAGTAGCAACAGAGAGGAGCAGAGCCAAGTTGTATGCAGGAGATTAGATTAAAGCCCATTTCTCTCACCCCCAACCCATCACCCCTTTATTTTCTCTTTCACCCTGCATTCATGAAAGGATTAGAGCAGGCACACAAACTGCAGAGAGTCACACTCTCTCTGTGGAAGGACAAGTCTTAGCTTTTAATTAACTTTTCTCATGGCCCTGTATAGCAGTCTCTCAGATTTGCACCAGGGGACAATAGTCTAGCACTGCCCACCTTACATGGACTTTCAGGAACAAGGCCTTGGTATAATGTGAAAAGCCAGTTTGCTTTATTGATAATGGGACCACACTATTTTCATTAGTGCTAGAAAACTGTTCTGAGCATGCCCCGACTACCCAAAAACAAACAAACAAAACCCCACAGGCACTGGGTCTATGTATTTGATTGTCACAGCAGATAAAAGTCGCAAGATATTGTTTTGCTCATTGTAGCAATCATGGTCTCACGGCAACTACTGTCTGAGCCATATGTGGCCATAGAAGAAATGAAGCCAAAGGGGTATAGTTAAAAGATCTTTGTGTTCCTTCTGCTGCTGAGATATACTGGATGCCAAAGAGCCACTCCCAAGGATGTGACTGCGCTTTAGTCATGCTGGAGTAGGTATCTGGGAGTAAAGCGCTTGATCAATATTCTTGATCCTATATTCACTACAGTGGGAGTTGCCCCATCTGTGCCAGGGCTGAACTTGGGTTCATTTTTTTCCACTACTTACTAAAATAATTCAGGCAGGGAAGGTCCAATCAAACTTGTTTAGAAAAATGTGGATTTTCTTACAGAGGGCTTTTGGGAGGTCTGTTAATTTGATAAGGGGAGGAAGGGAAGTTTGCATAGTGTGATGATTGTATGCATTTTTTTAAAAAGTAAGTTCCTAGACATTTGGTAGTGTGATAATAAATCAAGACAAATAGTGCAAAAGAAAAATTAAATTTACATTCACTTATCCTAGGCATCCCACATATTCTCATGCCTCTCACACCTCCCATAGTAGTGATCTCCATCTTCAGTGAGCTGGCCATTTAATACTTCACTACAGCCTACCTTTATTTTTGAATCCCATGTAGACTGAAGTTCACACTACTTTCTTCCAAAATGAACAGGGAAGAAGAAATCAGTATGGATCAAATTTGCAAAAAAATACATTCCTGGCTAAAATCTCTAGCAGCTGTCAGTCTATTTACCCTGCATCATAGAACTCAGAAATAGACTAGACCTACTATGGGTCATTGAGTTCATGCCCCTGAAAGTGCAGGGTTGTTCCCTACACTATAATATTGAGTGATTCATTCATTCCAGTTTCGAATTACTCAGCTGATACAACTCCCTCACCTCCTCTGGGAGACATTCCACAGTCTGCAATGTTGTTGTCGCTGTGTTAGTCCCAGGATATTAGAGAAAAAAGGGGGGGTGGGGTGAGGAAATATCTTTTATTGGACCAACTTCTGTTGGTTACACTAAGCTCTTTTTTAGGTAATATGTAAAACAACCAGGGTCAAATCATTCAATATGTCAAGAATTTTTTTCAGGTCGATATGTACAGATTGTCACACACTACATGCTTGGGTTTAGTTGGTTTACCTCAGTTAGAACTAGAAGTAACAGAGGTAGAGTTTTCCAATGCATCTTCCACTTCCTCAAGCAAGTTTGTTTTTTAATGCAAATGCTAGAAGAATGGCAGTGAGGAAGACTCAGTATTTTGGCAGGAAGGAGCTAAAGGATCAACTGCAATAGTAGCAGTTTTAAAAAAAGGTAAACTTCAATTTTTTGAACCCCAGAACAGAGCTGCTCCCACTCCAAAAACGTTGATTTGAAAAAGAGCTACATTTTTCTAGTTTTTTTCCTGTTTTCAAACCAGCTATTGAGCAGGTTGAAAAATTTCAAATGTTTCATTGAAGTAATGACAAATATTTTGTAAGAAATTTCTTGAGAAATGTCTTTTCAACCAGCTGAACTCAGTAATAATGACAGGATGTTCTTTGGGACCTATGGAATATTCATTTAAAAAAAAAGAAAGCTGTGTAGTAGGAATGATACCTGTGCTGTCACAGAATCAGAGGGAGAGTAGAGGTTCTAACCCTCTGGACTTTTACAGATAAAAATATTAAACGTTGCATACGTCAATATAAACCATTTAATGAAAGTGGCACCGATGGATATATTTTAAAACTAAATTGACTTTGTGTACTGCAAAGTTAGCTGGTCCAGTTTTAGTTTAATCCCCCCCACCACACACACACTATAGTTATATCTCAACTAGCAACTTTTTTAACCTGTACAATAGTAGGGTCTTAAATTGGCTGTGGCTTTGCAATCCAAAGTGTGTCTTAATGCATGTTCCCCTGTGCTTATCTAATAATGAGGTTGAACAAGAATAATGATTGCTAGAATTGCCGTGTTGAAGGCATTCATTAAAGTTAATAATCAGTAGTCTTGTATCGAAGACTTATGCCCACAGTTGATCAGCCCTTTATTGTGCAGTGTTGAGTTAGTGAGTTCATTCCTACTTGAATACAAACTAACAAAGGACATCAGGTAATGTTTCCATGGTAGCAGTCCTACTTTTGCTACTCACATTTGTAATATAGACAATGCAGCAATACTCGCTGTGTCACTGCTCAGTGGAAAGAAGTACAATGTTAGTAATTCCAGCATAGTAAACTGGGTTCTGTGGTTGATTTTCAGTGAGGTCAGGATGGCTAGTCAGGTGTGCTTTTGAACTTTGTTTCTTAAGCAGCACTTGTTTTACCTTGTTCTTGTCATATTAGTTCCTGTTAGTGACCTGGTCATGTTGCTCTAGGGACAGTCACATAAAGCTGGATCCAGAAAAGGACTTAGGCATTGCAATGCTGAGTGTTGCAACACCTACCTGCTAGGCGCCCTGCCACCTGGTAGAATCCTCAGCCCTGAGTTATGTTAGGCTCCCCATACAAAGCATGGGGAGAGCTAAGCATCTAAGAAGGGAATTCCCATAGGCATGCTGTGAGCGCACCAATGAGATCAAGCCCCACAGGTGTGATAGGCAAGAGAGTGCCTAATTAAAGAAGACTGCCAGAGCTCAGGAGTGAGTTAGAGCTCCAAGCAATTTGTTAGCCATGGGGCAGCATCAAGATTTAGGCAGCTTTGTGTATACCTACTGGGGAAAATTTAGACCTCTACAAGATTAGATGGTAGCTAAGTGGTGGTTTTCAGAACGTCCGTGGCACCTAAATGGTGAGCACCTTAAATACCTTTAAAAAGAACAGGAGTACTTGTGGCACCTTAGAGACTAACAAATTTAAGGTTAACAAATCTTTTTGCAGATACAGACTAACACGGCTGCTACTCTGAAACCGGTCATTAAATACCTTTGTGGATCTAGCCCATAACAGCTAAACTGGAAGCATAACTTGCAGTCAATCATGATGTGTGTTAAATAACTAAAGGGTATACCTTTTTGGCCAGCAAAGAGTAAAACATATAGAATGTAAGCCATGATGCTGCATTCAACGAGCCATAGATGACATTCAAGAATTCTTTACTGACTCAGTTGGGTTTAGACAATATTTTTGGTGTCCAAAATAAATTCATGAATCAAGTGGAAGTGACATTTACTAGAATGAACCAATCATTCAAGTGAACAGCAGTAGATCAAAGACCCCTTTGAGTATTCCTCCGATAGAGGTGCTGTAAACTGGTGTGCAGTTTCACCAGTCAAGGAAGGGAAATAAAGCTCCAAGCATAGGTTTTTAAGGCTTTTTCCTCAAGGTTTGTTTTACAGTCCACCTAATGATCACAAAACAAAAGTGAAAAAAGATACTGAGCAGTAATTCCCATGAGGTTTCCCTGCTTTGAGTCAGCCAAGAGGGGAGAGGACATACCATTCCCCTTCCTTTACCCCCAACAGCCATGTGACAAGCCAAGACCTAGTAGTCATTTACAGTCTTTAGCACTTTTACCTTTTCACAAGATCTGTAGAATACAAGCTAGCCACAAGTATGGAGGGACTTTTCCATACGTGGACTCTTTCAGAGAGGCGGGAGGGGGGCTAGGGTCAGCAGCCAGTCACAGTCATCTCACAGATTAGCCTACTGCCAACATTTTAATTCCTACATGAAGTTTCTAGTAATTTGGGATTTGACTGTATAATAAAGCTTCTGTAACAAGCAGCTGAAGGAGGATATGGTAACTATGTACAGGACCAAGGTAAGGGAGAGCACTTGGGATGGAAGGAGCTCAGATTTTTTTTTTTTTTTAAGGCCAGAGAGGTCCATTGTGATCATCTAGTATGGCCAGCTGCATAATAAAGGCCATGGAATTTCACCCAGTGAATTTAAAGGTGAGAGTTTTCACAATTTCTGCAAGAGATTTCCCAGAACTTGAACCTATGAGCCCTCCCATGCACAGTCAGAACACTACCACTACTCTACCAAGCCACCAGACGGCATTTCCGTAATCCTTCCTCAAGGTGACAAAGACATTGATGAGAGTGGTGCGGTCTGCAGCTGAAAGAAAGGGATATGGAGCACTCTTGGTTGCTGCTGCCTGAATCTCCAGAGGCAGCTGGGGAACCAACCACGTCATTGTAGTTGTGAGCATGCATAACAAGAGAGGAAGATTTGAGGGACGTGACCAATAGTAATTTTCAGAGTTGCAGAAGCTAATTGCACCTCCATTCCCTTTCTGGTGTCTAAGTGAACCCTATCAGGGATTAAGCCTCATGCCCTTATTAGTCTGAGGTGGAATGTTGCAGTTTTCCTTAGACTGGGATCTGGGTACAATACCCCACCTATGCCAACCACTTATTACCATGCAGGTCCAATAGGACACCGGCATCTCTTTCCCTCAGGAGCCCATGACCAGAGATGTAGTGCCCAAAAGCTTTTCTAAAACAAGTAGGTTTATTAACAAGTGGAACAGAGCAATAGAGAAAAGGATTCCACAACAAACAGTCCTATCATTCCAGGCTGACCCAGGGCACCCCCTTGCAGGCAGGTATGGTGTTGTGGGTGAGCTCTTAGACTGTTCAATGCTAAAGAACACCTCCTTGTGGAGGTTCTCATTTATTGACAGAAAAGCCAATAAAAAAACAAACTTTCACCTGCCACATCTCAGCTGGGTAACCCAGTCATTCTTAGTCCATCTGTCCCCAACCTGAGTCTGGTGGTCTTCTCTACCTAGGCTGTTTTACAGGGGTTCTCTCCATTCCAGTCTTTGCCCTTGAAGTTAGGCAACTTGCCCCTACTGGAGAAGGATCCCTAACTTCAGAGAAGAATCTGGGGAGATCCATCCTCTGCAACTCTTCTCCAGGGACAGCAGGTGATCCTTGCCAGACTGGGCTTCAAGAGAGTATCTGGGAGACCCCCTGGCTGAGATCAGACCCTCTGTTGGATGCCTGCCAATTATAGCCATGGGTCTTGAGGATCCTCTCTCTAGGAGCACCTCTTATACGGTCCCCATTTTGATGGGTTTCCTGGAGAGTTCACCCTCCAGGCTTCCTGATCAGCACTCATACAAGGGCCTCTCTGCCCAGGAGTTTCTCCCCCTAACTGAGATTGGGTTACCTTTATTATTTACTAATCAGCCACCTGGGGCAGGCAGCTACCCCCAAGGAGGCCTTCATAAGGCAGTGACATGCAGGGTGGGCTCTAACTCCCCAGAAAGGGCAGGTGCCCCATGACAAGCCTACGTGAATGTTTAGTCTCATCTAAACTTATGTTTCCCTAGAAGTGAAGTTAGATGGGCTTCCCTCTTGAGTTACAGGAACAGAAAAGAACTAATGTACATTCTTTTAGGAAGCCAAAAGATTGTTGGGATCCTGCCTAATCTCCAATTGTTTTCCACTGTGTGACTCCCACTACCACCAGTTTGTTCTCCCCCCTTTCAGGAAGGCTCCCTTTTCTCAGAGCCCCCAGTTACCATATCACTCTAACTTTTGTTATAGGGGTCTAAGTGTGTCATCTTCTCTTTCCTTCCAATTGTTTTCCCGCCCACCACCAGTCAACCAGCTCACCCAGCCACTTAAGGAATGCTCCCATGATGGCTGCTCCATTCTTTGGCAGTTAGACCATTCACCCTTAATGACTTGCAATCACTTGTCTTGTGACTGTGGGGGAATATGCTAAAACGGTCTGTTCCCTTCTGACATTACAACCCACTATCTTAGAAATACAATACAACAAGCCATATTTTACAGCTCAACATTCACCACCAAGCACCTTCACATTTGTCACAGTAATACCCTGAGGAAAAGCCAGGTACTTATGCAGAGTTCTTTGGAAACTGTGCTATGGTTGACATACTCTGTCTCTTGGGTCAAGCTCCTTTATGGAGCCAGATAGCTGAAACAATAGAAGCCACCATCCAAAACACAGGCACAGCTTAATTAGAAGCTGAACCATGTAACTCGAGGGGTTTCCCTGGGGACTGATCTAGCAAATGGTGGAGGCTGGAGCATCGATGGGTGGAGCTGTGTGTGTCTGGTTCTGACTTAGAGGAGAAGCAGCAGAAACACACAGAAGGAGCAAAGAAGCCCCAGACACAGCCAGAAAAGCTGTAGTAGCATGACTTTGGGGAAAGGGGGAAAAGAACTAAAAGAGAGTTTTCAGATGAAGTGCTGACTCAAAGGCTTGGAACTGAAATCAAAGAAACTGTCTCCTGTTGGTTTATGCCTCCTGTGTTCAGGGAAACAGGACTTTCTACATTCTTTGTAAATAAGGAGGATTGCATCAGAGAAATACCCGGTCCAGCCTCAATTTCTCCTTCTAATAGAAACAACCTGATAACCAGTCTTCAGGGTTTAACCACTCAGGTCAAAAGGGGTAACAATATTCTTGTAAAACTATTCAGTTTCATCGTGCCACCCCTGTTCCAGGAGGCATCATCTCAGGTGATCCTAAGAATAAACATTCAATTGCACCTTGCAGTTCTTTGGAAAAATTGACTCATTAGTGGATTAGAGTAACAATACGCAGTAGCCAGCGCTGCTTTAAAACCAGTACATAAGCAATATATTCACTGGTCTTTTGATTCCATTTTAGGGTGTGCTGGATCCATCAAGTAACAGGGGTCTGGGTGTACCCTCTCCTGGATTACATCAGCCCAGGTGCCAAGATAATTTTCTTTGCAACTGTCACCCTAGTACTTAACATTTTCTACTTGCTGGGAGAAGTCCTGAATAACTACATTTGGGATACACAAAAATGTAAGTATTGTTTGCAGGAGCACTAACCAATAGGATTCCTCTCTTGGGGCTTGATCCTGTTTCCACTGATGTTAGTGGAAGTTTTAGGATTAAAACATGGGGGAACTGACAAGATTTCATTGTAACTTTTCTTTCTTCCTCTTAAAAAAAGTCAAATGAATGAAATGTCTCCCAGGTAACATGATTAGCTATGAATATGTATTCATTTTTATAACTTCTAATACTAATTTAAGAGCTGTTGGCAATTACCTGAAAGATTTACAACCCACTCTGTTTTATTAGCTGAGGAACCATTAAAATCTAGCTAGAATAAAGTGCCATTCCATGGAAATGATCTTATTGTTATGCTTGAGGTTAGGAAGAGAGAGATCGTTTTTAAAGGTATTTTCAAGCATAAGGTACTCATCTATTTATAAGTCAGTTTGTCCTATGAAATTAAATATGCCCATATCCAATAGTCCTCAAGTAACAGGGATAACAGATAACCATGCTGCAAAATTTTACAGAATCAACATCACTAGCCTATTTAGATTACCAATCACTTGCAACTAGGCATATAAAATGAGAGGCACAAAACTTAGTGGATTCTTTATATAACTGTTCTATTTGATGGTTTGGGGTGGGGGGAGGAGAATATCTATGAAATTACCACCCCAAGTCCTCAGCAGATCATGATTTGAGCTACTTATAGAGTTCTTCCCCTGTTTGTGGCACACAAAGAATTCTCCAAACAAAAAAGGTCTTTTTTCCTCTCATTTCCCTGAGCAAGGGGTCAAGAGTCCAAAAGGAAGCAGAAAGACAAGGGTGGTCAGTCTCTTAGGCAGTCTTTTTGGTCACCCCTTTGGAGTTTGGCTTATCTGCAGGTTTAGTGTTATGGCCTGCCTTCAGCCCCGCCTTTAGGGATACCCCCACTTCATACCTGGTTCATACAGTCTTAAGGGCAGCAAGCTCTGCAGCTATGTTCCTGGTTACTGCTCTGCCCCTGTAGCCTTCACACCTCCCCTTCATGTGGCAGGCTTTCCCTTAAGCTTCTTCCCTCAGGCAGAGCAAGCCCTACAGGTGCACCTGGTTCATGCTAGCTAAACCCAGAAGAGCTCCTTAGGCTCCTCTCTACCAGAGAGAGGATGGGCCCTCTCACATAACCCAGATGGCCTTAATCATCCCGCTGGAATAGCACCAAATTGGGTGAAATCCTTGCCTCACTGAAGTCAATGGGCATTTTGTCATTAACGTCAGTGAGGCCAGGTCACCCTTAACTTCTAATTAGAATCTGAAACAAAGTGCAAAACCCGCTTTTCTGTTTGCCTCATTTGTCCCTTTTCAATATTAGACTCCAGACATCAGGCACCTATTTTCTTAACTGTAGAGCCTCTGGTCATTTGGCACTGCATTCATGGCTGGTCCTGAACCTGTAATTCAATTTCATGTTAATGTCTATTTAAACCACTTACCTCTTCTTCTGATAATGCAGGAAAGGTCCTTTAAAGAAAGAGTATCCAAAAGAAGAAGGCTTCACTGTGTACAAATTTCATATAATATAAAACATAATAATAATATGATGAAGAAGCACATGTTCTTATTGAATCCACAAACAAGTAGCTCAAGGAAAATCTTCCTCATAGTATGTATAATAAAAACTTTAGCTCCTTTGGTTCCTCATCCCAGGAGAATTGAGGTTAATGTTGCCATAGTCTCAGTAGGCTCAGTAAGGCCTTTAGCTACGCTTCAATTTTCCCCCAGTTGGTTAGGAGACACTGACCCAGATTCTTTTGGTTCAGCGACCTGCAAGCCAGCAAATGGCATGAGTCACCTGCTGTGTGGCCATGTTTGAAGCTTGGTATATAAATCAGACCTAAAGTGTATGCTAGGAACACCACAACCATAAAAACGGTAAAATAATAATTATATGTAAAATTTGAAGCAAAAAATATTTGGAAACCAAATCTTTAAAAGGGGCCTTCAAATTAAAACAATCTGACTTGAGAAGGTTTCATTTATTTCTGTGATCCTTTTCCTCTGGAGGTGCATTAAGAAAAAACCCCAGTACTGACTAAATGATTTTGTAGTTAGTTTTTCCAACCTAAACCACAAACATGATAGGGAAGGAAAAAATTGCACTTTCCACAGGCCTTCTCTGGGTTCAAGATACCTGCATTCCTGCCAAACTAATTGATCCATCTGCAGTAGAATACCTCAGAAGAAAGGAAAGAGACGCTTTTTAAAAGACAAATGCAATGCTGTAATTAAAACCACTGGGTAAGTTCCTCACAGCACAGGACACAAGGGACCTGAGATTGGCTCTGGAGCAGACTCTTAGGCCAATAGTGTTCTTTTGGAGCCAGCCCATCTGTTTTGTTTTTCAGACCTTTGACTATGGCTATCCCATGGTTGCTGGCAAACCAAAAATACAACGCCCATTGTATTCAGACTGCTGGCAATGTCTGGAGCCATTTGTTTCCTTATGGCTTCTTTCAGTAAAGTCTCCTCTGTAAATGCTTTCCTCCTACTCCCTATCTGGGTATTAAAAGGTACATTTTCAGAACGGCCCATGGGAAGAATTAACATCCGTGCACATATTCCATTAGTAGGTAATATCATCTATGGTTGGATTTCCCTTTTGCTGCTTTCAAAATGACTTTCCATCGCCCTTTAATCCTGAGAAATCTTTCTTCTGCGATTTGCAACAGTCCAGGAAACCGCCAAAAGAAACATTTTCAGACTATCTTTGATACTTTGGGCAGGGAGGTTTAGTCAGAAGAAACAAAATGGACAAAAGAACAACACTTTTGCTAGAGTCTAATAATAAATTAATTGCCCAGGAACAAGCATCTGAAAGAGCTGACTTTTCATCACCAGGAGAACAATCTGTTGCCCAACCCAGCCGCCTTTCAACACAGACGACAGAGATCAGTTCTGCAGCAAGGACAAATCTTCTAAAGAGAATATGTACTGTGCTCATGCTACCTAGATTACTAAAAGGAATGGACATTAATGAGAAAAAAAACCCTATTAGCAGTAATTGATTCTTTGTGCGCTGTCAGGAAAAATGACTTCTACTTATGATTTTTTTTTAAATCTGACAATGGAAAGAAAGAAAAAGAAACCTAAATGGAATTAGCAATAATAGTTTTGAAAATGTACTTTAAAAAAATGTCAGCTGCTTAGCTTCAGCTAATGGTAGCCATAATAAAATCTGCTCTGTTTTGTTTGTATGTAAGCAATTGGAGCCCCAGGAGACAATTATCTTCATTCTCCTGAAGCAGTCAGATGCAGAGTATGCTATAGATTCAGATTAAGATTCTAAAAAGAGTCCTGGGGAAGGAAAGGGTTAGGTAGGTTGTTACCAGACAACTGCTGGTTTCAGGTGTGTAGATGTTCTTTTCCTTCACAGCAGGTCAGGTAACATGACAGAGGCTGCTAGCAAAGAAGAAGAAGATTACTGTATTAGGTTTCTAAATAAATAATCTGTTTTTATTCACTCAGGTGTTTTAAAAGGTGTTCTCCATATTGTTTCAGGTATAGAAGAAGGAAAAGAAAAGCCTAAAATGGACTGAGCATTGAATGCATCAAGGAGAGTTTGCTTTTTGCTCCATGGAAAACTTTTCAGCTTGAACAGATGCTGGCAGGGAAAGGAATCTCTTGGAAAAAAGTTTATATGGACCATGTACCCAATGCTTTTATTTAGAGGAGAATTGATTTTAGCTAAAAACATTAAATATGTGTTGATACTCCTCTTTCCAATATTCGTACATATCATATCCATGGGTATATGTATATTAATTATCTCCACAATGTTCTCAACATGCATTATTATCTATATCAGTATAAATGTATTTCCATTTATTGTGAGAGAAATGATTGGTCCATTTGTGTATCATTTTCAGAAAGAGGTTCAGCAGATAGGCCTACTATGGATAAATGTAATAATCCTGTATATTTCAGAGTATACTGTAAAGATCTATTAAAAGACCACTACACAAGCTTACCTGAAGAAATAATCTAATTAATCTATATTAATGTACCAGTGTATAACAGTTGCCTTAAGCAGGCAATGTTAATAGTAATTATATCAATTGAATCAAACCCTAATTGTAATTAGAATCTATGTGCATATGATGGAACTTTTCTTAAATACAAAAGCACATAAATAAAGAACAAAATATGCCCAGTTTTCTGTTTCTGAATGCTGCTTCTCAGAATTCCAGATGGATAGATGCAGCATATACTGTATAATCTATTTCCAGTTTTTGTTATGTCACCTGTAGATGATGGCATTTCTGTGTTAAGTTCTTTCCTCTCAATTTCTAATACAAAATTGACTGCCGTATAATATGCTGAAGTCCTGAAACTGGGTAGCCAAGCCCTGGCTCTTAACAGATAAGTGGCAGTACATAGTGTACCAGAGAGATTGCATTCGGGCCCCCATTCAGGAAGGCACTTAAGTGTATTGGGACCTTAGTTTCTAAGTATTCGCCATGGTCTATGTTCTTTTGGATTCCAATTGACTACCAGGCAATTAAAAGGGAAATGTTACAGCCAGAGGAAAGCTGTGTGGGATTAAAATTAATGAACAGAATTATTTTTAACAGGAAAATATACTTAAGAAAAAATAATCTTCCAAATATGCAAGTACTTTGATGTCCAGCTCATACACACTTTATAATGATATTGAATTTTTTAAATATACAAAAATGTATTTACTTAAATGTTTGTAAAGCACTCTGACGGTGTAAAGTGTTGTACATGTTCAATATATATTTAATGAGAGGGACAATGTCAGGGGGTTGATTTGGCTCGACAGTGGTCCTAATCTGGAACTAAAATTTGTTAGTGTGTCCATTCTGGATTTAACCGCAGAACATGACATGCAAGTTATAGTGTGATTTACTATCAACAAATTGGTATACATACAGTATGATAAGAAACATTGCAGGAGTTGTGGGTTTTTTGGGGGGGGAGGGGTTAAACAGAGATTTTGGGGTGTGGTAGTTGGTTGTTTAAAAAAGCAGGATCTATTTAAAATACAGTTTAGGAGTACAGTTGGCTAGACATTCCAGATGGACTAAATATTAAAATGCCATAGGAAAAGTTTTAACTCTTAAAACTTTCACAATGTTTCCTTTAAATTTCAAAAACAGGGAAAATTCGAGTTAAATCTCCACCACACACTTGACCTACTCATACCTATTTGCAGTGTTGTTTTAGCCATGTTGGTCCCAGGATCTTAGAGAGACAAGGTAGGTGAGGTAATATCTTTTATTGGACCTACTTCTGTTGGTGAGAGAGACAAGCTTTCAAGCTACACAGAGCTCTTCTTCAGGTCTGGGAAACTAAGGGCATATTTACACTATAATCTTAAATCGAACTGTGTTAGGTCAATTTATAGCCACCACAGTAGTTACTGTGGTGGCTGATGTCCACAGTACTCTCCTTCTGTCAACGGTGTGTTTCCTCACCAGGAGCGCTTCCGCTGACTGAAGAGAGGCAGTGTGAGGGGCTGAGTGTCAGGGCTCTCTGCTCTGCGAAGCCCAGCTGCCTCCAAGGCTTCTCACCTTCCCACTCTCAGCCAGGAGTAGGGAGGAAGCCACACAGGGCCTCTTGCCTCTGGCAGAGAGATCTGTGCCTGAGGTCTGGCCAGCTGGCAGGGAACCAAGTGCCCAGGGGGGAGGGGGCAGCCAGGCTCCAAGCTGGGAGCTTCAGTTCAGCTGGGATCCCAGGGGGCAGCAGGGTTCTCAACAGGAAGTGGGGAGCCTGGGTGGCAGCGCAAGCCAGGAGCCTGGGTGGCAGCCCAACTTGTAGCGGAGACCCAGCAACAGCCGGGTTGGGGAGCTGGGCTTTTTTGTCAATTTCACGGCTCCAGTGGAGCCATGAACTTTACAAGACAGCCAACTTTCGATGTAAGTAACTTAGGGTCTACACCAGTGGTTCCCAAACTGGGGTTTGTGAACCCCTGGGGGTTCATGAAGTGTTACAGTGGGTTCTTGGGAAAAAATTCCCTAATGGCGGACAGAGCTGCCCAAAGGGACCCCAGGCAGCATGGGGCAAGCAGCCCGGAGCCTCTAGACTTCCAAGAGCTAAGCAGCTCAAAGCAAGCATATCGATCACACTGAGGAAATTTAAACTTCAAAACTCCTTATAAGAAATGGAAAGGGAGGTGGATTTTTTTTTTGCTGTTTTTAAAATAAATAAGCAGCTAGTATTGTTTTTAAAATTATTATAAAGAACTAGTTTGAGCTTTGTTGTAATGTGCGTTGTTTTCCTGGACTGCTCAATACCTGAATGCTTGTGTAGGAGGAACTCTTTGAGTTGGCTTCTTAAATACCTTTATGCTGTTTCACATCTGATACTCCTTGATGAAACATAGGAGCCTTGTTGTATAACAGGCTTATTCAAAGTGATACAAGCTACAAAAGTGAGATCTTGGAAGAGTGTTGCCGTTTTCATAATGTAATAAAAATACTGTAATGATAAATAATAATTAATAATAAATAGTGTGTAATAAGCATGTCATAAAAACACATTTTATATTTCCAAGATCACTTCTTTTTATAATTTATACTCTGGTAAAGGAGAAAATCCCTGGAAATATTCATTTTTAGGAGGGGGTTCGTGAGACTAGACATTTTAGTGAAAGGGGTTCACAGGTTGTTAAAGTTTGGGAACCACTGGTCTACACTGATACTGCATCTTCCTAACTACACCAGCATAAGCCCTACGCCTCTCATGGAGGTGGAGTTATGATGTTGGTGTAGTTAGGACACTTACATCAGCTATTGTGTGTATACTGATAAAGTTAGGTCAACATAAACTGCCCTATGTTGACCTAACTGTGTAGTGTAGACCAGGGCTTACTCAGGCCAGGTCTACATTACAGACCTATATCGTTATAATTATATCATTCAGGTGTGAAAAATCCACTGTAGTACTGTGCGTGAAGACAAGCCCCAAGAGTGTCGCAACTAACTACAATGTGTAACAGATTGTTTAGCATATACTAGAAGAAGTTAACACATATTCTAAGGGACCATTCAAGGTAAAGTGGCGCTGTGGCATGGTGGACTAGGTCCAGAGGGCCCCTACTGAAGACCTTGCGGCCCTGCATCACCCTGTCCCAGAATAGAGCAGTGAGAAGTCCTCCACCAGCCTAGAGTGGCCACAGAAGAGCAGCCAATCAGAGAGGCTGCTGGAGCAACCAATAAGGGGCCAGAAGGGCCAGATAAAAGGCAAGCAGCAGAGCACAGTAGAGCCTTCAGTTGCTGTGTAGAGTTTGACAAGGGAGGACTGGGTGCCTGGCTAGTTAGATGAACACCAGGACTGTGGATAGCTTACTGCAGAGAGCTCACCAGACAGAACTGAGCCCAGGGAAGGGTGCCAAAGAACTGCTTCCTGTCTGGCTGGATAGAATAGCAGCAAAGCCATCGAAAGATCAGTGTGGGAAGGCTGAGCCCAGGGCACTGAGCATAAAACCTGGCCAAACCAGATGAGAGTACTGAGATGGATCCTGCTGGACTGGTAGCAGACTGAGCCCAGGGAACACTGCTGGAAAGGACACCAGTTGAGGGTACCGAGAAGGGCCCCAGCTAGGTGTCTGAAGAAGGCTGTGCCTCTGGGAAGATGCCTAAGAGTTATGGCCCCATACCAGGGCTGTGATAAGGACTCTGGAATGTATATCCTGGGATAGTGTGTGCAGCTCAGCTGGAGGGCTGAGCTGCTGAAGACCAGCTGAGAGAACCAGTGGCCAGGGGTGCTTGCGAGAGGCAGGTACCACCCTGATGTAAGACCAAAAAAGAAAAGCAGGCTCACACCTAATCGAGAGGAAAGGGGGCCATCCATGAAAGGTGTGTGGTTCCCCTCCCTCCCCCTGGTGAAAAGGCTGTTTGCAGGCACCATTGGCCAGAGAAAAAGGGGCATGCACAAGAGGCAGGTGCTGACCCCGTTACGGGCCCTTGACACTTCTACTGTCATAGGACAAAAAAGGGAGGTTAGTAGGTTACGTATTGTTTTAATAAACTATAAATCCAATGTCTTTATAAGACCATGTTTTTAATGTCTAGCAAGTTTCTGACTTTAAGCGTCAGGCATGTCTTTTGAAGGTGTTGTGCAAGTTTCCTTGGAGGACAAGAACTGAGAGGTCAGATATGGCGTAATCACTTTGTGAAAAGTGTTTGTCCATGGGTGGCATGGCATTTTTGTCTTATAATTTTTTTATTTGAGTTCATTGAAGAGCATAGTGATTGTCTGGTTTCACCCACATAGTTGCTATTGGGGCATTTGGTGAACTGGATGAGGTATATCACATGTGATAGGCATGTGTAGGCCCCATAGATCTGGAAAGGTGTGTTGTGCGGGGTGTTGATCATTGTAGCAGTGGAGATATGTCTGCAGGTTTTTGCATGTGTTATTCTGGCAGAGCCTTGTGTCACTTTGAGATGGTGTATCTGGTCTGCAAGGAGCTCTTGTCTGATGAAGTTGGGGGTTGTTTGAAGACCTAGATAATTTGTCCCTTGCTGTGGAACCCACATTAATGACTGCATTTGCCAATGTTACATACTAGTGTTAAGAATAAATTATTATAGGGGAGCTGGTAGTGACCACCTACATTTAGATTTCCTAACACTTTTCATCCAATCCACAAGCCAGGAACTGGTCTGGTGACTCTCAGGGCAGGTATATAAACCTCACCGGAGGACCAGCAGCTTAGTTTGCTCAATGTCACTCTAGGGCTTGCAACTCTCTCCTCCCCAAGCCTTAGCCTGCTCCAGCCCTGGTCCTGGCCCTGCTCCAGCCTTGCTCTCACTCCAGCCCACCTCTGGACTCCTGATTCTGGCTCTGACACCTGACTCCAGCCACTAGGGCCAACTGCCATGGCTTCAGCCACTAAGCCTGACTATCCCCATCATGGTTGCTGACAGAGATAGATATCTAAATGCACAGTTAGGCACCTAAATCAAAGTGACCTTACTTTCAAAGGCACTGAGTACACACAACTAGTATTGTCTGCTGTTGGATCTGTAAGCATCAGCACCTCTGGAAATCCGTACACTCTCCAATTACGTGTCAAATATGGATTTAGGCCAACATTTTCAAATTTCGGTGCCAGTAGCAAATACATGCAGTGGAGATTGTAATATTTTCCAATTGGTTTGGAAAATGCATAGTAGTCTGGCAAGGTTTGAACAGAAATAGCGGGCGATTTAATTCCAGCCTTTAATACAAGACCTACGTTTCAAAATCTTTGCTGCCTATGTACCCAGGTGTAGAGTACAACTACATATAATTTTTTTTTCCTTCAGAAATAGGATTCATAATTCTTGTAGACATGGGCAGTGAGTGATCATAGGCCAGGCTAAGCCTCCACTGACCCAGGCCAAGGCCCTACCCTTGTTGTGCCCCGAGTCCCCGCCCCCTCTCTCTAGCTGAAGCCAGTCAGTGCTCAGCTCCAGCTGGTGGCCCTGAGCTTGGGCCTTCCATGCCCCAGGGGCAGCTCTGGGGCTGGCAGGGGGTTTGGGCCAGTGGGTTGGCCCGGCACTGTTGAGGGTGTGGGGAAGCAGCAGCGCGGATCATTCCAGGTCTGGATCTGGCCACCAGAACTGAGTCCAAGGATCCTGACTCTCCATGGCCTCACTGGTGCCTTGACAGCATGGAGGAGGAAGCTACCTTAATTGAATGCAGAGGGGATAACAGCTGGACTGGGGGAAGGGAATTAGACTGGGACAAGGAGTCAGGGGGTGGGTGGTGGGAAGACTTGAACTGGAGGCTGGTGGGATTGGAGGGAAACTGGGACTGGAAGTTGGGCAGAGAGACTGTGACTTAACTGGTCAAGGAGACTGGGAGCTGGGAGGAGATGTTGTGGCCTTTTCTAAATTTTAAGTGATTGACTTTTCAACCTTAATGTTCTTTTAACATAGTTTTTTGGTTTTTTTTTCTCTTGTGTACTAGAGAAATAGACTGAGATTTTCAAGGCTGACTAATAGATTTGGGCCACATAACTCTCGACTTTCAATGGGAGTTCTGTGACTAAATCTTCTAGCTTGCTTTGGAAAAATCTCATCCCTAATTTCTATGTGCAGCTGGAAGTATGTACTATAAGCAGATATTTAAGTATTCATATTCCTTTAAACATTACTATGAGATTGCCACACGTCCGCTAATTGCTACCCAAATGTGAAGCTTCAGTAGCTTAAGTCTGTGAACTTCTGGGAGATAGAAGCCCGTTTTACTGTCTCACCATCTCGCCCATTGTCTCACATTTGAGGGTTACATTGTCAAATGTTTATCCCAGTTTGTTACATCTTTTCCCTCACCCTTACACTCCTCCTTTACGACCTAGCACTGGCTGCAGGCCAAAAGAAAAATGTTTGACCTTTTGATCTTTGTCATGTCAACGTTCAGCTTGCTGGCAAGAGGTTTGTGTTCTGGACATGAGTAACACTAGTGGCACTGATGCCAATGCATGCCAAAGCCATGAGAGATGACCAGTGATGGCACAGGCTCTTAAATGACTGTTCAGAAAAATGGCGTATAAGGTCTCTGCTTTCCCCTCGGCTTTCTCTTTTGAATTTGCACTGAGACTCTTCCAAACTATGATGACAAGCTCTTCTTCTCCACTCGTTTCATATCCAGGTGGATCAGCATGGAGAGAGAGCTCAAAGGCACACTCTAGTGTCCTTCAGTTGCTATCATATCCTGTTAATTGGTGTTGTGAGGTTCCACAGAATAGAATGTGAGACAGCAAATCGTCCTGAAGATTCTCTCAACTTCACATATCCCAGCGAAGCTGTTGCAAGGCATCAAGTTACAGTGATTGCGGGAAATCTAGCATTTGGGTTAAATACACAAACTATAATGTGTGCATTGACATGTTGTGCTATAAATGCAGTTTGTGAAATGTGAGACCGTGTGAAACAATGTGTTTTACTGTACTCTCTGCTACAGCACACGTGCAAGTGTAAATTCAAGAAAGCATCCTGTCAAAGATCTATACATAATCGTGTATAATGGGCCAGATTCACTGCCTTGCCCCAGCTGCTTTGTGCAGCTCCAGTGACTCCAAGCAGTTTAGACAGCCACTGAAGCTAGGTTCACACATGCTTTGCCTCACTGGAGTGAGACAAAATAACTGGCAGGTATCAGTAAATCTGGCCCAACATATGTGTATGTGTAAAAATGTATGTCACTAGTATGAGATGTATGCATACACATAATGACAGAGGTAGAGTGTGTGCATAGCTTTAATTAGTGCAAATCTCACAGCACATAACATTTACTTTTTTTAATTGAGTTAAAAACTCTATACACCGCTACCTTGATATAACGCAACCTAACATAAAACAAATTTGGATATAACGCAGTAAAGCAGTGCTCCGGGGCGGTGGGACTGCGCACTCCGGTGGATCAAAGCAATTTCAATATAACGCGATTTCACCTATAACGTGGTAAGATTTTTTGGCTCTCGAGGACAGCGTTATATCGAGGTAGAGGTGTAGTTGCAACAATCACTTTGGTGGGTGGATAAAAAACATGGAACTAGAAGACACTACCCAAGTGTCTACCAGTCTAATGCCTTGATTCAGGAAAGCACTAGGCGTGGGCCCCATTGCCTCCAATGGAGCTTGCCCACATGCATAAGTGCTGTCCAGAAGAGGGATGTTTTCCATAATCATGGCCCAAGTGAGAACTTCGGTCACCAACTTTTCTATAATGCTAATAATAATAGGAGGTAGTAAAATGCAATGTCTTTTTCAAGCTTTTTGTCAAAATAGCATAGTCAGCTATGCTCACATAGACCTGATTTGTACTATTAGTAACACTAATAAGAATAGTGAAGTACAATATACAGACCGTAAACAGCAAAGATTTTATATAAGTCTCCAAAGGAAGCCATTCTATTTTTAACTGCAATAAACTGTGGGGTTTTTTTTCAAGTGACAGATGGAAATCAATTGATTTAATTTCACCAAAGAAGTAAGTTGTAGTCTTAGTCCCTTAAGTGCCTTTTTTCTTTTTCAGACCACAGCTGTAAAGTCAGGATTACATTTTGAACCTCAACACGCTAAATGCCACTATAGCAATGAAGAAACTAAGCCACATTTCTTTGCCCATCAAATGATGCATCTGCTGTAGCTTAAAATAAAATAAAACCATGCAAAAGAAAGAGCAGCTTCTTTATATAAATCATATTGTAGCTAACCACGGTCCCCAAGTTCAGAATTTTATAGATAGTATGTGTATTAAAAAGGAAACATTTACTGGGATTTTGCATAAATATTGTACCTCTGTGGTGTATATTCTACGTATAGAGAATATTGTGGTAAAATCAGCACCATGATACAATATTTGTTTACCTTTTAATATATAAAGAGTACCCACTGTATGTGTGTCTATATACTATATATAAAAGTTAAACAGACACAAACACGTATGAAATGGACCAGATTCTCTGTTACACTGATGCAAATCTCGCCTTTTATAGAGACATAAGCAGAAATATAGCTAGATGTTAAAGATGCACAGCTACATGGTTAAAATGAAAAGGAGTCAGGAAGTGGAAAAAAATTAAGTTTCCCTACCTTATCTTTAACTCTACCATATTGCAAATATGCAGTTGTTGTTTTTTTGTTCCTATTTCTTTTGTTAAATGTGATGCTGAAAAACTTCAGATTTTATCAGTAGCATCTGAGCACTCTCATTTAGGATTACCTGCATACACACTATTATACAGTCTATGTTGAACAGGCTGTGCAACTTGACTGAGTTGTTGATGCTGAAGGAAATTTACCTTCTGCATTTCTGGACTTTTTGTATTATTTTTAATCTAGTGCATAACATTACCTGAATAGCTTTCTACATTTAATTTTCTTGGTTTATTTATTAAGTGAAAATAAAATAAAAAGTCCTTACTTAGCAATGCTCCCAATTTGGCTTTTAAATTCACACCTAATCAATTTGAATCGAGTAGGAGAGTTTACAACTTTTCTGCTATTATTTGTCTGGAAACAGTTTTCTATAGAGTTGGGTTAATAGGACAGCAGTAATATCTGCCTGTAGATCAAGAAAAGGTTATTAAGTGCACAATACTGAGAGATCAAAGGGGCAGGAAAAAATTATAATAATGAAGGACTTCAACTACCTGCATATTATCTGGTCAAATGTCACAACGGGGCAAGGTTTTTCTTGACACATTGAATGATTGCTTCTTGGAACAGCTCATTCTAGAGCACACAACAGGAGAGACTATTTTCAGCTTAAAATTAAGTAAAATGCAGGAATTGGTTCAAGAAGTAATTATAGATGAGTCATTAAGCAACAGTGACCACAGTGTAATTAAATTAAACATCCTTGGGGAAGGAAAGGTATCAAAATTTAGTATAGTGACACTAAACTTAAAGGGGGGAAAAAAGAGGAAGCTAATCGAAAAGTCAAGAATAAAGACATTTAAAATCTTCAGATTTGGTATGGCTGTGTGAGGAACCAATAAGTCTGAGGGCTTGTTTTCACTGCAAAGTTAACCTGAGTTATAACTCAAATGTTGCCCATCGTTCCTAACACATCTCCCACAGTGCTCCTTCTCTGATGGTTATGCGTTGTTGGTACTTCCACCAATTGTCCCATCCTGTCAGCAGTGGCATAATGTATTTGTTACACTCAGGTTTAATGCTTGCCTCTGACACATTTTGCAGAAAGAATTCTTCTCTCTTCAGGCTGTGAACAGGATTAACTAGAACCTTTTGCATATGATCCTGCTTGATAACATCATGACTGACTTCTATCAGGTATTCAGTGACAGTTGGGATACCGGCTGTGACCCTTAACCTAATTGGGATTGAGATATGAGTTGCTCTACTGAGAGGTTTTACATCCAAAATGGAAGAGTTAGCAAGTATCCCACTACCACCAAGAATACACCATCAAGGGCCTAGAGAGATGATTATTCCTTTTATGGTTCCGCTCTTCTTTTTCCTTGACCAGGTACAGTGTGTGGTATTACCCAAAGTCTGGGGCAGAGCTGGTGTGTAGCCTAGAGATCTTTTAAATTATAAATACTGAGATTTATAATATCTATACAACAACAAATATATATAACATGCCAGGGTTTCTCAAACTTCATTGCACTGCAACCCCCTTCTGACAACAATAATTACTACAAGACCCCAGGAAGAGGAACCAAAGCCTCGAGCCCCCCCCCCCCCTCCCGCCCTGGAGGGTGCTGAAGCTGGAGGGCTTCAGCCTTGGGTGGTGGGGCTTGGACTTTGGCTTCAGTCTTGGGCCCCAGCAAGTTTAACAGCCCTGGCAACACCCTTAAAACATGGTTGCGACCCACTTTGGGGTCCCAACCCACAGTTTGAGAACCGCTGTATCTACCAAAAACCTGTGGTGTTTTACCAGGCTATTTCTGTGAAAGTTAATGCTATTTTGTCTATGTTCTCACAGGAAAACGAGAGAGGATATATAATTTTTTTACACCGTGAATAAAGAAAATTATCCTTTTCATATGAAAAAATGTTTGATTAATTTTGTTAGTCTGGATAAACTTTGTATTTCCCGAATTACAAATGTTTATTCCAATTTAATTTTCACTACAAAACAATGAATTGTTGGGCTTTTTTCTTTTGCCATACTATAAAAATACAATGTATTATGCATATGATATGGTATTTATAAGCCTATATAACAGGGGTAGGCAACCTATGGCACGCATGCTGAAAGCGGCATGCAAGCTGATTTTCAGTGGCACTCAGACTGCCCGGGTCCTGGCCACCGGTCCGGGGGGGCTCTGCATTTTAATTTAATTTTAAATGAAGCTTCTTAAACATTTTAAAAACCTTATTTACTTTACATACAACAATAGTTTAGTTATATATTATAGGCTTATAGAAAGAGACGTTCTAAAAATGTATGACTGGCACGCAAAATCTTAAATTAGAGTGAATAAATGAAGTCTCGGCACACCACTTCTGAAAAGTTGCCGACCCCTGCTATATAAGAAATTTTACATAGCATACTACCTATAATAAAATATTATCTTGCGCGCTCCAAACCCGCCAAGTAGAAAATCCCAGTCTTTTTCCTAGGCAGAGCTCTCTCTTTGCGTTCGCTTCTCTATCCTCGGTCTCCCCCAGGACCACTAATTAACCTTGAGTAAACACATCGGACACACAAAGACAACAAGCTATATGCGCAAAAGAGACTGGTAATCTCTACTCAGGCATTGAGAAAGTGAGAAACTAGCCTATATTCAAGCAAATATAACGAATATTATAGGCTTTAACAGCCTATAAATCATATATGCACATAGTTTGAAATAACTTGCTCACCAAGTACTCAGAATATTTAGATTATTCTGGTATATCTTCCTTCACTTCTCTCAAAACCTTCTATTTATCCTTTCATCAGCACTCTGATATTTACTGTGAAGGTGCCTGAAACTGACGGAGGGAAGCCAATGCAAATTTATCCTCCTCAAAGATCCACTCAACCCAAGTCCATAAGACGATCACCTGCAAACTCAATCATGTGAAGCATGGATAGCACATGAAGCAGAAAGCGGTGTGCTCACTAAAATACACAATTGTATCTATAGATCAAAAGAAGGAAGAACACACTAACATACGAGTATAAGCTTGGCAGGATTGCTTCACAACACTGCTGTCTCTGACCTCACATTTTTCCTGATTTTTAGTGGCAGTGAGATTATTTTATTTAAATAAGTTATGAAGGCATGCTCAAAATATTACCAGTAGCAGCTGGCCAACAAAACACTGCCTTAGGAGACTGATAGCACTTACTTGTAGAAATACTAATTTTATAAGTACAATTATCTTTTTTTATTTTTTTTTCTCTTCAGCCCTGGCCTCCTTCCTGTCAATAATGAACAATTAGTGAAGGGTTAGTGTAGGATAAGGGTATTTGTGTAGCCAGATGTGCATATTTTTGTCATATTTGAATGAAAAATGTATAGAGTATCTTCTTTTTCCCATATCTACTTTATATATCAACTAATTTTTTGAGAAAATTTGAAATGGAGTCAGTTTTTTCTTTTTTAAAGGCCTTTCATATTGCAAGGCCCAAGCTGTAGTTTCGTTAGCTTATACATTAATCCAGCACTGGCTGCTGGTCCTCCCAGTTCAGCCTTACAATATAGTCCCACCACTCAGTGCTTGTGGTTCTGGTGCAGAACATCCAGTCAGCACGGGGAGATTGCTCAGTTATGAAAATCTGTGTGAGCTGTCTCCACTCCATGCAGTCTGCATGCAGACATGGTGGGGGTCTCCTTACTAAAGCATGTTGTGCCTTGTAAGAGTGAGAAGCCACTGCCAAAAGAACCTCCATTGCATTTTTTGCTCCATGTCTACCTCCTGTTCCTAAAATGAGAATTCCATTAATACTAATGCTGGTAAACCAGGTGCCAGTGCTTGCCAAGGCTGTAGGTGTCAGTCAAGCACTGACAAATTCATAGCTGGAAACCAGACCAGCTCACCTGTATGTTAATATCATTCAGGATGGGTGTTGAACTTATAAGAATGTGTTTAGTGTTTAGACTCTGTGGCCTGGTCTACGCTACAAACTTAGTTTAATGGAAGCTGCCTTACTTCGACCTAATAATGTATGTGTCTATACTAACAGGTCCCTTCGGCTGACCTAACTTGCATGTAATGCCAACTTCATTACTCTACCTTTGCAAGAAGCGTAGCACTTACATCAGTGTTGATGGGTTCACAGAGAGCTAATGTAGATTCAGTGTTATGTAACTTGACTGAATTGGCCTTCAGGAGGTGTCTCTCAATGCTTCAGTGTGCCCGCTGTGGAGATCACTTTCAGCTCTGTTGCACAGCAACCAGATGCACAGGAAACAGCACCTCCCGCCTCCCCCCCACACACTCTGTTAAAGCCCTGGGAACTTTTCAATTCCCATTTCCTGTTTGATCAGTGTGGAGAGCTTGCCAGACCAACTGATCATGGCAACTCAACACCCCAAACGCCTGACCAGGCACCCATGTGCTTGGGTGCCTGGTGCCTGGAGCCGGCCCTGCATCTAAGCAAAGATTGTAAGGGGCAACAATGAGGAGGACATTCAGGATGAAGAAGAGGAGAAGGAGAATGGGAGACAGGTGAGCAGTGGATCCATTCTCCTGAAGAGCCAGGAGCTGTTTTTAACTCCAGAGCCCAGCCGGTTGCAGGACAGCATGGTGGTCGAGTGTAATGCCAGGGAAGGCACCTCTAGTGAGTACACATTTCTAATCTAACTGTAGAGGTTACATGCTCTTATATTTTGTTTAATCTGAACAAAAAATGAGGTGCAGTGGGTGGCTGCTGTCTGGTGGCTGCTCCAGCTACACAGAGGGTGCTCCCGGAAAGGCTTATGTGCACAGGGATGGCCTGGGAATCCTCCATGGAGAGCTCTAGAAAACGTTCACGGAATTACTCTGCAATCCTTTGCAGGAGGTTTCTGGGGAGAGCTGCCTTATTTATTCCACCATGGTAGGACACTTTCCCACGCCACTCCAGTATTCACTTTGCTGGCATAATTGCAGTACCCAGCAGAGCAGCATAAGGACCAGATCTGTACCCAGATGCTTGCAGCATCTGCTCCCTTTCCAGTAGAGATAGGGAAGTGTTAGTACCATTATACAAGGCATGGGTGAGACCTCATCTGGAATAGTGTGTACAGTTCTGGTCTCCCATGTTTAAGAAAGATGCAGAAAAGGACTACTAGAATGATCAGAGGAATGGAAAACATACCTTATAAGAGGAGACTCAAAGAGCTTGGTCAGTTTAGGCTAACCTAAAGAAGGCTGAGGGGAGATATGATTGCTTTCTATAAATGTGTCACAGGGATAAATACCAGGGAGGGAGAGGAGTTTAAGTTAAGAGCCAATGTGGACACAAGAACGGGCCATTAACAAGTTTAGGCTTGAAATTAGATGAAGGTTTCTAACCATCAGAGGAGAGAAGTTCTTGAACAGGATTCCAAGGTTTCCCTTGGGAGCAAAAAACTTAACTGGCTTCAAGACTGAGCTTGATAAGTTTATGGAGGGGATGGTATGATGAGACTGCCATGTAGGCAATCTGTGACTACTGGCAAAAAATAGTCCCAATGGCTGGTGATGGGACACTAGATAGGGAAAGCTGAGTTTCTAAAGAGAATTTTTTTCCCAGGTGTCTGTTTGGTGGCTTTTGCCCACATGCTCAGACTAAATGATGGCCATATTTTGGGCTGGGAAGGAATTTTCCCCCTGGGTCAAATTGGCAGAGACACTAGCAGGTTTTTGCCTTCCTCTGCAGCACAGGAGACTGTAGTTTTAAACGAGTAAATTTTGGGTTCTCTTTAAATGAAGTCCTTAAAATCAAGATTTGAGGACTTCAGTAACTCAGCAAGAGATTAGGTGTCTATTAGAGGAGAGGGTGGTTGAGGTTCTGTGGCCTGCAATGAGCAGAAGGTCAGACTAGATTATCATGATGGTGTCTTCTGACCTTCAATTCTGAGTCTAGGATGGTGCCTGCAAGAATGGAAGGTCTGCTGATTACCAGAGAGGTAAGGCTACTGCTGAGAAGCTAAATAATTTCTTTGCACATCTTCACCACAGAGGATGTTGGGAAAATATCTACCCTAGAAGTACTCTGGTAGTACACCTTTATCACTAGAAAAAAAATTAAGAGGCCAAAAGAAGAAATGGTGGAAGAAACTGAGAAATTAAAAAGCAACAATTCAGTAGGCCCAGATGGTATATAAACAAAATGTAGCCACTTTATTCTTAGGCACCACTGCTAGCAAAAATGTGCATTTTCTCATTAATATCAACTACTGTACCAAAGGACTGGAAAGTAGCAAGTGTGGTGCTTATATTTTAGAAGGGCGCTAGGGTGATCCAGGAAATGGCACACCAGTGAGTCATTTCAACCAGCTCACCAGGTAAAAAAGTGACAATTTAAAACTAGACTCATAAAATAGTTAGATCATGATATGATTACAGTCTAACCAGTATAGCTTCATGCCTTTTCTAACTGTTAGGATTCGCTACATGTTTTGGTAAATTAGTGGACAAAGAGAAACCATTTGATGTAATTTAGTTAGATTTTCAAAAGGCTTTTGACAAACTTGCTCATAAGAGATTCTAAAGAAACTAAGCAGTCATAGTGTGAGAGACAAAGAAATCAGAGTAGGAATAAACAGTCAATTTTCATCTGTATGAGGAATGCTGGAGGGAGGATAATATTTTGCTAGTAAATAAATCAATGGATAGGCCCTCCCCGGGAGTACTGTACACAGTTCTGCTCACCCTATATCAAAAAGGATAAAACAGAAATAAAGGGGATTCAAAAATGGGTGGTGAGAGTGATGGACATGGAAAAGCTCTCATAGGAAGAGACTGAAAAGGCTGAGACTATATTTAAACTTAGACAGGCGATACATAAGGAGGGGCATGACAAAATAATCAATAGTATAGTCAGGGAACTTTTATTTACCCTTTCTCATAATACAAGAACAAGGAGAGATTCCACTAAACTGAAAGATGGCAAACTCAAAACTGATAAACGGAATACTTTAATACATTGCATTATTAATCAATGGAACTCACACCCTCAGGATCTTTGAGAAGCTTAGTAAGACTCAGAAAATTATCCATTTATATGGATAACAAGAATATCCAGAATTATAATGCTCACAATTTAGACTCCATTGGATATATTTATTAAAAATGCTAAGGGAAATAAAAATCTTCCAATGCCTGCATAATTATAATTCTGTGAAGCATCAGGGCAAATATAAATTGGACCCTTTACATAGGCTTAAAAGTAGTCAAAGGCTCAACATTCATCCTGGAAGAAGTTGCAGCAAAACAGAAGGATCTAAGAGTTTTTTGTGGGAGGGGGGTCTGTCCCCCATTACCTTAATGAGTGAGGGTCAAAGATATCTGGTGTAAGGAGGTTAATTGATCATGCCCTCTATCCTGAATATAAACATTTAAAAGCTATAATTAGGGTCAATCCGTGAGAAAAAATAGGGATAAACAACTAACTCCATTGAAAGACATTGGACCTTTAAAGTTTTTTTTCAGAATGAAAGACAGAAAAATTAAAAATATAAGGACTGTCCCTCCTAAATATAGTCTATATGGTTGGCACGTATGTCTGGAGATTTAAGATTAACTCCAAAACAAAAAGATGTAAGGCTTTGTTCAACAGAACTATAATTATGCAGGCACTGGAAGATTTTTTATTTTTATTCCCCTTAGCGCTTTTACTCACAATTTAGGCTCCACTGGATGTTCTTAATTAAAAAAAAAAAAATCCTGCACTTTGCAGTTTACATTTGCATAGCGTAGGATTACTGTCAGGAACATATATCTGAAGATCCGGGGGAGGCATGAGCTGTTTTCAACATTTCAGTGGGATGGAGAGAAAACAATTTGAAGAAGGATAGAGGGGAGGACATTTTTATTTTTTAAAAAGGAGCAATAAAAAAAAACAGACACGTGTCAATCATGTGCTATACTTTCTCTTTAATTTTATCACAAATACCAAAGTTCAGCATATGTGTGTGTGTTGTGCAGATTATGCAGTCAGGAAGCACAATGTGTCATAAAATGTGAATGTTGCCATGGTAATTGCTCCCTTTACTGAATATTAAGTTAACGAACAAGCCAGTCGACAATCAGGGATGTTAATTTATGAACTCACCTTCTTGGAAATGTTAAACAATATTTATCTATTCCCTTGAATAGACACAACATTGTTTTCTGCCCTTGGCCTCCTAAGCCCCAATAAAATTTCCCAGGCTCCCATGATGCAGATGCTTCTGTAGATAGAGATTTAATTGGATTCTGCATTTAGCTCTTTCCTAGCTTATCCTGTGTCCTTTGAATTGCAAACTTGTTAAGGAAGCCCCAAAGACACAAGCAATTCCATTGTGGCTCACTTGTCCAAAAATCATTTTGCTGGTGTCAAGTTGAATGGCTTAGGTGATCCAGCACGTTTTACTTTTGCTTCATAAAGGAGCAATGTGTTCCCCTTTGCCCTACTACCATTGGCAGTAGAGACCCTGAGGGCTGGGTTACTCCTCCCAACCAAAAGGTCCTACCATGTTGTGGCCACGGAGCACTACCACATATGTTAACCAATCCCCTACCCCATCTAGTGATCCGGATGCTCCAGGTTGGAATACTGCCTAGTCATGCTAAGATGGGAAGAGGCTCACTTCATATCCTGCTTCTCTAACTGTGCATGATCTTTACATTAAATATAATATTCAGCTTCATTTCCTGCCCTAAGCTTTGGTACTGTTGCTTTTGTAATTAAACCAACAGGTCAGCTCCATGCCAGAGGTGGTTACATTTCAGTGGCAGAAATGATTGATTCCAGTGTTATAGGAAGAACTGGCAACACTACCTATTATTAAGATTGCCCAAGATTTCCTGTTATAAGACTGTTTTCAGATGCTTACAATTTTGCCAACCTTTAACCGTTTTCCATGCCTGGTGTTTGCCTCCAGCAACCCTTTTTTAAAGTTTTTTAGTTTAAAGTAAAACTAAAATGGTTCAGTTGTTTCCAAGAATGCGGTTAGGGGAAAATACATAATTTTGCCCATGTTTAAAAAAAATTGTCTAACCATTTCATTCAGAAGCTCTAGCACCTCAATGCTATGGAGCAAAGTCATGAAAGTTCACTCTAGCATTAGGCTTGTGCTGCCTTCTGATCCTGTGACCATCTGCCCAAATTTGGCCAAGTTAGGAGCCTTTGAAAAATCTCAGTTCACACACTCAGCAGAGACTTGCTAGAATTTGGTCCCTAAATTCTCCAAAGATTTCATCTGCACCATTCACCATCCTCTCACAGTTACTGCATGTGAGCAGACTGAGCATGTGCCATCCCTGCAGAGCCAAGTGAGCATCTCCATCCTGCGGCTGAGCAGGACCTTTCCTGAACTTGCTCTTCTTGACAGCCAGGGACTGCTGTGGCACCAGGCACAAGAACCGAGAGCAGGAAGACTGTGTCTCCTGTGCTGTCAATGGCCTTGGCTACACTTGCAAGTTACAGCACTGTAAAGCCTCCCCCAGCGCTGTAACTCACTCCCCGTCCACACTGGCAGGGCACTTACAGCGCTGTATCTCCCTGGGTACACCGCTGCAGGTACTCCACAGCTCCAAGAGGAATAACAACTGCAGCGGAGTGGCTACGACTCACGGGTGTGAGTGTAAATGCTTGCAGCGCTGTACTAATCACCTTGTCAAGTGGCCAATCCTCTCCATTGTTGTGACCGGCTGCAGGAATGTGGAAGTGCCGGTTTCAAAGCTCATACCACAGAGAAAAGCAAACAGTTTGCAGCTTGCTTTGAGTGAGTAAATGAATGAGCAGGGGGCTGGGAGTTTGGAACTTGCAAAACAGAGAGCTGACATGCTCCAAAAAGCCCCCGTTTTGAAAAGCACATTGCAGCCACATGAATGCTGGGATAGCTGCCCATAATGCACCGCTCCCAACACAGCTGCAAATGTTGCAAGCATGGCCACATCACTGCACTGGCAGCTGTCAGTGTGGACAGACTGCAGCGCTTTTCCCTACTCAGCTGTACGAAGACAGGTTTACCTCACAGCACTGTACAGCTGCAAGTGTAGCCAAGGCCAATGTCTCGCTGTACAGGTACCCAGGCAGAGTGGAGAAGGAGGAAGCCCATTGATAAGAATATAAAGGGTGAGTGGTGAATGAGATGGGTGTGAGGGGGGAGGAGGGGAGTTGCAGGAGCCATAAGGTGGGAAAGAGCAGAAGGGGAGGGGGCAAGAGCCAGGGTGGATAGGAGGAGAGAAGGGGATTTGGGATTTCCTGGCTATTTTTTAATTTTTTTTGGTGCAGAATTCCCCCAGGAGTAAAATTCGTGGATATTTTTGACAAGTTTGGCCTTAGTCTCTCTCTGCTTCAGTTATATGGTCGTCCAACATCTTGACCGATGAAAGGAGGCACGACAAAGTCGGTCCGTCATTGGTACTTAGCCACAGTATGGGAAAAGAGCCTGATGTGCGAGCGGCAAACCTTCCCAGTGGCTACAGGTCCACTCGCCAGCTGGACGTTGGAGCACATTCTGCTTCCTCGCTCATCTCTGGGCATCAGCCTGGGCTCTCTGATGGCTTCCTGCAGTGACTGCACCAGTCTTAATCCAGCTTCTCCAAACTGAATGATTGTGGGCAGGATTTTCCCAGTTGTCCGTGGGATGCTGAATTTCTTGAGGCCTTCCTTGACTTTGTATCAGAGCTTTGACCTTCCTTTGCATTGCAGGCGGTTCTTAAATTGGCCATAGAGCATAGCTTTCGGCAGTGCTTCAGTTACCCATCTGTCAAAAGGGGATAATAATACCCCTTAATGGCACGGGTATTGTGAACATTTGGGAATCTCTTGGATATTATGGTGGGAGCACCACAGAAACACCCAGGAGGAAATTAATATTCTGTACAGGTTTTGTGCATTGTGTGCAGTAAATATTGCCTGGGCCTGCCCATTAAATGAGGAGACTAAAAAGAAATATTGAACTAACTACTCATTCACTGAATGAAGCAGGGGTCATTTGTGGATGGGTTGGTGGGTGGGAAATAATACCTGATCATGTTAGTTTAAAAAAAAATCATAATGAGTACACACAAATGGGCTGAGTTAAGGTGTCAAAGACCATTAATTTCTTAACTTTTGATTGCTTGACTTTGCAACCTTAACCTTCCTTTGATGTAGTTGTTATGGAGGTAATACAATATAAAGGGCCAATTCTTTAGAGAGGATGAGGGCTTGCGGAGCATACTTATTGGAATGGGAGTTGCAGATGCCCAGCATCTCAGTTCCTCTCAGGATTTGATCTAAAGTTTGCAAAGCATTTTGGGGCTCCTTCTGGATGAGTGGCAGGTTTGATAACCACAAAGATTAAAATCCTTTATGTAACCAGCAAACAGTCAACCTAATACCCTTCCTAGCCACTGAATTCACTAAAAATAAATAAGTATGCACGTGCAAATGACAGTAGTGTAAATGATGGCCTTGGAAAAATACATGTACCAAATCACCCAGGTGATCTGGGTTGAGAATGAACGATACCTATTACATGTGTTTATTTGATCCTACAATATGCCGTTACTGAGTAATAAGATCAACAGAAAATTATAATAATCCTTCACTGGGAAGAAGCTGACCAAACTCAAGAGATTCTTATCCTCAATGTGTGCAACTGATAACTCTGTCATAGTAGGAGCTATTTGTATATATCAGAAGAATGTTTTCACAATGGCAAGCCCATAAATATGTGTGGGGTCCATAGAAATCGCTGGGTGCAGAATATCTTCCGAAATTACAGAACCAAGTACTCCCCACAGAAATCTGACTTCTGAATGTATTACAGGGAAAGCACTCATTTTTCTGAAGAAAACCCTTAAATAAATGGAAGAATTAGACATTAAGGGCCTAATTCTAAAGTGCATACTCAGTTCTAATTTAGGCAACAAAACTATCATTGAATTAATTATTAATTTTGCTTCTCTTTTGTACAAGGCTGGTCAGGACAGTAATACTTACTCTGTCTGGTGACTGGTCTGATGCAGAGACACAGATTCACTTCTGAGTGACATGGCTTGGCAGTGAGACTTCAAAGACTTCACCTGGGCAAGTGTACAAGCTTCCAAAGTATTTACGTGGGCGGGGCACTATCACAGAATGCTGTTCTCACAGCCATCCAGACCTCAAACTGTGATCTTCCAAACTTTTTTCTACTTCCGTCCCACCTTATTTGGTTCTTCAGAACTTTGACAGTTTGATTTCAAAAGCCACAATTATTGCATATACTGTGTGGGTTTTTTTTTTTTTTTTAAAGCAAAGTGGCTAGAAAAATAGCAGACCAAGACATTTGTTTACAAATTTCTTCAGTGTCTAGAAAATATAAGTGGCTGTGTGTGTTTAAAAAAAAAATTATTTTTCAACTTGCATATAAAAATGCAGGCAAATCCATGGAATATGGATCAATGTTGTAGAATAGGGTGATATCTCTTTTAATAGTGTGGGATTATCTAATGGGCCTCCCTGTCTTCTGTGGCAGAAGATAGCAGAACCCTGCCAGAGCAGCAGTGTACTTAGGTAGCTAGGTCTTGCATATTTGTACATAGTTAATAAATGAGGTTATTTGGAATCCAGCTGTGCCAGTGTGGTTTCCCCATGGTCTCAAAGCTGTGTAGGGAGCAAGGACAAAACAGAGAGAGTCTATTTTCTGATTAACATAATCGGATACTACTGTCAGTCATGATGTTCTTTTGCAGATTATCTAGAACAGTCCCAAATTGGGAAGACCATGCCCCAGAATGCACTGAGAAGCTGAAACGTCAGTTTCCAGAAAGGTTCTTTTCTCTTAAGCCTCTTGAAATTGGTTCTTATCATTGGGTATTTCCTGTGCAATTACTGTAAAAGGACGCCTTAGTCCATAGAATCCCCAGTGGTCCCAAACACTCTCCCTTCACTGCCTTTTCCTTGAGGTTAAAGGTGTTTCACCTCTTTCGGAAGGTGTGCTTGAAATTCACAAATAACTGCATAAACTTGCAGGAGTGGGAGTTAGGGGATGTGACTCTGATTAGAGCAAAATAAACAATGCGCATGACACATCAATTCTTCTGCTCTGCAGAAGCTAATCCCTTTTGTGTTACAAGCAAATAATCAATAGTTTGTTTCTAGAGAGTATCCTTCCTCCTCACTGATTCTTTTGTAGGCCATAAATCATAGACACAGCTAGTGCCCCAAATCTGTTAAGGATTGCATTCATTACTGTGAACAGTTTCAAGCCTTGTTTTACCTGTACCATTTGTACACCCTAAAAAGTTCTATGGAAGGTGTTGACTCACAATCACTGTCTACAGGCCCCACTTCATTTCTTATTTCTAAATAAGCATCCCCCTTCCTATGAGCTGCTTTCTCTTTGTTTTCCCATCACGATGTGAGGTTTCTAAATCAGATGTTCGGGGGGGGTGGGAGGTGGGGAATCTTCTTATGTGCTCTTGAGAAAAAATAGTAATTCCTGTCAGAAATCTTGGCACTCTCACAGGCTGCACTGACATCCCATGGCTTGATTTTTGAGACTGGAATGAACGTGACACAAACTTACAAACACTAAATTTCTGTTTTTTCTTCTCTTCACCTCAGTCCCTTACCCTTCTCATGACTCGCTGCTGTTTCCATCTCCTCAAACTTTTGCTGGCTGGGAAGGCAAACAAGCACCTGCCCCTGAGCTGACACCACTGCTGCTGCTTGTCCAGCTGGCAGGGGCTGTACTGTGCTGGGGAGCCTGACTTCACCACTTCCGTGACTCGCTCAAAAACCACTGACCTTGGGCGAAAGGATCCATCCATCTTTTTGGTATCCTGAGTTCTCCCTCCAGTGAATCATTGCCCGCAGCAATGGTGACGTGTGAGGATGAGCTGAATTAACCCATCAGTGGGTGGAGTGTTATTTTAAATGAATATTTTTTTAACTCCTCCTTAAAAGGACAAGCACATGGAAATCCCCCCAAATGCCCCGAAACCCAATTCCCTGTACTCCAGCTAAGGTTTGGGGCACATTTTATACACACTTTTGAATGGTGGGCCATAACATGGTCTGTTTTAAGCTAATGATATGGTATTTCCTCCCCAATCACTGATCACATACATTCAATAGCACCCAGCACCAGTCACTGGTCACATTTTATTTTACCTCCACAGTGGGAATAACATCAGTCTGTAACTTTTTAGCCATCACCCCATTTGCTGCATAACAAGCTATTAGCTTTGGGCTCTCAGCATTTTCATGAGATATTAGTTCCAGGGCTTGTGGTTTGGCATAAAGAGTATATTATTCACACACAAAACAATTGCATTAAAATAACTAAGAATCTGGCTTAAGCTGACAAAAGCTAGAAAACTCAGAATTATGGCTGGAAAGTATGTCCTTAACTCACCCACATGTGCTGTGGCTTCTGCAGCTTATTTAGTATGTTAAACACTCTGGCTCCAATCCTGAGTCCATCTGAGCACACGACTTGGTGGAGAGGAAGGAAAAAGAGACTGTATGCCACATCTGCACTCCCCACACACCCTCAGTTGCTGGGAGTTGCTTCAATGCCTCGCATAAAATAGACCAGCCCATAGGTTACTCTAACTGAGGGCTGCTCTAATTAATGCTAGCTAGTAAAGCCCCTCAAAGGGCTATTACCCCAGCTGGGGATTGCCAAGGTCCGCTCTCCCCAGGCACACCCCCAATACACCCCTACAATGGGCCAGAAGGGGACTGCATAGAGCCAGTTGAGCTGATTCTACAGCTGCTAAGGATTCCCCCACGCCAGCGGTGCAGCCCCTTCATGCTGCTAGATTAGTGTAAAGGGGCTGTATCGTGGGCCTGAATGAGTCCCCCCACCGATTTGAAGCCCTCTGATTGAAGGCCATATCAACTGCAACACCTAAGCACAATAGGCTGAGGTAGGAACTGAGCTACGAAGTTGAAGGGGCCATGGCATGAGGCTCAAAACCAAACTGGCTTCTTCCCACCATGGTGCCACTTTGGAGTAACATCTTGAAATACCATTGTTACCACGCCATGGTATGCTGCCATTGTGATAGCACAACACTTTTTCACAAGGAGGTACATAGCTACAGGTGATGGAAAATAATTGTCCGATACCATGGTGCCTCGCTCATACTGTGGCGTCACCTGCTCAGTGTTGGAGAGGAAAGAATTTTTTAAAATGTAATGCCCCTCGCCCCCAAAGCCTCTCCAGCACACCAAACAGCATCTAAACTTACCAGGCTAGCAACAAGACATTGGCAGAGGTCTCAGGCCATGCAAAAACTACTGAAAAAGCCAAGACGAGCAGAAACACATCACCAAGAATGGAATCTTAGCCATGTGGCCAGGCATGAGACAGGAGCAGGTATTTCCACTGCTTAAAGAAATGTCAGAGAATACGGCTAGCATGATCTCTGCTATGAGAGACTTCAGTTGACCCTGCAGTTATTCGCTGCCTGGATGGCAGAGGCTTCAGACTGGATTTAAGATTTAAGGAGCAATCCAGGCTGCACAATAACTTAGACAAAGCAAGGCAGCCAAGGAAAAGCTTTTCACTAGAAAGTGCTGGAGCTAGAGAACAGATCCCAGTGCATAATTTAAGGATTTAATGAGGTATGGCCAGGAAGTGTATCAGGGATACAGATTTGGAGTTTGAAAGGACATACAAATCACTGGCACTTAAACTGGGGGAAGAAGAGGAGGACCAGACCTACTCCTTGAAGGAGAAACTGTTTTGCAAGGCCCATGAGCTGGGGAGCTACATTCCTTGTAGTAATTAAATCTTTGCTCTTAAAACATATGTCATGACATCCCATGTCCGAAAAATAAGGGAAGGTCCTGGAAAGATGGGTGTGGTGCATGAGGAACACTGTGGTTTTGTCAAACTGAATGTAATTGGAGGATGCTGACACTTTTTTTAACCAATTCACCTCTTGAGCCAGGGTGATTTGTCATCTTCTTATTGTCCATCTTATAACATGTTGGCTTTTGTCACAGAACACAAATATCAAACCTTCCATCTGGCATTGGCTTTCCACAAGACATGTTTGATCATTGGAAAAGATTACCTCAGCTGCTATATCTTCACTGCACAACGAATAAATAAAAGTAGCAGTAGCATCATGGGTCATATTCCAAGTAAAGAATCAGCAGATAGGCTCCTAAAACCCATGAGAAGGACCAGTGTGTCCACTCTGCTTCCTAGTGACAGCCCAGAGTGGTTGATTTTAGGGTTTTATTCCAAGGCCAAGAATTTGCCTCCAGACTGCAGCTAAATCATCTCCTCCGAAAACATGTTTGAAGTGAGTTTCACTTTTTCTCTCTCCTCATTTATTTTTTAATGTATGTGTTTTGCCATTTTACAGGAAACAGCCAAGATGCTCAAGTGTGAGGTAGCTCTCTCTGATAAGTAACACCAAACACACCAAGTGTAACAGCCAAAAAAATAGCCTTCTCTGCAGAATTAAAAGGCGTGCATCTAAGCCTCACTGGATATGATTTTTCCACCAAGTGCAGGGAAACAGGCAATTTGTTGTTCAAATACTGGAAGCAAAACAAATGGAATAAATATTCCCTTTTCCAGCAAATGTTAATGCAGCTGGATTTAGTTGTGTTCTTTTTATTTGTATACTATAAACCAGCCCATTCCTTAGCAAACTGGCATTTGGGACAGACCACAAACACCACTACAGCTGGTACTTTCAATGGAAAGACCCAGGACTGATTTAGTGTCTGGGCTTAACTATCCTGTTTTTTGGGGAAGTTCTATGTTATGCAAGAGGTGTGACTAGATGATCACAATGGTCCCTTCTTGCCTTGGAATCTTGAATCCTCCTACTATTAGCGGTCCCTCCATGTCAGGGTTGAGACATACTGGTGGTAAGGAGATGAACACTGCTGCTGTGGTATTTACAATGTAAATGTTTGCAATTACATTATTACAGGATACAGATAAGTACAGATGCTCCCCGGGTTACGCAAAGCCGACCTAGGGAAATCCGCACTTAGGGAAAAAGTTCCGTACGTTCCGTAAGCTTTTTTTTTTGCGCGTAATTGTCAGCGATACGTTCCTGACTTACGCAAAATTCGACTTACGCAAGGTGTTCCGGAACGGAACGCTTGCATAAGTCGGGGAGCATCTGTAAAAGCAATGCATGTAACATCCCACTAGTTTTCACAACATTTAAACACCAAATACCCTCTTCTACATTTAACAATTACTTTCATCTATACTCACAGACAAGTGAATGCACCTGGGGCTTCAGCATGAGCTGGCATCTGATCTGCCAGTGTCACAGTAGGCCACAGTGTACAGTGTATGTCCAGAGCATCCAAAGGATGAACAAAGTGCCTGTGCATGCGCCCTGACCCTGACCAAAATGCCTCTGCATAAACCTAGACGCTAGCTATGCCTCCCAGAAGGCCTGGCCGAGTAGTGAGGCAAAGGGTGAAGGTAGCTTTACGTCACCCTTACATGCCCCTGGATTCATGGGTTACTGAGAGCCTCTAGTCAGGGCCGGCTCTAGGATTTTTGCCGCCCAAAGCAAAAACAATTTTGGACACCTGCCCCCCCCCCCCCGTTCTTTAATTACCCCACCCCCGGCCCCGCCTCAACTCCGCCCCTTCCCCAAATCCCCAGCCCTGCCTCCTCCCCCCCCAGGCTCAAGCCTAGGAGGGAGGGAGGGGGAGAAGCGGCGCCGCGCCGCAGCCACTCAGAGTCTCCCCCTCCCTCCCAGGTTTGAGAGCCTGGGAGGGAGGGGGAGACTCCGAGTGGCCGCGGCGCGGGCGCCGCTTGTCCCCTTCCCTCCCAGGCTCTCAAACCTGGGAGGGAGGGCGAGTAGCGGTGCGCGAATCAGCTGTTTCGCCCGCCCTGGCAGCAGCAGCGGAGGTGAGCTAGGGCGGCCGGGGCACATTTTTAGGGGCGGCATTCTGGCGCCAGCCATGCTGCCCCTAAAAATGTGCCGCCCCAAGCACCAGCTTGTTTTGCTGGTGCCTAGAGCCGGCCCTGCCTCTAGTACCAGCCCCAGTAGGAGCTAGAACAGCACAAGGAGCTCATCTAGCTTACACAGTCCCAAAGGGAATGCTTGGCAGCCCAGAATTGCCAGAGCACAGAGCGATATGGTCACATTCTCTCCTTCTCCTAACAGATCCCCCTCCCATCTCTGTGCTGGATCTAAAAGGAGAGCAACCATAGCGCTGTCACAGTGGCCTATGGCACTCGAGGAATGCCTCTGTACTGGAGACTTCCAGGATTATGAGATCCAGCTGTTTTCTGGCCCTTCTACATTGCTTGAGCACTGTAAAGAGATGAGAACACAGCCCAGAATCGGTGCCATTGTTACAGTGTCTGTCATTACGATTTCATGTTCTGTGTAAAAAACCTGTAATTGTCTAGGAGTCTGGGCAGGAACAGCTGCCATTTTGGTTAGGCAGAGTTGATGCAACATATTACAGACGAGACCCACAAAGCAAAGGAAAGTTTATTAATAGCAATTTAGCCGTGGGCCAATGTGCAAAAAAAAAAAAAGTATTACAATAAAAGTACATCTAAAATTATAAAATGTTAAAATACTTATAAAGAAAGATTACAAAGGACATACACCTTTAAATCATATATGATCCCCAGGCTACTTGCCCTTTCCTTATTTTAGTGCAGATAGAGCAACTATTCTGGTCACAGATACATTGTCAGTTCCTAACAAACGGTCTGTTTTCTGAGAGGTCATAGACAAAGGCATCTGGGACAAAAACACAGAAAGCCATTTTGACCTCAAATGGCAATACAAATTTCAATATAATAAGTAGTGGGGGATAGGTCTTCCATTTGCCTTAAGCCGCATGGACAGAAGCAGACACATTTCTCTGTGCCAGTATATTGGCTTTCTAAGTAAGCTGTCTGCATAGATTGAAAATGGAAAGCTGTAAAGGCCCTTCTTAGATGTGATTATACAACAATCTAAATATCTGGCATACCCACGAATCTTTTTAACCAAAGGGAACCAAGGTGATATATTTGAAATATATCTATTTGCTTATTAATATCCAAAGACACACACCCTTCCACTTCCATCAGCTGCAAGGTGTGTTTAGCAGGCACCAGTAACTGCCTCCTCCTCTGCACATGGGTACCAGCACCCAGGTCTATGAACTCCTGTTTGCTCTTTATTTACCTCTTTCCTGGAGGTAAATTTACAAAGATGTCTGAGAGGCATGTGCAGAAGACAACTGTACATGCACACACACTGCGCTGTTCATTCTCAATAGATGGCCTAAATCAGAAAACAAAAAGAGGATGGGCCTTCAGGTGTATTTCAGCATACACAGGCACTTTCAACATAATGGCACAAACTGTGCTGTAAAATGTAGGTGGCCATTTCCATATTAAGGACTTAGGAATGACTGACAAGCTCTGCTTTTACCTTCTGATGTCTGCCAATCAAATTCCTGAGGGAGAGAATGGACAGAGCATATTTAGAATATGTATTTTTAAAATTTCACTTCTGCCAACACGTTCTGACGTTAAGAAGTCAAACACCAAAAAAACCCACAAAAAAAAACACCCAACCAGCTGTGACTAAAATATAACCAAAAAAAAAAAACAGAACAAGTAATCAGAATGAAAATATAGAACAATGTGGATAATTCCCAGTGAAAGCAGTTATGTTAGACACACATCAGATCCATGTGCTGTCAACTAACACTTATGCAGATAAAAAAAGAGCCCAAAATAAAGGGAGTGGTACATGCTCACACGCAAGGGCTACATTTAATCCTTTCCTTCCACCTTCGTTACCTCTCACTCTCCAGCCCTTTAATTTGGTGTGATTTGAAGAATGAAATAAAATTCTCTCCCTGAGCTGGGGAGTGAGGTCCCCATGTGTTTGTCCTCATTACAGAGATTGCAGTAGGAGTGGGATCCAGCTGGTAAAAACTCCTCATTAGGATGATGAGGATGAAAGTGCAGGACCTTGGGTGAAGCCAAGTAGCTGCCTGAACAGAGCTGTTCTCTAGACCAGGAAAGAGAGAGGTGGGCAAAGAAGCTGGCAGCAGGTTTATTTATAAAAAGATATTTTTTGCTTTTTCATGATTTAGGACTCAAAGAAGGTCGCACCATAAATGTGCATGGTGCTTTAAAATACAGATACAGATGGAGCCCCATGCCCCAAAAGCATATAACCTAAGGGCTATATTGTGACTAGCCCCAATGTGGCTAATCAGGGCAGTAAAGGGATCTAAGGCCTCATTTCATCCCGCTGCTCTAGCGCTACTCAGATCTTGGGTCCAGGTCCTGTGCAACGCATGGGAGCTGTGCCCTGGATAGTCCTCTCATTAAGTAAGTGCATGAGGAAGGGGCAGGGAGAATAGGCAAAGCCCCTGCTTGATAATGATATGACCTTACACAGTTTGGGAAACCCCTCCATGTTCATTGACTCCCCTTATTCACTGTCTTGTCCTTATTTTACACTTAAGATTGATGGCCTATGCCAGACACAGCAGGGTTTAAACACTAATTTAACACCAATAATAATAAATGTATTACTGTAGAGCCTCAGAGCCCCAGTCATGAGCCAGGACCCCATTGTGGTAGGTGCTGTACAAACACAACAAAAAGACAGTCCCTGCCCCAAAGAGCTTACAACCTAAGCATAAGAGACAACAGATGGAGACAGACAGACAGGGGAATACAGAAAACCAAGAGACAATATTGGTCAGCATGACAAGCTGTGGTCTCAGCACACCAGCAGCCTAGCAATTGTCATGAGCTCCCCAAGCAAATCTTTGTGACAGAGGATGTTATCTCCACTCCTTGATGCAGATGCTGGGCCAAAATTAGCTCTCAAATACACTATTGTAAATCTGTTTCAACTACTGTATTCTCAAGAATGGACCTGGGGAGTTTTTAAAAGCATATCAAATTATCCTTTTTGGTGTGTCTGGCAAAACACTAAAAAAGCCACATCTTAGATCTAGATCATTTACCCTAGTTCAGCTGAGGGCATTGCAAATGTAAACAGGGTCTGAATGAGCTCTCCCCTGACGGCTAATGATGACCTGCGGGGGAGGCTTCAGGACTAGACTATATTTACATGAACAACCAAAGGCTATGGCTACACTGCAGCTTAAGTCAACATATGTCACTCAGAGGTGTGAGCCAGTTACGTTGCAGCAGAGCTGAGGAATTGCTTGAAGTTTCTTCCCCCAGGTGGGAGGTGAACTCACGTGAAATGCACATCCGAACTCTGGGTCTTCGCTGAGCAAGGACAGCCGCTGTGAGCAGGGTGCAGTGGAGGGAGAGGGGAGTGGTGTGTTAAAGGGACATTTGTTTGTTAAGGCACGTCTTCACTGGCAACGTTAAACCGTGGCAGCGCTTTAACATGGCCTGTGTGGTCACGGTGCAACACTATGAGAGAGCTCTCCCAGGGCTCTAAAAAAAACCACTGCCACAAGCTTCCAGTGCTGGTGCACTGTCTACACTGGCATTTGACAGCGCTGAAACTTGGAGCGCTCGGGGAGTGTTTTTTCACACCCCTGAGTGAGAAAGTTGCAGCGCTGTAAAGTGCCATGTAGACAAGCCCTTAGACTCTCACACCACAAGGTGAGAAACGGAGGCAAAGGACACTGCCCAACGTAGTCTGGGGTACATTTAACAAACACAAATGGACTGCTAAGTTTCAGTGTTAACCCACCTCTTTCTTCTCTATTTCTTTCAGTGAAGGGAGGATTTAAACCCTAATATGGAGAACAATTATCATTGAGTCACTCAGATAACCATGAAACTGGTTTACTGCCCCAGCTAGGATGCTGAACTCCTTGTATTTAAATGTGAGGATTGTAACAGTGAGTAGTGAATGTCACTCTTTACTCCCTTCATGCACCAGTGAACTATGCTTATGGTTGCTCTTGGCAGCACCAAACAATTAAACAGATAAAGCCACTAGTCTTATATTTCTACACATTAACCTAATTGCTAACAAAGCACAACTCACATTATCCTTATGGACTCTCCAGAGCTGAGTCATATTCAAACCACGATAAGACTACTGGAAAAAAAAGTCATGTTTCTTCCTTCCCTTTACTTGGCGCTCCAGGCCAAATGAGTACTCTCCTGAGTAAAGAGGCTCTGTGCTGTGTGTCCTTTGCAAGGACGGGGTGGGGAAAACAGCATCACCACGGGGGCTGTGGCTGATGCTGTAGCATGGCGACAGTAGTTGCTACAGTGGGGATCTATGCTGCGCTTGTCCTGGTTGGCCACATCCCTGCCACTCCCTGAGCTGCTCATACCATCCCCTGTCCCTTGCAGAGAAGTAGGGACAGGGGGCAGGGAGACCCTCCATAATGGGTTTCTGTTTGCCATTCCCCTTAAGCAGAGGAAATGGAACACTTCTTCCTTGTGCACCTACAGAAGGAGCCAAACGATGTTGCCATCAGTGACTGAATTTAATCTTTCCACATCCATCTCCAAACTAAGCTCGGCCTCTCTGCGGATTCATTATGGTACATATGAATCTATTTTATCAGCTGCCTTTCCCTAGAGATACTTTACACTTAATGAGAATCTCGATGGAAGGCACTGAATTGCTTTGCAAATGTTAAGCCTCACAACAAGCTTGTGAGGTATTATCATGTGCATTGCATTATAGAGGGATAAACTGAGACTCAGAATGGTTATATTATTTGCACAAAGTCAATAGCAGAAGTGGGAAGAGAACCCCCGAGTTCTACTTGTATTATAGCAATAAACAATAACCATGTATGTATTATCAGGGTACTGGTAAATGCCTCTGCTATGGTTGACTAATGTCTTCACTCACCAATAGCCTACTGATGCACCTCCTGCTCTGGCTTATTCATATTTGAGTATGTTTAATAATTTAAATAGTAAACTCAGTAGGACAGGGACATGGTCTATTTCTATGTCTGGGAAGTGCCTAATACACTCTGTGAATGATATGAAAATGGGAAGGGGGTTCCAAAACCAGAATATTGAACAGTTTGGAATTTAGAATTATAAATTATAAAGGGCAGGGGACAGTTTAAATCTAATCACCTTTCTCCTCTTACTGTCTCTGGCTGCCCTTATCATCTCTGTCTCTTAATTCACTTTCTCATCCCCCCATTTAGTATAAGGGGCACAGGTTGGTTGGTTGGTTGGTTGGGTTTACGTCGTTGCGGTTGTTGTTGATAAGGTCAATGCTAGGAGCTGATGTACAGGTACAGAATCATCAAAAAGGCCCAGCCAGAATGTTGCTTTGTAAATGCTCTAAAAAAATGTCAAGTATTTTCTTACCATACAGTAATTCTTTTCCAGTGTAGGGTCCTATAACAATGTAGGGAAACTGTCTGTACAATTTATGAATTATATGTGACATTATGAATTCTCTCTATATATCTTTACCAGACTGCAGACTCTATTTTGGATTTGGGGTTCTTTACCTTCTTTGTTTTCCTATTACCTCTATGTTGGATTAAAATTCCAAAAGCAAATGGCAAAAGAATAACAGAAGAGGGTCATTGACTTAAGTACCCAACCATTGAAACTGCTGTAGACGAAACACTGGGTCCCAACCAGAAGAACTAATTTATCAGGGGAGAGCTTGCCTAGCAATGAAGTCGCCTGATAAATATCTGGGACAGGGATCGGCAACCTTTGGCACGCAGCCCACCAGGGTAAGCACCTGGCCGGCCAGGCCGGTTTGTTTACCTGCCGTGTCTGCAGGTTCGGCCGATCGCAGCTTCCACTGGCCACGGTTCGCCGCTCCAGGCCAATGGGGGCTGCGGGAAGCGGCGCGGGCCGAGGGATGTGCTGGCCGCCGCTTCTCCTCTTTCCCTGGTCATTTTTCACTATCTTAAGATGAGAGAAGCTGCTGCAGGAGCTGGATGAACCAGGGGGGAAAACCTTTCCTACCTACCTGAACAGAGATCCCAAAGGACTCCCAAGATATAGTGAGAGGAAATGTGTGCAGAGTTTGTTTTTGTTTTTCTTTGTATGAATCTGTATATTTCTGGGGTGATTAAGTAAAGAGCAATAATGTGTTTGGTTCTGTGCTAAGTGTCTGTCTGTTACATGCTACAGATACCACATGCGCCCTGAGAGAACTAAACCATAACCCAGAAGGCTGACACCTTTGATGGGATTTTGGAAGAGGGGGTGTTTAAGCTAGAGAGGAATTTGATGGATCAGCATTGGTAGCAGGGGCTGGGTAACTAGACTGTGTGATCGCAGCTGTCAGGAGGGGGTACTAAACAGAGTCGTCACTCTGACAGTGTGCTAGGAATCCCAAGCGTAGGACAGTGCCTGGGGTCTGTTCAGAATCCAGAGGCTTAAAACACCTGAGTATCCAGAGGCTGGGATTCCCCCACGGCAAAGTGGTGGGCTGCTGACAGGGAGATTCTGACCAGATCTGTGACAAAGGCCCAGCCAGAGTGTGGCCTTGAAAATGTGTGTCCTATGCTATGCTCCAAATAAGTATCAAGCATTTTCTTTTCTTACACTCTAGTAATTTTTTCTAGTATGGATTGTTTAGGTTCTATCTTGCAGCCTTTACGCCATGTGAATAAAGGCTGAAGGATTGGGCCCAAGTTATTTGGGAGACTGATTTCCTCTCTATTGATCAAAAGAACAACTGTAGCACTAGCAGCAGCAGAGCAAGCTTTTCACAGAATGCTGTGCCAAAATGCCTGTGCTGGGGGCACCACTTCTAAGGCCACATCTACACTGGGAGCTAGACACGTAGACTATCAGCTCCCATAGACATACTCATGCTAGCTGTCATCGAGCTAGCATGCTAACAGTAGTAGCGTAACTGTGGTAGCACAGGCAGTGGTGAGCAGCGGCATGGGGTAGCTCTGCCGAGTACATACCCATGAATTCCAAGCAGGGTTGTACTCAGGGTGGCTAGCCTGAGTTGTTGCTCACCACTGCTCGTTAAGAGCTAGTGCAAGTACATCTACATGAGCTGGGAATCACACCCCAAGCTCGAAGTGCAGACATAGCCGAAAGGTTAGGGGGTAGTTCATTTTCCACTTATTCAGGCCTCTCTAATGCGACTACACCAATGAATGCCAACCATGAGGATTTTTTTTTTTTATTTGTCTCTTGTCGATTAGGAATGGGAATATGACCACCAACTCATTTCACATGAGACACTGAACAGCCAACAGATGGTAATAACTTTCAGTCACTGACAACATGGTCTGGATTCAAAGCAGAAATATGGAAGTGAAAAACAATTCCATTGACCATTTCTTAAACCATTCCTGGCTTTACTAATCCTAATGCTGAATAGATCAAGGGCTTGAACTCCTAAATCATTTAGGTGCCTTTGAAAATTTTATCCCATATTCTTCCTGGTTTAAATCCATTGAAGTTAATGGCGTTTCACAGGGGACTGAATCTAGCCAAATAAGTGTCAGTAGCTAGAAAGATTTAACTTTGACGTTAATTTTTTGTCCTCTGTGGAATTCTGGTTAGAATGAGTGGTTTATTATTGATTTAAGTGTATTATAGCCTAGACTTCTGTTTCATTGCTCATGTCTGGGTTCTAGGTATTTAGAAGTCTATATAGCTAAATTATACGGTTATATTGTGTAGTTGTATTAATCTTATAAAGCGTGAAATAAAAAAAAGGCATTTCCTAGCAAAGAGAAGATGTTAATGAATGGTAAAATAGGCATTAATTTATTATCTACATTAAATTTATTTTTTTGGCTGGTATAATTGCTGTAATACGTATGTATGCATATGAAACAGTTATTTTAATATAAATACAGAATTGAGAGTGTTAGTTACCATCAATCTATAGCACACTATTTAGAAATAATTTATGGACTGTAGTTGTCTTTTCCTCTTTTTTCTTTTTTAAGATTAAATGTACTGAAGGGGAACACAATTTAACAAGTGAACATGGAATTGATTTCATGTCAGCTAATTTTACACAAGTTAATATACTGATATTAATGATTTGCCTGGTCACCCCTTGCTGTTGAGTTGTATTGTAGTCTCTCTTTGAATTGCTTAGTAATGTACAGGTAGTAAATATTTAATTGTTCAGAAAGTGACATAACCTACTGAAAATAATTAAATATCTAAAAGGTGATTGTATGCTTACAAGGGAAGATGATGGACCTTGAATTGCTTGTTTCCATTTGCTCATGCAAGACTCGAGTTCAAAGGTCAAATCCTTCCTTTATAGGCACTCAAGACCTCAAAACACATCAGCACAAAGGCCTGGAAACAAAGTGACTCCGCTCTACCCTTGTGGATCTGGAGTGACAGTATGTATAGGAGCACAAAGACAGAGGGATTCTAAGCTGGTAAAGTAATGGTATGTCCAGTGGGTCTGCACCTGGCATGGATCCACTATTTCAACATACCAGGGGAAGCAGAAACCGGCCATGTCCACTACTTCTCACTTATCTTTCAGATGTAGCTTCAGAGCAGCTTTAAAAGGGCTAGTAGGAATGAGTAGAATTCTCAGCCCCACTGTATTCCCCTGAGTGCATAGCTCATTTCTTCAACTAGTTTGAGAGCACAATATTTATTTTTTCCTCAAACTTCCTCAAACCATTTCTCTCCTCTTCCCTCAATGATGATTCATTACAAACATGTTGTTAGCAAAACTTGTGGAAGCTTGTGGCCAATGTATTAGAAATAGAACCATCTTCCTTTCCAAATGCTAACCTGGCACAAATAGGTGGCCTGCATATGGAATATAATCTGGGCTTCGGTGAAGTAATACATGAGGGATGACTTTGGCTCACTGTATTTATTGTTCTATTAGAATTTTTCCTACCCATTCTCTGCTCTGTTTTTCCCTCTGTCAAAATTTTCCATTTCCCACCCAATTCTTTCATTGTGAAGTAGGTAAGTACATTTCTATAGGCCAGACTGATACCCTTAATTACATTGAATAGTACTTTATAATCAGTCAATGGGATTAGTGGAGTAAGGCAATACATCAATCTGGCCCCATTCAACTGAATTTCTGATAAAGTGGGTACTCTTATACCACCTCAATCGCCGTGATATGTGAGAGCTTCTGAATTCCAATGAGAGCTCACTATGCATCCTCATTCATTCAAATTACTCACCAAAGGAGCTTGAGTAATCTATAGGGGTGGCTATGTGGAAGTGATACTGAGGTGGGCGTTCTGTTGCTCCCTGGAATCCAGACACAAAATTACATTGTAGTTGTACTTACTTGAGGAGTGAAAGCAAGGATTCCTTTGCTGACAAAATGGTGGATGTGGTCTTTCCCTATTATGACAGAGAAACTGTGAGCACAGAGAAATGGCCAGGAAGCTGCTGGCAGTGCAGTTTAAGAAAAAGAAAGCACAGTGTGTAATATCATCTCTCTGCTTGGGCATCTGGTGCATGAGTTATAAAACCTCTGGACCTCAGTGATGTCTCATGAGTTCTAAAAACCTACATAATTAATCTAAGTCAGTTGCCACATCTGAACAGACTCAAGGTCTCTTAAATAAAATGGAAATACCTATAATTCCTCAGGAAATTAGAGCTGTTAGGTAGTCCCATAGCCGAGGAAAAAATAAAAAGAAGCCATAAAATCTCTGGGCTCTGGAAAAGCTCTGGATGAAGATGACTTTCTAATAGAATTTTATAAACTCTTTCAGTCTCATCTGGCTCCTAATCTATTGAAATGTTTTTAGAGATGTAGAGGAAAAGGGTTTCATTTCAGCATTAATTGCAGCCTAGATTTTTCTTACCTCTCTCCCCACCAAAAAACCCAATGATGGACCATTTGCAATAATTAAATTACAGTCCATAATCCTCTGATTAGTATGAATATAAAGACATAGACTAAAATATCATTCAGAAAATTCCAGAACAGTTCCTTTTATGGAGAATAATTTAGCATCTAATCTTGAGGTTCACATTAATCAGAAAAGTTGCTACAGAATCTATAGGCCTGTTAATTTGCTATTTTTAAAATTCTCAAGTAATCATAAAAATAAAACCCAACAACCCCTAACTGGTCTGCATCCCACCCATAAACAACAGCTGACTTCTTTGTTTACCCAAAAACCATGCCTACTACTCTGCCATACTACATACTATAATTGTATCCTTAATTTTTGTCTTGTTGCAAGTCTGCTGGAAAGCCAAGTGTGCGAGTCCTCATTAGCAGCAATTCATATGTAAATAGTTTAAGATGACATAAACAACGGGTTTTTTTTTTAAAAAGAAAAGTTGGCCCAAAGACTTGCAAACATTGTGAAGGCTATTGCTTATCCTTCTCGGGTGGGATGACGGCTCAGCTGGTGTTATGATGCTTGGTGAATCTAATGTGCAGTGTGAAGGATGCAGAGCAGCCTCTCCAGGCTATTTCCTTAGATGCTGGAGAAAGCATTTGACAAGAGAATATGAATTAAAATAAATAAATATAAAATATAAAATTAATGGAGATATCCTATCTCCTAGAACTGGAAGGGACCTTGAAAGGTCATCGAGTCCAGCCCCCTGCTTTCACTAGCAGGACCAAGTACTGATTCTTCCCCAGATCCCTAAGTGGCCCCCTCAAGGGCTGAACTCACAAATGTGGGTTTAGCAGGCCAATGCTCAAACCACTGAGCTATCCCTCCCCCCTAATACTTATAGAATACTTATCTCCCCATGCTCTATTGCCACAGTTGCAATATTGGAGGCACCTGAGTTGAAGCCTCATTAGCATAAGAGCAAGGGGCTGCTGGCAGAGTATTCTTCATTAGGTACATGAGCCTTTCGAAAGCATGTCTTCCCCTTGGTCTGTAGTGACCTGAATTTATTAATTTCCATGTGCATTGCAAGACCCATCTTTTCTTCACCTGACCATAAAGAAATGGGAGATTGGTAGTGATGGAGTGCGAGTCTGGTGGGGACCTCAGCACTGCTGAGGCAGAATAATTTTCCAAATTCATGTAATGTGTGAGTCAGGTGTGCTGATCTATTGATACAAAGGTGTATGAGGTAACTGTTAATGGTTTGTGTTAGATTCCACGTTTGATGAAGTTGGGGTAGATATTGCTTTCTGAGTATCTGTTGGAGCTGGGAATGAAAGCCTCAGGGGACGTTGGTGAGTGTCATTGATAGCATTGTAGGTAATATGAAGGTTGAAAGGAACACACAATTCTTTCCCCTTATTTCCACACTTTTAAGGCGTCGGATGAATGGACATGAATCATCAGTTCATTCCAGCAAAAGTATTACGATAACCACGGAGAAATTTGGGCTCGTATCCAGATTTTTAAAAAGTAGGATAAAAGCAAGGATACTCCTATCCAGTGGCCAAAACCTACGTTAAAACTGATAGCATCCAAAATCTCCATTGATTTTGATTCTGATGGGGAGTTTTGCTTTAAAAAACTAATAGGACCACATGGCTTCAGATTTCACCCTTAAACTTTTTAATAAATGGCAAATACATGATACTGGAAAATGTAAAATCAATCATGAGTTAATGTCTCCAACTCCTTCTGGGCTAATCCTCTTTTGTAATTGGAAAAAAAATCTCCAATAAGCAAGTGCTAGGAATACATCAGACAGGACAGAGATTCCTCACCTCTGATCCATGGACCAGTGGTGCTCCGTGGAGCACTTGTTGGTCACGTGGTGCAGGTTCACCATGTTTTCAACTGAGAGAAACAGAACAAACATGAGGCAGAAACGAAATGCACAGGAAAAAGAGATAGAAAACCACATTATTTAGTCTTGCTGGGCTGTACTGAGCACTGGACCAGATGGGGTGAGTGCAAAGATTGCTTTAAGTTACTTTTGCAGCACCCTAATCCTTGGCTGACTCAGCACTGGACTAGTCTCACAACAGAGATTCATGTAGCCTGAAGGCTGCTGAAAACTGTGCCAGCTAATGACTGGGGAAGACTGCAAAGATGGCCTAAAATGTGTAAGTAACAAAAAGCACAGAAAATAATGTTCTAAACACGTCATAGTGCTCCCATTTATACTTCTAGTCTATGATACAGGGAATTTAGTAGTAAGAATAAAGACATGCCATATCTACATTAAGAGCTGCCACAGTGAATAAGGAAACTATTGAAATAGGAGTGATAGTGAAACACAACACAATGAGATAAACAAGTACTTAAAAGACAGCCCTGGCACAAAGTTAAGGTAAAGAATAGGGGGGTGGAAATAGGCCAAGGAGTCAATTCACTGTGTAAGGCTCTGAGGCATCTATTGACATTCAGATCTCCAGCTGCCCCCTGGTGTGCAGGCAAGGTACAACACTGAACGCTGCAGAATATTTTTTTAAAAAATCCCCAAACCTAAAGATTTCTCAAGCTGCAGTTGCCCACTCACGGGTTGTGGGCAACTGCAACCCCAAGATGGAAATGCTATTAAAGTATCTTCAAGTGGAAGTAATTAGGGGTTCTGTTGTGCAGGAAGCTGAGGGCCTTTGCTGAAGTCAATGGGAGTGAAGGCTCCTCAAGATCTCACTGGAGATAGTAGATGCCTTACTGGTAAGTTAGCAAATTATTACACAACGGATTTAAATACTACAGAGCACACTCAGTAAGTACATATGTGTGCGCGTGCGAGTGATTCCTTCAGATTGCTATTGCCAACAGCAGCAGCTCTGCAAAAGAGGTTGGAAATGAACTGTAGACACTACAGTGTGGAGGATAAGCAAATGAATCACACTGAAATGAAGTAGCAGCTGTCTTTGTGGAGAGGATTAACAAGAACAGGTTTGGCCACTTAGGAGCTGTCCATCTCCTTCAGAGCCTGGGGATTCTTGGCCTGATGACAGCGTAAGTTTATGAGTGAAGCCAGAGAACACAAAGGTAGCTACACAATTCTGTTCCAACATTAAAGTGACATTTGCTTGTGTAACACTGTAAATCACAAACAACATGGATTGATTTCATGCTTAAAAGTAAGAAAATTTTCTTAATATAAAATAAAATAAAAACTACTCTTCTCTTCCCCAGCAGCAAAATTATGTGAGATGAACAAATTCATCTTCACCCATTTTTGAAAAAAGTTTACACCAAATTGTTGCACTAGCTTGACTCATATGGATCATTTGCAGAGCAAGGAGCAGGGCTATTACATGACTCCAACCTAAGTGCTCCTCTCCACTTGTCATTGCTTAATTTGATGGGGACTTTGGAGAGGCAAATCAAAGAAAAATGCAGGAAGTGCGAGTGCAGGCAGGAAAAAGACGGCACATGGGATATCCCGACACACACAAATATCTATGTAGTTGCTAATGACACCTGCACAAAAATTCCATGTGGCAGATGGACCGTACATAGGGATAGAGGTCAGGGAGTGGAAGAACCAGAGAACAGACGCTCTTAGCATATGTTCTCCTTCTGTGTAAAATATTCTAGTTATTTAGTGATGCTTGGAGCAGCATTATTTATTAATTATTATTTAGCTGTACTAATAAACACTCTCAGAAAAAGCTCTAGGTTTCCTAATTAATTATAGTTACAGTTACAAAATGATAACCATCCAGCAACATTAAATAATTGTAAAAGGGGAACAAGCTAACTCATCAGCCAGTAAATCAAAACAGAAAAGCCCCTTTCACTTCTCTCCCAAGGGACATACCCTCATCTTTTCCAACAAACTGTGTCAAATGGGTGGCTTTTGCAGTGTGACTGGAAGGTTCTGAAGTTTGAGCAATTTCAGACCAAGGTGGGAAACCAGTTAGAGTCCTGGGGGCCTTGCAGAGAAAACAGTACCAGCAGCCCTTGAGAAATCAAACTTGAGAGCCTCTGCTGATCACAGCTATGGCAGTATGTCATAGGAGAGATGAGGTGCCTCAGGTAGGCAGGTTCCAAGCCATTTAGGGCTCTATAGGTCAGAACTAATACCTTAAACTTCACTCTGAGACTGATAGGCAACCAGCCGAGATCCTGAAATTCTAGTGTTATGTGCTCCCAGCAAGATGCCCTGCTCAGTAAGTGAACTGCTGTGTTCTGCGCTGGCATCAGTCTCTGAAGGGTTTTAAGTGGTAGCCCCCCAGAGCATATTGCAGGTGGCAAAGGCATGGCTAGCAATAGTAAAATCCACATCCAAAAATAAAAGTCGCAACATCCTGGCTAGGCACAGAGTATAAAAAGCCACCTTAGTTACTACCGCAGTACGATCCTCTAACAACAGCTGGCAGTCTAAAATCACTCCCTAAGTCCTGAACTTTGGTGATGAGTGAAGCAAAGAGGTTGATCTGCTATCTCTTCTGCAGCTTCCCCAACACACAATCCTCACCTCCATTTCTGATGAGCTGAGCTTCAGCTAGCTCGTTCTCATCCACAGCCCTGTCTGAACTGAACAGTGGCTGAGGCGCTGAACCACAATGCTATCCAAACAAGACAAGAGAGCCATACAGTTGGATGTTATCAGCATACTGAAACGGCTTCCCTGTGCTACCCCATGCAAGAGAGCCTTTTGGGAAGAGGAGCCATAGCATTAGCTAGTCTTAAAGTGATGTGCCAGTGGCCACATGGCAAATCTGTCAACTGTGGTGACATTGCTAAACATTCTTGTGTGAAATGAGGAGGACAGTCTGTACTGGGAGTTAGGGTCAAAATTTCCCATTAATCCTCAGTCTCCACATCTAGCCCCTCCCCTGGTCTATCTGTCCAGGTTTTTATATAATTCCCATCACCATGGTATTTGAGCAACTAACGTGTCACAGTATAATGCAAACTAATGGCAGCATCTCAAAATTCAAGGCTTCTTTTTCACAGAAGTGGAAAATAGGGTCCTGGGGACACTGAGTGAATTTTTCATGATAGTCACTTATAAATAAGCTTACAAAAGCCAAAAGCCTCACAACAAAATGTATTTTTTTAACCATATTAAAATAGGAAAACAGCAGGTGAAATCTTGGCTACAACTATCCCAATGGCAGTTTTGCCGTTGACTTCACTAGGGGCAGGATTTCACCCCATATCACTACAATCTGACCAATTCCTTAATTCCAGAAATTGCCCCTACTTTACCCAACAGCATCATCAACCACCTACATGTGGGTGTGCGTCACACACACACACACACACACACACACACACACACACACACACACACCCACCCCTAAAAGGAATCAGAGTAACTATCAGACACATTTTCTCTCTCTCTCTCACACACACACACACACACACACACACACACACACACACACACACACACACACACTAAAAGGAATAAGAGTATCTGGCTTGCTCTGTCTCTCTCACACACACCCCCACTCTAAAAGAAATAAGAATAGCTGGCGGACACACACACTCTCTCTCTCTCTCGAAATAAGAATAGCTGGCGGACACATTCATAGCTGAGGTCACTGAGTTGCTCTTCAGCCAGAAAACAACAAACTCAGTCCTTCTGTCCTCAGGGCTATATGAGGCGAACAAACATAACATCCCTAAGAAAGGCAAGATTAATCAAACAGTTCTAAACTTTCATGTCTGCAGAGTCCTAAGCTTTTTATTTTATATTACCTTTTTCTTATTTTTTAATCATGCGTATTTTGAAAGAGACAAAAGTAAGACAGCATTGAAAACATTTAATGTCTCTATGGAAACACAGGCTAACTCATGTTTTATTGCCAAGTGACTACCTAACTAGAGTTTTACATCCTATTGGATCACTACAGGCCATCTGCCATATCAGAAACTTCTGCAAAAAAAAATTTTTTTTCAGTTAAAGAAAAAAATCATCATTCTTGACTACTAGTTTAGAACAATTTTGAAAAATTCAAATAACCTCGCTTCAGAGGTAGCCCCTTAAAAAGATAAAGGCCTGCCTTAGAGAATTAATAGAAAATGACCCATTTCTAGGTGTATTTTAATTATAAGATTGTATATTGGCAGCCACAAGGCAAAACAAATGATTAAACATCTGTTTCTTGTACTCTAGCACTAATTGTCTTCCTCTCTCCTTTCCTCTGTTAGTGTCAAAAGCATTTTCTTTTAAGATTTAACAGTTACTGCCTACACTGGCGCTTCTGGCTGCAGGCTATCTCCCCAGATCTTGCTCCAAATACAACAGAGGAATAGGTTTCTTGCCAAGCCCTGGGAAAGTTTGAGGACTTTACTTTTAAAAATATAATCTTCTATCAGTGCTCTAAGCCTGCCAAGGTAATTATGGGCCATGCTGCATATACATCTCTGCAAAAGACCTGCAGACATTTCAAACACTTAATAGAAGAACTCCATAAATGTACATATTTAAATAAATAAAACTGTCATGTAAAGGTATCACTTAATCTCAAATACTGGAAGGAACTCATAATGAGAATGGAATGGCTCAATAAGCCTTTCAAAGCCCCAAGTTGTAATTTAAATTAATGCTTTCTCCTGTCGTGCCAGTCACAAGACATACTTATTATATCTTTGGATTGTCAATCACAATCCATTTAGCACAGACAGACCCATGTAGCTTTGTGCTCCTGCCCTTCAAGCTGGTTCACCAAAGGCTGAAATAAGGTCACAGAATTCTGTGATTTAAACTGGAGAAGATACAGTCCAAGGTAAGTCTGATGCAGTAGCATATTTTTGGGGGAGTGAGGAAGCCTGCATTAAAGTACTTAAATTAATTCTATATCATACAAGCTGTGGGTATGTTTTCTGTACCTTTTCATGTCTTCTTGGCCAACACTGTAAGAAACAAACAAAAATAAAAATAATTTGCATAATTAATAAGATTGCACTGAGATTTCCAGATGGCATTGATAGCCAAGAATGCACTTCAAGCCCAGTGAAGTCTAAGATTCTCATCGACTACAATAGGCTTTGGATGGGCCCCTGGTGAGGTTGTAATAATTTCTTCAGGATGTGGAACCTACCAGTTTTCCATGCCTTGGTCACCTCCTCCTTGGTTTCCTGTAATGCTCTCCACACGTGAAACCTGCTTGCCATATTGTGGCTACCTGCTTACTTGGCAGATTCTTCCATGGAACACATTACATCCATGCTCCAAAAGCAGCAACGGATTCCTATTTGTTTCCAGCTGAGGTCAAGGTTCTGATTTGGACCACTAAATCATTATATGTTTTAAGTCCTGACTATAATGCCCTCTCTCCCTGTGTTCCATACCAATAATTGAGGTCAGCTGTGGATCTCTTCATGATTCTGCCCCTGGAATTCTACTTCAAAGGAAGTAGGAGCAGCGTAGTCTGGCAGAGAGTTCACAAACCTGAACCTATCTTCCTGACGGTCTGACAGAGTCTGAGTTTGTAGATCGTAAGAACATGATGCAAAGTATATCAATTTATTACATTTTTCATGAAAGAATGTTTTGACTGGTTGTTGGGGACATCAGAATTACTATATTAGAACAGCCCAATGGACAATCTAATATCCCGTCTCTCAGTGACCAGTACCAGACACTTCAGAGGAAGGTATGCAAAAACTCATAATAGACAGTTATGGAATAACATGACCTTTAGAGGAAGTTTCTTCTTAACCGCCATCAGTTAGTAGTCTGCTTATGCCCTAAAATATGAGGGCTTAGATCCCTTATTAAAATAATAACTTCATGTATGTAACTTATTGTGACTCTAACAGCATCCCAATGCCAGAGGGCAAGGGGCTCATGGGTATCTGGTGGTGAGTTTCTGTTGGCCTGACCAGTTCAGTGTAGCCCAATTCACTTATGTCATAATCTGTATCTCTTAGGTGTCATGTAAGATGTTATTGGAAAACCATAACAACCTGATCATTAATATTCTTATGTGGTGCAGGTATAGTAAATGCCCAAAGGACTGTACAAATGTGAAGGAAACATGATACTAAAATGTGTTTAGGGACAAGTCTGGGGAGTGAGTAAACAGTTTTTTTCCAAAGGAAAGGCCGACACCTCCATCCAAGCACAATCACAGACAATTGGCAACCAATCAAGTGGCCATTCTCTAGTATATCGGAGGCTGCAGGAAAAGATTAATTTGCATTGTAGAAAGCACCAGCAAGGAAGAAACCTGCATGGAATCTTCTCCATCAGACTCCATGGCATGTTTCCTCACAGCAAGGGCACTGGACTTTGAGAAAGATACATTTCAAAAGTTCAATGCACTATAAAAGAGAGGGGCACAGAACCCCAAGTTACCTTTCACCTAAAATGACAAAGGAACTAGCCCTTTGGATTTGGTGGGAGCTCCTTACCGATTGGATGATCAGCCATCTTGCTGGTAGGAAGCATGGTAAGAATCTTAACCTTGAACCAAGACTGTAGTTTTCTTAAGTCTTAGTCACCAGAAAGTGTTTTTCACTTTTATTTGCTTGTAACCATTTCTGACTTTATCCCTTATGCAGAAACTCACTTAAAATCCTTTTTGTTAATAAACTCATTTTACTTTTAATCTAAACCAACCCAGTGCTGTGTTTGAATTAAAGTGATTGTTAACGCCACTTAAAGCAAAATAACTGCTATGTGTAGAGTAGCGGACTTTATTACTTGCCTACATATTCCAGGCCAGAGCTGGACCCTTCAGGGCAGACAGTTTGGGGGAAATTCAGGACTAGGGTGTGTGTTGGGATCACGTGGCTAGTAGTAACCAAGGCTGGCGGAGACCAGAATGTTGCTGTGGTGTGATAAGTAGGCTGCTGGAGTCAAAGTTGCTGAACCAGGGCTTTTTATCACACAGAGATTCAGTGCATGTTTATATGCTGGCTGGGAGCATCCAGACTGGGATGCTAAAGCAGTAGAGGGATGTGGTCGCCCTTGGCCTGGGACGGTGAATCGTGGCCAGTGGGAGCTGCAATCGGCCGAACGTGTGGATGCTGCAGGTAAACAAACCGTCCCGGCCCACCAGCGGCTTTTCCTGGCGGGCCACGTGCCAAAGGTTGCCGATCCCGGATCTATATGGTCATATTTTAATCACATAACATCACAGGCCCTACTATTGTTTGCTATGATAGCATCGTACATTCATTATCATTTTCTATTCTGGTCTTCATGTATTGTTGCTGTTTGTTTGATTTTCTGACTGCAGCTTAACATCAACCAAAGGTTTTCATTGAGCTTCCATATTGATACCTTGGTCTCTTTCCTTTAGAAAAAAATTTTTCTTTAAGGTGACAGAAAAACTAAAAGGTGGGTCAAGGCCCAGTTCTATAAAGCTTGTAGATTTTTTACATGGCTTGATTTCTCTATTAGGTTAAACTTCTCAAAGTCAGGTGCCTAACACTCAGACACGTATTTAAGTACATAATTTTCAAATGTCTTGAACACCTACAGCCACAACAGCAGTTAATAGAACTTGAGGCACCCAATATAAACACAGTACAATACAACAACACCAACATTTTCTAACAGGCTTTGGGGGCCTGTAGCTGTTAGGAGTATCTTTATCAATTGATCTATCAATGTATTTTTTCAAGTCAGGAGAGAGAAAGTAAAATCCAGGAATATTTTCCATGACAAGGAAATAGGTTTTGTAACTTAATTTTGCTTTTTCAGAGGAGAGAAATTGGTTCCCTTTCAAATCCGTCATCAAGGATTCATCAATACCCAAGAGAGTCCATTTTGGGACCCCAACAGCCCAACATGAGGCTGGGGAACATGCCAATTTAGCATCAGTTCTAATGCTACAAACAGTGTTGGTAATAGAGGCTAAAGCCTTGATCCTGAAAACACTTAAGCACATGAATGGTCCCACTGATTTCACGTGGGTTAGAGATGAAAAGATTTGTAGGAGCCTGTAACTGTGGCTTTTTCTTTTATGCTTTACTTGTTGGAAGGGATAATCAACCCTATCAGAGACTTAGAAATGTCACCACCAGATTTAGTCTGGGTTTTTTCACTTCATTATAACTTTGTCCTAGGAGCTAGAAATTGACCAGGTTAGAAAAAGCCAGTGGTTTGGATAAGGCTTTCTCAACCCCTGCTATCTGAAATATGACCCAGCAATATATCTGGCCTGTCATATGGATCAATATCCTAACATTTTTAGAGAAAGAAAAACCTCTCTGTAAGATGGGTTTCTTTTAAAGAATCACACTTGCCATCTTTTGTTCCAGTTCGAAAGTCCTAGATAGAATCTCACTGTGTCCACCACCTTCAGCTATACTGTGTGCGTTATGCAGTCCTTCTCCCCAACAGCTTGATTCTTAAGCCCTGGTTCTTGCTGAATTATTACTCACGTGACTAGTCCCATTGACTTCAGTGACTATTCCTCATGCCAGTACGCTTTCCTCAATGTAAATAAGGATGGCAAAATCAGGCTTGGCTTCAGAAGTATTTAATTTTCCTATTAGCAATGATCTATATACTTAAATGGTTTCAAATATTAATTAATTTGTCCTTTCAACACACTAGTGAGATACGGAAGTATTGGTATCCATTTTACAGATGGAGAATGGGGGCAGAGCATGTAAGGCCCAGATCCTGAAAAAGTATTTAGGTGCCTAAATTCCACTGATTTCAAAGGGAATTAGACTCCTAAATATCTTTGAGGATCTGGGCCTTAAAATGACTTGTTCAAAATAAACCAAAGAAGCTTGTCTTAAAGCCAGGAATTCAACTCATATCTGAGTCACCAGTCAAGTGCCTGAACCACTGGTATATCCTTCCTCTGAGATTCTCCTAAGAATTAAAACTGTTATCTAAATTGTGAATATTTAGGCAGTCTGTTTCAGGGTCCCTTGTATCCCTTGCTTACTGAAGGAAGGGAACGGACAGTATCTCCTTTCAGCACTACATAATCTCCGTTGATGCTGATGAACCTACAAATGCAGTAACATTTTATTTGGTTATAGGAAAGAAAAGACTCAGACAAGCAGCAACTGAGGTCCAATGGGTCAGGAAATACAATAGACTGAAAATGTAAACAAAAGGAATAATTTTAAAATCTTGTAAATAACAGTAATATTAAAAATAGCATATAGGAGCCCAGCACAATCTTTTTTTTTTAAGTTCCTTTTTCCCCCATTCAGTAAACTATAAGCATTGAGAAAATTATATAAAGAAAATAAATTCCAAGGTGTTGGCAGAACTGGTGGCAAATGAGTTTCTTTATTTTACCATCAAAAACAAAAATTTTTACTTTTTCAACGTTACTCTAATTGTGGAAAATATTTGTACCGTGATTTTGACTTTTGTATTCATAGAATTCTAATCTCTCTTCTGTAATAAAAAAATAAGACATTTCTCAAAATTTCTGCATATCAACCGACTAAATCACAAGATGTTTTTTCCTCAAGATAAATATCCACCAAAAGCAATATAATCAAGAATTCAACTTAGACCTATACTTTTTATTCATTAGTGGAACAGTAAGGCCCTCTTCTGGATTATGAATTACAGCATGGCCAAGCAAAAGCATATGTAAGTGACATTTAAATAACAAATGTTCCAAAAGGTAGACTGTCATGCATCTTGTTTTCTTTTTCTTAGTGCCATTTTCCTTCCTAGTTTTCACATTTGTGATTATACATTTCAAATGCCATGATTTAGTAGTTTAGAATGAGTCCAACTGACTGATGGATTTAATTCTTAACAGTCATCTTTTTCAATATTCTAACATTCAAGAGAGGGGTAAGAGGGACACACTTTCATGGCAACCTCCAAAACTTCATGTACAAATACTATGCAGGCAAAACTGGAATTTGCTTATGCAAATCACCATTTGTTTATGCAAATCAAGTAGTCACACATGTAGTTTTGTATAAATATCTGCCTTTTCATATGTGATTTTTCAGAAACTCTTTGAAAGTTTGGCCTACAGTAGATATACAGTGGAAAACAATGAACTGCTACATTGGTCTGATCTCAATTTTCAAGATCGGTATAGTTGCTTAACTGTCCTTTTGTTACCCCCTTGTAACTCTTAATTGAATTCTAATTCAATATGCAGTAGGGTATGTATATGAATGTAACTTTCTAAGTGGCTTGTTTATCCACTTTTGGTATTGATCTAGTCTCTACAAGTATCTGCTGTTTAACAGCAAGAGGCTGCTCCATAGACAAAAGGACACAGATATTCATCCATATACTGTACAGAATGGCAGTTACTCCAATGGAGTGCTGAATCCATATGGCTGAAAAGAAGTTCAGTCTGAACTATAATTCAAAATATTCCCCACAAAACAGAAACCATACATTCTTCCTAAAGACTATGTTTGGTGATTAGAAATCAGTCAACCTACTAGCCATAAAAAATGACAGAAACCGATAATGTTCAACTAGTGAAACCATACAGATCAACATATTTGAAATTCATTAATGTTTCCATTCCATACCCAAATGCTGTATCAAAGGGAACACTGAAGAGATCTTTTTCCACAAATCATTATTTTGTTATCTTTCAGTTTTCCATCAGTAGAGGACTATCACTTATTGCATTCCTTTTTCCGTACTTTTGATTTCGGTGCTGCCAAAAAGGATGGAGGAAAAAAGACATGGAAAGTGAAAGATGACAATGCCTGTGCCAGAACTCTTTTAATTTATGATTAAGGTTAAAGTAGTTGCAAAAAAAAAGGAAACTTACCATTTGGATTTTCTTGTCTGTAGAAGGTTTTTAACATGTCCACTGCTTCTTCAGCTCGATAACCAGCAATGCACTGTTGAAATGAGAACTCTATGTTCATTAAAGCATCCAAAACCAAGATGCCTTGTGCCACACAACAACACCTGAGGTGTAGGATAATTGCACAGAATTTGTACTTCCTTTTCTGTTTACTGACAGTACATCTCTAATTATCTGTGATCAGAAACCCTCATTTTCAGAATGAAGACCTTGTCTGTTTTTAAAATTAGGCTGAGGCTTAGTATAGTAGTTGACAGACCTCCTCATCCTCCATAGGAGTTATAAGAAAAACTCTTCTGCAACCACCCTTCCCTCCCCCACATACTAGCAGTGTACTTTCCGTTTACTTCTGCAAATCACACTAACCTTGAGAATATAAGAAACATGCACGCCGGTATTTGTAAATTAGGTTCCTATCAAGTAGCTCTTCTATTATCCTATTCCTAGAAATCAATTCTGAGGCTTCCTTGGCCCTTCAAAAGTAACACTCCCACCCACAAAATGTACTGTAACTGGCCCAAATATGTGAATGGGAATGATAGGAAAAATAACGAGCTAGGATGTTTTCAATAACACCACTAATTGCAGAGAGTACACCCACATAAGAAGGTGCTAACTTGTACACATTCATCCCACTGCAATTCCTTGAAAAAAAAAACATTTACTATAGAAATAGCCTTTTCCTTTACACAGTTGGGTATATCTGAGAGCTAAATACCCATTTTCAGCTTGAATATCAGAAAATCTTTCAGAAGAAGACTGTACAAAGCTCTCAAACTGTACTCTCATAAGTAAGCTTCCTCTCTCTCCCACCACTGATCAGCAGGTGGTCAATCTAAAAAGCAGGTGCTTATGTTGTGATGCCATCAGTATGTTCTTGCTGATGTCGGAAACCCTTTTACAGCCTCACTATCTCAGTTTCTCATCACCAACAGTAACTGTATTCATTGTTTTAAACATTAAATACAAGAAGGAACACATCTTGATGTTTTACCTGAAATGGTTCCCCAGTGTCTGTTAAGTTAGCAGAGGAGATGTTCAAAACTGAGCCACAACCTCCAAATCGCTCATTTTGACAGCCATACACAACCAGTGGGATTTATATGAATGAGTTAAGGAACTAAGTTAATAAGAAAAGAGTGGTATGAAGCAAAGTATCCTGATTTTACTGGCCATCTGAGTTTAGTGCTTGTACTCTTTTTATAAAATTAGTCTGCACTCAACCCTCACTCCTGTGTGCTACTTCTGGGTAACGCACAGAGCATGCCTTCTGCAGATGGAAGGATGGGTCATCCTGCTCTGGCCTTTGAAGATGGAAGAGAAGAGATCCCAAAGGGGACACATTGGAAACCACATATTACCAGTTTGTTACATTTTCTGAAACTGGACACTTGCATGGGATTAACTAATTGTATACAGTAACAGGCTCTTTCTGAGAATTACTTTCACACCCCTAAGAGAAAACAATGTATGTGCCAGGTTTGCAAATTGCTTTCTCTTATCCTTAAATCTCTCGTCCTTGGTCATATGGTCTTCAATATAGGAACTGTAGCATGGGCATGTTCTCTGAGCAGATAAGCTGGTACCCTATAAACCTTTGTTTGACAACATCAAGCTCTTCTCCATTGGTTCATTACCAAATGATTTACTTGAAAGTAACATATCGCCATATGGTTTCCCAGCATGAATCAGAACCAAGGATACTCATCAAGCGCAGGGCAGCTGCACACATGATACAAGGTTCTACAGTTACATACAACACTGTGTGTGCAAACACTTCCGCGGGATCCTTGTCGTGTTGATGACACCAGTCTAGGACCTGATCGATTGCTACCATTTCTGCATGTCGAGTAGCCTGGGAATTCATAGGGAGACAAAAAAGGCTTGCATTGATCTGCAACTTTAAACATATTACCCCTATTAACCTTATCCACTCAAGTGAAATGAGAACACACCACCATAAAATTATCTCTTTTTAATAAAAACAAGGTGGGCTACAACTTGTCTATTAGAAATCAGTTATTTTCATTTCTATCACAGTGGCATTGTAATGCTTCTTTGAAAGCACTCTTTTTTGGCTGGTCCCAGCTGAAGAATTGAGTACACGCAGAGTGCAATTTCAATTTTGCACAGATTGATTTGAAGTAACGATACTCAGCCTCAATTTTTAGTTATGTACAACTCTCAAGGAATCCACAAGCTTGATCAGATCTCTTCTCATTCTGTCTACTCCTTGGCAGAACAACCAGAGGGCTCAACTCAGAAGTACCTCTCACCCCTATCCTGCTCCATGTGTAAGGAAAATGTTGAGTAAACAGACCAGAGTGACCTCTTTGCAGTAAGGAAATGTGGGAAGGGAATGAGGAGGAGACATGTATCACTGTGATGGGTGTGGCATAATGAACACAAACAGAATACAGAAACTAATGGAGTTGCAGAGACCCACAAAACAATCCCAGAATAACGTCCTGATATTGCACTGTAATGTCGGCATCATGATATAGCAGTCACCATGAGTTTTGTTGACCTAATGTCACAACACAAACATCACAAGATAATATAACATCATTGTTCTGATTATTTTGTGGCTCTCTGTGACTCCATTAGATTTCAAAGTAGCTCTTCAAGTTTGAGAATCATTTATTTGAATTAATATTACCAAGATAATTTTCTTTTTTTAAATCCTTATTTAGGAAAAGAAGGATTTTTTTTGTGTGTGTCCCAGGCACTGAACTGGAATGTGGGAGATCTGAGTTCAACTCCCAGCTCTGCCACTCACTTCCTGTGTGACGTTGGCCAAGTCATTTAATCTTTGTGACTTTATTTTCAATCTGTAAAATATGGATAATACCTCATTAGGGTGCCATAAAGCTAAATTCACTGTTGATTGTGATGTGCTTGGATATTAAGGTGATGGAGCCCATGTATACAGATAAATAGGTTACTAATAAAATCTTACGTTGCTAAAACTAATAACTGTAAATTCATATTTAGATTCACATTTAGAATCTACATGTGGATCTAAATCAATATTTAGATGTAATTCCCACATTCTTAGTGATGCAATGTGACCTTAACATTGTCTTAATATGGTAGCTGAGGATTCCTCGGTGAAGGTTGACACTAAAAGTGATTTGGGGATTTCTAGTGGGTAACCTGCTGAACATGAGATCCCAGTGCAACGTTGTGACCAAAAAGGCTAATGCAATCCATGGATGCATAGAAAGGGGAATCTTGAGTAGGAGTAGAGAGGTTATTTTCCCCCTGTATTTGGCACTGGTACGACTGCTACTGGAATACTGTGTCCAGTTCTGGTATCCAGTAGGATCCAATTCAAGAAGTATGTTGAAAAATCAGAGAGGGTTCAGAGAAGACCCATGAGAATGATTAAAGGATTAGAAAACATAGTGACAGACTCAAGGAGCTCAATTTATTTAGCTTAACAAAGAGAAGGTTTGTTAAGGTTTGTCAAGTGACATGATTATAGTCTATAAATACTTACATAGGGAACAAATATTTGATAATGGGTTCTTCAATCCATCTGAAAAAAGTATAACACAATCCAATGGCTGGAGATTGAAGCTAGACAAATTCAGAGTGGAAATAAGGTGCAAATTTTTAACAGTGAGGGTAATTAACCATTGGAACAATTGACCATGGGTCGTGGTGGATTCTCCATCACTGGCAATTTTTTAAATTGAGATTAGATGTTTTCCTAAAATTTATGCTCTAGGAAATATTTTGAGGAAAGTGTATGGTCTATGATCACCTAGTCTGACACAACAATCCCTTCTGGCCTTGGACTCTAAGAATCTATGAAGGCTGTGCGCATTGAGTGTGCCTGGGAGTGAGCTCAGTGCACTCCATTAATCCCTGGCCAGCAGACTGATTCCCGGGAAACCATTATAGTCAATGTAATTTAGAGCAGCCCTGTTTGACTGCTCAAAATTATGCCCTGAAGATCACAGGAGGCATGAAGATAGAGCCACCTCTGCTCACCCCCACACCAATTCAACAGCACCCACCATGAGCTGGATGTAGATGAGGATTGAGTCCACATTAGTGGAACAATACATGGCCTTAAAATATGACTTTGTAAACAAGTATATTGAAACAAACCTATGTGTCATTTTTATATGAGTTGTGCATGTGGTCACTTTCATATTACATCATATGAGTCAATTTATAATCTCCTATAAGCCCAATATATAAAAATTACTATTTGCATAGCATTTGTGTGCTACATATTAATTCATTATTATATAAAGGAAAAAAACAGATAAACAGTAACAATGGAACATGAAAATAATTATTGTTATAGAAGGGTGATAAAAGGTGTTGGAAGAATAGACATTACCTGAAGGTGAAGTCATTAGGGAAGAAACTTATGATGCTATTAATACAGTGCCCAAAAGTATCCTGCCCTGAAGAACGAACAATATAAATCTTACACAAGAATCAACAAGTGAGAGTGACAGGGCTAAAGCTGGTAGTTCTATTTTATCTCAGGGCATCATTAGTAATTTATGAGCGGAAACAATATTTCCTTTTCAGTGCTTACATACTGTACTTGCAAGATGCTCTGGGCAATGACACATGCTGGCATGACTAAACAGGAGATAAATAGAGAGGAGAAGCGTACATGTGGTAACAAAGAATCTTAAAGGGAGAACAGTGTAGTGGGAGGGGTATGCTTGCACATAAACAAATTCCAAAAAATGTTCTTGCTGGGAAGGGCCACATGTATTATTACAGAGGAAATAGTAGGGTTGTCTGAGGAAAGACTGAGAACAATCAGGCAAGCGTGGGAGCAGCCAGAGGGAAAACAATGCTGGCTAGGTCTTGTGTACCTATTGCTAAGTTGTTTAAAAAGAATGACTTATAAAGATATTTGTTGCACTGTTGCCCAACGAATTCAAGTAATGACAAGCCTAACATCTTGAAGGGCTGAATCTAGATACATGCTCCTACTAAGCAACATGAAAGATTCTGTAATGTATACGGCCCTTCCTCCCATCCCAATCTTAGCAAGAAGGAGGAGCCTGATGATAAAGAATTTTAAAATAAGGCTGGTAGAAGAGGTTGCCTCACTGGTTTTACATATATTGCTGTTGGCGCATGGAACAGAAAGAGAGCATATGTGACAATATGCAGAATAACTAGAGATTTCAGTTGCTGGCAAAATTTGGAGAGATTTCAGAAAAGAAATTTTTAGACAAAAATGACTAGTTTTGGAACAGGGAGAAGGGGTTTTGAGTGCCCACAGCAGTTCACTTTGCGCCTAGTCAACTAATGCCAGAAAATTGTGTGAGAAAATACAAAGAGAAATATTGAAGACATTTTGGTCTTTCCTGCTTACATATTTTCTAGTAAGTAATCACTATCACTCTACCACCAGCTTTTATCCAAGACCCAAACTGCTTGTAGTCATTGAAGAACAAGGGCCAGATATTCAGAAGTGCTGAGCACCCTCAGTTCCCAATTACTTCAATGTGAATGGTGTGTTTTCAGCACTTCTGAAAATCAAGCCACAAAAAATGTGAAACTTGGGTGCCTAAAGTTCCCTTTACACTTTTTTTCTGTAGGAGTAAGGGTGCTACTGCTTATTTTTTGTGATTGATTTCTACTGTTACATTCTGCCTTATAACAGTAAATTCTCCCTATCTGGATTTAGAATTCTTCACTTTATTTTCTAAATAATGGTGTAGTATTGATTAAATACATGTTGTAGGTCATCCAAAAGGTACCTGTATTTCAGTGGTGGGAGAAGGATTCATACTGATTTTAAACTGAACTCCCCAACATGTACTACACTTCTAATTTTCATGAACTAGAGATGAGAAGCAAAGCTGCTACAAAAAGGTTGTGCATTATCATCCAACACAAATGGAAGTGGGTCATTAGACCATCTCTTTGAAACTGAATTTGTAAGCCTCCTTTTTTTATTTTGTTTTTGGACTGGATGAGACATAATACAAATTGAAGATCTGAATCTGCAATCAGATCCATTTGGGGCAAACCTTTCTACCTGCACAGAGCCCCACTGACTTCTATAGGGCTCTGTGGGGCTTAGGACCCACCCACACAGATCTGATTGCAAGAATTGGGTCTAAATGTTGAAAGCAGAAATTCAGTATAGCAAAAGTCTCTGTTATTGACATAATTTGGATAAACAATACAGTTGAACTTTTCTAAAATGTCTATTCTAAAACTTCCATACAGTATTGTTTTTCTTCCCAAGGAAGTTTTCATAGACGAATACTAGAGTTGGGTCTCATATTACTAAAACTAACTTTTGAGAAAACACACTAACATCAATCCTATGAAGTATTATTGTAAGTAAATAAAACCCAACTGCACTTGTCAAAGTACATTTTGCAAAGTGACATCCTTGTTTTGTTCATTTAAATGCTAAATTAAAAAAATCAATTATTTGTCATCTGTCTCCCAGTCATTAGTGTGAATTAGCAAGGCTCTCCTGCATAATTTATTATGTCCACAAATATATGGAAAAAAAAATTACCAGTAGTCTACATTATAATGCATTACCTTCAGTGTCCTGTAGTCACAGGAAATTTGGGTGCTGCTTTAACTATAAATATGATTTCAGTACAACATATAAGGTACAATATATGTATTTGTATAGCTATGTTATATCTGTGTATATCAACTTTCTTTTCTGATTTTTGTTTATTTCTTGTCATAAATAGCTCTAACTAGAGGAATTACTAATAAGTAGATAAGCGGAAATTTCTGAAATCTATCACTCGCATAAATTACAGTCAGTAAGTACACAAATGTCCCAGGTGATACCAAAAGCATATTGAAATAACTAGACCATGCTCTGAAAAATAAACATGCAAAAAGTGATAGCAAAAAAAAGAAAAAAAAACAGAATGGCTAATTTGCTGAAGGGGGGGGGCATTATTAGGTGTGCAGAGATAGAAATGTGAAATATATATGAAAAGAAAACAAAATATGCACATATGGGGGGAAATCCAGGCCCCACTGAGGTGAACGATGAAATTCCCATTGCACATAGTGTGTACTTTTTGATAGGGCTTTTTTTGCGACTTACATTCTTAGTTTTATTCACCTCATTCCTCCCCTTTCCTAGGATCTCATTGTTGTAGACCATAAGGCAGCCAACAGGAACTTCCCCATTTTCCAATGCTTCTTTAGCCTGCAAGACACACAAGAAAATTAGGAGTGGAGGAGGAAATGTTAACGATAAAGTGCAGACAAAATAAAACCTAATTGCTATTTGCGTTTGTATATACTGTACACTTGATGGCAAAGTTACACTCTGTCACAGAAACTCTTTCTGTATTTCCAGTATAGGTTTACCATATTGCAGGTTCCCTAAAAGAGGACACTGCCGGAGGGGGAGGGAGCTTGGGGGTAGGGGGAGCAGGAGGGGTACAGTTGGGGCTGCTGAAGGAGGTACCTACAGCGGAAGTACTCACTGGAGGTGGGGGGCAGTAACGTTCCCTGTCACGGTGGCTGGTGCGAGCCCAGGACGCAGCAACAACCATCAGTCAGTGCCTCCCCAGGGATGGGAGTTGGGGCCTAGGTAGGCGGGATCCAGCAACTGTGGCTGTAGGGGAACGAACCAATCAGCTGCGGATGCAAGGGAGGGACCAACCAGAGCTCTTTCTGAGCTGCAGCTTGTCTGCTCTGCAAAAACCCTGGACATTTCCTGTTATTAGAAAAATCCACACAGACAGACAAAGGAAGCTCAAAAAAGAGACTATGTCTGGGAAAACCAGGATGTATGGTAACCTTATTCCAGTAAGAAGACAGACCTGAGATATTTTATGTCTTTTCTAAATAAAGGGCCTGATTCAGTCCAGGAAACCTTGTGGCAAAAATCTTGTGCAAACAGCAACACATACACCTTCCATGAAGCCAGTGTAACCACAAATGTGGGAGTGCTGATTGGGATGGGAGTGTGGTGAGAGACTGATTGAATGCATTCAAATATCCTCTGGTGTGGCTACTATGGCTCTCACCCAATGTACAACCCATGAAGGCAGGCAGATGGTTATACTCCTTCCTGCCCTCCTTTAGGTGAATCTCCCTCAGGCACAGAGGGCCAGCCTATTGCAGAAAGGTGCAACTGACACCTCCCTAGTCCAGGAGACACTAACCAAGACACTTTGCTTGCAGTTTATGTCCACATCCTGATTAGTAAGCTCAATAAGGGTCATTTTAGATATCGGTGACCTTGACTGTATCCATGCAGCTGGGCCACGCTGAACTCTCTAATGTAGCTGTGCCCTTAGATGAGGGGTAAACTTGAGGTGCTGACTTTTGGTCACTCATGAGTAAACATACTAAATCCCGTGCCTGGACTCAGACATCTGCCAGCCTACATTCCCCTTGCAGCTTCAGCTACATGGGGTACCTGCTGCCCTGATACAAACAGCTGAGTGATGCTGGGCCGTCCACCTCTCTGTCTTCACTAGCTATTTTGCCTCAAGTGAACGGATTGGCCAATTCACTCAAGTCAGCCAACTCTAGGGAAGACAAGCCCTGAGTGCTGGAGCCCACCACCCTGGTGCCCCAGCTCCAGTCTAGGGGCAAAACTGCACCACTTTAACCCCAGCTGTGTCTTTTAACCCAGACCTGAAGAAGAGCGCTGTGTAAGTCCAAAGCTTGTCTCTCCCACCAACAGAAGCTGGTCCAGTAAGAGATATTACCTGGCACACACACACCCCTTGCCTCTCTATTTTAACTCAGGTATAAGGGCGTGCCGCTCCCCCTGCAGAGATTCCTAGCTCAGGCAAACCCGCCCGCACTGGGCTTGTCAGGAAATTAACAGGTACCAACTAGACTGTAAGCTCCGTGGGGCAGGGACCCGGGGGCTCTCCTGGCTCTGTCCAGCGCCTAGCACAGTGGGGACCAGGCGGCGGGGAGGAGGGTCCTAGGTGCCCGGAGGCTACAAATAACAACAAACGCCGCTCTCCAGCCTTTGCGCCCTGGGGGCTTTTTCCCCTTTCCTGCACCGGGCGGCCCCCCACTCACCATGCGCAGGGCTCGGTCCATCCAGCGCTCCGCCGCCGCCTCCATCCCCCGCCGGCCGGGCCCGGAACGCGCCGCGCCGCGCGGCTGTTTCCGGGGGAGCCGGGCGGCGGCGGCACCGCGGGGAGGCGGCCTGGGCGTGTCGGTGTCTGCGCGGCGGCCTCTGCCCGCCCCTCCCGGCGGCACTCGCGGGGCTGAGGCGGCCTCTCTCGGCTGGTCCGGGCGCGGGGCCGGCTGGGGGCTGCCGGGCCGGGGGCAGGATGCTGGGAGCCCTGTGGAGCTTCCTCAAGCGCCACAAGAAGAAATGTCTCTTCCTGGGCACCTTCCTGGGCGGTGAGTGACTCGCCCCGGGCCTCGGCCTCCTGCCCGGCCTCGCTCACTCCCCCTTCCCCCTTGCAGGAGGCAGGTGCGGGACCCCCCCTTCCCCCCCATAGAGCCGGGCCCTGCGCGGTGCCCCGTGTGTGTCTGGGGCCGGGCCCTGCCCTGCCCTGGGGGACGGGGGCGCGTTCAGATCAGTGCAGAGGCTCCTGCCTAGCTCGGGAAACCCTAGTCCCACCCCCGCGGCGCTCCCTGCAGGGAATCGGGGGAGCTCCCCGGGACCCTATGGCGCGCGCTGCAACCTGCTACCTCTCTGGCCAGGCCGTTCGGCTCAGCCTGGAGCCCCGCGTGCCCGCTTTAGGAATATCGTAGCTAAATCATCGTTGCGTCTGTAGGGTGGAAATGCTTCCTCTCCGCTCCTTGTCCTAGGCTTTCTTTAGAAGCTTACACCTTTTAATAGGTGCGGCCCAAAACCCTTTTGTAGTATTAACTTGAAAGGCAGTTTTAAAAATAATAATCTTGTGACTGGTTTGGATAAGACAGTTACATGCTCATATATCAGAGGGGTAGCCGTGTTAGTCTGGATCTGTAAAAAGCAACAGAGAGTCCTGTGGCACTTTTAAGACTAACAGATGTATTGGAGCATAAGCTTTTGTGGGTGAATGCCCGCATCCGACGAAGTGGGCATTCACCCACGAAAGCTTATGCTCTAAAATACATCTGTTAGTCTTAAAAGTGCCACAGGACTCTCTGTTGCTTTTTACAGATCCAGACTAACACGGCTACCCCTCTGATATATGAGCATGTAACTGTCTTATCCAAACCAAGTCACAGGACTCTCTGTTGCTATGTTCATATATAACTTTTGGGGGGGAAATAACTTACATTGATTCATTATGAATAATTTTGGGATGCAAAATCTGTGGTTTAAAAAAGCACAGCAGACAGATCTGGCTTTTACATGGTAGTTATTCTTTGCAGTTATATGGAGAGGATGATGGCACAGTAGCCAGTGAGGCAACTCATATTTTAAAATATTTCCCTCCTGTTCCATATTTATTTTCATAGTGATTGATTTTTACTAAAATGTTACCAAGGACCATGATCCCCCTATTGCTGGTGGGGAAACTAAGAGAATCAGCTGACGCAAACAATATAAATAAAATTGTTAGGCTGTGCCCATTCAGTTGCTTATGTTAGATTAGTAAATCTGAATTAACTTGGAGGCCTTGAAAGCAACACCTACCTTGAATTATTTAAGTTTTTAATGATAGTTTAACAAAATTAATACTGCAACATTGGAAAGCCATTACATGTTTTGTATCATCCTTCAGGTACTAACTATTGCAATAATTCAGTAAGATAGCTGTGTATTTAGCTGAAATGCACATTTGCCATCACTGATAAAAACACCACATGCGCTCATTTTAGCCCCAGTCATGGAAAATGCATTGTCCCAAAACTTAGTTAACCCAGTTGACCGGCAGTGCCATTTGTGCCACCAGGATGTTGAATGCACCTATACTTAAATGTCTGAAAGCAGGAAATACAGAGTTTAGTTACACACACTAATCTGTTCCTGCTGTGGGGATTTGTGCTAATCTGGTAGTGTACGCTACAGGGCAGAGGTAAGTGTGGGTGATATTCCAGATGGAGCCCTTAAGACAAGGGTTAAGGGCTGGTAATACCTGGCAACAAGTGGTCAAATATAAGCACACTAACAGTTTCTTCTACTGTAGTACCTGTGTGTTGTGTCCCCACAGTGCTTTATATTTATCTGGAAGGATAGACATCGTTTATCAAAGCAGATTGGGACACAAAGGGTTGTCTACACTGCACTTGGGAGGTGTGATTGCAGCAAGCGTAGCTGTACCTGAGCCAGCTTTGACACAGCTGGATCTAGCAGGCCTTGCTCCCAGAGGGCACCTCAGAGCTATCACTGCCTGTACCTGGGCCTCAGCCCAAGAGGGGATCTCAGAGCCACTTGACTAACAGCTCTGCCTTCCTCCTGGCTCCTCTATTTCCCACATAGTAGAGCCCTGTAACCCAACGGACCTGACTACAAGTGTTGGGGCTGGGTCAGTTGGGAAAAAAACTGGACTATCTGGAGGTGTGATGGGGTTGGCACAGTGGTGATTGCCTGCCCTGCTCCTGCCAGCTGCCTGCAGCAATGAGGAGCACATCTGCCTGCTGGAGAAAGCAAGGGAGAGTGGATCGGAGCCCCATACTTCATATTCCACACTTCAGGAATAGGTAGAGATAGGGGAATCTGCAATGTAGGAGGATTACTGAGGTGTGAAGTGTTTCATCTCAATGGGATGTGCTTTGGGGTGGGCACGGATCAGACCATCCCATGGAGATGAATACAGCATAACATAATAGCTCTGAGACATGTGAACTGACCCATTTATCTCAGTGGGTGTTTTCCCTTTCCTAAAACCTATCCTAGCCCCTTTTGTGAAACACCAATTTTAAGGACAGACAATCACTATGTGCAGGTCAGTTTTAGAGCAGTTTGAATATTAAAATCAGCTCCTTATTGGTGGGGAAGGGGGAGGGAGGAGCCTGTGTCTGAGGAACCCCTTGGCAAAATGATCTCAACTTACACCCTAACTCTATTTCTGTCCCTGACATGGCACAGAAATATTATGGTGGGGTACACTGGGGCAGGCTCATATCTTTACTGTAAAGGTAGCTAGATTGACTAAAGATTTCAGCCTTGAGCAACATTTAAATATTGTTTGGGTTTCCGGCTCTCTGAGCTGTAGTGCAAGTGTAGTATCTGCTTACTCTTTCAAATATTTACTTTGTAGCCTGTGAATCTTGATTCAGGTGGGGGGGAAAAGTGTAGATTTGTATTTACGGCTTTGTAAGTGCACTGTAGCATCAAGAGGAATTTTGAATCAATATCTAAACTTGTTCTGTGTACTGTTATGTGATTCTCTCTTCAATGAGAAGAGCTGTATAAAGAGAATTAGTGTAGAAAAACACATGTATGTGGTCAAATAGCAGTGATGCTTATGGTAATAGTGGTGATGATGCAAAAAAAATTGTACTCTAGTAGGACTTGCATACTTCCAAAACAGTGTATTTAAGACCTGAATGCTTTGGATACATATATGTCCTCCAAAACATCAATTTGGCTCATAGTCTAGGAAATTTCAACATTCTAAGATTAAGGTGTTGTTCATGTCCAAGCTCAAGTACAAGGAATATAAAAATAACGTTAACCATTGATCAGTTGGGGGAAAGTTCTTTAAATCTGTCAGTGTCATGATATGAAACAAGTGCTCAAAGACTTTTTAAAAGAAACATAGTAGGAACAGTCCAGGAGTTCCCCTGAAGTCTGGAATCTTGTCTTTGCCATTAGTCAGTGCTAGATGTTTCAGTGGACAGTGAACACCTATATAATGTCCTCTGCCAATTGTACCATATTACAATATTATAAGGTAAGGGGAGATTTCTTCTTGATCCCAGCTGCTGGGTGTCTTGGGCTCTGTTCCTGCAATGTGTTGTATATAGCAGACCCCTAAAGCCAATAAGGGTTGTCTACACTTGAAACGCTACAGTGGCAGCACTGTAGCTCTTCAATGTATGCACTCCCTATAGTGATGGGAGGTGTTTTCCTATCAGTGTAGGTAATCCACTTCCCCAAAAAGCAGTAGCTAGGCTGATAGAAGAATTTATCCATTGACTAGCACTGTCTACACCCAGGATTTATGTCGATTTAACTGTGTCGCCCTGCAGCGTGGATTTTTCACACCCTGAGTAACATAGCCAGGTCTACCTAACATTTTAGTGTTGGCCAGGCCCACAAGTGGTTGATAGCCCTTGTGATTTTCATCCCAGTTAGAGATTTAATATCACTGCTGTATATTAGGACTCATCTACACTTTCAGATGCTGAGGAATTTATTTCTGACTTTTTTTTTGCTACCATGCCCATACAAATATCTAAATAAAATATTTTTGTCTAAAATTGAGCTATCCATTTTCTTTTCTTTTGTATCTCACTCTTTTCCTTTTCTTTGGGTTTTATGCATTTAACTTTTCTCACTCACCCTTTATTTCTACCACACTTTTGCATTGTGTCTGCTTTTCATTCTCCAGTCTTTTAAAATATTTGTTGTTTGTATTGCAGTCACACCAAAAGCCCCATTGTCAGGAATCTCTGCTTGGAAGATATTTCTTTCATAAATTCAAAGCATTATGTCTGGCATTTTATTTTCAACTTAAAGTTCCAGCTTTTAATACTACTATGGAAAAATTCAACCCCAAATAGTTGAGACCCAGATTCTCGAAGAAGCATATGATGTTGTGGTTTTGTTAAATAGAGTTCGGTAGTTGTCATAGGTTTCACCCCCACTCTGAACTTTAGAGTACAGATATGGGGACCTGCATGTGAACCCTCTCCCAAGTTCTAACTCCTTTCCCTGGGTAGCCTTGAGAGACTTCGTCACCAATTTCCTGGTGAACACCGATCCAAACCCTTGGATCTTAACACAAGGAGAATTTAACATCCCCCCTCTTTTCCCCCACCAACTCCTGGTGAGTCCAGATCCAATCCCCTTGGATCTTAAAACAAGGGAAAATCAATCAGGTTCTTAAAAAAAAAAAAAAAAGGGCTTTTAATTAAAGAAAAGAAAGGTGAAAGACAAACCTCTGGGAAAGATTAGCATACCAGCTACTCTCACAGACAACAGATTCAAAACACAGAGGGTGTTCCCCTGGGCAAAAACTTAGTTACACAAAAGAATACCCAATTTGATTAACCCCCTAATGCCCAAGACAAGTTACAAAGAAAATAAACATAAACCTATTTATTTCCTTCACTAATACTCACTACTTGATAAGAGGCTGAATTCTGGAGCTTTCCCACTCTGGTCAAAACTTAAACTAAACTCTAAACAAAGGGAACTTCCCTCCTTTCTTTTGAAACATCTTATCCCCCCATTTGTTCCTCTGGTCAGGTGTCAGCTAGGTTAGGTGAGCTTTTTAACCCTTTACAGGTAAAAGAGGCATTAACCCTTAACTATACGTTTATGACCGTAGTAAAACAGAACAAAAGGGCAGAAGTAGGAGGAGCTTAATGACATTTTATAAAGCCACTTGTTATTTAAAAATATATATATCTTTATAGGAGTTTACCTACTGGGAAAATACGGGCAGAGAAAAATTAAAGAAATCCAAGAAAGAGAAGCAGCTGAATATATTGCCCAAGCACGAAGGCAGTATCATTTTGAAAGTAATCAGAGGACCTGCAATATGACAGGTAAGACAAGCAAATACATTTTTCTGATAAGAATCCTTTGGGGATTTATACAATATATTTAAACCCACAATATGGAAGGAGAAAATTAACACAGCAGCTAGTTAGAACTCAGAAGCATCAGTGTTGAATAATTGCCTTATAAAGGCATAGTTCAAATAGTATTATTTATTGGGCTCTATAATAAAATAGATAGATTACAGTTTTTGTAGGTTCAAGATTCTCTAAGGTCCCTAAGCAATATCTTATTCAAGAATCAAGTGGTCGCCACACTAAAGGGGTGGGTAGATTTACAGCAAGCCACCAAGAGTAATAATATAAACAAACTCTCATTAAGTTACATAGAATTAACTTGGCAGATAACCTTTAGTACATCCAGTAAGAAACTTTGCAGTTTAATAATTCCCTAACTTTGAAGATAGACCAGTTAAAAGGTGGAACACTAAGGTGGTGGTGATTATTCTTGTATTACAACATAGTCTATAATTTAGAGATGGGGAATTATTTATTCACAAGTGGTTCAAGTTTATTTATATAGCACAGGGGTGGAGAGGCATTTTTTTTCCCACCCTTTCTAGTGCATAATGGCTCCCTGGGTTGCTGAAAGTGATTGAGGATACCAAGGGTGCTTGGAAAGCAGTCTGGACTACCTTTTAACTTAACAGAATCATAGTACCGGGTTGACTGTACAGAGGAAATTAGGTTTTATTTATCCTGCTCATCCACCACAACTAAGTACCATCTCTGAGGGGTTTTTTTTCTTTTTTTTTCTTTCTGTGTGCATTATCATTATATACTGTGCATGTCTGTCTTTCATTTTATCCTCCTCCTAATAGGATAGGAATTTGGCGCTGAGATCTTCAAAGATGAAAGGAAGTTGGCTCCCAATATCCCTTTTATGTGTTTCTTGTTTTAAATATAAAACAGATCTCGCAGTTATGCAGCATCCTTCCTCTTTGGAAACAAGCTCAGCGTTTTCTTCTCCACTGAAGAAAGACAAATTTTAGTTTTGGGCCAGCTACAGTATACGTTTTAAGATTTTATATATCAAATCATTAGATATCTCCTATTTGTATGTAAAAATAATGACACACAAAAGTGGCACTAACAATTTGTGTGCAAGTTGGCATCCTGAGCACTTTGTTTATATTGGGTTCTGGTCTATTACCTTCCTTCAGTTTTTTTTCTTTCAGATACATAACTCTTTGAGGCACTGACTGTTTTCTTATGTCTGTAAAGTACCTGGTATACTTTGAGTTCTACTGCATCGTAAATTTATAATTTAAGCCCTAAGAACTATATATTTGGTAGTTTGTGTGTGGTAGTACAGTATTCAGTTGTGAATCATCTAAAAAGAGGAAAGATGCCCCAGTGGTTGGGGTCCTAGCCTGAGATTTGGGAAACCAGAGTTCAGTTCCATGCTCTACTACTGATTTCCTCTGGGATCTTGGGCAAATCACTCAATGCCTCAGTTTCCCATCTGTAAAACGGGGATAATATCACTTACCAATCTTCCGGCATGTTGTGAGGATAAATGCATTAAAGATTGCAAGACACTCAGATACTATGGTAAGGTAGGCTATTTAAGTATCTGAGAGAGAAAAAGGAGGACTTGGAACAAAAGTCTAACTTGACCAGCCAATTAAGCCTGGCACAAAATATAGCCAACTTGGGAACTAGCCTGGAGCTGAGGTTTATAGACTCATGCACTTGTTAAACGAGGCAAATACAGACACTAGGAAGTAGGAAATACTCTATCTGGAGCTGTTGTAAAGGCTGTTCCTAGACAAGTGGAGCAGGCTCTGATATGAGCAGTTAGATGGGCTGATGAGAATTTGTTTCTTCCTGCACAAATAGGAGTTCCCAATCAGTAAATAGAACAAGTGAGGGCTTCTTTGAAGCAAACCATTCCTGTGACTTTACATACTGTTAAAATGACTTGGTAAATTTGACTGCAGTGTTTCTTTTTTGATGTAATCTGAAAAGGGCCTGCCTTAACCTCTAAAAATAGTGGTAACAGATGGGTAGTGGCCACCCCAGTTTGATTTCCACAAGACTTATTGAATTAATGTTTGCTTTTGTTAAATTATGATTGGAAACATTAGATCTTATGGTCATGATATAGTATACTTTCAGCCCCTTCTGTGTATCTTGTCCTTCCTTCCAGTCACACACCTACTAGGTGTGTTGTAAATTAGGAAACAAAAATAAATATTCTTAACTATTGGAGGGGAGGAGGGTAATCACACTTAGGCTGACTGTTTTTCTTTGTTTACCAATTTATTTTCTTTTAATGATAGTGCTGTCAATGCTTCCAGCACTGAGGGATGCCCTAATGCATCAGCTGAATTCTGAAAGCCTCACATCTTTACTGAAAAATAGGTAAGAATGTTTTGTAGATTGTCTTAGCAACTGTGCAAAGTGATTTTGAGTCACAAATTTTCCCTGATTTGGGCTTTAAGTGATGCATTTGCAGTTCAAAGAGCATGAGAGATTTTGATTCTCTAGATCCTTGAATCAACAGTCTATTATGGTATTCGTTATAGCACAATAAAATGCTTATTAATTATGTAGTTTCGTGTGTATGGCACTTCATCAATATTAGAAGAAAAGACCCTTTGCCCTACACCACCTAGTCTAAGACAGTGGTTCCCAAACTTGTTCCGCCGCTTGTGCAGGGAAAGCCCCTGGTGGGCTGGGCTGGTTTATTTACCTGCTGCATCCGCAGGTTCGGCTGATCACGGCTCCCAGTGGCCGCGGTTCACTGCTCCAGGCCAATGGGAGCGGCTGGAAGCAGCAGCCAGTACGTCCCTCGGCCAGCTCACTGGTGCAGAGGAAGCGTTGAATTTAATTTTGCTTGGATATAGGATTGTAAGTTTTATTTTTTGTGGAGAGACAGATCATGAGATGAAGTAACTGACTGGATTGGGTATAAAGCTAGAGTTTTTCAAGTAGCTACGTATTCTTGGGCTCTGCCCAGAGATTCAGGGATGCTTTCTCACCTTTTCCTCTGACAGAGATAGATCAAACTTCTTCAGTCTATGAGTGGTCATTTCGACCGAAGGAGTGAAAGAGAATACATAGCAGGTAGATAGAAAGGACCACTGTTTCCTAACACTACTGTCTTGTGCCATGTAAAGGAGCAGAAATGGAGATTTCAGTTCTTGATGTCCCAGAGGATACAGCATCTTTCTGATATTTCAGTGTGTTAACATTGTGCCATCCCTTAGAAAGTCTGCTTGAAATACGAAAAGCTGGGCACTTTTTTTAGCATTGTTGTGGAAAAAATTTCTTCAGTCTTCCTAGGAAACTGACTCTGAGAAGAAGAAATATCAGAGAGGAGCAAGAGTATTCTGGTTCCATCTTGGTCTCCTTTCTCACACCAGAGCAATCCGGCTGTTTGTGACCAGGGAAGTGGTGTGCCGCTGTATTCCTTGCTCAACACCTCCCATCCTCCAAGCTACTCTTTTACGGTGTCTTCCCTAGCGAACAACTCCAGTGCTTGCTTCTGCTGCTAACTATGGCTTTCCAGAGAAATAAGAGTAAAGTTGATGTTATCCTGGTCAGTTTCGCTGCCTCCCACAGGCTTCTGAGTAGCAACAGTGAAAACTGACATGACTGGTCAGTTTTCACTCTTCTGTCCCTTGATATTGGAGGTGTTTCCAGGGACTTAAAAAGACCACATCAGTTTACACTGAAAGATTATCTTTATAATCACAAGCTCTAGAAACGTTTTTCTATTTAGATGAAAACGTAGGTTCTGCAAAAGTTGATGGCATTGGTTCCTCTTCTCCATCCCATTTGGCATGGAAAGTTTTGTACTCATTATATACAAATGGACAAATATATTTTCAAGCCCTGTAATTTGCTGGCTTAAAGGAATGCTCTAGTATGTGGGGGGGTTTTTTATGTAGGATTTTTTTTCTCTCCATTTTTTTTAAAACATAGTTTTTAAAATTGTTGATATATTTTGCAAAACAGAATAAAGTGTGTGTGAGTTGCTGTTACATATGCCATAGCATTCCTCTGTCTCTTCCTTAATGTGTGTCTCCATCTGTCCACCAAAGTCATAGATTTGATAGCCTATTATATTTCATTGTCTGTTGTATGATTTGTACAAGAGAACTGAGCAGTTGATTGATATTTTAAACAAATACCAAATTCTGTGTGTTTCTTCTAAAAGGATGAAAATGCCCAGAAGTGTTGAGAGTCAGACCTGTGAAGAACAAAAATGGGGATCAAAAATGATAATTTAAATTTTATTATTTTACTGGAATTTCTTGCAGCCTGACGAAAGAGTAGATTGTTTCCTACATAAAAACAGTGATATTTATGTAACCTTTCACACCAAGGAATTACAAAATACTTCCCACATTATTTTCAGGGATCATTTCACACAGCACTGAAATGCTGTCATCTCTGGGTTGAAACACAACAGCCATTCTGTATCCGCAATGCTTAAAGATAAGCATGGCTACATGAGGAAGAAATAAGGTTAGAAATAAGGGTTAAATTTGGCCAAGACATTGGGGATAACATGCCTGTTTTTAAAAAAAAAAAAAAAAAGAGGGGGGCCGGGGGAGAGGGTTGCATTTTCTTTTCCACAGATGTCCCAGAGGATACATCATCTCTCTAATATTTCAGTATGTTAAGATCGTGCCATGCCTTAGTAAGTCTGCTCAAATACGAAAAGCTGGTCAGTTTAATCTTTCGAGCTTCATTTCATCTTTAAAAATCATCAACTGTTCTCCCTACAGCCAAACTTAGCAAAGGTTGGACTTGGAAGAAGGAATATGACCACTGTGACTCTGGTCCTGCAGTGCAGTGCACTGTGCCCACCCAGAGCCCCATTAAGTCAGTGGGGCACCAGGTGGGCGTAGATGTCTGTCCGTGTGAAACAAATGATAGGATCTGGGCCCATGTCACCAACACCACTTTCTGTATCATCCGGGTTTTCTCTTTAAATACTGACTCACTAAGCTTATAAACTCAGACCAGATAATAGAGCTACAGAATCCAGATTAATTTTTTTGGCAATCTGGTACATGAAAGTTGTTTTGAAAAACCTCCAGGATTTTGTAGTTCTTTATTATAGACACGCTTCTTCCTGAACTACAAACAAATGATGGTGGACACAAACTTAATTTCAGTAATTATTGTAGTTATATAAATATGCCTTGCAGCACTGTTATTTCATTTAGTTTCTTTAATACTTTCTAGTTTCTTTTTGAATGTAAATGTTTTTAATATTTTTCATTATTTCTTTCCCAACAGGCCACCAAACAAGTTAGAAATATGGGAGGATTTAAAGATAATAAGTAAGTCAAAATGAAAGATTTTTATGTACATATTATTGTAGCATAATAAGCCTGAAAAAAATCTTTTTTTTCTCTCCTTTTAGAATATACATATCCATTTAAGTGCACAGGAGTGGGTTGCTGTTGCTTCAGCAAATATTATTTATATAGTCACTGTTCTACTACACTTCATAGCAACATTATACAGTAGAAGCCATCACAGAAAGGTGCTACAGATAAGCAAGATATCTCTTTGGAAAGTCATAGGGTCAGAGGCCAAGCTGAAATATCTCACTGAGTCTTGGAAGGCTGTAAGACCCTCATGAAAATCCTGAAAAGAGTGGAATAACAATGTAGAAATATGCATGCCACATCTTCTGCACCATTGTGAAAAATCTCCAAAATAGGTGCTCAGAAACGACTGCAATAGGCGCAGCACAAGAACCTGAACAAAAAAAATACGTCATTGCTTCTAAAATGTTGGCCAGTTGTACATATTATCAGCTGTTGATTTTGCTGAAGCCCAGAGTCTCATGTCATTGTTAACATTATGTGAGAATCGCAAACACAGTTACATGTGGGACAAACAAGATTGTCCATGACCAGGGCAAGCTGTTGTGTCCTTGCTCTATGGCAGGGGTCGGCAACATTTGGCACGCAGCTTGCCAGGGTAAGCACCCTGGCGGGCCAGGCCAGTTTATTTACCTGCTGACGCGGCAGGTTCTGCCGATTGCAGCCCCCACTCGCTGCGGTTCACCGTCCCGGGCCAAAGGGGGCGGCGAGAAGCGGCACGGGCGAGCGATGTGCTGGCCGCGGCTTCCCGCCGCTCCCATTGGCCTGGGACGGCGAACCGCGGCCAGTGGGGGCCGCGATCGGCCGAACCTACCGCGTCAGCAGGTAAATAAACTGGCCCGGCCCACCAGAGTGCTTACCCTGGCGAGCCGTGTGCCAAACATTGCCGACCCCTGCTCTATGGTGTTTGGATTTTTCACATAAGGTGTTAAGGTGCCTTGCTTTAAAGCAGTTAATGACAATATGACAAAACTGCTGCCACCTTGCTCTGACATGGGCTGTTGCTTCCCAGTTGCTGGGTCAATCTGACGTGTTTTCAACTTTTTTAGTGTATCTTTATATTGTTTGTACTTGCCATCATGAAACTGGATACCTTGCTTTAGCTGATCATAACATATGGCCTTGTGTATTGAGTTGGCCTATGAATAAAATATCCAGACCAAGGCAGCTGAACTTTTCTGAGCATGCCTTCAGTGCCAGACATCCAACAGTGATTAAGGATTCCGATATTGGGAATCTCGTCCCACTATTTCATCCTGCAAATAAACTGAAGACTGAGCACCTAAAACTAATCAGGTTACATAATGTGGCAGCAATATGTTGCTTATGTCTTTCAACCATATAAAAGCATTATAAGTACGACTGTCCAAGAGACATATAGCTTAGATGTCTGTCACTCTATAGGCAATATGATAGCATTCCAAATGCAAACCTGGCCTTGGTTATGCACTGGGGAATCTCATAACCAATTATGGCGTTCAGTGATGGCATATTCCCTAAGTAGCAAAACTTCTCCACTGACTTGAGAGAAGCGTGCTATCAGCTGATTTCTCTCCCTCCGCCCCCCAAGTTCCATAGTAACCAATCATACCATCGGAGCCCCTTGTTTCATCATTGTATGTGTTTTGGGGTAGAAGGACAGGAAAGGATGCCATAGTGTATACATAGCTGAATAGTTGTGCAGTGAAATACCATTGGGCCAAGGTTGAATACCCCTTCTTGACTCCTAGCTACTATGTGTTGTTCTGTTTTTTCTCTTTGCTTCATCTTCCACTCCCTTTGGTTCTGTTCCTCTCTCTTCTACAGCTCTCTATATATGCTACTTTGTCCATCTGGTTCCTTCCTTCTCCGTCCCTGTTTCCTAGTCCTTTTCTTCTCATGTTCATATTACTTGCTACTCAAGCAGACTGCCTAGTTGCCTCATTTACCCTTCTATCCAGACATCCTCTCTAGTGGCTGGCTGCTCCAGTGCCAATGCTGGTTCCCTTTTCCTTTCCTAAGCAATATCAGCCCCTACCATAGGTAGTTAGCAGGCTTCTTGTTACGCTGCCTTTGTCTGAATTGGATGATGAAGTCTAATATAGTGTTCTAAATTTGTTTCCATGGCTAATGAAGAATGGAACTTTCAATACAACACCCTATTTTGCATTTTTAATTAGCCCAATAAAAGGGATCAGCTGGAAGGGCATATAGTTTGGGTAACTTGTGCAGTATCTTTTCTTTTTGCAAATTATTTTAATAGTGTAATTTAGCATGTTGCTTTACAGTGAATGATTGTGAATTTTATTAAGCATTTTAGCTATCACTACTGTACATATTTAGACTTATGTGATCATCTTGGTTGTGAACTTTCTTTGAGGGGTGTGTGATCTAAGAAAAGCAATGACATGAAAAAATGACTATAAAAATGAAAGTTGATACTTATTGAGCTCTGGAGAATGCTCCCCTTTGCCCTCCTAGTGATATAACTTCAAAATTATTTCCTTTTTCCTCTTTAAGGTTTTACCAGAAGCATTGTAGCTGTGTATAGTACGTGTATGCTTGTAGTTCTTCTGCGAGTCCAATTAAATATTATTGGTGGTTACATCTACCTGGATAATGCAGCAATCTGCAAAAATGGCACGGTAAGTATTTATTCATGAAAATAAATTCATCATTGAGAGATGAAAGGGTATAACCAGGAATATTGGGATGAAATTATGGAAAGGAAAATTTAGGCTGAAATCAGGAGTGGGGATATGAGAACTCTTCTGGTATTAGTCTGTGGAATAGTCTCTCAATAGAAGTAGTGATAGTCCTGTTGCTTGAAACCCCTAAAACTGGGCTGAACAAAAAAAACCTTATCTGACACCCTTTCTGAGCAACACAGGTGCAAATTGAGAGGGTTATTTGTTATTAAATACCCAACTAAATATACACTTCTTTTATCTTATTAATTTTCTGAGATATAGCAATATCAGTATGGACAAACCAGCCTGTGGTAAGTAATCCAGTCGCAGGATTTTCATGCCTAATTCCTCCCAGCATATAGGCAGGCTGCCCCAAGTTACAGTCTCCCACAACTGAAGAAAAATTATGGTTGGCTAATTACAACACTGACTATCTAGTCATGTTGTCTGACCCCAATTGTCCCTTGAGGCTTATTGACTGGATGTTCTTACTGGTGTTGCTAGATCATGGAAAACAGCTAGCAAGGTAACCAATTTGGTTTTCTTTTCTGTGTTGTGGCTGTACCAACAGGAACAAATAGGGTGTCAGATAAGATCTCAGTGAGCTACTGGATGACTGCTCTAAAAGCATGAGATGTGGGCATTAATAGTTATCTGAGTGCTCCTCTGTATTGTTAACGGCTCCTTCCACCTGCTTTCCAGAGTCATAAAGGGACATGTTGGCCTCTAGAGACAGGCCTCAGGAGACAGGCCTTAGGAGGCTCCACTTTCCAGTAAGGCAGCCAGGGACAGGGCCGGCTCCAGGCACCAGCACAGCAAGCAGGTGCCTGGGGCGGCCAATGGAGAGGGGCAGCACGTCCAGCTCTTCGGCGGCAATTCGGCAGTGGGTCCCTCAGTCCGTCTCGGAGGGAAGGTCCTGCCGCCGAATTGCCGCAGAAGAATGAAGCGGCGGTGGTAGACCTGCCGCTGAAGTGCCACTGATCGCGGCTTCTTTTTTTTTTTTTTTTCCCCTGCCGCTTGGGGCAGCAAAAACACTGGAGCCGGCCCCGGCCAGAGATGGTGGAAGTCAGGGTCCAGTTGGTAAAATCTGCGGTGGTTCTTGGGCAGGGAAGTGTAGCAGAAGAAGCACTCTCTGTTTCTGCCATCTTCTGAGCAGTGGAGTGGATTGGCAGGATCCAGTCTGAGAGGTTGCCTTGGAGCAAAGCAGATGGCCTCTGCTTCATGTCTTGAGAATTTTTCACCAAAGAGACTTTTAAGGCTTTTGTGAAACTTGAGTTGTTACTCCATTCCATGAGAGTGGCTTTCCTGAGGTTATCTGAGGAGCAGGAAGGTGGAGAGGGGGCTGGTTCCAACTCTAGCTTCCCCACTTCAGGAGAATTCCTATCTGAGCAAAGGGCGAATGAGGGATGCATTTTTTTCCTGCCACTAGGGATGGAGAAGTCGTCCCTACAATACAGTGGAGGGAAAACATCAGGGAGCTTGCCTGCAGAAAGCTCTTTTTGGAGGAGAGGTAAAAGGATCCTTTAGGATGGAAGGAAGCAGAAGCCATAGCCTGAATAAAGGGTCTCCTTTTTATTGGAGAAAGGAGAATGTCTGAGAGAGACTTGTCATCTCCCACCTCCAGCATGTCTGCTTGTGAGCTCCTGTTTGAGTTGATTTCGTCTGGAGGTTCTCTTCTTGGGTGTCCTAGGACAAATAGGAGCAGTCCTGCTGTTCCGCAGAGTCCCCAGTGGGGCAGGAGTTGCTAAATTAGATTGGCTGCTCCCATCTTTTGCTCGGGCTTGTGTGTAGCAATTCTACACAAGGCTAGGAGAGGAAGGATGAGCACAATGACCTGCTGCTAAAGAATGGATGTGCTGCAGAAGACTTTTTTAGCTCTTCTTCCCAATTTTCCTTTGAGGAAGTCTTTGTTCTACCCTGTTCCATGCTGTGAAACTACTGAGGTCTGGAAGACAGATGGTACCTCACCAGTGAGGCAGAGTTGGGGAAGCCCATGCATGATATTAGAAGGATTTGGGGGGGACACACCTATGGTGTTGGAAGGACTTAGGAGAGGAAAATCCACATCCAGAATTACTACAACCTGCATGAAAGCAAAGGAGGAGGACTCATGCATTAATCTATATTAGTGGCTGGCACATCATTAAATTGTTTGTTTTTTTTCTTTACAGACACTTTTAGCTCCCCCTGAAGTCCAACAGCAATATTTATCAAGTATTCAACACCTTCTAGGAGATGGTATGACACTCGTAAACTACTGTTTTTATATCATGCCATTGTATGCAATATTTCAACAAATGAGACTTGAATCATTTTTGGTACCTTTTTTCTGCCCATAGGTCTGACTGAGTTAATAACTGTAGTTAAACAAGCTGTGCAGAAAGTGTTTGGAAGGTAAAGGTGACTGTTTTTTTCCATCTTTTCCTTGGTGGTTGCTTCCAAATAGTGTGTCGGGGGTAAAAATATTAAAATGAGGAAACTTTATGATTTGCAAATAGTATCTGAAAATTCCTGATTTATCTATTAATGTGCATTGGCAAGCTTAGCTTGTTGCAACAGATTTCTGGGTTGATCAATATCTAAATATGGTGATTGTTGTTGTTTGAATGTAATTTTGTCACAAGCAAATAAATGAAATCTGTATTATTGACTCTGTAATTAACATTTTAGTCCTTTATTTCCACAGTGTTTCTCTTAAACATACTCTGTCTCTTTTGGAGTTGGAGCAGAAACTTAAAGAAATCAGAAAGTTGATAGAACAGCATAAAGATTTGTCCCACTCAGATAAGATTGGATCTAGATCTCTATTGTGTCATTATATGATGCCAGATGAAGAAAACCCATTAGCCACCCAGGTACTTGTTTAATTTTATGTGCATCATTTTTGTTCTATTTTGTGCACCACATTATTGTTGTAGCATGGTAACTGTACCCTTAATGAGAGCCGATGCCAGTTACTTCACATTAAGTCAAGTGTCGTGGTTTCTTTAATCTAGGCAATGTAATTAATAGACTAGAAGAGTTAAAACAGAATTGCTTTTTATTCTAATCTCAATTTTATCCTCCAGCATGGAGAAACAAAGATTAGAAAGAAGAAAACTTCAGTAGTAATCAGTTGTTTCACTAAAACAGTTTTCCAAACTTCCTGAAGTTTGCCAGCATCATAGTTACATATCTAATCCACATCTCACATTGAGAGGAGATTCAGCTCTTAATTTGATATAAAACTAGTTTTAAGGAATAAACTTTCGCCATAGCGGGCAATAAGATGCTCATCTCATGTTAAATGACTAAATATAAACGTGTTGAATTATTCAACTTTAGAGGGCTAAGGAGTAGAGAATATCTCGCTAAGTTACTCTGTTTCCCAGTAAACTTTCTGAAAGGAAACAACAGTGATAAAATTAGCGAATGCTTCTGCGTACACAGAGATTATAAAGAGACTTGATGATCACGATTTAAAACTCGGTTTCCAGTTGGACATTTGTTACAATGATTTTATTGTATTACATTTTTGGCTTGACTTCTCTCCCCTTTCCCTGTTGCTCTGACATTTGCACCCTTATTTTTGTCGTTCATGGGATGTTCACTGTGAGGCTACCTACCCTTAGTACGAGGAAGCCTTGTCTGTGCTTGCCATGGGTCAGCTTCTCAACCCCACTGGCCATTGACAACACAAGCGCTGCCCTCTTGGCCTCACTGTCACTCTACAGATTAGTGATTGGCATACCCCAACTCCCAAGATCTGTCAGCATCTCCCTGGAGTGTCCAGCCCCTGGTCCACTGGACGCTCACAGTATTTACAAATCCACTGCTTCCTTCAAAGAAACGGTACACTTCAGTTTACCACTTCCACCTCAGATCACCACTCTGCTTTACACACAGCCCTTAATATATTTATAGCAAACTCAAGTACAGTAGAACCTCAGTTACGAACACCTTCAGAATGGAGGTTGTTTGTAACTCTGAACAAAATGTTATGGTTGTTCTTTGAAAAGTTTACAACCGAACATTGACTTAATACAGCTTTGAAATTTTACTATGCAGAAAAATTCTGCTTTTAACCATCTTAATTTAAATGAAACAAGCACAGAAACAGTTTCCTTACCTTGTCGAATCTTTTTTATACTTGCCCTTTATTTTTGTAGTAGTGTATGTTTAACACAGTACTGTACTGTATTTGCTTTTTTTGGGGCTCTGCTGCTGCCTGATTGCATACTTCCGGTTCCAAATGAGGTGTGCGGTTGATTGATCAGTTAATAACTCTGGTGTTTGTAACTCTGAGGTTCTACTGTATAAGTCTATTTAACAAAGCATAGAGATTCAAGTAGCAGCAAGCAGTAGTATTGGAAACAAATGGTTACATATAAAATAAAATCATAATACACGTTCTAGTGCCTAGACTTGTGCCTAGATACTCTCATGTCTAATAAAGTATTGCTCACCCAAAATCTTCGTAGCACAGGCTAGCTGCAACACATTTCATGAGACTCGAACACTGTCAGTTTGTTTCCTAGGTGAAGGATTCAATATGTCTCCTTGCGCTCCAAGATATACCGGCCTTCCCTGCTGTTTGTTTGTTCTTGTAGATTTTGCAGTCTCTCAGTCCGCACCTGATTCATTATGCATGTAGGTATATAATACACAAAACGCAAATGGCCATGGAGATAGGTGTCTTGCCTCTTGCCTGAAAGGAACATTTCTGAGATATGTCACCTTCTGGTGACCTGCCTTAATTCCAAGACACTGCGAATATAACTTTCAATATAGCTCCGTAAATATCTGTACATATATTTTGCAATGATTATGACAACCAGTAGGCTACTACTGGCTCTTGTTAGAGATCTCAAATGCCACCATCAGTCAACTACAGATTTCTGACCCAGGGGATCCCTGTAAAGCACTTTACACCCCTTGTGCACTCTACCAGTTGGTACCAAGCGGTCCCTGGGTCACTTATTCCCACTTTACTAGATTTCTGAAATGAACGCTAGGTGCATGTGTATTACCAGCCTGGTTCTGCAACAGTGACTTCAAAACCAGACCATTATATTTGTAGTCTAACTGTATTCCAGTTGCTAATGGAGTTCCTATTAAATTGGATGTTTTGTTTGCTTTTTCTAGGCCTGTGGACTTACAGAAAGAGATGTTGCTACTATTAAATTACTTAATGAAACCAGAGATATGTTGGAAAGGTATAGTGATAACCTGTGCTGTAATCTGTATTAGCATTAAAAATTGTATCGTAATTGCAATTTTCATATATGTACTTATGGTGGTGGTGGTTCCCCTCATAAAATTTGACCCTTAAATTATTAACACTATATTAAAATTAATGAGCTAAAGGCTTTTAGACTGCCATTTTCAAAAGTGCCTGAGGCGGTTGAGTGCTCAAATTCAGTGGGATTTGAATACCGAACTCATTGGACCTTTTTGAAAAACTAAGCTTTAGCTTTTAAAAACAAAAGCTTCTGATTGATTAATCACTGTAAACATTACTAGACACATCACTAGAAAATATACTTGCAAGAAATAATCTTGCAGTGACAAGCTGACATGACAGGTCTTCTCCTGCCCCTCCACCCGCCCCATTTTCTGTGGTTCTACAATAACTTGGGCCAACTTCTCTTCTCTGTTAGATCAATGTAAGTCCAGAGTTGTTTCACTGAAATCAATGGCTTTCCTCTACTCTTACTCTCATGTAAAAGTGCAGAAATTTGGGCTTAATTTTCTTTTTCAGATTCCATTTTTCAATGGATTCCAATTAACACTTTTTTTTTATGCAGGGTTTTAGCAGTGCATTAAATGTTTTTCTTTTACAAGGGAGTTATAAAAGTGAGGGATTTTGCGTTAAAAATGTTGACAGACATTGAAGCACTGAACTATGGGAGGCTGTTCTTTTAATTGATCTTCTAGAGGTCTTGGGGATTTTATTGCGCCCATCACCACAGTATCTTAGCACTAAGTAATGATTATTGAAGTTCTAGTTCTCCTATATTAGTGATAAATGCTTTAGAAATGCTTGATCTGCACTGGCTTTTATTCAGCTTACAGGTGGAGTTCAATGTGTTGGTTATAACTGTAAAGACCTAAATGGTTTGGGACTTGGTCTCTCTCTCTCTGTAGTATACTGCCACAATTGAGAACAACACTGGTGCTCAAGGTGGAATTGCCTCAATAGAAATGAGAGGGAACTGCTGGCAGGGTGTTCTGTGTCCTTCCCCCCCCCCCCCCCTTTTTGGGCCTGGATCTGCCAGAACCCATACTTATTAATCTTCTGGACATGCTGCAAAGGCCATCTGTTTGGTGAGCTGAGGAAGATGAATTTATGAGCAGTCCTTTGTCTCTGTTGTAAACTTTAATTTATGGGATACGCATCCATATTGTTGGAGGGGTGCCTATGGGTGTATTTTTTAAAATGTGAAGAACTACATATTAGGAACAAGAACAGCAAGTTTTAAAAACTTTTTTTTTTTTTTAACAGCCCAGATTTTAGTACGGTTTTGAGCACCTGTTTAAACAGAGGATTCAGTCGACTATTGGACAATATGGCAGAGTTCTTTAGACCCACTGAACAGGACCTATGTCAGAGTGGCTCTGTAAATAGGTAAATATTACTTTGATGGTATTTTATGTGTTTTCTGTCTTGATTATGCTTTTTACTTCACAGTAAACTCAGCAAATGGTAATAGATTCAATGGCCCCTGTATAAATGGAAGTAACTGGTGATGAGAAGAATGACAGCACTTCATAAACAAACATGGATTTTACTCACTTTAGTGAGGTAGAAAAGTACTAGCTTTGCCATTTTACAGGTGAGAAAACAGCAATATAAGCTGTGATTTGACTAAGGTCCCACACAGTCAGTTGCAGCGTTAAAACTAGAACTTGGAAGTTCTTGGCTCTCTATCCTGTGCTTAGTCTGCTAGAGCGTGCCGCCTCACTAATTATATTTTGACTTATTTAGAATTTACTCTGCTGGTAGCAACTATTGAAACAATGGGAGGTGATACTTCAGGGAAAATACCAAACATACTGGGTGGAAGAGAGAGTTAGTTTTGGCAGACAAGTTCTTCATTTTGTTTTACTTACCATTTCCAGATCTCTTCAATAACTGGCATGAAGTCAGTCAGGAGTTGCCATGCCCCTCTCCCACCAAATACACGCTACGTTAGTACTTGTAGATCCTGAAGTTCATTTGCATGGTGTATTATTATAATGAGCTATTAAAAAATCTGGAGTCTAGTGCCTCTTCTAATAGACTGCTTACTTTTTTATTTATTTTTATAATTATTTTAGCAATAGTTTTTACAAACCCTGAGTTCAGAGTCCTACAGGTGATCCTGCCTAGCCACTGAGCCAGACTCATCCCTGTTGTGATGCCATTGTCTGTTTTAATCCCCTACCTCTTAACACACTCTCTCCTCCTTATAAAACTTTGTTTTAGCACTCTTTCTGACATGAAGTTTCACTCCTTGACTCCCAGATGCTTCGTTTAACCCCTTCTGAACTACGTTCCATGTATAATACTGTCAGACTACACAGTGCTGTACAATAATTGGAGTGTGTTGAATGCAGAATAGGTCCTTCCTGGAAGAGTGGATGCTGAAAGGCAAAGTGGATTTAAAAAAACCCACACAGGATAAACACAGAATAATATGGGGTCATTTTATAGCTGAAATACTTATCAGAATAGATAAATTGTGGGCATTTCCAAGGGAGCTTGACTTAATAGCACTTCCCTTATAACACACTCTTTATGCCCTGATCCTGCAATGGCGGGCATGTAGGCAAACACCTGCACCTAGTGAGAGCCCAGTTGGTTTCAGTGAGGCTCTACGTGTGTACAGGGATCTGCTTATAAAGATCTGTCTCAGTGCAGGATTGAGCATTAAGGCTGACTGTGAAAGGGGGATGTGGATGGGGCTTTATTACTTTGTTGTATTTAGTAATAAGATGAAAGTGAAATGTGTGTACTTTTTGGGTGAAATCCTGGCTACACTGAAATCAATTGCAAAACATCTTATCTGAAAACTAATCCAGTTCTAAAAATGATTTTCAGGTGAGAAAAACAGATGATCATTGTCAATAACAAAAAAGCAAAACTGTGATTTATTTATAAATGCTTGATAGTCCCCTTAAGTATCACTTATTTAAATTATTAAAATTACTGTAATATTTTTGATTGCTATTAATCTCCCATCTATCCTACTTGACTCCTCACGCTACCTCCAATGGTATTTGGAAGAGGATAGGACTGCAAACTGACATAGCTAGTGATTTAGTCGGTACAAACTTTGGTTGAACTATAGTTCTTGTTACATGTGACACACCTATGTTGTTGAATGGAATACAGTCACCAACCGACCAGTTGCTGCTTGTTGTGGTTGTTCTCTATATGTGTGCTTTTTAACAAAAGACCTGATAAAGAACAAATAAGTAAACTTAAAACCACACACAATGGAAATCTGAAACTTAGTCTTTTAAGGGTAAAAGAAATGGAAGTTACTTCTTCAGAGTTGTAGCTATCCCAAAGAGTTTATATATAGTTTTTGCAATATAAAAGGGAGCTTATGCCTGCCCTCTTGTGTGTTTTTATTCCTTCTAGTCTCTGTAGTGTCAGTCTTCCTTTGGCAAAGATAATACCCATCATAAATGGACAGATCCATTCAGTGTGCAGTGAAACCCCTAGTCACTTTATTCAGGTAAGAAGCCTTTGTACTTAGTATCTTAAAAGTATCCCAAGTCTGCTAAAATATTCATTGTTAAATGCAACATTTTATATCAAAACTATATTGCCCAATTCTCATGTGATGAGTTTTAGTTCAGTTTCTTTTAAGAAGTGGGAACAACTGGTGACACTTAAGAAAAGGCTCCCTCTCCCAAAAAAAGGCCCCTCCCCCCCTCATTCACTCATCCCTGCCACCTGCTGTTGTTAGTGGGGGGTAGGGAGGGGACCGGGGAGAAGAAGGGAAGAATGGTGGGAAATGGGGAATGCAGACTAATCTCTTGATCAGACTCCTTTGGCGATTCTGATCACAATTTTCGTTTTCAAATGTGACAAACTTTTATATTTGAGTAAAAAAAACTCAACACTTTCTGGTATCAAACTCACACATGTTAAACATGACAAAGTACTTCAGCAAGAAAAGGTGATGCTTCTTAAACTAGTTATTTTTTATCTTCTTCCAGGACTTGTTGATGATGGAACAAATGAAAGACTTTGCTGCTAATGTGTATGAAGCTTTTAGTTCTTCTCAACAATTAGAGAAGTGAACTGTGCATCAAAAGGAACAGTTCATGTCTTCATATAGTACATCCCTTGTGAATACCAGGTGGGAACTTAAGGATTTTGGTTAATTTCATAATGGCGTAGGATTGTTAGACCTTCAGAAAGAATACACTTATTGAAATACTTGGGAATGCACCCGCTATTGTTTATATAATAGAATCCTGCTTACAACACCTGATTAAAAACTAGTTCTTTTTGGAAAAATCACTATTCCTTAAGACTTTGCATTAAGAAGGTTTCAGCTGTATTTAATTAATTCATTTAGAACTACTTTTATTGAACACAAAAGGCCAATATTAAGATACCTACAGTTATTAAAACTGACTTGCTTCGGATGTGGTGAATTTTGGAAGAAGCAATCTCTAATCATAAAACTCTAGAAACTGCAACAGACAGTAAGATGGGTGAAGTCAGGCTTCTCTCTCCTTCCACTACAAAAACTTTAAAAAAATCCTTCTTTCCTCAATACTGTAAATGCCATCCTGGAAAATTTAATATTCCAGAGTCAAAAACAAAGTCTCTGCCAACTGATGCAGGTGCCTGACCAAAGTTCTGGGTGCTTGCCTTCTTGCTGAAGACTTAGAATACATTGATTTAGGGTCTATTGTGTTTATGCTGTTGATGAACAGCTATCGATGTACACATTTGTAAATATTTTATCTTACTTTGTGTTAATTTTGATCCCAGTACACTGTCTGTATTGCAATAAAGAATTTTAATGTAAAATTTGTGTGCAATAATTTTACCAACATAAAAGAATGTCTATACCTAAATAGACCACCATTTAAAAACTTTGCTTATATCAAAATAAATTTCTCTATATTATAGTAGTCTTGCATTTATTTTCATTAGTTTCCTGCAGAAATTTGCAAAGACTAGAAAAATATAATTCTTTGGCCCATAAGGTAGGACTACTGGAGAGCAATTTTCATGTACATATGAATTTATAAGTCCACACAAGGCACTTATTTAAAAACCCAATCAGCATAAATAAGAGCAACTACAGCATCGTCTAACTCTTAAGAATAGCTAAATGAACCACACAGCACAGGTGCATAACATCAATTCACCACTCAGAATTTTAATATGCCCATCACTATAGCAGAAGTGCAGATTTTGTAACTCAGGCCCATTCCTATTCACAGTCTCCTAAATTTTACACAATAAATAATTTTACATGTGAAATTTAGTTAAGATTTTGTGTTAAATTCCTCACCTATGGGAGCTGCTTGAAATACTTACACCTACATGATTTTCCTAGACTAATGTTACTTGCAGCCAGTCAGACTAAAGCCCTGATCTTGAAAAGACTTAAGCACATGCATAACTTTATATGTTGTGAGTATTTCTATTAAAATCAGTGCAACTACTCAGTATGTAACGCTATGGATGTGTGTAACGCTTTGCAGGATTGCTGCCCAGGGTAGGATATACAATGGAATATAGACGATGAATATTTCTGCAGTAAGATAGACGCTACTACTGTACTAACTTCCCTAGGTCTCTAGAAATGAAATGTGGCACTGAAGCTTCTTTACAAATGTCTTTGACAAAACAAGTTGTAGTGGACTTTGACTCTTCTGAAGGCTGTGAGAACAGCCTAGTTAATCTCTTCCTTGATTTAGAATTCTGCCTAGGCACTTATACCATGTTCAATACCACAGTCCTGTTAAGAGTAGGACAGCAGATACTGATTACCCAAAGATCAATTTTGATTGGCCCATGGGGCCTCCTAGTCACTGAAACACAAATCTTTACATCCATTTTGTTAAGTGGGTATTGAGGAAGAGATAAAGGGCATCATAAATGGACAGCCCATGCCATAGGAGGAAGGGAGGATTAGAATGATTTTTAAACAGCTTCCTCCCACAAGTGCTATTGAAAGCAACATTTGGCTAAACCTGGAACTGCTAAATACTCAAAGTGAGTTGAAAGTGATTACTGGGGGGGACACAATGCTGCTGAAAGGACAGCCATACGCCTAGAAGGCAGCAGAGGTCCAGATATTTCTAGAAATATCTTTTCTGCTTTATTGTATATCCTTCACTAGGCGTGCCTTTTATAGTGAAAGGATTTGTTGCACAAGTTCTCTGTAACTCTTAAAAATTAACCATACTCCTCATAGCAATAACCTGCAGCATAGCGGAGATTCTGCTAGACTCAGGCCTTGGCAACACTTGGAAGTTACAGCGCAATAAAGGAGCTCCGGGCGCACTAGCAAGGCATGTAGAGCGGTCTGATTCCGCGGCTACAGCGCTGCTGGTACTCCACCTTGGCGAGTGGAATAACATTTGCTGCGCCCCCGCTAGAGCGCTGCGGCGCCATTGTGGACGCCCTGGTCCTATAGTGCGCTCTGATCGGCCTCCAGAAGTGTCCCCCAATGCCTGTGCTAGCCAGTCTGGTCATCACTTTGAACTCTACTGCCCTGCCCTCAGGTGACCAACTGTCAGACCCGCACTTTAAATTCTCTGGGAATTTTGAAAAATCCCTTCCTGTTTGCTCAGCCAGACGTGAAGTGCTCTCAGCGAATCTTTCCAGGTGACTATGCCTCCACGCACCAGGCGAGCCCCAGTATGGAGCAATGGCAAGTTGCTGGACCTCATCAGTTTTTGGGGGGAGGAGGCTGTCCAGTCTCAGCTGTGCTCCAGCCATAGGAATTACGATACCTTCGGGCAGATATCAAAGGACATGACCAGGATGCACTGCGGTGCAGGATTAAAGTGAAGGAGCTGCGGAACGCCTACCACAAAGTTCGCGAGGCAAACCGTTGCTGCCAGCCATTTCTACAAAGAGCTGGACACGATACTTGGGGGTCACCCCACCTCCACTCCGGGGACCACCATGGACACTTCAGAGCCAAGTGCAACAAGGCAGGAGGAGGAGCAAAGCAGGAGCGAGGGTGCTGAGGCGGAGGAAGACACCCCGGAATCCCTAGATGCATGCAGCCAGGAGCTGTTCACAAGCCAGGAGGAAGGTAGCCAGTCGCGTGCGGCCGGTGCTTGGGGAAGGACAAACACCAGAGGCGGTTCCCGGTAAGCGGCTTTTATTTTGGGAAGGAAGCTATTCGCTGCGAGCTCTTGGGGCGAGGAGGCTTTTGCATGCCTAGATGCAGATTAGGGCGTTGATGTGTTCTCTCACATCACAGTAATCGGCCTCAGTGATCTCTTCAAAGGTCTCATCCAGAACTTGGGCAATGCGCTTGCGCAGGTTTCTCGGGAGAGCCACTGTGGTCCTTGTCCCAGTCAGGCTAACTGAGGGGCAGGGGGACCATTGCTGCACACAGGCAAGCTGCATATGGGCCAGGGCAGAAGCCATGTTGTAGTAGACGACCTCCCTTGCTTCCCGGGTCACCCTCAGCAGCGAGATATCTTCCAGGACGAACTCCTGTGGAAAATGTGGGGACAATGTCCAGCATAAGGGCCCCCTGCCGCTGTTGGCTCTCCCTTAGGCACACAAACCCAGAGGGCAATACAGCCGTGAAACAATCAGTCACGCTTGATGCTGTGCTTACCATTTTGGGGCTCCCAGGGGTTGTGCGCGCTTGCTTTGGGATGGGCAGATTATGCTATTGTGTAGACTGTGCTTGCCCTTGAGTACGGGGGAATCATTGCTCTGTCTGGTGTGAACAATGCTGCCTCTGTTAAGTGTTGCATTTTGCCTTTACAGATGCAACCCTGAGATCTCAGCCGCCCGTGTTATCACCGGCCGAAAGACTCCAAAGAATCAGAAAGAGACCACATAGAAGCAAGGAAGACATGTTGCATGAAGTAATGCACATTCAAGTAATGAAAATCAAGGCGTGCAGGAGTGGCGGGAGAGTGAAAGAAGGGTCTGCCAGCAGAATGCGGATCGCCAGCACCAAAGCATGGAGCACCAAGCGGACTCGATACAGGCGCTCATAGCAATGCAGGCGGAGCACTGCACCCGCCCCCGCAGCCCTTGTCCCAAAACTCTTCCCTTATGCCCCCATGTCACCTCCAACCCACTTTCCCCAACATCTGGGTTCTTACCACCACCAGCTGCCTCCAACACCTGTAGCTTCACCACCCTCCCCTGAAAACTATGATTCTTACCCACTCAACCCCCATCACCATGCAGTATAGCCATCCTGAAGTGCAGCACTCATTGCACAGCACTCCAGACAGGACATACACAAATCTGTGATTGTACCGTTCCCCACCCCCTTGCCCTTCTGTTTCCGAAGTAGTTGTGTTTCTTTTCGATAAATGAATTTTCTTTTCAATTGATTTTTTGGCTTTGAAAACATTCTTTATTATTGTATAAAGTAAAAGATATCTTAGCCCAGGAAAGGTACAGGCACTGCAAGTCAGCGTAGCAAACAGATTCCTACTAACATTGGAACCACTGCACTTCACTCCCGTGCAGGGCACCAGCATTACTGGTGGCTTTCAGCCTCAGATTTCCCCCTCAAGGCATCCCTAATCCTTACAGCCCCGTGCTGGGCCCCTCTAATAGCCCTGCTCTCTGGCTGTTCAAATTCAGCCTCCAGGTGTTGAACCTCTGAGTTCCATACCTGAGTGAATCTTTCACCCTTCCCTTCCCAAATGTTATGGAGGGTACAGCACGCAGATATAACTGCGGGGATGCTGTCATCGGCCAGGTCCAGCTTCCCATACAGAGAGCGCCAGCAGCTCTTTAAACGGCCAAAGGCACACTCCACAGTCATGCTGCACTGGCACAGCCTGTTGTTGAACCGCTCCCTGCTGCTGTCAAGGCTCCCTGTGTAGGGTTTCATGAGCCACAGCATTAACGGGGAAGTGGGGTCTCCAAGGATCACAATGGGCATTTCGACTTCCCCTACGGTGATCTTCTGGTCTGGGAAAAAAGTCCCGGCTTGCAGCTTCCTGAACAGGCCAGTGTTCAGAAAGATGCACGCATCATGCACCTTTCCAGGCCAGCCTGCCTTAATGTCAATGAAACGCCCACGGTGATCCACAAACACCTGGAGAACCATCGAGAAATACCCCTTCCGATTAATGTACACAGAGACTAGGTGGGCTGGTGCCAGAATTGAAGTACGCGTGCCATCTGTCGCCCCTCCGCAGTTGGGGAAACCCATTTATGCAAAGCCTGCCACAATGCCATGCACGTTACCCAGAGTCACGGTTCTTCTGAGCATGATGTGATTAATGGCCCTGCAAACTTGCATCAACTTGATTCCAACGATCAACTTTCCCACTCCAAACTGGTTAGTGACCTATCAGTAGCTGTCTGGAGTTGCCAGCTTCCAGACTGCAATAGCCACCCGCTTCTTCACCGTCAGGGCAGCTCTCAATCTCGTGTCCTTGCACCACAGGGTGGGGGTGAGCTCCTCAGACAGTCCTATGAAAGTGGCTTTCTCATCCGAAAGTTCTGCAGCCACTGCTCGTCATCCCAGACTTGCATGACGATGTGATCCCACCACTCAGTGCTTGTTTCCCGAGCCCAAAAGCAGCATCCCACGGTGGTGAGCATGTCCATGGAGCAAACTCATGTCATATGTGTTACTCGAGTCGATATCATGGTCAGAGCTCTCACTGTCACTTTGGATCATAAAGAATAACTTGACTGCCAAATGTGACGTCGCACATGCTTGACGTGGCAAGACTCGTCAGCATACTCCTGAATAGTTCGGGCTCCATTCCCAAAGACTGAAAGGGAAGACAGAGCGCGCAGTACAAAAAATGTTGAAAGATGGCGCCAAATGTGTACGGCAGCAAAGGGAATGTTGGGATGCGAACCGATGCATCACGGAGTGTTGGGACAGGACCCAGAATGCCCCGCACTCCACACCCCCTTTCCACAAGCCACAGCGCCAGAATGGGAAGAGGTGCTCTGTGGGATAGCTGCCCATAATGCACCACTCCCAATGCCGCTGCAAGTGCTGCAAATGTGGCTACGCCAGTGCACTTGCAGCTGTCAGTGTAGACAGACTGCAGTGCTTTCCCTACTGCACTCTCCGAAGGCTGGTTTAACTCACAGCGCTCTACATCTGCAAGTGTAGCTATGCCCTCAGTGTATTTCTAATGTGGTTGAAAGTGCCTTATTCATGATTTACTACCACAGCTGGTAGAATTTTTTCATGTGAAATTATTTTTAATGAAAAATGGCCTTTTTTCAATAACAAACTTTTTCAAAACTTTATTTTTGATCAATTTTATTTTTGGCTATTTTTCCTTTTTTTTGAGTGGAAAAGGGTGAGGAAACAAGTGAAATATTTACATTAGAAAAAAATAAACTTCTGGTTTTAAAAAGTACACAAAATAACTTCAAAAAGGCTGATTGGTATAACTAACCCTTGCCCTGTACACCTGCTTTTTGATCAACTTATCACTGCAGAATTTGGGTACATTCACAACCTTGCTCAAGATTACATTGGACCTTGTTTGAAGCATAATATTAGATTTCTGACCTACTGGTTTCAATTCATCTCTTCAAAAAGCTTGTACACTGACTCAAGGTCCAATATAATCTTACAAATCCACCCCACCACTTAAAGCTAACCAGTCTTTCAAATCAAAGAGGTTAAATGCTGGAAGTGAAAGGGCCAAATCCTCATTCCGCTGAATCTGGAGCAGCATTTGTCTGCATTAAATCTGCTCCCATCAATCCCAATTTCAGCTGTACATGGAGAGTTCAATATAGTGTATATATAAAATCAAGTTAGAAATGTGAAGTGTTCTCAATAATGTGTGTTAAGAAACAGCAACTGAAGTCTCCATTTGTATCATTCACTTTACATTAGTCAGTTGCAGAGTCCAGCCCCACTGACAGGGTAACTGATTAGGGGTTAGCTGAGGTACAGCCACTGTCATTCCCTTTTCTCCCAGTGAAACCCATTTCAGTTGTCCTTTATGTCCAATCAGCTTCACCTGGGGGGAAAAAAACAAACAATTAAATGAAGTCTATTCAAAGTGACTGTTGTTCCAATGATTCAAATCGTAGTCTATTCAAAGTGACTGTTGTCCCAGTGATTATATGCATATATTTTTAGTTAACAGGTCTTTTTAACATAACGGATTAACTATAGGCACCACTGTGCCAGCCACATGAATGGTCAGGGGATGTCCAAAGGTTCTAAACATGCTTCTAAGGTGTTCATATAAATAAGATGGCAAATGTAATGATGCTATGTCCTATGATTTTGGCCAGACTATAGTTATGTTCTACATGCAGATGGCAATGGGAAATCAAAAGGATTTTGAGACACTAGCTCCCTATGTAAAGGGCCAGGTTTCACAATACAAACCAGATCATTGTCTTACAAATTATGGTGTAGTTTACATTTTTTAAATAAATACTACCACAAAAATAGAGCAAAGTGACTATACACAAGCAATGTTCAGATGAATAAGCAGAACATGTACACAAAGATGAAAAGGTTCCAAACATCATAATGCAATGTTACACTTTTGGAAAGTTAGTTAACAGTTTCTTAAACTTGCACTACTTCTTGCCTATAGGAAGAAGTCAGATGCCAACATGGGTATTTTAGGGGAAGCAGGAGTTTTTGTTTTTTTAAAAGATAAGATATTCTGGAATCTACTTTTAAACTGAATTGTACTTTATTGTAATGGAAATAACCATTCTGCTCAACTCAGGAAAATCAATGGTTTTTTAATACACTATTTCTTCATTTAAAAAGCATATTAGAAAGCAGGATTTGTGTGTGGGGGAAATCACTTAAGTAGCTATATAGAAATTATACTATTGTACTTAGGGTGGTATAAATTCTATTCTCAATTTACTCTGCTGTAAGTCAGGAGTAATTGTTTGATTTAGTACAACTGACACGTCCATTACACACACTGTTAACAGTAAGTAAAATTTTGGCAGATTAAAAAAATTTAAAAAAAACGATAGTGTTCTTTGAACAAGTCTTTGAAATAACTTCCTATTTGTCTGTTACACTACACTTCCTCTGAAATTTTGACATTGCATTGTGACCAGCTGAAGTCACAAGGAGTATTAATATTTAGAAAGGAAGTAGGGTCTTGTGTCAAAGCATTGGCTTTGTTTTTACATATGGCATTGTTGACATTGTTTTTACATATCAGGAAAGGTGACAGGTATGCATTATTTGAAAACAAAAATGTTCAGGGTTGACTGCACATCTCTCTTATTATGTTTGTACAAAGCCTAGCACATTAAAGCTCCAGTATTGGTAGGGGCCTCTAGGTATTACCATAATGCTGTTACTAATAATGATTAAGAATGCAAAGCTAAGAATGATCTATTCATTTTAAAGTCTCCCCATTCCTTGCCTTTCATCCGAGGCGCGCAGGCCAAATTCTTCAGTGCCATGATAATGTAATTCAGTTGCCAACTGTAATTTGTGCTAAAGTAGCACTGTGTGTGTGTAACACAAGCACCCCCATTTATATACCAAGATGTCATTATGGGGGAAGTGTGCTGAAGTGGGAACAGCTGTTCAAAAATTGGGCATGTCAAGAGGAAAGTCACATTAGGCTAGAGTGGTGTAAACAGCCAAAAAGCTATTCACAAGAGGGTGTAACACCACATCTGTTGGAGATGGAGGAATTACCACCTGCCCTTGTACTCCCATAAGTCAGGGTAGGCTGCCTCAGCAAGACACTCTTAGAACCAAGGGAACATAGTCTAGACTATCTAGCCGCTCAGGGCATCACAGGCCCGGTTGGAAGCCTATTGATGAACGTATTTGCATCCATGACCAGTTTGAAAAAACTAAGAGGTACTACCTGTGAAAGAGATGCTCCCTTATGTCAGAAGTAGGCTTCCTTTATGCCATTTCTCCCTCAGCCACTTAGGGTCTTTTGACACAAAACACTAGTTTGCAGCAAGCAGGGGTGTAAATCTATGTCACACGAGCCTGCCGCACATGAAGTGTCTGTGTGGACCTTGCTGCCAGGCACTAAAAGTTCCATAGTGATCTACCCTGATTTGAAATGGGAGTAGATTAAAGACACTAGGGAACTTTTTGTGTGCAGCAACAGGGTCCACACAGATACTTAATTTACACCTCAGCCTGCACCAAACTAAGTGTCGAATACACAGGTTCTGAGAGTAAAAGGGAAAAGGCCATGGTGATAACGCTCACCTTCTCCTTAGCCCTCAGGTCTTGGTTCTCAGACCTGCTTTAGATGTGAATGGACCCTCCTCTCAAACTCCCGATATACACAGAACAGTGCAAAAGGGACCAAGCTTAAACTAACATCCAGTGAAGCTTAACCCATCAGCTGGGATACTGAGGGGAAAGGCAGGGCATTAATTGAGATATACTCAGATAATCTTGGCAAGTGATGCACACCCACATGCTGCAGAGGAAGGCAAAAAAAACCCCAAGATCACTTCCAATCTAATCTGGGGGAAAATTCCTTCCTAACCCCACATATGGTGATTAATTAGACCCTGAGCATGTGAGCAACAACCAGCCAGCCCAGCACCTGAGAGAGAGAATGCTCAGGGCCACCCCAGAGCAATGGTCCACCCCAACCGTGTCCCAGCTCCAGCTGTGACAGTCTCTGATCCTTCAGAGGAAGGGCACGAAAAAAACAAACAAACCCAGAATACATTTGTAGGCAGAGAGATCACACATATCTTATGAGGAGGTGTGTGGGATTCCTACACAGTCATCCATCCACACTCTCAAGCACCGTAAAGTTGACATTCTCACCCAGGCTGAGGCAGCATTTGGTAGAAGGCTGTTACTGAATGGGGTGCCCCAGTTACCCTTAAGTTCCTTTACAATTCTATGTAGGTAAACTGAATCCTTCACCCTCCCAAGGGATGACTTGCTGCTTTTTGCATGCCACTGTGAAGGCTGTCTGACATGGAGGGGACTGGGCTTGTCTTCACTACCAGGGTAAGTCAACCTAAGTTACGCTACTCCAGCTTAGGTCGACGTACCCTGGTGTCTTCACTGCGCTTCGTTGATGGGAAACGCTCTATGGTCGACTTATCTTACTCTTCTCGGGGAGCTGGAGAGCGTTCTGCTGTCAATTTAGCGGGTCTTCACTAGATCCGATAATCGACACCCACTGCATTGATTGCAGCAGCGTTGATCTCCTGGTAGTGAAGACAAGTCATCAGACAGAGACAATTCTGTCTTACTGTGTATTTGCATTCTCGGAACCTCCAGGTCAGACAGCTAGACCTTCCCTATGGAGAACTGCATTAAGTTTGCTGGAGAGGGGTGTCTGCCTCTTGCTTGCTTGTTGAATAGTTTGAAAGGCAAGTGGGTATTCCTCCAGGAAATCGCTGAATTTCATGTGAAGGCTCTGCTGTGGGAGGTTTGAGTTGAACAGCACTTCTACACTTGAATATAGTTAGCATTTTTCAACTTTGGAAGCTATCATCCTGGGGAGTTCTTCCTAAGAGGTGGTCCTAAGCCCAGGCTTAGAGCAAAGATCTGCTCAGCCCCCAGCTGGCATGGAGCAAGAGAACGCCCTACTATGAAGTCTGATGTGGAGGGTCCTAGACTGAAAGTTAACAGGTAAGAGAATTTTCCCTTTTTTCCAACATATTCTATTCTGTTTTTACATATCACCAAAGGTGACAGGGATGCATTATTTGAAAACAAAAATGTTCAGGGTTGACTGTACATTTTTCAGATATATTCTGACCTATCTTATGAATATGTTCCTTTATTTATTCATAGACAATGCGTTAGAAAGCTCACAGAAGTAGCAAAAAAGATAGTGGTCACTTACTTGTGTCTCTCCAATGATGGTTTTTGGGTCACCAAGTACCAGAGTCCCTGAGATTGGCCAATTAAGGAAAATGGCATAGACTGTCTCTTCTTTAGGTTTGAACGTGTACCTGGTTGGACATGGAGAGTCATATAATTTATGTCCAGTTTTTCTTGTAATTATCTACACAGTTGAGAGTAATGTACATGTAAAGATTTCAGGACTGGAAAAGGAATTTTAAAAGTTGATGGCAATTAGGGTCACAAACACCACAAGAACTGTTCACATCAGAACTACTGCAATGCAGTCCTCGCCCTGCCAAACTACTATTAAAAAAAGTTTGGATTCCAGCAGATCTTTTTTCCAAGTATAATTTATTCTCTACCAAACAATCGTACAAATATTTGTAACATTTCTCTCTCTCTTCTTACATATTAATGTTTCTCATGAGTTTTACTTCCGGCTTTTTATTGTTTCTAGACGTGATATTTATATTTAATAGCCAATGCTGGGCACAGGAGTACAGAATGGCCCACAAGGGAAGGAGAAGCAGTAGGGCCAAAATGCAGATGAGAGCTGGTTGTGGATTACTGGCACAGCAAAGGCATAGAAGCTTAGGAATAGAGAAGGGTCCAGAGACTAGAAAGGGGTAAATTTGATGGGTGATTTCACCAGAAATGACATTACCATTATTTTACCAAATAATCTATCCATCATACTCAATTTGACAGAGGTCATGGCCATCCTACTATTGATCAGAGTTGTTTTCTAGGATTTTTTTTAAAACAAATTCCAGCTTTGGAAGCTATTATTGTGGGGCATTCTTTCTAAGGATCCTTAAAAAAAGTGGCTAATTTTTTAAAAAAAGAGCTTTAACATGTCTGTCCTTCTCATGATAGTGATATTGACTTACTTCTTATAAGCAGTTTTATATTGTATCAATCAATATTCTACAGCAATTCCTAGGTCCTGCTTTAGTTTTTCTGCTACTTTGGCTAAGAGGCATAAATAGGCCAAAGATACACATTGAGCTTTTGTTTCAGTCTGCATTGGAAGCATGCACTCTCATCTCCCAGTTTTTTTCCCCTAATCATTACGATATACTATCTTCACTAATGTCCAGTATATATATTCTTCCTTTAGGCATCTACCTTGGCTTGCCGAAAGGGTTCTTTTCTGAGACAGCCAAATAGCATACAAATTAAGGTATTGGTTTCTTTATTATAAATACTTGTCCACTAGAAATTGGACAATTTCACAAAAGGGTCTCAATAGTTATATTTTCTGCATATTGTTTCACTAGTCTTACCACACTCCTGGTGTGACAGTGTCATTCTGAGTTCTCCATGGTTTAGTTCCGTAAATGGCTTCTCCATTGACTCTCAGCCAGTCACCTATCTGCCTTAGGCGTTCTTGGAATATAACATCAATGCGACCATCATGGGTGGGCCCAATGTTCATCAGGAGATTTCCCCCACATGATACTGTTTCTACGAGTTGCTGAAACATTTAGAAAAGTCAGAATGTTAAGATTATGGCCAATGAAGGCATACACATTGTTTGGTGTTCTTACCAAAACTTAGTAGCGTACTCTGCTCTACACATATGGGTTGAAAGGGCTGAATCAGTATTTGACATTGCAATACGTTAGTGGTTCCAATAGTTTCTACAAAATTTAAGCTTCCATTAAAAATGTAACATTTTTAGCTCTTATGGCTCAAGAAAACCTTCCAAATGTGATCTCATTCTGTGATGCCTGACTAACTCTGCATTTTTTCAGTCTGTCTGCATTATGAATTATCTGCTCCCCATTTGTTTAACTGGGGGGTTGATTCTGAACCCTATTGATGACTGATATCAGTCGTTTTATATTGTAAACATCCAGATATTCTGAAATGGTGGTCAGAGTCTGGGATTGTAGTTGGATACTGTGAAGAGTACTGATACACACACACACACACTCACACAATCTTACTTCTTTAGTTACACTAAAAAAAACTATTTGTACTGCAGAATAAAATGAAATTAAACAAATATCTTTGGTTTCTGCAGCTGAATACTTTTCATTTCTTTTCAAAACTATTTTGTATTTAATACAGGAGTTTAAAGTAAACTGCAGCACCTAAACTATTAGGAGAGAGCTTACACACTAAGACCTCGTTCCTGCAACTGAATTCAGGTGGGTGGACCTCCTGTGTCTGCACAAAGCCCTCTTGAACTCAATGAGGCTCCATGCAGGTGCAGGGGTCCACCTGCAAAGAACCAGTTGCAGGATCAGGATCCTACCCTATCTTGCTAATTTGTTTTAAATCACAATTATCTGCATATCCAACTTTCATGAACAAAGTATTTTAATTTAAAAATGCAAGTAAAAGATTGGATTGCATTGGGGAAAATAAAACACCTAAAAAATCCCAGATGCAAAGTAACAAGGAAGTCATTCCTGAAACAACCAAATATACTACAGCCTTTTGCATTTCTCTCACACTGGAGACTGATGAACACCTGGAGCCCATGCACTCTGAAATAATTCCCTACTGTTGTATTAGGTAAAATTCTCATTGACTTCAGCAGGCATTAAAGTGTTGAAAAGCTACAGGATCTCCTCCAAATTTGGGTATATGAGGTACAATATGTACATATATCTGTATGAATGTTTGTTTCTTTCTTGGACATAATATTTTGTTTGACATACTGTACATCAAATTACTTAACCCGTAGAAGGACTTAGTTGTTAATACACCAATTAAATGACTTTGTAGGTTCATTTGGAAGTCTCGAATTGGTAGGATCAATAAAACATCAGTTTTATTATCACAGATTTTACAGGATTACCTGTGGGAGAAGTTAGAATTAGCCAGCAGAAATTCAACCCATTCCCTAGGAACTACTTCCTTTGTGATTAACTAATTGTCACTGAAATCCTAGGCTGTGGTCACACTTCTATTGGAACCTTTACTAGCATGCTTTTCTGGCAACTGGCCCTTTACATTGGGAAGAGCGAAACAGCTACAACCATTAAGTTGCTATTTTGTAGCTGACTGCTGAGGGCTACATCTCACTTCCTTCTACCTGGCAAGTACTGATAGCTCTTACTGTGGTTTATCTTGGTTTTTCTTTCATGCCTCAGAAAAGGCCACCTTCATATTTTTATATTTATACCCGCAGATTTTTTAAACTAGTGGACACTGATAGCTTGCATTATACTTAAGGTTAGTTCCACCTTAAATTATTTAAAAAATTGTAAGAAATTACATGTAAGACCTACACCTAAGATAAAAATGTAACTCAGCTGTTAGACTGTTAGCTGTTAACTCTAACCCAGCTGTTAGACTGCAAAGTCCAGCCATCAAACGAAAGCTAGATTTGGGTTATGTGATAATATCAAACTAACCACACACACAAAATAGCTGAGTATTACAACAACTGCAAATTTCACTGTGTTGTGACTACTCCTCAGAGATTAAAGTTTCTAGTTGATCTGATCTAGTTGTCTCTAAATGTGTGCAAGTAGTAAGTTTGGGAGCACCCTTTGAATTCTGGAGGGCAATGAAGGTTGCCGGTGGAGACAGAAGTGTATTTGGGTTCTTTGGATGAGTCAGCAATCTGTTCTCAGCACTGTCTGTTGTCAAACTCATAAGGTGATGTTGAGGGTGAAATGAGAAAAGAAGGAAGAGGGACAGGCAAACCCAAATTCCACAACATGGACCAGCCTTCAAATCTGGGTTAGATGTAACAAAGTCAGTCTTGGATTGCTATTTCCACCAATCTGTAAGAAACATTCATATTTCTATCCTGTCTTTGGAAAACTTTTATCCTTTTGTATTTATGAAATAGCAACATTTAAATGTAGAGTATCACTCTTTGCACTGCATGAATGTAGACTCTCTTTTTTGGAAACAATTAGCTGTATGCTGTGTAAACAGGGATTCAGCAATCATAAAGCCCATCCACTTCTATGGAATTTAATGCGTGTTTTGCCATTGATTTCAGTGGCAGCAAGATTGGTTCCCCGAGTGTTGCTGGCAGAATATTCTGGGAGATATGAATAGAAAACTACAGAAACAATAATGACTCTTTTGTATTTAAATGCCACAAACACTTAAAGTGTGTAATTTGCATAAAATACTTAGAAGAATACTAAATATCCATGGAATTATTATTACTTCATATTTGTTACCATAGTGTAGGAGCAGAGAGAACCTTAAAGACAGAAGTGCAATAAAAGTAACTGAGTGGAATTTATGGGCCTGATCCTCATCTTGCTTATACAAGTAATTCCACTGAAGTCTAATTGGTGTAAGAGAGAGGAGAATCAAACCATAGTTAAGGTAGAGCCATTACTGAACTTAGTTTGATAATATAATCAAAGGAAATGATCATCAAGAGATCACATAGTAAGTTATTTCTTACCATTACATTGGTGAACTATAATAATCTGAAGTAATGACCAGATGTTGTATACCATATCTCTGTCTTACTGTACCTTTACCAGTTCTTCAATCGTGAGGTAATCACTTAGCTGCGTATTCCTCCTATAACCCCATGACCATTTGTCTATGGTCATACAGTTCTCCCACTTATGAGGCAAAAGGTGTCCTGGGTTATAGCGGTCGCTGCAGGTGTAGTATCCACCATGTTTACAAATGCTGCCAACTCCCCAACGATCATTTGTTACAACTGTATCCCGAACTGGGCTGAAATTACAGACATTTTAAACAAATGGGTATGATTTTTAATTATTTAGACTAAATGTCAGCTCTTTTCCCCAGAAATTCACATTCAAGATGTCTTCTGTATTCCTAATTTTCCTCTTTACACAATGCAAATGGGTAAGAAATCTGGACTGATATTTCTGTCTCTGAGGTCTTACACAGAATGAGAGTAGCGAATGGACCTGCTTCTGCACTCCGATGGTCTGCCATGGAAATAGATAGCAGTACAGATCCTTCAATATACACTGTGCCTTATGTGCAGAGTCAAAGGCACAGTCTGTGAAGAAAGTGTCCTGATCATATTCTTAACAAAACCACCTACTTGCCATCATGGTAGATGACTGTTACTTACAGGAGAATAAAAATAGATAGAATGGGCAAACCATGTTAATGGAACAACTTGTGGACCTGCTTGACATTTTTCATGAAAATGTTCACAGTTTTTCAGCCATGTCTAATTATTTGGTTGTTAAAGGGAATACTCTTCCCTGACTTGATCCCTTATATTGCAGGGGAATTAAGTGGGAGATGACATGGTTAAGTGCCCATTAAGTGAAACAAGGGAACCCACACAATATATGGAAAATGAGACAGAAGCTATAGACTGGCCAAAGTTCCAAGGTAAGGGCTAAATATATGATAAAAACAAGATACCTGTCGTTATACAGCCAGGCTAAAAACCCAGTGCTGTTCCAGTAAGTATCTGGTGCGTTACCATCCCCATCAGACCAGAGGATCTCTGGTTGGTATTTCATCACAATCTCATAGAGCTCAGGCAATGACTTGGCAGTTGGAAACTGTCTTGTCTTGAATACATTGGAAGCATCATAAAGGAAGAGAGGATTGAACCATTCAAAGAGAGAGTGATACAGCCCAAAGTGCAAATCAGTCCTGGTTCTAATAGATGTTGCTAGTTCAGCCACAATGTCCCGTTTTGGTCCTACATTGACCGCATTCCAATTCCAAGAGTATTTGGACCCCCACAAAGTAAAACCTAGAAAAAGAAAGTTGAAGGATAAAAGAGAATAAAAAGCACTGTAAGCATATTCTTATATATGCTATGCTATTAGTCAAACACGCATGCTGATTGCAGTTCCCCAGGAAGAGGAATTAGGCTCTCCCCTCTTCTGCAGCTCCCCAGAAAGAAGAATTAGGTTCTCCCCACTTCTGCTTGTCCTATCACTGAAATCTCTAGTTATGTATAACCATAATATTCCTTCCTTTAGAAGAATCCAATATCAAAATGTTGCTTAAAAATTATTATATAAAGAACCGTGTCTACAAATAACACAACTCTCACTTTCTCCACTAAGCAGACAGTTATTCTTTCCTCATATTAAGTGTTCATTCCACACAGATTTTCTTTGTAAACAGGGTATAAACACTGCCACTTTTTGGGGGCATCTTGATGATTGCTTGGATGCATCAAATATATCATCTCAATATACATCCAAGAATAGGAAAATATTTGATACATTCAGTGACTTAAAAACTTTCCCCTCTATCATTTGCATTCAAAGACTCTTCTGCTCTCTTGGTTGTTATATCTTATGAAATGCTCCCTGACATATTAAAAAGTTTAATCAAGCTCTCAATAAATTTATCTGGGCAGAGGGAAAATCTAGAGTAGCCTTTAAAAAGCTAAACCTAACATTAAGTACCAGTGGCTTTAACTTTTCAGGTATCTGGATTTATAACTCAGCAGCCCAGTGTAGGCATGTTCAATACTGCTGCATTTCAGCTAAGCCTAAACCAGACTAGACCAAGGCCAGAAAGGCTAGATAGACTTTCATCTTCAAGGAGCTTTACAAACATTATCTAACAAATCTTCACAGCACTTCTGGGAACTGGGTCAATACCATCCCCATTTTAGTAAGACAAACAGGTTAATATATTTGCTCAAGGCCAAAAAAGAAGCTGCCTGAAATTCAGGCTGCTGTGAATGGGAGTTTTGCTCTTAACTTCAGTGGGCCCAGGGTTTCAGCCCATGTGTCAGAACTGTGTTTACTGGTTGCCAGCCCTGTGCCCACACCCTGCCTCGCTCTTAAAAACAAGTTCTGGACTAACGACTGTGTTCAACAGACCTGATGGAGTGGAAAAGCAGGTCATTGCTTTGATAATGTCACTGTGAGATTTTTCTTCTCCTAAGAACTGGTGCAAGCCTACCAAGCTGCTTACAGTCTTAGGTTTTGGGCCAGAGAGTATCTGACATTCCAGTACTAATTGCTACCTCTGTGGACCTGCCAAGATGTGGTATTGTGAAGCTTGATAGGATTTATCAAAAGGAGGAAGATGAAAAGAGTACAAAGGGCGAAAGTACAGTCTTGTGGTGATCGCACAGGACCAAAGCTTGGGCAGTCTGGATTGGTTCCCTGCTTTGCCACAGACTTCTTGTGTGACCCTGTGAAAGTCACTTAAATCTCTGTGTGTCAGTCTTCCAAATGGTGATGATAAATGGCAGTAAAATGGTGATGATAATACTGCCTTTGTCTACCTTGTCCATTTAGACTGTAAACTTTTTGGGATAGGGATTGTCTCTTACTATGGGTATGTATAGCACCTAGTACCACAGAGACCTGATCTTGATTTGGGCTTCTAGCTGGAACAGTAATAATAGAAATCAAGCTACTAATGTTAAAATATAATTGTGCATATTTCAGAATCTGCAACCGACGCCCAAGAGCATATTGTACCTTTCTTGGAGAAATGTACAGAGCTAACAAACTCTGCACACAGTACTGTTCTATATGAAACAGAACACAATTTACTCTTGTGGTTCATTAAGCAATAAAAAGCTTAGAGCTAAATTACGCAACAGTCAGACATTAACAACTTCTGTGGCTGTTGTAGGAAGCTCTGCAGCACTCTTAACTTCAGTCATTGCAACCTGTAGCAGAAGGAGTAATGTGATAACAAATTCTTCCTTATATCAATGTTCCAGCCTTTTATAGGGGATATGGGCTAACAAATACCACTTTTATTCTTGCCAGATTTTTAGCATCTAGCCAGCTGGACCAGATAGCTTCACCTGGGTTTTTCTTCTGCTAGAAGAAATGAACCACGAACTGCAACAATTGCCAGCACTTGTGCACATTGTATTTACCTTCATGATGTTTTGAAGTCAAGACAACATATTTTGCACCAGAAGCCTTCAGAATATCTGCCCACTGGTTGGCATCAAAAAACTCAGCTGTAAACAAAGGGCCAAAATCTTCATAACTGAAGCCAGGAGGATAATTTGTTTCCATAAATTTCACATAGGGCTGTCTCTTTTCCTTCTGCCAGTACCACCTTCCAAATACACAATAAAAATATCCAATGACATTTTAAAAATATATATAATTAAAATAATCAATTCCTGTTTTGCCATTCTAAAGGGCAGTGCACACTGACACAGACATACTGTGGAAGGACACTGGAAATAAAATAAAACTGCTTCAGGCAATAATAACCTTGATATTTGGAGGCACCCTGGTCTACCTTACTCAAGGACTTCATTTGAGGGACTCCCAGTGTTTCCTACTGAGCTGTGTTGTACACCAGCTAAAATTTGATGGGAGTGGGGAAAATAAAGATAGTCTTATTTAGGGGCCAAATGCTGAAAACTTACAACCAGGGCTGGTGTGGGATGTAGGCAGCTACGTTGGGTGCCAGTTTTGTAGGAACATCCCTACTCTGGGCCAGCACAGCTCTGGACTTCTTTAAGTGTGCACCCCCTGTAGAAGATTAAGAGCAGCCATACCAGCACAGCACAGCTTTTTTGCTTCTGCCTCTTTAAGGGGACCACCACTTTGCAGTAGCTACTTGGGATGACAGCCATCTCACTGCTCCATCTACCTCCACCCAAAGCACAGTTTTTAGGGAGTTTTGCTTCTTTAAGGATGGCCCATACCCCACATCAGCAGCAGCAAAAAATTACAGCATAGACAGAAGCATGACTCCAGTGTGGCTGTCCCCCCACACCAACACAGGTATGAGGAGGTGTGACAGGGTGGACTAGGTCTAGAAGCCTCATGGCCCTGCTATACCCTGTTCCAGAAAAGCGCAGAGGAGAAGTCCTTCCAGCAGCCTAGAGTGGTTTTAGAGGAACTGCCAATCAGAGGGGCTGCTGAAGCGACCAATCCGGGGGCAGGAGGGCCATATAAAAAGAAACAGCAGAGCAGTCAGTTGCTGCCTGGAGCTTACAGAGAGAGAAGTGGGTGCCTGGCTGGAAGAGCAGCAGGACTGTGGACAGATCAGTGAGGGCAGGCTGAGCCCAGGGGACCAAGCCCAGAAGTTCACCAGACCAGGTGAGGGTACCATGATGGACCCTGCTGGTCTGGTTGAAGAGTGTGCCCAGACAAGGGCTGCCGAAAGGACACCAACTGAGGGTACTGAGATGGACCTCTCTTGGGCTGTTAAAGAAGGCAGTGCCTCTGGGAAGGATGCCCTTGTGCTATGGGGCCATGAGCAAGAACTAGAGACTGTATACCTCAGAAGGGGGGACAGTGTGTGAGACTCGGCTGGAGGGCTCAGTCACTGAAGACCCGCCAAAAGAACCATTGGCCAGGGGAGTGCTTCCCCCTGTTCAAAGCGGAGGGATTGCAGGCATGTATCAACCAGAGAGGTGGATGCCAGCCCAATTACAGGAGGGAATTCCTAGGGCAGCAAAAGGTCCAGCACCAGCCCTGTAGATTAGTGTTTTCCACATAGAGAAAAAAGGTGGGTGAAATCATATATTTTATTGAACCAACTTCTGTTGGTTAAAGAAACAAGCTCTGTGTAGTGCTTAATCTTGTCTCTTTAACCAACAGAAGTTAGCCCAATAAAATATATTACCTCATGCACCTTGTCTCTAATATCCTGGGACCGACATGGCTACAACAATACTGCTTACTACATAAACGGTTCCCCGTCTATGGGCATAGTACGGATAGCATGAGTCTGTCACCGTAGAAATGCTATGGCCAGTAGTAAGGGTTTGTGGGGTTACAGTCATTAGGTTTCAGAGAGTGAGGCAGAGCAGCAGAGACCTGCTGGTAAGCTTAGACATACACTGATAATTCAAAATTGGGTAGGAAAATAAACTGAGTTTTTAAAAAATGTGTTTAAATCCCAAATCGAGGATCAGAGTCTGATCTCAACAATACTCATGTAAATCCAGAGTAACTCTGCTGATATCGATAAAGTTACCCCAAATTAACATGGGCAGAAGTGAGAACAGAACCTGGCTCCTTCTGGGGAAAAACTGTACAAAAAGGCCCAAAAATCTTCCTGTGGAAAAATAGTTGCAATCTCAAGACATTTTAGTGTCTAAGGAAACTGACCCCACCTTCTCCTCTCATCTCCTTTGCCATGCAGAGGTGGCTAATGACATTAAAACTGATGGAACTGAAATTACAAAAGAAACAAACTGAAAAGTGATCTGCTGAGATCAGAGAAGTGGGAGCAACTGCAGGCCAAGGAAGAAAGTTGGTACTGACAAACAGAAGGCTGTAATGACAGGGTAAATTAGGGTAAACCACAGGTGTAAATGCTATTTACAGTCAATAGTTACTCCACATTTATACCAATGTAAGAGCAAAATCTGATACATGGCTAATAAATAACAGCTCAAATACAAAATGAGGGGACATAACAAAGCAGCCTCATCCATTGCATTAAAGTGAGTTTATTTTAATCTTGTACTACCTTAACATTTCTTTTTTGTGTAATCAAGCACTGTAGTTATCATAGGAAGGTCTGCAGTCAGGATTGAGGAGAGAAGGGGTTTACAAGATGATCATTTCTATTTATGGGGAAATTCTGCCCTCATTTACAGCCTATAGAACTTCATTATTTTCCAAATGACTGCACAGAGTGCCCAGCCCATAAATAAAGATCCACATATAAAAGTTTGAGGACAACTGGCATTGAAAGTGTAAGTGAGGATTTGGAAATATTACACACTAGGAGGATAGTTTTGCCAGTGGATGGATCTGTATGGTTAATATACTAGGCAGGAAAAGTAATTTTTTGCAATGACATTTCAACCATAACCTTTCTTTTGGAAGGATCTGTATCATGGTCAAAGCTTTCTTTTCTATTTTTGGTACATTTGGTACCTTTATGTTTGAGGTAGAGCCCTTTTGCTCTACATCAGATGCTTGAATACTTTCAGGAGTTAAGAGAATAAACAGCATTAACACTCTCAAACTAGAGATGGCATTTCAGCCAGGAATATTTTACACTGTACTAAGAATATTCTCTTAACTTGTACTTAGTATCAAAGGCAGTCAAGATATCATCTTTATTCTTTGTCCAGAAAAATTAAGTAGTAAAGTGCAGCCCACATCAAAAAGCTGTTTCAACCCATCCCCTGCAGCTCTACTATGTGTTGGCAAAATTCTGCCTTCAGAAAATCATGTTTTGCCAGATTTTACTGCTAAGAGACAAGGGAATAATTATCACATTCACTGGGGGAGGGAGGGAGGGAAGGGAGAGTGAAAGGTTGTTTACTACAGGATGCAGCTTCATTAGGGAAGGAAGAAAGAACAACAGGCTGCTCTGTCGACAGAAAGAGCAAGGGGAGGTTAAAGAGGCATAAAGGAGGAAGTGAAGAGCTGAGAGTCAAAGGCATGGAAGCCTCACCAGAACCACTCACTGCCGAAGCTGGGCACGGAGAACACGCCCCAGTGGATGAAGATGCCAAACTTGACTTCATCAAACCAGGTCGGAAGTGGTCTGGAATCCAGAGACTCCCAGGTAGGATCATAGCGCGCACTACATCCCTGCGGGGAAAGGAGCAGAAAGAGGAGCAGCATAGCTGGCAACGGGAGGATGCAGCCTACGACTCGGGAGAGCAGCAGTCGTTGGCTGGGGGTGGTGTGTTTAATGTCTCACGTGAGAGCAGTCAGATGACAGCCCGCGACAGGCAGGGCTGGTTCCTGCTCCTTTTCAGTACACCCACCTAGGCTGCTGGATGCAGTTTAATGCAATGTTTAGCAAGGGCGGGGCACTGGAGGACAAGGAGATTACGAGAAGAATTTCTGAGTCTGATTTTTTTTTTCAGGCTTGCAGAGCAAGGAAAGGAGGCTTGGAGGGAAGCTGAAATCAGGCCCTACATTAGTGTCTCTTAGGGAACCCAGGATAAATGGGCAGTGTGGAATTTGTAGTGCACACACTCACTGTTATAACGACTCAACCTGGTGCTGTTTGCCCTCAATTGCTATATAAATCGATGGGATTTGAGCCCCTCATCCCTGGCCCCACCCCAGAGCCCACATCCCCAGCCGGAGTCCTCACACCCCTGCACCATCCAGGGCCAGGACTTCGTTGCCCTGTTCCAAGTGCAATTGGTTTAAGACAGACCTGCTGTTACATACCGTATGATCACTAGCGTGGTGCGTGCATAGAGATTGAGCGATGCATTATGAAAAGTCCTGAAGAAAAAAGGAAATTTACCTCTCATTATTTATAAATGTTGTCACTTAAGGAAAATTAAACCGTAAGCCTGCCCACCTTCCTCCCTGGAACTATGAGTTCTGTAGAGTCTCATTTGGGAAGAGACTGCCGGATTTTGGAGCAGTGTTTAATTTAGGCCCTTGTTAAAGAATCTCCCACTTTAGGGGAAGGATTTTGCATTGTGTTTCAAAGAGTCATTTAAAATCTCACTCATCTTGTGAATTCTCTCCAGTTCTGATTAACCCAGCTTGATAGCCCCCCTCTCCCACTGTAAACAACTGTGGGGGCATGACATAGACCGTGAACATCTGAATAAATGTCTGGAAAAGTGCTTTATTGTGCTCACTAGAGCTGTTTGAATTGTAAAAAAAAAATAAACTTCAATACATTTTTCACAAAAAATATATACCATTGGAACCAAGTGCCAAGTTATCATTTATTTCTGAAATTTTATTTGGGCACAGCCTAATTCGGGAAATATGCTCTACGTTGGCCATAACTTTCAATTACCACAAAGTGGCAGTGTTTCAGAGCATTGCTGATAGAAATGGAGGATTTTCTGTAATGTACTTAGTACTAGTGCATAGTACATCAAGTAGCAGAATTGCATGATTTCAAGGTTTCATAGCACAATGCTTATATTTAAGCAATTTTACGATGGCCAAAACTCTGAGGGAGAGGGGGAAGTTCCTGGCAGTTGCAGGAGAGTTTTCAGAAAAGATGATTTGGCAAAACTCACTTGAAGAAGTGCTCTGTGTTGTTCGAAAGCTTTTCTCTTTCACCTGCAGAAGTTGGTCCAATAAGAGATATTACCTCACCCACCTTGTCTCTCAAAAATCACAGGAATTTTCAAAGATGAACATGGATGTTGCTGTATTTTTCAAAATTCAGTCCTGGCTCTGAGCATGCAATCTGCCTGGTCACTCTGTCTTAAGCTGTACATTCAGCCACCAGGCTTCTCGGCTGTCACATGAAGCTATGGTACCCTGCCACTCCAATGCTCAATCATAAACAAATGCAGTGTCACCCCAATCCTCCTTTTGGACTCAGGCACCCATCTGGAGGCGGGCTAGTTTGGGGCTCAGGGAGGGGCACCCCTCCCCCGGCTGCGGCAGGTCCCCAGGCGGGTTACCTGAACACCTGCGCGGTGCTAAATAGGCTGCTGCACCACTGCGCAGCAGGGAACTTAGGTCATGGTGAATAATTAGCTGTACGTGAGCTGACTATGTGATGATGTGGCCAAAAGGGCGAATGTGATCTTTGGAATTATAAACGGGAATATCCAGTAGGAGTGGGGAGGTTATTTTACCTCTGTATTTGACAATGGTGACATCGCTGCTGGAATACTGTGTCCAGTTCTGGTGTCCACAATTCAAGAAGGATGTCGGTGAATTGGAGAGGGCTCAGAGAAGAGCCACCAGAATGACTAAAAGACTAGAAAACATGCCTTAGAGAGAGAGAGATTCAAGGAACTCAATCGATTTAGCTTAATTAAGAGAACGTTAATGCGTGACTTGATTATGGTCTATAAGCATGTACAGAAGCAACAACTATTTGATAAAGAGCTCCTCAATCTAGCAGAGAAAGGTATAACCTGAAAGTTGAAGGCAGACAAATTCAGACACGAAATAAGGTGTGCATTTTTAACAATGAGGGTAATTAATCATTAGAACAGAGGTCCCCAAACTGTGGGGTGCGCCCCCCATAAGGGGGCACAGAGGAACTTTTGTGTGGGATGGCTGTGGCCTGGGCCAACTCCCATGGGGTGTGGCAAGGGAGCACCAATCAGCTCCGCTCTTGGCCCCACACCCAGGGCCCTGGCTGCCAGACTTGGCCCCCCTGTCCCAGAGCTGCAGCCCCACTCCCAGCCTTGGCTCCAGGGCAGGAGGGGGTGTGGACAACGATAAGGGGGCACAAGGTAAAAGGTTTGGGGACCACTGCATTAGAACAATGTACTGAGGGTCATGGTGGATTCTCCATTACTGACAATTTTTAAATCAAGATAGGATTGTTTTCTAGAAGATCTGCTCTAGGAATTATTCTGGGGAAGTGTTACAGCCTGTGTTATACAGGAGGTCAGATTAGATGATCACAATGGTCTTCTGGCCTTAGAATCTATGTATCTATTCTCCAAAGGACTGTACAGCACCCTGATTCTGGGAACACCTTCATCTACAATATGGTAAACTTGCTCTGTGATAGGCAAATAGGCCGTTGGAATGGGGGGAGACTAGTGAAGCGCTCTGTAACGGACAGGTACTGCGAGTGCACTCTACTGGTTGCAAGCACCAAGAGAGAGAAACCACAATACCACCTATGGAGAACACTGCTCAACGTTCCCCTGCCCACAAGAAATCAGCTTTGTGCAAAGTGCAGTGAGTCACCACGCCACTTTGCTCTCAAGTTGTTCAAAACAATGAAGCCAGCCCAGATAATAGAATTTAAGCATAATGCTAGCTTCAAGGGGTGGGGGAATAGAAAAAGGTCTCTACTTGGTATACAGAAAGATACAATGGTCACCTTGATTTTGTTTATTCCAAGGGCCTGGACTGGGCTAAGATCAGGTGGAAAAAATCAATAATATTTGAAACACATGAACAGCAGCCTATGCCACTGCCCCAGACCAAGACACCACTGACAGGCAGCAGCTCTGTTTACAGGCCTCTGTGATGCAAATCAGACCCTCCTGTTTGCTTCATGATGTGCAGCAGCAGAAAAGTTGTCTGTCATCTAGAAACCACTGCTTCTTTGTAGGTTAGATTAAACTAAAGGGGCTGTGCCCAGTGGGTGAGGGGTTATACAAGGTTGAGGAGGTGTGTGTGTTTGTGTGCGTGCGTGCGTGCATGTATGCAACCAATGGACAAAAGCATAGTGACTGAGAAGCAATAGGGCTCTCTCATTGGAGACTCTGAGCATAGGGATTGACATAAGATATATGTTGAGTGACATACCCCCAAAAACATGGAGGTGTAGCTGACTACCCCTACTTCAACACTCCTCTGCCTATGATTTGCTTTGCAATTGCAAGGCATTCTGCACTCCACTTCCCCCTTACACAGCAGCCCTGTAATCATAACTAGAGCTGGACAGGACATTTTTGACTAAACTAAATTTCAACAACATATGCTTTTTGTTGAAACTGAAATGTTTTGGGAGACCTAGTGGTTTCAGAAAGTTTTTGAGTCCAGGACAGACAGTGTGAGAGAGAGACTCTGTAGCTGGATGGTGATGGTACTGGCCTGGGATGTGCTGATTTGGAGTGATCTGGGACAACAAAAACTGCTCTGAGTCAGGCAGAACCAGGGTATGTCTATACAGCAAGCAGGATTCTAGGACAGTGAGTCTCAGAACCTGGGTCTATGGACTCAGATTCACAGGGCTCACGCTATGGTGCAAAAAATAGCAATGTAAGTGTTTGGGCTCAGACTGGAGCTCGGGCTCTGAAGCCCACCCTCCTCCCTAGAGCTCCAGCCCAGGCCTGACTGTCCACACTGCCATAGTACAAGCCCAAGTCTGTAGACTTGCTACTGTGGGATCTGGTTTGCTGTGTAGATGTACCCCTGGCCAGTACCTATAGTGTGTCTCACACACTCTCCCTCTTTTTATCTCCCTTTTTTGTTTGTGTGTGTGTGAAAATGTTCTAAAGGTTTTGTTTTCATTCCAGTATGGAAGAAAAACAGATTTTGAAACCTTGAAAGTTGATATGAAACAGAATTGTTCTCCTCCAATCAGCTGCAATTATAACAAACACACTAAGACACTCAGTTCCCAGCTGTCCCACACTTTGCTACTCTGATGGCATTCATAAGTGAGAAATTGTACTGATTGAGATCCTTCTGCACTATTTATCATTTGTATTATTATCATCATTGTTTATATGGTTATAGTGCTTAGAGCCCCCTACCAGGTCAGGGCCCTATTATACTAGGGAGTTTACAAATATATAGTAAATTACAATCCCTTCCTCAAATCGCATAGTGTATAAAAGACAAGACATAATACAGTAGTTGGATGAAACAAATAAATGTTATGGGGAGGGTAACAAAAGGACAGGGTAAAGAAAAGAATAGTATGCTTTGATATAGACTAGTTGCGTGCACAGTCCCTAGCCAGTCATTTGCATTAATCACAACTCTCCACCTACCTCACTGCCCCACCTGTCCATATTCTCTAACCACACTCCTGTACCTTGCTATATCTTTGAATCAAGGAGTCCACTTGGGTCATGATCGCTGCTGGTTGCTGTGCAATCTGTGAAGGATGGGTTCAACTCTTCAGTGCTGCTTCTGTGTCACGATTTCACAGATACCTCTACTTACTGGTCCATATACACCCTCTCTAGCCACCACTCAGCTTCTAATTCCTGTCCTCACTTGTCTGCAGAAGACCATCAAGTTCATCAGGAGTCTCCAATAGTCCTCAGGCTCTCCCCCAAATACTCTCCTGCCCCAAGAGAAGAGAAAGAAAGAGGAATCCCTCCCCAAACTCACCCTGTTTCCCTCCCTAGTCATTCGTCTGTTCCCTAATCTGGCTGACATTTCACCAGAGGCAAGGTCTCTGCAGAGCTACCCAGGGCACATTGCTGCAGCACACTCTCCAATAGCTGATGCCTGTCGTGGGGCAGGACAGGAGACAAGACAGCTCTTGTTGTACAGATGGAAATGGGAGGCTTGTCTCATGGAGTGCCATGGATACCTTTAGCAGACTCCAACAAGTCTGAAGGAAGCAGGGTGGATTTGATTTAAAATCCTGATTTAAATCAGTCACTAGTGAGGAAGACTCAGTTTAGTCGTGGATTTCTACATAAAAATGCATTCTTGTTGGTTGTTATAACCTTAATACACAGGAGCGCCACCAGCTTTTCTGCCACCCTACGCGGCAGAAGGTCCCACCCCGAAATGCCACCCCCCACAGAGGCGGCGGAAGGTCCCGCCGCCGAAATACAGCCGCGGTCGCCACCCCCCAAACTGTAGCGCCCTAGGCGACCACCTAGATCGCCTAATGGGTTGCTCCAGCCCTGTTAATACATATTCTTCACAACTCAGAGATAGATGTAAGTTTCATTTTTAGAAGGAACACACTATATATTTTTAAGTGATTTGTTTTGAAAACTTTTCAGATTAGTTTTACGGCTATATCAGAAAATGAATGATTGTTTGGTTATTTCATTTACCAAAGGTAATTGAAGCAGATATTTATGAAGTCATGGGGAGGTGAACTATCTCTAATTCAACACGTTAATAATATTTGGAGGATTTTCTTGCCATGCTGTATTAGGAGGAGAATATCACCAGACATTTAAATTGTTTTATTTAACTAAAACAACGTTATGTATTCTGGATTTTTTTCTTCAACAGCAAACGTATAATATTTTAAGAAAACAAGCATATGATTTTTTGAATTTAGTTAAACATTCAAGTTTTTTAAGATCAGGTTGGTTTTTGTTAAAATTGTTTTTAACTAAAATAGTTAAATGAAATATATTTTTAAAAAAACCCAAAAATTAAATTGACTATGTCAGCCAGGTCAACATGAGAAACTTAAAATATTGGCTTCTGCAGCTAACTCAGTTGTCTTCTCGTTCATTTTCCTGTTTGTTCATAATCTGGAAAAGAAAAACAAGCTTTCCTGCTTTTTCAGGTCCCAAACAGTTTCTCAGTTTGGAATGAATTAGTCCAAAGGAAGAAAATATTCGTTCTACACTGGCAGAAGAAGCTACTGCTGTTAAAAGTGAGATTATCACTTGAACAGTCTCTGAATCCAAGTGCTTAAGTGACTTCCACCAGTTCACTGGTGTGACTTTCCTTAAAATATCATCAGCAAACATATATTTCTTGAATGGTTCACCCTTAGCTCTGATGTTTATTATAGTTGGCATTATGGAGGGATGATTGCTGGATGTCATGTCATAGCCAACTCCTCTTCTTCAGCAGTTAAGGTTTGACTCTGCTACTGAGAATATTTGCAAGAAAATGAGCTGGAGATAGTGCTTGTCCCGTTTTTTTTTTTAATGCTTGTAATTTAACTCTGTCTTTGCATATTTCTCTTTTTAAGATCTCACTCAGTTCCTTCCAAATTTCAACAGCATCAGCAATAATACAACTATTTCCCTGCATTTTGTTCAAGGCTACAGAAATAGGCTTCAGGGTACTCCACATGTGTTCCACATTTCTCTTAAGCCCAATGTTGAGAACTTTGGCTGTGACAGTGCCATCTATTTTTTCATGATTTTGTTCACAAACTGTCATCAGATTAGGCCAGTTCTTGATATAGTGCTCAGAACAGTCCACTACTGAGTTCCATCGCACGTCTTGTGGGAGAGTTAGCTTGGTTCTGCCCACTTTTTTCAGAGCAGCTGCTGCAAAGTGGTTGTTACGGAAGTATTTTGCAATTTCAACAACATTAGCCTTTATTTCTGGAACACTGAAGTCTTTGGCTAGGAGGTGCATCAAATGATCGCTGCAACCGTATGTTATTAGCTTGGGACTCTCTTCTAAATAATTTCTTCTCATCTTGGACACATTTGCAGCATTGTCTGTGACCAAGCTGTGTACTAGACATTTGAATTTTTTTTCACAGTTTGCTATAGCTTTTACTGCCACTTCTTGTCAGTATTCTGCTGTGTGTGCATTTCCTGATGTATCAATTGTTTCTATAAGGAAGACATTCCCTTCTTCTGTTGTCACACAAGCACATACAACAGGATCATTGTGGACATTGCTCCACCCATCAAGACTCAGGTTAACAATTTTACCCTCTAGACCTTTTGCACACTGCTATTTTCTCTTTCATACACTTTATCCAACAATTTGCCTGTGACATCTGCTCTTCTGAGTGGACTGTATCCTGGTCTTAATGACTGAACCATGTTAATGAAGTGTGGGTTCTCAATCATATGGAAAGGAGAGTTTGTTGCATAAACAAACCGGGCAATTTTTTCATCAATTACCTCTTTTTGTAATCTGCTGGTTCTTATCACAAACTTATCTTTGGTTGTTTCTGGGTGATGGAGATTTTTTTCTCTTTTTGCTACAGGTGATATACTGTGGCTATATGACATACATAATGTGATTGAAACATTATCATTGGCAGATAACTCTGAAACTATAGAAAATTATGGTGATCTTGAAGGTGAATAGTCTTCAGAATCCTGTATGTTGAGGATGGATTCTCCTAAACAAAATAAGTCAATGCAGTTATTTAATTATTATTACCATACAATTTAGTATTACTCATTTCATTCACTGACACTCAGTACTACTTTAAAGGTGAAATTGTAAAAGGAAGATTTGCCTATTTCAGCTATTTATTTTTTATCACAACTGCATCTAAAATGATAGTACCGTAGAGTAACAACTATATTTTTTGCTCAAACATGAGAATTCAAGAATAGTCCAGAAGGAAGACCAGCAGTCGTTAAGAAAGAAGTATGAAATAAAAAAGTTAACCAACCTAAGATCCTGCATGTTCAGACATGTTCTTTTCATCATCTTTAACGCAGCTTCCTCCTGAAAAGGAACACTTCTCGTGATGTTGTTTCATTCGGGCAACCAGGCCTTGCATTTCTTTGTTGCACTTTTTGCATTTTGCACACATGCCTCTCTTATCCACAGGTAGAGGAACTTCATTAAATTATTCCCAAACTGGGTCTCTTTTACAGACTGCTATAGGTTTTCCCTTCTAGTGAGAGAATGCTATGGTAGATCTCAAATCAATGAAGGCTGCACTCAGAAAGACTTCAAGACTTCTGGAATATGCTGCTCAAAGAGTTTCACTTTTGTTTCTACTGCCTGTCCCTCCCTTCTCACATTTATCTCCAGACTTCTCCTTGTCCAGATCTATTCTGCCCCCAACAATCTTCTATTCACTGAACTTTTTGAAACTTTGCACTCTTAGAGCGAGGTAAGGGATTGACTCCGTGTACAAAAATTTGCAGAGGAACAATAGGGTTGAGGTCTGTTATTTCTCACCGCTATATATTATTTATTTAATTAAAAACATTTTTGCTGTTAACAAACATGTTATCTCTGGAGACACAAATCTACGGTTTGAGAACTGCAAAACTAAGTATCTCTTATGGTATCTTCTAGACTGAGCACTGAGTCCCATTGGGTAGATAGAAATATTTACTAAATAATCTATACAGAAGCCCCTGGAACCCTATAAGATTGGGTCCCTAACTCATTTACATAACTTTTTTTAAATATTACATGAATATATGGTCTCATACTATAGAATTAGAATTTATAATCCCTATTCCATGATGAGCTATCTTTGAGCTATAATGTATCTTAATTAATTTTCCTCAAAAAGCATTTTATAAAAAAAATCCAATTTAAATTAAAAAAATCCAATTTTTTTATTTAAAAAAAAAATCATTGATTTTTATCCACCTTGGAAGGAAGATCATTTTTGAAAGGACTCTGAAAAATAGAGCACTGCCCCAGTCTGATTTAGCATTGACTCATACTTGGACCACTGGCAGTGAAGGAGCAAAGTGACCCTTGAGGAATGCGCCAGGCACTGTTTCTCATGATGCTGTCTCAAAAGATGACAGCAGAATCAACAGCATCCTTTTCAGGTGCCAACACACATTTACAAGGGCAGGCAGTGCAGTATCCCTGTTCTCATTATTCCACCTCTCCTTGTGTGGTGCTGAGTGACTGGTTAAGGCATTCCCCCTTCCTCTCCAAATCTTACTTCCCTACCACACCACAATAGAGTGAGACTGATAAACAAACTGATCCTTTACTTTTCTCCCCAACATCTCCAGATGCCTTAGGGAATGACTCTACATCCGGATCAATGTTACCCAACCTTGCCCCTCCCTCTGCTTCTCCACATTCTCTCCAAATCTTAATTCTCCTATTCCTGCATCTACCATTACAGAACATCATGGTGCCCCTCCTTAATGAACAACCACATGGTTCTGTATCTTTCAGTGTCCATTTACCTAGATCCAGTACCAGGTATAGGCAGCAGCTGAACAAGGGCCCAAAAGAAAAACATAACCAACTTTTAGCCTCCTCATCAGCATCCTATCCCTCCCTCACCTCCTTCCCCTCCCACAGGGACCCAGTTATCACTGGTCAGCTGTTTTTGCATTAGCCACATGCCTGTTGTAATAAATCTGCATATTCACTGCCTATCCATCAGTATCTGTCTGTTTGTCTTATTGATCATTCTTCATTCACTGATCACCTGCAAAACTGTTTCCAATAAGCCGGGCCTTTGTGGTACTGGGGCTTGGGCCAGTTGGCTGCTGTTTTTGTCTCCCTGGTCCACCTCCTCCTTTGGGTTCCTAAGGCCTTGTCTACACTACCAAGTTTTGTCGCCAAAAGTGATGTTGACACCCAAAAGTCGACGTAATAAAAATCGCAATTCCGTGTTCACACTTGTTCCCTCTGTTGGCAGATCATGTCCACAGTGGGGGGCACCATTATCAACAGTGAGAGCAATGCACTGTGGGTACCTATCCCACAGTCCTTCTGTCACTAGGTATTGTGGGACAACAGAGCGGATCGCGGTGCATCTTGGGACAGTGCTAAATGTCCCGTGATGCATTGCTTTCTGTCCCATCACTCCATGGGCTTCTGACTTTCTTTCATGGCATTTTTTCAATGGCCCTTCTTTGCTGTGCACCCCGGCATCTTTGTGAGAAGGGATGGATCCTGCACTGCTCTCCTATGCTCTGTTAATTGCCATGAAGACGTCACGGATGGCAATGCAATTAATCATGAAGTTCCTAATTGAAGAAGACTTGCAGGTGCCCAACATTCTGCGTGATATGGATATAAGCAACTTTAGATTGCTTTTGGCATTCACAGAGCAAACGCATAGAGTAGACCGTCACTTTGGGGCTCGTGAAACAAGCTCTGAATGGTGGGATTGTATCATCATGCAGGTGTGGGATGACAAGCAGTGGCTACAGAACTTTTGGCTGCGGAAAGCCACCTTCCTGGAACTGTGCATGGAGCTTGCCCCGGATGCGGCACAAGGACACCCGAATGAGAGCTGCCTTCTCGGTAGAGAAGCATGTGTGGCAATTGTTGTGTGGAAGCTGTCAATGCCAGACAGCTTCCGGTCAGTCGCAAATCAATTTGGAGTGGGAAGTTGACCGTTGGGGCTATGTTAATGCAAGTGTTCAGGGCAATAAATCACACCCTGCTACGAAGGACCGTGACTGTAGGAAATGTGCGTGAAATAGTGGACGGCTTCGCAGACATGGGTTTCTCTAACTGTGGAAGGGCTACAGATGGCACACATATTCCGATTTTGGCACCAGACCACCTTGCGACAGAGTACATCAATAGAAAGGGGTACTTTTCCATGGTGTTGCAGGCGCTTGTGGATCACCGTGGGTGTTTCACTGACATCAACGCAGTGTGGTCTGGGAAGGTGCATGACGCATGCATCTTTAGGAACACCAGCCTGTACAGAAAGCTGCAAGCGGGAACTTTCTTTCCTAACCAGAAGATTACAGTGGGGGGTATTGAAATGGCCATAGTGATCCTGGGAGACCCTGCGTACCCCTTACAGCTGTGAATCATGAAACCTTACACAGGACACCTGGACAGCAATAAGGAGTGGTTCAATGACAGGCTGAGTAGGTGCCGGATGACAGTTGAATGTGCCTTTGGCAGATTAAAGGAGCACTGGTGATGGCTTTATGGCAGGTTGGACCTCACTGAGGATAATATTCCAATGATCATAGCCGCCTGCTGTACATCGCATAATCTCTGTGAAGCTAAGGGCGAAAGATTTGCTCAGGGGTGGAGTGCTGAAGCAGACTGCTTGGCTGCTGATTTTGAGCAGCCAGATGCCAGGGCTGTCAGAGGAGCCCAGAGGGGAACTATTTGAATCAGGGAGGCTTTGAGGCAGCACTTTGACAATGACCGCCAGTAACATATATCTGTGTCTGAGTTGCTTCAGTGTTCCATGACATGTAGTTTTCCTAGGGAGCAATGGTGACATTTGGGGCCTTATATTCCTGTAATAAAGTGATTTAAATGCCTGTGCATGTACTGGCAGTGCCTACAATTTCACCTTGTAGAAAAAAAATAAAGATGATTTACCATTATAAAAGTTTACTTTTATTGCACAAGAAACAGCACACACAAATGCACAGATGCTTGGCGGGAAACGAGGAACCAGGGAAGGGCAGACTTTCACAACCGTGTGTAGGTCGAGCTATCATTGTGAAAGTTGTCTGAGGGGGTAGAGTGAAGAGGAAACCGAGAGGTCCCGAAAGGTGGAAAGGATTGTGCAAGCGGAGTTTGTGGGGAGACATGGAAAAGAGTTCTGAATGTGCTGCAGTGGAGGTTGAGCACTGATATGCTCAGTCTGCAGCATTATTAAGGACTTCAGTATCTGTTTCAGAGTAACAGCCGTGTTAGTCTGTATCGGCAAAAAGAAGAACAGGAGTACTTGTGGCACCTTAGAGACTAACAAATTTATTAGAGCATAAGCTTTCGTGGACTACAGCCCACTTCTTCGGATGCATATAGAATGGAACATATAATGAGGAGATATATATACACACATACAGAGAGCATAAACAGGTGGGAGTTGTCTTACCAACTCTGAGAGGCCAATTAATTAAGAGAAAAAAAACTTTTGAAGTGATAATCAAGCTAGCCGAGTACAGACAGTGTGATAAGAAGTGTGAGAGTACTTACAAGGGGAGATAGAGTCAATGTTTGTAATGGCTCAGCCATTCCCAGTCCTAATCACATCAGCCATACCATCAGGGGCTCGTTCACCTGCACATCTACCAGTGTGATATATGCCATCATGTGCCAGCAATGCCCCTCTGCCATGTACATTGGCCAAACCGGACAGTCTCTACGCAAAAGAATTAATGGACACAAATCTGACATCAGGAATCAAAATACTCAAAAACCAGTGGGAGAACACTTTAACCTGTCTGGTCATTCAGTGACAGACCTGCGGGTGGCTATATTACAACAGAAAAACTTCAAAAACAGACTCCAAAGAGAGACTGCAGAGCTAGAATTGATATGCAAACTAGACACAATCAACTCCGGTTTGAATAAGGACTGGGAATGGCTGAGCCATTACAAACATTGACTCTATCTCCCCTTGTAAGTACTCTCACGAACCGCGGCCACTGGGAGCTGTGGGCAGCCTGTGCCTGCGGACGGTCAATGTAAACAAACTGTCTCGCGGCCTGCCAGCGGATTACCCTGATGGGCCGTGTTCAGCCTGCGGGCCGCAGGTTGCCCACCACTGCCTTAGACCCAATAGCTACTGTCTCTCTTCTGTCTGAGGCCACTAATGGCTGTTGGGGTGACCTCTGTCAAATTAGTTGCTTTAATCCCATTTCCTAGTGAACAAATATGCACTTCCAAAAATCAGCAGCACAACTGGGACCCGGGTTGGCAATCTTGTCAGAAAAGCCAAGGACTGAATTGACAGGCAATTGAAGTAATCTCTCCCCACTAGAATGGCCCCTCCTTCATGGTAGGGCTGGTAGGGCAATATGAAGAAGTTTGTGCCTCACTTTGTTGTGTGTGCTTTTCCTGTTCTGTGGATAGAGGACTTCAGTCTCCAGAGCTTTCAATCACAAACATTATATTCACCCCCAAAAAATTCAGTGGCCTCAAAAAACAAGGACATAACATTTAATATTTTCAGTTGTATGTCTTGCTGAGAATATCAAGATATTGGCTGATTAAAACATTGTGGTTCCCGTGGCATCATTCATTCTAATTGTTCACATTACTCTGATTTCTAATGGTGTTTTAAATTAAGAAATACGAGCACCTGAACTTTTACTTTTCAGCCTGCCTTTTCATATTGGTATCTGCCAATTTTATTCTCAAAGTTGACCTACTTTCTGCAAGATATTTTCTTTTACTTTATTCCTTTCTATGTCACTTTGCTCCTCACCACGTATTATCATCCACCTTCTCTCTTGTTACTTTGTTTCTTTACTCTTCCAGTTTCTCTGTTCTTTTAGCTTTCTTACATTCTGCAGCCCTGTGTCTTCTCCCTTCGATATTTGCCCTTCACTAAAAGATTCCAAACACGTACGTGCTCCTTACTTGTAGGTCTTTTTAAGTGTACTCTGTTACAATAGCACCGTGCTGTGCAGCACACCTGAGGTGCAACCACTATGGCTTACATGCTTTGAATGAAAAAAATAGTCCCAAAATAGCTTGTGGCTCTAATCCAAAGCCCATTGAAGTCAATAATTTCTCATTGACTTCCAAGAGCTTTGTATCAGACACTGTGTATTTTGTTAACTTAATTTAATTGAATCAATTGAAATTTAAAAAATAAAACCATTGAATAAATATTAATTATGACCAAAAATACATTTTTGATTAACAGGAACTCAGTTAACTGTGTCCAAGAAAAGTTACAAGGACCCCAGGCTAGACACTGAAATCCATGGTAAGAAAGAAGGTCGGCAGTGATACAAAATGCAATTGGAAACTAGTAATAAAAATAATGTATTACATTTCACTAGTTGCCTATGAAGACTGAATAGTCAGGTTTTTGTGTAATACTAGAGCAATTCTGATGGGTACACAGGAAGCTGTCTGAATAGGGACAGCATTTAGGTCACTCTGGGTACATCTACGCAGCACAAAAAAACCTGTGGCAGCAAGTCTCACAGCACTGCTCAAATGAGGGTCAGCACCGTGGTGCTAACAATAGCAGTGTAGACATTTGGGCTGGGGCTGGAGCTTTTTGCAATAATGAAGTATAAAGAATGGCCTGTCAATGAATGGAAGAAATGGAGAAAAAATAAAGATAATCTCTAAGTAGCAGCTGCTGAATAAAATCTTTTTCATACTGCTTTAATGTGACACTTAATTTTGTAAGTTATAGCTTAGATACTATGATATTTGGTGCATTAAAAATACATAAAGGGTGAAACCCTGGCCCCATTGAAGTCAATAGGAGTTTTGCCACTGACTTCAATGGACCCAGGATTTTACCAAAGTGAGATGACATCTGTGGAAAAGCCAATACATGGTAGAGATTAAAATTTAGTCCCTTCTGCTGCTGTAAGCACAGCACCCTTTTAAGCTGCCTAAGAAGTAAGGCTTGAGAAGCAGTTAGAACCCCTGTTCCTAGTCACACATACAGCCAGTGAAATACAACTGCCATTAGTAGAACTTCCACAATCCATGTTTTGTATGGCTGTAATATTGGTTGGGCACACTTTAGATCAGTGGTTCTCAACCAGGGCTATGCGTACCCCTGGGGGTAAACAGAGGTCTTCCAGGGGGTACATTAACTCATCTAGATATTTGCCTAATTTTACAACAGGCTACATAAAAAGCACTAGTGAAGTCAATACAAACTAAAATTTCATACAGACAATGACTTGTTTATACTGCTCTATATACTATACACTGAAATATAAGTACAATATTTATATTCCAATTGATTTGTTTTATAATTATATGATAAAAATGAGAAAGTAAGCAATGTTTCAGTAATAGTGACTGTGCTGTGACACTTTTGTATTTTTATATCTGGTTTTGTAAGCAAGTAGTTTTTAAGTGAGTAAAACTTGGGGGTATGCAAAACAAATCAGATTTCTGAAAGGGATATAGTAGTCTGGAAAGGTTGGGTGCCACTGCTTTAGACTTTCATAGCAGTCTTTTTCTGGCTAACATTAATCTACTGTAATGAACTGCAATTATTTATCTAACAGAAGCTGGATTTTCCATTGATGATTTTTATGTTGCTTAATATTACAAAAGTACTTAAATGGGAGAGAAATACTGAACTCATAGGGCCTGATCTTGCTTCCACTAAAATCAATGAGAATTCCACAACTGATTTCAAGGGGAGAAGGAATGATTTCTAATGTATTTAGAATTTATGTTACATAGAGCAGCAGCAAGAGACTATATCAAGAAAAGGTAAAACACCCTTTTTAACATAAAACTTCATGTTAGGCAGAAAATTTGACTCATCACAGTAACAATGGGTTGAGTGATGCAGCAGGCAACTTCTTTGTTGTATAGGTCAGGAGGCGGAGAAATAAGGCATCCTGTACACAGAAGAAAATTGATACTGTCAATTTCTTAGCTCTTGTCTCATTGATCATTACAGTTTGTTTCTGGGAGTAGGAAACAAAGTGAAAAACTATTATTGTGTCACTGGGTCTGCTGGCATAAGTGAGGAAGGATCAGGCTCTGAATCTAGAATGAGTTCTTTTTTCCTCCTACACAGACATGGCATAATTCTCCACTGACTTGCCCCTTATGTGGTCATTTACACTTGCACAAAGTGGGTATAAAATGCCACCTGTCTGATCTGAGTAAGCTTCTACATCCACTTTGTGCAAATGTAAATGACTACAGCAGGTGCAAAGTAGTGGAGAATCAGGCCCAAGGTGTCTCTGAGACAGCCAAGAAGGGCTAACTAAAAAAGCCACAACAGAGTGGTTAGGCTGAACTTTGAAAAAGCGATAACAGTGTATTACATATGAACCCACCCACAGCTATATCTATTTTGACTGTGTGCGTGCTTAGTTATGTACACACACACACACACACATCTTCTCTTCCTCTCTGCAGATACATGTAGATATACGTCTGTGTAATAAGTAAGGGTATTTAAACACACACACATCTTGTGCATGAAAACTTTAGAGACAATCTTCTCTGTTTCTTCATTAATACTCTATCCGCTGCGATACAAACCCCTCCTTTTAGCCCCATCTTTTCAAACGCAGGGATGCACAGAAAACCCTATCAAAGGGGACATGACTGAAGCTGCCTGCGTGTGTGAGGGAGGTCAGCCAGGGCTGCACTCAGGCACATCTCTGGAGGCAGCACGCTGTGTCTCTGAGAGGAGTTTTGTGCCAGTGGGCGGCTCCTTCCTGTGCAAACTTTTCTCTTGCCTCCCTCCCTCGCCGCCCCGTCCATCTCAGTGCCTTGCAGGGGAGCGGGAGCCTCTTTAGCTTGTTCCCGTTGCCCGCGGCTCTGTGCTGAAGACACCTCAAATTCCACCGCCCTCCTCAGACAGACTCGGTCGGGGGGTGGCTCCCTGCCCCACGCTCCCGGCTGGCGGGTCGCAGGGCTGCCGGCGCTGTCTGCCCAGGAGGTGATGATGGAGGGTAGGAAGGGGAGCTCTGCAGAGGCAGTTCCTCCAGCCACTTGGCTGCTACCCGGTGATCCTGGCCCCAGGGGCCGCTCCCAAAGCGACATCTCCTCCTTCTGTTCCTCCAGAAGAAGCCACCCGTTCAGGTTCAACATCACAGGCTCAGGTAAGCGGTGGAGTGGGGTATTTTTTCTGGTGGATTTCTAGTTAAATGTGTTCCAGTCTGATTCAGGTGCAAGAAGCTGGTCTAGGCGGCCTGCAGCCAGCTAACCCCGCTCTTAGTACTCAGTACTCTGTTCTGCTTGGGAGCTTTTGCAGCAGGTGTCCTGGAGGTAATGTGGGGTAAGGGGAGCTGTGTTAGTGACAGATCCATCTGGGTTTTGTACCTGGCTGGTCACTGGGGTTTAAAAAACTTCCAAAGTGTTGAGGGCGGAAGGTGCCAGCAGGGTGTTGCGACCAAAAACTTGGGTTTATATCGCGAACCTAATGCCAGCTCTCTCTCCAGCTTGACTCAGGAGCATCACCTTGAAAGTTGTATTGTTCTGTGTCTGTTTCTACCATCCAAAGTGTATCTAAAGAGGGAAAGGCAGTGTAGCACTCCATCTGACATGCTTCAAGACCTGAATGAGTCTGCAATTTGTTTATAAGCTCTAAGCTGCGCTCACAACATGGGGAGGATCATAAGAGGCAAAGAGCCCCTAAGATTCATTTTGACTTCAGTCTGATTGGGCCCTCAAGATCATCCTATGTTATGGCTAATATTACTGTTTGTTTATGCAAATTGTCTGTTTATGAGATGTAAACACCTTTATCACCCTCATTATTCATTGCTCGGGTATTCCCTTCTTCTGTTTCGAAAGTGCAGTTATCATTTTGCTACCTGGCTTTAGAGCTTTTCAAACTGACTTTCCTCAAATATACAATATTTTATGCGAGTGTTTTCAGGAAGTTTGTGAAGAGACAATGAAATGCCCTGAAAGGAACCCCAAATACAAAGAAGTGGGACTGATTGCATGACTCACACAAGGCCCAATTTGTCCTCATTAAGAGTGCTTTGCTTGATAAAGGCTTGGAGTGGGAGTGGGAATTGCACTATATTGTTTTACTGCCTTACACTTTCTATTAAAATGTTATTTTGAAGATTCCTAAGTAAATGTACTACCTTCAAACCTCTCACACTTACTGTTTCACTAACAAAGGTGGGGTTTCCAATGGGACAAAAACTTGTTACACAAAATTTTGTCCACAGCTAGGAGTGCACAACATACTGACTTTAGTGGAAGTTGCGGGTGCATATCTCTGGGTGTAATTTGAGCCTTAGAGACACATGAGGCTTCCAAGAAGGTCCAGGGTGAATTTCAAGTAGAAATTTAAGGGAGATGAGGATCCCAGTCTACACTGTAGAAATTGTAAAGTGGCAAAAGTAAAACTGGGGCTATTCCCTAGTCTTTTAGGCCATTTCTTGTGGCTCAGTTTAAAAAGAGCAAAACCCAGTTGCATCCTGCAGCACAGATCTGCATATGTTTCACTTATTTGGAAAATGAAAGGCCAGATCCTCAGCTGATGTAAGTCAGCACTACACCATTGAGTTAAACAAAACTATGCCAGTTTACACCAGCTGAGGATCTGGCCTGAGATGCTTTTGGATTCAGTTATGCTATTTATACACTGAGGTTGATGTGGAGACAAACCACAATGAGGGATTATGCTTCAGGGAGGCATAGTGCCTTCTGGAGCTCCCAAGTGTACAGAGCGAGCACATCTGCTGCAGCATCTATTCAGATAATGTAGGGAGAGCAGCATACTGCACTGAGCTAGCAATGCTGCCCGGTATGAAGGGCACTGCCCTCTAGTGCAGCTTCACTATGGGAAATGCTAGGTGGGAGTAGTTATTTGGTTGGGGAATGCAGAAACTGTGAGTCCATCTGGCTGCTGTGCAAAGAGCACAAGTGGGAGAGGAGGCTTCTTGCACACTCACTCACAAGGAAGCAAAACAAAATCTAAATTCAGTCTGAAACTCTTTTACTGACAAAAACCATATGCCAGTTTCTGCATCTCATCTTTCTTTTTACCTTTTTCTTTTCATATTTGTTCTTTTTGAACTATGTTCAAGCAAATTCCAGGCTGGTGAAGGGTGCTGCAAGTATAGGGACTAATTGTTTGTGTTAAGCAAGTGAGATAAGAGCCAGAACAGGTACAGTACAGACTGCAGCCCTGCAAGCTCCCCATGCTGCCCGCCTAATATGCCTCAATCCAGGCCTAGAAGAACCACGTCTAGGAGTGATAGTGTTCAGTCTCCTTGTATGTTTGGTCTTCAGTTTGTCTGCCAAGACTGCCAACAAAGAATTAGTGTTAACTGCGGTGACTACCGTGATGTGGACATTTCCTTTCAACAGTATGATTTATTTGTAGTTTTCTTGCTTTATGTGAGGCAAATTAGGCCTCCCTTCCTTCCTTTGTCTGTTTTTTTACAAAACCAAAACCTTTCAAGAACGTGCCAGCATCCCTGCCAGCGACTGACAAATAATTCCTTCTGATTTATTTTTTAAACCACTTCTTTATTTTCTCTATTGCTGTTCCCTGGATTTTTCCAGCTGTGCATGTGCACAACAAAAGGTCAGGTAACACAACTGTTGATTCCATTTTTAAAAGGGAACACCTGCATAAAAAATTCAAAGCTGTTACATTTTTAATATGGTGGTTAGAAATATTTTTAATACAGTATTTCCGTGAAAAATAACCGGCATTCTCATTCTTCCAAAAACCTGGAAAGCAAACATAACTGGGACAGAAATGTGGGGTGCTTGGAGGTACAATATGACAATGATTATTATTTTTGCCCCTGTCTTTTCCTGTAGCCTTATCAGTTTATTTATTTAAAATAGGCCATTTATTCACATCAAAGATATCACATGCACACCAAGTGTCCCTATTTAGAAGGGATTTTTTTAAAAATCTGTACGTTTTTTTCCCTTTGTCGCTCCCAAAATCTGTCCAGCCCCAGTATATTTGAATGAAATGAAATGGTGCCTGTTGAGGTCATTTGTCCCCATCAGCCAGACTCTGATCTCAGTTGTGCTGACTTAAATGAGAGCACAGTTTGATCCATTTTCTGAAAAATCAGTACCCCATAAGAAGGTTGTTCCGCCATTTTAGTCACCACTGAATTTGCCATTATAACTGCATCAGTTGTTGAGGCATAATATTAATGGAGATTGTCTAGTTATTAAAATTATACTAGGCTTTCTAAAAGCAGTTTTGGCAATGGCTCACAAAATCCATCTGTCTGTTATTCCAGGCAAGCAATCTATATATCTGAACAGATGAATGAATCTAGGCTTTTTCTATATCCTGGAAGTAACAGTTTCCTGGCATCTCTTTACAGCAGCTTGCCATCAACTGCTGTCCTACTTTTTAGGCTAATACAATTTAAAATACATACTTTTTTTTCAAAAGGGACCTATCCTAGGATAAGTGATGGCAGGTTATTTTCTTTGTCTGTCTAGCCAGACTGTGTCAATACTAGTCACACTGAGTAATACCTTATCCTCAAGTATTTTCATTCATTTCAGCGGGACTAGTTGAGGAGTGAGGTAGGATTTAACAGTGAATAAAAGTGGCATAAGGTTATGGGGGGCGGGGTATAGCTCAGTGGTTTGAACATTGGCCTGCTAAACCCGGGGTTGTCAGCTCAATCCTTGAGGGGGCCATTTAGGGAATCTGGGGCAAAAATCTGTCTGGGGATTAGTCCTGCTTTGAGCAGGGGTTTGGACTAGATGATCTCCTGAGGCCCCTTCCAACCCTGACATTCTATGATCATAATCTGGCCCCTGGTAGCAATTTGACTTGTACCCTCAAAAAAGATTAAAGTCATCCAAGTTCAGAGGGGTTCTGCAAGGCATAGCCTGCATGATTCCCTAACATTTTTAGTGTCCAGAAACAGTTTGGATCCCAGAACTCCCAGGCAATGGAATGATTTAACGCTTTGAGGGCAGACTGTCTCAGTAGTGGGAGAGATTAGGTGCTGATTAGCTCTTTAGGCTTGTTTTGGCTAATTTAGACTAATCTCTGAATTTGGCCCTTCGTGTTTGATGTTGGTTAAGTCACTTAGGCCAAAGTCTTCAGAAGGGGCTACAGACTGCGTTCCATAATTTTGGGGTCTCATTTTCACAGACACTCAATACTGTAACTGAAGTCCATGGGAGCTGCAGATGTTCAGTGCATCCAAAAAATCATGTCACACATACACTGAGTGGGGCTGTTCGGCAGAGAGAATCTTTAAGTCTGTGGATGAGGGGGATGGCAAGTTTGGGGGGCATCTCTCTCATGCTAGGGGAATATATTTGTGTGTATAGTAATTACTTTTGCAAGTGTTTGTATGAAAATTACATACAAATTGAAAAAGGAGAAAAATATAAATGAAATATACTCTTTTATTGAGCAGGCTTTTGCAGGATTTGTTTACAACATAGATTAAAGAACAGAAATTACAGGAGGGTTAATACAGGTAATTTGGGGTGGAAAATTAGAGTAGAAGAAAAGACAAATAGTTACTTGTTGTTTAAGATCAGCAACTAGGAACAACCGGTGTGATTTCTAAGAAATTGCACATCCTTTTACTAAGGCGGTAGGCTCTTGATCTTTTTTCCTTATATTTAAAACCTGGACTATTGAGAATAGGAGATAAACCTACCGGTATTTTGTTTGACAAGCAAATGTTTATGAAATACATAGATCTATTTCTTTGTAATTGGGAAACATACTGCAGCCATTGTCACGTAACCTTAAACTTGACTGTTTTCATCATTACACGTCATTTGTAGTTTCAAAGGTGTTCTAAGAAAAATGTCAGCTGTTGGTGTACATTTTTTCATACTGCATTTATTGAAAAAGATGAAATCTGTGTGAATCATTATCTTTGATTATGTTAGCTGAAGTACGCACAAGGAAGCTAGGTGTACTAGAACTTATCCACTGATTTCTGATATATGGGCTTATGCATTACTGTCTACAAGGTAAGACTCTAACAATTTTTATATTGGACTTGGCAAATCTTGCTGTCTGCTGAAGCTTGTAGAAAACAATTGTGTCTCTGATAATAACACAGAGTGATTAAGTGTGGATGCATTGGGAGCACCATGATTTTAAACATACAAAATACTATGTCATTTTTACAAGTGGAATGATTTCCAGTGCAGCACTTTAAAATCAATTCTAGATGTGGGCCCAGGATGAAAAACATTATCTATATGCGGTAATGATCTCCACGGCTAGCTAAGTAGAAAGCTGGTTACAAACATTTTCACTACACAATGTAACATTCATTTGTGGCAATGATTCAGCTACTGGCTGTGTGATCTGCTTAGCATTTTGCCACTGTGTATTTTAGTTTCTCATGGCCTTTGGCATTTCTCACTTCCTGCTAAAGCGAGGCTTTTACTGAGTAACCATTTAATAGCAGATCACATCTGAAGTACGAAGTCTGCGTAGGCTATTAAAAAGATACATTGCAAAAGAGTTTTCACTCTTTTATCTTTGCTGACTATAAGTCACGTAAGGTTTTGAAAAAACAAACCCTAAATATTGCATTGGATTGAACTCATCATTGACTTAAATTTATTTATTCCTTTGTTGTTTTGTCATTTCATTTCATTAAATAGTAGCCCCTTTGTGGCAATCAGAACTGCATGTGGTTAGAAGTACGTGGGCTATAAAAAGCTACCATTGTTCAGACTCCCAAATAAGCTCCATCCCCTTCTTGGGGTTTATGCCACTTTACCTGTGGCCAGTGGGAGAACCCAAGCCCACTAGTATGGGCTCCAATCCAGGAACCCTCCTACACAGCTGCCATGTACTGCTTCATACAATTCTTTGCTACTTCTTCTCTGGGTCTCTCCCTACGTGGCCCCTCTCTCTAGCTTTATGATTAAGGCTCTTAGGTCTTTTCTCTCCCTACAAATCCAGTTATGCAAAATGCAGCCCAAAACAAACTCTGGCTATCCCTCAAGTTCCTTTAGGCAGAGAGAAACACCCTTCCTCCCCCCCTCTGGTACCAGCCAGGAACTGATCTGCTAAGCTCCTGCAGCTTCTTTTATCTGGCCTGCTGGGTTCTGATTGGCTGTCACTAGCCCTTCTAGCCCTTGGAGGACCACCCTCCAGGATTGTCCTGGAGTCTCTGGATTAAAGATTAATCTTTAATTAAATGTTATGTCATGTGATGAAATCTCCAGGAATATGTCCAACTAAAATTGACATCACTAAGGCCCAAGTCTCTCTAGCTTCCAAGATGGCTGCTCCAAAAAGGCCTCTCTAGGCATGGCTGAAGAACCTACCTTTTCCTCCCACCTTCCTGGAGCGGGGTGTACTAGGACCATGGGACCTCCCTAGGGAGCCACAAAGGCCAGGTTATACCCTGTCACAGGGCCATAAACATATTATGATAGAAACATGTACTTTGTAAGCTTCAATGTGAGATTTGTAAGCCATCTATGATACAGAATATCAAGAGAAATTGTGTCCTGCTCCTTTGTGCATTATATATAGTTAATAGGAGCACTCAAAGTGGAATTTTAAGATGAAGACTGCACCCTGTGGCTATTTTTGTTTTTCACAGTGGTGGAGCCCATGGAAGTGGTCAATTGTTATCCAGGTTGCTCATTGTCAAGTATACTTTGGCTAATAATAATAATATCTAGGTCCTATATAGCAGTCGGTGGATCTCAAAGCACTTTACAAAGTGAAGTCAGTATCAGTATGTTGTGACAAAGTAGCCTTTAGTAGCAATCATTACATTTGCCTAGTATTGTTTGTTGCTAGGTGTAGTGCAGATGAATAAGTCAATGTTTCCTAAAGGTACTCTGTTAAACCACTCAGTTCATCTGGAAGAGTTTCCAGAGGGGGACCAAAAAATCCTGAGTTCAGTGTCCTGGATTCCATTGCCTTTTACTTGTCTTTGAAATATCCTGTCATAGAAATATTAATGACAAGAGGCATTCTTGCTTGTCATTCAGGTGGAAAGCTGTGTCTTAACATATGTAAAGAGTTAGGCTGTTTAGACTGTAAAAGAAATACACAGACAGTAAGAGCCTGGTCCTACTCTCACTCACATCAGTTTTAAATCATTGCAATACTATTGACTTCTGAGGACTTGTTCTTGTTTACAATGTTTATGAGATCAGAATTGGGCCTTTAATATGTAAAGTCAGGCTATATGACTATGAAAGCCTGTAAAAACATTAGGATTTCTGAGTTTATGAAAGGCTGAAGCACTGAAATATTCTTAAATATTATAGGAATCAAATCCTAGGTATGATGGCTTTAGAAATGTTACTGTTGTTTTCATTCAGCCAGAAGCTTTATCAAAGTAATGTCAATAGTCCTCGCAAGCTTCCCTTGCCCTCATGTGAACAGCATTCAAGTACAGCTCTGTTAAACAGCAGCATCGCCTGCTGTGTACTTTGGTAATGACATGCTTTTCTATCATCTGTCAATGCCTCCCTTTACCCCTGTGCCCCTTTTCCACATAAGATTGACACTTATCACATAACGTTTTAGACAGGCATTCGACTTGTTTTTTCGATGCACAGTCGCCGTGTCTGTCTAAACACTCTTTGGAGCGACAATACAGTCTACAGCTAGGACACCTCAGCTGCACGCCCACACTGTCTGAACATGTTGCACTCAAGCAGAAGTGGCAACAAGACCTGCACAAGTGGTCATGACTGTACACTGTGTGGCAAAACTCAATAATTTTTCACACTGAACAAGTTTTTCACATCCAGAACCCGATAGTAACGCTCATCATGCAACAGAATGAAAAAAGTTTTGGGGAACACTGGGCCTCCCGTTTTAAAAAATCCCCAACCGCCCTTCGCCGCATAAAGCACCACCTGTATGTTGACTCCTAAATGCTGTTCAAAAGCCGCTGCGTCACTGAGCATAATCTTTTTTTGATCTGACCACCCCAGTTTGTCATCCAACTTTCTCGCCCTGTCTAACAATTCTCCGTCTGTGGGTTTACCGTCGGACATGACAGCAAAGCCCGCCCGCAAAACACAGATTGGTACTGGTGTAAGTCAGGTCTACTAAACACTATCTCTATTTATGGATGATTTGACTCCTGAGGATAGAATTTAAAATTCTACGGCCATTGCCGCACACGTTTTTTACAACTGTCACAGTGAGGTGCAACATCCCATCGACATGCATCTCTCTATTACTCTGTAACAGCTTTGAGGTCTGATTTAAAAAGTCTTCAGCAGACAGCTCATCCCTAGTTCTTCTTACCGAAAACAAAGGATTGGTTAAATTACGACTCTCTAAACGTAACTGAACGTAATCATCAGGGGCTACCCTAATGTGAACTTCATCGAGAACTAACTGTATCCCCCTCTGTATGCTGAATTTATTCGCTCAAGATTGACAAAATGAAATTCCTCACAATACACTGAACCCCCAAATCTAGGTAATTCCCATTGCCAACTTCTCACTCGCTCCATATACACGTCTGTTTGGGGGTCTGCATCTGCATTTTCAGGGTTACTTGGGGGTTCCTCTATGGGACCATCAGCTGCATCTTCTACGTCAGACACTATTTGAGAGTCAGACTCCAAGGTGCCACCGCGAGGATCATCAGGAGTAGACAGGGACCTGTCTAGAGAGCCTTCTGGAGAATTTTCTAAATCAGACTCTGTGTGAGAGTCACTACCACTCTGCAGGTCAGATTCCGCCTCGCCATTCTCAGACACACCAGTTTGAGAGCTCCAATAGGGGGCATCTCTGTTTTTTTTCCTCCTCATCACCTCTTTAGCCTTTTTCAAAATTTTTACAGCGACCCTGGTCTGTAACTTCTGGGCAGCTGTCCATTTATCCCCCCCTTTTATTTATGCCTTAGCTGATGTGTACCTTTGAGGATGCCCCTTTTACCCAGGCCCCTTTCCACGACTAGTCACACCTGCTCAGAGCCACCCTCTGGAAAAACTGAAGTATTTCTCAAAAAGTCACCTGCAAGAGCTTTGTGTTTTGGATGTAGTTTTTAGTCCTCCTTTCTTTTAGAGACCCTGAGGATACAGCGTCCATCAGCTTTCTGAACGAAGTGTCATATTTTTCCCAAATCTTTTTAGAATACTGAAGAGCTGTGTTGAGCTTATTGTGTTGGGAGAATGGTTCGTAATAATTTTCAGATACTTCATAAGGAGATACTTCATAAGGAGCTTTCAGTGCTTGTTTTTTTATTCACAACCCCTCAAGCGCATGCTCCGGGTTTGTGAATGTCTGTGTTTTCACTCCGAGTTTTCTCAGGGTTTGGTGTGGTATTGACCACTGAGGAACTGGAGTTGTGTTTGTGTGGTTGCTTTTTACCAAAGTCTTTTATTTTGTCCTTGGGTCTGATGTATACAAGCTTTGGACTGCCCTGATGCTTCATCTGTGCTCTTGTGCTGTTTTGCGTTGGCATTGTTGTTAAAAGTCTCAGAGCAGGTTTCTGGTGGAGATGTCCCTGTAGCTCTCACTACAGTATTGTCAGGAGAGCTGCCTATGCCTGATTAAGGAAAACAGAGATGTTTCAATTCACCATCAAATAAACATTTTACAAAACTTAACTTTACCATCTTTCTCACCCACACCTATATATTTGCTTAAAATACAAAACCTCATAAAACCAAACCAATAAGCAAAATATATTTACTGGGCTTCATCCATCCGTCAGTTGTTGATGCTGGTGAATTTTCCTTTTCAGCTGTCTCTTTCCTTTTTCTTTTGAGATTGTCTACCCTCTGGCCTAAAGATCTCTCATGTTTTGATTGTACTGTGGAGCACACAACATTATTATTATAAAACACATGAAACTGTCTTGTAAACTTAAAAAATAAAATACTCATTAGGATGTTTTTCTATTTAAAAAGTCATAGCTTTAAAAGAAAATAATCCATTTCAGGCTGTACAACAAACACAGGTTTTGGTTTATTTCTACCACTAGTGTTTCTCTAAAACCTAGACATTTTTAATACAAGCACATGTTTCCACCATGCACTCAAAAACAAAGTGTGCAATAAAATACTTTTTAAACCCCCCCACCATAACTATGTCTTGCATAGGCCCCCCCAAAGTCACCAACAACAATTTAAACACTAACTAATTTTAAAACAACCCATTTTAAAAGCTTATCACATTTTGCAGAGTAAAAACCAAACTGTTTTGAAACAAAATACTATAAAACCCCACACATGTATCTCCAGCATAGACCTCCCTGAATCACCAACAACAATTTAAACATTAAAACTAATTTTAAAAAGACAAACCACCCATTTTTAAAAACACATCACATTTTGCAGAGTAAAAAACCCTGTTAGTTTGAAACAAAACAAACCATTTGCAACCAAATATTTTTAAAAAGTATTTTACCAAATACTTAAAAAAGTACTTTGGTTTGCAACCAAATACTTTTAAAAAAACAACACTTATCTCTAGCATAGGTCCCCTGAATCATCAATAGGGTGATCAGACACAAGTGTGAAAAATCAGGACAGGGGATGGGGGATAATAGGAACCTATATAAGAAAAAGAGCCCAAAATCGGGACTGTCCCTATAAAATCGGGACATCTGGTCACCCTAATCACCAACAACAATTTAAACACTAACTAATTTTAAATCAACCCATTTTAAAAACAAACTTCACATTTTTCAGAGTAAAAATATCCCTGTTAGTTTGAAACAAACCAAACCAACTGTTTGCAACCATATACTTTAAAAAGTCCCACACATATGTCTTGCAGACCCCTAACTCACAATTTAAACATTAAAACTAATATAAAAACATTTTAAAATACACACATGCTTTTAAAAGCCAACTGCAGAAAGTTACCTTCCACAACAGGATAAAGATATGCTGGCACATGGCTATTCTGTGTCTCTCCCGCCTCCCCCATGTATTTGGGCCTTTGGATTAAAGAACAATACTAATAGTTAGTATTATTCCCCAATTGTATCAAATCCCTATGCAAGCTGTGTTATACCTGGTGTTTTTAATTTAACAGTATTAAGCTCAACTATACTTAAAAATGGGGTTTTACCTGGCCCTGGTGAAAAGCAGCTAGAAGTTGCTATTGCTATGCTAAACAGATCACACTGCAATACAGATAGGTACCATTATTTAGTAAGGACAGCATGCACAACAAGTGACATTATATAATATATGTTTTCAGAGTTAAAAACAAACAGCATACCTAGTCTTGCAGTCCAGCAGCTATTCTGTTCAAGATAATTTCTGTTGAAAGAGGATAGTCGCCAAAAAAAGGAGGTTTTTATACCATCCTAGAACTCTTTGTTTCAGAGTTTGTAGTTAGCAGGTTGATTCAATCACTTACAACTCTGAATTAATAGATACTTAAGGAAATTAGGCACCCCTCCCCAAAGTTCCCTTTTGTGATCGGAGGGTGGGGGGATTACGGTAAATTGGCTGCTTTTTTTTTTTTTTTTTTTTAGTTAAAATACATTTTTCTGTTTCATTGAAAAAACAGAGCACTGTAGGGCCTTCTTACAGTATTAAACCGTAAATCACCACACACAACAATCCTTAATGTTATTGATAGTGAATGTCTTGGTTTTGTTTTTGTTTTTAAACATGTTTATTTCATGCTTGAATTTTTGGGTTGTTTTGAAACAAAATGGATGTATCACAACCATAGTAAAAACCCTACAAATACCCACAGCTTTTAAATGTTTTTACAGTAAATGCTTGTTCTATAAAAGAATGGTGAAGGTTTGTGAACCTTGAAGCATTTCAGTTTTGGGCTAGACCCTTGTTTAGTTTTGTAAATATATTATTTTAATGACTTTGAGTTGCTAGAAAGAGTTCAACCAACTCCTGAGGTTTTATTTAAACTGTCCAATAGCATTCTACAAACTCCTGGGGTTATATTTAAACTGTCCAACAGCATCTACAAACTCCTGAGGTTTTATTTAATTTAATATTAATCAGAGCTCACCATCCCCACCCACCTCCCTCCCTTACTGTGGGTGTTCCCCCATCAAACTTAATTACTAATCACTAATACGTTTAACCCTGATGGGGACAAGGGTGGGTAATCACATCGAGAACACTCAATAGAGTCACCCTTGCTATTCAGTGGGGGTGTGGTTAAACCATCAGCTCAACAGGGTGCATCAGCTCTATTGTACTCAAACACACGTCTCAAACATCCCTGTATATATAGAAGCTTTTTTTTTTATTTATTTTATTTTAAACACATTTGGGGGGGGGAGGTTTCCCCCACAAGATTCTACTACACCCATTTCAGCTTTTTGGGTAAATGGGTCTCTTTTACAAAGACACAAAAGCTAGTTTCTCACAAACTATTTTTTAATTTAAAAGACATATAGCCCCTTGAAAACAAACCAAGATGCTCCATCAACATTTTCATCTTACTTAAGGACCACACAGACCTTCTAACAGAAACACAGATAGTCACAAATCCCTTTTCAATAGATATTTTTATTTACAGCTACCAAGATTTATATTGCATGTTTGTCCCCTCACCGTTCTCTAACTTAATCCTTTTAGATTTCTTACCAATAGTCTTTTTTCTTAAGCAGGGTTCTGTAGCTTTTTGTGCGAACCAGACAGTCAATATAACGCTGTAAGCCGGCATCTTCTGGTTTGGTCATTTTCTTTAAATTACTGTCAGGGCCTCCACCGAATTGCACAGCATTTACCAAGGTCACCCCTTGCACTAAATTTTCTTGGGTTAGACACAGACATTGCAAAGCATAACCTATGGCAATTACAGTGTTTAATAAGCTTTCCAAACACAGCTCAGCGCACAGGTCCCGGAGGTTGCAGTTTATATCCAACTCACACTGTCATGGTGCCGTTGGGCTGGCGCGTCTATGACACAGCCCTCACAATCTTCGAAAAGCTTTTCCCTAAGGCAGTGATTAAGAACAGCAGAAACAGCATCACGTACAGTAGAATGCATGACTTTTTTACGCTCACGACATGGCTCTGGCTCAGTTGGTTCGATGCCAAGCCTCCTCCTTAAATCCATATAGCCATCATCCTCGGCGTCCTCGTCAATGATTTCTATCGGTGTTGAGCAAAAACAAGATGGGCTGGGTTCGTCTTTGTTGTCTGATGCAACGCTGTCCAGGGCCTCCGAGTCCTCTAGAAAGGCATCGTTGAGCTATCGATAGATTTTCAGAAAAAAACCAACTGTAAACCTTCCCACTGCTTGTTTTTAGATTTATGCAACCCCAGGTGAGTTTCTAATCCCATTACACCCCATTCTCGACCGTCACTTCTTAATTGTTCATTTACCTGAGTGACGTCTTTTCCGTTCACCTGGTTCATGGGTGACTCCCATGAACCGTGGTCACCTTCTTCCATGGGGTGGACAACGAGATGCCATCACGCACGTTGGTCTTCCTCACAATCAGTTGGGTTTCGGGGTTGGGTTTTGGTGTATCCATCCACAGCTGGGCCAAAGAGCTCCCCTTGGCCGCTCCCTCCTCCTCCTCCGAACTGTCGCTGATGTAGCGCTTCCTCCACAGGCTGTCGAAGGCCCTCAGAGCTAAAACAAATTCTGAAGTTCTCACCAGGATGGTGAAGAAGTCGATGTTTCCTCTCAGCGTTTCCACGATTTCTAAAACACATGTTCTTGGAACAAAATGGCCTCTTCCCCATGGCATCAGAACTTCCGTGGGTGGTGCTCCACTCTGCTTGGTAGAGGGCAGTAGGTGGAGCTTTTAGAGGGGTCACATGACCGTTCTGGGTGTCTCACTCTGCCCCAGAACTCCCCCCAATTGGTCAAATCCACTCTTGGGGAGGTCCTCTGCATCTGAAACCCATCCTGATTGGTAGAGGGTGGTGGGAGGAGTTCTTAGAGGGGTCACACAACCCTCTTCTGCGCAGGTCACTCCCCCCCAGAACTCCTGATTAGATAGGATGTAATCAAGTGTTGCCCCTATTTGACGTGAGCAGCTAATCAGAGTTTGGGGTCCTGGGAGCAGAAATTGGTGATAATCAGGTTAGTCAGGATACTCCCTGATTGGTCAAATCCGCTCTCGCAGTGGTCGTATGGGGGGCAAAACCCCTCCTGATTGATAGAAGGCGGTGGGAGGAGTTCTTAGAGGGGTCACACAACCCACTGTGAGGTGGGATAGTTCAGTGGTTTGAGCATTGGCCTGCTAAACCCAGGGTTGTGAGTTCAATCCTTGAGGGGCCCATTTAGGGGTCTAGGGCAAAAATCTGTCTGGGGATTGGTCCTGCTTTGAGCAGGGGGTTGGATTAGATGACCTTCTGAGGTCCCTTCCAACCCTGATATTCTATGATTTTATGTATCACCATGCCCCAGAACACCCTTGATTGGTCAAATTTCCTCTTGGGGAAGCCCTCCTGGGGGTGAAACCCATTCTGATTGGTAGAGGGCGGTGGGAGGAGTTCTTAGAGGGGTCACATGACACCCTTTGCTTCTGGTCATTTGTCGGTCTTGACCCCAAAAGTAATACCTCAGGGGGTGGGTCTTAGGGTGACAGATGGGAAGGGTCTGGGGGGTCGGGGTGGAGCCTATGTTTGACTGATGGTAGGCCCTTTATACTACTTACATTCTAGAGACCCTTTGACTAGGAAGCTTCAGTGAAAGAGATTTGAATGGAGCTGGGACCCAGCAAACATGAGCTAGATTTGTTAGATTCCACAAAAGGGCCATTAAAGCTAAAGATAGCCTTTGGCTAAGATTGTGGATAAATAGGGATAGCTGAAAGTTGCACAATAAAAGGAGAGATCCATTAGACTTTTTGGAGATCATGGGGAAGGAACAAAAGGCATGTTAGGAGTCATGAAAAAAGAAGACTGAATAATGGGAATAGAGGGGAGATCTTTCAGAACCATAAGAAGAGTAATAGCGGCTCAGGAAAAAAGCTAAGCTTTGGCATGATTCTTAGTTTTTCTAAATCTAGAATTGGTTGAAGTTTTCTGACCAAAAACATTTCCTGATGAAATATGGTTTTTTTCACAGGAAAATCTTGATTTCTAATACATTTTCGAAAATTCAATGGGAAGAACTCAAACAAAACATTTTAAAATGTTTCAGATCCAAGTTTGTGTGAACTTTTAATTACATGCAAAATATTGTAAGGACCAAAAAAAAAAATAGAAATATCAGATTTTCCCACGGGATAGAAATGCCATTTTCCAACCAGCTCTAACTAAACCAGTTCACCTGTCTAGTGAAAATATCATTAAAGCCATTTTCTTTTTTTGAGTTAATCACTGAAGCCCTGATCTTGCAAGGTGCTGAATGCCTAGTCTAAAGGATGAGGATACTCAGAACTTGACAGGATCAGGCCCTAAAAAAGTATATTGAACCAATGTGCCATACCACTTGTAAAGACATGTACACTTTCTTTTTTCCATTCTTGGTGGAGAATCATAGCTTCTAAATACATTTGTGACTAATGTACATTACATGCAAGTAAATTATAGGCATTGAGTTGAATTGGTGTAGATGTGGGGGTTTGGTTTTGTGGGGGTTTTTTCATTATTGTCTATGGACACAGTAAAGAATAGTTTGTGGCAAATTTGCAGTTGAAAGTTTGTGTCCTAATTGCAGGCTTTCTTTGTGTTCAAACACACACAGCTATATTTAAACTTAGTGAGGGAATAATTAGTAGTGATCCTTTTATTTTATTTTATTTTATTTTATTTTTACTATAGCTTAGTTTCATTGCTTACAACTCATTTTAAAGTAACTTTATTTCAGATAGTCTAGTGAAATTTTTCATCCACAAATGGCAATTGCTCCCAATAAACAATGTGAAAATAGTATTTACATTTTACAATTACCTACTTCTGACTGAAATTAAGAACTGAATAGTGGCAAGCTGGGATTGAGGGCTGGAGGAGGGCTGGGGGAGAATCAGGGCTGGGGCAGGAGGTTGGGGTGCAGGAGGGGTTGGGGTGCAGGCTCTGGGTGGTGCTTACCTCAGGCAGCTCCTTGAAGCAGCGGAATGTCCCCCCTTCGGCTCCTACATGGAGTTCCCACCCAGGAACTGTGGCCAATGGGAGCTGGCGCTTGGCGCGGGGGCAGTGTGCATAGCCCCCTGGCTGCCCCTATGTCTAGGAGCCAGAGGGGGGACTTGATGCTGCTTCTAGGAGCCACGCAGAACCAAGGCAGGCAGGGAGCCTGCCTTAGCCCCACTGCACAGCCAACTGGACTTTTAATGGCCTGATCAGCAGTGCCGACCAGAGCCACCAGGGACCCTTTTCGACTGGTGTTCCAGTCGAGAACCGGACACCTGTTTCCTGCCATTTGATTCCTTCTGCATTCAGAGACACCGGACTTTGTTTGTTCTTTGTAAATAAACAAGGCTGCATCAAAGAAATACCTGACTATCACCAATTTCTGCTCCCAACTGTAACATCCCCAGGACCCCAAACTCTGATTAGCCGTTCACATAAAAAATGGGCAACACTTGATTACATCCTATCTTTCTTCACCAGTGTTATTGGTTTCCATGTCAACTATAATTAGGACTACAATTTTGTCATGGTGGTCACAGAAGCTGTGAATTTGGTTAAAGTCCATGAAATTCATCCAAATCAACAGGCATTGTGACCTAGCGCACAGAGTAGCACAGTCATTCAGGTTTGGCCCATCTGCCCCTGTGTAGATGGAGATGTCGGGATGGACAGGCCAAACCTGAGTGGCACTGCGACTCCGTACACTGGGTCGCAACGCCAATCAAATTTGTCCCACTGCCCTTCTGTCTCCTTCTGTCACCAAACTGAGTAGTGTTGCAAACACATGTGCTAGGCTTCAGCACCCAGAGTGTGAAGCTAGGCCCAGCTCTGTGGGACAGGAGCCACTTGGGCACATTCTCCAACCTCCCACCCCAATGAGCCCTCCACTCCCTGCCTTTCTGTGACTTGTCTTTCTGTCATGTGCCTCTGCTGTGAAATTTATTAAACATTTCTGTGACAAAATCATAGCCCTAACTCTAATCCATGGGAATTCATCAGTTTTGAGGATATGCCCAGGGCCGGCACTTCCACTAGGAGACCCTAGGTGGTCGCCTAGGGTGGCAGGATTTGGGGGGTGGCATTTTGCCGCCCTCGGCGGAAATTCGGCAGCGGGGGGGTCCTTCCACTCCAGGTCTTTGGCAGAAATTCGGCGGAGGGTCCTTCACTCGCTCCGGGACCCGCTGCCGAAGTGCCCCGAAGACGCGGAGTGGAAGGACTCCCGCTGCTGAATGCTCAGAGGAGGAGCACTGCTGCCTAGGGCGGCAAAAACCCTGGCGCCGCTCCTGGATATGCCCTACCACTATTGTGATATTACTTATCCTGGCACCAAAGAGGAAGCATAACATTCTGTTTTATTTTTCTGGACTACAGAGGTCTCTAGAGATTTTCCCCTCAGTAGAGTCTCCAGTTGTATACCTAGGGGGTGAGAGGGACTGTACCTGCACAAGAGTGCTTCATCCTCCTGCTATCCTTTTGAATTTAAATGGCAGGAGATTTTTTTAAAAGTGTCTTTCTGTTCTGTCTTGTTGCCAACAAATCTGAGCTGGTAAAATCTCACATGTTGGCTGCCTTATTGAAAAGTAAATCCAACAGAGCTGCTGCCACCCAGCTATTTTACCCCTTGGGAACTGGTTCTGCTATGAATTTTTTGTTTGATTTCTTGGAATAATGGTGATTTTTGATCTGCAAAAAGCAAATTTGGTTTTAGAGAGAGAAAGATTAAATGGATTTATTTTTGTAGCTCCTGTCTTGTAGAGAATCAACAAGACAGCTATCCAACAGAATCTGCACATGGTGATCAGTTTTGAATATGTAGGGTTGTTTGTGTGTTGTGGAGCAAGGTGCTGTGCATTTTAGCATACAATACAACAACATATATTTCATTGTGTAGTGTGGATATTTTTCATTGTATAGTGGATGCAGTTTCTCTCTAGGACATACATGTGTTAGAGACTAAGTACAATCTCAAATATCATAATAGACATGCCTGTCATTTATTTACACAAGGACCAATGCCTTCTGTCTCAAGTCACTGCACAGTCTGCACAGGAGTCAGAACAGAAAGAGTCCTGAAAGCAATTCAGAAGGCTTCTAATGTGGCTCTCAAGAGAATGAAACAATTATGTTGAAGAAGGTTCCCTGCCAATGCTCCATATCTGACAATAATAATTTGCACTCAGAAAGAACTCACTGTATTACATCCCCCTCATTCAGCTGGTAGCCTATCAACGGTACCAATTGACCATAGCATCCTTGTAGCAGAGGATCTGGCTGACCTTGAGTGGAACAGCAGAGTTAATTACTTTCTACGAAATATACATTTCCAGTGACTTCTCTCAAAACCCTGTTTAATGACTCCTTAAAACCTTGGACACCTGCAGTGCTTGTAGTTGTTCACCGAAACTATGTTTTATCCCCTGAACCTCTGACATAATAAGCAGAGAACATAAAGAAACCCTAGGTACAAAAAAAAAGACATTTTACCTGTAATTTCCCATGTTCATGTTATTTTCTCCATATGTTGCTCTTTCTTTTAGCAGTTGCTAAATCAACTCTTTTAAATGAAGCAACTGTTATAATAACAGGGTAATCACAATTATTTTCCTTTTCTAATTTTGTCTTTTTTTATTGCATTTCTTAAAGTTGCTGCAAAAAGTATATTGCAAGAAATGTACTAACATACACAAGCTAATATCACAGAAGTTAGTCAGAAGTAAAAACAACCCGAGTCATGTAGTAAAGAATACAGTTTAGAAAAGCAGCTTCACATCCACTATGTTGGCAATCATTTTGCAATCATTGTAATATTTTGTGAATTTGGGGAGGGGGTGGAGAGGAATTGATATTTGATTCACCTGCATGAGACCAAACAAAGGGTATCTGGTACAACATACAAGGGGTCAGATGTAAGAGTATTGGGATGAAATTTAGGGGGGAAAAGATCAAATGTTATTAGGAAAAAGCTTCTGAGAGGTGAGATCCATTGGACTGTGGAATAGTCTCCCAAGAGAAATTGTGCAAGCTGCACTGCTTGCAACATTTAAAATCAGACTGGGTAAAGTACTAGAAAAATATATAGAAAGGAACAATCCTGCATCAGCAGAGAGATGGCCTAGATGGCCTAACAGGTCTTCTGTGGCTCTGAGCCCCCTGAGCCTGGGTTTCTGCTGGAAATTCAGAACTGGTGGCAGTTTTCCACTGGAGCGGGGGAGAGCTGAAGGCAGGCAGACTCTGCCTCTATCCCTCTCTGCCCTTCTGGAGGGATCCACTGGTAGCGGGGACAGGAATCTTCCTGAAGAAGAAATGAAGCAGATAGGGGACTTGTACAATTTGGAAGTCTTCCCCCATTAGAGGCTGCTGTTGCTGATGGGGGGCTTGGAGACATATAAACTCTCAGCCAGGCACTAGTTCCTCCTGCAGTTCCCACTTAGAGTCTCCTGCCTGATGAGGCAGCCAGTGAAGAAGCAGGAGCAGGGGTGTGCCAAGAGAGATGAGAGAAAGGAGAGTGATGGCAGAGGTGGCATTATGCAATGAAGCAACCTGCCACTAGATCAGGTATAGCCAATAATGACAAATGGACACAGGATCAAACTCAAAATGCTGTGTGCAAATCATCTCTAGTAGACACCTGAGGAGTCGATCTTTCTTACACTTTGGCAACACTTATATAGCTTGTCATGCCAATAAAATCTCATTGAACTGAACTGAAAATAAGCCCAGGAGAAGGGAGAGGACTCTTCCTCTGCTAAATACAGAGTGAGAGTTGCATTCCACTTTACCTTAACCCTGGGATTATGCTAACTATATTTAGATAAACCACCTAACAAGTCAGAGGCAACTGCTTATGTCTGAAATTGGGACTCATATGAAGCTTACAAAGGTGGGAAGGGTCTTGGTAATGGCAATTCTGCTGAACCAAGTGGCTTTAGCTATTTTCTATGCTCTTTTCTATGTTTAATGTGAAGGATAGAAAAAATGTCAAAAGAGATTTCAATGCAAGCAAAAATAACTAAGACAAATTCTGATCTCCATTAAAACACTGTACTTCTGGCTTCACTGGAATTAATCTAGGTGGACTATAATGTAATAGAGAGTAGAACCTGGCCTTGTGGTTTTAAAAAATAAATGCAAACAGTTTTAGATCCCACTGTGTAAATGACAAGTAAGTATCACTCTCTCAGACCAAGGATTAGATGCTTGGGTTTATGAACATTAGAAAGAAAACACTGTAGTTCGAAAAAAGCACACAAAACAATGCTAATATCAACTTGTAATGCTACTTTACATTTAAAAGGCTTAGCATAGTAAAGGCAACCAGCATGTGCATACATTGTAATGAGCCTAATCTCTAACATCGATAGGTGTTTAGTCCTTTTGAAACATTTGCAAGAATGGGTTTTCATATTTAGAGGCAAAGCTAGTGTAATGCGTTTAATGAGAAAAAATCAGAAACCAATTACAGTGGCTATTGGTGGATGCCGGATGTTTAAAATATTCATTTTGGAACTGATTACTGCTACTCAAGTCCATTGTTTTTGGACAGTTGATGCTTTAATGGAATATCTTTCTTTGGTATCACTCTACAGTGCACAGTCTCCATTAGGGTTTTCTCTTAGGCCAGGAATTTGTGTAATAGCATTGCTTGTGCGATATTGGACAGGTGGGAGCTTTGTAAGAATTTGATATAGGACTGGAAGTCACACTACAGCAGAGGTAAGGCAAATGTAAAATTCTTGTACGTGGCTTTGTAGTGAAGATTCACAATATGTAATATAGAAAATTTTGCAATGTTAAGAATAATTATATACTGTGTATGCCCTGGTCATAGATCCTTTTAGATTGGCTGGTATAATTTGTGTGTGTTTATAACAATCTACAAACATCCATCTTCAATTAGGACCCTGCAAATCTGCGGATATCTGCAGACTATGTTCGCAGATCGTGGATGAATGCGGATACACATTTTATATCTAGAGCCCTGCAAATCTGTGGATATCCACTTTATCTCTGTTGACTACATTTACAGATCACAGATTGGATGCAGATACAAATGTTGTATCCGCGCAATCCTCTACTTAAAATGCCATTTTTCTGAAACTGTCAACAGTCCACCTACACATTGCTGAACTATGCTGGATCACTGTGGGATATAGGGAGAGAACCAGCTGGGAGCTATCAGATGCTGTGGGTGAGGGGACCGAAGACTGGCTGTGTGGGTCTTTTCTTCCTAAAGACCCCAGTGGGAGCAACCCCCTATTCCTGGGGGGTACAGAGAAATGGCCAGAGGCTGTTGGACACTGGGGAGAGCAAGAATGAGGGGCAGGAATAGCTATGTGATTTCCTCCCACTAGAGATGCTTCCAGGTAGAAGCCTTTAGATACTTTTACCCTAATTTTAGAGTGTTTAATATTACAATTTTAGTGTGAAGTTATAATAATATAACATTTTAACATGAATATATATATATATATATATTATATATATATATATATATATATATATATATATATATATATATATAAAATATAACAAAGAGACATTTGATTGTTGAGCAAAAGTGTATGTTTTAAGAAAAGAGATAATTATAACCAGGAACTCTTAGCATAGAAAAGAGATGTTTAACATGAATACAGTTCAGAGGATAACTGTGCAAGAATGATTTAGTTCTGTTATCACGCAGTTATTATGATCTGTCCACACACATATATTTAACTACCATGCATCCCCTTCCTTTTAAACATCATATTCTGCCCTTAAGGCCTATTTCAGGGTGCCCAACTCTTATGATTTCATTGTGACTCCTGTGATATTTGGTGGGGTTTTGTTTTAAAGTTCCAGCTCCTGGAGTCACATGATTATTTGAGAATATCAGCTTTCATTTTCAAAAAAGAAACATTGCTAGTTAAGACATAGGCGCCAACTCCGTGGGTGCTCCGGGGCTGGAGCACCCATGGGGAAAAATTGGTGGGTGCTCTGCATCCACCGGCAGCTCCCCGCCCCACCCCTCCACCCCAGCTCACCTCCGCCTCCGCCTCCTCCGCCTCCCCTGAGCGCGCCGTCGCATCCTGCTTCTCCCCGCTCCCTCCCAGCACTTGGGCCGCGAAACAGCTGTTTCGCACGGCAAGCGCTGGGAGGGAGGGGGAGGAGCAGGAATGCGGCACGCTCAGGGAAGAGGCGGGGCTGGGGCGGGGATTTGGGGAGGGGTCCAATAGGGGCAGGGAGGGGACGGAGTTGGGGCAGGGAGGGGGGCGCAAGCATCCGCCTGTGAGTTAAGATAGCAGTGATACTCACCTAAGAAGGGTGGGAGACCCAATCTTTTCTTCTCATGCAGCACAGGGGGAACTGAAGCAGGGTCTCCCATATTCTGGGTGAGTTCTCTAACCACTGGGCTAAAGGTTATAAGGGAGGCCACCTCCCCCAGCCTGCCATTTTGTGACTCCAGTCCTCCTTTGATTTTGTCAAAATACCCCAAATTGAAAAGAGAAACTTAATGAGCATGAAACAAAAAATGTTTAATTTAGATATTTCTGAAATATTTTGACCTTTTTCTGAAAGCTACTCACTGAAAAAAATGTTGCCCAGATTTCTATATAATTCATATGTAACAGCTCCTTCCCACTGAGTTAAGGGCAGGAACTGGGTGTGATAGGTGTCAGTGGTGGTTCTTCTGAGTGGTGGTGAGTGCTGCTTGGCTTCCTGGCTGCTCTCTCCTCTGGTGAAGGGTGCTCTGTGCCTACATCCCCTTTGCCCTCTTTCAAGCTTGCCCTCCTTAATCCTATTAAATGGAAGAGAAAAAGGGAGGAAATGTCCTGGGGAGAAAGAAGGGTTAAGTCTGAATAGCAGAGTGAGAGTGGATTTGCGGGGAAATGGAATAAGTGTGAGAGATTGAGGGGTGGGGAAGTGATTTTGAGGGGTGGAGAAGTGATTTCTTGTCTTCGTTTCAAATTTTCCACTCCTTCCCCTACTCTGTCGCCAGATTCTACGCTTCACTCCTCCTCCCTGTACACACATATAGCACAATATGCCGACAAATTAACTCTACCCTGAAAAAACCATTTGGTTCTGCTCCTCACAAGCCCTCACACTTGATACTGCTCCCTCTACACAGACCCACCCAATTGTTTCTGCCCTCTGGAGCCCCCCACACGCCTGCCTCTACCTTTTTCCAATTCTGATGTTCTCTAGTGCTCTAAACCCTGCTCCTTGCTCTGACTTCCCTCCCATGAAAAGAGCAGTGGATCCAGTTTATCTGTGGGAGGCATCTACAGAGTAGGACCTTCATTCCTCAACTCCCCAGACCTGGCAGAGCCCCAGCCTGGATGGGGAGTGCCAAGGAGACACAGCATATTTGACCCAGGTAATGTTCTGGCCCTTTGTTTGTAGGGAAGGACTGGTGGCCATATTTGCCAAGAGATGAAGATGTCAGCCACTCTGACTAGCTGCCATTTGCCAGGCAATCAGAAAGGGAATTGCCTATAGGCTAGAAGTTTTACCTGCAGATCCATAGAAGGGTCTGAAAACCCATAGCCTGTAGGGAAAAACCCATGGAATGGGCAGACCTGTGGTTCTAGTTCACTAATCTATGTTGTGATGTTTTGGAACCATTAAAGTTACCTGGGAGGAGCCTCACTCATGTGAGTAATATTTATTCCTAAAAGTAGTTTTGACTGAGTAAGGACTGCAGGAGATCTTTGCTTCTTTCATGACATTTCTAGTTTTACAAGGCCCTGGCCTCCTGTGATTTTTCTGTTGCGTGGGAAGGAATGGCAAAATGCCATAGAGGTAAGGCTTTTGTGAGTAACTTTGTTTTCACAATGACAATCTGGCAATGTTGAAAGGGGAAATTTTGCATGACCCTGAACTAGGATTAAATCTCCTTTAATGTTGAATTTTGACAATTCTTATTCACACAAGTTGACTTCAGTGGTGTAGGAAAGTGGTCATCATTGGATTATCTAGAGCAGGAGTTCTCAAACTTCATTGCACCGTGACCCACTTCTAACAACAAATTACTACATGACCTCAGGAGGTGGGACCGAAGCCTGAGCCTGCCCGAGCCCCACTGCCCTCTGTGGGTGGGTCGGTGGGTGGGGGCAAAGTCCAAGCCCACCACTCAAGGCAGGGGGGCCCAAAGCCAAAGCCTGAGACCCACTGCCCTGCATGGTGGGGGGGCCCAAAGTGAAAGCCCAAGGGCTTCAGCCCCAGGGGGGGGCCTGTAACCTGAGCCCTGCCGCACAGGGCTGAAGCCCTCAAGCTTCAGCTTCAGCCCTGGGCAGTGGTCCTCAGACTTCAGCCCCAGGAAGTCTAACACCAGCTCTGGCAACCCCATTAAAAAGGGGTCATGACCCACTTTGGGGTCCTGACCCACAGTTTGAGAATCCCTGACCTAGAGTATGAGGAGATGGAGCCATGCTCTATCCTTCCCTTTCTCCGGCTTCTCAGTGGAAGTTACTTCCACACTCAGATTGTTATGATGTAGTTGAATGAAGTAGCATGTTTCAGCCTGAAGTCCAGTTATTTTTATTGCACTGAGCAAAAAGGAGGAGGAGCAGGACTTTACAAAAAAGGAGGACTCCTCTTGTGAGTACAGGTTATCCACATGAGAGAGCATTTGAAGTGTCTGCCCTTTCAGTTGCTGTTACCACAGCTAACACAGCTATCTGCCGACTAGGCAGCACATCTTATATCAAGCACTCCTGTTTTGTCCAGGAGTACTTTGTATGATTCACCTGATGTCCAGGCTATTAGTTTAGATATACACAGTATTGTTTATATTCTTAAATATTTTTCTGATTAGGATTTTAATATATCCTTTCTAATTGCAAGACTGATTGATCAGGGATTATTACAAGGAAAAATGTGAGATAGCACATGAAATTGCTGCTGTGTGAAGTTGACACACTAGATGGGGTGGTTGTTATACTGATGTCAAATTGCTGGCATGAGGACACAACAATATTTTCTTTCTTTTATGAAGTTATATAAAGTACATGAGTCCTTGTGTAGCAGAATTAATTAATTACTCCAATTATTTTTAACATTTAGGTTTCATTCATATCTGAATGATTTGAAGTCACACATACTCATTATTAGGTTTGGTTTCTTTAAACACCAATTCAGCTGTCCTTAAGAGAATAAAAAGCTAACTAACAGGACAGCATTGTTTTTAAAATTCCTAAAGGCAATTTGTGTTCCAATCTGCAAAGGTTGTTTACTGAATTAAAACAAGTAATTATCAGTCAGTGCTACTGTTCTCAGCCAACGTAGTGTGATGTAATGTAATGAGCCTTACGTTACTGGTTGTGCTAGTGAAATATGAGCTCTTTGTAGTATTTGATTCTGCTGTGTTTGGCCAAGGTTTGGGCTTTTCATATTGATCTTCAAAGAAACTGAGTGAGGAGCAGGTGAGAAGTCAGTTCTGTGACACCTATTTGTGTTGTACTGTGCTGGAATCATCAGAGGCTGATATTCTCCATCCTGAGGTTGTTGCACAGCTATGGTATTAATGAACTTCAGTTCACGAGGGGGAAAGAAGTCTGCTGTTACTAGAACCAGGATTTCTAGCATATACACCAAGTGCTTTGTTTCTGAGCTAAAGCAGCAGGTTTATGAGCACAGAACAGTAGTTCTGTGATGCAGATACCTGTACGCTTTAGGAATTGGACTGGGTCCCATAACTAAATACACATAAGCTACAGAGCTCCTGCCGTATAGTGATGACTTTTGATCAGTATCAATCACATCAAATTTAAATCAGTGACCATGGATCACTTGATGATTACCTGTTCTGTTCATTCCCTCTGAAGCACCTGGCATTGGCCACTGTCAGAAGACAGGATACTAGGCTAGATGGACCTTTGGTCTGGCCCTGTATGACCATTCTTATGAGAGAAGAAAGTGGAGTGCATTCCTTTACCTGTATGGTTCCATAGCATCTTATGAGTAGAGTAAAAAACAAAACAAAAAACCCTCTTTCTTTCATGATTTATTGTAATTATTATTTATTATATGAATTGTAGTAGTGTGTGGGAACCCCAGTCATGGACTAGGGCCCCATTGTGCTAGGCACTGTACACACACAGAACAAAACACAGTCTCTGCCCCAGAGAGCATACAATCTGATGCATTGGCCATGAGGGACTGATGCACAAATGAATTTCAGTGGGTGGGGGATAAGTGGAAGTGATATGTAGGGCCGTGTAAACTTCACATATCTGATCCGTCCATTGCCAAACATGAGGACCTCATCAGAAATGATGACAAAAATCAGACATTGTTTTGTTTGGGGATTTATTTCTAAAAAAAAAAAAAAGAAGAAGAATTACAACAGTAAGTGATTAAATGGGTCACATGAGGATCAAATTCAAAAGATGACATAAATAGTGCATGCATGTGTGGGTGTTGGTGAATGAGACAGAGGAGATTTTGTTGCACAGTGAAATTCAAATGTAAACCTATGTAGAGTGTAATTAAGAAAAAAAGGGGAGCTATATTCTTATAGAATAACTTCATACTGAATTTTGGTGTTTTCTAAAAGGAAGCATTAAAAATCACTATTACTAAAACATTGCTCAATTATTTATTCATTATCATTACCTAAACTTCTCAGAGCAAATAAATGGAGAGAGCCTAGAGATGTTATCACAGTAATCCAGTTATTGGAGAAGTAATTAGCCAGATTGTGGAATACATCAATTATAAGTAAAAACAGAGAGCAAATAAATGATATCACTGACCTTATTCTCCTCCTAAATAGACATGCTTAGTTAATGGGATAAACATAAAAAAATTAGTCATAGTAGCTATAGCTAGCTAGGTTTTGATGGAGAAAAAAATATAGTAACACCAAAGTCAGTGTGCTATCATACCAGTTGCCAACAGCTCTAAAGAGTCATTTCAGCAGCTGTGGAAGCCCCAACTTCACCTCCTTCGTACCAGCCACAGGAAGTATGTGGTAGCAGCATAGGAATAACTACAGTGCATCTATGCTACTTAAGAGTACTACACAGGGAACATTTTAGTGCAGTTTTGTGGAAAGTTGCCTTAATGCACAAGAGGATCTAGCTTCTCAGTTTGTTCTGTGTGTTGGAGATGGGGAAGAAGGACTGGTAAAATTCCTTCCTCCCATGCAAATTTATGGGTGAAATTTTCCATCTGTTAGCATGGATAATATCACTGTTTCTAATGGTTATAACATTATCCTGCCCCTTTTTAGATTCAGACACAGCATTGACCCAATGTTGCTTTAAAGAACTAGATAATTTGAATGTCTAATTTTAAGTTAATTCTTGAGAACATCTTCCAAACTGCTTTTCTGTCAGATTTGGAAGTAGAAGCGTGTAAGAGTTCTGGTGAGTGGCAGGAAGGCAGATTCAAGGCTTGCCTATTACATTTTGTCTTTCTTTAACTGCAGCATTTTAGTCTTTGCTGAGCAAGAGCATGAACACCTCTGAATATTTCTTCACTTAGGGCCCAATCCTGTAATCACTTATGTGAGTAACTTTACTCATATGAATGGGACGTTTGAGGTCAATAAGACTGCTTGCCTGAGACAAGTTACTCTTGAGGTTAAGCATTTGCAGGGTGAGTCCTTTATTTAAGGCATGCCCCATAAAAATCTGAAAAGCCACCATATTGTCCTCCTTAAAATTTACTTCTTCCATGATACCTACAAAATGCTAGACAATGGCTAGGCAGCTGGTGTGCAATGAGTGCTGCTTATATCATTGCTGATCATAATTACCTTGATGTTACCGTGTTCTCCCCCTATCTGATTGTGTATCCACCTGTTGTATCTTGACTTATGCTTAGATTGCAAGATCTACAGGGCAGGGTTTGTCTCAGTTATGTGTGTGCCCAGTGCCCAGTACAACAGAGTCCTGATCTATGACTGGACCCCTAGGCACTACTGTAGTCAAAATAATAAATTTGCCAATAACTATGACTAGAAAGAGGAGGGCAGTTTTGAAGAGAAGACTTCCACTTAGATGAGTTTAGGACAAACTTGGCTAATCTAAGAACAAATGCTGTTCCAGGGCTGTGTGTGGTATGCCTTTATAGATCTGTATCAAGACAGCTGTTAAATTGAACTAATTGAAATGTAAATTAAATGGCTAGGAAAGGATTTCTAATTAAGCTATGAATTCATTCCTCCTACAGTTAAAGATACTAGCATAAGCAGGTCTCCTACATTGCTTCCTGTTTCCAGATAATGTTAAAATGTCAGTCATTTTAGCTTAAAGTTATATTTTTAGAAGTAGGCAAAAAGTAATCCTCCCCTGCTTTACAATGTAGTATCATAATTTTACTGACTGAATTTTTAGGATTTCTTTAAGTGTTTTCTTCAACTCTTGGAACAGTGAATAAATGTGCAGTTTTTATAGGATCCAGTCCCGCAACCCTTGGTCAGAAGAACATTGGCCTGGATCATCTCCACCCACCCCCTAGATCTGCACATGAAGGGGACTCTCTGCACATTGATTGCCCCCTTACCATATGGAAAATGGGGAGGTCATTGTCTCCATAAAATCCCCGTCCTTCATCTGGACACCACAGAGGATTGCTGCATCTCTGGGATCATCTGGAGGGGTTGGAGACTGGGTGGATCAAGACGCTAAGTACTGGGCGGAAGGGGATGTAAATCTTCTGCCCCTCCCTCATCCCCCCAACCCTGGGAAACTTAAGCAGAAAAGGTGCTTTTATTTACTTGTGCTTTTATTGTCTTCTCCATAGAGCACCACCACCACATCGGTCCTGGAGGCAAGCAGTGACTGGGGGGAAGGTGGCTGGTAGCTCAGCTCCAATGGAGTACACTGCCAGGGAGGGTGGGGGGGGCAGAACCTCTGCACATATGGCCCTGGCCTCTCATGGACTCTGGAGGATACACCTGTTTGGGGGAGGGAGGTTGTCTGTAGTCTGTTTTGCAAATCCTGATTTCCTGACACCACACTGCAAAGAATATCAACACTGGGTTCCTAGTGGAGATTTCCTCCTCCAGTGCCACATCCTGTAGGCTTTTTCATGGTGAGAGATGATTGTGAGAATAACTGTTTTTGCACTTGTCTTTAGACGGAGAGGTGTAGAGTTAGGAACAAAATTCTGATCTATTGAAATACTCGTATAGTTTCATATTCACTGATACTCTCGTGTGTGCTTGACTGGTTTGTTCATAAGAGGAACCTACATAGGATCCATTATAGAACTCCAGGTGAAATTCATTGAGGCCCAGCATTTAGGTTTTAGTTTATTTTTAAATAAAAATTGTGCAATAGGTGCCCAACAAAATCTCTGGAAGTATGTACAGGAACATAAAACATTTTGAATTTTAATTAAAAGTTTTGTAGTGTAAGAAACCCAAACACAACTGTGACATTCCCCTGGTGTTATCTGGACCAGTGAACTGCTAGGTCACTCCAATCCTCGACTCTGGGAGCCAGTCTTACCCTGCTCTGCTGTGAGAACCCCCACTCCTGGGCTGTTCACACACAGCCTCTAGCATGTAAGTTGCTCTCAGCTATGTGAGTGAGCTCTTTTGGCCAGCCGCTGCTTGGATTGTTCAACCAAATGACATTAGCCAATATCTCCGGTCCCAGACACAACCCGAGGAGAGGAACTTCCGTCTTGCAGTGTCCAGTTACGCCCACTGGATACTGCAAGCTTATATGAGTTCATCAATTTAACAAAGAAATTGATATGTACCAGGCTTATTATCCCAAGGGGAGTCTCTGACATACTTCAAACCAAACGCACTGCTTTAGGTAAAATAAACTAACAAATGTATTAACTACAAAAGATAGACTTTACGTGATTCTAAATCAAAGCACAATAAGTCAGATTTGGTAAAATGAAATAAAAGCAAAATGCATTCTACGCTGATCTTAACACTTTCAATGCCCTTACAAACTTAGATGCTTCTCATCACAGGCTGTCTGGTTGCTCTTCAGCCAAGCTGTCCCCTTTGATCAGCGCTTCAGTCGCTTGGTGGTGGTTTCTGTAGATGGAGGTGGAAGAGAGAGGAAGAGCATGGCAAACGTCTCTCCCTTTTATCATGTTCTTTCTTCCCTCTTGGCTTTGCCCCCCTCCCTTCAGAGTCAGGTGAGCATTACCTCATCGTAGTTCCAAACTGACCAAGGGAAGGGGGGTGACTCACTCAAGAGTCCAACAGATCCTTTGTTGCTGTCTAGGCCAGTGTCCTTTGTTCCTGTGAGGCTGGGCTGGGTTTGTCCCATACATGCCCTGATGAGGTGTGAACTGCTCCTCTGCTCTTGGAGAGTTTTGCCTGGACCTCTGCTCCTGGAGAGTTTTTGCCTGGGCTTGTTTTAAGCCACGAGGACACATTTTCAGCCTCATAACTATATACATGAAATTACAACCTATAACATAACTATAACAACAATGCTCAGTGCATCATGAGCCTTCCGAAGACACCTGACATGACAAACTTTGCATTGGATACCACACAACAATATTATAAAGGATGAACATGGGGATGCAGGGTGTTCCCCTGAGGTACAGAACGTCACAACAACTATGTGCTATGGGTTCTCAACTTGTGGGTGATGACCTCCTGGGGCAGGGGAATGGAAGCTTCAGGGGATTGTAATCAGGTTTCCCTTTCCATATTGCTCAAGAGGAGGGGGAAATTTAAGAGCCACAGTGCTAGTGCATAAATACCAGAAAATGAATCTGAGCATAAAAAGAAAGTGAAAACTCCCCAGCCTACTTTTACTCTTTATGCTGAGTGATATGCCCAAAAAAATGGTTTAAGTGGTGAAAAAGTGAATTAGCTATTTTAAATACATTATGTTTTACTAATTCAAGCATTATTAGTAATGCAGAGAAAGAACATTGTAATACTTATTTTGACAGGGTCCCTCTAATGTCATTCACACCCTGGTTGAAGCCGAGCAGATTAAGTTTCTCACCACCATATGATGTAAAGAAAAGGTGAACAGAGTTATAAAAATGCCAAACAGCTTTTCATAACCATTTTAATGTGCCTTTTGATGTGGTGCTCAAGAGGCCACCCCCCCCCCCTTTGGGTGTCTAAATATGCTCTTAGAGCACATGTTGCACAGTTTGCTCCTGCTGAAGGTTATTCTTAGAAATATATGATGAAGGGTGTATCATTTCCCCTCCCCCAGCTTTGTTGGTGCCTTAATACAAAAACCTGCATTTGTAAGAAAATTACAGCATCCTAGATTGCAGTGCCTATTTGGTGTGCAACTGCAAGCGGGTGCTATTGTGAAGGGGAAAGAAAGAGAACAATGGTGTACAAATGTCACTTCGGTATCTTTTTATGTCTGATTATCACCCCAGGAGTACAGCGATGACTTGTTTTCCACAAAAGGAATAGATGGCTTTACATGATGTGCTGGGAATGGATGCCCAGGTGAAAGAAATCTTGCAATAAAGAAGGTATTTTGTAATACCTAGAGAGGGAAAGAAATGCCACCAGCTCTTTTATAATATATATATTTGATCATGCGGTTACATCAGTACCAAGGACTTAAAATAATATAGTACTTGACTTCCTGCTTGTTGTTGATCATGATTTTATATACTTGCAGCAAAAGCTGTTATGTGGCATCTCTAACACCGCAGTACCTCCTAATGGTATGCTGGGTAATGGTTCAGCATTAACTCAGTGTGACAAGTGCCAGCTACTGAATCATTGCTTCCTTCAGCAACTGGGATTTCTTTGGTCTCTCTTTCAATATACTGACCAGACCTGACCCTGCTTAGCTTGTGGGATCCAATAAAATCACAGCCCATGGTGATACTACTACAGACTGGGCTAGAAGCCTTTTGCCTCCCCAGCTAGCTCTGCAGAGGCAGGCAGGTTCCTTCTGATGCATGTTATTCTCAAACCTGTTTATGGCACCTCACCAACATGCCAATTTGTTTAATGTGCTTTGTTCATATCCGTCTGGCTGTAAGCTTGTCAGAATACATTTTGGAGGAAATCATGGTGAAGCTATCAACTACAGAACTATGATAAAAAATAACTAGATGCTGCAGACTGTTCCCCTTTAACTGCAAATATATATCATTGTAGAAGTTAAAAAAAATACCCTTGCTTAGTTTAATTATCCTTAGAGCTTTTGCGTTTCTGTTTTTTCTAGGGCTGTCAAGCAATTAAAAAAAATAATCATGATTAATTGCACTGTTAATAATAGAATACCATTTATTTAAATATTTTTGATGTTTTCTACATTTTCAAATATATTGATTTAAATTACAATGCAGAATATAAAGTGTACATTGCTCATTTTATATTTATTTTTAATTACAAATATTTGTTCTGTAAAAAAACAAAAGAAATAGTATTTTTCAATTTACCTAATACAAATACAATAGTACAATCTCTTTATCATGAAAGTTGAACTTACAAATGTAGAATTATGTCCAAAATTACCTGAATCCAAAAATAAAACAATGTAAAATTTTAGAGCCTTCAAGTCCACTCAGTCCTACTTTTTGTTTAGCCAATCGCTCAGACAAAAACTTTGTTAACATTTGCAGGAGATAATGCTGTCCACCTCCTGTTTACAATGTTACCTGAAAGTGAGAACAGGTGTTCTGATGTCACTATTGTAGCCGGCGTTGCAAGATTTTTACGTGCCAGATGCGCTAAAGATTCATATATCCCTTCATGCTTCAACCACCATTTCAGTGGACATGTGTTTGTGCTGATGACAGGTTCTGCTCGACAACCATCCAAAGCAATGCGGACCGACACATGCTCATTTTCATTATCTGAGTGAGATGCCACCAGCAGAAGGTTGATTTTCTTTTTTGGTGGTTTGGGTTCTGTAGTTTCCGCATCAGAGTGTTGCTTTTTTAAGACTGCTGAAAGCATGCTCCACACCTCGTCCCTCTCAGATTTTGGAAGGCACTTCAGATTCTTAAACCTTGGGTCAAATGCTGTAGCTATCTTTAGAAATCTCACATTGGTACCTTCTTTGCGTTTTGTGAAATTTGCAGTGAAAGTGTCCTTAAAATGAACAACCTGTGCTGGGTCATCATCCAAGACTCCTATAACATGAACTATATGGCAGAATGCGGGTAGAACAGAGCAGGGGCCATACAATTCTCCCCCAAGAAGTTCAGTCACAAATTAATTAACAAAAATTTTTAACAAGCGTCATCAGCATGGAAGAATGCCCTGTGGAATGGTGGCCGAAGCATGAAGGGGGATATGAATGTTTAGCATATCTGGCACATAAATACCTTGCAATGCCGGCTACAAAAGTGCCATGTAAACGTCTGTTCTCACTTTCAGGTGCCATTGCAAACAAGTAGCAGGCAGCATTATCTCCTGTAAATGCAAACAAACTTGTTTGTCTGAGCGATTGGCTGAACAAGAAGTAGGACTGAGTGGACTTGTAGGCTCTGAACTTTTACATTGTTTTGTTTTTAAGTGAAGTTATGTAACAAAAAATCTACATTTCTAAATTGCACTTTCACTACAAAGAGATCGAACTACAGTACTTGTATGAGGTGAATTGAAAAATACTATTTTTTTGTTTATCATTTTTACAGTGCAAATATTTGTAATAAAAATAATATACAATTTGATTTCAATTACAGCACAGAATACAATATATGTCAAAATGTAGAAAAACATCCAAAATATTTAACAAATTTCAATTGGTATTCTATTGTTTAACAGTGTGATTAAAACTGTGATTAATTTTTTTAATCACAATTAATTTTTTTGAGTTAATCACGTGAGTTATCTGCGATTAATTGACAGCCCTAATTTTTTCTGATGGCTTTAGAAATATTTACACTCATGGTAAAATTCATCCGGATGTACAAGGATCTCGATTCCTCTTATTGGCAACCTTTGGCCCGCAGCCCGCCAGGGTGCTTACCCTGGCAGGCCGGGGCGGTTTGTTTACCTGCCGTGTCCACAAGTTCGGCCGATCGTGGCTCCCACTGAAGCGGCACGGGCTGAGGGATATGCTGGCTGCCGCTTCCCGATGCCCCCATTGGCCTGGAACGGCGAACCGCGGCCAGTGGGAGCCGCGATCGGCCAAACCTGCGGACACAGCAGATAAACAAACCGGCCCTGGGGGGCCACGGGCCAAAGCTTGACAATTCCTGCCATAGGGTATCATTGAGACCAAGAGCTTAGCAGGATTCAAAAAAGGGATTAAACTCTTAGATGACTAAGAAGAATACCCAGAGTTACAACAGAACTGGTTGGCAGCGGGTTTCAAGCAGAGTACCCCAAGGGTCGGTCCTGGGGCCGGTTTTGTTTAATATCTTTATTAATGATCTGGAGGATGGTGTGGACTGCACTCTCAGCAAGTTTGCAGATGACACTAAACTAGGAGGCGTGGTAGATACACTAGAGGGTAGGGATCGGATACAGAGGGACCTAGACAAATTAGAGGATTGGGCCAAAAAAAACCTGATGAGGTTCAACAAGGACAAGTGCAGAGTCCTGCACTTAGGACAAAAGAATCCCAAGCACTGCTACAGACTAGGGACCGAATGTCTAGGTAGCAGTTCTGCAGAAAAGGACCTAGGGGTCACAGTGGACGAGAAGCTGGATATGAGTCAACAGTGTGCTCTTGTTGCCAAGAAGGCTAACGGCATTTTGGGCTGTATAAGTAGGGGCATTGCCGGCAGATCGAGGAACGTGATCATTCCCCTTTATTCGACATTGGTGAGGCCTCATCTGGAATACTGTATCCAGTTTTGGGCCCCACACTACAAGAAGGATGTGGAAAAATTGGAAAGAGTCCAGCAGAGGGCAACAAAAATGATTAGGGGTCTGGAGCACATGACTTATGAGGAGAGGCTGAGGGAACTGGGATTGTTTAGTCTCCAGAAGAGGAGAATGAGGGGAGATTTGATAGCAGCCTTCAACTACCTGAAGGGGGGTTCCAAAGAGGATGGAGCTCGGCTGTTCTCAGTGGTGGCAGATGACAGAACAAGGAGCAATGGTCTCAAGTTGCAGTGGGGGAGGTCCAGGTTGGATATTAGGAAAAACTATTTCACTAGGAAGGTGGTGAAACACTGGAATGCGTTACCTAGGGAAGTGGTGGGGTCTCCTTCCTTGGAGGTTTTTAAGGCCTGGCTTGACAAAGCCCTGGCTGGGATGATTTAGTTGGGAATTGGTCCTGCTTTGAGCAGGGGGTTGGACTAGATGACCTCTTGAGGTCCCTTCCAACCCTGATATTCTATGATTCTATGATTCTATGAACTCTCCCACCCCCATGCACAAGTGTTTGGGAAGAGATATAAACTCCTCATGTTTTAGTGATTAAGGCAGGGGTGGGCAAACTTTTTGGCCCGAGGACCACTTCTGGGAATGGAAATTGTATGGCAGGCCATAAATGCTCACGAAATTGGGGGTTGTGGCGTGGGGAGCGAGGGGGGAGGTGAGGGCTCCAGCTGGAGATGCGGGCTCTGGGGTGGGGCTGAGGATAAGGGATTGGGGGTGCAGGAGGGTGCTCCGGGCTGGGACCGAGGGGTTCAGAGGGCAGGAGGGGGATCAGGTGTGGGGCAGGGGGTTGGGGCATGGGAGGGGGTCAAGGGTGCAGGCTCTGTGGGGTGCTTACCTCAAGCAGCTCCCAGAAGCAGCAGCATGTCCCTCCTCCGGCTCCTACACAGACGCACAGCCAGGCGGCTCTGTGCGCTGCCCTGTCTGCAGGTGCTGCCCCTGCAGCTCCCATTGGCCATGGTTCCTGGCCCATGGGATCTGCAGGGGTAGCGCTTAGGGCGGGGTCAGTGTGTGGAGCCCCCTGGCTGCCCCTATACATAGGAGCTGGTGGGGGGACATGCTGATGCTTCCAGGAGACACATGGAGCGGGGCAAGCCCCCGACCCAGCTCCATGGCTGGAGCGGGGCAAGCCCCGGACCCCACTCCCCAGCAGAAGCTCAAGGGCCAGATTAAAACATCTGGAGGGCCAAATGCAGGCCCCAGGCCGTAGTTTGCCCACCCCTGGGTTAAGCCAACCTCTGACTACTGGGGTTTAGGAGGAAACATTCCTTGTGGGTGGGTTATTCTATAATTGCCTACTTTCCTCTGAGGCAACTGGTCCTGGCCATTAATGGAGACATTATGCTGAACTAATATGGTAGTTCCTACATTCCTAAGCAACCTGGTGCTACTGCAGAAGACAGGATGTCGGCCTCACATCCCCTGTGTTTTCTAAAGGGGTCTTCCTGTTGATGCTACATAGGCTAACATGCCTGAGGGTGAGGCTTGATCACAACTATACCATCCAGTGACCTGACCCTCAGCCCACATGGTGTGAGCATGGTTTTATAGACGCCCATGGGCTGACACAGTAGTAACCCTGCACCTGAAGTGATGAAGTGTGTCTCTCCCATCCCTAATTGGGATACCTATATATCTGCTCAGTAACAGTAATTGGGTTGAAGCACCACAAATAAAAGTTCTTTAAAATTATTGGGAATGATAGCACTGAATAGTGTCCTTTTTCAAGCTATGGTTTTGTTCTTCCGCTTCTCTGTGCCCAGATATCACCAGACATAGAACAGCACATAATGGTTATCCAGTATTTTGTAATGATCCTTGACTGACGCATTTCACTTTTTAATCTGCAATGAAGAACACAAAAGCCAGCACCATTTAGCAAAGAGTACAAATGTTGGGATGCAGGGAGCGAGACAATTGGGCAACAGGCTGTGGAGGGATTTGCATCTTTAGTTCTCCCAGTTTAGTATTGCCTGTAAAATGTCTTTAATGTACTATTTTTCACTTTCCCATCTCATGAATGAAGTGAGTAAATACTAAAAAAAAAAAAGCAATCAAGTTTGTCTAGCAAGATTTATACTTTACTAGTGGATGAGAGGGCTTGCTGTTGCATGAGTGTGGCAATTGTGTCAAGTAATCCACCATCTTTGTGGTCTCCCTCATACAACCAATGAAACTGTTGCATGCAAATTAACTGTAGGGTAAGGGCAGTGACTGGTTGATTTATCCCTGATTTCACAATGGTCTAGCATGCTTTACTGTAGCTGAAAGCCTGTGCTGTTGCACAGCTGTAATTCATCTGTCAAAACTGGATCATAACAGACTGTGAATCCCAGTGATAATTGAACCTGGTGATATTCTGAATGAAAAGTGCTCTCAACCATGCTTGTAATTGTTTCTGTCTCTTCACACTGACTCAATAGACATTCTAAGCTTCAGAGTGACACACAGAGTGACAATCCTGGAATGTTATTTTATAACTAACCTCATGTTGCCTACTGCTCATGGTTACATTACCCTCCAGAACTGTTAATAATTGTTCCACTATTTTCTTTAGGATGGAGATAGACTTACACACAGTAATTATCAGGATCCCTCTTCCTTCAATGTTCTCATTACAACAGGGAGGGATTGAGAAAAATGAATGCCAACACCTCAAATACCTCCCTCTTTTCTGTGTCAAGTCTTCCTTCTCACCCTCCCATTTAACACAAATAAAAACTCAGGCCCCTTGTACATTTCCCATCCCTAACACACACTCTTCTCTATATTTTAAAGCCAAGGATGGAAGCCTGGCCTCACTAAAGTCAATGGGACTAGGATTGTACCCTCAGTCCTCAGAACAAAATTATGTTGTCTTCCCTTTGTTTTTCTCTCCTGATAGGTAATTCCACTGTTAGTGCCATGTATTTTTCCTGCTACTGTCTGCTTTGTTATATGCCTAACATTAATGTAAATTTCCCTCTTTTACCAAAAGTGAGGCCATAAAACATGGGAGATGAACCTGCTGACCAAACAGAGGGGAAAGTGGAGGGCAAAAAGGCACGACTATAGTCCCAATATTGTGGATAGGGTAAAATGCATTTTGATGTAAATATATGAAATACATTTCTGTAATTCAGTGGTAAAAGCCTGACAAAACAGTCCAGTATTTCAGTCCTGTGAGGATGGAAGGGGCTGTTAAGGACTATGGAGTCAGGTCATTTTCATAGATTCATGGAGTTTGAGGCCAGAAGGGACCATTAGATCGTCTGACCTCCTATATATCACAGACCATTAAATTTCACCCAGTTACCCCTGTACTGAGCCCAGTAACTTGTAATTGCGTAAAGAATAACTTTGTGTTTGGCTACAGCATATCTTGATTTGAAGACATCAACGGATGGAGAATCTACCACTTGGCTTGGTAGTTTGTTCCTGTGGTTAATCACCTCATTGTTAAAAATGTGTCTCATTTCTAATTTGAATTTGTCTGGCTTCAGCTTCCAGCTATTTGTTCTTGTTACAATTTTCTCTGCTAGATATAAGTTCCCTTTACTACCTGGTGCTTTCTCCCTTATAACTTTAATTATATGATCACTTTATATATTTAAAACACTTGTCTATAAGCTGAAACTTTTTTTGTACTAGCTGTCCTCATCTGTCAGACTGCTCATCCAACACTGGTGAAAAGGTGCTGTGTAGCAGTCAGAGCCAGAGACAGCTCTAGTGTTTTTGCCGCCTCAAGCAGCGTGCCGAATTGCCGCCGCTGGACGGCGGGGGCAGTCCAGGTGCCGTTAGGGCAGCACACGAGTTTCCGTGGCGGCGGCAATTCGGCGGCAGCTTCTGTCTTCAGCCGGAAAACAGAAGCCGCCGAATTGCCCCCACGGGCAGCTGAACATAGAAGCTGCCGCCGAATTGCCGCCGCCGCAGAAACGCATGTGCCGCCCTAGTGGCACATGGACTGCCCCTCCTGTCCGCGGCGGTAATTCAGCACTCTGCTTGGAGCAGCAAAAACACACGGACTGCTGCCCCTTGTAGATTGCTGCCCCAAGCACCTGCTTGGAAAGCTAGTGCCTGGAGCCGGTCCTGGTCACAGCTCAACAGAGCCAGACATTTTTGATACAAATCCAGATCCAAAATTTTCATAAAGTTTGGGTTTGTTTGGATCCAGGGTTTTGGTTTTGTCTGTTTTATATAATTGTATATCGCCAGATACAACTGGTGAAACAAAGATTGCAAGATTTTGTTTCAGGCTCATCTCTGTTTTCATTGGGAAAATCATGTGTTTTAATGCACTTGTTTGTAATGTTTAATCTATCTTTAGTACAAGGCAGGAGAAAGCATTTATTTTTGAGTATAATGTTACCTATTTTGATGTGCTAGACGTGTAAATGATATATTGTGTTTGTATAATGAGGAACTGAATAGCCAGACATACATTAGTGCTACCCGGGATCTTGTAGTCTTTTTTCAGAGTAGCAGCCGTGTTAGTCTGTATCCGCAAAAAGAAGAACAGGAGTACTTGTGGCACCTTAGAGACTAACAAATTTATTAGAGCATAAGCTTTCATGGACTACAGCCCACTTCTTCGGATGCATATAGAATGGAACATATATTGAGGAGATATATATACACACATACAGAGAGCATAAACAGGTGGGAGTTGTCTTACCAACTCTGAGAGGCCAATTAATTAAGAGAAAAAAAAAAACTTGTTCACCTGCACATCTACCAATGTGATATATGCCATCATGTGCCAGCAATGCCCCTCTGCCATGTACATTGGCCAAACCGGACAGTCTCTACGCAAAAGAATTAATGGACACAAATCTGACATCAGGAATCAAAATACTCAAAAACCAGTGGGAGAACACTTTAACCTGTCTGGTCATTCAGTGACAGACCTGCGGGTGGCTATATTACAACAGAAAAACTTCAAAAACAGACTCCAACGAGAGACTGCTGAGCTGGAATTGATATGCAAACTAGACACAATCAACTCCGGTTTGAATAAGGACTGGGAATGGGTGAGCCATTACAAACATTGATTCTATCTCCTTGTAAGTATGCTCACACTTCTTATCAAACTGTCTGTACTGGGCTATCTTGATTATCACTTCAAAAGTTTTTTTTTTCTTTCTCTTAATTAATTGGCCTCTCAGAGTTGGTAAGACAACTCCCACCTGTTTATGCTCTCTGTATGTGTGTATATATATCTCCTCATTATATGTTCCATTCTATATGCATCCGAAGAAGTGGGCTGTAGTCCACGAAAGCTTATGCTCTAATAAATGTGTTAGTCTCTAAGGTGCCACAAGTACTCCTGTTCTTCTTTTTGTAGTCTTTTTTATTGGCCATGTACCCTTTTTGTGTTAAGAAGGGACACTGTACCATTTTATTTAACTTTTTTGTTTGTTTGGCAAAGACCCAGCTCTATTTTCTCAATGGCCATTTGCTTTTCCAAGATGTTTGTCTCCTTTCTTTACCTAAAGGTTTAACAAGAGTGACTCCAGATGCCTATAAGAATCTGAAGGGAAGAAGAACTTTGTTTCTTCAAGAAAAATACTTTAAAACTTATGTCAAATTTGTGAGGGAAACCTGTGATAGTTGCTACCTAAGGGATCAGTCACACAAGCCCTCCATGTGCAGAGCTCCCACTGAAGTCTTTGGGAGTTACATAAATAAAGAGCTAGACCTTTAGTGGCAGACGGCATTGCGTGAACACCACGGCATTGTGGGCATTCTCTATCCATTGCTCTGCATAGTATGTTCCATTGACAGTAATGGCTGGTTATTTTAAAAGATGCACCTTGGTATAGATAAGACTTCTGGCATTATTTACCATTATTTAATTCTTGCAATTAAACCTTGCTCTGAGTAGATTGAAATGTGCTCTGGAGGCTGCCAGCTTGCCAGTAACTCCCAAATGCTCTGAGCAGGTTTAAATGACATAGTAGTAGTAGTGTCAGAAGCCACCATGTCTACACTCAGATTAAAGACCTGCAGAAGGCACATACCTTGGGCTCACAGAGCTTGGGCTAAGGAACTGTTTAACTGCAGTGTAGATGTTCAGGCTCAGGCTGGAGCCCAGGCTCTAGGATCCTACAAGGTGGAAGGGTCCCAGAATTCGGGCTGCAGCCTGAGCCCTTGTCTACACCACAATTAAACAGCCTGTAGCCCAAGCTCCGCGAGCCCAAGCCTGCTGGCACGGGCCAGTCATGGGTTTCTAATTGCCGTGTAGACATACCCTTTCAGTTCTCTGGCTCTCACCAGTGCATCACACTTGGTGGTAGTATGAGTGGACAGTTTTTGCTAAAATTCCCCAGTTTAGACTGTGACTAAAGCGTTTGTATGTAATCGTCCTCAGTGAGTGTACTACAGTTTCACAGGACTAAGTATGCAACTGTGCACGTACAGAGCTGCCTGATATAGTAACAGAACATCATTTTCTAAAAAGAGAAGAAGAAAAGAGTTGTTTTCAAGAGTCCTTTTCTGCATGCACCGAAGTTTCACAATTCTTCCTGGTGCAATTGTGGGGTTTGCTTCTGAGGCAGTTAGCTTGCCTGTATACCACAATGTATGTCTGAGATGAAAAGTGAGGACCTCTCATATTCCTTTCTAGATCTGAGTTTATTAAAAGTCATAATTCAGAATTAATTTAGAGTTTACTTAAATAACACTGCGTTTAAAGACGTTATTCTTGCCTACATCTTTGCTTATCTTCTGCTGCGTCTTTCCCCAGACTACACTCAAGCTTTTTCTTGACCTCTCCTTATGTCTCTGTTTTCCACCCCCACTGTCTTCATGCCATCTTTCATGTCACCTTCTCCATTTTGACAGTCCCCGGTTTTAACATATGCCAAGCTCCTTCCTGTTCCTCTGAAAATCCTTCTGTTCTGTGAAGCTCCCCACCTACAAACACCGCACATTGCTAAATGGGTTCCATTTTCTTTTCATGTCACTTTTACATCTTTCTAAATCTGTTGACTTCAGTGGTGTTACTCCTGGTCCTCCAATCTGAGAGCAGAATCAGGCCCTATGTACTCGTTCATGCTTTTAGATTAAACAATCTTTCTTGTAAGGACTCTGTTCTCTGTTTAGCACATTATGTACTGCAAAGTATCCTGTGCGCTTACAGCATTATGTAAATAATCATTTCAGGCTGATTCGTGGCTTGGCCCCAAGCAAAGAGCAGCACATTGTTGTGCTGCCCTTGAGCCAGCCACCAGTATAAGGTGGGGAGCAGCAGCCCTGGTTCCCTTCCCATGCTGAGACATGGGTAGAGGTTGCAGAGGTTTAAGGGAAAGCTGTGCAGTAGGGGTTTGAAGCACTTATGTATGTGTTTAGCTTTACCCATTGGGACTACTTCTGTACTTCCAGTTAAACACTTGCTTAAGTACTTCACTGGACTGGGTCAGAGTGACCAGCACCTTGCAAAAATGAGCCCAGGAGGAATGGCTTTCATATATGTAAGGCCTTGTGAATACAGAAGAAGATAGGGGAAATTATTAAAACAACCTTGCATTTATATAGATATTACCATTCAAGGATGTCAATGTGATTTATAAACATTAATTAAGACTCAAAATACCATTGTGAGGTAAGTGGCTATCCCCATTTTACAGGCAGAGAAAGTGAGGCACAGAAGGTTAAGTAATGTACCCAAAGGTGATAACACAGGAAGGCTGTTTTGATTCCTGTGTTTTCAGAGCATCCTTCATCCTTTTATCTCTGGAATCATGCCATCTCTGGCAGGGAAGGGAAAGGAAGGAAAATTCCCTAGAATGAATATGTTGTATGGAACACCACAATTCCCATGCGATCACAAAAACTATCCTGGGAATTGGAAGATGCTTTACAGAATTACTTGACATTGTATATTTAGAACTTTGAGGTTGGCTAAAAAACCCACAGCATCTAAAACCAAATACAGCTTCTCCCAGAGACATTTACATTATGGCCTCTGCTTGGGAAGAAACAGAAACAGTGAAATGAAGCGCTGTACTTTACCGGAAATTGTTTTAAAAAAATCAAATCCTTTATAATGATATATTTATGCTGAGCCATTGTTTACATTTTCTACATGTGTGTTTAGGCTTATTTTTCATTATTGGATACACCTGTGAAGCTATAATCGATTATTTGGGTTCACTTATTCAGTCTTAACTTTGAGTGGGAGCTGTGGTTTATTTACCCCCTTTGCTCTATTTACTCACTTAATTCCCAAGCCAGCAATGTACAATACTTGGGTGAACTGGGACCACTTGACTTTGCTGGGACTCCACATAGGTGCAGCAGCCCACCTACACATTATGCATTGCAGGTTTGGGACTTAGGGTCCTATTCTGCAAAATACTTACCTCTGGGTGTCATGTTTATAATCATAAGTCATAGCTTTGACTATCTGTCTATCTTAGGTACCCATATGGCCCCATCACCGTACAGTAGTCCCTGTGCACAGTCTTTAATGTATTTATCCTCATAATACCTCTGCAACATAGGGAAGTGCTTATTATCCCCATTTCACAGATGGGGAACTGAGGCACAGAGAGGCTGAGGGATTTGTCTGAGATCACACAGGGAATCTGTGGTGGAGCAGGGATGTGAGCCCAGGACTCCACTGGACCACCCTGCCTGTCAGTGACTACAGTGATACAATTCACAGCATTAAATTTAGGGCCTGATCCTGCCCTCATTGAAATCAATGAGTGCTTTGCTATCAATTTCAGTGGGCACAGTGTCAGACCCATACTAAATAATTATATCTAGCACTTATATAGTGCTTTTCATAGCTATGATGAAGAAGAGCAAAATAAGTTAAATCAAATTAAGTGGAGTAGCTGAGAAAATTCTGAAAAGAATCGCAGCATCCCATTTAATCATTTTGTGTCTTTCTCTCGTACTAAAGGCACATGTGCAGATCACCACTGGATTAAGCAGCCCTATTTACTGGCCAAATCTTAACACTGTAGTATGGCCTCACGGACAGAAAGCGTTTGGATTCAGTGTGTCTCATATCAGTGTAGTACTGTTTGTTATTTGGTTGAATGAAAAAATTGGATTTATTCTATCCCTAATTTCAAATTATTATTATTTATTATTTATTTTAGAATAAAGCAGAAAAAGGAATGAAATTGAGTAGATCTCGCTGAAAGATTTTCAAATTTCATAATTCTGAGGTTTCAAAATTTGGGAAAATTTTGAAAAAATACCACTTTTTACACTTTTCAACCAACGATAGAGATGTCCATAGAAAATTAAAGTTAAAATGGATAGTTAAAGCTTAGTAGTTTTGGCAGCCAAACGATAAGTGAGATGAAACTCTGATGCTGTAATGTAATAGTTACATCTGCTCATGGGTTTTCATTAAGAAGTAACATGTAGTAGCGTATGCTAATCAACATATGTACCTTTTCTGGTTCTGTAACTTATTTTTTCTTTTCTAGAAGTTCTTTTCTAGTTTTGACCTAGAAGAGGAGATTCACACTTTATGTTAAGGATTCATTTATAAATACTCAATGAGTTATTACTTGGTTAATCATTTGTTAGTGAATTATTATAGAGTCCAACAGGTGAATAGGTTGCTAATTACCATGGCTTATAATGATATAGAACACCTTGTACTGATGTGTTTTTCACCTTCTATCACACATAGTACTTCAACATGCTTATGACATCTGTCATTGATAGGCTCTTTATAAACAATTTATAAATAGAACTTTAATATAAAGTGTGACATATTTTTAATCTTTTGCCTCTCCTTAGCCCTTCAAGCTTTTCCTTTCTACAATACAGAATGTAACCAACATGCCCTAGATACTCTCCATTTTTGCTGATAACATTCACTCTCAGCAGTTGATTCTGTCTCCCCATCCCCAATCAGTGCAAATAGATCAGGGCTCTAAGCATTTTTTATTTAAAAAGGGGGGAGGTAAGGGTGGGAAGTAATTGCAGAGATGTATATTGCTGCTCCTATAATACACTCATTGGTGGTGAGCAGAATCTTACATCAATAAAAGACATAAAAACATTCTGTTTTCTTTACAACACTACTGAGGATTATGGTAGCTCACAGAATTATTTAAATGAAAGAGAAAATAGCAGAATGTGTAGTATTTATGTAGTTTCATGACTAGGTAGCAATACCTTTTCATATAGGACTCTAATGAACTTCACAAAAGTGAGTAAGTAGGATTATCTCCCTCTTACAAATGAGGAAACTGAGGTAAAGATTGTTCCTTCCCTCTGGTCAGATGGTAGGTCTGGGAATAGAACCAAGTCCCCTGATGCCTATCCCCATATTGAATCCATTCAACCTTAGCTGGCAGGAGAAATATCTTTGTGTGAACATAAAAAATATGTATTATTTGTAAGAAGAGAACTTCTGATAATATAGAAAAGGGAAATGTTTAAAAATCCAATTTCACTGAAATTATTTTACATTATCGTGGAAAAATCTTGGGCATCAGAATCTCAGATGGTATGGGAAGTCTAGCAGAAATGTCTGTAGTTGGCTTTTCATTTCTACATATGTCAATCAGTTTTTGTTGGGCCTGATTCTGCTGACATCCGATGACAGTTTTGCCCTTGACTAATAGGCTCTGACCCTTTAGTTACTTTTAGCCTGCAAATGGCGGTAAAATAATTAATGTCTCCAATGGATGAATTGCTTGTCTGCGTATGCCTATCAATACAGATATAAATGCATTTCTGGTAAACAATATGGAACATCAGACATAGAAGTTGTAGGATTTAACGCATAGCCAGAATTAATGACTGCAGCAAAAGTAACCTCTTTCAGTGATACATTTTTCTCAAAGCTAAAATGCCTTAGGAAAAAGGCTGCCTTTCCCCACCCTCCCTCCTCCCAGAATCAAAACTTTTGCCATTTATAATGTAGGCTCATTCCACTCTGTTATCTACATCTTTTTCTTTAGAGTTTTGCCCCCCCCCCACCTTTTAAACATTTCCTCATTAAAACAACGTTTTTTCTACTTTGCAAAATTGTGTATTCAATATTACATAGTTGGAGGGTTTTTTTGTTTTCTCCCCAGGAAAGGTGAAAATCCAGGGGGGATTCAAGTATCCACTTGATAGGCTCACACAGTCTTAATCAGCCTATAATGGAGCTAATGGCTGTTTGTCATCCTTGGAGATATAAATTTCCTGGTGGTGTCTACTGCAGTCAGTGCATGAAGTATGCTCTGACTGCCAGCAAGGTCTAATAATCAGGAGAAGGGCAGTGAGCTTCATTAGAGAGAAAAAGAGCAGCACCGGCTGCTTTTCTATAGAACTCTGCTTCTTGAGTGCTGGCGGGTGCAGAAAAAATGGATAACGCTGGTAAGTGAAAGAAAACGGATCTTAATTCTTAGCTGCCCTAAGGGTTCATTTGTATCGTGTCTCATTTGCTGCAGGATGTATGCTATTCTGCTATTTGCAGTTCTGCTATTAAAAATGTTATGTTTATTAAACTGAATTTCTATTGTGTAAAATGTGACATGCTCATTTAACCCTTTAATAGTCTGCTGAAGTTTGGGGATTTTGGAAATGTGAATATAAACTGTAATTGAAAATTCATCTTTTAGGGACTTCAGTATTATTTCAGAATCTGTCTGCAGAAAGTGTGGACTTTGATCTCTCTATACCACAGTAGAGGAGGGAAAAATGCATACAGTTAACTAGAAAAATATCTGACAGATGGCAAAAGGTCTGTATAGGTAATTAACAGAGCAAACTGAAATAGCATTAACATTCATACTCATCACATGTATTTATTATTTTAAGATGTTTTTTCTTTTATGTAAAAACACTTTGCTCTCTAATCAATTAGAAGATAAAACATTGAATATATTTGCACTTTTTTCTGTTTCCTTTGATGTTTCATCTTTAGAGCATTCATTTTAATGCCAAATAATGCATCTACGGGTTTCTAAGGAGGTAAACCCAATAATAGCTTTACTTATTCTGAGAAACAGAGTATTTGCATTTCACTTTTTGATGGTTATATTGATCAGTGCAAAAAGACAACTCTTTGTGATGAACATTTCACATATTGCTTTAACTGCAGTGCAACTTGCACATGTCTGTTGCTCATTGTTTTATTGTACCAGCAAAAAATAAAGGAAGGTACAGAATTATCATTGCCATTGCACCTGGCTTAAATCATTTGGTTTGCTCAGTACTTAAAAAGATGACTCACTATATACTGTGTATACACACACTTTTATACAGTACAATTGAAAGAAGATACTACAAGACGATACTACTGTATTTTATTTTTATAATAAGAGTGTACTTTTGCTTGTGCCTTTAAGCTGTAGTGGCCAAATTCATCTCTCATGTACCTTGATTGATTTTGTGGATAAGCAGGTTAGAAAAACTTGCTTTGATTTCTGTGAAATCCTGTTCTTAAGATAAACAAAAAGTACTACCAGAGATTAAAGTGTTAGTACTACTGACAATGTATGGTCCGTTACAGTACCAGTGAATTCCTAAACTGATGTGGTGCAAGTTTAACATTAGCTTTTATTAAATAAGCTAGATGAGAGATTTGGGGGCAGTCTTTGCACTCTCCATGTTTCCTGTCTTTTTAAGTATACTCAATAGATCTGGAATAAAAGACAATGACACATACTTGATATTCCATGACTAGGCAGAGTTTTCCAGTCAGGTGAGAGGATTCCCTTATTACAGTATAGAATGCCTGTAGGTGAGAGATACCACAAACTGCTAATTTCTCCTGGCTTTAAACTCTCCACCATCAACAATTAATATTATTGAAATCCTGACCGAGCTATCACTTTAATCTATCTGTAAGAGCCTTTTCTGGAATGAGTCATACTTTATTTTAAAGGCCATTTGGGGGAGAGGAGAAAGGCTAATATCTGAAAACCATAGAAACAGTTTTTCCTGTATTGTTTCCTTTTTGCCTTAGGAAGGTTTTAAGTTCTGATTCCTCATTGCTTTGCAATCAGCAGCATTTTGGGATTAAAAATAAATAGGACATTGCTCTTTAACCAGCCAGTGTCAGTATGTCCCATATTGCTGATATGATCATCAATCCCCAAAAACGTGATTGGTAATCTCTCTCTTTCAGAAATGTAGACAGACAGATAAACTGTATAATTGTACCTTTGAATGGTGAGTTAAGAATTAGATAAAAAGATCAAATGAAATATTGTGAAGAGCCTCACATAATGGGTAAGGCCTTAATTCTGCTTCCATTGCAGTCAATAGCAAAATTCTCATTGACTTCAGTTGTGCAGAACTGAGCCTTAAATGAGCTTCAGTTACACTTGTGAACTAGGGACCTTTTCCAGGAATATGTGTCTGCTTGGACACGTAAATGTATAATAGCTTTCAAAGGAGCTAAAGGAGAGCTGTGCACCCAATGCCTATTGTCTTTTAATGGGATTTGGGCGTCCTTTTGCAAATTCACTTCAGCCTATATCTCAGAATTCATATTTAACTTCAGAGTATAACTGCTGACACAACTGTAAGGTCTAAAATATCTGTAAACCAGAGTGCCTAATTAACTTGTACTTTGGTAGTTTTTCATTTTATATATAAACAAGATAATGATAGAGACACATTGGGTACCTGCCTGAATATTTCCTGAGTCGATGCTATTTCTAGCATTATAGAATTATAGAGTCTTATGCACAGCTGCTGGTTTTAACCATTGAGTGCTGGAAATACCAATTTGGTTATCAATGTCAGTGAATCAGGCCTTTGTTATCAAATTCATCCTTCTGCCAAATAAACTTTCAGAGTCAGACTACGGATAATTGTTAGGCAGAACTCCAACTACTGCTCTGCATAACAGATATATAGCTCTGTAATTTATCAGTCAAACAGCGTGCCAACACCAGAATACTTTGCTAGGCAAATATGGTTTTGCATATGACCACTGTTGTCTTGGGGTCAGCTGTATGCACTTTTTGCAGTTTCAGTCCATCCTATGTTGTAGCTTTAAGAAACAATGCTCTTGTGAAAAGTGTCCATCTTTCAGTTTCATGTTAGAGCTTACATTCTTGCTCTCTCAGTTAGTGAGACAGCTCTGCATAATTGTTGTCTTCTGTATTCTTTTAAAAGCCTTTCCTGGAATAACAATAAAATATTCATTAAATAGTGTATGGAGTGTCAGGGTAGTTCCAGCATTGTTTGGCACCTGTTTTGGTAATAGTTGTTATATCTGTAGTTATAGCTGGAAGCATTCAGTGGTGTTTTCTTTTGAATTACAGCTACCAGTGTATATGTTTGAAAAGGCTATATAATAGCTCTCTCTCTTCTCCCTTCCCGCAGCCAATCCTAGGGCATGTCAACTGTAAAGTCATCATGGCGCCTGTGTTGCTTGCTTGGTGGCTGGGGTCAGGAATGGTGGCAATAAAGCATATTTTAAAGAAATAAAAAGATGGAAGACAGAGAAAAAACTGACAGGAGACTAATGGGGAGGTTATAAAAACAGCAGGAGCATTGTGATAGCAGGAGGAGTGAGGCTGAGGAAACACAGCAATTCTTGGACTTTCTTTAAAAATATGTAAGACCTGCCTTATCCCTTCCCCCGCAGGTGTTAAACGGTTATATTATTCCTGGATAGGAAGCCTACAGCAAAGCAGACAAGTAGCATTCAAGCAATATTCTCACTTGCATTAGACCGTTGACTGCCACTTTAGCCAGAAATGTTGAAAGATCTTGAGGTATTTATATTGGGATGAGTGACTGCATAGTGCCACTGTGGGGGTAGCTCCAGCAGAGGGCTATGCCTTGCATTAAATTGTCTCTTTTAAAGGAAATGTAAGACTTACACTGAATGCCATATCATTTTTGAGGACTGTCTAACTGAACATTAGATTCAATATTTCACCATTGGTAAACATTTTTAAGTTCTTGTAGAATAGTGATCTTTAATGACTATTTATGAAAATCCTGAAATAGTGTTGCAGACTTGGTTTAAAGCATTAATTTTAGTTCATTTTTCCAATATACCCCTACTGTAAAGAGGAAGGCTGAGAGTAGAGTAGAAATTTGCCAAACATAATTCATTTTGCTTTTGATGCGTTTTTTAATTTATTTTCCACAAGGTCAATACGAAGCATACAACTGGGGCCAAACCCTGACCTGGTCAAGATTTGACCCCTAAACTGATATTTTATCATTTTTAAGCATAATATTAACTGAATGCCTCAAACTCAAGCAACATTTCTACATTAAATATAGGATGTTATATGTTAACATAAAAGTATACATTTTATTTAAGATTTAAGGAAGACGTGTATTCAAACAGTTAAAGCAATGGAACTCGGAATCTGTACCTGAATTTGCCACCAGCTCCCTGTTTGACCCTGAGTGCAAGTGCCTTTTTTCAATCTTTCTATGGCTGTTTACCAATTTGTAAGATTCGAATAATACTTGCATGTCATACAGGTGTTGAGATTCTTGGATATTCAAGGCTTTATCCTGGTTAATATCCTGTCTGTGCCTCAAATTGGAACCCCAGAATCATAAAAATGTAGGACTGGAAGGGACCTTGGTAGGTCATCTAGTCCAGTCCCCAGCACTAAGGCAGGACTAAATGTTATCTAGACCATCCCTGACAGGTGTTTGTCCAACTTGCTCTTAAAAACCTCCAATGACAGAGATTCCATAACCTCTCTTGGTAATTTATTCCTTAACTACCCTTATGGTTAGGAAGTTTTTCCTAATGATTAGCCTAAATCTCCCCTGTTACAATTTAAGCCTATTACTTCTTGTCCTGTCCTCAGTGGTTAAGGAGAACAATTTAATGCCCTCCTCTTTATAACAGCCTTTTTCATACTTGAAGATCGTTTTCCTGTACCCCCACACTCTTCTCTTCTCCAGGCTTACGAAACCCAATTTTTCAACCTTTCCTCACAGGTCATGTTTTCTAGACCTTTAGTCATTCTGTTGCTCTCTTCTGGACTTTCTCCAGTTTGTCCACCTCTTTCCTGAAGTGTGGTGCACAGAACTAGACACAGTACTCTAGCTAAGGCCTTATCAGTGCTGAGTAGAGTGGAAAAATTACTTCTCATGTCTTACTTACAACACTCCTGCTAATACATCCCAAAGTGATGTTTTCTTTTTTTTTTTACAACAATATTATATTGTTGATTCATATTTAGTTTCTAATCCACTACAACCCCCAGATCCCTTTTTGCAGTACTCCTTCCTAGGCAATCATTTCCTGTTTTGTATTTGTGCATTTGATCATTCCGTCCTAAATATAGAACTTCACATTTATCCTAATTGAATTTCATCCTATTTATTTCAGACTATTTCTCCAGTTTGTCAGAATCATTTTGATTTCTAATCCTGTCCTCCAAAGTGCTGCAATTCCTCCCAGCTTGGTATGGTCCGCAAACTTTATACGTGTACTCTCTATGCCATTATCCAAATAATTTATGAAAATATTGAATAGAACTGAACCCAGGACAGATCCCTGTGGGACTCCACATGATATGGCCTTCCAGCTTGACTGAACCATTGATAAACTACTCTTTCAGTACAGTTTTCCAACCAGTTGTATTTCTCTAGTTTGTTTGAGAAGGTCACGTGAGACACTATCAAACGCCTTATGAAAGTTGAGATTTGCATAGAATGCATGGTTGTGGAGTGGGATGTCTAACTTTCATGTTGTAACAAAATCCATTGTCTCAATTGAAATTCTGTGACATTTCTAATGTCCAGCAACAAAATCAATGCTACATCCTGCTGGCAACTCCTTTTCTCTCTGATATGGCCAGATGACTTCTGTGTCTCTTACATTTTTCGACAGTGTGGAGATGTTCTCTGAATGACCTTCAGTTCCCCCTTTTTTGCTGACTTTAGCCTCTGCCTATATATAATGGAGCTATGATGATGCCACACTAGCTGTATTGTGTTCATATCCAGTGACCTGTAGATCAAAAAAGAGATTGTAAGTAGACAGCAAATTGCAAAGCAGTGATCAACATTCTTATATTCTGCATATTTTAATTTGTACCAAAATACATCATTAGGAGCTGTTTGCACTCATGGTTCTTGGTGAAAGCAGCTCCCATCATTGGGTCACTGTCTGCAAGAAAATTAAATTTTTCATTTATTGTATTTTGATTAGAATAATACTTGTTGTTTTTATAGCCCTTTTACCTAGAAACTGGAACAGAATGTACATGACACCATCACACTGGAAAAACATCTGGGAGGATTAAACTTCTTCAGGAATAGTACCACTTCTTCCAGCATTCTGCTTTAAAACAAAAGGGATTATTGGTCCATGTCACCTGAAATGACAGTACAGTAGTTGCACAGATGCAAAACAAGTACTATAAGACTTAATGGGAGTATATAAAGCCATGCTGCATCTTCCAAAATAACCAGGGGGCCATTCTCCATTGCTGAAATGGCTCCCAGACAGGTAACTTTGTGGCTTCAGGTGCTAAATACAGGCGTTCCAGAAACACATATTGCCATGGTAATCCACTTCCACTGTTTCTTCATCCATGAAGATGACATTATGCAATCTCACTACTGTCTGTCCTTTTTTCCTTGCTTCTATCTCTAATCAAAGAGTAGAATATATTAAGAGAGGACAGTTGCTCAGTCTGCTTATATGTAAAGTGATGCTCTGCACTGAATTGATATGGGGGGAAATATTATTTTAACCTAATACCACTTGCTTCTTTGCTGTACTCTATTCATAGTTCTTTGGTTGATGGCCACCTTGAATTATCACTGTGCAATCATGTTTTAAATACATTTATTCCTTCTTTCCTGTTGCCTTATTAATCACCTTCTGCCTAGTGTCACCAGGCTAATAAAAGGTGAAACTGGTTTCATTGAAGTCATTGGATGTTTTGACATTGATTTCACTCGGGCTAAGATTTCATCCAAAAGCTGGGAGGGGAAACAGGTGATGTGACTTGCCTGAAGTCACCCAGCAGGTCAGGGGCAGACCTGATCTCTCCTGGGACTCAGTCCAGTGCCCTGACCATTCTGCCTGTTTACTAAACCTTCCTGAAGCAGATTACAACAGTGTCTCCAGAGACCAGGCCAGGAGAACTTGATTCTTATCTCAGTAACCAGCTCAGTTATCTTTGGGAGGTGTGCCCCTTCCTGAAAAAGCTACCTAAGGTCGAGACTGAGTTGTCAGGTAACCTTGGTCATGCTGAGGTTCAATGATCTAAACTTGCTCCTTCCCTTGATTGCTTTTAATGGACGGTGAGAAAAATGCACCTGAGAGCAGCTCGTTCCACTCCACATCCATGCATTCTATGAAAGAGCTATTGGCTCATGGCGGGGAGGCTGCAGCATTGTGTTGATACAAGCCCACAATATTGTATCTCAAGCTACTGCCCTACTACCTGCAGCACAGTATCCAGAGCTACAGGAACCATCAGCTCTGGCTAATACAAAGAGGTGGCATGTTGTAAATGGTGACCTAAAAAAGGCTCTCGTTTCATTTTCTGACAAGAAACTTACAGACATGCTAAGATGGAATATGATAGCCACAAGGGTGATGAAGCCAAGCTTTAAAAACCAGATGGAAATATGCAGTGTCCCAAGATGGCAGGTGACTGTAACTGCCTGGTTGTTCTGTTTTCTGTATAATGATCACAACTTCCCTTTTGTGTTGTGTTTGGTTTTATGTATGGGAATAGCAAAAAAAGTAAACCGTCTACATTTATTGTTCCCTTTAAATTTCTAGCAACCACAAGTCGGAGCACTGCACTTTAGGCACAGGGTGAAGGAGAATATACTAAAAGTAGCATCAGCCCAAAATCTTCCTCCAAGAAGACTGTATCATACTCTGGGGCATTGCAAGGCAGGAATTTGTGGAGGCAGGAAGTTAGCCACAGGGGAAGAAACAAAATGTGACCAAAGAGCAGGTAACTGATAGTGAGGCTCCAACATATAGTTGTTTTTGTCATGGTTCATTGTCTAGCTGTGAATCTTTTAGGAAAGTTTGATGATCATTGTGTTACTTGCCCAGGCTTGCTGTGGGTGTAAAAGTGGATAGTCTGGATTGTTTGGAATTTTACACAAGAATTTCTTGGTTTGTTAATGGATTTGTTCTTTTTAACTATACTTGCATATATAACTTTTTATGAGACTTTTTCTTAAAGTGTAATTGGAGTTGAATATAATATAGTATAGGGATATAGGAATGTTTTCTTGACCCACCATCCTAGAACATTGCATAAAACTGCTGAGTCACTTCTGCTGACTTGGGGCAGGTGTGACTTGATAACTTACCAGGACATAAGAAATGAGCATGAGACGGAACTAGGGACAAAGAAAGGGAGGTTCTGCAAAAAAACTTTAAAACTGCCAGGCTTGGAGAGCACGCTTAGGCTGAGGTTCATAAACTTTTAAATTATCTGAGTGCCCAATAAAGCCAAACCTTAGGAAGGTGGTAAGTTTGACATTATATGGAGTATATAGACAATACTTTGGGTAGTATGAGAATGCCATCGGGTCACAGGAAGCACAAGGGCTAGATAATGGATAGCCATCTCTAGTTAAAACTGGTAGGTTCTACAATACCATCACCATAACATACCCGATGTCATCTACAGATGCTGGTGGATGGAATCTACCGTTGGTAGAAACCAGCACAAAGCTGCCCTCTCCAAGAATCTTGTGGGGGTGGCACTAGTAGAGTGAGGATCTTCTCACAGGAAGACTGCAAAAATTTGAAAGCCAGAATGAATTATTTTATGCATAGCAGCCCCTCCAGTGGGATGTCTGGGCTGCCAAAGAATGTTTGGTCCAAGCAAAATAAGTTTGTTGTGGACCTGATGGAATCTGATTAACAAAAGATAAAGGCCAGCGTGAATGCTCTTGTCTACTTGCCTAAAAGAGGCTGAGTTGAACTGTGCTGCATATTTTTTGCCTGATACCAACACACCTGTAACTTCTCCACTTATTTCCTGATTTACTATGCAGAAAAATATCTTTAAATTCATGTCTTTGTGTAGCAATATCCACAGGGCATATTCTTCCGTCATAAAAGGGAGGTGGATACAGTTTATGAAATAATCGCTTTTGAAGATTTGTTCCAGAAAGTTTGAGAACCCTTGCACAGTGCAACTTAAACTCAAAGATGGCAGCAGCTAGTACTTCCACAGTTAACAAAGTCACAGTCTGGATTTGTTCTAGCTCAAATTTACCTCTTACTCACAGGGACCATGTAACATCCTCACCGGGGCTTGATTCAGAAGGTATTTGGATATAAATTCTTGTGTGGAAACCAGCTTTGAGATTTGAAGAAATGAAAATATTTGATTATGTCAAACCTGAGGAATGCTGATGTTGCTCCAGCGTTGGCCTTTGCTCATTTAGAGCCCAATTCAGAAAAACAATTGCATGCTTAAGATTAGTCATGTGCTTAGGTGCTTTGCTGAATCAGCTCCTTAACTTCAAATGAAAAAATTGCTAATGCATAAAGGCTGTGTGAATGCTATTTAGTATGCAATGTAAACTTTGTGTAATATTTATTTGCTTTTGTCTGTCTTGGCTACTTTGTATGTAGTTGGCTTTGTTGTATACTCTTCCTTTTTCTCCTGCCTCTCTTCTTTGTTTCTATTTTTTAATATTAAAATAAGTGACATGATGCACTAGCCTGTCTAATTTCAAGTGAAATTTGGCAAGCAGATGTGGTGTGGTTTAATTGCTTTTGGCATTTTAAGAAGAAATGCATATGATAGAGCTATTGAGCTTTGATAAATATGACAGCTCACATAATTTGTTATTCAATGGATTTCCATGCAGTTTTACGATCCATAATAGTCATTCCTAATACTTCCATATTTACGATAAATCATAATTCTAATGGAGCTATTCTGCTTTGTCAAGCATTACATGATCAGCAAAGCTTTCATGAAGGAAGTTTAAAAAAAATTGTTTAACATTAATGCTGTGACGCAAACTGTCATAAACCAAGCAATTTAAAATTAGGGCCAGAGTGCTGTCCTTAAACTGAGACATTGTGAAATAACTAGAGCAGTATCATACAGTAAGGATGGTAAGTAACCTAAATTCCCTGGTTTTGTCTCACAGTCATAATGCTGTATACCCGTTATAGGATTTTTGTACTGGATAAATATGTTCTTTACCAGCAAATCTCGAAGGTTTAGTTTGGTGCCTTCAGGTAGATAAAACTTGCTGTCTGGTTTTCTGATGTGGCTAGATGGCTTCAAATGTATAACTACAACAGTAATGCAGTACATGTGAACAAGAATGGTTATGTAGTGGAAGCACAAGACTGGGAATCAGGAGATGTGGATTCTAATACTGTCTCTGCTATAGACTTCCTATGTGACTTTAAGAAAGTCACTTACTGCCCAATTGTGAAAGGTGCTGGTGCCTCTTTATATGCTGAGCTCCTTTCTCTGAAGTGAGTGGGAGCTGAAGGCTCTCAGCATCTCAGAGAGACACTTGGTACTTTGCTACCATACAGGATTAGGCCCTTCATGTCTCTGTTTTTGAGCAGCTTTTGACCAGCTATAAAAGACCAATCACCACACCAGGATCGATCACCTGGATCGATTGGTCTTCAGCTGTTGTTAAGACAGCGCCGATCACAACACGTCCACCATTCTTCTCGCATTCTTACCTTTCTTCTCCACATTCGTCTGAAACGTTTTACAATGTCCTCTTCCCATCTTCTTAGAGGCCGACCAGGTGGTCTTTTCTGTTCTCGCGGGTACTACTCAGTAATGATTGCGGTCCACCTATTGTCCGTGAACCGTGCTATGTGGCCCACCCATCGTATCTTATTATATCTGCTTTCCACAACAATATCTTTCACACCGCTGCGTTCTCTAATCATTTCATTTGGGATACGATCCAGAAGGGAAATTCCCAACATAGCTCGTTCCATTGTCCTTTCAGCTACTGACAGCCGCTCTTCTCTCTTCGACAGTGCCCACGTTTCACTGCCATACAGGATGGCTGGCAGCACTGTTGAATGGAAGATTTTTGTACATGTGGTCTTGTCGATTTTTCCTTTGAGGATGTCCTTGATGCACACCATCCTGCCCGAATCCTTCGCAAGAGTTCTCCGTTCATGTCTTGGCGCATATTAACTTCTTGGCCCAAATATATGTACTGTTCCACTTCTTCAATTTCTTCTACTGTTACCGTTATTCGGGCTTTTCGTAAGACGTCTGATCGCATGTATTTCGTTTTGCAACGGTTCATTTTCAGACCAACCTGACTGCTTTTCTTGTCGAGTCTTCGTAGCATGCTCTGCAGTTGGTTGGTGCTTTCGGCAATTAGTACGATGTCGTCCGCGAATCTGAGATGAGATAATCGTTCTCCATTTATATTAACACCACTCCTCTAATTGGTCTTGTTCATAACCATTTCAAGGCAGGCGGTAAATAGTTTCGCTGAAATTGTATCTCCTTGCTTTACGCCTTTCTCGATTGGGATGCGGAAGGGAGTTTCGAGGAGAGTAATGTCTGTTGTACATCCAGTATTCACTTCCTTCAACAAACTGATGTACTGCGTGTTAATGCCCTGCTCTGAGAGCACCTTTAATATTGCATTTACTTGATGCTATCGAAGGCCTTTTCATAGTCGACGAAAGCAATGTACAGCGGGAGTTTGTATTCCCTCGCTCTTTCTAGGAGCTGGCTAAGGGTAAATATATGGTCGATTGTGCTGAAATTTCTTCGAAACCCTGCCTGCTCTCTCGGCTGGTGTTCATCCAGACTCTGTGAGAGTCGGTTCGTTATCACCTTTGTAAAGAGTTTAAAGATATGAGAGAGCAGGCATATAGGTCGATAGTTCTTAAGATTTTCTCTATTTCCCCCTTCTTGTACAGCAAGATGGTATTCGACTCCTTCCAGTTTGATGGTATTTTTCCTTCTTCGAGATATCGACTGAATCTTAAAGCGAGGGCCTTCCAAAGTTTTTCGCCTCCTGCGGAAATCATTTCTGACGTTATTCCATCTTTGCCTGGAACTTTCCCCTTCTTCATCTGGTGTAGTGCACTTTGGACTTCACTGACGATTATTGGGGGGACACGTTCTTCTGACTCTTGGAGCGTTGGGAGAGGGACGTTGATTCTTGATTTGAACAGTTCTGTATAGAAATCCTTGCAGACCTCCTCCATCCCTGCTCTGTAAATTACTGTCTCTCCGTCCTTGTTCGTCAATGCTGTTACGCTCAATCAATACTGTGCCAATTCCCGCTTGCATGTTCTGAGGCTCTTGTGTGATTCAGCTGTTTTAAGGAGTTTTTCTTTCCGGAAGTTCTCAAAGTCGTCCTTCAGTTTTTGCTGTATAAGCTTGCACAGAATGGAGTACTCGAGGTTGTTATCCAAGCTCCTTTTCATATTTCTCCGCTTCTCTAACAAGCTTTTCGTTTCATTCGAGATTCTTCCCTTTGCCTTCTTCATCTTTTCAATTTCAGATGCTTTTATGCAACGTCACAGCTTGTCAGCAAAGATACTATAGTCCTCATCACACTTTTCTGTCTGGTTCCAGTCAAACCCAGAAATTGCTTTCTTCAGCTTTGCTTCATCGAGTGTCTTCAGGTGCTGTTTCCTGTTTGCCATCTGTAATGCTTTCTTTTCCACTACTTCGTCGAAAATCAACTTCACACTAAGCAGGCGATAGTCACTGCCAGTGTTGAAGGGCTGCACCACAGAGACGTCTTGAACAATGCACCTTTTATTGACTAAAATATAGTCGATTTCATTCTTACACTTCGTGTTTAGCGCGATCCATGTCCACCTTTTTGCAATCTTCTTTTTGTACTAGGTGTTTGCCACCTAGAGTTCTTTCATTTCTGCCATCGTTACCAGCCTTTCTCCTCTTTCATTTCTTTCGCCGCTGCCATATCTCCCTATGAACTTTTCGCCAGCTTTCCCTCGCCTGACCTTAGCGTTGAAATCTCCCATCGGGACAATGTAAGTGGACTTTTGCGCGCGGGCAATACGTGATGATATTAGCTGGCATAATATGACTTTCGAAACCCAATCCTTACTGACGATAAATCTGACTCCTCCAATAGTTTCTAGCGCCATCTCCCTTTCTGAGCCTCACAGTGCTTCCATCCTTCCATCCTTCCAGTTGACTTCCAACTTCTTCTTTCGTCGGGTTTCGCAGACACCAAGGCTATCGCATCTTATCCTTTTCTTCTCCTCCATCAGATGGTTTAACGTTTCCTCTCTTGCCAGCGACCTACAATTGTAAGTACACACAGCGAGTGTTGTCCTTTTCCATTTTGGTCTAGCACCTGACATTTTTAGCAACCTTTCGTCGCTCAATTTCCACTCCACCACCAAAGAACGGTTTGATGACACACAGGGAACTAAGACCCCTTTACTCGTGTTGTTTTAACTGTTAACTTTAAGTCATTCCACTGGCTAGGCGGGCAGGCATACGTACCTCCTCAAGCTTAGCTAGCCTTCAACCTCTAAGGAGAAGGAAAAACGCTCTTTCCTCTGATAGAGCAATCCCCCTCCTTGGATTGGATAGTCTGACACCTTTGTAGCATGATTAGACCTACCAGGGCATACGCCTTGCTACCATAGTTGTCAGACGGCCAGGGTCACTGCTGCACCACGATGAGGCACTGAGGTAGGATTTTGCAGCGGTGCTATATATGTAAGTTTTAAATTATGCAGATGTGTATGGATCTGTTTTTGCTGATGCATTTTAAAAATGAACACAAGCAATAAATAACTCTGGACATATATAATATAACATATAATTAACTTGTAAGGTGCATTGGTATGAAAGATGCTATATAACTGTCACCTAATAATTTTAGGAAGTTGACCACCAATAAATATTGCTTTCTTTTTTTTAATGCACACAGGAAGGAAAAACAGATCAGCATGCAATTGCATCATCTTAAACTGATCGTACACTGCAGTTTCTGAAGAATACTGAAAAGAGTTTTCTGACAGTCTGCCCAGGAGACTTGTTTATTTTTTTAAGGTGCTTCCAAAATAGGAGGGTGGGACAAGCTCAACAGGGAAATAACATAGGGGATAGAAGTAAACGTAGCATTGTATGCCATCCAATGAAAAGGAGGGTTCAGATAATAAATTAGGAATTAATAGTAGAAAAGCTAATGTTCACATTAAATCTGAAGTGTTATCTGTGCTATTATTATACTTAACAGGAAATAGCTTGTGGAATTGTACAACCTAATTAAAAGCACCCAAAGTGGTATGGATACAAAAATTTTTTCCCTCTAACTGACTGCTGAAAAGGAATTAAAATATTCATTATCCATTGGGGTTATTGGGAGTTTTCCAAATACAACACAGGCTTTCCCTTTGGGGGTGGAAGTGATGCAGTACTATCGGGTAAGGGGGTAGCTGGATGTAGATGTGGGGCATAGGTGTAGTTTGACTTTTATATTTGCGGGGGGACTTCCAGTCAGGCGTGGGGGGAGGGGAATTCCACGCCTTCCTGAGGCTTGCAGTTTGGGGAGGGCAGTGCCTTCCAATGCCCCCTCCCCCATGACATCCATGGTGTGGGGTGCATTTTAGCAATGCACAGTGGATTGCTGGAGTAATGGTGGAGCTGGAAGACATGCTCCTTTGTGTATCCTCACATCCTCTCCCCAGGAAGGGCTAGGTAAGTGCCATGGTGGCTACTTCAGCCACTGAGCTGAAATAGCCTCTGTGGAGAGATACCACAGGCTGGGAAGAGGATTGCTGCTACTCATCTGTTTCCACAACTGGTCCCACCCATCCAGTTATTTGGATCCAGGTATGGGTTCAGAATTTGCCCCGGAGAAAACATTGTCCAAAAATATAGCAATCCTGATTTACTGCACAGTTTGGGTATACTGTGTTTACTATAATGAGAAAACTAAAATTAGGTAACAAATCAGGCCCTGCTCAAGCACTGTAAAAGTGCCTTAAGATGGGTGTAAATTTAAAGCACCTGCCACAGTGATGTAAAAATGACTCAGCATAACTGAGAATAGAGCTGACTGATAATTTCAGATAATTGAGTGAGGCAGGGCGACGATTGACAAGCCCTGGATTTTACCTATCTTAAAAACAAACACCTTTCTGATCTTCCCTCCCCCCAAATTTTTTTCTTCCCATTTTAGTGGACATTAAATTACAACTGTACGTATGAGTTCCCCTACAAAGCCAACCACTTCTCTTTATATTATTCACATGCGGATACATGGAGATCTGTTGTACATAGCTTAGCATTCTTAGACTTCAGGAGTATTGTGAATATGTACGAACAGCATTTTCTGAACAATTTCATAGCACTCTTCAGAATAGGAAGGATTCTTCTCTGAGGCTTGGTCTACACTAAACCCCCAAATCGAACTAAGGTACGCAACTTCAGCTACGTGAATAATGTAGCTGAAGTTCGAAGTACCTTAGTTCGAACTTACCTCGGTCCACACGCGGCAGGCAGGCTCCCCCGTCGACTCCGCGGTACTCCTCTCGTCTAGCTGGAGTACCGCAGTCGACGGCGAGCACGTCCGGGTTCGACTTATCGCGTCCAGACAAGATGCGATAAGTTGAACCCAGAACTTCGATTGCCAGCCGCCGAATTAGCGGCTGGGTGTAGACATACCCTGAGTGACATTCACCCAAGGTATAGGTATAGGGAAGGCAGGGACTGTGGTGTTACTGCTACACGGAGGGCTGGGTAGCTGTGGAGTCAGTGCACAGAGGTACTTTACATCCTCTGCATGCTAGGCTTCATGCTAGGGTACAGAGAGGTAGGGGTGGGGAGAATGCTGTCCAAGAGAGCTGTGAACAGTTGGCCACTAAGTCCATGATTATGCAGTTCCAATGGTCACAAACCCCATGTAGAACGACTAACCCTATTCTAACCCAGAGACTGAGGCAACAGCTGCAGAAGGGTAGCAAAGCTCTCCTGCACTCTGCCCATGGGTTGAGGAGAGTGAAATTAGCTTCTCTATCCTCAGAATAATTCCCTTCATGAAGCTAACTGTACAGAGAATGTGATGTGACAGTTTTTTCCTGTTTGTGAGAGAACTACATGTCTAGTGGACAATTTCCTGCTCTTGCAGGAGGATAGAACTGAGCTACCTTGTCCCAATATTTTAAAAGGGTAATGTTATGGACCAGGATGTAGGCAGTCAGGTCTAGTAGTCAGAGCAGGAGTCAGGTCTAGTGGGCAGAGCAGGCACCCAGGTTGGGGAACGAAGCCAAGGGTCACCACAAGAGTCAACTGCCAGTTACCAGAGCCAGGGGTCAAGCCAGAGTCAGAACCAGGAATCGAAGCTCAGAGTCAAAGCCAAGGTCAGATGCCAATTGCCAGAGTCAGAGTCAAAAGCTGGAGGCCAGAGTTGGTGCCAGGACTGGTGGCCAGGCATAAGGACAGGAGGAGAGGCAAGGATCAAGCACAGAGCAGGAGTAGGAGCAGGAGCAAAGGCAGGGTAAGGCAGGAGCAGGAACAGGGTTGAGTGCAGGGAGCAGGCACAAGCAAGGTCCAATACAGCTACAACAGGAAACCACTTTGTTGCCCAGACAAACTTTCTGTTCTTCCTCCTGGCTTAAATAGCATAGTTGGACCAATTGGTGGAGCCAGGCAATCCTCCAATCAGAGCTCCTCTGAGTAGTGCCTTGGCTAAGGTTATAGCCCTAGTAGCTTCTCAGACCATCTAATTTCAGTAGCCAGTGGGTAGAAGCCAGCATAGGGCAGTTTTCCAGGGACTCCCAGGCCTGGGTCTGAGACCTTACAGATAAACAGAATGAGCTGGGTAATTATAGGTCTTTCAGCCTGACATTGATTCTAGGCAAAATAATGGAACAGCTGATACAAGAATTCAAGGAGAGTAATACAGTTAATGCCAATCAACATGGGTTTATGGGAAATAGCTCAAACTTGATATAATTTTTATGAGATTACAAGTTTTGTTGATAAAGGTAATAGTGTAGATGTAATACCCTTAGACTTCTGTAAGGAGTTTGACTTGGTACTGCAGGACATTTTGATTAAGAAATTAGAAAGATTCAAAATCAATGTGATACTCATTTAACAGATTATAAACAGGCTAACTCATAGGTTCAAAAGGTAATTGTAACTGGGGAATCATTATTAAGTAGGTGCAGTTTCTAGTGGGGTCTTGTAGGGATTGGCTCTTGGCCCTACACTGTTTAACACTTTTTATCAATGAGCTGGAAGAAAACATAAAATTATCACTGATGAAGTTTGCAGATGATACAAAGATTGAAGGAGTAGTAAATAATGAAGAGGACAGGTCACTCATACAGAATGATCTGGACTGCCTGGTAAGCTGGGCACAAACAAACAATATGCATTTAATACAGCCAAATGTATAGCTATATATCTAGGAACAAAGAAGGTAGGCCATCTTTACAGGATGGGGGACTCTATGCTGGGAAGCAGTGACTCTAAAGTAGACTTAGGAGTCACAGTCGGTAATTAGTACTGGGGGTGCATAAGGTTGTACGGGAATACCCTCTGGTGAACTATTATGTAGATATCTGATCCAGGGTAATATCTGAGCTCTCTACCAAGAGCCAGTTGCCTGCTGGTTATCATAATCATTGCAAAATGTATGGATGGATAATAATTAAGGAGTTATGTATCTATCTTTAAAATTATGTTCTTAAGGTCTTGCAGTTAAGGCGGGTAAGGCACCTATTTCCCTATTTGGCCATTTGTGAGGCATACAATACAAACTACACAATGTCTGCTTTTTTGCAAACTAAGCCTGGGGCAAAGAGACACACTGGGTCCTTCACCTAGGATGCAAATTGACTGCATGCTTGCTTCATGTAAACAGGGTCACAGCTAGCCTGGCTGTATGGAGCAGCAAGGATTTTGGGTGAGCAATATTCTGTACGACATGAGAATATCTTGTTAATTAAATCAAGGCTCTAGAATGTGTATTATGATTTTATTTTTATGTAATCATTTGTTTCCAATACTTCTACTTGCTACTACTTGAAACTCTGTGCTAAGTGATGTGTTAAGTGGAGCACTGATCAGAGGTGGAACTGGTAAGCTGAGTTGTACTGTTTCTTTGGAAGCTGCAGATCTGTGAATACTGCGAGGGTCTAGTGGACCAGAGGCTGGAAAGTGCAGGGAGCTGCTCAGAGAGCTCAAAGATTGGAATATGTCAATTGCTAACGTGTAGAGTAACATCAGGGACTGTGAGGCCTACAGGGCAGTGCTTGTGTTGCCCATGGCTGATGGAGTTGGGGAGCTGACCCACGGGAGGCATAGGCAAGGCTTTCTCACACTCAGGGCAGGTGATAGCAAGGTGCCTTGCAGCCCCTGAGTACTCCTGGGAAGCATCACAGATGCATAAACAGTGGAATCTCAAATAGGAGTAGGGAGGTTATGTCACCTCTATATTTGGCACTGGTATGACCACTACTGGAAAATTATGTCTAGTTCTGGAGGCCACACTTCAAGAAGGATGTTGGACAAACTGGAGAGGGTTCAGAAAAGAGCCACAAGCAGGGACGGCGGGTATCAGGCCAGGGAAGGCTAAGCTTTCCCTGGCCACAGCTGTGGCACCACCCATGCTCCCCTACCCCCGCCCCCAGCCCTAAAGCTGGGGGCTCAGCTCCAGCTCAGCCAGCAGCCAGGGGCTAGGGCGGAGAGGGGCAGCGTGAGATGGGCTGGGGGTCAGGCTGGCGGCCCGCGGCAATTCGGGCTGGCTGATGGAGTTTGGGCCAGCCGGCGTGGCTTGGGGCAGTTTGGAGGTTGGGCCAGCCGGCGTGGCTTGGGGCAGCTTGGGAGTTGAGCAAGCCAGCCAGGGTCGGGCCAGCTGGGGCTGACCGGCTGGCACAGCTTGGGCCGCGGGGGGCTTGGGGCTCTGGCTGTGGGGAAAGGGAGGACTTGGGGGGGGGGGGGAGTGAGGCCTCGGGAGGAAGGGGTGGAGCCTGTAGGCTAGCCTCCCCGAAGTGGGGGGCGCTGTCCATGGCCACAAGAATAATAAAAGGATTGGGAAACATGCCTTATAGTGCTTATTTAGCTTATCAAAGAGACGGGCTAAGGGATGACTTGATAAGTCTCTAAATACATACATGCAAACTAGAAATTTGATGATAAAGGGCTCTCCAATTAGCAGGCAAATGTATAACAACTGTCTAGTGGTTGAAAGTTGAAGCTGGACAAATGTAGGCTAGAAATAAGATGCATTTTTTTATCAGTGAGGGTAATTAACCATTGGAACAATTTACCAAAGGTGGGGGTGTATTCTCAATCATTGGAAATTTTTTAATCAAGATTAGATATTTTTCTAAAAGCGGTGGTCTAGTTCAATCACAGCTATTAGTTTTCAAACAGGAATTAATTCGGGGAAGTCCTATGTGCCTGTGTCATGCAGGAGGTCAGACTAGGTGACCTTAGAATTTATGAATCTTTGCCTCTCTAACTACAATAATCCTATGAGGGAGAAGATTGACAAATATTTTGTTTATTAAATGGACTATTTCTCTCTAGTTTTATGACTAGATAGTGTAGTGATCTCCTCAGTAGATGGGTGTTGTTGGGAACAATTGCACAAACATGCAAATATGCTCTTGGAAAGGGATGGTTAGGAATATATTTGGGTTTGGAAAATTCCAGATGACTATTGGGTACTATCAGGGACAAATAGTGCCATACAAGTTAAACCAGACAGACTGCTCAGAGATGGGAATCAGGTGTCTCAACATCCAGAGCTCAAAATTCTTTCTGATAGTGTAGTTAACTCAATCTGCCCGAATTGCTGCCTTTTGGACACTACAAAGTGGTCACACTGGTACATGTAAATCTTGGTATTTCCTCAGGATGAGAGAGTCTTGTGAAAATACTGCCCAGTGTACTGCATTTTGGAGTGTGTTTGTGGGTGTCTAGTTCAAAGAGAGATGCTCAGTTCTGTTCTATCAGTATGGACTCAGTGCTAGCTGTGGTTCATGTATGATAGAGCAGCTCGTGTTCCTTTTATGAGATAAGTAATAACAACAAGTGGGTCTGGTGATGGGTAAGCAAGAGCCAGTTAAATGATTTATGCCAAAGGAGGGCAGAGGTCTTGGCATTATTCCAGAGTTGCTGAAGTTAAACATCTACATTTTCATTTTAGATGTCAGCTTGACATTGTGGCTGGAAGTTACACAGGGCTGCAATCTAACGGGTGGGCTGTAAATCTCTTCAGTGACTTACCTACTGAGCACTGCTTATTCACTGAAAATCTAGCTGTTAAATATGCCAGTTATTGATGCTGCCCTGGCGCTTGGTCCTCTCTACATACAGGTGCAAATGATACCTCGGTTGTTTCATATAGACGTGACTATTTGCATCTATGCACTGTGGTTATATGTAGTTTTCACTTCAAACCAGGCAAAATCTGACAGTTTATAATGAGTTTAGTTTTTATTTTTAGGTTAATTGAAATCCTACATGTAAAGCAAGGCTCAAGGAGTGAGTATACAAGCCTAGCAAACTATATAAAGGTTTGAAGGCTTTCTTTCAAACCAAAACCCCTACGCTTTGTACAACTAATAATTTTGTCTACTGTATGATTTCTTTTCTCAATTACATTAACACCACACCATAACACTCTAGAGTGCATAAGAGAAGAAAGACCAATGCAATTTAGGATTTTTTTAATTTAAAATTTTAATTTAGAAATGCATTCAAAACAAACCTTGGCTCCAAACACCCCTAAGCTGCTTGGGCAGTGTTTCCACCCAATGGTGGATCGCGTGACATTTCTAGGGAGGTCACAGGTCCAGTGTGGTGGCAAGGCCCTGAGTGGAGTGAGGAGGTTGGAGAGTGACTCCGCACTCACTCCCACAGTGGTGGTTCCTCTCCTGCGAAGCTGGGCCTGGTTCCCTACACCAGGAGTTTTAACAGGGTCACAGCGCTACTCAGGTTTAGCCCATCTGCCCCTCTGTCATGATGGAGGGGTTGCCAGGCCAAATTCGTGACCTGGCACAAGGAATCACCAGACCACTCACACGTATTTGGCCCTGCCACTCCTCTTTTATGACAGAGGGGTGGCTGGGCCAAACCCAAGTGGTGCTGGGTTCTAAATTCATCAGATTGCAATGCCCAGAGTGGAGACCTAGGCTCAGCTCCATAGGACAGGAGATGCCATTTTGGGGTTAGTGTGGGGCAAGCTTGCTCTCCAACCCCCCTGCCCCAGGGCCTCTGCTCTGCATTGAGCCAGGATTATGATTGGGGTACCAGGATGGAGGGTGCTGCTGTGCGTGGTCAGTGTCCCATCAGCAGGATGAGGAGGAGGTGGAAGCAGAGGAGAAGAGCGCAGTCCTATGATTTTGGGGGCCCCCCAAAATTTGGATTCTGGATGGGTCACAAAAAGACATTATACAGCTGGTGGGTTGCCTTACTAAACAATTTGGGAACCACAGTGCTCGAGAAAGGTTTGGTTAGAAACATGTGACAGTATTGAACAGAGAGCTATGAACAGAACACTGGGCCTGAGCACCCTGGCATTTTGGAGGATCTGGAATCTAAACCCAGATGTGGATTTGAATTTTGCTTTTATTGCAGCCTAACTTTGACCAACACCAGGTCATACTTAAATGAACCCCCCTCCACCCCAGATCTGAGGGCCTCTGAACTAGGTTCAATAACCAGATGTGAATTTTGGCCTCAGCAGCATCTCTTTCTAGTATACAAAGCTTTATATCAAATGGATGGTTTAAAAGCACTGGGCTCAAGAAACCAGGCTCAATTCCTTAGTCTGCTACAGACTTCTTAGTTGACCATGGGCAAGTCACTAAGTCTCTCGGTGTCTCAGTTCCCCATCTGTAAAATGGGGATAATGATAATTCCCATATAAATACCATAGACAGATAAATGTTCAACTCTTGTGATACACTTCATGACAATCTTGCATTGAAATGGTGTATCAGAAATAAATAATATCCTATATCTTGTTTTCTTTTGTCCTGTGACAAACCACATGAAAGACTTTGAGCACAATGAAAATAATCTGACAGTACGCTACATACTACACGTAATTGCTCCATATCAAAAAAGATTGGAGACAAGAGCTCAGATCAAATAAAAAGCAACTGCCTCCACTACCTTTTCACTTTCATTCAAAAATAACTCGCTTCAATTATAGTCGTTAGTAGGCATGTACAAATAATCTGAGTGTGGTTAAGCATTACAATATGTTTAGCTTTTTAAAAATATATTCTAATGTAATGATTTTGTTAAAACTTGTGTTTTGAAAGGATGAATCTATATTCATTTTTCCTATTTGTTTGTTCAAAAGGGATCTATTTCTAATAGGAGAAAAGGTCAGACACAGCTGTCATTCTTTTCTGGTTTCAGTCTGTGAGCCAGATTAATTATAGGCGAGGCTGGTAGCCCAGCTGGTTGTTAAGATTGCCTGACACTTCCCATTATAAGATACTGTTTTTAGATGCTTATAACTTTGCCAAACTTTAACCATTTGGGCTGAAATTTTGCATACCAGGTGTCTTTATCAGGCTGAAATTCTTTGGGAAATTTTAACCAAAATGGTTCAGCCATTTCTGGGAATGAGGCGAAGGAAACATGTTTTGCCCATGTTACAAAATTTTGGTGACCTATTTTTGGAACAGTTTTAGCGCCCCCATGCTTTGGAGCAAGGACTTGAAATTTGGTGGCCTTTGTGTCAGGAATGTGTCTTTTCCCATACCTGTGAAAATATGCCCCAAGTTACCAGCCTTTGAAAAATTGCAATTTTCACATGCTCAGTAGAGACTTATTTGATTTTAGCAGCAAAAATCTCTGAAGATTCCATCCTCACTCAGGATGCTTGAGCCTCTCACAACTCCTTGTGCTGTCCAGACTACTCATGAGCCATGCCCACAGAGCAACTGAGCATGCTCCAGCCAAGGGCTACAGGGGCAAAGCCCCGCTCTCCTGCTGCTACGGGCAGTGTAGACTGGCAGTGGATGTGAGAGTAGGAAACCTGTCTCTCCCGTTGCTGCTGGCAGCCAGGCAATGTGGAGGAGGGACCCATATGATTTGAATGCAGAGGGGACAAAAGTTGGGCCAGGGAGAGGTGAAGGGGTGTATTGGGACAAGGAGTCTGTTGAGGCTGGGACTGGAGAGGGTGTGGGAGAGAAACTGCAACTAGTACTATCTGGGCAAGGAGAGTGGGAATCCAAAGGTGGAGGAGAGGCTGAAACTGGAAGCCATGGGTGAGGAGGAGGGTTGGACTAGGAGCTTATGAGGGAAATGGGGGGGAACTGAAGTCAGTTGGCTGGGGGAGGACATTGAGATCAGAAGAGGAGGTGGTGGCAGGAGGAGACTGGGACTGGCTGGACAAAGAGACTGGGACTAGGAATCAGAGTGGGGATGGAGAGGGAGGTAGACAGATCTGATGAGGAACTAAGGGGAAGCTAAGAGTGGCTGGGGAAAGAGACTGGGGCAAAGAATGGGGAGGAGGAAGAGATTGAGGGGGAGAATGATAATGAGTGAAAAGCCTGGGGAGAGGGAGATTAGGACTGGGAGCCATTGTAGGGAGGAAGGGAGAGACAGATCATCCAAGGAGCCATGATGGGGACACTAGGACTGGCTGGACAAGGAGACTGGGACTGAAACAAGAAGCCTGAGGAGTGACTGCTGGGACTGGGTCAATAAGAAGACTGGGACAAGGAGCCGAGAGTGGGGAAGAGATGGAATTGGAACAGGGACAGGTTCCAGGGAATGGGGAGAAAGGGAGGAAACCGACATCTTGTGGGGAATGGGCAGAAATGTCTGTGTCCACTAGAGAACACTCCCCTCCAGAGCCTGGAATGGAACCCAAATTCCAGAGTCTCACAATTCCCTGCTGTCAGGAAATATTTGTGAAACCCACTGGCAAAGTGTGTGTCTCATCCCTACTAGTGCTGGTCCATATAGATGATGACAATCTACTACTGTTGTCAGTGACTCCTCTAGTGCAAGTGGCAGAGCACTTTACAGTGGATCTAAAGGTTCTAACACTTTTGATGAGCCACGTGAGTGTCCATATAATGTCATATGATGAATTTTTTTTCCAGTTTGTCTTTTTAAAAACCTAGGAAATTACACACAAAAAGCTATGTTAAAAGAATGTCATTACAGTTGCGAAGTTTAGCACTCAAAATTTAAGAAGTGCAAGAATTTTAAATACAGCAGTTGTGTGTAGTTTATTATAAGTAATACACAAGGCAAATAAAGCAATTTAACATTTTTTTACTACGTATGTTTTCATTTATTTGTTCTCCTGCATATTTTTTCTCTAATCATCAGGAAGACCAGAAAAATTGAGGTTCTTTCTGGGGACAATGCTGCAGTATAGTTAGAATTCCTTTGTAAACATTACGGGACTATCAGAGAGGCCGAATGCTCACAATCGTTAGACTTCATTTGGAGTTGATGGTGCTTAAGAACATAAGAACGGCCGTACTGAATCAGGCCAAAGGTCCATCTAGCCCAGTATCCTATCCACCGACAGTGGCCAATGCCAGGTGCCCCAGAGGGAGTGAACCTAACAGGTAATGATCAAGTGATCTCTCTCCTGCCATCCATCTCCACCCTCTGACAAACAGAGTCTAGGGACACCATTCCTTACCCATCGTGGCTAATAGCCATTAATGGACTTAACCTCCATGAATTTATCCAGTTCTCTTTTAAACGCTGTTATAGTCCTAGCCTTCACAACCTCCTCAGGCAAGGAGTTCCACAAGTTGACTGTGCACTGTGTGAAGAAGAACTTCCTTTTATTTGTTTTAAACCTGCTGCCTATTAATTTCATTTGGTGACCCCTAGTTCTTGTATTATGGGAATAAATAAATAACTTTTCCTTATCTACTTTCTCCACACCACTCATAATTTTATATACCTCTATCATATCCCCCCTTAGTCTCCTCTTTTCTAAGCTGAAAAGTCCTAGCCTCTTTAATCTCTCCTCATATGGGACCCTTTCCAAACCCGTAATCATTTTAGTTGCCCTCCTCTGAACCTTTTCTAGTGCCAGTATATCTTTTTTGAGATGAGGAGACCACATCTGTATGCAGTATTCAAGATGTGGGCGTACCATCAATTTATATAAGGGCAATAATATAGTCTCCATCTTATACTCTATCCCCTTTTTAATGATGCCTAACATCCTGTTTGCTTTTTTGACTGCCTCTGCACACTGCGTGGACATCTTTGGAGAACTATCCACGATGACTCCAAGATCTTTTTCCTGATTTGTTGTAGCTAAATTAGCCCCCATCATATTGTATGTATAGTTGGCGTTATTTTTTCCAATGTGCATTACTTTACATTTATCACATTAAATTTCATTTGCCATTTTGTTGCCCAATCACTTAGTTTTGTGAGATCTTTTTGAAGTTCTTCACAGTCTGCTTTGGACTTAACTATCTTGAGCAGTTTAGTATCATCTGCAAACTTTGCCACCTCACTTTTTACCCCTTTCTCCAGATCATTTATGAATAAGTTGAATAGGATTGGTCCTAAGACTGACCCTTAGGGAACACCACTAGTTACGCCTCTCCTTTCTGAGAATTTACCATTAATTCCTACCCTTTGTTCCCTGTCTTTTAACCAGTTCTCAATCCATGAAAGGACCTTCCCTTTTATCCCATGACAACCTAATTTATGTAAGAGCTTTTGGTGTGGGACCTTGTCAAAGGCTTTCTGGAAATCTGGATCAGACTCTATTACTCTAACTATGTCACCATGACCTCTAACAATATATTACATACCATGAGGCAGCACACTGTAAAATACAGGCCCATAAAAGTCTACAGTTTACAAGCCTGTGTCAGGGGACAGTGTATTATATATTACACAAAAAAATACATTAAAAGAACTTCCTGTGGAGAAAATAGTATGTGATGACTGTATCATCATGCATATGAAGGTTGCACTGGCAATCTTAATTCTACAATTTCCTAACATTTGAGCGCTTGGCTTTGCAACCTTAACATTCTTTTAATGTAGCTTTCTGTGTATAATATAAAATATTATTCACTATAACAATTCCCAGTTTATATACACACTGTCTTTGGTATGTATGAAGGGGAGAGTGTGTAAGTGGAGGGGATATAGTTTGAGGCAATCGAAAATTTAAAAAAAGATAAATCAGATAAGATGGAGTGCATATTAGGTGTAGTGTAGCCCAGAGAGCTTGCATACTTTCTGGAAGAAAATGAGTATTTCACCTGTAATCATTATAATCAATAGTATATATGGAGGAAAAAGCGAACTTAAGATTTAATGTTTCAAAAACACATGCCTCTACTCCATGAGTTAAAGGAGAATATTCCTCATGCATGGTAGAAGCACTATACTCAGAATTATAAACCAGTTTTGAGAAAAGGCCTTAACTCTCCAAAGGGAAAGTTTTGGGCATTCCTGTCATGAGGGCTCCATCTCCACAGAATTTTTTTCTTAAGCAGTATTGTTTAGGAACACAATATCTTAACGTTATTTTAAACTATTCAAAGTCTACAGGATAAGCAAATGCTGCAGGATTTTTAGTTTTGTCTTTTTGGGGGGGAGGAGGTTGGCAGTATGTTTCTATGCCTAGTTGGGCCACCTAGGAAACTACTGTAGAGTGGGATCCAGTTGGCTTTTTCTGGTAGGTAGCATGAACATTAGAGAGAAAGTAGGTCAGTGCTCTAACCAGGTATCCAACCAGATGTGAGCTGGCCAGACACAGCTCAGAGCAGAGAATCAGATTCATGGGGTCTAATCTAGGTTGGATATAACTCGAAAGGAATTACAGCTACTTTCTGCATCATAATTTATACATAATGTAGGCAACTCCAACATATGTTTTCACCTCATTTCTGTGACTCAAATGAAGTTGCATCAGTGATGAATTTGATTAAACTTGAGCTTTATCTTAATGACCACCCAACATGAGAGACAAATAGAGGTAGGGACTAGGAAAGCTCATGGATTATGTCTCTCCACTGGCTGCATCCCAAATTTCAACTTTCCTTTATGCAGTTTCATGACATCTGTTAGTACTGACATACCATACACTTTACCTGCTGAGTCTAAATAAAGAGCTACATGTAATTCACATACGCTGTGGGTGTTCCTCCACCATGTTAGACTGGCACACCTTTTAGAAAGCGTTAATTTGGATGTACATGACCATGTAGCATCTGAGGGGTTAAAAAATTTTTAACCTCGCGGTCAGAAAAACAAACTTCACTACAAAATCCCATGTGCAGCTGTCTTAAGTTTGTAGACAGACAAGGCTAAACTAAACCCATTGGGGTGTGCATTTCTTTCATTCATCTTAAGGTGTTACGTTCAAAGCCTATTAATTAGTTACTAAACTCACATGGGGGATTTTTTAAAAGTATAAATATGAAACCCTATACAAACAAAGAGTCCGCATATGAACTCAGCAGAATTGATGGAGAAAATGTTTTTGAACTGCTTCTAATCTTTTGTAAGGCACATTATTTCAACTAATGGGCAAATACCAAATAAATGTAAACTGCCTCTTTCAAATGAATAATTTCAATAAATGTCTGAATCTGGATTGTCTTTTTGTTGGACAGGTAAAGAGATTTCTTTCTAGATATGTTTCTCCCTTTCTGCCCCTTTCCTGCATGGATTTGGATTGACCTGCATCTACATTCTGGTCCTGGTCCGAAGCTTAAACCGTCAGGAATCCAACAAGGCAAATAGTATATACTACCAGGCTAGAATCTGAGGGCAAAAACAAGAGACTACATCTGACCTAAACAAGAGGCTCCAAAAGCCCTGGGCAAGAGTTTAAATTAATGGAGGGGAGCAGAGAGCCAATCAGCTCCCATCTCCATCTGGCTAGCCTATGGGAGGCAGAGCCCGAGGAGGAGGAGGAAGGGCCACCCTGTGTTCCTCCAGCATATGTTTCCCCACCATATGCTCCAAGGCTGTCCACTTCCCTGCAAGTCCTATCAGGTACAGCGGCACAACCAGAATTTTCCTTAGGAAGGGGCCCAGGTTACCTGCCATGCAGCAGAGGTCATGTTCTGAGAGGCACATATATATCCATGGGGTTCCCTCCCTTTGCACTGCTGCATGGCACATGTATGTCCTTGCCAAGCCACCATCTCTCATTCTGGAGTAGGCCTGGAAGTGGAAGAACAGGAGGAAGCAGTGTGAAGATGACGGCCCCAAGTTCTGGGAAGTGGGGATCTAGGTCCAGGGCTCTCTCCCAGGGTGGTGCTTGGAGGTGGGGAAGAACTGGTAATTGAAGCTATCAGTGACCAGCCAGAGCATGGGCAGTGGGTTTGCAGCCCCAGGACCCAGTGGCCATAGCTCTCCACTACCTAGAACCGCAGGCTGCCATTTCCTCATGCTGCCTCCTCTACCTTTTCCACTTCTGGGCCTGTTCCAGAAGGAGAGATGGTGGCTCAGCAAGGACATTCATGTGAATTTGTAGTAGTGACTACAGTGAAGGTATGTGTGAGGGGGGACAGGACCTAGGACTCCTGCCTCCCTGCCCTTGTTGCACCCAATCAAGTATCCTATCCATTAAGCTGGGTGGATAGCATTATGGTTCTGGGATGAAGTTGAGATGTTTAGGAATCCAGCGGGGCTGGCAGTATGAGCTATATCAGGATAGAGACTGAATGTGGAAATTTCCTGCCAGGGCTGACTGAAACACAGAAGTTGCACTGCTTTAATTTAAATAATTTTACAACTGGCTTGTATTGATTTCAGCTAAATTGATTATAAGCCAGGTATAAACTGATTTAAGTGTATCCATTCAGGAGTTTGCACAGGTTTAAGGAAATAAATAATGTACAAAACAATTTGAGTTAAACTGTTGCAGCCTTTATGTGTTGACAAGATTGGACATCTGTGGGTGGTTAGCCAGATAAAAGGTAGTATTAGAGCACTGGGTAAAAATAAATGTCCTTATCTGGCAGTATTTTGGGAAGAGCATTGATGAGGTCTACTAGCTGCTGCTTTAAGGAAAGGGTCTTTGTAGGAGTGTGTGTGAAATAACCAATTGTTTTATATTACTTTTCCAATAGTGAGAAGCCAAAACTTTTTTCCCCTTATTGAGAGTGAGGCAAAGGAAGTTGGATGGTCCCTAGAACATCAGTAGTCCTTAGAAGAAATTACCATTTGTTTTCTTCTGTTTGAAAGCAGATTGGCAGTCAATAGACAAGGTTAAACACTGAATTTTTACAGCTAATCAAAGATCTCACTGCACCTCCTTCCTGTCAAATTGAGCAGTCTGCTGCTGTCCTCTTCAGTGGGAATGCTCTATCAAGCAAGGCACGTTCCATCTTGATCTAAATGGAAGACTGCTTGGATCAAAATGTAACACTACATGGTGGGACCTATAGCCTTGGTGGTCTGCAGCTCTGTAAGATGAAAGTGGTCAAGATGAACTCTATAGACTGAATTTGGCCCATCAATTGTGCTCTGGCCTACCCTAGCTAGTATCCAAAGCATGTAGGGATATTCTGCATATATTATCTCTCCATAAATAATAATTCATGCATGTGTATATTGCCTTGTCTTCAAGGATTTCAACATGCTTTACAAACAATCAGTTTAGCCAGTACCCCTGTGATGTAGGTAAAGATTACCTCTGTTTTACAGATGGAGAAACTCTGGCACAGAGTGGTTAAATGACTCATCCATGGTCATACGGAAAGTCTGTGGCAGAGTCAAGAACCAAACCCAGATCTCCTGCCTTCCTGTGTTGTGCCTTAATCAAAAGAGCAACCTCCTTGACATATGCTCAGTCCCTGAGATGTAATCGTGTGATGCATGCATTTGCCCTGAAACATGTTTAAAAATCTGCCTTTTTTTAAAATACTAATGCATAAAGTTGCGAAGTATTATACCCTGATTTATTTTCAGCAAGTCAGGATAGCCTGGATGGCAAATACGGTACACATTTCTTGGTCAAATAAAGAAGTCATAAAACATTCCTGAAAATATCTGGCATGCTTCCAACAATAGATCATTAAATAAGAGAACGATTAAGGAAAGAAACAGGCATCAGCCTGACCACTACATAATGTACTTTAATGACTATGGGTCAAATTAATAAATTTACAGACACCAGGTTTTATTACTGTGTCTGGAATCAAGATGCAGTTTTGTAGTTATGGTGCAGCGTGTGAGAAAATGAAAACTCTCGTGCTTTGTGCTATGTTTGAATAGAGTGTAGGCAAGTGAGGATCTGTGTTTGAGAATCATGGAGGAATCCCCGTCCTGGTACATTACATGATTAGTGGCTGATCTTTATATAGACTTGTATTTACTATTATAGTACCAAACATTATTTACTGCATTCCTGTCATTATCAAATGGAATTAACCTGCTCTACTTTTTCACAGTTTTAAAAGTAAAATAAGTTATGGGTGATTTTTTTTTTTTCTTTGGGGCTGGATAGAGACCTTGGAAGGGTCATATAACGCAGCAGGGCCAGCACTTAAATATTATGCTTATAGGTTCACTATAATTACCTTAGATTAAAAAAATGCAGGAATGATCACACAGGGGGATTGTATAAATGAATTTTGCAGCAGCCAATTTTACAGTGGGAGGGTCATAGACTGGGGTTGTGGCCAAAGAGTCTGTGAGCTACATGGAAAATCTACTCCAAACCATACACATGAGAGAGCAGTGGCCCATGGCTGCTATTCACACCAATACCCTGCAATAGCAACTGTGCAGCAGATATGCATTAGCAATTGCAGGATGGGACTGAGGATTCCACACATACCAGAGCACTCAACATGGTTACTCATGCTGAGCCCTTCTTGTGGGAATTTCCTTCTTGACGAATAGATCACGTTGAGTGAATTTTTCACACCAAAACATTTACAATAAATACTGAACAGTCAAGCCCTTTTAAAAATAAGTAATATGCCTGGTAAAGGAAATAAGAGGATCCCTCTATGTTGACTTTAGGGCTGTTTTGCACCACTGGCATAGCACAATGCAAGTACCTGATCCACTATTTTTTCTTGAATAAAATGTTTCTCAACTACAAGTTATTTTTCTTTCAACCTTTGTAAGCGTTTCCCTCAATATTACTTAATTGAATTGTGGTTTAGTTACAAAATCAAATATACAGTTGTACTGAAAACCTATGCACCCATATAATTTTCAGTTATTCTCCTTTTAATTTTAAATTTTAGCAAAAATTGGTATGTTTCAGTATCTAAGTTTGGTGTGAGTAGCTTCTTTTAAAAAGTGATGGTAGAAAAGGTGCCACATTGACACAGTCTTGGTGAAGGTGATTTTCACAACCAGAGCTGTACAAAATTCATGGTTTAATTCACATGAACTCTTAAGATGTTCTTTTGTAGGGTTCAACACCCCTGAATTTTCTTTGGGGTTTCATGATTGAATGAACTAGTGCACTTAAAGCAAAACCACTAATTGTATTTGGTTTCCACCCAATCCCATGTATTGCCCCAAGTTTGTTCATTTGGTAAATTTTCTGGGCAAATCAGGCCAGAATTTCTGACAGAACAAAAACCTAGAGAACTCTCCCTCTGTGTGATGCAACTGAACTCACGATCTGTGCTAAGTTAAATCCTACTGATGTTTATAGACAGTTTCCATATGGTATATGTATGAAGTATGGAGGAAGTGTCTGCTATTCAAGGATGTATTGGCAGATTATTAAATGGTTTTTATTGTGCAAAACCTGAAAGTAGATCTGCATCTTGACCCAGCCACTGCGTATCTTAAAAGTTAAGTTGGTATAAACATTTTCTCAAGATGGAGAATGGTTTTAGAAAAGGCAGTACAAAGAAACTAGTAATGAGGAAATTCCCTCCAATTAGGAGCAACATTATTATTAAAAAACGAAAGACAGTTTCAGGCTTAAAACAAATGTATCAAACCCAGTAGCTATAAGTCCAAGTGATCCAAACAGACAAACAAAAACAACCAATCACTTTTCTGAATGGGAACATGGAAGTACAGTTAGGTATATTAACAAGAAACCTGAAGTACTCCTGTTCTTTTTACCTTTTCAATGAAAATCTAAAAAAATATGTCCATATACTCTATGGCATAAGGACAAAATCCACATTCATTTGTGGAAGATGTTTCGTAAAATCACTTGGTTTATTGTGTTTTCTTGGCTAAATAGCCTGCTTGCCTAGTCACAGTCTCTTGTGCTTCTTAGGCTTGCAGAGTACATAGTCAGTTTTTGACAATTTGATCCATGTTATGTAAATAAGTGCATCAAAGTCAAGTGCTCCAAATATATACAGTATGGCTGATGCAATGCCATACTGACATTTGGCTTCCCTTGGATCTGCTGGAGGTTTTGAAAACATGTCTTGGTAGAGTGTGCATGAATACAGCTGTTATACAATTTTCTCAGAACTAGGAGTGGGATTTTGAATTCTATATGCAAATTGCATTAGTTGTAAAGAGGCAAGGTAATAAAAATCTGACTATTAGAGAGCAGGTAGGGTCAAAAAGTGGTGGGTTGCTTTTTTTTCCCACTTCATTTTTAAATGTTTAGGACTCGTTACTAATTCTTGTTTGTTTTTCCCTTGTGAGTATGTTGAGTGCAGTGTTTTTGTCTCTGCTTTCAAGAATTAAAGAAATGTCAGGAAGAGTTCAGGGAGGGACTGCATCAATTTCTGGAGGTCATTACTAATTAAAAAATTAACAATGTATTACAAAGATTTTGATGTTAGGAGCCATTCTGTCCTCTGATTTACAATAATGCACATTGTATTACACTCAAAGCTGGGTGAATACTGCTAAAAATTGTAGGGAAATGTTCATTCATATAAAAATAGCTAGTTTGCTTCTATGATATTGGCAACTATTTTCTGGGGTTGGTTGGATTTTTTGGCTTTTCCTAACATTTGTACAAGCATTATGTAAAGAATCACTAGAACCACTTGTGAAATGAGGAACTGCTCAGAATGAGTAAGAGTGACATAATCAGGCCTTAGTATGTTTGTAAAAAGGAAAAATGTTATAAATACTCAGACAAATATGTGCGCGCACACACACACACAAACATGCATGCATACACACAATTGTGTAAATCATGTTCAAATAGCCAACTGCTCTTTGTAGGTTTAGAAGTATTCCAGTTAGAGAACAGAAACTATACCAGGTAGCTTAGAGAACCTGTCACACAGTGTGGATAATAAATACTTGATAAAATTGTTGCAGTGGATTATTTAAATGCTGCCAGTTGGCTAAAATTTGTTTACAAATTGATCAGTGAATAAGTTTGAATAGCAAACAAATCTGTAAAAATCTAACTCTTTTTAGATAATTCATATGCAGAAAGAGGGGCTAAATTTGTCAAATTACTGGGAATAGCTTGCCACTTTTGCCTGAAATGTTCTCCTCTACCAGTATCACAAGTAATACCTAAGATTACTACAAGTGAAACAGATTTGAGAGGGGGAAAATCCTTTTATTTATTTTTTTCAGTTTGGCTACTTTGTGCTTTTGACAGCACTTTGGCTATAGTCAGTTTCACTATTCCCCGACTGTGTAGTCATTCAGTTAATCAGTTTTCCTTTATGTATGTGTGGGTCTTGCAGCCATAGAGAAGTGTGTGTGTGTGTGTGGGGGGGGGGATTAAATAGGAAAATATGATTGTAAAACCACAAAAACTGGCAGGAGGACTAAGGCATAATACCTGAAATGACTCATTGTTTGAAACTGACTAGATTTCAAGTTGTGGGAAGGGGAGTGTGTCCCTTTCAGCACTCTAAGTCCTAAGTATTATTGGTATTACTCAAACTGTTCTTTCTGCAACTGAAACAGCTTGTTCTAAGTAGATTTTGATTTTTCAGCCAAGTACTGCTAAAGCTGCACTAACAACATATTTCTACTTGGTGATTAAATGAAAAATTTCAGAGTAGTTCAGGTCCAAAATATGGGTTTTGTCCCCCCAGCTTGTCCTGTTCTACCTTCTGCCCTGAAGTCAAGAAGTACATCTGGTGCATGCTAGCCGATCCTTGGAAAGCTCACTGGTAAGCTTTTTAGATGGTGAAATGTGACCAATATTGCACCCCAGTGTTGAGCCCAGGGTCTCTGTTTCTTTGGGTAGGTGTCTTCTTCCAATACATTTATCATATCATCCCAAGTATAGACTCTGATGCTTCTGATATGAAAGGTGTTATTCTGTTCATTATTATATCAGGCATTCTCCACAAAGGGTTTTACTTAGATGGCCACTTAGAAGGTTAGCACACACTCATCTGAAATATCCATTGTATGTCTGTCCCCTCAATCCAGTCAGGATTCTTTGTTTCTTTGAGCAATTCGTTTTGGATGTTGTTTTTCCTACTCAATTTAAACAGTTCTTTTGATGATGTGTATATGCACTGTGTCCACACTAGACATCCCTCTTCCCCCTTGCACCTCCTAACTTTCCAACCAACCGGGGGAAATTTCATGGAGGAGAGCCTAGTGTAGACAAGGACTGCTTGGCTCCCAGCACAAATACATTTTACTTCTAAATAAGCAGCTCTCCTCCAAGGTATGTCTGCTTTTTGCATATTAATTGCCCTGGCTGGAGGTTTTAACTTGAGTTCAAATTCCTGTCTGCCTCATATCTGAATTTTAAAAGATTAATATTTCCAATGGGACCACTGTGATGATCTAGTTTGACCCTCTGTATACATATGCCATAAACTTTTTCCCAGCTAGGACTCCCAATGTTCTTCTATAGGCCTCTCTTAACTATTTTGTATAAATGTCTTAATTCTGCTCTCTATAAAATATGACAACAGATTTGTGGTGATCTCTCTCAAAGACTGAAACTTTTTTTTACAGTAGGGATTTAAATATGCTCTTGTATTGTGCTCATGCATGAGAACTAAGGACTGATTCTGACCAGTCAAGTTTCCAAGCTAATGAAAATCCAAAAGGTAAAAGGAGAAAAACATCAAAAATTATGAAAAGTTAATTATTTCCAAATGAAAGAATTTTTAAAATAATCTAAAGTGATATTAAAGCAGATCTATATATATATAAAAATCCAGTGGATCAAATTCATCCCTGATGTAACTCCATTGTTATAAATTAATATGGCCCATCGTTTTTATGTTGATGGTGTCCTTTTAAATATGTATTCAAAAAAGTTTTTGCAATCCTTACAGTTTACCATAACTCAGAAGTTACCACACATTTCCTGTTTATTTTGACAATATTTAAAGAATATTTAATATTTGTACAACATAGCATTTATTTATCTACTGTGACAGACCCAGACCAGTGGGGTACAGGAGTCTGGTAGAGGGCAAATATACTGGTCACTGGATGAGTAGTTTTCTGTTCCCTGAGTGACCAGAGAAAGGGGCTGCACTAGAGTAATCAGGAACCTGCTAGAACCAGTTAAGGCAGGCAGGCTAATTAGGACACCTGGAGCCAATTAAGAAGAAGCTGCTAGAATCAATTAAGGCAGGCTAATCAGGGCACCTGGGTTTTAAAAGGAGCTCACTTCAGTTTGTGGTGTGAGTGTGAGGAGCTGGGAGCAAGAGGTGCAAGGAGCAGAGAGTGTGCTGCTGGAGGACTGAGGAGCACAAGCATTATCAGACACCAGGAGGAAGGTGTTTGGAGGAGGCCATGGGGAAGTAGCCCAGGAAGTTGTAGCTGTCATGTAGCTGTTACAGGAGGCACTATAGACAGCTGCAGTCCACAGGGCCCTGGGCTGGAACCCAGAGTAGAGGGTGGGCCTGGGTTCCTCCCAATTGACCTGGCCTGTGGGTTCTTCCAGAGGGGAAGGTCGCTGGGCTGTTCCCCAACCCACATGGTGAATCTCTGAGGCAAGAAAATCTGCCAATAAGCGCAGGACCCACTAGGGTGACCAGACAGCAAGTGTGAAAAATCGGGACACAGGTGGGGGGTAAGAGGCGCCTATATAAGAAAAAGACCCAAAAATCAGGACTGTCCCTACAAAATCGGGACATCTGGTCACCCTAGGACCCACCAAGATAGAGGAGGAACTTTGTCACACTACTAATAACTCCACAAAACTGCCTAAGTTCTAAATGGGAGGAATTCACTATTAAATCTGCATTTGACCTTCTGCTGGTATATCTTGATAGCTACCAGGCTATGATAAAGCTTTTCCTATTATAAAGTTGCACACATTTTATATGAGTCCCAATATTAAATATCATAGCCTTTCTTTATGATCTTAAATATCATAGCCACAAGTTATAATTGAATCTAAATGCCTAAAAGGAGGAATAATTCTTTTACACTTCTGCAGAAAAGAGAATGGAGAAGATTTTGAAGTGAAGCAGAAGGAGACAGAATAGTTCTAGGGATAATACTTGTTTTATTTATTATAATAGAGTTCCTTTTCCAGTATTGGAAGAAAGTGGTTCTGTGTGGTTTTTTTTTTTTTTTTTTTTTTTTTTTTTTTTTAAAATCATTGTCAGTTCAGACAGCTACCTACCGACTCCTTGGAAATTACTTCTGAAAGCTTTTTTTTTTTTTTAATATAACATGTCTGTAAATATTTGTTAGACTTGTAATGAAATATTTGTTCTTCCCTAACGTAGTGGTTACTGCCCTTAATTTTCAGAGCAGTCATTGGGAAATGAGATAGCTCTAGGTCCGATCTGACCACCTTTGAAACACACTACTAACATGTTTAGCAGTATAAGGACATAACACTTAGCAACAAATCCTGTTAAACAAAAATAAGGTCTATTTGATGGCAGTGACCTTTTTTAATCTCTAAAAGGAAAAAACTGCTACCCTGTTATCACCAGCTAATAGACCTGCTTTGGAGGCTTACCCATCATGCAATCTCAGCAATAGTCTTTGTGGAGTTTTTCACCTTCACAGAAATCCTTGCAGACTATTGACAAATTTTGCAAAGTATGCTGGATATTTACATAACATAGGGGACATAAATGCCTTTGACAAATTTTATCAGGTTCACCAGTGGTAGACAGAGTAGTCATATGTTCTCATTGTCAAGATAACTAACTCCAAAAATAAGCATAAGTTCTCAAAAATTATCCTGTGCACTAGATCTTGTCAAGGTAGGAAACAAACCTGAAGTTACAAGAAGGTTTTGGAAATGATGTGAAAAACAAGTGTTAAGACTTTTAAATCAATGAATTACAGCTATTATTTCTAAGAGACAATATAGCCAAAACAGCTTTTCATAGAGTTTAAGACCAAAAGGAACTATTCGATCATCCAGTCTGACATCCTGTATATCACAGGCCATTAAATTTCACCCAGTTAACTCTATATTGAGTGCAGTAACTTGTGTTTGGCTAAAGCAGGGGTCGACAACCTTCGGCACGCAGCCATCAGGGTAATCCGCTGGTGGGCTGCGAGACATTTTGTTTACATTGACCGTTCGCAGGCCCCCCACAGCTCCCAGTGGCCGTAGTTCACCATTCCCGGCCAATGGGAGCTGTGGGAAGCGCAGCCACTGCTTCCTGCAGCTCCCATTGACCGGGAATGGCGAACCATGCCCACTGGGAGCTGTGCCTGTGGACAGTCAACGTGAACAAAATGTCTCGCAGCCCACAGTGGATTACCCTGATGGGCAGTGTGCCGAAGGTTGCCGACCCTGGACTAAAGCATATCCTCCAGAAATGCATTCAGTCTTGATCTGAAGACCTCAAGAGACAGAGAATCTACCACTTCCTTTGGCAGTTTGTTTCAGTGGTTAATCCAACTGCTTGTTAAAAATTTGTGCCTAATTTCTAATTTGAATTTGTCTGGCTTCAGCTTCCAGACATTGGTTTTTGTTCTGCCTTTCTTTACTATATTAAAGAACTTTTCATTACCTAGTATTTTTTCCCTCTGACGGTACTTATACACTGTAATCAAGTGACCTCTCAAACTTTTTATTTTATTTATTTATTTTTGATAATCTGAACAGATTAAGTCTCTCACTGTAGGGCATTTTCTCCATCTCTCAAATTTTTGTGGCTCTTTTCTACACCTTCTCCAATTATTTCCACATCTTTTTTTTTAAAAAGTGGACATCATAGTTGTATGTAGCATTCCAGTATCGGTCTCACCAGTGCTCTATACAGAGGTAAAATCACCTCCATACTCCTACTAATTACTCCCCTGTTTATACATCCCAAGATCGCATTAGCCCTTTTTGCCAGAGTATTGCACTGGGAACCCATGTTGAGTTGCTTGTATATTCTAATCCTTAGATTCTTTTCAGAGTCACTGCTTTCCAGGATACAGACCTCCACTCTGCATTCCTCCTTCCTAGAAATATAACTTTGCTTTTGGTTGTATTAAAACACATTTTGTTTGACTTGGCCCAGTTTACCAGATTGTTCTGCATGACTGCTGTCCTTATTATTATTTACCACTCCACCAATCTTTGTGTCATCCGCAAATGTTATCAGCAGTGAATTTATATTTACTTCCAGATCACTGATGAAAATATTGAATAGCATCAGATTTAGGATCATTCCCTGCAGAACCCCACTAGAAAATCTCCCTCCTATTCTATGATGATTCCTTGTTGACAACTACTTCTTGTAGTTACTTGAGATCTGTCAATTAACCAGTTCTTCATCCATTAAACACATGCTATATTTATATTGTATAGTGATAACTTTTTAATCAGAATGCCATGTGGTATTAAGTCAAATGCCTTACAAAAATCTAAATACTTTTATTGCATCTACACAGTTACCTTTATCAACCAAACTTGTAATCTCGTCAAAGAATAAAATCAGATTTATTTGACAAGACATTTTTTCCATAAAACAATGTTGACTGATATTAATTATATTAATATCCTTTAATTCTCTATTAACTGAATGTCATCAGCTTTTCCATTATTTTGTCTGGGGGTGACGTTAAATTAACTGTCCTATAGCAATCTGAGATATCCTATTTAGCCTTTTTGGTTACTTGCACAGCAAAAGGACTCTTCCAGACTTCTGGAATTACACAGATATTCCAAGATTTATTAAATTAAAATCAGCAAGCCAGAGATCTCATCAGCCAACTCTTCTTTTGGGTGCAAATTATACAAACCTGCTCATTTAAAAAGTTTATTCCTAATAGATGTTACTTAACATCCTCCTTATTTACTAAAGGACTGGAAAGTACTTCATCATTTACATGTGAAATGAGTACTTCATCCCACTTCTTTCTAAATACAGAATAGAAATATGTATTGAGTATTTCTAACTTTTCTGCATCATTACTAAGAATTTTACTATCACCATCTAGTAATGGGTTTATAACATTGCTAGGATTTGTTTTGTTCTTAATATACTTAAGCTCCTTATTGTCCTTAGTCCTGACAGCTATGGATAATTCCCTGACATCTTTAGCTTCCCTTATCAATTTTCTGCACACCATAACTTCTAATTTATATGGGTTGCTATCTATTTCCCCATTTGATAGATGTTGCTTTTAGTCAAAGTTATCATCTTTTTTTGGCCATTTAATAAACTCTTCTTAAAGAATTCCCAATTTTCATTGACATTTTTCTGTTTACATTTTTCCTCCCAATCAATTTTGTTCATGATTTTCCTCAGCTTTCAGAAATTAACCCTCTGAAGCACCATATATAATATATACATTAGGGCTGTCAAGTGATGAGGAAAATTAATCATGCGATTGTGCGATTAATTCTGCTGTTAAACAATAATAGAATATCATTTCAATATTTTTGATGTTTTCTACATTTTCAAATATATTGATTTCAGTTATGACACAGAATACAAAATGTGCAGTGCTCACTTTATATTTATTTTTTATTACAAATATTTGCACTGAAAAAAACAAAAGAAATAGTATTTTTCAGTTTCCCCATTACAAGAACTGTAGTGCAATCTCTTTAACATGAAAGTTGAACTTACAGATATAGAATTATATACAAAAAAAACTGCATTCAAAAATAAAACCATGTAAAACTTTAGAGCCTACAAGTCCACTCAGTCCTACTTCTTATTCAGCCAATCACTTAGACAAACAAGTTTGTTTACATTTGCAGGAGATAATGCTGCCTGCTTCTTGTTTACAAGGTCACCCGAAAGTGAGAACAGGCATTCTCCTGGCACTGTTGTAACTGGAGTCACAAGATATTTACGTGCCAGATGTGCTAAAGATTCATATGTCCCTTCATGCTTCAACCACCATTCCAGAGGACATGTGTCCATGCTGATGATGGGTTCTGCTCAATAACGATCCAAAACAATGCAGACCAATGCATGTACATTTTCTTCATCTGAGTCAGATGCCACTAGCAGAAGGTTGATTTTCTTTTTTGATGGCTCAGGTTCTGTAGTTTCTGCATCGGAATTTCCTCTTTTAAGACATCTGAAAGCATGCTCCAGACCTCGTCCCTCTCAAATTTTGGAAGGCACTTCAGATTCTTAAACCTTGGGTCGAGTACTGTAGCATCTTTAGAAATCTCACATTGGTACCTTCTTTGCATTTTGTCAAATCTGCAATGAAAGTGTTCTTAAAATGAACAACATGTGCTGGGTCATCATCAGAGACTGCTATAACATGAACTATATGGCAGAATGGAGGTAAAACAGAGCAGGAGACATACAATTCTCCCCCAAGGAGTTCAGTCACAAATTTAATAACTCATTATTTTTTTAATGAGCATCATCAGCATGGAAGCATGTCCTCTGGAATGGTGGCTGAAGCACTAAGGGGCATCCGAATGTTTAGCATATTTGGCACCTTGATATGCCAGCTACAAAAGTGCCATGTGAACACCTGTTCTCACTTGCAGGTGATGTAAATAAGAAGGGGGCAGCGTTATCTCTAGTAAATGTAAACAAACTTGTTTGTCTTAGCGGTTAGCTGAACGAGAAGTAGGACTGAGTGGACTTGTAGGCGCTGAAGTTTTACACTGTTTTGTTTTTGAGTGCAGTTATATAACAAAAAAAATCTACATTTGTAAGTTGCACTTTCACACTAAAGTAATTCACTTCATTCAAGTACTGAAGTGCAATTTAAAAATACTATTTCTTTTGTTTATCATTTTACAGTGCATATATTTGTAATCAAAATAATATAAAGTGAGCACTGTGCACTTTGTATTCTGTGTTGTAATTGAAGTCAATATATTTGAAAATGTAGAAAAACATCCAAAAATATGTAATTTCATTTGGGATTCTGTTGTTTAACAGTGTAATTAAAACTGCTATTAATTGTGATTTAATTTTTAAATCGTGATTAATTTTTTGAGTTAATCATGTGATTTAACTGTGATTAATCGATAGCCCTAATATATTGCCGTTTGGGACTCTCCTCTGTCCACACTGAAAGTAATCAGGACATGATCACTAGTCTCAGGCAATCACCATCTTCCAATCCAGTGATTAGTTCATCTTTATTCATCTTAATTCATGAATACAGCTTTGTCCTAATCACTCCAGATATTGCCAAAACTCTCCCCCATAGCCACACCACATATGCAGAATCTGAAGTACACAGAGCCTTTTTCTTTTTTTTAGGAATATAGTGTATGTGGGTGGGAAATCATGGAAAAACTGCCAAAAACATCCAGCTATGGTGAAATTAGCGACTCTCAATAATCCTGATCCTACAAGATGCAGCACAAGGGTAGTCCCTTATACCAGCATAGAGTACTGTGGAAATCAGTGGGGTTCTGCATGGATCCAGGAGTCCTCCTATATGGAGCATCTTGTGGGGTCAGGGTCAGTTATTTTAGTCTCCATTTTTTAACATACTAGGTAAGTTCAGGACATCCAGTACACCTCTACCCCGATATAACGTGACCCGATATAACACAAATTTGGATATAACGTGGTAAAGCAGTGCTCCGGCGGGGGTGGGGGGGCTGTGCACTCCGGTGGATCAAAGCAAGTTTGATGTAATGTGGTTTCACCTATAACGCGGTAAGATTTTTTTGGTTCCCGAGGACAGCATTATATTGGGGTAGAGGTGTATTTAACTTTGATGTCTTTTACAACTAAAATATGGGTATGTTTTGGGCTGTGGGGAAATGGTTGGTAATGGATTTGGGCTTCTAGTGTCATCAGGAGGTTCTACTAATTAAACTTTATTTTTCTGAATGTATCTTTAGGTAAGATTTTTAAAAAATAAAATAAAACCCTTCCTAAGACCCTACCCATTTAGAAAGTACAGGGAGCCCTGAGGAGAAGTGTAATGCCTCTCTGTGTGTGTACTTGTGCTGTGATTGCTATTCCATCCTATAACTAGCACCACCAGAACACAGAGAACTCAATCCTTTGAGGTGGGGGAGATTAAGAGGGGGGATAAAACCACTAAAGAAAACCAGACCTTGTTAAATTTAAGTACCATGTCTAAGTACTTTACCCGTTCTCCTTCAAGCCCTATAGGATCATTTAACATTGACCCCTTTATGTTAGAGGAGAGTAGCTTAAAACTACAAACTGTTCCTGTGATGGTCTCTGTGTGGCTGTACCAGCATGGGACTCCCTCCCCGTGACCTTTGACCCCCCATAATCTGCATAGAGGAATGACAGGCATTCAGTTGAGCAGGAACAGTCGTGAGCTGGGCTGCAGCCGGAGGAGGTGGACTTACAAACCAGCCTGCGAGAGGCAGAAGTTCCAGTCGGGTAGTAAAACAGCAAGCCCAGGGAAAAGGTGAAATGAACCCTTGGAAATGTCTGTGGCAGAGAATACATGACCAAAGGACCAAGAGAGCTGCATGATTGTTGGACACCGGCCCTCTTAAAGGTTAAGAAATGGGCCAGACCTCAGTCTCCTCTCTGTCTGAGCAAGCCAGCGGTGAGTAGCCCTGTAAAGCAACAAGCGAGCAAGCCATTCCGCCGGACTCCCCACGGGGGGTGTTGGGTGCGCTCTAGAACTGCTATTTTCTCCGTTGAAGAAAAGTCAAATTGCAGTGAGTGAAACAAGCTGCAGCGTGTCTAATTCCCTTAGATGGACGGAACAGCAGCGCTGCACCAAATTCTTTGTCAAGAAAAAGTAGAATGCCTTTGGGGTTGCATGCAGCAGAGTTTATCTTAAAGGCACAGGGCACTCTTTTTTCCTAAAAGCATGCCTTAGTTTGGTATTATTTGAATACCCCTTTATTGATTTAACCTTGGTTAGATCTGGAACTACCCTTTTTGAAAATAAAAAGTTAACTTGATCATCATATATATCTATAGCTCAGGGAATCACACATTCCTTACTGTTACTTTTTTTTCTTTTAAGCAGAAACTGTTTGTCTAAGATGCAAGAAAAGAGTGCTTTTGTTCTGCTTTGAAACATACAGAAAAGAACAGTATGCAATGGAGTTCTGCTGTCTACAGCGCTTCTTAACGCCTATTCTAAATGTATTAGCTTTGGTTTGATGGATATATTTCCTTCTGTTTTTTCCCCCCCCCGCTCTGCTTCCACAGAATACAAACACTGTCTAGCCATACCAAAGGTTTTTAATTCTGCACTAATATATATTCTCTTTACTCATCATTCATTTGAATATTTTAAAAAGCCATCAAGAAGGCACAACTTTCATGTAACCAAAGTGTTTCCCTGAAAACATTAAAAGGCTCTCTCTGAGTTGCAATGCACTGTTTCTTTCCTCTCCCCCGCTCCGCCCCTGCAATTTTTTTTTTAATTAAAAAAAGAAAGGAAGGAAGGGGACCTCTGGCACTTATCCCAGCAGTATGGATAGAACCCACCCATCTGTTTGCTCTTGGCTCTCTGACATTTTGTGTGTAAGCTGACTATTAAAAGAAATAACATTAGTGGAATTTTTTTAAAATTTTGGTTGTTTCCAAATTAACTTTTTGAAGAATAATATTATATATTTGATATTTTGGGGCAGAAGCATGTTGATATAACCTGGTGTGTTTTAGTTACTGAACAAAAGATCATCTAACCCCAACAATAATAAAAGAGAAGGTAATGTAGAATCTAAATTAATACCAGCAAGGTTTGAAATTTCCAGTAAAAGAAAAAGCTCTGAGCACAGTGAAATTTTAACACCTCTTACTCTTCTCATCGTTTAACATAAGCAAACAAACATAAACTGTGGTGAGGCTGACCACTCTGTATACTTTGCATTTATTTCCAAGTGTGTTTAGTGATACAGATATGGAAACCTTTTGCAAATCAAGAGACTATACATCAAACTCTCTTTTCCCTTCTTTACTGTCAGTTTATTCATGGTGCTGTGGGGTAGAAGAGAACATTTTCCAGAAAACCTCCATATTTTCATTAAAAGTATATCATGTTGCAGATGGTACAGTTTTTTTCAGTTCCCACCATGCATGAGCCTAGTAAAATTATTGGTGTAAGAAAACTTTGATTATTCCTTCTCTTGACCCACTTCATCTTCTATGACGATATGTTAGAGAAATTTTTTAGCCATATTTTTAAGGGTTTCACCCAACAGCGAACACATTAGAATTTCATCAAGATAGCTGTTGTTAGGAAACAAATTTAAGAAAATGGAAGCCTTAGGTAAAGTTTTTGTTAACTTTTTGAACACATTTTTGTAAAGGAAGTTTATGTGTAAATGTGTTTTGGGTGTGGTTAGGTGACGGAGTTTGTATATCTTGAAACATGTTACTTGTGTCTGTATTCTCCCGGGTGCACACTAATGAAGAATAATTGTACTGGTTTTATAACTAATTTTAAAAAATCTCAGAATCCTCTTTTAATTGAAAACAGCATTTTCACTTCAGAGTAACAGTAGAAAACCAGCTGGACAATGTACTTTTTGATGGTACTTTGTGGTGCTGCAGATGCGTTATGATAATTGTGAAAATTTTAACTGACAAGCATACTATCCTTATGATTTTTGAATTAGAGGTAGCTTTGTCTGAATACTCTAGTAATATAACATTGATGCAGCTTTCAGAAAGTTTCACAAAACTGCAGTAAGCTTCTGAAAATGTCTGGGAAGTATATTCTCAGCAAGAAACCCTTGAGATAAATATGTGGGTGGGTAGGTCCTATAGAGTCTGGTTTTTCTATTTAGTCTATTTTACAGGTCTGGTTTGGATGCTTAAAAGGTCATAAGCTTTTGGGGCCAAATCCTGTTCCACTGAAGTCAATGAAATGACTTCCTCTTGACTCCAATGGAGCTGGGTTGCCCCCTCATGAATAGACAGTCCAAAAATCTTCATTCAGTTTGGCATACCAGCCAGCTACAAGCTGTATAAACCATTGACAGTTGCTAGAGATTAGAGAGTTAAAGGAGAGCTTTACTGTTTATACACAGGGCTGCAAATCTTTTTTAAGCTAAGGAATCAATAGGGCATTCAGACCCTTAGCCAACCAAGCAAAAGCAACTGTGAAAGAGCATACCCTGGCCTGGGGCTGCAACGAGGGTTGCCAAGCCTCCAGGATCATCCTGGAGTCTCCAGGAATTAAAGATTACTCTTTAATTAAAGATTATGTCATGTGATGAAACCTCCAGGAACACATCCAACCAAAATTGGCAACCCTAGCTCTAACCTCTTTCTCATCCAAGCTAACATTTAGGATCTGATTGTGCAGTATGATTTCCTAGTGCAGACTGTTGTGCCTGTGTGGAGTTAAGGGTACCAGAGATCTGAACTACAGGATCACATTTCAGAATTGAGGCCTTAGATTTGCTCAAGAAGCAGAAATTTGTTCAGTACAGAAAAAAATTAAAATGAAGGTTCCAGAGGGTTCTTGCCCAGAAAATGAGAAGTATCAGTTGTAATGTCCTACTTTATTTATTTTATTTTATTTTATTTTAAATCAAAATATTTTATTTTTTTTTAAAGGGGTGGGGAGAGGACCCTGAAAAGTAAGTTTGTTTGGTATTTATCTGGAAATGTGTGTTTAAAATGAATAGACCCAAGAAAGGAGGGCCCCAAATAAATTTTGAGTGTTTCCCATGAGTGTCTTGCAAGATCAGGGTCTAAACCTAAAACCAGAGATAGCATCAATTCTGCAACAGGTTGCCCTTTCCCGTCTGCACTTCCATGTCTCCCATCCATAACCATATCTCCCAAACCTCCATCATCCTATACAGCGATGCTCCCTAGCACCTTACATTCTCTAGACATTGTCAGCGAGAGAGAAAACTATTTTGGACATCAAACTTGCTACAAAAATAAAATCACTTGTTGTGGCCCAGACTCAGCAAAGTACTTAATGGGACTTATGCACATGTTTAAGGTGACACACCTTTATTTATTTATTTTCTTAAACCACTCACTATTTTTTCTTTGCGTAAATATATCTTCCCTCCTTAGTGTCTCTTTCCCTCTGGTTAGCTTATTTCTTTTACTCTTTCTTCTCATTAAGGGCCTATTTCTGCTCTCATTGATTCTGTTGACACACATTGCCTTCACTGGTGTTAGTTCAGGTTTACACTGGCGTAAAAGAGAGGAGGATCAGATCTGGAATCTGTTCTTTCCCCTAACCCAGAGGCAGTCAAACTGCAGTCTGCAGACCATTGGCAGAGCAGTTGCTGGCTGTCTTTAGAGAGCTGGCTGGTCACATGGAGCTGGCTTCTCCACCTTTGCTCCAGCTGCTCAAACACATTTAAAAGGTTTTTCTAAAGTTCTTCTTCCATGTAGGCCCTTGCTCTAGCTGCATCGAGGATGCTCTGTAAATGTCAATGGTAGAAAAAGTGGGCAGTGCAGTTGTAAAAGGCGAGGGGGACAGTGGGTCCAGTAGACAACCTCTGTGTTGAAACGTGGCCCACACTGTAAACAAAGTTTGAGAACATCCTGCCTTAGTTCCTCTTCCTTCCTCCTCTCTGATCTTTCCCCAGGCCTGACAGGACTTGCCAAATCAGCGCTCTGTTCCCATTCACTGAGTGGCATTCAGGGACTTAGCTTTGCACTCAAGAACTGATCAGTACAACTATCACTTCTGCTTTCTGCCCAGCAGATCAGTGGCTTTCAAGAAGGGAGAAGAGCTGCTGAGCACGGATGGGAAGCAGCTTTTATAAGTAGTTCTTGTATTGCTTTGTGCCAGCCCATGAGGCTGGAGATGTCTCAAATGGAAGAGTGGGAGTCACACTGGGAATGTAGCACTCAAAAGCCCTTATCCTGGAGCTGAAAAACTATAGCCCATTGGATCCTGCTATTTGTTGAGCTTGGCATTCTGTGCAGGCATTATCACGGGTCAAAAGTTAACTTGTTTCTCAGCCTGCTTATTTTTATCTCTCTTGGGGCTAGGGGCTTCCTGTTAGTTGACACAGCAGTCACATCTTTTCCTATGGCTGGCCAGAGAACTTGCAGCTTGTTTTGACCAGGCAGCAGCAATTTTTTTTCAGAATGCATTGGAAAAGATGGTCTTTGTTTCTGCGAAAGAGCAAAGCTGGGTATCAATAAGCAACCCAATTAGATATTGAGTGTCTCCTGAAATCTGTGTAGTGTAGACAAAGCCTATGAAGCAGGGCTGAAACCTGGCTACTGGTGTGCCATGGCTTTAACCATGTCATAGCTTTGGAAATTTTACCCTACATCTCATTTTTTTTAGTATCTCCAAAATGCATATAAAAAGCTAAAGACACATTAGATGTTCATACTTTTTAAGGCCAGAAGGGACTACTAGATCATAACCTGGTCTTCTAAATAACACCCAGTTACCCCTACACGTGGCAGTGACCTACGTAATTTTTGAAAACGAGACTTAGGAATCTAAGTCTGGTGTGTTTGAAAATTTTTCCCATAATATTTTATATTGCAGTGTTCTGGTACTGCAGTCCATTGAGTACAGACATACATTCTGGAAATGTCCGTGCATATTTTGTTCAGAATGTTTGATTCTCCTTGGGGGGCGGGGCAGTGTGTGTGTGTGTGTGTTTGTTTGGGTTTGTCTTTTGTTTTGACTTTAGAATTTGTGAGGACATTTAAAGCTCATGAAAGTAAAGGACTCAGTGCTGATTTTGAGCCAGAGGGATTGCAAGCACGCACATCACAAGGTTTCTCCCATTAACTCTCCCAATGTATCCAAGCCCCAAGCCTCAACAAGCTTGCAGTTCCACTCTGTAGCTCTTGCACACACAGCCTGCTAACTGTGAAGGATTTTGTGTTAATTTTGGGGTATAGACAAATGGGAATTAGAATGTGACCACAAAATTCATTTTCCTTTGCCAACTAAGTTGAGATTTCAACCCAAGTCTTCAGAAGTGAAAGTCACTGCTTCTCTTCAGTTTTGAACCTTGGCGCACACATCTGGATTTTTACCTGAAAGAAAGATGCTATCTGCCTTGCTGTTTAAGAAAAACTGCACTTCTGAAACATTCTTTTCATTCAACTTTCTTTTCAGCCATAAATAAACCGGATTGGACTTCAAGTACAGTCAACAACTTTTCCATTTTTTTCATTCTTATGTCTGGAGTCACAAAAGAGGTGCAGCATAAGAGTACAACTAGGAAGGCTAATAGTTTTGTTGTAAATATGAACAATAGCCGCCGCTATGCTGACTTGAACCAAGTTTTAAACAACATAGGATCGGTAGGATTTTATCTTAATTTTTTTCCCCAGAGGACCAAACAATGGGAAATTTAGGATTGTGCCCTCATAATACTGAGGTTATGGGTACATGATGGACTGTGCCTGTGTTGGCATAGCTATGTTGGCAGAGCCCCTTAGTGTAGCCTAAGAGTACATTGACGGAAGGAATTTTTCTGCCAGTATAAAAACACTACCTCCCAAAAAGACATGAGCTGTACTGACAGAAACAACCCTCTGTCAGCATAGCTGTGTCTACACTGGGTTTTTTGTTGGCATAACTGTGTCAGTCAGGAGTGTGTTTTCTTCACACCCCAAACAGACACATCTATGCTAGGATAAATTTTAAGCATAGACCAAGCCTGAGAATTGGAACTCTATCCTTTTTTGTCTCTTGCACTGTACCCTTATGTAATTATGGATAGGGCCCTACCAAATTCAGGACCATTTTGGTTAATTTCACGGTCGTAGGATTTTAAAAATTGTAAATTTCATAGTTTCAGCTATTTAAATATGAAATTTCATGGTGTTGTAATTGTAGGGGCCCTGACCCACGAAGAAGTTGTGGAGGGGTCACAAGGTTATTGTAGAGGGGTTGTGGCACTGCTACCCTTACTTCTGCATTGTTGCTGGCGGCAACACTGCCTTCAGAGGTGGGCAGCTGGAGAGCAGAGGCTGCTAGTTGGGAGCCCAGCTCTGAAGGTGGAACTGATGCCAGCAACAGCACAGAAGTAAGGATGGCATGGTAGGATATTGTCACCCTTACTTCTGCGCTGCTGCCTGCAGACCTGGGCCCTCAGTCAGAAGCTGCCACTCTCCGGCTGCCCAGCTCTGCAGGCAGCGGCGCAAAAGTAAGGGTGGCATGGCATAGTATTGCCACCCTTACTTCTGCACTGCTGCTGGCAAGATGCTGCCTTCAGAGCTGGGCACCCAGCCAACAGCCACTGCTATCCGGCCACCCAGATCTGAAGACAGCACAGAAGTAAGGGTGGCAATACCATGACCCCTGTAAAATAACCTTGTGACCCCCGTGCAAATCTCTTTTGGGTCAGGACCCCCAATTTGGGAAACCCTAGTCTCTCCCATGAAATATATATAGTATAAGGTAAAAGCACACAAGGCCAGATTTCACAGAGGAGACCAGATGTCATGGTCCAAGACGTGTTTTTCATGGACGTAAATTTAGTAGGGCCCTAATTCTGGAGGAATGTATATCTAAAATGTAAGGAGACTACTGTTCTCAATTTTTACAGAATTTTAGCTTCCTTAGTAACATCAGTGAGAAAGTGATCAATTCTGATTATCTGGAGCTTTTGCCTATATGTGGATCTTGGTCTGAACAGGTTTGTTTGAGGTCTGAACCCCTTGTGTTCATATGTTTATTAATCTTGATTTATAAGGACCTAAATTTTAAAAAAATTACTACAATATTGGGTACCCAACTTGGCACTGATTTTTCTGAGATTTTGAGCAGCCACAACTCCAGCTGACATCAGTGGGAGCTGCAGGTGCTCAGACCCACTGAAGGATCAGTACCTTTGTGTGTCAAATTGGGAAGCCAAAATTAAATACCCACTTTGGAAAATTTAGGTCTCAGTGCCCAAAGCTTTTTGCTGCCAGTCGAGACTAAAGTGTGAACAAATGGGCTTGGGGGCCTGTGCAAAAAGGGAAGCAGAAATATTGCTGGGAGAAATTGCAGTAATTTCCATACATGCCATCCTCTCCCTGAGCAAAACACTGCACAAGATGCCACAGCAGTTAATGTTGATTGGCCCCGAATGAACTCCTCTGCTGCAGCAATTACTCATTACAGATGAGGTTGCAGTGTTAAGCTGCAGAGGAAAGTAGGGGTTCTCTCTGTCGTGCCGTGAAGGAATAACCACTCCACAGGAATGGCCAATGTATTTGTGACAAATGTAGGCTTAATGCCCTGCAAATCTCAACCCTAGTGTTCCCACCTTCTTTCACTTTGAGGCAGCTCTTAAGATGAGCTTGAATCCTTTCCATTTTGCTACTTAAGTATTCTGTACCATATTTACATTTCACTTTAGAAAAAAATGTTTTCATTACTTCAGTCCTTTCAGGCATGTGTTTCCGACCACTGCCTTCAACTGTATGTTGAGTCTGATAAATTCGTACGGTGATATTTGGTAATCCCTAACCACTAATCAGCTGTTTGCAGCATTAATCAGCAGCTTCCTGATTTACTACAGTTAGAAAGAGAAAAGACCACCTAGTAAATTCAATACTGGCAAGGCTGAAAAATAAGATGAGCTGTCTAGTTTTCTATAGAACTGCATTATCAAATGACCTTCCAGACGTTTCTATCAAGTCCAAACCCCTACAAGTTCTCAACTCCGTGCACATACCCCTCTTTTCAGTATCTCATGATAGATGATTCTACTCCATAGCCCACATCTCTCTCCAGTCACCGTTCTCCTTCCTTTCTAGACACAGTTCTGTAACTTTCGCATTGCTGAATAAACATTAATAGAGATCAAGTAATAATACCTGACTCTTATATGGCATTTTTCATCAGTAGATCTCAAAGCATTTTAGAAACGAGGTATCATCATCTCCATTTTATAGATGGGGAAACTGAGTCACAGAGAGGCAAAGTGAGTTGCCCAAGATTACCCAGCAGGCAAGCGGCAGAGCCAGGAATAGAACCCAGAACACCTGAGTCCCGCTCCTGTGTTCATTAGGCCACACTATCTCTATTGGCCCTCATCTCTCCCCTTCTAACTTTTTAGAATAACCATTATCATCAGTCATAATCCAGCATCTAAAAACATATCTCTGATCTTTAGGATCTCCCCTGAGAGCTAATAAAATAGGATTATTTGGGACCAGGCTGGGGACTGAGTTCCAAAGCTGAGGGGCCCTCAAGGAGAATAACCTGCTAGCTGCCTGCATTCTCTTGTACAAATGGGGCTCCAGATCATGTACATTTGCTGACTGCAGCTGTGGCAATATGGCATGGGGAGAGAAGGGGATTTTCATTTAAGTCATGTCAGGCCATTTAGAGAGAGATAAATTAAAAAAAATCAGAGAACCTAGAGTAGGAGAGTGAGGAAAACCTGATAAAATTAAAACAAACCTTCTCCCCAAACCAAACACACACTGGGGTTTTTTTTCCCCTGGAAAAACAAAAACACAAGCAAACAAAAAACCATTCACAGGTTTTTCATAGTCCTACCCTCAAGTGAGTCCCACAATCCTCCAGGCAAGTGTTTGTTGTCACATCTACTGCAGGGTAAGACAGCTGAGTCCAAACAGTACATGCTCTTCCTATACCACTATCCTAAATCTAGAATTATTCTCAGGCTCTGGAAGGCGATAAGTAACATGGGCAGGATATACCAATGCTGCAGCAGGACTGGTAGTAAGAACTAGACATGCAGGGGTGTAAGGGTGAACATCAGGTTGACTGCAGGGCATGAAAATGACCTGCAAGTGTTTCCTCGCCTCCTCCAACCTCTGACGGGATTACATAGATTGCAGCAATGGTTCTTTGTGTTACCTGAAACAATTCAACCTTCCCCATTCACAGTCAAACCATACAACTCTTTAGGAGTCCCAACCCATACTGGCAATAGGGGGTTACACTGTCACATGGAGACTGTTTTTCAGGACACTTACTATATTGTGAGTGGTTACCTGAGGCTTGAATGGCTTACAGGCCTTATGCGAGCTCTCTGCATAGGAATGAATTTCACCCAATTAACATAGCTTTCAATCCATAGGCCACTTGGGAACAAGAAAGTCAAAGATGACAGACTCGATCACTTTAATGTTTTTTCTCTGCTTAGAACAGCTATGATGGACAATTGTTAGTGTTAGAGGATTTGAAAGAAGCAGGCCCCCAGACATCCCAGTCATTGTGCGGCAGGGCAGAGTGTCAGACTGCATAAAGAATAAAATGAGAGAAAAACATTCAAAAAATGGTGAAGATCTGTGTATATTGTATTGGCAAGGGATTGGTTAATTGTGGACTGGCTAAAAATATTTTCTATTATTTGACAAGTGAAGCAGCTCTGTAAGGTAAGGTAAAGCTGTTTGTGAGTGACATCCTTATAATACTATTCATTGTTATATCAAAAGATGTAGACTAGAGCCCTGCAGCGGGACTGGGATCCCGCAGGACCTGCTGCCATAACAGCAAGAGTGGGTAACATACTTTGTTGCAGGTGGGATTGGGTGAGTAAAAAACCCAGACTGCAATAATTTGCAGGAAAATACTAAATCTTTTTTTAATGAAGGTTTTCATGCTTAAATTTAAGCGAGAGATATCAAATCTTTTTCTATTATAACAGGAATTAAAGTATTTTTACATGGTTTAAGGAAGATTTGTTTTATTCTTTTAGTGATAAAAATTGTCTGAATTCCATTTATATATATGTAATATATTAACTGATCGTTGTTTTTGTTTGTTGTTTTTAGTAACAGTCTGTCTCTCTTGTGGGATTTGCGGGATCTAAGGTTTTTGCAGGTGGGAGCGGGATAAAAATGCAAGAATCAATGCGGGAGCAGGTGGGAGCGGGAGTAGGTATTGCGGGGTGAGATGGGAGCGAGATTTAAAAAATAGTGCTGCAGAGGGCTCTAATGTAGACCGTAAACATTGTTTTGTTTCCCCATGATTGCCACTTCACCTGTTTATGAATCTGAGCAGTGTTATTGAGTGGAATCGGGGGTATGGTACAGCTGTCCTAACACTTGAAACTGTGCTGAGAAGGCAAACTGTACACTGTAAGATCAACTTTCATCCCTCACAAAGAACATCAATTGTACTGATGCTGAGAGATGTTCACTGTGGCCAACAGGCCAAACAGCAGCAGCAAAACTAATTGAGTAGAGGAAATCTCCCTATTTGTATATTATTAAATCATTTTTGTATTTTCTGTGTCTGAATGGGCTGGGGCTTTGGTTTCAGGGTCATGCCTAATCAAGATCCAAGAGCATTGCAGGTGCGCTTGATATTGGTAGAAGGTTTGGGGTTTTAACAGCACTTGTGCAAAGAATTAACATCACACAGTTTGTAAATATAAACAAATTACAATGAACATCATTCTTCACAAAATATGCACAGGCTCTGCTAAGTATTTGTTTAGGATAAATAAATAATTTCAACAGCTAGAATGATTGTTCTATTCTGTGACAGACAATGAAATTTGATATTTTCACCATGACCAATCCATTACATTTTCAGCTTAAGCCACGATTTGCCTGGGGTGATAGCTAGAGGCAGACAGGGACACTTTTGAAGTCCTAAGGTTTCTTATTAAATGGCTGTAGCTTTGGCTGAGACCTGAACACAATGTACTGATTTTTTTCCCTTGTAAGTATTCTTATACTTCTTATCAAACTGTCTGTACTGGGCTATCTTGATTATCACTTCAAATGTTTTTTTTTTTCTCTTACTTAATTGGCCTCTCAGAGTTAGTAAGACAACTCCCACCTGTTCATGCTGTCTGTATGTGTGTATATATATCTCCTCAATATATGTTCCACTCTATATGCATCTGAAGAAGTGGGTTGTAGCCCACGAAAGCTTATGCTCTAATAAATTTGTTAGTCTCTAAGGTGCCACAAGTACTCCGGTTCTTTTTGATTTTTTCAATGACTCTTGACTGGGGTCAACCTCCATGGACAGTGTGCCTGGGGTTTGTTACCCAGAACTTTAATGCTGCCATCTGATATATTGTAAATGTTACAGTTCAACCATTTGTATTTTTGTTGATGAAGAAATAAGGCATCTCCCCTTTCTCCTTAGCCCATCCATCACCAAGAATGGCCAAAGCTGAACAATATAGAGCCAAATTGTTGTTTGATAAGAATGTTGAGAGCCATGACCAAAGTAAGAGGGCACTTGTCATGAGGGAAGTGGGTTGGGTGTGCACGAGATTTCACAGTGGGGCCAATTCTCATGGGGGTGTGGTTTAAAAAAAAAAAAAAAAAAAAAAAAACAGCTGGATTGGAGTCTCCTCCTTCACAACTCCATCTAAATTCAGTGTAGCCTACTTAATTCTTTTAAACTGACCTGCCATCTGTTTAAATTATAAATTACATATCCCGACTCTGTGGCAGGGCAATATGATCATCCCCAGTGACCTGTTGCACAATCTTATGCCTATTGGAATCCGGGGTGCACTGAATCATCACAGTTCAGTGGAGACCATGCTGGGGCCCTACGTACATGCATCTGTGCTCCCAAATCAAACTTTGCAGGTACAATAGAGAGTAAGAGACTAGGAGACACATTGGATGCTCTTCCCAAAACCTAAGTTCTCCCATGAGCCACCAATTAAGCATCCCTGTATTTCCCATACATGCATTCTTATGTGACTTTTGGTTTCCTTAGCTCTATCATCTAATGAATCCTTACAGGTTTGTAAGTTGTAGCTAACCTCATAAGGGAAATTCAGAGGCCAGACCACTGCCAATTCAGTAAGTACTCTACTCATTCATTGTCCTGTGGTGCATGGACAGCTCATGTGCTGTGTTAAAATATGTTTCCTGTCTTTTGGCTAGGGACAGTAGTGACTGCATCATTTTTGTTTTTTCTGACCCGAATACCAGCCCTTCCTGCAGCATAATGTATGCAAAGCATTAAAGTCATAACAAGCAACTAGCCCAGTATGAAACCTAATCTTCTATGTGTTTTGGTTTTGTTAGGTGAGGGAACGAACTTCGTGGTAATCTTGCATCTGAAGAAGTGAGGTTTTTACCCACGAAAGCTTATGCCCAAATAAATCTGTTAGTCTTTAAGGTTCCACCAGACTCCTTGTTGTTTTTGTAGATACAGACTAACACTATCGTTCCTGATACTTGGAACGAACACAATGACACTTTTCAGCACATGTTTATTAAACACATCTATTCAGTGAGACACAGTAAAGTAATTTAGCTCATGTAACCACTGAAAGTTGTTCTAATCTGGTGGGAAGTGATTTCTGGATTCTAGCTGTCTTTACTGGGAAAAAAATAACCCAAAACATTTCATTGCCAAGAAATTATATATGTTGTGACAGACCCAGACCAGTAGGGTACAGGAGTCTGGTAGAGGGCAAATATACTAGTCACTGGATGAGTAGTTTTCTGTTCCCTGAGTGACGAGAGCAGGGGCTTCACTAGAGTAAGGAACCTGCTAGAACCAGTTAAGGCAGGCAGGCTGATTAGGACACCTGGAGCCAATTAAGAAGCTGCTAGAATCAATTAAGGCAGGCTAATCAGGGCACCTGGGTTTTAAAAGAAGCTCACTTCAGTTTGTGGTGCAAGTGTGAGGAGCTGGGAGCAAGAGGCATAAGGAGCTGAGAGTGAGAGGGTGTGCTGCTGGAGGACTGAGGAGCACAAGCATTATCAGACACCAGGAGGAAGGTCCTGTGGTGAGAATAAGGAAGGTGTTTGGAGGAGGCCATGGGGAAGTAGCCCAGGGAGTTGTAGCTGTCATGCAGCTGTTACAGGAGGCACTATAGACAGCTGCAGTCCGCAGGGCCCTGGGCTGGAACCCGGAGTAGAGGGCGGGCCCGGGTTCCCTCAAACCTCCCAATTGACCTGGCCTGTGGGTTCTTCCAGAGGGGAAGGTCTCTGGGCTGTTCCCCAACCCACATGGTGAATCTCTGAGGCAAGAAAATCCGCCAATAAGCGCAGGACCCACCAAGATAGAGGAGGAACTTTGTCACAATGTGTTATAATTTATTTCATTGCTAATAGTTCTAGGTCATGCATTTTGGTCCCCATGCTTTAAGCCCTGCGATCGCTGCAAACGGCCTATGGCCGTCAGTGATCCACATACCAGCTGCCTAAGGTGCTTAGCCAAAGGGCACATAAATGTATTCAATGTGTCTGAAGATTACTGGATGATTCTTGAAATTTTATTAATTTATTACACATTTGAGTGGAGGAAAGTGTTGGTTCTTCTTCGAGTGCTTGCTCATGTCCATTCCATATTAGGTGTGTGTGCTTGCCACATGCACCGGTGCCGGAAGTTTTTCCTTCAGCAGTATCTGTAGGGGACCGGCTCTGGCGCCTTCTGGAGTGGCGCCCTCATGGCGTGGTATAAGAGGCGCCACTGGCTCTCCCCACCCTCAGTTCCTTCTTGCCGCCAGTGATGGTGCTGGAACATCTGCTGCTTCAGCTAGTATTGATTTCTTCTCTGTTCTTGCGAACTTTGAAATCCTGTAAAATAGCTATAAGTAGTTAGTAGTTTTCTTAGTTACCCATAGTAGTAATTCTCAAACTCTCCGTTAGTCCCAAACGGGACCCAGCTGGGGTTCGGGGCATGCCCCGGTCCCCATGCTTTAAGCCCTGCGATCGCTGCAAACGGCCTATGCCCGTCAGTGATCCACATACCAGCTGCCTAAGGTGCTTAGCCAAAGGGCACATAAGTGACAAGTGCCGTATCTGCAAGTCCTTCAAACCTAGGATGAAGAAGAAGCGCGATATCTAAGAGCGCTCCTAATGGAGTTAGCACTCACTCCGGCACCGGAGCAGTGCTCCAACTCCGCACCGAGCACTGTGGCCTCTGTGTGCACTGCTCCCTGGGCGCCATCCACAAGCCAGCACCGGTCTTCCTCCATGGCTCCAGTCAAGAAGCTGAAAAAGACTGTGAGAGGAAGATCTCCTACCTCCCGTAGGGAAAAGAGAGGGCAGTGGGAGAGCCAAGACCCGTGTAGGGCAATTCAACATTCCCCTTGGGAAGTTGGGCCCCAGCTCAAGTCAAGCGGTGCAGCCCATCCCATGCCTTGCCTGCGACTCCAGCTTCAGGTGCCATTGACACCCAAAGTCCTTCAAGCAGCTCAGGAGATCCTGATGCTTCCTGTGCCACCCTCAACGGCTCCTGCGGTACCCTGCTCTCAGGGAAAACCCGTGTTGGGACCTATGTGTGTGTCCCCGCCTTAGCAGTACCGTTCCCCAGCGAGAGGAAGGTCCCACCAGCGTTTGCCCACCCGCAGCCGTGATGCTTCAGGACAGGAGAGGCAGGCTCAGCAGAGCCTTCTTCAGTCCTCGCACCAGGGGCATCGATCGAGGGACTCGAGGCAGGTACCTCGTACCTCGCCGGTAGATTGGCGCAGACCCTCTGAGGCATGCACCACCTGGCAAGAACTCGGGGACCAGCCCCGACCATCTTCAAGGGCCCGGTACTGATCCTGGGACTGATCGGGCACCAGAGACCACCGATCACCGGGCTGTCATTGCCCGTCTCCAAAAGGAAGGTCGCCCTACTCAGGACGATCCTCCTGGCAACCGGCTCGTAGTAGCTCCCAGTCCCGCTCGACTTCCTGGTACTGGTCGAGTAGCGTAAGGCGTGGATCGCTGGGTATCCAACGCAGATCCGCCGAATTCTGTTGGTGGCATGGCCCTGCTCCAGCTCCTACATGCTCCAATGGCCCACTCCAGTGCTCTATTGGGAGCTTCAGGGACGGTGCCTGCAGATGGGGCAGCGCCTGGTCATGCCTCTGCGCAGGAGCTGGAGAAGGGACATGCCACTGCTTCTGGGAGCCGCTTGAGGTAAGTGCCATTTGTAGCCTGCACCCTTGAGCCTCTCCCCACGCCCCAACGCCCTGCCCCAGCTCTGATCCCCCTCCCGCTCTCCAAGCCCCTTGCCCTGCCCCAGCGCAGAGCACCCACCTGCACTCCAAACCTCACTTCCAGCCCCACCCCAGAGCCCGAACCCCCTCCCGCACCCCAACCCCAATTTTGTGAGCATTCATGGCCTGCCATACAATTTCTATCCCCCGATGTGGCCCAGGGCCAAAAAGTTTGCCCACCCCTACACTAAGCAAAAATAAATGAATTAAGCTCAGGAATTTTTGTCCCCCTTCCTCTCAGCTACCCTCCCCCATTCTGTCCACCAGGGCTAATAATTTTTTATTAGGGCTGTCGATTAATCACAGTTAACTCATGTGATTAACTCAAAAAAATTAATCGTGATTAAAAATATTAATTGCCCTGTTAAACAATAGAATGCCAATTGAAGTTTAATAAATATTTGTGGATGTTTTTCTACATTTTCAAATATATTGATTTCAATTACAACACAGAATACAAAGTGTACACTGCTCACTCTATATTACTGTTTTTTTACAAATATTTGCACTGTAAAAATGATAAACACAGGAAATAGTATTTTTCAATTCACCTCATACTAGTACCATAGCGCAATCTCTTTGTTGTGAAAGTGCAATTTACAAATGTAGGGTGGTTTTTTTTTGTTACATAACTTCACTCAAAAACAAAACAATGTGAAACTTTAGAGCCTACAAGTCTACTCAGTCCTACTACTGGTTCAGACAAACAAGTTTGTTTACATTTACTTTCAGGTGACATTGTGAATAAGAAGTGGGCAGCATTATCTCCTGCAAATGTAAACAAACTTGTTTGTCTGAGCAATTGGCTGAACAAGAAATAGGACTGAGTGGACTTGTAGGCTCTAAAGTTTTACATTGTTTTATTTGAATGCAGTTATATTTTGTACATAATTCTACATTTGTAAGTTCCATTTTCATGGATAAAGAGATTGCACTACAGTACTTGTATTAGGTGAATTAAAAAATACTATTTCTTTTGTTTTTTACAGTGCAAATATTTGTAATCAAAAATAAAGTGAGCACTGTACACTTTGTGTTCTGTTATAATTGAAATTGATATATTTGAAAATGTAGAAAACATCCAAAAATACTTAAATAAATGGTATTCCATTATTGTTTAACAGTACGATTAATCGTGATTACTTTTTTTAATAGCTTGACAGCCCTATTTTGTATATTAAACTTCTCTCTCTTCTGGCCTCTCCACCCCCATAGAACATTCAAAGCATGCACAGCCATACAGGAAAAACATTGTAAAAACCAGCCTCAGAAAACTGCAAATGAGAACAAATAGAGGTGGTTGAATGAGGCCTGGGGTAGCCCGTAAATTAAACTCTTACTCTGAACAGGCACTGAGTTAATTTTCAGATGCGAAAACTACCGAAGACTCTTACTGCCTGCAGTCATAGGTGCTGGAACTAGGAGTGCTGGGGATGCTGCCGCACCCCCTGGCTTGAAGTGGTTTCCATCATATACAAGGTTTACAGTTTGGTTGAATAGGCTCTTGGCACCCCCTCTATACAAATTGTTCCAGCGCCCCTGCCTGCAGTCCAGCTGATAACTTAATTAGGCAGCAGCCATCCCCCGAAGGGAGAGCTGCTACTGTTTAGCATAATTGGTAACCTATTTCTTCACCCTAAAGGGGTGTTTCAGGGGATATAAAACCAGCAACTGAGAATGTTCCAAGCCTTAGGGGACTCTTCCTCTCCGCAGACAATGACTAGAGAGGTGTCTGACAGCATAGGATAGGTTACTTTAGCCTTGTCCATCTCCTGTGAGGATTGATACCTCTGGGCATAGAATTCTCATCACAGACCTCCCAATTGCATTTTCCCCTGTCCTTTTTATATTGCAAGTGTGACAGTGTACCCCATAAGGCTTTATGGGGAGGGGGTGCTTATAAATGTATGTATGACATAACTGGAATATGTTTTGTGCTGCCTGTGCCATGTAACCTATCTCCGTAAAGGTTATGGTCTACTGTATCTATTCATCCTATTTGTACATATATATCATTTTCTACTCGAGGTTAAGAATATGGGCTGTATACTTGCCTGATTTCTAAGTAAACTTTGTGAGGCATTTGGTCAGCTTCTTTAGGAAGGAATTCGCCAGGTTAAGTACCTGATCAGGAGACACTCAGGGAACAATGCATCTTGGAATGCTCCAGTCCACATGAGAAGTCTTCCTGGAGACATGCAAGATGCCATGTGGACAATGGCGTGGGCCTGCAAAGACTGAGTCATGCAGGGGCATGTGACTTGCCCAGGTGACTCCAAAACTCCATCTTGGAGCTGGACTTTGCATAGGAGGGAGGAGGGGGGTCTCCACCCACAAGAGAGAGTCTATTTAAACCCAGGGGAGACCCCTCCATTTTGTCTTCAGCTGGCTAAAGAAGGTAGGGTTACCATACGTCCGGATTTTCCCGGACATGTCCGGCTTTTGGGGGCTCAAATCCCCGTCCGGGGGGAAATCCCCAAAAGCCGGGCATGTCCGGGAAAATCGGGAGGCTCGGGGGGCCTCTTTGCCCGGGGTCGGGGGCATGGTGCCGGGCCGGGCTGGGCGCGGGGCCGGGCGCACGGGGCCGGGGAGCCGGGGTCGGGGGGTGTGCCGGGCCCGCGGGGCTGGGAGCCGGGGGGTGCGCCGGGCTGGGAGCCCGGGTCGGGGAGCCCGGGTCGGGGAGTGCGCCGGGGTCGGGGAGTGCGCCGGGGTCGGGGGGTGCGCCGGGGTCGGGGAGCCGGGGTCGAGGGGTGCGCCGGGGTCGGGGAGCCGGAGCCGGGGGGTGCGCCGGGAGCCGGGGAGCCGGAGCCGGGGAGTGCGCCGGGAGCCGGGGTCGGGGAGCCGGGGAGCCGGGGGGTCGGGGAGCCCGGGGGGTGCACCGGGGTCGGGGAGCCGGGGTCGGGGAGTGAGCCGGGGGATGCGCCGGGCCCGCTTCCCCAGCAACCGCGAGGTGAAGTCTACCTTTGATGCACATACGTTAAAGGGTTAGAAAAGATGCCTTGTAGTGAAAGACTCAAGGAACTCCATCGATTTAGGTTATCAAAGAGAAGGGGAAGGTCACGGTCTCTTAGCACCTACATGGGGAACGGAAATTTGTTAATTAGCTCTTCAGTCTAGCAGAGCCAGGTATAACCAGATCCAATGTCTGGGAGTTGAAGTTAGACAAATTCAGACAGGAAATCAGGTGCAGCTTTTTAGCAGTGAGAGAAAGCACCTGTCCTGGTGCTCTGGGTGGTGCAGCTGTAGCACCACCAGCCACTAGTGCTCCAGGCAGCGCGGTAAGGGGGCAGGGGTGGTGAGATAGTGGGCAGGGAAGTTCAGGGTGGTGGTCAGGGGGAGGGGGTGAAGATAGGGGTTGGGGCGGTCAGAGGGCAGGGAATGGGGGGGCAGTCAGGAAGGAAAGGGGAGGTTGGATGGGGCAGCAAGTCTGGGGGCAGTCATGGGACAGGGAGCGGGGGGGAGATTGGATGGGGCAGGAGTCCCGGGGGGCTGTCAGGGGGTGAGAAGCAGGGGAGGGGGCGGAGACTTTGGGAGGGGGCGGAGTTGGGGCGTGGGCGTGGGCGGGACTGGGGGCGGGGCCGGGGCCCCGGGGAGTGTCCTCCATTTGGAGGCACAAAATATGGTAACCCTAAAGAAGGAGCCTCTCCACCCCGCCCCCCCCAGGATACTTGGAGGAGACTGAAACAAAGGACAGTAACTACAGGGGGTGTGAGTGATTGCTGGACCCAGACTAAAAGGAGATTAGCCTGTAAAAGGGAGCACTCTGGAACTGGTGAGGAAATTATCTGTATTCGGTTTGATTAGGCATAGATTTGCGCATTTTATTTTATTTTGCTTGGTGACTTACTTTGTTCTGTCTGTTACTACTTTGAACCACTTAAATCCTACTGTCTGTATTTAATAAAATCACTTTTTATTTAATAATTTACTCAGAGTATGTATTAATACCTGGGGGAGCAAACAACTGTGCATATCTCTCTATCAGTGTTATAGAGGGCGAACAATTTATGAGTTTGCCCTGCATAAGCTTTATGCAGGGTAAAACGGATTTATCTGGGTTTAGACCCCATTGGGAGTTGGGCATCTGAGTGCTAAAGACAAGCACACTACTGTGAGCTGTCTTCAGGTAAACCTGCAGCTTTGGGACGAATGATTCAGGCCCTGGGTCTGTGGCTGGAGCCAAACAGGAGTGTCTGGCTCAGCAAGACAGGGTGCTGGAGTCCTGAGCTGGCAGGAAAAACAGGAGCAGGGGTAGTCTTTGCACATCTGGTGGCAGCTCCCAAGGGGGTTTCTGTGATCCAACCCGTCACAGCAAGCCCCACACTTGGAGGAACAGAAAGCAAGAGAGGAAATTTAGTTAGTGGCTTCTAAAACAAAACACAACAAAACCACCAGACAAACTTAGTTCAGTATTGCACAGAAATACCAGCATGTGTAGAACATTTTTATTGGCTTAGGCAGTTATTTGTCAGCACAGATGTCAGCAAGGGGAAAATCTGCAAGTCTAGATAGGCCAATGGGGACTGCGGGAAGTGGCGGCCAGTACGTCCCTCAGCCCACGCCGCTTCCCACAGTCCCAATTGGCCTAGAACGGCAAACCGTGGTCAGTGGGAGCTGCGATCAGCCAAACCTGCAGATGCTGCAGGTAAACAAACCGTCCCAGCCCACCAGTGAATTTCCCTGACAGGCCACGTGCCAAAGGTTGCCGATCCCTGTGCTAGAATCTACTGACGTATGGGTCTTATGAAAACGATATGCTATTTCTCAAAGTACTCCCTTACCTATATATATTTTTAAAGGTAGAATTCTGCTAGCAACAACTGTACTTAAACATCGTTGTAGAGTGAAAAGTTCTGCTTCCAACTGGACAGAACCTTAATATGTACAGTCACTAGTCATCTGTCTGCCAAAATTAAGCTCCAGGAAAGGGACTGGGATATAGAATAACTGGACTTTATTTCACTCTCTGTTATGGACCCTCTCAGACCATAGGAGAGAGTCCAATTGCTCAGTAAGTCTGTATTCTGAAATTATGTACTTTCTCCAGTCGGTTAAAAGCTCTTGCTTCTTCAAGGTACTTCAGTGTAGTAATAATACTGTGCAAACATATGAATATCTGGAAACCCTTCACAAAGTGGGTCAGTGTTGTCTTCTGTTTTACATATAAAGAAACAGATAGATGGCAACACTTAAAAGGACTTGCCCAAGGTCACACAGTGAGCCACGGGCAAAATGACGATTAAACACATGTCTCCTGGGCCATAGTCCAGTGAATTAACCACTGGACTATTCAAACTGCACCTTGTTATGGAAGTACTATACATGTTGTGGACTTGAAAGAAAACTAAGGCCTTCAGAGATAAGGGCCAGAAAATGAGGATGAGTCAGATGTTGTATCTGGTCACAGGAAGTGACTTAGCTTTCTTTTGATATCATTCTGAGATAGTATCAGGGGGTAGCCGTGTTAGTCTGTATCTACAAAAACAACAAGGAGTCTGGTGGCACCTTAAAGACTAACAGATTTATTTGGGCATAAGCTTTCGTGAGTAAAAACCTCACTTCTTCGGATGCATAGAGACAAAGAAGTGAGGTTTTTACTCACGAAAGCTTATGCCCAAATAAATCTGTTAGTCTTTAAGGTGCCACCAGACTCCTTGTTGATTCTGAGATAGTTCACTATAGTTAGAATGTAACATTATGCTTGCCCAAACAAACAATTTTTTTAAATGCAGTATTTTAAATCAGATTATATTACAATCATTTGAACTGTGTACAGGAGGCAAACAGATGTTTATATTCTGAAACCTGAACTGTTTCAAATATAAATCCATATTTGGATCTTTATATATGGTATGTGCCAAGTCTTATTCATAATCCTATATATCCTTGTAAAAGTATTTCTTGGAGGGTAAGGTCCTTCTTTAAAGCCAGTTTGTAGGATATGGAGTTCACAGCAACTAGTGTAACGAAGTTCTCATCTAAACAGTCCTTATGTTCAATTTGTTTTTCTGTACCCTGCTGCTTCCCCAGGAAGCCAGCATTCTGCTAATGCGTGTCACAGATGGGAAAAGGAAACTACACAGTTGTTTCTGTAACCACTGAAGTGGAGATTTAGATTTGTTTAAGAGCCTTCATTGAGTGAGTCATAGCTATTGACTTGTATCATTTGTACAGGTTTCTCTCTTTCCAGATACAGTATTTACCAATTTTTGAAAATATTAGAATATTGATCATGAAACTTACAGGTTTAGTAAATAAAACCCTACTACCGTTATCTTCCTGTAAATACTAAAGTATTTAACGTGCTTTTTTAAACTGGTATAAGAAAACATGAGTGTTTTTAATTTTCCTGTTTTATAAACCTCCCTTTTAGTACAATGATGCCTTAAAAGTTACAAATAAAACAAAATTAAGTTTTGTGCAGTTTTTTGGTTTTACAAAAAGTAAAGGAGAAAAGAAAGTTGAATATTGGTCTGTTTGTCTCAGCCTAAATGTAGGTTTGGGAGGGACGCTAATGGTAGTGATGGAGCTGATTAAGGAGTGAAAAGTTTGGATTGTGAACTTTAGCACCTGTGTGTTGGGGATTTTCTTCTCCCTCAACTATACTGAATACAAAGAGTATGGGACAAATTCTGCCTATTGTGTTCAGTAAAGTTCCAAAAGATTAGATTTATTTGTGGGGGGGAAAGGGGGAGAAATCATTCATTTTTAAAAATGCATTTGTGTTTATTTTCAGAATTCCACATTTGAACTAGTTTTGGTGTTGGTCAAAAAACAGAATAAAAATTCCCAAAATGTAACTGAAAATTTTCCCTTTTATATTTTGAAATTTGACCAACTGAATACAGGAGTAACTGAAAGCAGAGCCTGGCTCCAGTGTCTGGCATTAATTGTAATTGAGTGGATTGTACATGTATACCACTGTACTGTCCTACCTACATATTAGCTGATGACTATTGATTGAGTGCAGAGGATACTACTATTCAATGCTGTACAGAACTTATAAGGGAAAATCAGTCACTGCTCAAAAGAGTTTGTTGTTGGTAGATTTTTAATTACAATGTGATGTATTGAAACTGGATAAAAATTACAAGAAATCACTTAAATTATAAAAGGTTTCCTAGTCCTGCTTCCAGGGCTAGGGGGTTCTGAGAGAAGCCATGTGACCTGAGTCATCTTGGATGACTGAAAAGAGCCAGACTGGGGCAAGGTGGGTCGTGTTGTGCATCTCTGACTTAGATAAGCAGCCTGGTGTGGGTGGGTGGCCTGGTCTACACTTAATTTAGCTACATCGCTCAGGGCTGTGAAAAATTCTGCAACATATGAAGTGTAGTTAGGTTGAGCTAACCCCAGTGTAGGCGTGGCTAGTTTGATGGAAGACTATTTCCACCAACCTAGCTACCGCCTCTTGGAGAGATGGATTAACTACATTGACAGAAAAATCCCTTCCGTGGATATGGAAGCATCTATAATGCAGCATGTCTGCAGTGCAGTCGCTGTAACAGCTGTAGTGTAGACATGCCCTTAGAGTTCTAGGTTCTGAGAAATAAAGTAGTGTCGCATTAAAACTTCCCAGAAAGCATAGTTATGTTTTTCTTCCATTTCTCTGTACGTGTGCCATGAAAATAACAACCAGTTCAGATACAAATAACTGTGATTTAGGAGATGGAACCACCATGTAGTGAAGCAGAAATACATTAATAAAATAAGCACTTCTGTAAGAGGTGGACTAACACTGATCAGTTATACTGTAGAACAGGGGTCGGCAACCTCTGCCACGCGGCTCACCAGGGCAAGCACCCTGGTGAGCCGGGACAGTTTGTTTACCTGCCGTGTCGGCAGGTTTGGCCGATCGCGGCTCTCAGTGGCTGCAGTTCGCCAATGGGGGCGGCGAGAAGCAGTGCGGGTGAGGGGTGTGCTGGCGGAGGCTCCCACCACCCCCGTTGGCCTGGGACGGCGAACCGCGGCCAGTGGGAGCCACGAGCGGCCAAACCTGCCGACATGGCAGGTAAACAAACTGTCCCGGCCCACCAGTGTGCTTACCCTGGCGAGCCGCGTGCCAGAGGTTGCCGACCCCTGCTGTAGAAGATTGTGGACCAATTCAAGTGTTTGGGTCCTTTCTCTCTTTACTATCTTGATCTACAATACATGTTTTAATAATAGTGCAGCTTATGGAGATTCTCCTTAGCCCAAGGAACATGTGGAGCCAGAAGATCTTCAGTTCTTGTCCTGCTGACAACTGCAATATCTTTGTGGCCACACCGGTGATGACTCGGCTAATAACTGTGAAGTCTTATTTGGCCATGGAAATATTGCTGCATGTCTGGAATACTGTGAACCCCAAGCATTCAAAAATTATGAGTCATGCCCCCCAAATCATGAGATTTTAAGGTATAAAGTTTGAAGCTTTTTTTTCTGTTGCCTCCTGCTTTTTGAACCTTTAGGAATCACATTTTCCAGCTTTTCTTCACAGCCATGAGGGCTACAAATGTTTGTTTTTTAAATGAAAACTGAGATTCTCACATAATAGCATGACTTCAGGAGCTGAAACAACACCTAATATCCTGAAACTCACAATAACTTTTCAAGAGATGGCACCACTGAGACTATGCTGTTTAGTTTTATTTTACTATTCTAATCTGGGGCAATAATTTTTTACTTTAAAAATAAATCCTTGATTTAATAACAAGTTTTAATTGAATATAGTTTTTTCCAGAGCAAGGAACTATTGATTGAAGGATGGTGTGCAGCTTTTGATGCTCTTTTACCTGGAGTAAGTAGCACTGTTGCAGTTTGTCTACAGTAGAGGTTTACATTCGTGCAGCTACACAGGGGGTACATCTACAATGCAGCTGGAGGTGTAATTTCCAACTTGGGTGGATGTACAAGTGCTAGCTTTGATCAAGCTAGTGCACTAAAAATAATGTAACCATGGCAATGCAGGCAGCTGCTCGCACTAATTGCCTGAGTCCATGTCTCAGGCTTGGTCTACACTGCAAAATTAGGTCAACGTAAGCCACCTTGCATCAACCTAGTTGTGCATATGTCTGCACCTGAAATTTATTTCTCACCGATGTAAGCTCTCCATTATGCTAACATAGTAACACCACCTCCTTGAGTGGCACTGAGCCAAAGTTGATGTGTGGCAGTCAATGCAGAGCAAGTGTAGACACTGTGTTACCTATGTCACCCTAACAGTCCTCTAGCAGCTGTCCCACAATGCTCAACACTGACCGCTTTGGTCACAATTGTGAACTCCACTGCCCCGGGGTCATGGAGACCAGAAGTCCCTCTTCCCTGTGAATTTTTGAAATGCCTTTTCCTGATTGTCCATCTTGGTGAGCACACCTATCAGATCTTCATTGGTGTGGGCAACTGCTCAGCTGACCAGGCTGGCTACATGCTCCAGACGTGCTCCAGCCTGAAATAGACAGGAGATACTGGAGCTCCTGGCCAGGGGAGAGGAGAGGCTGTTCAAGCACAGCTACTGACCAGTCGTAGAAACATGAACATGAAACTTCACCACACACTCACCCCTGCCCCACCATGAATTGCCAAAACTTCCCAAAAGACAGTGCCCTGGATGGTGTGAGTTGCACACTGGGATACCTCCCCATGATGCACCGCACTGTGCATCAACACAAGCACTCCTGCCTAGTACGCGCAGCACCAACGCAAGGAGCCAAGTATGCATGCACATAAACAACATATAAATTGTGGCAGCTTTGTGCCATTGTAACTTGCATTGGCAAAGTTTGTAGTGTAGACATACTGTCAGATGGGATTGTACCAGAGGTGAAAGTAAGCCGGTCCGGTATGGCGTACCGGTAAGAAAGTGCCGACCATACCGGCTGGGCCACTGATGAGGCAGAGGAGCAAAAGGGGCAGCTGCCCCAAGGCTCTGGCAGTGATTTAAAGGGCCCAGGGCTGCTGGCTGCTGCTTCTGCCACCGTGCCTGCGGCCAGAGCCCCAGGCAGCATTGAAGGGCTGGCTGGGGGATTTTGGCCTGAGGTCCTGCCCCTTCCGGGGGCTCAGAGCTGCCCACCCCCTGAACCTTGCCCAGGACCACGACCACCCTGTGTACCGGTAAGTTACTTTCACCCCTGGATTGTACTCGGGCGACTAGCCTGTCCCACCACCCTTGCTGCTGTGGCTACACTGCTATTTTTAGCACTGTAGCTAGCACTACCATGTCTACCCAAGCTAGATATTACACCTTCTACCTCCAGTGTAAGACATAACCTTTAGTTCAAAACAAAACAACTTCTATCTTACTGTACTGTGGCCTCTGGCTGTCCAGGTCACTAACCTTTTTACACTGAAATATCTTAATTCAAGAAAGCACTGCTCTGGAAAGAATCAAATATAATTAAACAATGCTACCCTTTTGTCCTTTCTGCCATAACAAAATGGATTGTTGCATTACATTGCCATCAGGTTAGAAACTGTTTGTTCCCCGTGGTGGTGTTTGTAGGGTTCTGTGTGGGTACGGCAGGATTTTGTGCGTGGTGAATGGGTGGTATAGAATGGCACACTGCAGTCTTTGGGGGCAGCTCATGGGGTGAAAATTGCCATAATTTCCTTGTGTTTGTCACTCATTAGGGATGGAATGAAATGAAGCCTGAGTGCAGCATTTTAAAATGCAGAATGTGTGTTGAGCAATGTGTGCAAGCAAGGGAGGGAAGTTTGAGAAATTATAAACATTTTCCAAGCTACAAAAGCAGTGACTTCGCCTTCCTCAGTCCTTTGCATTTTAAAAATGTCACCAACCACTCCTTAAAGCACTGGAAAGAAGCAGTCATTTATAAGCTGTTTTGTAAATGTTCTTTTCAAAAATAATTGTTAGCTTTTTTATGTCAAAATATGCTTTTATATCAGAATCTAATTACTCGTCATCTGTGTTCAGCCCGTGTAGTTTCATGTTTGGAATACATTTATCATTAGTTACCTGAAGGTAATTTTGGAAAAGATATTTTCTCGGTATGTGTTCGGGGGAATTAAATTGTGGTTGATTATTTGAAGGTTTCTAGTCAGTCCACGCTGTATGAAATGTGGTATTGGATGGGCTTCAAATATAACATAATAAGGGTAGCACTTAGAAACAGCTGGAAAAGAAGCTGTATGTTGCAAAATCAATACAGCGCAAAATTTCACTTGTTACTGTTAACACCTGGCTATAGTTTTATTTCTGCTTCCATGAGCAGAAGTCAAGATCATCCATGATGCACAGTCTCCATGGTTTTTTGTCTTCCTGCAAAAAGACTCCCCTGCAGGGTTTCTGCTACACTGTTTTTGAGGGAAAGGGGTGGGATGGAATGCAGTCAGAAAGTAGCTGATCTCCACAGTCTGCTTCCCTGATGAGCCTGCACATTTCCAAGTCAGAAATCTGGTCATGATTTAAGGAGTCGATGAATGGCAACAGGACTCCTAGAGGAGCCATGCTGCCAGCTAGAGGGAAGGCCTGATAAGGTTGTTGTGAAGCGGCACAGTAGCCCCAGAGATCTCTTGCTTCTAGGTGTTGGCTACCCCCTCTCTTCCGTGTGTGGGAGTGTGGGCAAATTGCTGATAGAAAGATACCATGGAAACTCAGGATTTGCAAGTGATTTGGGGGGCAATATCCTATGCAGGGCACAATATGGCTCTCTGCCCATTTTATTTTATTTTTTTCTAAATCTTTTCCTCTTTTGTGCTGAGCTGCCAGACCATTTACATAAAAGACCAGGAGGAGGCTAAAAAGATTAGGACAGGCAAAACACTAGCAAACCAGAATTTTTGAAGTATTCCTATTCTCTGAGCCGTGGCTCACTTTCCCAGGGACATTGGAAACCGAAACTTGCTCTGTCACATAATGTTCCCTCTTTTGGAAACCATTTGGTAGTAGTTTTAAAAAAGAAAACTTCACAAAACTTAAATAAAGCCAAAGTTGAATTTGTTAGGCCTGAATTTTATGGATGAGGAGCTTATTCTTAACTTGTACAACAGCAAGTGGCTAAAAAGTCCATTGCCTTTGAGCAGTATTCTGCCTTTTTGTCTCTACCTCTTATTATCACAGCTTTATTAAGGTATTGTTAAACATGCAACTAAGGATTAGCTACATAATATTGTTCTCACACCTTTTCTTTGTCCTCAGTCATGTTCTATCAGCCTACTACTAACTAGCCTGTAAGCTAAGGCAAAGAAGAAAAAAAAATCCAAATTCTACAATTCTGCTGCTATAGATTGTGTTGCAGAATCGACCCTTTGACACAGAATGGTGCTCCTAAATGTAAATTTCAATTAATTACATTTCTAACCCTTTTGGTGGCGAAGTAAACCTTGTGTGACAGAAATAGCAATTTCCTGCAATATCTTTGGGAGGTCTTATTGGATTAAGTTTAAATAGCTTTGGAGTCGATTGTATTGTAAATTCAAGTTTTATGTATTATTGTCAGATTGAATACAACTTCCCTAGGGGGCAGACATAGAATCATAGAAGATTAGGATTGGAAGAAACCTCAGGAGGTCATCTAGTCCAACCCCCTGCTCAAAACAGGACCAACCCCAACTAAATGTAAAGCCTAGGAAGTATTATGAGCTTCAAAGGACAAATTTAAATATGACAGACAAGAATGAACTTTTGGTGCAAATAGGGTGACCAGATGTCCCGATTTTATAGGGACAGTCCCAATATTTGGGGCTTTTTCTTACTTAGAAAGTAAGTATTACCCCCCCACTATTACCTATTATCCCCCCACTCCGGTCCCGATTTTTCACACTTGCTATCTGGTCACCCTAGGTGCAAACAAAGTTAAACGGGGGTTCCCAAGTAATCTCTAGCCAGATGCAAATGTGTTCCCTCTGGTTATGCAAGAACCCAGCTACACCCTGAGAGAAGGAGATTGTCTACCGATCACCTGTTCTCAGAGTCCCAAGATCAAAGGCATAAAGGAGGGACTCTCAGATTCATGGGGGCGCTTGTTCTGAGCTAACTGCTGTTATGAACTAGTTACCACAGAAAAACGGGCCAGAGCCCTTGTTGGAGCTGGGGTGATCTCTTGTAAGCCTATAAGCATGAAGGTAGATTCTTTTATTGTTTTTAATGTGTTTTCTCTGTAATGCTTTCACCTTAAAAAATGTGCTGTGCTGTAGAAAGGGCTATTGTGATAATATATTGCAGCTGGCAGTTACACTGTGTATAGCTTCCAAGGAGAAAGCAAAGTAGGCTTGTTTAGTCAGTCTGTCTTGCTGGTGAACTCGCAGCATAGGCAAGGAACTGTGCAGCCTGGAAAAACGCGAGTCAGGAGGGAGAGATGGGGGTCTCCTCCCAAGAGAGGTGATAGCTGAGAGGCTGGGAGCCCAGAGTAGGTGCCTTTGCTAGTAGGCCTGAATCGTGACACCTTGCAAACATTAATAGAGTGTTAACTCATAGTCTTGTCCTCCTGATTCCGCAGACAGCTTGAATAATTGCTCTGAGAGATGTGAGATGTCCCAGTTTATTTGAATTGCGTGCCCAGAACCCCAACTGTATCCTGCTGCCAGAACCTCCAGCTTCCCCTATCAACTTCTGTAATGAAGCTATCCATTTTCAATGCAAGTTTCTGCAGCACTCAGAAAATTAATAAATAATTGTACTATAAAATAACAGTGAATATTGTTGTGATATTCATTTGCATATTTAATTCAACTAAACCTTCCATTTCCTGAAGCTGCCACAAAATCTGCAGCCTATTACATCCAAGTGCAGAATTCAGGCATTCAGAAGTCATGAGTCAGGCCCTAAAAATGATGATTGGCTTAACATTAATGAGATTTTTAAAATAATACATTTGGAGTTCTTTCGATTTGCCTAATAGCTTTTGAACTTTTAGGGTTTCCGTTTTCAAGATTATCTAACAACCAGGAGGGCTAGAAACTTGCTTTTCATTTTTTAAATCAAAGCTGGGATTTTAATGTATTTGCATGACTCGAGGGTTTAGAGCTTTAAGAAGAACATCAAATATCATGACACTTTCAATAAAATCATGAGATTGGCAACAATAGTTTGGCCAAAGTAGGTTTTAAATGACTATTGAAGTCTGTTAAAAAGATCCTTATTTTTTGTGTAAACATAAGTAAAACTTACTATCATTTAGAACTTATTTGAATAAACTTGGTGGAGGACTGAAATGGTTCCCAAGAGACTGCCAATGGGATACAGTGACCTCTAGATTGCCAGGTTTGAAGCTGGCACAGGTTGGTAATGACCAAAAGTTACCATCTGATGGTCTATATTGGAGCGAGTGAGTGGTCTCTGACTGAATATACATGGTGACTTCCTGCAAGAGGTGGGCAGGGGCGGCTCTATGTATTTTGCTGCCCCAAGCACAGCAGTCAGCCAGCTTTCGGTGCCATGCCTGCGGGCGGTCCGCTGGTAATGCGGATTTGGCGGCATGCCCGCGGGAGGGCCGCTGGTCCTGCGCCTTCAGCGTACCCACCGCCAAATTGCCGCCAAAACCGCAGGACTGGCAGACCTCCTGCAGGCATGCCGCCGAAGGCAACCTGACTGCCGCCCTCACGGCAACCTGCAGGCCGCCCCCCGTGGCTTGCCACCCCAGGCACGCGCTTGGTGCCTGGAGCCGCCCCTGGAGGTGGGCTCCCAGATAGGAGAGAAACACATTAGGGCTACATTACTGGAGAAAGATGAGCTGTTTATATTGCGTTGCTTCAGTGGGTAGCTATCTTGGATTGCCAGGGTTGCCAATCCAGCACCAGGCTAACAGAAGTACTAAATTAACTTTAAAATGTTAAAGAAAGGTACATAATTAGATTTTATTTTAGCCTAAAGCCCACATCGATATGTTAAATAAAAAGGGATAGAAGGTGGCAAGATGGTTAGTCCTTTAGCCTTTTATCTTTGGGGATCTATACTCAAATCCTTCTTTAAGACCCAAATAACAGTGGGTTTAAAGATCTTCATCTATTTTCCAAACAAGAAAGCGGATTAAGATCTCCAAATGCCTTGTCATTTGTGCTCCACATAATAAAACTACCATGCTAATTGGCAGGATGGGCAACCTGAAATGGAAGAACAGAAAGTGCTGGAGGACAGGATCGAGATGCACTGACAGCTGTGTGGAGGAAGCTTGTGCAGTTGCTGCTTTGCAATATATTCTAGCCAGTGTTGGTTGTGTTAGTTGTTAGCCCCCCACTTTCATAACCACCAGCTCCATAGCAAAATTAAAAAAACCTAAACCATCTCACGTTAATGCACTCCTCAAATCAGCATAAAGCAGAGCTGGAGCTTTGCGCTCATGGTTCATGATGTCACCAGAATCCCTTGATGGAATTATTATTGCGTTATTATGTATAAATAAAAGCACATTAAACTTTTTATTATAATCCTTTAAAATAGAACTGAATCCCTTCACAAGCTGCATTTTTATGTGTGCTTAGAGTAGGAGAAGCAGCTGGGTTGAAGAATGTTTCATCCTGTATGCAATTTCTCCCCCTTTCCTTAATGAAGAGCTAGATACAGTAAATACAACAGCTGTTTGCCATGCAGCTAAGGATGATGAGAGCAATGAAACATGATGCTGAATAAAAGCCATCTGCAACTTGTTGGCTTGGATTTCCTCACAGCAACTAAGTGATTTGGTTTTACCCAGGATCCTGATATTACTGTGGAGAAAAACATGATCTTAAACTGTATCACTTTAGAACATGTGCCTCGTATTGACAAATTGGGATTTAGACCAAGAAGAATTGTGATTAATAACTGATAAATTTCTTGTGATCATGTTCAAACTTTACCGTTTACCCAAGGTAGTATCTAGCAACAAAGACAGACATTTTCAAGGGAGTTAAAGAACTAAACTAAATCAAACGTAGTCCTTTTTATGAGTGCAGAGCTAATAGGCTCCATAACCATTTGCAATAACAAAGCTCAGAAATTGACCAGTGAGATTTTAAACCTCCCCTTGACCTCCTCATTAGGTTTTTGTGGCCAACTGGGGCACAACATGAAACCTTTTGCATCAGGTTTGACTTATGCTACCCTGTACCTGTTCAACCCAAGACTTGTCACGTGTATTAGTCTGCTGAGGAAGAGGCATCAAACATCACGTGTTGAGCTGACGGAGGTGTCTTTCCTCTTCCAGTCCTGCTTTCATAACCAACAGTCATCTTATATTCCCTTTTTTCACGGGAAGGATGACTATATATGAGCTTTTATTATGTCTCTTATTCCTTCTAGAAGAAGCGGGGGGGGGGGGGTTATGCCCATTCTTTCCATGCATTTTTTTCCCCTTCTTTTTTTTTTTTTTTTTTTTTTTTATTTGGATGAATTATCTTGTTCTTATAGCATTAAGAAACAGGCAGGAGACCAAACATTTGGGGCCAGATTTTTCAAATAGTTCAGCACATTGGTTCAGAACTCTTTTGAAAGTATGGCCCAAAGTGTCACAGAAGGAGCTGCACACTATGGACAATCTTGGACCTTATAGATTCCAAAGCCAGAACGGACCATTATGATAATCTGGTCAGACTTCCTGTATAACACAGGCCTTAGAATTTCCCCAGAATAGTTCCTAGAGCAGATCTCGTTTAGAAAAACATCCAATCTTGATTTAAAAATGGCCAGTGATGGAGAATTCACCACAACCTCGGCAAGTTGTTCCTATGGTTGAATACCCTCTCTGTTAAAAATGTATATGAATTTGTCAAGCTTCAACTCAGCCATTGGATTGTGCTATACCTTTCTCTGCTAGATTGCAGAGCCCATTATTAAATATTTGTTCCCCGTGTAGATACTTATAACTTTAATTAAGTTATCTCTTAACCTTCTCGAAGTAGATTGAACTCTTTAAGCCTATCACTATAAGTGTAAAAACCTGCAGGGCTGGAACCTGGGAGTTCTGTGTTGCCAGTACCACCACATTGCCACTGAAGGCTTAGTCTGGGCTCCCACAGAATGACCATGTGAGGCTAGGCTTGGAAGGAAGTACCGCCCAGCAGGACCTGAGTGGCAGCCCCTCGCAGCCCACTGATTGGATGGTTCCAGTACTTAAACCAGGAAGTCATGACGGGAAGCTGTCTGAGCAACAACAGACTGCATGCCAGTCTCTGCTCCAGACCCTGCTCATGATAGACCCTAGACTCTGGCTTCTGATCCTGGTTTGTCCTTGGCTTTGCTCTTGGATTGCTGTCTGCAACTGGTGCCTGACCCTGCCTGCCTCCTCACACCTGGCACTCGGTTTGCCCTCTGACCTGTCTTGGACTCTGACCTACGGGTACTTGACTCGGCCTGACTCCTTCTCTATGTCTGACCGCCTTCGTCACAGTCATGAGAGTTTTCTAAGACCACCTCTGGGTCCCCCTCTCCCCCTGCATCCTTCGAACCCTTCCACAGACAATGGAAGGGGCTGGCTGCCCTCCAACCAGCAGCTCCCCGAGGGTCCGGGACCCACAGGACCAAGTCACTCATCTGCAGGCAGAGAACCTCACACTACAGACCATGCTATGCAGTCTGCACTCGAAGCACAGACCCTGCACAAACAACTAGCCCCGTTGCAGGCTCATGTGGTGCAGCTCACTGCTAAAGCATAAACCCTACACAAGCAGCTTGTACACTCACAGGGAGAACCACCCCTCACTGTGCTACTGCCCAAATGGTTCAGTGGGGATCATTGGAAAGTCTGGGGCTGCTCTTCATGCTCTGCCATCAGCTGTACCCCACAGGCCAGACTCAGGTAGGGCTTGTTGTCAGCCTGCTCTCTGGCAAAGCGCTTGTTTGGGCCTCCCTCTGTTGGAGCAGAACAGCCAGAACTCTCTGACTGGAAAGCCTTCCTGAAAGCCTTTGCAACCATCTTTGATGACCCACATTGTATCTGCTCTGCAGAGGCTGCCTTTTGGAAGGTTTTGCCAGGGGTAAGGACTGGCCACCTCCTATGCTGGCCATTTCTGACAGCTCATGGCTGACGTTGAATGGAATGAAGCAGCCCAATTTCACCAGTTCTGGTGGAGGCTCAGTGTTGACATAAAAGACGAGCTAGCCCATGTTGAAAACTCCACCTGTCTAGGCACTGTTATTGACCTCACCCTACGCATCAAGACTCTGCTGCATGAGCGGAAGGAGGAAAGAGGAGGTGGCCTGACCACTTTTCGTACATGATATGGAAACTTCGAAGACTTGCTAATGCCATTTAGCTTAACTAATGCCCCTGCAACATTTCAGCATTTCATAAATGATGTGTTCAGGGATATCCTGGACCAGTACATGATCATCTATCTCAATGATATACTGGTGTTTTCCAAAAACTTGGAGCAGTGTTACCAGCATGTTCGGTCTGTCTTGGAGAGGTTAGGGAAGCATGGTTTGTATGCCAAACTGGAAATGTGCACTTTTGACCAGACCACCATTGAATTTTTTGGGTGCATCATCTCCCTGGAGGGAATCCAGATGATTCACAGAAGGTGGAAGCCATCTGCAACTGAACAGCACCCCAGTGGTGCTGTGAGAACTTCAGCACTTCCTGGACTTTACAAATTTTTATAGGAGATTCGTCACCAAACTCCCAACTCATAACCCACCTGACTTCCCTCCTCCTCAAAGCCATGTGATTCACTTGGTCATCTGAAGCCTAGCTTGCTTTTGACCAGCTAAAGGCTGCCTTCACCACTTTTCCCCAATCCTGGCACACCTTGACCTGACTCATCCCTTCATACTGGCAGCAGATGCATCCAATGTGGCCATAGGGACAGTACTCTCACAGTGACTTGGACCCCAGTCAGTTCTGCACCCTTGCACATTCTATTCTCAAAAACTTTATCCCCGCAGAGATGAACTACAAAATACTGGATAAGGAGCCTCTTGCTATAAAAACGGTATTTGAATAACTTCTTAAGTATTTTTGCAAGACCCAAGCATTGAACCAGAGACAGCTAAGGTGGGCGCTGTTCTTTTCTTCGTTCAATTTCACAATTACCGACTACCCAGGAAAGCGAAATGGAAAAGCCAGTGCTCTATCGTGGAAGGGGGAATACTACCGGGCAAGCGAAGAATCGGCTTCCAAGCCCCCCTACCTCCTCGAGCCTGGTAACTTTGCCAATGCCACAGTTTAGTGAGACCTGCTGTCCTTCATCTGATCTGCCTCGAAAAAAGACCCACTTGCCCAAGGGACATAGTCCACGTGGGATGGGATAACGTACTTCAACGAGCACATATATGAGCCCCCAGGGCATCCCTGATTGGAGGTGCTAGGGCCCCTTTTACTATTACATTTTGAGACCTATAGTTAATCACTTTTTAATCTATTTCATGAGTGCTACGTTAATTTTATATCGTTGAATTTTTATGGTACCAAGTCTAATACTGTAGAGAAGTCTGAGTAGATTATCTCAACACTATTAGCTTTATTGATCAAACTTCTAATCTCATCAAAATAAGATATCAAGTTAGTATGACAAGATCTATTTTCCATAAACCCATCTTGATTCACATTAATTACATTACCCTCCTTTAATTCTTTACTAATTGAGTCCAGTATCAGCTGCTCCATTATCTTACTTAGGATTGGTGTCACGCTGACAGGCCTTTCCCCAGTGCTCTAAGGCGTATTGAAAATCAATATTAATGGTCCAATGAGCTCCTCAGCCAGCTCTTCTAATACCCTTGGATGCAAGTTGTCTATACCTGTTGATTTTAAAATGTCTGACTTTAGTAGCTGCAGGTCAACATCCTCTAGAGATACTAGTGGAACTGAAAGAGTTATTGCCATATGGTGAAACTATATCATCATTATTTAGGTGCCTAAATGGGAGTTTAGCTCTCTTGGAAATCTGGACCCAAATGTGGGTATTGAGCATTGGATAATCTGGCTCTGAGCTCTTTTGAAAATCTTGTATTTGGAGGTTTAGGACTCTGGCACTCAGGAAGGACCTGGCATTTTGGAATGACTATGAGCAGCACCTGCGCTGTGTTGCTAGGAGGTGCTCACTTGACTTACTCATTTCAATATTTTTAAAACTAATTTCTGCATATTGTGTTTCTTATGTTGTCTTTTCAGGTTTCTGTGAACTACAGGGGATAGGAAGTCCTAATTTAGGCAAATTACATAGTGTATCTATTATGTGTTTTCTCTTGGAAGACCAGCCCAGTTTGAGGGTCTCAGCTCTCTCCCATCTTTCCTTGCTTTAGTGCTACATGTTTTGACAGGCCATTGAAGGGTTTCCACTGTATTTTGTGCAGCTGGAAGGTAATTTTGGAACTAGCTTGAGAAATGGGAATGGGTCCAGAGGCTTCCATGTGATACACTTGACTTGGTCTCATTTTATCATCTGTAAAACATGTTTCATTTACTCCAGAACTGTTTGTTTTTAGTTCCTGTTTATTTTAGCACAAAAGTAGGGTGGCCATATACTTACTTCAAATTATTTTCACACTCCTGTTCAGTCTCTGATGAGAATTTCTGTCACTTGCCAGTTGCTAAATATATTTTCCATAAACTAATCGTCACTGATTTTTCTCTCATCTTGGAATAAAGCAAGAAATATCAATTTAAGGAAACATTTCTGATTTTGCAGTACTGTATTTGTTCTCAGATGTGGCATTGAAATATATCGCTATAAAATTCAACAGGATAAGTAAAATTAAATTGATTTTTAGGCTGAATCACAAAATTCTCTCAGATTTTTCTCTTTTTGTCCCCCCACCAATATATTAGAAAACTTTATCACTGTGGTTCAGGGTGAGGAGATTTATTTCCTGACATGATGTACAATAACTTTCAGCCTTCAGTTAAACAAAGCAGTTGGGTTGTGATTTCATGTGTGCAGCAATTGTTTTTTCTTTTTTTTCCATCCCCCTTTCTCCTTTCTATGGATGGTTTGGTTGGTTGCTTGCTTGGTGTAGTTTTTTAGGTCAAATTTAGGATCTATCTTGATGTTTATTACATCTGGAAAACTTTACTGTCTGGAAGCTTTCCATCTGCTTTTTTTAAACAAATCATTGGAGGGAGGAAAGGAAAGTATACAGTTTATTGTGATTCTAACTTTACTCTTTTCCGATCTGAGCCAACTGGGTTCCAATCAGAGAGCAAGTAACAGGTGGGAATTATTAATTTTCATCCAAATTGGGTTCTAATGTCTGTGTTCTGGGAACAATAAGCTCTTAATCGTTCCTTATGAAAGAAGCCAAAAAGGACAGAAGTTGAACAGTTGGTTGAAGAGGGAGTAAGTGATGAGGATGTAGGACAATCTGATGCTCTAATGAAGACAGGATGGTTCCGGAATGCGAATAACTAGTCTGTGATAGGTTGGTATGTGTGAGTACTACAACTATGAAGTCGAATCCGGAGGTGCATTGTATTCAGTCCTAGGCAAACTCCTACTGATCTCAGTGCGGGTTTGCCTGTTCAAGGACAAAGTACAAGTCTGAGTAAGGTGCTCAAGGTTTTCCTTGTCACACCTGTTTCTTTGTCTGCTCATTATTTTCCAATTTAAAGAATGTCATCAGTCAGGATGCCCTCGTGAGCACCACCAGCAACATACTGCACAGTGCACTGAATGTGGAAATCAGCTGAGGGGACAGATGAAACAAAACCGTGTTTCTGGCCTCCTGCATCCTTCCTCATGGTTTTTTTCCTTCCTGAGGGTTTCAGGATGAAGTATTTACAAAAGGACAAGACAGACTGGTCTTTTATTGCCTGGAAACATAATAGGAAAAATCCCAGTCTGACTCACTACACAGCCCTCTTTGCTGCTGTCTTCCAAGCCAGTGCAGTAGCTCTTATGCAATGTCCTCTGTTATTTGATTACCCTGCATTCTCCAGCCCAGCTTCATTATCTATGTTACTTATATAGACCCCATTACTACTGTATCAGAGTGCCTCATAATCTTTAATATATCTATCCTCACAACACCTCTGAGGTAGGGAAGTGCTGCTATCCCCATCTTACAGATGAGAAACAGAGTCACAAAGACTCAGCATAGTTCTTCACTGCAAAGATAATTTGAATTTTCTATACTCAAATGAGCTGAGCTCACATGAGCCCAACTACATTGTGAAATTACAGTTGGGCTGCACAGAGTGATTCTGTTAGTGACATTAGATGTAGCACTACTTGTCAGCTGCTAATAACTCATGCGGTAGCCTACACCCAGTCAGCTCAAGTTAAAAGCATCCCCACATGTGAGTTAGGAGTTTGTGTGGGGCAGGACTAGAGTTAGGGACAAAACTAAGTTAACTTGTCAGTGAAGACAACCCCTCAGTGACTTACTGCAGGTTGCAGAGGAATTCTGGCAGAGCAGGGAATTGGAACTGTGGGTTCCATGTCCCAGGCTGGCACCCAAACCACTGGAACATCCATCATTCTATCTTCCCCACGGCAACTGTGCAGAGTAGTGGGAAACTGAGCTGAAGTTAACTTCTTCCGGGCAGCCAGGAAGAGGCCTCTCCACCATACCACAGAAGGGTACCTGGTTTTTCTAACGCTGACTCTAAATACATGCTTGAAGATAATGAGAAAAATTATGCTTTAGGAGAGAGAGAGAGAGAGAAAATGGTAGCAAGTGCATGTGGAAGACGGAACCATTGTTCAGGTTATATTCATGCCTAAGACATGTGACTCTGCAGATGCTCATGTCCTGTACAGCTGTGAAAGGCATCTGTTGTGGCTGTACATAACATTTTGTTGTCAAAAGAGCCAAAAAGTGTGTTTGTGTAACGTACTCCTGAGACCGAGGGGATATGAGGAGAGTGTAAATCATGTCTGTAATATACCCTGCCCACCTCTTTGGATACTATGACTTTTTCTGAGATGTCTGGATAACAGCATAGAGGCCATATACATTTGTAGTAGCACTGTCAAGGAAGCACAGAATTCCAGTAGATCCTTGCTAAGTGCTTGTGAAGCACATGTGCATTACTAAGGGTACTTTGCAGCCTTATGCAGTTGCTGATCAAGGAGCAGAATTTGGCTTTTTGTTTGGCGGTTTAAAAAACGGAGACAAATTTGCCTCTTCTGTTAGGAGTTGGACTTACTGCAGCAAGATTTCACTTTGCTTCTCATGAGGTGGAGAGGCGTGAATCGGCCATGTGAAACCCTTTCTGAACTTGTGCGTTGCAGGACCATCATGCTGACAGCCTGACCAGTATGCAGTTTTGTCCCTGTGGCAAGATGGTGACATTCAGGTGGGCTGTGTTCAGCTCCAGCTGTGGCTATCCCAAGGGAATATATCCACTACCCACTTTGGTTATTTTCAGACAGCAATCAGAATTAATCTGAGGTAGCCACTACCCACCTTGTTGAGCACATTGCTAGCAGGAGGTCTAATTAACATTTTGCAGTACTGGCAGCCCGGTATGGAAACTACCATTCAGCCACCCACATTAAAACTTTGGTTGTTCCCTTCCATTTAATTAAAATACAATCAAGTCAATTACATCATGATAGTTTCCCAAACTTAAAACACCAGATGTATGGCAAGGCAAATGCATACAATGCCAATTGATTGGGTTGCTCAGAGGTGCATTACAGCTCCCCCATTTGTCAGTTTATCTATTAGGGATTAGTTGCATTCTTTTTCTTCCCAAGTAAGAAAACAACAAGAAAAAAATATATATCTATCTTTCAGTCTGTTTTTGCTTCAGGAAGAACTGATGTTATAGAATTTGAGTTTTATTTAAAATTGCATTGATAATCTCAAAAGTAACCTTTTAACCAGAGGCTCAGACATTTTCCATTCAAAAGGATTTTCCAATAAGCTCTAGAAACAAGCAGCTTCATTTACTTTGTACCAAGTCCAGGAGTTATTGTTCTTGTTGTTGAATTGGGATAACATGCAGCTGCATAAACATGTTGATTCTGCAGGGTTAGAGACCATGACGTCAAACTCTGGCACCTTCTAGCAAGGCTGTATGTGAAGTCACAACATCTTCAAAAGAAGATTTGAGGTCTCAATATACCAGTATGGCTTTTGTAGCATATCCTTTTGGGGAGAGAGGGTAAGATCAGAGGAAGAGAGCGAGAGAGAACTACATTCAAAACTGGATTTCTAGCAGACTGGTTGATAAATAATAAATATACAGAATACTAAGTCTGATTTCAGGCTGGCACATCCTCCCCTGCTTATCTCAACCCTTTTATGGTTAGACATAGTAGTGTCTGTGATCATCGGTTTAAAAAAAAAAAAAAAGATACGTCATTCAGCTAGGTACTAGGTCACTCAGTGTTCCCACTTCTGGAATACAGTCTATCATCAGTCCTAGGCAGTCTTCCCATTCACTGCCTCAGCTCCATGCCACACCCTCAGTGGCTGGTAGGGGAACTTGGGCCCACCCTCTTCTCTGGGTTCCAGTCCAGGGACCCTCAGCTCAGCAGTTCTTGGCTTTTCTCTATCAGCCTTCACTGCACCTTCCATAGACTGCTTCCTACAGCTCTGGTTCCCCTTCTCTCTGGGTGTACCAGCTCAAAGAACCCTCTTCCCAGGGTGTGGCTGCTGCCTGCCTTCCTGCAGCCTTTCCTAGCAGTCCTGTCTGTAGCCCACTACCTGGCTTTCTAGGTGAGCCTCTCTCTAATTAGCTGCTTCCAGCCTAAAGTTTCTGTTTGCAGCCTAATTAGCTGATTGGGTCTACCTGGCTTAATTCAACTCTTGCAAGGACAGTGTGGGGTGCATGCCCCATCACACCGTGCATGGATGATTTTTCATATGTGGTGTTCACAGGGAATGCACCAACTATTTATGTGCATTTCCATTTTTGAAATGAATTCTTTGATAGCGGTTGACCTAACAGAGCGGTATGAGTCTAATAGAGTGGGACCAGGAATGACCACATGAATCCAATCCATATACGAGGTGTTCCAGCAAGCTGCGTTTCTGCAATAATGCTTAAACAAATGGGGCAAACTTCAAGGTGCTGTAGCAGCCTTTATTCAGAATTACTTTTTTGTTTTTGTGGGCTGAAGTCTTAGCGTTAGTGTTTGTGTTCCTATTAATAATAATCATCATCATAATTAATACTTCCCTACCACACAGATTCATTAGTTTAGTAAATGCTTTGTAAAGCAGCATATAAATGCTAAGTATTATTAGCATTAAGTGCCTTCACTTCAGAATCTCAAAATCCTTCTTCACAATCATTAATTAACTAAGGCTCACAATGATTTTGTGATCTATGTAAATCTTATCCCCATTTTGCAGATGGACAAACTGTGGCAGAAATGGCTTAACTGACTTGTCCATGGTTAGAGTCAGTGGCATAACCAGAAAAAGAATTCAGAAGGTCTGATTCCCAATCTTATGCTCCACTAGACTATTAGTGATGTAATTGTAATTTGACATCATATTACAGTCTATATAGATATGTTTTGCTCCTGTAGCTCAACATATACATGCATAATGAAATCTCGATATATTTGCGTACTATAAGTTTTGCTTACTATTATCTTAGCAATGCAGTGTCTCTGTAGGATTGAATTAAAATGACCTCCAAACATGCACTGATGTTACCCATGTAACTCAAAGTTCCGTCCATATTAATGTGGAATTGCTATTTTAGGTGGAGAAGAAGAGGATTATAAAAAGCAAGGACTATGCAAGTTCAATAGCCTTCTTTTTTGTAGAAAAAATGCTTTGTGTACACTGTTTATTGTTGTTAGCTACTTCATTACTCTTGTTTTATATTCCTTTTTAGTAAGCAATAGCTCAAGTTACTTAAAGCAAACTATAACCAAGGAATTTTCAGTTAACTACTAAAAGGTGGCTCTTTTCTAAACAGTGACTGTAAATATGGCAAGGGGCTGTTCCATATTTCCCTAAATTATTCCAAATAAAATTGGTTCAATTTATAAGTAAAAAGATGTTTTGGTTTTGTAGTGTTAGCAGTTAGGAAAAAAACAAAACAAACTCATCCTGGCAGGAGATATTAAAGATGAGTTGCACAAACAGCATAGCTGGCTCTCTGTTACCCAGCATAGGAGGCGTGCCTAGGCTGGCCTTGGTTCTCCCTGGAGCAGCCTATAGGGACCATTAGAGCTGAGGTACAAGTTAGGGCAGCCCCTGAGGCTGCTCTAATGTGCGCTGGCAGCACCAGGCTCAGGGAGGTGCGTTGTTTCCCTTCTTGGTTCCTACAGTTAGCTCATCACCAGTGCAGGGGTGATTCGGGCTTTTAGTTGATCTTTAACAATTTGACCTTTTACAAACCTTAACAAAATAGAAAATGCTTAGGATGGCAAACTTCAGCTTGGCGCACTTTGAAATAGCCAATATGTGTAGAGATTCATGTTATTTATAACGCTGATTTCCCTTGTAAATAGCCCAAAATCTTTTACTTCACTGGGTTGACAGGTCCCTGATAATGTTGGTTTAAATTATGTCTTTCTTATCACTGATTGAAATGCACAAATACAGATGGCTGTCACTGGTGCACCATTAAAAGTCAACATTTACCCACTGTAATGGATACCCCAACCTTGCAAGTGGCTCTGCACAGGCAACCCATGGGCCCATGCAGCACCCTGCTGAATTTGGTGGGGCTCCATGAGAGCTCAGGGATCTACCCTTGTGGAGCTCATTGCAGGATCGGGGCCTAAAGTACTGCTGTTTAGTAACATGGTTAACAGTTGACTTTTAATGGCAACCACTTTGTGTCCATAATGTGTGTCAAGTGCTCTTTAATAACGAACATGTTCTACAATTTCCCAGTAGAGATTCTATTCAGGAAAGCACTTAAGGATATGCTTAAGTGCTTTCCTGAATAGATTTAAGCATATTGTTAGGTGTTTTCTTGCACTAGAGCCAGACGGAGGGAATTTCCTTGCATTACTGTTTTCCAGAAATGAATTTCAGTGAAATAGCATAAAAATGTTTAAGTGCATCTAGTTCTCCCATAATAAAACTATTTTGCCAGCTCTTTAATTTAAAATGAACTGCCTTTCATTTTCTCCTGCATTCAGTGGAATTTGCCACCTAAGCCTTCAGATGAAAAATCTGTAGCTGGGGTAAACAATTGAAATGATGTCAAACTAAATCCATGCATATTGTATTGTCAAAAATCCTAACATCAGACTTAATAGATGACAGTTATCGAGGACAAATGAGTTGCTCACTGGCTTTTTGACAATGGGAGAGAAGGCAAAGGTTCCAGAGTAAAAGTGAGAGAGCTGAGTAACCAAACAACATCCAGTCATGGAGAGTTAAGCACCTACTCATAAATGTACTGTTTACAATGATTAATAGAAGGTCCATGGGCACTTTGAGGTACAATTATACCCTTTGATGCCTGACATATAAAGCAAACAGTGTAAATCTTAAACACCAATTTCCTGCAAAATGTTACAAAGTTGAAGAGAAATAGTTATGGAAAAAAATTCTCCATAAATGCTCTGGAATTTCATTGTGAAATAGCTTTCTTCCTGGTGGTCCGTTAGTTTGAAATCAAATGTATTAATTTATTATTACTTTTGAATTGGAATGTTGATATTTTCTTTAGCCCAGAAATTTTACCAAATACCTCATCATGGGGTAATTCTAGAAACCGCCTGCAAGGTCTGGCCATTCTTGTTTGTTGCAGCCAGTTCTTTGGTGGGTTGCTTTCAAAATGAAGGAATGAACACAGGGGCAATTGTTTATTAAATGAAAGACTTCTCCATATATATTCAAAAATATTTGATTTTTGAATCCTGTTTTCAAAAGTTGTGGTTTTTCCTGTATAGTATTTGCAGCTAAATTGATGTTCTTATTTGTGTATGAAAAATGGTTTCTCACTTGAAGAGGAGAGATTTGTCCAGTTAAAGCTGATGGTAAAGCTGTGTTACAGAGCTAAATGTTGCCCTGTAGGCACAGCCCTATGTAGGGGGCAGTGCAGAACTATGTTGTCCTACAGGGCGCTCTAGGAGCCCCAGTCTCTCCATGAGCTCTGCTCACTGGAATGAGCCCAGTCTGTTCTTCAGGCCAGTGAAGAAAAGAGCAGGGCCATGGTTGTACCTCCTCCCTGCCGACTTTGGGTGTATGAAGGATGCTGTCCCTGCAGTCACTTAACTCTGTATAAACCAAGGAGCTACTCACTGGCCCATGTCCCTGTCAAGGCTGCTTCCCCACTCTGAACTTTAGGGTACAAATGTGGGGGCCTGCATGAAAACTTCTAAGCTTAACTACCAGCTTAGATCTGGTCCACTGCCACCATCCCAAAGCTAATTCCCTTCCCTGGGTAGTCTTGAGAGACCTTCACCAATTCCCTGGTGAATACAGATCCAACCCCCTTGGATCTAAAAACAAGGAAAAAATCAATCAGGTTCTTAAAAAGAAGGCTTTTAATTAAAGAAAAAGGTAAAAATCCTCTCTGTAAAATCAGGATGGAAAAATAACTTTACAGGGTAATCAAACTTAAAGAGCTCAGAGGACCCCCCTCTAGCCTTAGGTTCAAAGTACAGCAAACAGAAATAAACACTCTAGCAAAAGGTACATTTACAAGTTGAGAAAACAAAGATAAACTAACACGCCTTGCCTGGCTGTTTACTTACAAGTTTGAAATATGAGAGACTTGTTCAGAAAGATTTGGAGAACCTGGATTGATGTCTGGTCCCTCTCAGTCCCAAGAGCGAACAACTTCCCAAACAAAGAGCACAAACAAAAGCCTTCCCCCCCCCCCCAAGATTTGAAAGTATCTTGTCCCCTTATTGGTTCTTTGGGTCAGGTGTCAGCCAGGTTACCTGAGCTTCTTAACCCTTTACAGGTAAAAGGATTTTGGAGTCTCTGGCCAGGAGGGATTTTATAGTACTGTACACAGGAAAGCGGTTCCCCTTCCCTTTATAGTTATGACAGTCCCAAAGACCACTCTCTAGCCTCAGGAGTCCAGTCCCTTTTCTTCAGGACTTCAGTTCTGTTTCTTCAGACTATTTAACATATCGCTATGCCCTTTCCTCCCTGACCCAGGTTCTCCTGCAGGGTTACATTCACCTGAGAGTCATAAACTGGGTTCTTTGCTCTGCCCTGGAAACTCCTGTAGGAGCCTAACTACTCCCTGCCACTCTCATTCTGAAATGCTTTTTATGAGGACCATCTGATCTTCCAGCAATTCCTAGCCTGCAGCCTCAGCTGAGAGGCAGCTGATTAGTCACTGACTAATGAGTGGGCCCAACTCTCCTTAAAGGCCATCCCACCTGTGAAAGACTGTGACTGGCTGCATGGGATAGCCAAGTGGGGAGATCTCTTGTGTCCTCCCATCCTGTGGCCCTATGCAAGTGCCAGTCACAATCTGGCTCTAAGGCTCGCAAGATTCGTTAAAGCCAACTGTAGTGGCCTTTCTATTTTACAAATACTCAGGTTGACCAAGGATAACACTTAAATAAAAACTGAGTATAGAATTACCATTCTGAAGAGTTTAAATAACAGCAATTAAGCTGGAAAAGCCCTTTTATGTTATTTGCTCCATCTTCCTGCCCCTGCAAGATTTATTGCATTTTATGACCCAATTTGTTCAGATTTATTGATTAAATGCTACATATTGGGCCAAATTCATCCTTGCTTTTAACTCCATAGATTTCAATATAGTTGGACGAGGGATCAGTTTGGCCAAGTATCTTCTACAGAATATTGGGAATAATATTTCTTGCCTTCGGATTGGCTGATGTCAGTGTTTCAAAGGTCTCTCACAGCAAGGGATTTTTTAAAAATCCAAGGTCAATACTGAAGTCTAGGGCAAGTATAGATCTTATCAAACAAACACTCATTGCCTGGGAACTATGATGTCAACAGTCCATACTGATGTGATGGGCCAGAAGCAGCATGGGGCAGTAGACAGGGCACAAGATCAGCTTTCAGGAAATCTGGGTTCTTTTCCAGGATCTGCCACTGGCTCACTTTCCAATCTTAGAACTAAGCACTTAATTGTCCTGTGCCTCAGTTTTTCTCTCAATAAAATGGGGATAGCACTACTCCCCCTCCCCTTCGTAGAGAACTTTGAGATGTACAGACTGCGATTATTATTATTGTCAGTGGTGGCATCAAGTGTGTTCTTGACCAGTTATAACTGGAATATGTAAATAAACCAAAGTACTAACGGAAGCCATTCTCCCATAAATACGCATGTGCTTAACTCTATATGCATAAACGATCCCATTGATTTCAATTAAACTACTCACATAGCGTAATTAAGCACATATTTAAGTGTTTGCAGAATCAGGCTAGAATGTTCTACCTGTTGTCTTCTGATTCTCTACTGTAATAAGAAAAAATAACAATAGACTTCAAAGTGATGATATATGGAAGTTCATGCCACTATACATTTAACTCTACACCATCCCCCCTGCAGAATGGTTATTCCTAATTGGGTCCACAAACCCCAGCATTAAGGTTACTTGTGGTAAATATTGGCTCTGACTTTGATATTGTCAGTAAATTTTTGCTGACCAAACCCAGTAATTCTTGTTTGCATATTTGCCTACGGTATTTTGGATTCAGCTCCAAAAGCTTAGTGTTAAATTCTGTTTGTTAATAAGGAGCCTTAGTCATGACAGACTCCACTGTGAATTAATGAATATGAAGGATATCAAACTGACCTATTTCTAAGTGTCCCATTCCATTGCCAGAATTGTTAATATTAGAGCTGGGTGAAAAACTGATTTCTTTTTTCAGCTAAAATTTTAACTATGGGAAATGTTCCAGTTTGCAGTGGAATATTCCCCCCTCCCCCCAATAAAATGTTCTGACTAGGCTCTCAAGCTACCGGGGGAGAAAAATCACACATTTTTGTTGAAAAAATGTTGATGCTTTTATCAGAAATATTTTATAACAAAGCTCTGACCAGTTCTAACTAGGCTATTGAATAGTTATGGAACGAAGGGGCCCGAAATGATGATTGCTTTGAGTCCACTGAAACAATCTCAATCTAGACTCAGAAGCGAGTCCACCCACCCTGCACTCTGCAATCTAGTAACGTGCAGGTTTAGATTTAGAATATGACTTCCCTGTCCTGCTTGTTTCAGTAACATTTTACTTTTCTTCTTTATATAGTTGATGGATTAGACAAGGCTTCAATTGCAAATTCTGATGGGCCAACCCCAGGATCCCAAACCCCTCCTTTCAAGAGAAAAGGCAAACTCTCTACCATTGGCAAAATCTTTAAACCTTGGAAATGGCGGAAGAAGAAGACCAGTGACAAATTTAAAGAAACATCAGCAGGTATGTGTATGGTCATTTGTTAACTGTAAAAATTGCTTTCATAGATTGCTCGATTTTTTTTTAAGGCCAGAAGTGACCATTACATGGTAATACTTCAAAAGGTACTGAAGTTTATAAGATGCTAAAGAGACATTGTAAAGAGTTTTAGGCCCAATATTTGACATACCTTAACTGATTCTTACCAGGTGAGGAATAACCTAATTAAAACTCTATCATCAGTTCTGTCACTAAGAACTTTGCTAAATAAACAGCAATTTTTTTTACCTACCGCATTTCATATTCTTTTAACATAGAAAATATATGTTTATTGATGAACACGGGGCCATGTGCTGTCTTCCCCCAGAGAAATTTGGGATGGATAGGTAAAATATTCCCCCACCAGTCAGTGACTCTGTACTCTAGAATTTGTTCTGTAGCTGCTTCCAGACAGAATGTGTAATAAATGACCAAGTCCTCATCAGCAAACACACTGATTTAATACACACTATGTACCTCAGCAGATATTTTTCACAAATTCATACTATTAATACGTCTGTAATTAAATAACATTTTGTATTTTATATCAAACCACTTCTACAAGAATGGAATATCAATTCTCACATGCAAGATAGATAAGTAGTATTATTAGTCGCATTTTACAGATAGGGAAAATGAGGCACAGAAGTTAAGACTAACATTTTCAATAGTGTCTGCTTAGTCAGTTTCCTTAGTTCTTGAGGGCCTAACTTGAGATACCTGGGGCCAAGTTTTTCCAAAGTGTTTAAGACCTGTGATTCCCATTAGGTTGGGCCTGAGCCAAGTTATCTCAAGATGGATGTCTGTAAACTCAATTACCCAAAATCAGTGGGTATTTGAAAATGTTGCTCTATGCACATATTTTTCAAAAGCATGTTCATAATTTGACATGTACCAGTTTATGTACCGGAAATACCTAATATTGAGTGCAAATCAGAGCCGTGTCTTGCCTGGCCAGTTACTGGGCAGAGAATTTGCCTCAAAAGTTTGATCCTGCAAGGTGATGAGATGCTTGGCAGACATATATAAAAGAAATAAGTTCCTATTTCACTCCATTTATAGCCATGTAGAACAAAGTCTGCCATATTTTGATGGCATGAACTCTGTCCCTAACTGAACAAATATATGCATAAAGTTACTCTTGGGTGTAAGTGTTTTCAGGACCAGGGCCAGAGTTCACACCATCAAAACATTGCAGGTTCTGCTCTACACAGCTATAAATGGAGTGAAATGGAAACTTTCTGTTTTTGTTGGTTTGTTTTTAAGATTTCATGGACATTTGCTCACAATTTATTTTTTCTTACAGTTACTAGTTCATTCCCTTGAAGGGCCCTGAAATTCTGAAATGCACTTCACTCTAGGTGTCATGTTTTTTCTAAGTGCCTTCCTTGTTTCTTGAATCATAGAAATTTCAGAGACCTATCATCCTCTGAAACTTTCATCTAAATAGGGCAAATCTTCCCTTTATTTCTAAATTACTTTGATTGTTAGTATGTAGTGGGCTATTTTCCTATAGATTATTTAAAACCGCTTTCAAATAACTGTTATTTCAAATAAGAAATATCACTATACTATGGTAAAGGTACAGCTAGGATATGAGGTAACTTAGTTATCATGCCGATATAATGAGCAATCCATATTTACTAGAATTTAAAATTGTGTTTTAAAGTTACACTACAGGTAACATTTCAGATTCAGGTTCTGTTCCTATGTATATGTCAATAATTATTGCCTGATTAACAACTATATTTATTAATAATAATGAGATTATTATGAAGCAGTGACCATTTTAAATACTGAATAACTAATTCTGCTGTGTTCATGTAAAGGATAATTGCATCAATTTTCACTTGACCTAACTTTTAAGTTTCAATTCCTGACCTGTGGCACTTCTGGTTTTAAAAGCCTTCCTTGTCTGGATTTAATCAAACAGATAATACAAAGCAGCTGTTTACCCCATGATTAGAGTTAAAGTTTAAACTGGGTCTAACCTAAAACCTAATCCTAACAATTACACAGTTTTAAAATCTAAACAGTCTAATCATTCTTTCCCCAAACCTTACCGATTAAAGAGAGGATATTTTAATGACTGGATATTTCTATTCCTACAAACCTACTTTGGCCAAAACTATTTTTCCTTTTAACTTCATTTATTTCAGCTGAGTTATTTCAGAGGTGAATTTGTCCTTTTGTGGCCAAGTTGGAGGAACTCTTCTCCTTGTCCCTGTGTCCAATTTATGTAGAGATAGATTGTGCCTTTTAGGAACTGTCCTGAGTATATGAGTGCATTGCCAGGACGGGATGTGTCAGGCTGTGAACATCACTGTGTTGTGTCGTGACATGATGTTACAATGTGATGGCATTTCACCTGCCCAAAGACATTTCAGGACTGAACCAACATGCAGGATATACGACAGTCCCATTAAAATCGGTCCAGTCTGCTGATAACTAGGACAGATGGCGGCTATCAAAGACACAGCACCAAGTTTGAGGCACCAGCAACCATAACACCAGGCTCTGGTCCAGCTTGAGAGAGAAAGCAGAGGCTGCTTAGTCAGATCTTGATTCAGATTTGATCTGATAGTGACATAAGAGTTGTTTGTAAGATGGCTACAGTTGAAATTGGGTATTTACGTGTATGTATCATTTTTCTTTAACAAGCAGGAAATAAGAAATCCAAACATTTATTTTTAATGTTATCTGATCCCTTAAAATGTTAAACCCATATCATTGATATTCCAGCAAATAAAACCCCACACAAACATACATCACATTCAGTAAACACAATGCACAGGGATCTAGATGCACAAATGTTGGGTAATTGGATATGGAACCTTTAATTTCTGTGACAGTGGTTTGACTCCAGACCAGGAGGGCAGTGACAGTAAATTATTACCATGTAAAGGCTGTCTTGTAAGGATGAGCCCGGTAAGGCAGATGAATTATATTTGGAAGTTATCCTTGTAACTTGTCTTAAAATGGAAACTATGATTAACATTTAAAAGGTCTCAAAAATTGGGAATATTGTGGCTAAGGCCATTGTGAGACTGAAAGGCCTGTCTTGCCCCATATGGAAAAAGTCTACGGAATGGCCCAGGAATTAAATGTATGGAGTACTATAAAAATTAATAGGGTTTTTATTATTATGTATCATTTATGATTTGTGTTCCCATAGCAGCTAGGATCCTTAGTTATGGAATAGAACCCCATTGTGTTAGGCGCTGTACAAACACAGAACATATATAACAAAACAGAGGGTGATCTCTTTTTTAAGTAGTTTTTTAATCATTCTTAGAATTCTATAGAAGGACTATAATTCCCTATCGTATTGTATATCATGGTGCAAAAAAACACATGGAAAGTAAATCAATTTCTGTTAAATTCTATAACACTTTTGCATGTTCTACACATTACTTGTGATTTTGAATACTCTGCTCACACTGGCTGCAGAGGGAAAACATTAGGACAAATAAAAGTAATCTATCAGACTTTTTTTTTAAGGGCAGAGAGGAGAGGGTTTGAAATAGGTAAGCTAACATCTTTTTTTGTTTGATATAGCAGAGTGTAGGAGAAGGGAAAAGCAGAATCACTTTCCTGAAACACTTTTAAATCATGCAAACTGTTTTCTTCATTTCAGCAGTGATTTCACAGCACAGTCCTTCAGGTCTGAGAGACCAAAACAGTATTATAGATTAGGTTTAATGTTTTGCCTCTTCAGGATTTCAATTTTTTAACTTTTTTGTCTTCAGATTACAGTATAGAGCTCTATTCTGCAGGCAGAACTCACATACAGGTTAAGAGATTTTACATTGAAAAAGTGGCAGACACACAATGTCGTTGTTAATGAAGGAGTATAGACCATGGGTATGTGTTAGCAGATAATTACATGGATCTGAGAGCTCTTGTTGGAGAGCTCTGTCAACTGGATCATTGTTTTCATCAAATCCATTTTATAAGACTTTTTATGCGTTCTAATTAGCTGTGGAAATTAATGACGTGAACAAGGCAATGCTAATGTAAAGATCCCTCTAGCAGGGAATGACAGAAATAGAAAGGAGTTTAGGATCTGGCACCTGCATAGATATAAATCCCTTTCCCTCAGTGACAAGGTTGGCAGCTGAACTTCCCTAATAACTTGGTTTTATTAGCCACAACCAAATAGTGGACCTGACTGTAAAGCACCTTCTGAACTAAGTTTTTCTCCACTCCCAAAAGGACTTTCAGGTGCATAGAATTTTTCAGAAATGGTCCAGAGTTGTCTTTTGTTAACTTTTATTTCATTATCTTAACTTGGCATTTGGCTAAGGCCTCCTACTACAAGCCTTTACAATATGCAATTCAAACCAGTATACAGCATTCAGGCCATTTTTTTTTTTTTTTTTTTTTTTACTGAATGTTTACCAAAAATAATGCTAAAAGCGAATGTTTTTCTAAAGTGTTGGGTTATACAATTTATAATATTTCAGTGCCTCTCTTATTCACAAAGTGCCAACAGAGAAAATTCTCTGAATATTCTATAGAAAATGAAGTTGACATTGTAAACAGCAGACCCAGGAACTTGTGGTATTTGCTTTAATATTTAGTAGACTGGTTAATTTTTTTACTTTTCCTAGTGAGTACATATATTCTATTTTAATTAAAGACTAAGGGCCTGATTCTCCACTCTATTTCATTGATGTTATGACTGTGAAATTCCATTTACTTCTATGCAATTACACCATTATGATAGAATGGCGGATCAAGTTCCAGATTTTTAAATATATTTTTTGTATTTATTTGTAATGAACATATGCACAAAAATACATTGTTGCCAATGTTCACAATATTTACTGTTTTTTTTTTAAAGCCCAAGCTCCTGGAGTCCTGTTATTTCCTGAGACTCTCAGCTTTTACTTTAAAGAAAATTTAAGTTACTAGCCTTCTTGGTTGCAGAGAAAAGCTTGAAAATGTGAACCTGAAAAGCTCAAAAAAGTTAAAAACCCCAATTTTTAAAAAAGTTGAATTTAATACATTCCATGATTTTCGGGAGTCTGACTCATGATTTTGAATCCTTGGGTTTTGCAATACTGCACATGTACAGTACTGTAGCTTGTGTGTTGTTAAGTTAGGTTCACAAAAACTGGTTGTGTGAATTTTGGAAAATCTGGCCTGAAATATTTAACTTTTTTATTCATCCGTCTACATTAATAAAATACTTTATAATATGCATACAATTTTAATAAATCTATAATCATAAGGTAGCAAATTTAGATTACCTAATGGCCCTATCTTATTGTCCTTACTCAAGCAAAACTCTCATTGGGTTCTGTTGGTGTTTGCTTGATTAAGCAGCACTAAATAATCAAATAGTGCACATCTTTAAATATACACTACATAGTTTTTTACTGTCTGCAAATATATTTTCACAGCACAAAACATATCAAGAAGCAGGGGTTGAATTGAGGAGAAACTGGTGCTGGTACACTTCCAACCTCTGCGTACAAAATAAGGTACACCCTTGCCAATCACCAAAATGAGATGCTGCTCACAGTACATTGTGGAAATGTCAAAATATGACCATGCATGATCTCTGGGCTCTTTCAGCTTGAGTCCCCCTTGGAATGGCTTGATTATGCCCCTTGGATCTGCTACAGTCCTTAGGCTTGGCTTCTTGATTTGGGGCAGAAAATGAGGGGCGATAGTGTCTCAAATGCTACCCGCACATGATACCAAAATGAATATTCACTCATAGTAAATTGCACAGATTTGTGATATTTTTGTTGTTTTGCATGAGGAATGAGCTAGTTAACTATCAGAACATTTAAATTATCACTAGGCATCTGAATTAACACTTCCCTGTGATGACTGGGCCCTTTCACATCTTGGAGCTATTGTTCCAGGCTCAGGAAAACATTTCTGCATCAATTACATTTTTGAGGTTTTCTTCACAACCATAACAGCTAGAGAGACTTGCTTTGTTTTAAAAAAAAAATGAAAGCTGAGATTCTGGACAACAAGATAGTACATTAAGAGAGGTGCCCCCATGCTAAACTGCCTCCATCAGAGCCCTGTCAAGAAAACACTCCACTCTGATTCACATAAATTGATCCATTGACAAGATATTCTTATTTTTTCCCTTTTCTTTAAGATGTTTAATGGAGATGAGCCCAAATAAACCTCTGGAATGGAATATGGGAAAATTTAGAACCAAATTTAGAGCTGAACTTTGTGGCTCAGGCACACTGTTGTTGTTTAAAGAAATGTCAGTAGGGAAAATAGGATTGCAAACCTCCTTCTCCTCCCACTACTCAGATAGCAGTAACAGTCAAACAAATGCACAAAAGAAAGGAGTTAGAGGCAAAGCTAGCATGTCTAAACCTAGACCATTTTAAACCCATTCTGTTATTTGTATTGCACTTTGAAAGTGTAAAGTAGTATTAAACTGTTTAACATTAATTACTTTGTTCCTAAGTGCTGCCACATCTCCTTACACTGAAGAATCTTAGTGTCTCTCTTCCCTGCACAGATACCTCAGGCTCTTACTCAACTGTTTTCCCTAACATCCCTCCTGTCTACATACAAAACCTCTTCAGCTGAGTGTGGTGGTGCTTTCAATCTGGGCTAGCTGGCCTGTCTGAGAGCTGCAGGCTAGAACTCAGGTGTTGCCATCACTCGGGCTAGTAACCCACCCAATCTGAAGTAAGGACACAAGCTAAACACTCCAGTGCCTTCCCACATTTCCGCCTGTGTGCCCAGAAGGAGGGACAAGTTCTCCCACAATTCACTGAGAAAGAACCACAGAGCGGCTCAGCTTACTGCAGCACAAAGAACCCTAGGCCATGCTACCAGAAGTCCTAGCAACCAAACACCTAGATGAGCACAGCACCAATGAGGACCTAGTAACTCGGCTAGGGCTTAGCAATGTGGCTGCTCCCACCCAGGCTAGGCTAACCTGGGTGCTCAGGCCCAGGTGCCAATCACTGACGTTAACTGCAGTGAAGAAATATTCTTATCTATTATGGAGCCTGTTGTCAAGACGTGTACACACAGAAGACCTATAGGAAAGCATTGATTTGCTCTTAAATTCTCTAAATATGTAGAGTAACTTTTATAGACTCCTATTAAATTCTATAGTACTTTCCCTTAAAGGGGGTGAGGAGGTTTGAAGTGAAGCCCCATTTGGGCTGAATGCATCCTATCACAAGCTGCTTCCTGGAGATAAAAAGTTCATCCTTATACCTACTGAAGAGAGATTCCCAGGACAAGCAGAAGTTAAAAAGTTGCATTTGCTTAGCAGGTGACTCTTGTTGCCCCACCAATTAATGCAGCAGGAAAGACATTACCTGCTGACCTATGATGGAAAAGGAGCAGGGAGTTCACAGGTGCAGGGCAGAAGGGCCTCTTCCCCAAACAGCTGGGAGGGGAGATTTACCTATGTTTTGGACAGAGGGGTGTGTGTGTGTGTGTGTGTGTGTGTGTGTGTGTTACAACTACGAAGGTAGCACCTGGCCTAAGATTGTTAGCAGAATTATTGTCCTGTTTTTAGCTTGTTCTCTTAAAGGCCTAACAAATATCCTACCCTGGTAAATACGTGTATAGGGAGAAGACTTTTGTTTTCAGTCAGAAAATAGAATGTCAGAGAGTCTTTCAATTGACTTCACTGGGCTTTGGATCAGTCCTTTGAAATAGGGCCTTGGTGTATAGGCTTGACCGGGCTGTACCATGGAGTTTTCTTACAAAATCTTCACGTAATTGTATTGTACTAAGAGCTGAAAAATCTACATAACATATGGTGCAAATATTTAAAAAGATGGAGAACCAGATATGGAAATATTTGTACTGATGTGGGAATGATGGCTGGAATTTTTCCCTTTAGCAACATATTTTCCATGCTGTATCTCATAAAATCCATTCACTGTGAACCCAGTTGTGCACTTTCTGTATAAAGGGCTTTTAAAATAATGTAAAAACAAACAGTGAATGGCATCAACTCAAGATTTTTCCTCTCCGTGTCTATTTGCTGTAGAGGAAAAGAAGGCAGAAGTTCATATCTTGGCATGAAGCAGCTGCCACTTCAAAGCCCCATGGTAAGAGTGTATGGAATTGTGGCCAGAAACCATTTTTAGTTTGATTAGATCAGGATTAAGCCCAGAGAAAAACTCAAAACTAAATCAGAATCAGCTGGGGCTCATCTTGGAAAGACCAAAACAAAAAATTGGCAGGTATCTAGGCTCTCAGATTACTTTTTAAATGGAAGAATGGGGATTTTAAGACTGCTTGAGGCTTACCGTTACTGAATGGCACGAAGCATTCTTTTTGCAATAAATAAATAAAGTTGATTCTTTACCTTTCCATGAAAAGTAAGTCCTATGTTGAATTGGGCTACTGCAAAAAATACAGTAGTCAGTGAAATCCCTTGCACGAGTAGGGTTTACCAGGGTGAATGGGGATTGCAGGATTAGGCTTACACAAACTATGCTATATTCACGCACTGTGTCACAAAACCCAACCTTCCCATCTAAGGATGAAGCCTTGGCCTCATTGAAATCAGTGAAAATTTTGCCATTGACTTCAGTGGCCAGGATTTCACCCTAAGATTTTTGAACTTGTTGGAGAAGGGCCTCTGGGAACTGAGTTTGTATCACATTAGCATTTCTTAGCAGGCAAGCACATTGTGCTTATGGAATTGGTTGCATTTCATAACATGAGTATGGGGCACAATGCTATCTAGTTTACTAGATCTCCAAACTGAGTTTACATTTCTGTAAAACCACAAGGATCATAATATCAAGTAAAAGGCAGCTATGGTCAACAAGGTCAGTTAGACTAGCAAACAACACTGATTTAGTTGTACTGCATGAGTATATAAAACATGCTATATTAAAATACTGTATATTACCATATCTGTTTCACATTAATATTATTTTAAAATCACCATATTTGATGATGGAATTTAATATAGAAGAATTACTGTGGTTTGCATTACAGCTTCCAGGAATGTGCTAAGTGGCTTACAGTACAGGTAGAAAGCCCTGGTGTCTTGTCCCAAAAAACTGTATAATTTATAGCCCTGAACCTGGAAAGAGATTCAGTGATGTGGACCCCTGTGTCCACTTGGAGTCCTTTAGACTTCAACAGGACTCCAAGTCAGTGTAAAGGTCTACCAGGGCAGATCCCTTTGCAAGACTGGGGCTTTAGTATCAGACATAGTGTATGGGGTGGGGATAAAAAACAGTACAGAAGGGATCTAAGGGCGAACAAAGGTAACAGCAATAAGATCTGGTGGTCACTTAGCTAGTCATGTGCACATCCTCGTGGTTAAGTTTTTAAAAGCATTTGCAAGGACAGTATTTCATATTATGACCCTTCTGAATGAGGAGAAGGTGGTAGCTTGGAAAATCAGAAAAGGGAGACATTTCAAACATGAGAGACAGCATGAATAAAGATACAGAAATGCTTGTGGCAGGATCAGCTGAATGGTGCACTGAGGCTGGTGATGTTAGTGGAGCAGGAGGGGATAGATTTATGTTGGGTCTACAAGGTAAATTTAAGAAATTTAAGCTCAATGTAGTGAAGGAGAAAGAGCCAGCAGAAGTATTGAAAGGTGTGGGTGGGAACAACATGGTTAAATCAACAGCCAAGGAATAAAGGTTATAGTGGATCACAAACTGAATGAGAGTCAACAATGTGATGTAGTTGTGAAAAAGGCTAATATTCTGAAGGATTTCATTTAAGATACCGGAGGTAATTGTCCTAATCTGCTTGGCACTGGTGAGGCCTCAGCTGGAGTACTGTGTCCAGTTCTAGGCATCGCACTTTAGGAAGGATGTGGACAAATTGGAGAGAGTCCAGAGGAAAGCAACAAAAATGATAAAAGGGTGAGAAAACCTGACCTATGAGGAAAGGTTAAAAAAAATGGGCATGTTTAATCTTAAGAAGAAGACTTAATGTTATCAGATTTCCCCTCAAATATGTTAAGGGTTGTTATAAAGAGAACAGTGATCAATTGTTCTCCGTGTCAGCTGAAGGTAGGGCAAAAAGTAATGGGCTTAATCTACAACAAGAAAGATTCAGGATCAATATTAGGAAAAACTTTCTAACTAGAAGGGTAATTAGCCTATTCCAGCGCTTAAGGAAGGTTGTGAAATTCCCCTCACTGGAGGTTTTTAAAAATAAGTTGAACAAACACCTGTCAAGTATAGGCTAGGTTTACTTGGTCCTGCTTCAGCGCAGGGTGCTGGGCTTGATGACCTCTTGAGGTCCCTGTCAGCCCTATATTTCTATGGTTCTATAATTTTAGCCACTGCATTTTTAATTGACTGAGTATCAGGGAAGCCTTGTTGTAATCAAGACAATCATGAAAGGAAATGATCAGGCATGAATGAGACTTCTAGTTGTGTCCATATTCCCTTGGTGTATTGTAAGCGGCATCCATCGCATAGGCTATAGTTTAGCCTGCCTAACACATTCCATTACAAGACCACTATTTTTGATTATTTATAACTTTGCCAAACTTAAACTGTTTTGGGCTCAAATTTTCCATGATGGGTATCTGACTCAGTCTGAGTTGTGTGGGGGCTTTTTGTTTTTGTTTTAAATTTCATCCAAAAACAATTCAGCCATTTCCGAGAATGAGAAAATATATATTGTTTTCCCCACATTTAAAAAAAAAAAATCTTACAACTATCCATTGAGAAGTTCTAGCACCTTTGTGATTTGGAGTATGAGCTTGAAACTTGGTGTGTTGGGGGGGGGAGGTCACTCTGATGTCAGGAATGTTTATCATCCCATGAAAAAACAGCCAAATTTGGCCAAATTATAAGCCCCTGAAAATTGAAGTTTACACATGCTCAATAGAGACTTCTTGAAATTTGGCAGATACAGTCTCCATAGAGTCTGTCTGCACTGAGCATGCTCCATCCTCTCACAGTAAGAACATAAGAATGGCCATACTGGGTCAGATCAAAGGTCCATCTAGCCCTGTATCCAGTCTTCTGACAGTAGCCCATACCAGGTGCCCCAGAGGGAATGAACAGAACAGGTAATCACCAAGTGATCCATCCCCTGTTGCCCATTCCCAGCTTCTGGCAAACAGAGGATAGGGACACCATCCCTGCCCATCCTGGCTAATAGCCATTGATGGACCTATCTTCCATGAATTTGTCTAGTTCTTTTTTTAACCCTCGTATAGTCTTGGCCTTCACAACATCCTCTGGCAAGGAGTTCCACAGGTTGACTGTGCATTGTGTGAAGAAATACTTCCTTTTATTTGTTTGCTTTAAACCTGCTGCCTATTAAATGCCTGTGTGCCAGTTGAACTGGATTTGTGCCATCCCCAAAGAGAAACTGAGCTACACTAGCGGCCGGGCATCATGGAAGAGAAGGAGGAAGAAACCTGACTAGCATGCAGAGGGGTGAGAGAAGTGGGGGGCAGGCAGGAACAAGATCTGAGAAGTAGGGAGCAGGAGCATGAGGGAGGGAAATAGCATAGGGGAGGATAGAAGCAGTGTGTACAAGGGGCAGGGATCAGAAGTGGAAAGACACGTGCAGGAGAATGGATGGAAGGGGGATGGGAAGAGGGAAAACGAGTAGAGGGGAGTAGGAGCCAGCTGAATGAACCAACGGGGAGGGACAGGAGTAAGAACTAGGGTAGGAAGTAGGATAGGAGCAGGGGGGCCCAAGGGCAGGAGCTAGAGAGGGGGCAAAATGGTTTATAACTATTAGACCATGCCTGCCTTCCACAATCTGAACTTGAACCGAGGAAATTTTTGTCTTGATATTTCTCTGCTACCAGCAAATAGCAAAACCAACTGGGAAAATGTGTTTCATCCTGTCGCCTCTAGTGCCTGGGCCACATAGACAACAGCCTGATACCTCTTTCAGTAACTCCCTTAGCTCTAATGGTGGAGGTCTGTGAATGCATCTAAAGATTCTGACCCTGATGAACCATGTGGGTATCAATAGGGATCCACATGACAGAATTTCTGTTTTATTTTTTTTTTTTCAGTTTGCATATTTAAACTTAGGAAGTTACATTCAAAAATGTCTCTCAAAATCAGTGGATTCTTTTGACAGTTCTGGCCTTGTTTTCTCTTCCCCATTTTACAGATGAGGACAATAATACCATCTGACCTCACAGGGGTGTTGTGAAGGTAACTTCATTAATATTTGTGAAGCGCTCAGATTCTGTGGTGAGATCACCATAGAAATGCCCATGAGGAAATTAATAATTTTCAGAGCAGTGTTTGAATGGTGTGCAGTAAACAAGGCTTGGGGCCACACATTGAATAGTAAGGATTAAAAGAAAAAGAAAGAACAACCACTTGTTCAGTAAGCACCATTCATCCCAGGCACTGAGTGAGGCAGAGATCTTATGGAAAAAAAAATAGCATGTGATCATGTAATGAAAGGTTTTGTCATAGCACATAGGCACAAGGGGGCTGAATTAAGGCACGGGCAACCTTAGTTCTGGCATTTCCTAACTTTTGAGTGCTTGACTTGTGCATTCTTAACAGTCTTCTAACATAGTTTTTTTTTTTTTAATTTAATTATTGTCTTAAGTGAATGAATCCCAGCATAAGTGCATTTACTTTTTGAAAATATTGGATTGTGAAATGCAGTGTAATGTATAATCTAATATCTGTGATATGCCATAAATTATTATTAAGATTCAACCTTATTAGATGCTGGCGTCTCTTCATATTAAGGTAACATAAGTAGACATAATATAACTCTTATACAAGAGTATAGAATCTTGGTCAGACGTATTTGTTATGCAACCTTTTTTGTTCATAGGAACCCTAAATTCATAGCGAATATTAACGTGATTTCTAATATTCTTTCCAAGAATCAAATAAATTGAGAAAATTATATTATCATGCTGGGCTAACAGAACATAATTTCTTCAAAGTAATTTATAAAACACTGTCAGCTAATACTAGGAATGATGAAGGATCAAGAACATAGCCTTCTTATGCATGAATTTCCCAGTCTGTAAAATGATGATAAATTTATTTAAGGGGTGATGTGAAGCTTACGTAATCATAGACTCATAGAACTGGAAGGGACCTCAAGAGGTCATCTAGTCCAGTCCCCTGCACTCAAGGCAGGACTAAGTATTATCTAGACCATCCCTGACAGGTGTTTGTCCAACCCGCTCTTAAAAATCCCCAATGGTGGAGAGTCCACAACCTCCCTAGGCAATTTATTCCAGTACTTAACCACTCTGACAATTAGGAACTTTTCCTAATGTCCAACCTAAACCGCCCTTGCTGCAAGTTAAGCCCATTGCTTCTTGTCCTATCCTCAGAGGTTAAGAAGAACAATTTTTCTCCCTCCTCTTTGTAACAACCTTTTATGTACTTGAAAACTGTTATCATGTCCCCTCTTAATCTTCATTTCTCCAGACTAAACAAACCCATTTTTTTGATCTTCCCTCATAGGTCATGTTTTCTAGACCTTTAATAATTTTTGTTGCTCTTCTCTGGACTTTCTCTAATTTGTCTGCATCTTTCCTGAAATATGGGCGCCCAGAACTGGACACACTACTCCAGCTAAGGCCTAATCAGCGTGGAGTAGAGCGGAAGAATTATTTCTTGTGTCTTGCTTACAATACTCCTGCTAATACAACCCAGAATTATGTTTGCTTTTTTTGCAACAGCATTATACTGTTGACTCATATTGAGCTTGTGATCCACTATGACCCCCCAGATCACTTTCCGCAGTACTCCTTCCTAGGCAGTAATTTCCCATTTTATATGTGTGCAACTGATCGTTCCTTCCTAAGTGGAATACTTTGCATTTGTCCTTATTGAATTTCATCCTATTTACTTCAGACCATTTCTCCAGTTTGTCCAGATCATTTTGAATTTTAATCCTATCCTCCAAAGCATTTGCAACCCCTCCCAGCTTGGTATTGTGCGCAAACTTTATAAGTGTACTCTCTATGCAATTATCTAAATAATTGATGAAGATATTGAACAGAACCGCACCCAGAACCAATCCCTGTGGGACCCCCCTCATTATGCCTTTCCAGCATGACTGTGAACCACTGATAACTGCTCTCTGGGAATGATTTTCCAACCAGTTATGCACCCACCTTATAGGAGCTCTATCTATGTTTGTTTGTGAGAAGGTCATGCGAGACAGAATCAAAAGCCTTACTAAAGTCAAGATATACCACAGCCACCACTTCCGTCCTATCTGCTAGGCTTGTTACATTGTCAAAGAAAGCTATCAGGTTGGTTTGACACGATTTGTTCTTGACAAATCCATGCTGACTGTTATTTATCACCTTATCATCTTCTAGGTAGTATGTGTAGTATTGGTAGTATAGTGCTTTGAAAGTGTAAAGAGTTACATCCTAATATGAAAGGAAGTGTTTCATGGTTCTTTTAATTTTTCATTTAAAACAATTTTTAATTCAAGTGTTACCCAGTAGCACTGGAAAAACATCATGAGAACTGGAGAGTAAAACCAGATTATGGGTCCAATCCAGTGCCTATTGAAGTCAGTAGAAAGAATGCTGTTGATTTCAGTGGAGATTGGATCAGGCCCTGTAAGCAGAAAATAATAATGATCAGTCTACTTTCACTATCCAGGGCAAGTGAAATGCAAAAAGGAAGCAGTAAGCATAAATGGTAAGAACTAAGTGAATTAGATTTTGAAAACTGCAAGAATTTTATTTTAATCTAAATTGTTATTAGTAAAACAGGTAAGCAGTTTTTTACATACCTTCTTTATTGTCCCTGGAACCTATGTGATAGAATGATACATTCAATGCAGTACTATCATCATAAATAAACCTGATGGTTTATGATGATTAAGACCCCAATCCTTCAACAGTATGTGCACAGGTGGGCCTTTATTTCTTTGTCATGTCCCATTGACTTTAATGATACTCTTCAGAGGCATAAGTGTCCACCAACACACCTCTCTTTGCAAGAACTGGGCATTAGTCTGTATGTTTGTCATGGCCATGATTTTTGTGAATTTCAAAAGAACCTAAGTTCTATTTTCAAAAGTGACTTAGACTCCTGTGTGCCTAAGTCCCATTGACTTTCAGTGAGACCTAGGATTTCAAAGGACCAGATTTTCAAAGGTATTTAGGCACCTAAAGATGTAGATAGGTGTCTAGTGGGATTTTCCAAAGTGACTAGGCACCTAATTAATTTGATTTCAATTGCAGTAGGTGCCCAGGTGCTCTTGAAAATCCCAGTAGACGCTATCTGCTTCTTTAGGCACTTAAATACCTTTGAAAATCTGGCTGTAAGTGCCTGGCACTTTTAAAAATGAAATTGAGGCTCATAAGTCAGTTAGGTGCTTTTGAAAATTTCACTCATTGTCTCGTTCACCTTGCACGGTCTGCTGTTAACAAGATGTCTCCATCAATTTTTACCCTACGCTCTATTTTGGTGTGTGTTTTGTTTGTGTGGGTATGTTGCTATCTTTATATGTTTTTAAATTACTACAAAGCTGTTTATTTTTAATGAAAAATAAACTTAATTAAAATGTGTGCCATGATTTTTTCCCCAACCTAAAAACATGACTTTGCATTTTTTTGCTGTGACAAATGATGATTTTGTTCCTGTTTATAACAGGCCATATTAACTTCTTTTAAAGCTGTTTTTCCCATACAGTTAGGGCACCTCTCAGGTTATGTTAAGCAATATTATCGCTGAGGATATTGGTTACTGTCTGACTAATAAAATAAAGAATATTTCCCAGTGTGTGAGATCTGAAAAAATAGCCCTCTTCTCCAGCAAAATCAAGGAGTGTGCAGAGTGGTGGTGGTGGTGTTTTTTTTTTTTCAGTACCAGAATGGATGTATTCTTAACTGTGCTTTCTCTTTTTCTAAGTGTTGGAAAGGAAGATTTCGACAAGACAAAGCAGAGAAGAGCTGATAAGAAAGGGAGTTCTGAAGGAAATGCCTGAGCAAGGTGATGACAAATAACCTAACATTTAAATCTTAAACTCTAAGCATGGGCATTATTATCATGTTGTTCCATTTTATAATGAATATCCGCTATCCAGCTATCAAAAGGCAGATTGGAGAAACACTGGCAGCAAGTGGGAGAGGCAGTTTGACCAAGTGGATAGGGCACCAAACTTGGAGTCTGGAGACCTGGAGTTTGTTCCTGGTTCTGCTGTTGACTTGCTGTGTGTTCTTGGACAAGTTACGTAACCTTTCTGTGGTCTCTGTAATACTTAGCACTTTTGTAAAGCAGATTGAGATCTGTAGATGAAAAGTGCCAAGTATTTATTGTTACTTTTTGGAATCAGTGATTCAGAGGATATTTTGAATTGAGCAGTTCTTTCCAAAACAGCTGGAGGAGGATATGGCGATTATGGATGAGAAAACTAAAGGCTTTGGGTCCCTGCCACTTACCATTTGGGGTATGTCTACACTTCACTTAAAAACTCATGGCTGGCCCATGCCAGCTAACTCAGACTAAGGGGCTGTTTAATTGTGATGTAGACATTAGAGCTCAGGCTGGAGCACAGGCTCTAGGACCCTGCGAGATGGGGTTAGGGGTCCCACAGCTCAGAGTGCAGCCCAAGCCCAAATGTCTACATTGCAATTAAACAGCCTCTTAGCCTGAGCCCTGTGAGCCCAAATCAGCTGACACGGGCCAGACACGGGTGTCTAATTGCAGAGTAGAAATACCCTGTGTGTCACAAGTGTAAACCAAAGCAAGCAACTCAACAGCTGGTGTTTCCAATATTGAGAGGTAGCAGGTGTAGGATCTCACACACTCCACCACCATCACATATGCTACATTCAAATAACAGAGGCATAAGGAGCTTTGGGGAAAACTCCCTTTGTTTAAAAACACAACCAGGTTTAGTAAATGGTAAACATAGCAAGATGTATTATGTAAAGCATGTGTAAAGCATTGTTACCCAAGTCCAATTATACCTAGGGTGACTAGATGTCCCGATTTTATAGGAACAGTCCCGATATTTGGGGCTTTTTTTTATATGGGCTCCTATTACGCCCACACCCTGTCCCAATTTTTCACGCTTGCTATCTGGTCACCCTAACTATACCTGAAGGTTTTCATCAGTATGCACATCTCTCTTTAAAATGTTGTTTGTTTCTGCTATTCACAGTGGTAGTGTTTGTACTATTCTTGATTTTAATAAAAAAAAAAATCTAGATCTAATAAAATCTTAGTCTAATATAATTTTAGTAACTGCAATGCTTTTCCATTTCCTAAAATTAATCCATTTGTCATGAAGACTAAAAAGACAACAGTAAAAGGAACTGACTAAGAATCTAGTGGAATATAAAAGTCTTAGAGGACAGTTTCGGATAATATTTCTAAAAATAGATTTCCACTAACCAAAAAAAAAAAAGTTTTACTCTGACCCAAGGAATCAGTGTAGTGAATGTTAGATGTGAAGTCAGGGATAGCTTAATATTTATACTCCCTGCAGTTTCATATACATTAATATTTAGAAACGGGGTTATTTTGATACCTGCTAGTGCTGGGGCGTGTCTCTAGACGCCATTGCAGTGTGTGTGTGTATCAGAGCATGACACTTAGCACATCTGGGTTTTAAGTTTGTCTTTGCTACTGTCTTGCTCTGTGGCTTAGGGCAAGGAACTTAATTGCTCTGTGCATCAGTTTACTCATCTGTAAAACCTATTTTTTAAAAATACATCTTTTGTGGTGCTGTGAGGCTTAGTTGATTGATGTTTTTAAATTGCATTTTGGTAGGAAAGGGCAGTAAGTGCAATGTTTTAATCTCTATCTTTGATTAGAACCAGATTTAAAATAAATGAGCTAAAAATGGACATACAATGGCAGTTATTTCTTTAGCCTTCCTTCCCCCTACCCCACAGTACTTGGTATTCTGTTGTAATACACATTAAATTCTCATTCAGATTGGGTTAGTACAAAAAGAGAAAAGGATGGGAAGGTGAAATATTTTCTCCCCTGTTTAAGAAGGGGCATCTGTCCATTTCTATGCTTCCTAGAATGCTTTTTGCTTTATATGTGATAAGCGTGTATGTTTTAAAGAGCAATCTAAAAGAAGACAGGGTAGACGCTTGATGCTCTGAGAAAGAAGGCACACAAAGACAGGAGAGTAAAAGTTGGAAGGAAGGGAATGGTTAAGTAGGATGGAGAGGAGGAAGGGATGAGCACAGAGATGTAGACAGGTTAAAGAAATTGCCAGGTCTTGAAGGTGAGAATGAGAAGTCTGAACCAGATGTGGAAGGTGGTGGTGGTGGGAGGGGACAGCATGATAAGGGCAATCAGTGAGGGAGATAATTTTGGTGAGGCATTTTGTGTAGCTTAAAGAGTGAGGGAGGAAGTGGGAGGCCAGCCAGAACAAGTTTATAGCAGTGAAGGCAGCAGGTGAATAACCTGTGGGGGAAGGTATTTAACTTTGGAGGTGGAGAGGCAAGGATGGGTTTTTGTGACAGTCTCGGTGTAAGAAGGACAGAAGGAGAGACGGAAGAGTCAACTATGACAGCACGGTGAAAAAGAAGATTGTGGAATTATCCGCAGTAATGAACAAGGAAGGAAGAAGAATTTAAGAAAGTGGAGTTCTATTTTTATCATGTTGAGTGGGAGCTGGTGTCTTGATAGCCAGAATGATACAATCAGAGTCATAAGACTGGGCAATGGGAGAGATCAAGGATAAAGACCAAGATTTGAGATTCATAAGGATGGTAAGAAAAGCTATGTAAGAGGATGAAATAAAGGGAAGGCAGGGTAGGCCAAGAACTGAATGCCACAAGACTCCAGCAGAGCAGGTGGAGGAAAGTAAGCTATTGAAAAAGTCAACAAAACAGCATTTGGAGACAGAAGAAGAGAACTGAGATACAAAGAGTAATAGAATCTTAGTAGGGAGAGAATTCAGTAGGACGAGAAAGGCAGCAGACACCTGAGAAGAAAGGTAAAAGAGAAGGTCTTAGAAATGGCCAGAAAGAACATTGTTGATGATCTTAGTAAGGATAGAAGTGGAGGAGTGGAAATGAGATTGTAGTTAGTCAAGGACAGCATAAGTAGATAACATCCTCCAGATGTTTGGAGGCAAAGAGTGTGGTGCAAGATGCACTGGAGGGAGGATGTGTGTGTTAAGGGAAGGTTCTTAAGAGGATTGAGGAAACCATAGTTAAATATTAGTAAGTAAAGATAATCTGTTGTAAGAGCTAGGGCAAAATTTGGTCTGCATAATCTTTATTACTTGTCTGATGCATGACTTAGAATTCATCTCGTCTCTCAAAGTTCAGTTTGAAGGGCTGGAAGTTGGATGATAATCTGTGTTACTTGTTAACTGGGCACATGTGATCTGGAAGTCACAAACTCAGTGAATGTGGAGCCTTAAAACATACTATTACAGCAGGCAACCTTTCAGAAGTGGTGTGCTGAGTCTTCATTTATTCACTCTAATTTAAGGTTTCGCGTGCCTGTAACACATTTAAACGTTTTTAGAAGGTCTCTTTCTATAAGTATATAATATATAACTAAACTATTGTTGTATGTAAATTAAATAAGGTTTTTAAAATGCGTAAGAAGCTTCATTTAAAATTAAATTAAAATGCAGAGCCCCCTGGAATGGTGGCCAGGACCCGGGCAGTGTGAGTGCCACTGAAAATCAGCTCGCATGCCGCCTTCGGCACGTGTGCCATAGGTTGCCTATCCCTGTATTACTAAGTGACTCTTAGAGTCACTTAGAGTAGAACTTCATCAAAATGTTTTATACATAAAATAAATTAATGTGATATTGTGCTTTTCTTTCGTGGAAACTTAAAACCTGAAAAAGCACTGAGTTGACAACAAATGGAGAACTAGCTCTTGAGCAGGCTGTAAAATTGGATAACAGCTTTTTAATCTTCATTTTAGCTGGTGATGTAACAGTAAATTTTGAAACCTCAAATGGGCACACCATAACTATCAGTGAAGAAACCATCCAGGAAGAGAATGTAATAAAGACCACAGAAGACAATGGCTCTTTATCTGCCAAAGCCTCAGCTGTGGAAGGAAAAAAAGAAGATAAAAAAGGTAAATAAACAAATCCTTCTTATTCTCACAAACCTTTATGGGTCATAAAGGGGAAAGTGGTCTGAGCACAGAAGTGGGAGCCAGGAAGGTCTGATTTCTAATCCCTGACTCCAGTGCTGAGTCCATTTCTGGCTTCGGGCAAGTCTTTATTGCAGACTTCTGTAAAATGGGGATAATAATACATAGTGTAAGAGTGCATCCTCATCTCATGGGTACCCTTCTCATTGCCTATCACAGCATTGTACAGAGTCCTTGTCTCCTGCACCCTCTATAAAGCTTTTCCTCAAACCTGCAACTGTTTAACTCCCCTGCAGGGCATTCTTGGCTTGGCCTTCTGGTCAAGTCACATAAAAGTTTAAAGCCTTTTTAAGGAAGCATGAGTAAGTCCAAATGGAGGTTCAAACAAGTCTTCAAACGAATGGCCCTCCATACCTCTCACTAGTTCCCCTGTTATATCCTGTCTGTTAAGCCCTAACCCAGGGCTTCTCCCCCGACTAGAGAGACCTCTCCATAACTGAGCTCCCTCAGGCTACTTATAAGGCCTAATGTTGCCTTCTCTAGGCAGGAGGTAATTAGTTAATCACTTCCCCTGCTACAAAGCGTGACTAATTGGGGTTCTTCCCCTTGCCTTGCAGCTGATGGTGGTTAGGCCCCATTATATACACTCATTAGCGTTTTGGGATTGTTGAAGAAATTAGTTCATGTATACAATTTTCAAAAGTGCCCAAAGTGATTTATGAGCTTATGTCTCGGTGTCATAAGTAACTTGGGAAGCTAAGTCCCATAGACTTTCAATGCGTCTCAGCCACCTAAGTGTCTAAGTCACTTCTGAAAATTGAACTTAGGCTCCTAAGTTATTTACGAGCTTTGATCCCATGTCTGTAAGGTACTTTGTAGAAGGCAACATATACATGCTAAACATTATTATTTGGCCAAATCCTGAAGTCAGTTTAGCTTATACTGTCTTCACTCAAACTTCTATTGATTTCGTTAAGAGTTTGATGGAATAAGGAAGAATGAACACTGAGTGAGGGTCACAGGATTTGTCCTGTAATTGTTTCTTTTCTAACATATTTGGTAATGCACACTGCTATTACATTGTCAGGAAAATTACTCTTGAATTACAACTTGTTTATTGGACTTTCCTGAAAAGTATCAGGAATGCAAAGGGTCAGGATCTATTTATTTCTGGCTGTTCGATTTAACAGCCTTTCCAAAATATTCTGGTAGGCTTTTCTAGTGAGAAGTGCTCTTCAGAAGGTTGAGTGTGTCAGTTCAGCTAATCACTCAAAAAGTTTGGATCCTTCTCCAAACTGTGCAAACCTTTTGGAGCTGCAAAATGTGGCTGGAAATCTAAGAACTGGCTTTCTTGTGAGATTTCCAGTACTTGCTGCCTTCAGTTGAGCCAGAAAAACAAGACCAGCCTTTCTTGTGGCATTTTGGCACATCCAGCTTCTGGTCCCAGCCAGGACTAGGAATACGTAGATTCAGTAGAATGGAAAATAATGGGAAGGGAAAACTTGTCAAAAAGGAGTTCAGGTTGATTTTGTGGCTGAAGATTATGTCAATTATTATTTTATCCTTTCCTACTCCGGGGTTTCCCGTGAAACATTTAAGAGCAAAAGAACATTTTATTTTAATTGTGCTTTGATCCTACATGGCTGATCCTGCAGAATTTAGAGTTCTAGTTAAAATGGAAGGTTCAACGTCTGCATATGTTTGGTACCTTCTGTACCGACTGTGACTGCTTTGTAGAGAGCCACTCCAAACCCTTGCCACTAAAGCTATCTGAGAATAGAAGAATAAGTAATTATGATACCTCTTCTCTCCAATTCCTCTGAGAAATTGAAATGCATTGGGGAAGAGATGTAATAATAACAAGAAAAGTGGGATTTTGATCTTCTAGCTTCAGTAAAGTTTTAGTAATATTACATAGGGGATATAAAGCACTTTGAATTTGAATAGTATGATGGAAATATTAGAGGGCCAATCCTGCAAGAAGTGGTGAACGCACTGAGCAAAAGCAGTCTATAAGCCCATTGCACTTCACTGGAGATACTCTTGACTTACACCACATTAAGTGAGAGGACAATTGGGCCTATTGATTTCAGTAGGAGTTTAAGGCAAATGACGTGCTCATGGCCTCAGAAAGAGCCTGTGTCAGAACTGGAATTGCAATGCGGAAGTTCCTGGCTCACTGTCCTATGCCCAGGTCATGGAACATGCCACTCTCTCTGATCACAACTCTCACTCCGTCATAAGAATCAAGATATGAGAGAGTCAGAGTTAGCTAGAAAATTCAGGGGTAACGTGTTCAGGAAGTACAATCCCATGGCAGATGCTCTTAAGCATTTTAGAGGTACTGTACATGTGAATAAATCTTAAAAGAGAGTTTTTGCCCACTTGACATGCATCTGAAGACTGGAGGCAGGATTAATTCCTTTCATTTAGTATCAGGGCATACTTCAGTAATCAATATTGACAGACCAAAGTGTTTTTAAAAAATCATGAGATTAAAAAAAATGTGGAGGGTTCTTTCTACCTGTCTTCTAGATTTTGAGCCTGTAAAGTTCATGTTTTCAAGTTTTCCCCACAACCAGGAGGGCTAGGAACTTTTCAATCAATCAATCAATAAATAAATAAATAGTGAGATTCTTATATGACTCCAGGATCTGGGGCTTTTAAGAAAAACAACAAATATCACAACACTCTCAGTAAAATTGCAAGAGTTGGCAACACTGTGGAAAATGGAATATGTTAGGAGTTAAAGGAAGAACCATCCCATGGTGATGTGTGGAGTTAGAGAAACAGGGGCAAACAATAGATTGAAACATACAATGTAAAATGAGTTAAGCAAAAGTGTGTGAAACAAAAAAAAACTTCCAAGCTGTCCTGTGTGCTGCCAAACAATTCTTTAAACTATAAACCCATCTGCTGCTTGTCAATTTACAGATGCTTCTCACATTTTGTAAAAAAAATTCCCTTTGGCAGCTTAATAATGTAACTGTTGCTATTTGAAATAATGATGTGGTGTCAGTCATCCAAGTGGCATGTTTAAAAGGAAATTCCTCCCTGGCATAAGGATAATGAGGAGCTGCTGACAGTTTTTACATACAACGGGTAATTGATTATTCAGCCTTTGCAGATGAGAAACCTGGATCTTGTTATAGATCATTTATTTACTCTGTGACTTCCAAAGTTTTTTGAAAAGGAAAATGACCCAGCACCTTTCAAAGAAAATGAAGAGCTTAATTATGGCTGTCCTGTGTAGGTACACTAGAGTGGAGAAGAGGGCATAGGGAGCTTCTAAGTACCTCCCCACTCCAGTTCACCCACACAGAAGGTAGATGTAATTGGGTTGCTGAAGCTATGGAAGTGCTAAGCAGGGAGATTGCCAGTGTGGCTCCAGATTGGGCAGCGGTCTGGAGGAGGAATATAGCCATGGACTTGTGCTTTCCCCTCCCCTTCATGTGCACTGTCCCACCCCTGGACAGGGAGCAGCACTAGGGAGAGCACAAGCTGGCTACACTTGTGGTAGAAAAAGTGTCAGAATTGTAACTGCTAAGGATGATCCTCATCCTCCCTTCCCTTCCCTTCCCTTCCCCAAGCACCCCTGAGGCAGTGTGCTTACTCCTCACTACACAGCATAATACCTCCGGTGCCCCTGGCAGGATTACTCTTTCTTCTCCATCTCTGGCTCACTGGCTTAGTTTAGAACCTTAAGCATACTGTTCGGTTTAGTTTACAAAACTGATGCAATCTGTTTTTATCTCAGCTAGTTAATTTCACACTTCATGGTTATCTTGGGCTTGAGGAAATATTTGGCTGAATACCCAGGAGCAAGATAGTGATGGGAATGGGAGCTGAGAAGTTTAATTTTGCAGCCTGGTAGCCAGCCGTGATTATTAGTGCTGTGAAAAAGAATAGTAATGTGGGAAGCCAGGGCTGTGTTCTGGATGCTGTGAGACTGAGCACAAGCTTCTGAAATGTTCCTAAGCATTTACAGTAGATCAGCTGAACAATGCTGTGTGTTCTGGTGGATTTCTGCATGTCCCCCACTGCAGGAAATTTGCATGTTGATTTCCAGCTGGATTTCACAACATCTGTGGGTCTTTTTCCAACGGAGAATTCTATTCCAAGCTCTAAGTTTTAACTCATTGTGATGCAGCTTCTTACCCCTTCTATTTGTCCACTGATCTATCACCTCCCTTTAACTTAGTCTTTTATTTGAGCATGTAAGCCAGTGGGCTAACTCTCTGGCCCAGGCATGAAAAAAACACTCTCCAGCCACAGATTTTCAGTTCTGTTTTCTTCAGGGCTTTGGTTTCTTCAGAATAAAACTATTTAACACAAGTTCAACATATCAACCACATCCTTTCCCCCTTTCCCAGAGACTTCTGCAGGGGCCTATCTACCCTTTGGGATTCCAGACCTGCAGAGCCTGAGTCAAGGCAAGCCACTCTGCTTCCTTCTCGTTCATAACTTGCTCCCTGCAGAATTACACTCTGCAGACCAGTCCACTGAGAGGCATATCTAGCCTCTCTCCCCTGACCCAAAGACTCCTGCAGATTCCTTCCACAAGGCCTCTTGCACACTGTGCTGCTGATACAAGTGGTGACAAAGAGTTAGAGGTCCACAAGTGGCTACCCCCATGTTCTTAATTAACTATGTCAATGCTCTGTACACAAGCAGTCATAGGGAAAAATCCCTCTTCTCACAGCAGTTTCGTTTTTGCAGTAAGCTGTGATAACCATATGCTGTTTGCAACACTCATTTTCCATAGCATCACCCACTGAGTTACACTTCTCTTCCTGGAGGGGATGACTTTGCTGTTGATGTGGATTAGATGCCTGAGTTGCAGCTCTATCTGTTCTCTCTTCCTGAGCCTGCTGTGTTGTTGTTTCCTTGTGGTGCTCCTGTAGCATTAGAAATAATACTACTAGAACAGTATGAGATAATGCTGTGATAGATTGAGAAAAACATTGGTCTTTCATTAGTAAATATCCCTAGCAATTAACAACAAGTTAACAGTAAATTTATGAATATGCAGGGAGTTGTTTCTAAACATTATGGCCAGAATTTTCAGAAGGATTCGACAGCCACCATTGGGACCCCGGTTTAAAAAGACTTCAGTTACCACTTACCACTCAAAATAAATGGTCACATTTTCAAAAAAGCTCAGCATATTTGGGTATCACATCCTTTTGAAAATCAGGCCACAGTGTCACAGTAAGAACTGCTGGATGGTGAACATTTTGTAAACCTGGACATCATTTAGGTGTCTACACAGCAGGAGCAGCGCTTTCTCTGGCTCTAGTTGTGGGTGCTCAGCATCTGAACATCTGGCCCTTATGAAAATCTATTCTAAATATAAATGCAGTATTGATTGAAGCTCTGAATGAGGCATTAACATTTGCTTTGTTTTTGTTTGTTTTTAAAAGGATAATTGATGGGTGGATTGCCTTGGTCCAAGTGATTTGCTCACTGTCCGAATCTGTTACAAGGTGATAGTGACTAAAAGTTACTCCCATCTGATGGCTGTTTCAGGTCATTTTATAAAAAGAACAGGAGTACTTGTGGCACCTTAGAGACTAACAAATTTATTTGAGCATAAGCTTTCGTGGGCTACGAATACTCCTGTTCTTTTTGCGGATACAGACTAACACGGCTGCTACTCTGAAACCTGTCTTTATAAAATGAGTTGGTCATCTTGGTCCAGTTCCTAGTGGACAGATGTCCAAATCAGAAAACAGCACCTCCTAGCTGGTGCTGGTATACCGTTGAGATGGGTATGGAGAAACAGATAGATAGAGTTGGCTCTGATGGCTATTGCTGTTGTCAGTCTCAGCTGAGGTGTCAAAGAATGAATAGTCATGAAGATTAAGGGCTAATGTACAAGCAGAATCACACTGGGTGACTCAATTAAGAACATAAGAACGGCCATACTGGGTCAGAGCAAAGGGCCGTGTAGCCCAGTATCCTGTCTTCCGACAGTGGCCAGTGCCAGGTGCCCCAGGGGGAATGAACAGAACAGAATCATCAAGTGATCCAGCCGCTGTCGCCCACTCCCAGCTTCTGGCAAACAGAGGCTAGAGACACCATCCCTGCCCATCGTGAAACAAGCTCAGAAACAGTTTCCTTACCTTGTAAAATGTATTTTTTAAGCTTTCTCCCCACTTTTTTTAGTAGTTTACATTACAGTAGTGTACTGTATTTGCCTTTTTTTTGTTGTTGTTGTCTCTGCTGCTGCCTGATTTTGTACTTCCAGTTCCAAATGAGGTGTATGGTTGACTGGTCAGTTCGTAACTCTGGTGTTCGTAACTGAAGTTCTACTGTATGCAAAAAGAGATGTGACATGGTCAAAGTGATGGACTAGAGAAATGATCCTTGCAGCAGCATTCTGAATAGATATGATTGGGGCAAGATTGCACTCATCAAGACCAGAGAAAAGGATGCTGCGGGAATTGAGATGTGAGACAATGAGATTTCTAGTTGTGTGGCTGGATAGGAAAGGCCATATCTAAGAGATGGTGTCCAAAATGAATCTGCAAGGCTTAGATATAGCCTGGCTGTGTGGGTGAAGGTAATGTCCAGGTTACAGACCTGAGTAACTGGTTGCCTGACACAGATCTACGTGTATGTGCCTGTCAGTGTAGAAGCAATTTTAGAAGAAGGGGTACCATCCTTCTGTCCTGTATATTAGATTTTGTCTGGCCACAGCTCACTGGAAACCTCCCTATGCTGATTACATCTCATTTTGGCTAATCAGTTTTTCTTATCAATCATAAGATAAACACCACAAAAGCTGACCAGTGACTGTGGTATTAAAGACCAATCTGTTTGTCTGCTTCCTGAAGGCAGCATGGAGCTAATGGAAGATATTTTATTAATTGATTTAAGTTCTGCACCCTTAGTCCAGAGCTGGGGGAAGAGAAACTAATGATTTTTTTAAATGGCTGACTTCAGAAAGGGTCCAGTTGGTAGTTTCACTGAAGCAGCCATAGGACTGAAATCTCTCATCTGATTTTTCTCTCCCACTGACAGCATCCACAGCTTCTGTCATAATCTTGCCTTTTAAAAATAGGTGGGCTTCCTTCATATATCTTCTACTGCTGTCCTGATACTTTCGTCCATTGCATCAAAGCAGAAGCCATCATCAAAGAGAGAAGCTGGGAAGAATTTTGAGGCAGATGCAAAGGTGCTGTAAGGACTAGATAGATATGCACAGAAAATGTACTATAAAAGAGGAGAGGAAAGTTTAATAAATATATCTCCTTCTCCCTGAGTGCGTCTGATCCAGGAACAAGAAGCAAGAGAGCAGAGAGATAGTTCAAGGGGTCAGTGAGCAGAAGTAGCCCTCAGTTTAATAGTTGTAAAAGGTTGTTATAATAGTGTATCAAAAGCATTAGCAAGAACAGCCAAGTCCATAATGTTGTAAGCTTAGGCTGGAAATAAAGAATGACAAAATCAACAGTTAGTGTAAAGTGGTTGTGCTAGATAACCCAGTAAGTGAAAAGGAATGAACTGTTTGTCTTCATTCCCACAACATGTGAGAACAGATAAGTGTGCATGCTGTGTGTAATGATGACCAATGACACATTGGGCTCAAGTTCACCATTGCTAGACCATAGCCTTGGTCCTAATCCTGAGATAAAGCAGTGTAATTGTTGTTTAACACGTTATTTGTCTTTCATCTACTAATCTTTACAGTGAAGAAATGCTGCTCATCTTTTGGGAATGGATTAGAGATGTAGTAACCTAGAGGGTGGAAGGCAGGACAAAGAGATCCAGAAATGGCCACTTGACATGCAGAGAGTGTGGTTCTAATATGATCTTAATTGTAAGAGCTGGTACTGATTACCAAAAATAGTTACCTCCAATGTCAAAGGTAGCTATTTTCAGAAATACTTTAACATTTTGCTCCTATACTGTCAGGGCTGGCAGTCACAATCAGAGTCAGTGCAAGGGCAGATGAATATTCCCATGCCAGATAACATTCCATTTAGTTTGGCTTCAGTTCTGCCTGAAGAATAGAAGTACCGTGAGGAAGATACCCGAATAAAGTTACCATTTCTAGCAAACAAGCTGTGGCACAGGAGAAGGAGCTGCTGCAGCTGAAATTTCCAGCCACTGCCAGGTTTGGTAAGCACTGAACCTGTGACTGTGGAGATGCCCCAGTTTACAGAACAGTCACAAATTTAATACAGGACTATATGGTTTGCTGCTCTCAAGGAAAGGAAAAAAGAACCTCAGGGAATTTGTTTGAGGGGAAAATGGAGCTCCTAGATTCTAACACTGACCAAGCTGTAGTTAGCAGGCCAATCAGTGCTACTGCAAGTCAAGGGTAGAACTCAGAAAACTATGGGATAGATTAAAATTGAGAGAAGCAGGGTAAGTGCCCCATCCTCCATAAAAAGGTCTTCAGTTGAGACCTAGTGTAACATTTAATTGGGGTGGGGCATTGTTATTAAATAAGAGAAGAGGAACTCTCTTCCAATTCCCAAGAGGTTGAGCAGCAGCATCTAGCTTGTCATTGCATTTACATTGTGTATGTCCGTGTCAGTCGGCTTCTGTTCACTTTCTTCTTTATAGAGCGCACTGTTAACTGTCCTGAAAAACCGGCATCCCATGCTCCACCGCCGCCTAAGTCTAAGCCTAAACCTAAAAAAGCATCAATACCTCCAAAAAATGTTACTGCTGCTGCCACCGCCACCAGCCATAAGAGTAATGAAGCACCTCATGTTAAAAAAAAAGTCAAGGCTCCTGCTAAGCAGCCCCCTGTCCCACCTCCCAAGCCAACAGGTCACGATTCAAATCGAGGAGCTGGTGAGTACTGGATAGGCAGTGCCAGAATGGTGGGTGCATGTGCATGGGGATGCTTGTACTAGTTATTCTCTGTGTAAATTGTAATTACTAATGAATCTACACCTTACTAGCTCTCCATTGGGCTCATGCTCCTCTGAAAATGGAGAAATCACTTTGCTGTCTAACTTCTGTATATGTAAGATTAAGTGTTATACAGAGGTGATGTAGAATACCCAGTTAACAGCAAAAAATGAGGGTAGAGGTGTTGGGAGAAGCTGCAGGGGAAAGGGTGAGTTCCAAGACAAAATTTATCTTAGTTACTCCCCAAAAATATTGCTCTGGGAAATGTATCACTACATATTTCTCCTGGAAATAACTAAATTCAATAAATTTTACAAGACTACAAGCTCTCTTAAGAGGGCAGAATCTAAAACCACTAAATTAGCCCTAAAGACTGTCAAATATATTTGCCTCTAGGTGCTAGAATGGATTACAGCTCATTGAAAAAGGCCAACTATTCCCTCAGTTGATTGATAGTTTTCAAAGATACAGAATACCCTTATCACGACAAAATATGCTGCCAGATAAATCACAGATATACCTACCCACTGGGATACTGCTTAGCTATCATTTAGCAATGATATTGTAAGCAGTCAAGCCTACAACCCTAATAGCCTTTGACTGAGAGTGGTTATAAATTATAGGATGACAAAAAAAATTAAAACCACCAGAAGGCAATTAAAACACTAGTGAGTTTATAATCAGTGCACTTTGTTTATGCACTAGGCCAACTGGAAAGCTCATCCAATGCCTGCATTTTTCTCTCCAAATATATCACCATTGATAGATTGCAAATGTTGGCAGGTTTTGTATTTGAAGCATGAAAGAAGAATCCTATTGAAGACACTACAAAGCTGCTAAAGTTTTGATAGTTGCGTTGCCAGAAAATGTCTCATTCATGAACTTGACATTAACTACACCAGTTACCTAAATGTTCACTTTTGCCGTTAACCCAGAATGCATTGCTTGTACTCCACATTCAGGTGGAAAACTAAGTTCTTACAGGGTTGAGAAACTTTCTGAAAAGGTAAAGCAAATAGATTTTTATAGAAATAAAGCAGGGGATTCAGGTGAAGAAGGTGATTAGATCCATATTTTGAATTTAGGTAAATAATAATTATCTTATTTGTTTACTTAAAATAGGTGCTATCCTGGGGCCGGATTCTGTCCTCAGTGGTGGTACTCCTACTCCTGGGGGGGGATTCTGTGCCAAAAAATTAAAAATTCTGAGCCAAAAAATTAAAAAATACGGCAAAATTCTGCAAATTTTGTCAAAATAATGCAATATAATCACACCAGTTTCAATTGTTTTGGGTAAGTTATTTAAACTACAATACAGGAAAAAGGTCACAATAACTATTCAGCATTTCCTAAACATATGAAAGTTAAGTTACAAAACTTGGTAACTAATACCCTGCATTCCAGTTATAATCCTGGATTTTCATTTAAATTACATTACAGAACACCAAACAGGGAAAAAAAAAAAAAAGTAGAATGTCATTTTAAATCGCTCAGGCTTTCACACATGAAAGTCATACAGTTTTGCTAATCATTGTCCTGGACCTAGCTGGGTACTTTGGGAACTGCTTGGTTCTGATTGTCCTGACATTTTATTGACTGCTTGGTAAATGTTTTATTTGCCCTCAAAAGTGCCCCCCCCCCTTTTTTTTTTAATGGGTAAGTAAAAATCTAACCCCATTGTGCCACTTTGGCACAGGAAAAAGTGAGAAAGCTCATAGATCTTCCTAGCTCATTCCCTTAGGGCATGTCTACACTTGCCATTTAAAGCGGAAAAAATCCCTTTTTTTGCACAAAAACCATGGGAGCGTCTACACTTGCCAATGACTTTTTACAGTGAAATTCAGAAGTTTCATCGCAAAAAGAAAATCACCTCCACGAGAGGCATACAGCCAGGGCCGGCTCCAGGGTTTTGGCTGCCCCAAGCAGCCAAAAAAAAAAAAAAGCCGCGATCGCGATCTGCGGCGGCAATTCAACGGAAGGTCCTTCGCTCCGACCGGGAGTGAGGGAACGTCTGCTGAATTGCCGCCGAATAGCTGGACCTGCCGCCCCCCTCCGGAGTGGCTGCCCCAAGCACCTGCTTGCCAAGCTGGTGCCTGGAGCCGGCCCTGCATACAGCTCTTACCAGTGATGCTTTTGCGGTGATGTGCAAGTGAAGACATGTTCTTCCTGTTTACACAGCTTTTAGCCTCTGGAGGATATCCCACAGTGCCTACGTGACCACTCTGGCCAGCAGCTCTGCTGCTCTGATGCCAGGTAAACAGACGTCCACCCCTTCCCCTGTAAAGCCCCAGGAACTTTGAAACTCCCCTTCCTGTTTTCTTGGCAAGTGCTCACATATCTGGCCAGGTGACAATGCCTGCTCCACAGAGCAAATGATCCCTTGCTTGGAGCAATGCTGAGTAACTGGAGCTGATCAATGTTTAGGGAGAGGAGGCTGTGCAGGGACCCCAGATGCCCCGTGATCACCCCCTCCCTTCCCACAAGACCCATCCTCAAACTGGAGAGAGCTGCACTGTGGGATAGCTGCCCTAGAGCGCTGCTCTCAACTGCGATGGAAGTGCTGCTAATGTAAACACTGTCTGACACCTGAGGAATTAGTGAGTACACAAACCAGCGCTTTACTTTCAGCGGTTCCCTATCACCAGTGAAATTTACAGCACAAAAACTCTGCAAGTATAGACATACTCTTACTGTCATTTATAAGGCTTTACATCATTCTGACAATGTAGGGGCCTTAAAACTTCTACAGGTTTTTATGTTCCTGGGGGAATTGACTGGGAATGGGAACAGTTAACTAACAATAGAATAATTAACAATGTTACTGTGCACACAGGTTGCTACATTTCTGCTTCAGAGAATGAGCTCAATTAACCATCAACAGGAACATTAACAAAATATGGGGTTTTTTACAAAAGCTATTTTCTTTAACTTAAAAACAAACAATTTTCATTAACATGATACTAATATTTAATTAAGAGTTTTTTCAGTTCTCAAGAAGTTACATTTTACTAGGCAGGCAGGCTGCTACACTTCTGCCTCGGGGACAGAGCCTTCCTCCTACATAACAAAAAGATCTACCCTCCTCCACGCCCCTCGAGCCGCAGTATCAAGAGAGAGGGACAGAGTCTCTCTTGCTTGTTGGCCAGCCCCGCCCCCTGACGGTGATCAACATCTCCCCTGCAGGCACACACGCCCAGTCCCCTTCCCTCTGCAGTGATTTGCGTCTCTGATACTGCTCCAGGCATGCTGGAACAGACACGTGTCCCCCCGCAGATCTTTTGCATTTTTCTGCACGGAGGCCACAGAAATATGCGGGCCATATGAATTCTGCGCCCATCTGTCAGGAGTAAGTAACTCCATAAAATTATTGGGATTGCATGAGTATAACTGAAAGATGCATTTGATCTTTTGGCAATTACAAAAGATAGTGTGCTAATAATTTATTTCAACATTAGGTATATCATGTTCCTTTAAAAGATGGTAGATACTAATTTATCTGTTTTACACTGGTGGTTTTGAAAATATTTAGCACACTATACCTATTGTAAGGCCCAAAGTACACTTATGGCAATACATATAAATAGAGCTGGTTGAAAATAGGGGGTTTTCCATCACAAATTATGATGAAAATAGAAAAAAAAAATCTTTTAAATGTTCCATGGAAAATGTCAATTTATTTAAAAGTGAAATATCTTATACAAAAATTGCAGTGCTAGTGTGGTGCCTCATGGGAGTTGTAAGGTTCCCTGGTTGGACTACTTCTCCAATGAGGAACCATGGTCATGCCTCTTGGAGAGGAGAGGCAATGCATCATGGGAATCCCCAGCCACGATACATCTTAGAATATATAGTCCAGCCAGGGAGCCCAGCCCATGGAGGAGAATGGGGACATGAGTCAACTGAACTTCAGTTCCTATGAGGCACCATGGCAGTATTTCCAAATTGGAAAAAAAAAATCAGGTTTTAGCTGAACTATTTTGTTTTTTTGATGAAAAATGGAAATTTTCCATGGAAAGCAAACATTTTTCACACACACACACAAAAATGTACTTAGTTGAAAAGCCAATTTTCCATCCAAAAAATAGTTTTGATGGAAAATTTTCAGCCAGCCCTAACCATGACAAGAATGGTAATACTTCTGACCCAGCTGAAATTGGGCAGGAGAAGTCACAGGGAAACACTCTTGCAGGTTTTCCAGCCTGATTTCAAATCCAGAGGGGTTCTAAGAAAGAGAAGATTTTTCAATACCCTCACCTTTATTAACCAGTGACAATTATAGATTGATTGTATATTATGTTGGGATTTTTAACTTTAAGCATGTGTCTAGCCTCACTGATTTCAACCCTGTGCTTAATGCTTTACTGGATCAAGCCCTTTGCTGGATCTCAGCATCTTGCAGGATTAAGCCCTTTGTAAGCACTCCTCACCATCACAGAGAGGTTTCTACTAAATATTGTGCAGGAATAAGATACTATTTGTTTCCATTGCAAGTTCCCACTTCTGCCTTTAAATTTTTTTTATTTGTATTGATTGATTTGTAAATTAGTCACCCCTAAAGCTCTGCTCATATGCAATACCTGCTTTACAGTGAGATCCTGCTTTTATGCATGTTACAGCTAGTTTGTGACATAAAAAAAGCAGCAAGTGATTTGCGTAATGTCACAAAGCTGAGTCTCTGCAGATTTTTCCAGGTGCACTGCTCATCACCCTATACCAGAGAACTTTCTAAATGTCTGTACCCCATAAAATTGTGTTAGAGGAGAAAATGACATAATAGGCTTTCTCTGTTATTTTCCTGTTTCAGATTTCATACAGCCTAAGCATGGAAGCAGTTTTTGTATCATGAGCTTATTTCACTGTAATAAGTTTGGCCAATAGCTGTATTTTGGTTCCCATCATAATCTGCTGTTTTAAAGATACAGTTAAGTGAATTTCTGTTACACATTGTTAGCCTTCTGTTCTACTCTGTAGAATGGGGGTGGGCAACTTTTTGGCCCTAGGGCTACATCGGGTACAGAAATTGTATAGAGAGCCGGGTAGGAAAGGCTGGGGGAGGCTATGCCTCCACAAACAACGAGGCATGGCCTGGCCCCTGCCCCTTATCCAGCCCCCCAAAACCCCCACCCCCATCCAACCCCTCTTGCTCCTCATCCTTGACTGCCACCCCAGGACTCCCGCATCCTATCCAAACACCCCTGCTCTCTGCCCCCTGAGCATTCCCCCAGGAGGCCCATGCACCATCCAATCCCCACCCCCTGACCACCCCCTAGGGCCCCCCGCTCCCTATCCAACCCTCCCTGCTCTCCCCACCCCACATTACCTGTGGCGTGGGGGAAAGGGGGCTGAGTCCTTTCCCTGTGCGTTTCCCCTGCTCGTTTGGCTGCTCTCCCTGGCAGTCGGGCAGGGCTCGTTCCCTGTCTGGGCTAGGCTGCTGGGGATAGAGGTCAAGCATGCTGGGGGTGAGGGGAGGGGCCTGGCTTTCTCTGCCCCTGTCCCCGGCAGCAGGGCCCAGGCCCCTTGACCGTCCTCCTGCAACCCTCCTGTAACACCCCCTGCTCCCCGTCCCCTGACCGCATCATCCTGGAGCACCAGGTCTGGTGGCGCTATAGAAGCTGGAGCTGCAGCCACGCGGCCCAGGCGCTGGGGGAACTGTGACTGTGAGGGAGGGAGGGGAGCAGAAGGGGAAGGGCCAGGGGCTAGCCTCTGCCCCACCCACCACGCTGCTGGGGAGTTGGGCTGGCTCCTCCGTGAGCCTGTTCTCACCCCTCTCCCTGACAGGAAGCCAGAGAGAGGGGTCCTGCGGGCCGGATGTGGCACGCGGGCGATAGTTTGCCCCCATCTGCTGTAGAAGGAAGGTCTGGTGACCATCTGGCCTAGTGGTCAGCTCATGGCTTTACAAGTTCTGCCAGTCTAGTCATCCCAGAGGGAGCCCCAGCTGCAACCTCATTACCCCCTCATGTTCCAGTTGCTCCATCACTATAAAGGAGCTGGGGGGGAAGGCAACCTGGGGGGGGGGAGGCAACATGGGGGGACCCCCCCCACACACTCCAACAGGTATCAGTGCAGGGCCCCCAGGAGTCTCTCAATGTGGCCAGCCCAGTTACTGAGTTATCCCAAAGTATGTATCCCCCCCCGGTCATTTCCTATCAGTCTGATGCTCCTCAGTTTGGGGCATGGTTGTGGGCTAAGCAGACTGTCCTCAGTCTCTTACAGTATGTTTACACTGCAACTAAAAGCCCGCGGCTGACCTGTGCCAGCTGACTCAGGCTAAGGGGCTGTGTAATTGTGGCATAGATGTTCAGGCCTTGGCTGGAGCCCAGGCTCTAAGACCCTGTGAGGTGGGAGGGTCCCAGAGCTTACCCAAGCTCTGCAATTAAACAGCCCCTCAGCCTGAGTCCCAGGAAACCAAGTCAGCTAGCATGGGCCTGCCCTGGGTGTCTAACGGCAATGTAGACAAGTCCTCAGTGTCCAGTTCAGTTAGTCAATCTGTTTCAGGGCTTTCAACTCTCAAAGAGCAAGGGAACCCAAATCCCCCTTCACAAAGCTGTTGCCACTCCCTGCACAGTTCTCAGCATCAGCCTTGTTTATTGGTGCCACATGCAGTGCAGTTAATTCTCCCACCCCCTTTCTTCTGGGCTGCCAATGTCCTTAAAATGTTCCTCCATTGGGAACATGCTTTGCATCTGTTGAGAAGCAGGGCCTCCTAGAACAGTATTGCTCTATCCCCCTCCCTGGTTCAGTGTGGGGCCTGTTGACCCCATTCCATACTTGGAATGTTAATCCACTGATCTGTTATGTGATTCTTTCTTAAATGCTCCCATTCACTGTCTTAATTTTAATGCATTTCCCCTGACAACAAAAGTGTTTGACTTCACTTTAATCAAAGTGTTTTGATTAAAAGGATTTAATTGTATGTTGTTGGTTTTTTTTAAATAAGAGCCAGAATTCTTGTATTCTCTCCCAGCTTAGCCACTGACTCATTGTGTGACCTTGGGCAAAACAGCTAGCTGTGCCTCAGTTTCCCCATCTGTAAAGTGGGGGAGAAAAGCCTTACAAGAACATTGCAAGACATAATTGGATGATATTGATAAAGTGCATTTAGATATTTCATATGAAAGGTGCTACGGAATGGCAATAATGATGATAGTCTATAATACTCTGACAAAAAAAACATAATAGGAAAGGTTAGTTGTAAAGATCGTTAACTTTAGCTGCAGACTAACTGGGATTATTTGTATCTTTTGGTGGCCAGCATTGTTTAGAAAAGAGGGACTAGGGAAGTTTTCACTGGAGCTCGTTCTCCACAGAATGCATGCAACTAATTCTCACAAATGCTCTATGTGCATGTACATCTACAGGAGGATGTACAATCATGCTTTAATGATTGTGAAACAAGACTTATACACAGACATAGTAACGTTTTCAAAAGCCCCTAAACGATTTAGGAAACTAAGTTTCATTTTCAAGAGTGACTTAGCACTGATATGCTTAAGTCCCACTGAAAGTCAGTAGCTCATAAGTCTCTGAGTCACTTTTGAAAATGAGACAGGCTTCTGTCACCCAAGCACTTCTGAAAATTTATCCTGATGTGTAGCTAGCTATTCAGTCAGGACAACTGTGTTATTATTTTAAACAACTGGATTTTTAAGATTATTACCAGGCATTGACCTAGTGGTCACCACAGAGTGATGACAGTCAGGATCTCTAGCCTCAGCTCTAACGACCTTGGGCAAATACTTACACCTTCTGCCTCTACCCACCTCTAAAACTGGAAGTAATAAGACTTACCTACCTCACAGGGGACTTGTGAGGACCAATTAGTTAGCTGATGTTTGTCAAATGCTTAGAGTTATAGAAGTACTAAGTACAGTTATTTTATTATTAAAATATCAATTCAAGATACGGTTCAAATGGTTTTAAGAAAAACTGCATTTCTGAGGTTGTAAAATGTTTGTCTTTTCTCATTTTAGCTAGCTCCTCTCACGTAAAAAAATTACCCGTCTCCAAGTCATCTTCTTCACAATCTCCTTCATCCACATCATCTCATCCAAAAGCCTCTAAGGAGACAGCACCTAGTAAAACGGGCACATCAGGGACTTCCAGGGGCAAGAAAAAGTCAACCGGGAAGCAGTCAACCCCACGAACCCGTGCAGATGGGGACGTTTCTTCCACCTCCAATGCAGCAGCAAACAGTTTAGAAACAAAGGTGGAAAACTCTCAGCCAGAGCAACCTCCCGTCATAATTTCTGAATCTGAAGCTACAGACCAGCAGAACACACTGATTGTCCCTCCTCCTCCCACTGCTCCTCCTCCTCCACCGCCGCTGCTGCCTTCCTCTCCTTCAGCCAGTCAGTCCACTGACTCCACAGAAACACCAGATGTACCCATTAGCACCGAAGCAGGCCTGTCTGTCCCAGGCTCAGATTCTAATCCTCTTCTCCAGACCGAACATGAAACAGACAATGAAGACCTTAGCAGTATTGCCCTAGACAATAGCCTGGATAGGAGTGAAGAAAATACAACATGGTAAGACTCTACTGTCATTTATAAGCAATAAGGTACACAGCGCATTGCCAGGGGTGGCGAAACTATTCAGATAAAATAAGGAATGCTCTCAGTCTTGTACCTTTGCCTAACACTTGAATTAAACCTATCAGATCCAAAACTTTAGTTAACTTGTTTTTCATTATTATTCATTTTCACTTGCCTTTACACTTCCATGTCCCAGGCACAACCAAAAGTAGAAGTGGCAAAATATATGAACAAAATTCAAAAATGCTTTCCCAACATAACCAGAACGACATTTGCAATAGCAACTGCTCCCCTCTGCCACCCTTTTATAAGAATAATAATATAAAAAAATAATACCCGAGCAGATCTTTCTATCAACCAGAAAGGAAGAAGAATCAGAGACTCTATAAAGTCCAGAAGGGATTTCACTATTGCCATTCTGCATAAAAGGAAGGGGCCCAAATATTACAGTGATGGGCATCAGTACCAAACCCTAAATAACCTTCCCCCAAGGCCCTGCCCTTGCACCACCTCTTACCCCAAGGCCCCACCTCCTATTCGCTCCTGTCTGCCCCCCCATAGCTCCCCAACTTTTAAAAGTGATGGGGCCATGGCCCCCTGCCCCTCTCCCGCTGCCCCCCGTTCTGGTGCCCCTGAACCCAGTCACTGTCAGCATTAAACAGTGTTAAACAAGGTCTGTGGTTTGGTATCCAGAAACCTTAGCCTGCTTAGTACCATGGCAAGCACACCATTAAAAATCATTCAACCTTTTATCAAAGATACAGAGAAGAAGGAAAAACAGTTAAAGCACTGGAAATGTATATCAGTGGTTCTCAAAGCCGGTCCACCGCTTGTTCAGGGAAAGCCCCTGGCGGGCCGGGCCGGTTTGTTTACCTGCCACATCCGCAGGCTCAGCCGATCGCAGCTCCCACTGGCTACGGTTCACCGCGCCAGGCCAAAGGGGCTGCGGGAAGTGGCGCAGGCCGAGGGATGTGCTGGCTGCCCTTCCCACAGCCCCCATTGGCCTGGAGCGGTGAACCGCGGCCAGTGGGAACTGCAATCGGCCGAATCTACGGACGCAGCAGGTAAACAAACCGTCCAGGCCCGCCAAGGGCTTTCTCTGAACAAGCGGTGGACCAGCTTTGAGAACCACTGATGTAAAGTATTAAGAAAGGCTTTCATTTTAACAACGTCTCTTCTCCCCTTTCCCTTTAGCTGGAGAAAATTTAGAAGGAAACCTCCACCTCCCCACCCTTTGTTTGACAGTCTCTGAGATGGTATCGAAGATGGCAATAATTGTCCATTTGGGGAGAAGAGAAGTTAGTTGAGATGAGCTGGAGCTGCTGTTGGTATTGCTATTTTTAAAGTCCAAAACGGGAAAGGAAAAGCAGTGAGCTGAGATGGGCTGAAGCTGCTGTTGTAGCTACTGTTGTTAAAGTCTGATCCGGTTTCATCTCAGGCGGTGTTTGGGATTCATCTGGGGCGTTGATGTATCTGGGTCCCTCTCTCTGGCCCAGTCTTGTCAGAATATCCCTTTGGATTAGGATGAAGAAGATCTGGGGGGGTCCCAGCATATGGTGGAGTTGGCACCCATGAGGGTAAAGCTCACTCCAGTAACCTCCATCTATTCTTCCATTCTCCCCTCCCCGCTCCCAAGTCTCTTTCTTTTTTTTAAAAAAAAAGGGGGGGAATGATGGGTGGAATAGCCCATCCCTTCATTATTTTGTCCACCAATTAGTCCTAGTATCCGACACACCAATTTTGGTTCATTAATTTCTGGTTCTACAGCTTCTGTTTTTACCAACCATGATTTCAACAGAGTCCTTGAATCATATCAATGTGGTCTTTTCTTTGTTTGGACTAATTTAGTGTCTATGTCTGGTTCTCTTGCACTTGTTTATAACATTCATTACTAAAATCAACTTGACCAACTTTTCATCAACATTTGTTATTCTAGGTTATTGTAACATCTTATGGACTGAACTCACAATTAGGGTAAACTTGTCAGCCCCATTTTCACAACAGTGCTCTGTTTTCCTCGCAAGAGAAATCAACACCATTCACAACCACACTAAGCAGTTCTAGTTTCTGCACTTAGGTGGCATAAAGGGGCTGTAATCCAGATGCTAATCACCAGCAAAGAATTCCCCTGGCATAGAGGAGCTCCCGGATAGCACATCTGTGCCATGATCAAGCCCCTGTGCCTCTGCCCTTCCCCCTCATCCCACACAGAGGGTAGAAGGGCAGTGGGCATGGGGCAGCTGTGCTCAGTTGCCCCAGTGCTCCACTGATTTAGGCTCCATTAAGTTACACAAGTGGTGTAACTTAGAACTATCTGGTAGCAGCAGTAAGTGATGGAGTCAGGCTTGCCTTCAGATCAGGGAGCTGGAACTGACCCTTTTGTATCATCCCATCCCCCTAAATCAAGCAGACTTCTGGCTCAGGAGAGAATCTCCCGTATACTGTATACATCTCCAATTGTTGGCTGTTAATACTTTTTATGTATTACTGGTGCAGCTCATCAAGACCATTCGCATCTCTTTATATATAAGATTAAGTCAGTCTGAATAAAATAGCTTGTATTTTCATGCTTGCTTATCCAGGGAGTCTCCTTTTGGTGTTCTGTGTTGCTTACCTTAATGTTACAGCGTCTTTATTATGTATCAACAGTTCAGTTACCAAAGAAGACCAGGAAGAGGAGACTCCTAACCTAGCAAGTCCTCAACCAACAGAAGAACCTCCTGAGCCTATGGCCAGTCTGGAAAGTGAGAGCAGCAAAGAGAGCCACACCAGTGACTCCGATTCAGATGGGCCAATACTCTACACTGATGATGACGATGATGACGATGACAACACAAGTGCAGAAAGTAAGACAATTTAAAGAGGGATGTGTGGGGGAGAGATGGTCACTTTATATGAATGGCAAAAGTATCCCATCAGTGAGCAGGTAGTTTAACTCAGCTATTTTCTAGAAGAGATTCCTTCATCTTTGGTTATGGACTTCTCAGACATTTGACTCTCTTAGCACAGATGATACACTGTGTGTGTGAAAGTTTTGAAATTTCATCTGAGTGACCTATCTTGGAATGATCAGGGGGAAGCTGTTTGTCACCGTGCTGATTGGGATGCAGGGGAACTGCAGTCTCGGTTACACGATTGCTTGAGTATTTCATTCATTTGGCCATTGGTCCAATACAAGGCAAGCAGTATTAAAAATATTATTTATAGGGGTCTGGTGTAGCTCAGTGGATTTCTACTGAGATTGGGTCTCACCGTTAATTGAAGTATATTGGTGGGGCAGTGTTGGGAGGCATGCATTGTCATTGTCCATGCTGTATCTGGTTTTTGGATGAATAGATGACTACAGCCCCCACAGCTTTCCATCTAAAATACTTTACAAGCACTAAATGCACTTTTAAAAAATGGATTTTCTTTTCTGTGATAATTTAACAAATTAGGTAATGTCTGCAGAGTGCTTTGAAGATGAAAAGCACTATAAAAGTGCTAAGAAGCATTAAAAAAATGAGGAGGGGGAGTGAGGGAGAAGAGGAGAATTAGACTGAACAGTGTAAGGCTTAAGAAAAGAAAAGCAGTTTGCTAAACATGTTAAAAAAGGAAATAAAGTAACCTGTAATGTATCAGATTTCAGGGAACCTCAAGCCCAGATTTCTCATTTTTATCATATCAGTTCACAGAAGATGGGTGAAGCTTATAAATTCACTCACTATCTTCTAACATCTTAGCTGTCAGCTTGTTCTTTTCTGAGTCCTTCAGCCTTTTATCGTCATGAGCCAAGTTGAAACTATTTTTCTTCTGGTGTTCATTAAAATTCCTCTTTTGCATGTGGAAAAAGAGGCTGTTGTGGGGATGTATTAAAAGTTCTTGCTGATCGTTTGCAGCTGTAACCTGAGTGTGAATGAACTGTCTATCCCCCTCCTTTTTTCCTCAGGCTCTTTGGCAAGTAAAATCCGTCGTAGGGATACTCTTGCTATCAAACTTGGCAACAGACCATCTAAAAAAGAATTGGAAGACAAAAACATCTTGCAGCGTACCTCTGAGGAGGAGAGGCAGGAAATCAGACATCAGATTGGAACGAAGCTAGTGAGGTATCCATTGCAATCTGAGGGTGGGTTTGGGAGGTAGGGAAAAAAACAAGAACATTGGCATCACATCTTAAATGCAGCCACGGTATTTGGTGCAAGATATTCTGGGTTGCCAGGTCTGTGAGCACCTAATATATTCTTATGATGTGAACTAAATTATTTTGTGCACTTGAGAGCCAGATAAAAAACGTTTTATTCCTTAACAGTAGGTGTGGTGCATCATGTGTGTAGAACTCATGGGGCACGATCCCTTTAATAATAATATAGGCGTGTGGTTCTTGCCACTGGTGTCCTGGCCAAATTCCAACTCCAGTAATCATATTGTGCTTACCTACATTTCCTCCATAGGTTAAACTGAATACACTGTTCTTAACTTCTTGTCTTTAACTTCTTGCCTTGCGTAGTATTGGTGGTACTGACGTGCTCCACTCCAGAGGTGGCTGCATTTTGGCCATGGATAATAGATTATTAAGCCACCTTAGTGGCTACATGGTTATGTTCATGTAGAGCTTTACACTCAAAGGGGAGTGTAAACCTGTGAAATCACTATGAAGTTTAACACTTATTCTTATCAAACTATTAACATTTCAGTCAGCACCTGGCACTTTAAGGGTCTGATTCAAAACCCATTGAAGTCAATGAAAGTCTTGAGAACTACTGATGAAAAACACTATATAAGAGCTAGGTATTATATTATTTTATATTATTAATATTGTTATTATTCAATGGGCTTTGGATCAGGTCCACATTTTCTATGTACTTTTCACAATGAGTGAATTAAATAAATGAATTAAAATCACTCATTTTTAACCCTATCTGACTTTGTTCAAACTCTATAAGCTGGAAATAGTCATGTGCACACTTGAAAATTTGTACATAACCAGTCCTCCATTGACATAGGCTACTTTAATATGTATACACAGTTAGTGCAGCTCATTGCCTTAACAGATTTCTTCTCTACAATGCAAATCAATGTGTTTGTGGGCAACTTCCATTATTCAATGCCAGTCCCCTGTAGCTACATCTCTCCTGCTTCTCTTACCAGAAAGTCCATCCTGCAGAGCTCAGCTGCTCAGCCCCACTCTCCAGCCTTCCTCTGTGGCTCCAGCCCCTCACTGAAGCTTCGTGCACTCGCCCACCCTGTCTTTGCCCCTTCCTTCCATTTTCCCACAGACCTGCTAAGATTATCTAGTGCAGGTTCCCAATCAGATGGACATGATGAGATTAATTATGCCAGTGATGCTCCCTGGTGAATCATAGGAGGTTTACTAGACAGAGAAGCTGCCTATGAATCTTCTAACTTTCACAGATACCCAATGTTAACTTTCCTGTTGAATGACAAGTTTCAGAGTAACAGCCGTGTTAGTCTGTATCCGCAAAAAGAAGAACAGGAGTACTTGTGGCACCTTAGAGACTAACAAATTTATTAGAGCATAAGCTTTCGTGGACTACAGCAGAAGTGGGCTGTAGTCCACGAAAGCTTATGCTCTAATAAATTTGTTAGTCTCTAAGGTGCCACAAGTACTCCTGTTCTTCTTTTTCCTGTTGAAATGTCTCCTGCTTCTTTGCAGCCCAGAAGTGAATTTTTTTAGTAAATTTATGACAATATTAGCCATGTTTTATAGGATACAAGCCTGAAAATAGGTAGCTTTGAGACATTTTTTAAATGTTCAGATACTTTTTGTGTAGATAACTAAAATAGTTTTGATTTAAATCTCCAGACTTTGCATATATGTAGCACTCAGTCAGTAGTGTGCATTTTGCTGTGTTTAAAACAAATGAAATTGAAAGAATTTATTAATGCATGAAAATATTCCAACAGTTGCACAGTATATTACAATACAGTACAGAGAGTCTTTGTACAGATTATTCCTTCAAACTAGATCCCAAAATGGAGTATTTTAGAGCCTTTTTTTTAAAGGTTTGCACACACAGTTACCATGATTGCATCCACACATTGGTCATTGGCATGCCTAAGTGGCCAACTGTGCCTCAAACTAGACATATGCCGGCTCAGTACCCCGTGTATGTGCTCAGTTGTAGAAATTGCATTCTGATTAACTATGCAGTTGTACATCTACCCCTCAGTGGTAAATGAATAGCATTAAAAGACTGATTAAAGGAGTTGCATTGCACACTTTAACAAAGCAACCTACTGTTTTTATTGTTAACCTTTGATTGAGAAATCTTGGCTTATAAATGGTCATTTAATTTGTACTCACAGGAGACTTAGCCAAAGGCCTACAACTGAAGAGCTAGAGCAGAGAAATATCCTGAAGCGTAAGTATTCTATGCAGATTAGTATAATTATTTATTCAGCAAAAAAGCACAACTGTGGGATTCATTAGGAACCTTGACAGTTAATATAACATGCTAGATTCATGCGTGGAGAGAAACGATGCTTGGTGAAGTAGCATCTTGACATTAGACCCATCATAAATCTGTAATGGCAGCAGTAAATACAGGCTATATTCAGGGAGACAAACTGAGTCATCATTGGTCATACCCATACTCTCTCCCTTGACATCAGTGGAGCTGCATGAGTGTGACTGAGCACAGAATCTGCTCTTACTGTTATAAAAATCAGTCAGACAGGTACTCCTTCAAGGTATTTTTAATACTTTTTAATCACTCCCCACTAACTTTTTTAAGGAGGAAGGGAAATATCCTGTGCCCCCCAAACAAGGGTAGATATGAATGAGTAAAGTACAAAGAGCAAAAGAGAGGTGAAGCGTCCTGGAGGAGAGGAGACCATACATTCCAGCTCCTTGAAGATGTCAAAGAAACCATTGCCTCCCTAAAGCTGTATTAGTATTGCTGGGTTCCTGTGTAATGGGGAGGGAGGAGGAGAGGCAGCACGCCGCCAGTGACGGCAGCCCTGCCCACCCTCAGATCCGCTTCTCCCATAATTATAATTGTGCATTTTTCCATATTGCCCCTATGCACGGAATATCCTCACTCAACTGATCCATAAAGCTGCCACTCATTGCTCAGGACTACAGTTTTAGTAATTATCCTAGTTAGCTTTTGAGATGCATCTCAAAAGCTAACTAGGATAATTACTAAAACTGTAGCTTCTGGTTATCTGCTATGCACTGTGGTACATAAAAGAGGGTTCAACAAAGTCCTAGCCAAGAGGTGATCTGCAATAAATTTTGTAATGTGCAAAATTTGGAATCTGTACATTACACTATCAAATGTAAATAAAGATAAATTGTGAAGTATAACCATATTAATCTGATAACCAGTCAGCAAACACTGGACCACATACCAGGTTTAAATTCTCATATAGTATTTCCCAGAGCCCCAGGGCTGGGGGCTTCTGCCCCGCAGGGGTCACTGGGGCTTGGTGCTTCTGCCCTGCAGAGCACACCGGGGCTCAGAGTTCCTGCCCTAAGGGGCGCGCTGGGGCTTGCAGGGGCTCAGGGTTCCTGCCCTGCGGGAGACACCAGGGCTCGGAGCTTCTTCCTAAAGCCTTTGAAAATATTTACCAGACCTCCACTCTGGACAGCTCCAGCTGAATTTAAGCCTGACCACATGAGAAAGATAATTCCAAAAACTCGTACGAGTATATCACAAACTACTTCTGCTGACTTTGAGGACACCAGTTACACTTTCCCTGTTCAGGTCTAATAAACATGATCTATCAACATGTCAAAGTACACAATCAAACTAAAAATCACACCTAGAACTAATTTTTGACCTACTACTGTTACATGTAACACCAAAGATGAATATAGATGATAGAGATTAGCAGAAGATAAATATTTTCTCTGTCGTTTCAGCTTGTTTATCTTATGGATTTGACAGCACTTTGTGTATAGTAACTTTCACTGTTTTCATGTATAAACAGTCATTTTCCATGAAAAGACAAGCCTGGGAACTTAAATTTATAACTCTGCTGGACACTAAAACCCATGGTTTTAACAGAGACACTGGATTTATGGCTCATTACAATTTGTAATACACTCTACTGCCTGCTAGCACTCCATTTTTCTACAACTGCAGAGGTGTTAATTGCCTACTTTGTTTTAAGTGGTCTCCTACAGTGTGTCTATGCAGGATTGTTATGCTTAACAATCTTTCCCACCTTGAATTTAGCTTGAACACTCAGGTTACCTTCCCCAGACTTGAAGAAGGGCTGGTCTACAATGAAAACTTACATCGGTATAGCTTTGTCTCTCAGGGGTGTGAAAAATCCACACCCCGGTGACGTAGCTGTGCTGAACTAACCCTCCTGTTGCACAGCGGTAGGTCAATGGAAGAATTCTTCCGTTGACCTAGTTACCACATCTCAGATCAGGTCTGCACTAGTGCTTATGTCGGCAAAACTTTTGTTGCTCAGGGGTGTGAAAAAAAACACACACCCCGAGAGACATAATTTTTTCTGGCATAAGCGTTCATGTGTACAGTGCTATGTCAGCGGGGCACACTCTCCAACCAGTATAGCTACTGCCACTCATTGAGCTGGTTTTATGATGTCGACAGGAGAGCTCTCTCTCGTCTGCATAACGCGGCTACATGAGCGCTTTTACAGGGGCACAGCTGTATCAGTACAGCTGTGCTGCTGTACGCTTGTAAGTGTAGACATGGCCTCAGGGAGGGTGTGTTAACTATAATAATGGGAGAATCCCTTCCATTGCTGTAATGAGTGTCTACACTGCTGTAAAAACAACGAAGAGTCCTTGTGGCACTTTAGAGACTAACAAATTTATTTGTGCATAAGCTTTCGTGGGCTAGAACCCACTTCATCAGATATATGGAGTGGAAAATACAGTAAGCAGGTATAAATAGACAGCACATGAAAAGATGGGAGTTGCCTTACTAAGTGGGGGGTCAGTGCTAACGGGGCCAATTCAATTAGAATGGATGTGGCCCATTCCCAGCAGTTGACAAGAAGGTATGAGTATCAACAGAGGGAAAATTGTTTTTTGTAGTGACCCAGCCACTCCCAGTCTTTATTCAGGCCTAATTTGATGGTGTCCCGCTTGCAAATTAATTCCGGTTCTGCAGTTTCTCGTTGAAGTCTGTTTTGAAGTTTTTTTGTTGAAGAATGACCACTTTTAAGACTGTTATTGCGTGTCCAGGGAGATTGAAGTGCTCTCCTACTGTTTAGTGTTTTAAGTGTAAACATACCCTCACTACCTGGTCTCTCTCATTTTCCTGTGGTATTTGTGTGAGTCTTGCTCAGAGAAGCAGGAGAAAGAAAAACATTTCAAAAATTTAGGAAAATTTGATTGTAAAAGGTGGCGTGGGCACTCAAGAGCACATGTAGTATCTGAAACTACTTTTTATTCATTTTTTAAATTTACTACATTTCAAGTCGATGGTGATCTTTTAAATGCCAAATAGGTGTGTTGTTTATGTTGACAGTGCTCGTAGCCCATTACCAGTGTAGGTTTTCTGAAATTCTCTTAGCTCTTAAATCAAATGTATTGTTTATGGGCTTATTCTGCCCACTTCCCATGGACAGTTCTGAAATGTTTACATCCCTCACATTCCTGTGTTGTTGCTGTGTGCAGGATTTGTGAACGAGTCAGAATTTCTTTCATAAAGCTTCCTTTCTGCTGTCATGGGTTGTGTTAGTGTTAGAACTGCCCATAAACAGAGTAGTACTGGAGCTGGAGAAAAATTGTGATTTGATTTATTTTTTAGCATACATTTGGGATAGATGAGCTGATGCACAGATCAAATTGATCCAAATGTTTGCCCCAAAAATTAAGTTGAATCCAAACCTTTCATAATGTTCAAAAAAGTTTTAATACTTTGGTTTTTTGCACCTCTAGCTAAAGCAAGGATTTATTATGTCAAAAGATATTTTTTATTTGTATAGTTTCAGCTAAACCAGGAAGTACTGGAAATCCTGTGACAGAGATTCTAGCCTGATTTCTAGATCACAGAGCCTTGGATAAGTGTGGATAAGCATCCAGACTTTTGTACCCTTCCACATTAAAAATAAAAAGTTAAGCAGTAACTTGAATGAGTTCTAACACAGGCTGGTTTCTTGCATGCTGACTTTGAAACATTTTAGATGTGCACCCTTGAATCAATTATAGTATTGCATTACAGCAAGGAAGCTTTTTCAGCTCTCACATGGAATCAAGTTTACAGCCGTTGTGTTTTCCTGTAGCTGTGAAGAATAGCAAGGCTTTCTGGACTGTGTGCCTGTCTTCTTGCCAACCCTGGCTTTTTAGAAACATGATGTAGCTTTTGGTGCTAGTTAGGGAATATTAATGATTATCTTTGTATGTGAAAACAGAAAACAGAAACTGCTTTTTGCTTTCCACAGCATTCCAGGATCCTAGTGCTTTGTTTGCCTTCTTTTTCATTTCCCTAGCAATCCTACAAAGTAATCTAAACATAGCTAATCCCCACAGGGACTCAGTGGAAAGTTCAGTTTTACGCTCCTGGATTACTTTATAGTTGAAAACAGAACAGTCCTTATGCAGAAAGATTTCTCTCTTTTCTTCCTGACTTTCTGTGGTGAATTAAATGTCCCATAATGATGCCAGGGGCTAAAATGCCAGTATTTGCTGTCACGGTAGTGGCATAGATGTTTATTTCTCCAAGGTCACTGATTTAAAGAGACACCAAAATATCCCATAATTGACTTCAATTTAAAATTCCTCTAATCTAGGATCAAATTCTGGCTTGGGCAGTGCCTTCATGTATGTTCCAGAAGCAGCAGCCAGGAGAGGAAGGAAACCATAGAATAGTTTTTCCGGTCAAATTCCAGCTGCCCTTCAACCCAGAGGAGATGACTCTGTAGGTCATCATAGGTGGAGCTGCAGAGGGACATTCCAGGATAGGGCCTGCAGATTACGAGCATGCTGCGTGCATTTAACACTCTGCCCCATACAGATTTTTGCTCCTAGGGTGGAGAGCAGTCAAGCTGTGGTTCCATGAACACTTCTTTTGCAGCATGAATGTTCATGGGCAAGTCAACCACTTTCATACCTGCAGCCAGAATTTGGCACCAAGGAGGGATTTTCTAAAGTGCCTACGGGAGTTAGGAGCACATCTGACTTTCAATGGTGATCATGATCCTAAATCACTTAGGCGTCTTTCAAAATCTCACCCTGAATGGCAAATTACAGAAAACAAAAACATTACTCTACTGCTGAGAACTGTTTTAAGGACAGTATTTATGTAGGAATTACAATAAAACAATGTTTGGTCTTCTTGCCCAACCATTGCCTGTGCATCCTCTTGTGGTCTAGGGTCTTGCTACGGGCAGCCTGTCTCCGTTTTTCCCTCTTGGACTGTTCAAATAAAACTTCACCCAGGCATTTTCTTGGTCAGAAAGATCCCTCCTTGGAGTCTGGGTTTATTAATATAAAATAAACGCTAAATAAAACTTAAAATCCCAAACAAAGTCCATTCATAATCCCACACAACACAAGGTTTCTCTTCCTCCCCCAGCCCTTCCTGCCTGGGGCCTTTTGCATTCTCTCTCCTGCATAGACTGGATGTTTCCCAGGGGTCCCTACTATGGTCAAATCCCATGTCTCGCAGAACCTTTTGCAGACTCCACAGCTTCCTGAGCTTCTCCCCTTCATTGCAGAGCAGCCCAGTGCTGCTCTTTGCAGGGCAAATCCCTAATCGCTCCCAGATGGGGATCATTCTGTAATCAGGGTTGACTAGCTGTAGTCCTCCAGCCCTGAAGGGGCAAGCCACCCTGTTACAGCGTGAAAAGGGTGTTTTGTGTGTGTTACAGGGTTGAGTGCCTTAAGTCAGTGAGCCAGCTCCTCAGGCAGTGTGTCAAAGAACTGTACGTAACCACAGGATTTCAGTCCTTGTGCTTTAGGGCTTGAGTTTTATTTCTCCAAATAAAACAGTTCAACATAAGTTCAATATATAAGCCATGTCCTTCTCCCTGACCGCAGGGTCTCTTGATGGAGCTCATCTACTCAATGCAGGTCTCACTCTTCAGATCCTCTGCCTGGGTATAAAGGAGGGTCTCTAGTCCCTTCTGCTGGAGCTTTCCTCCAACAGAGTGGCTTCCAGCTAGAGCTGTTCAGGAATTTTTTGACTAAACATTTCTTTGGAGTCATCAAAACCAAAACGTTCTTGTGGAAATGTCTCAGTTTCAACTAAAATTGCAGTGGGAAGATTTTTTGGTCCAGGATGAAATTTCAGGTGAAGAAACAAGGGTGGTGGGGGAGAGAGAGAGAAACAGACAGACAGACACACACAATACCCAAGTGATTAGAGCATTCCTTTGAGATGTGGGAGACATGTATTCATGTCCCTGCTCCAAATCAGGCGGAGTAGGGGTTCAAACCTGGATCTCCCATATCGCTAACAACTGGGCTATTACTAGTGGGGACAGTCTCTCTCCTGTTAGAATTTTTCACAGAAGAATTCAAAAGGTCTCATTTTTACTCGGATGCAAAACAAATATCCCAATCTCAAAATTATTCACAAAATTGAATTCTTTCTGGCCAGTTCTACTGCCAGCCTTTCTAGCCTGCTCCCTTCAAGGTGCGCACTCCCAGGCCTGGTTGCTAAGGAGAAACTCTCTGCTCTTTTCTCATCTCTAGCCTTCTCCCTGAACTCAAGCTTCCCGACAGGCCTGGCTCTGAGTCACAATCTTCAACCACGTGACCCCAGGATTTATTCCCTTCGCCTTGGTGGCACAGAGGGCAGCTGAGCTCTGACCCCCTTAAAAGGCCAGCACATCCTGTGCCCACTGCCAAGTAATTTTATCCCCAAATTTAAAAGAATTGTGGTCTAGAGAAACAAAGATCAGGTAGACTAAATTGATTAATAATGGTTCCTTGTGATATAAATTCAGAGACGTGATCCCAGTATTTCTCATGTGAAGATACTTACCATGCTTTAGGACATACAGGGATTTAGACAAGCAAGAGAATTCAAAGTTATGAATAATTAATTTTAGAAAGAAAATAACAAAAACAGGCAACAGTACAATGTGTGTGTTCACTTACAATCTCTTCTGGGCTGTCTCCCTCATGAAGAGCTTGCAACAGAGATTACACCTGGGAGATCCAGTTCCTGTAGGGGGCAGTCTTCTCTAGATGACCTAAAACCAAGTAAATTAATCCCTAAATTAATAGATCCTGTTTAGTTACCTTAGATATTATGGTTATTGATTACAAAGGGAAGTTTGTTTAAAAGTAAGTCAGTTCCATGTGAGTTATCATAAATATACTAAAACAGCTATTAAATGGGCAAAGGTTAGTGATCTTGCTAAACTCTATGAAATACAGTAAAGGAAAGAGAGCTTTAGTTAGATTACTTAAAGAAGTCATATGAAAAATATTCACTTCTGTATCTCAATAAACGTAATTTCAATCATAGAGTTAATCTAGCCTTGGCAGTCTTTGCAAGATTTTATCTCACTTGAAGTTTGGTGGCAAAATCTTTTTGAGGAGCAGGGCTGGTGTTGACACTTTCTTTCTGTTGCTGTGATTTCTTCTGATGCTGTTTTTTTGTTGTTTTTCTTTCTCTCCATCTCATGCTTTATCAAAGGAAATTTACAAGGACTGAATGATGTTCTGTCTTCAGTGATACCCGGGCCACTCCCAGTGAAAACATGTACAACAGGTGTACCTGTTGAACAACCATAAGCCTAACGCCTACGCGAGATTCAAACTTGGCCACACTGTATGTTCACAGTTTGGCCATTTATTATGCATGATAGCAAATCATTCTGAACAAGTGTTCAAAACTGTGCTCTCACCTTCTTCTAATGCAGTTTGGTCACATCCACAGTGGACAGATAAACTCCTTTAGAACTAGAGTTGGTCCTGAACCAAAACCCTCAATCCAAACTTGTGACCTTGGGGAAATGTGGATCCAGATCTGAACTTTGCAGTTCAGCCAACATCTCTGATTGGAATATTTCATCCACAGTAAAGATACACTCACACATAAGCAACAGAGCTGGGCAAATCATACAAATAATTTTCTGCAAACATTCATCAGTTAAAAACAATTTGCTTCACTCATATTTGTACCCCTTTTTAATTTGCTTTCCACAGACATTCAGGCAATCAGTTTTCACTGGCACAAAAGTTTCTGAAAAGCAAATTTCAGTTACATGCACAAATATCTGCAGAAATTTTAATGTTGCATAGGCAATTATTTGCCCCATTTGACCAAGGAACAGAAATCATAAATTGTGATTGGTCTGACTAATCACACAGTTAACCAAAGTCAGCTCAAATAATGAAAATCACATACTGAGAACTATTAATGATCAATCCATGGAATCTAACAAAAATCAATAACAAAACAAGTCACTGACTAATTTCCAGTAACAAACAAATTTGAGGAATTTGCTGTCTGCTCATGGATATTCTGGGAGCAAAATATAGAGGTTAGGTTCATCAGATAGGTTATTCATTGACAATTATTTTCTCTGCAATTTTCTTCTCACAATTAAACTCTGATTCTAGACTAAGGTAAAGGGGACCTTGGGAATAAAGGCAATGATGATCTTAGTCTCTTGGCAGGTAGGTGAAGCAGCTGTGCAACTCCTTGTTTTTTATTTCACAGAGTGGAAATGACTGTAGCCTCTCTGCTATATTCCAGGCACAGGGTGATAACTACAGAAGGCTGCAGAGTTGGGAATCAGAGAGGACAGAGAAAGGCAATGAGAACACACACACACACACACAAAAATAGGATAGCTCAGAAATATGAGTATGCATGAGCCAATATTCCAAGGCCTGAAACTTACTGCCAAGAGAAATTTACCATATACAGCTATAGTCCCCTAGTCATCCCCTTTATTTCTCTCTTCCAAAACCAGAGAAGAATGAAGAAGAAGAACAGGAAGCCAGGAGGGAATTAAAACGCAGCCTCAGCAGAAAGGTGATAAAATATTTTATGTGTAATATACTTGTGTGTATAATAAAGGATGAGAATTTTTCTTTATAGTATTCTAAAGTATATTCAGACATACTGACAAAATTCCCTCTCCCATTTCCCCAAAAGGTAAACCTGTTTAAAAGATAGAAAGGGCCAAAGTCATCCTTGGTATAAATGCAGTCTGTCCAATTTTCCCTAGCATTTTTACAAGGCAGAACTGCCACCTTTGAAGGAAATGTAGGGCCTGACTGTGGTTAGCCTTTGCATGTGTGTGCAAGGAGGGGATGTGAGTACCAGGAGCTTTCCTGAGTGCACGCGCACACACCCGTGCAACCACAGGTGTAGGTACTTGCCTCTTTTGGAAAAGGAGAGTGCTGGAAGAGGTGTGAGGCTTTGAACAGCCCTCCACCACTATCCCATACACAAGCCAGTAGAGCTTGCCCATCACAGATGGGAGCACATACTGCATTCTCCTGTTCAGGGTTGGCCTAACTCTGTTCCCATTGAAATCAATGGTAAATCTCCCACTGACTTCAATGGTAGCAGACGTAAGCCAACACTGAGGGTTTTTGAAAATCCCACCCACAGTGCCTCAGTGACGCACAGTGTCTCTCAGAGCTCTTAGTGGGATAACAGCACAGTCCTGATCCATCGAGTGTATCTAAATCACTAAAATTGATTATCAAGACCAAAGTGGTAAAACATTGCAATGCAAGACTCTCCCAACAGGTAATGTATACCTTTTTGCTTGTCTTTCCTAGTCTAGTCAATACAAGAGAGAACCACAGTATACAAAATATTTATCATTGTGCCCAAGTCAATTATTAAATTGACTTTTTTGATTGTGATCTTCCTATTAATCTCATGAATGTCTCTTTTTTCTGAATAATGAGAAGTTTAAAACCTTAAAAAATAATTGTACATATATATAATGCACACATTTTATATATGTGTGTGCACATATATATGTGATCCTGAAGCAACAAGCACATAAAAAATATTTTTTTTCTAATTGTGTCTAAGTTGCTTGTACACATGTGCATGTTACGCAGATTAGGGCTATATTCTGCTCTCCATTAAACCAATGCAAACCCAATAATTTCAGATGGATTTTGGGAATACAGGAATTGTCATACTAGATCAGATCCAAGGTCCATTTAGTTTCATATCCTGTCTCTGACAGTGGCCAGCACCAGATGCTTCAGAGGAAGGTGTAAGAACCCCATAGTAGACAGATGTGAGATTATCTGCCCCCTACCCTGAGCTCATCCTGGTCCCTAATAGTTACAGATTAAACCCTGAAGCAGAAGGTTTAATATCCCTTCCAAAATTGTGTTATTAATTGCAATAATGTTGGATAGTCTTGCTATCCATACAACTATCCAATCCCTTTTCAAATCTTGTTTAGTTTTTGGCCTCAGTGACTTCCTATGGCAATGAGTTCCACAGTTTAATCAAACATTCTGTGTGAAAGTATTTCCTTTTATCGGTTTTGAATTTGCGACCTTTTAATTTCATGGAATATCCTCGTGCGCTTGGGTTACGAGAGAGGGAGAACAGAAGTTCCCAATTTACCTTCTCTATTCCATTTGTTATTTTTTATTATGTCCCCTCTTATGGGTCTCTTTTCTAAGGTAAACAGACCTAGCTTTTACAATCTCTCTCCATATGAGAATTTTTTCCAGACCCTTGTTCATTCTCATTGTTCTTCTCTGTACCCTTTCCAGTTCTGCAATATCCTTTTTGAGATGAGGAAGCCCCATAATATGACATAGAATTTTCCTACACTTTCAAAAATATATGTGCAATAGGAGAATTTTGTTTACTGTGATAATCCATTAATTTGTACTTTGATTGGGGTGATTCAGATCATTTGGTTCAATATCATAATAAAGATAGAGTCTCTGATTCACAAATTCCTTTTAGTTAGAGAAACCCATCAAAAACCTGTTCTTTTTTTTGTATTGAAAAACAGATGATTGTAGGTATTAATGTAAATACTAGCATTGTCTAAGAGGGTAAATAGCACCAGTGTAACAAAGTAAAAATTAATGTTCTGGAGATGATCTGTCAAGATTCTTTGTGGCCTGTCTGACAAAGATTAATTTTATACTCTAAGAAACTAGGTTGCACTGCTTTCCAGTTCCTGTTTGATGTTCCCAAGATGGTGCCTTTTTTTAGACACCTGAAAGTGACCCTGATTAGAAATACTTTTAATGTTCTCTTGAGGTTACATTATACCCTAGGTTTTATTTTGGCTTATTCAATTTACTCTTTTCCACCTCCTGTTCACAGCTCAGTCTGAGACCTACAGTGGCTGAACTGCAGGCAAGAAGAATCCTACGTTTCAATGAGTATGTGGAGGTAACGGATTCCCCGGATTATGATCGCCGAGCAGACAAGCCTTGGGCAAGGTTAACTCCTGCAGACAAGGCAAGGGACAAATAGAGATTGAATTCTATAAATTTCAAAATATTTCTCCGGTCTTATTTTCATCCCTCCACACCAGTATCATTAATTACATCTTCTTGAGGCAGTGACATTGTCATGGTACCATGCATTGCCCACACATAGCAGAACCCACTCAGGTGCCTATTAAAATTGTACTTACCAGCTCACTTGTGGCAGTTCAGAGATGAATTTCTCACATTTTTAAAATTCCTCCTAGGCCAGTTACATCACTGCTATCAGCTTTTAGTTGAAGTCCTTGGAATTCAACCAAAGTTTCTGCAGTCAGAGGCCTACATGCTGGCCCTTAAGTGCTGCTTTTAAAACTAATTACAGTGAAATGTAACAGGCTCTCCCATTACTGTAAAAATGCTTGACCACATGAATACACCATCACTACAGTTGTCAGGTGACCAGCTGCATGCATGCACCATTGGGAATAAACTCAGCCTTCAACATCAAAATCCTGCATCTTTACCCTGCAATTTAACAGAGCAGTGAGATTAACTAGGTAGTAGAGAGAACTTTAAACAGTGAGAGAAGCTAGTGGGTTGCTTATTTACTTATATAAGTAGAGTTTTAAAAATTAGGTAAAATAATTCAGAAGAAAGATCATGCTTTTTTGGTGAAAAGTCATAAAATATTTCAGGCTTACTCTGTTCTCGGACATGAATCCATTTTTTAGCAAAGTGTTTTCATTCTTTGTGGCTGCAGATAACTTGAGAGGGCCGAGTATAAGGAACCAGCTCCCACTCAGAAGGCAGTGGTAGCTACTAGTCTCAGCTTCCAAGTGACTTTAGCAGTTCGCTCCAAGTACAGTTAGTTACACTTGTTCTAGCCTAGAGGGAACAAAGACCTGAGGGGCTGTAGCAGCCTCTGCATCAGAGAGGAAAGGGCAGTCCATGCCAGCCACAAGTGGAAAAAAAGATGACTGTGCTCACTGATGCCATCTGAGCATCTGTGTGCAATGGTGTCACTAATTGAATCCTGATATTACTTTCTGCTTTCACAACAGGCTGAGGGACACCCTCAAACGAGGAAGCAGTTATATACCTTGCCAGATCCTCACAATACTTTCAACCAGCATTACCACTTTTTTCAGAATTGAGTTTAGGTCAACTGGCTTTTGTTCAGGCCCAATATATGCCAAATATTGGAGAGCATGCAGACTGGTACATCTGAGTCTGATGAAAAGGGGCCCTAGAGCAGAAAGTCACCAGTACATTGAATTCACTGTAGCCCATATTTCCTCAGAATCTCCCCTCGTGGTTTTATAATGGCTGAACAATAGGGCTGTCAGAACTGAGCCCTGCAAGACCACACTATTGAAAGCCCTGAAAGAGAGGACCAGTCACCCAACACCATCCCGTCACTATTCCTCTGAAAAGAATGAGTGGATGAATTATCACGTGATCCCATCTACTCTTGCCAGCCTGCAGTTACTTCAGCAGACTCTCATAATTAGGGGTTCTCAAACTGGGGGTCGGGACCCCTCAGGGGGTCATGAGGTTATTACAGGGGGGGTCACAAGCTGTCAGCCTCCACACCAAACCCTGCTTTGCCTCCAGCATTTATAATGGTATTAAATATATTTAAAAGTGTTTTTAATTTATAAGGGAGGTCGCACTCAGAGGCTTGCTATGTGAAAGGGGTCACCAGTACAAAAGTTTGAGAACCACTGCCTCATAATCAACTGTCTTAAAGGCCTCTGAAAGATCAAGTAGAGTCATCAAAGACATTTGGCCTTAAGTCTCCTGCGGAGAGCCTCAGCCATGGTGTTTCCATGCCATGCTCAGGTCTGAAGGAATCCCGGGTGCTTCACATTATTGGATATCTCTAACCTGCACAAAAGAAGGGGGCAAGTTGAGAGAGGTGAATGTAGGGGTGGGAAGAGAGGCAAGAGAAGCTGGCTTGAATCCTCAGATTTTTGTTGTGAAATGGCCGTAAAGTGCAGGATCCAGTTATGACGTTAGCCCACGAGGAAAGAGCTGGTCATTCCTGTTACTATTGATCATACTGTGAAGAGCACTGTTTTCTTCGGGAGGTTTGTACCTTACACAGTACAGCACACTGTTTGGGTGCAATTCTGTTAAGTTGCTTGTTCCTCTGTCTTTCTGGAGAGAAGTACTTTTTTTTTTTTTTTTTTTTAAACAAATCAGTAGGGCAATTCAGAAAAAATCTATTCAGCTGTCCCGTTCCCCTCTTTGACCCCGCTTCCCCCCCACCCCCCCAGATACCTGCAGGATTTCTCTGCTAGAAATGGGTGGTTTACCAACCGCCGTTTCTGGACCAAATTGTATAGAAAATTCAAGATCCTGCAATACCAAGTAAGGCAGAGGTTCTCAACCTTTTTCTTTCTGAGCTCCCCCTCCCTCCCCCCCCAACGTGCTATAAAAACTCCACAGCCCACCTGTGCCACAACAACTGGTTTTCTGTATATAAAATCCAGGGCCCTCATTAGTGGGTAGCAAGCAGGGCAATTGCTGGGGCCCCATACCAGAGGGGCCCATGCAAAGCTGCATTGCTCAGGCTTCAGCTTCATCCCCCGGTGGCGAGGCTCAGGGCCCTGGGCTTCAGGTGCTGAACATTCTCTATTCCCCATGAAGTCTTCAGGAGCTAAGTGCACTCAGCACCTTGCAGGAAACTGAGGTGAGCAGTCCTGGTGCAAATAGCGACTTTATCGATCTGCACCGGGAGTTGCACCAAGCAAACTACACTGGTAGCTAGCGCTGATAGGTCAAATCAGTGTAGACGAGGCCTCAAGTCACAGTAGATCAGAGTGCCACATTTAGAAATGATACAAGAAGGGCTTGATTGTTCATGATAGCAGTGGAACTTTTTCACTTGTAGGTCACCTGCTCAGGTCTAGTGGCTGAAAGTCATTATCACCACCTGAGAGACAAGGACCAATAAAAGATATTACCGCACCCACCTTGTCTCTCTGATATCCTGGGACCAACACGGCTACAACAACACTGCATACATTATTACCCACCTAAAATACATTTTTAGGCTCAATACATTTTGTAATGAACAGGTTTCCACAGCACAGTTGGCACAAATTGGTCCCCATGTTTTCAGTCTCAGCAGAGAAGCAAAGGGTCCAGTGAATCTGGAGACTCCATTACCTCTTTTCCCTAGAAGTAGTCCCTCTAGGTCCAGTTGAAGCACATCAGTGGAAAAGAGGTCTCCTGAGGTCTCTTCCAACCCTAATCTTCTATAATTCTATAAAGCCAGCGCTATACCAGTTCTGTGGATTCAGGACTCCGATATCTTGTCTATCAATAAGGCATATGCTTAAAAACAAGGTGGGGGGGTTGCAATATCTGAGCTGTGTGTCTTTCCTTACTATTGTAGCAGCCTTGTGTATCATTGGGGTTAAGCAGGACAGTCCCCTGCTGGAATGTGAGATTTATCATTTAGGAGATGGCATTCTGTTGACACAGCGTAAACTTATCACACTGGAATTCTGTCCTGCTTTGAAAGACATTGCTCTTTAATGAGCTGCTTTTTAAAAGGATTACTTAAATGGTATTACTTGTATTAGAAACACGGAAAGGAGAAAGAGAGAATAAACCTTACACTGAACAGCAGGGTCTGAAAGCAGTGGTTTAAAATGTTTATAGATTTGAACCAAAAGCATTTATAGCAATACCTGGTGTGTGTAGAGTGCTGGCCATTTAAGAAATTATATGAATTATATAGTGAAGTAAATTGATTACCATTCTTTTTACATAGGCATTAAGGACTGATATTTTAAAGTGTGCTGAATTTCTGCTGTTCTTTAGTATCTACCAGCTGAAAACAGGGCCCTGGAATGTCCAAACACCTCATGGAATGTTACATAAAATTGATCAAAAGTGACTAATTTCCATTTGAAAAGTGGCATTCATCTCACATTCCTAAAATCTTGTCTCCAGTCGGGAGCTATAGGAATCTTGCAGTTTATGCAATTGCTATGCATGAAGTATGACTCATCCTCCCCTCCAGGGCTGTATGCTGTGATAATCTCTTTGCAGATGCATACTAAACAGGTGGCTGTCGAGGGTGACAAATTCCCTTTCCCTGCTTCTTTTGTAGCAAATGCCATGTTTTGGGGGAGGGATTTTCTGGGCCCAGATATTTTCTTATGGCTTTCCTAAAAATAGTTTTACTTCAAATAACCATAACTGTAAGAGCCATTATGTTCTTGGGATCAGAAGTGTGCAAGAGTGATGGATTAAATGAAAGGATTTAAGTGAAAAGTAAACGGAAAACAATAGAGATGAGGGTATTTTGCACCTCAGAGGAGTGGGCCCTTGTTCTGTTAATGTATTTTTACGGGATGTTCATCTTTCTGATGTTTGTGTGTGTTTTTAATTAGGCAGCAATACGGAAAGAACTGAATGAATTTAAAAGCACAGAAATGGAAGTACATGAGGAAAGTCGACAGTTTACAAGGTAAGTAAAAGTACTTTTTGGCGTAAAACCAATGAGAGGTGAATGTATCATATTAGTCTCCGCCTTTCCCAAGTCCTCTATAGAGTTGTACTGTAATTAATTCCTTGACCCTTAGCTGGTGGGATTTCCCAGTGTTGCTGATGTGATCACTGAAACCATATAATTGATATGGCAATGAGGGTAACCAGAATTGAATAGATTTTAAATGGAAAAGATTGCGTATGAAATCTGAGAAATAATCCTTTCATACATTTTATTGGATTCAGCATGTCCCAGATGAAATTAACAGTCTGCATGTGTGGGAGGAGAGCCCTGCTTCCACAGAACCACTGAAAACCATATGAAAGTATGTGTTAGTGGGTGCTTTGGGGCACTGGACTCAAGCTAGCAGTCTAGCAAACTTCACAAAGTCCATCCCCATTCTGGAAAACTTCCTAACAATCGCCAGAGCTCCTAGCAATCTTTCGGAAATTTGCCAGATTCAGACATTCCATTCTAACATTCCTAATTTGACACAAATAACATTATAATATGCATCTGTGTTTGGACCTGTGCCATAGATCTCACCTAGATATTTCAAATAAGCCTCGTTTGAAGTATTCAGGATAAGTTATCTTGCAGCTAGGATGTGGCAAAAAAGAACTAAAAGAATTTCCAAACTATGATTAATACCTGTCTTTCTTAAATCCCATATCTTTAAAAGGGCATGTCCAAATAACCTTAAATTTGGTCTAAAAATAGTTTGCTGGCTACAGATCAAACAAAATAAATGTGAAGCTAATAGGAGTTTTAGTGTGGATTTTAAATTAGGAATCAGAAGGTACTAATAGTGGAAATCAATTTTCCACTCAAGCTACTGCAACTCCATAAGGATTACTCAATATATTGTTATTGTATTAATAATAAACAAGGCCCTGATATTTTTAAAACCACTATATAATTATCAAATAGATCACTATAGGGAAAGTGGTAGCCTATGTTTAGGTTACCTAACAATTCCCATTATAATTATTTTTTCTGACAGTTTTTTGAGGCGCTCTAATGTCTCTATGATTTGCAGCAGGATTTTGAAATTTGGCAGAGGGTTATTCCGGAGGTCAGGTGTGTGTTTTTTGTTGTCCCCAGGAAAATCTGTTCTGATTTATCCAAATTCTAAGCTTCTGAAGATTGCATTTAGCAGTCTGCATTATGCCCAGTAGACCTTGCTGCTAAAATCATTCAACCAGTGCTTGATTTGTAATGAAAAAGATGCTGGGGCTCAAGCAATTTTTTTACATTCATAACTGATGCAGCAAGCCCAGAGGTGCTTGGGTGATAAACTGCCAAGCCTAGGGGTACTGGGGCTCTGCCCTGGCAAGCTCTAGCACAAATAAAGCACTGCATTCACCATTGCATACACCATGCTCTCCTAATCTGCAGCAAGGGAGATTTTGGTTAGATATTAGGGAAACGTTCTAACTAGAACGATAGCTAAGTAGTGGAATAGGTATTATCAAGGGAGGTTGTGGATCAGATGGCCTCTCGAGGTCCTTTCCAGCCATACATTTCTATGATTCTATCAAAACTGAACCTTCAGATAAGACACATACAAAAATTGATCCATAACTGGGTCCCTTCCTCCTACTGCTATTGCTGCCACCACTGCGTGATTGTGTGGGATCCTGTAGTTAGCCTGTATCAGAATGCATACTCGCAATGAGACAGAATTGGGCTAGATGATCAACTTTAATTCTGGTGTCAAGTATCAGAGGCGTAGCCGTGTTAGTCTGAATCTGTAAAAAGCAACAGAGGGTCCTGTGGCACCTTAGAGACTAACAGAAGTACTGGGAGCATAAGCTTTCGTGGGTAAGAACCTCAGAGTGCTTGACTTTACAACTTTAATCATCTTTTAAAAAAAGGTTTTTAATATAATTATAATAATACCTAGCACTTCAATGCAGTTTATAAACATGAACTAATTGATTCTCATAACACTTCACGAAGCAGGTAAGAAAACATTGTCATTTTTACAAATGGAAAAACGGAGCCATGGATTATAACTATACATGCAGGTAGGGATTAGAACCCAGTGTTTTGCTTAGACTGTTAGAAAATGCCCCTCACGAATATGGATACAGATCACTAGGCCAAGTGCATAACTAGTGTATCTCCATTTGGCTCCTTGTGTCTTGTATTCCTTGTACTTCGGTTAATCTTTAGGATATATAAAAATACAGGTTTAGCAAAGTGCAATATAAAGTAAATTGCAAGAGAGAATATTCTGTGCTATGAACTGATACAATTGGAATGTAACTCCTTGATTACATCATTACAAATTATATGGCAAAATTAGCACATGTTTGTACAAGAGACACCAAAAAGGAACTTGGAAGCGTTTCTCACTAACATTGAAAACAGCAGTTGATGGACACAGATTACAGTAGGATTCTCAGAAGCTGGGCCCAGAGGTCTGAGGCGATCCAATACTGCAGCAACTCAGTGAGAAAACTATTTAGGGGAGGGGCTTGAAACAGGGATGCCAATCCTATCCATGGTACACGTAACCAATGAGTCCATATGGTCCTTCAGGAGCTACTGCCTGAGGAAGATTCAGCCCCAAAGTGTCCCCTCCCTGTTAAAATCATAGAAGATCAGGGTTGGAAGAGACCTCAGGAGGTCATAATCCAACCCCCTGCTCAAAGCAGGACCAATCCCAACCAGGGGCAGCTCTAGTTTTTTTGCCGCCCCAAGCATGGCAGGCAGGCTGCCTTCGGCGGCATGCCTGCAGGAGGTCCGTCAGTCCTGCGGCTTCAGTGTACCCGCTGCCGAATTGCCGCCGAATCCACAGGACCGGCGGACCTCCCGGAGGCATGCCACCAAAGGCAGCCTGCCTGCCACCCTCACAGGGACTGGCAGGGCGCCCCCTGCGGCTTGCCGCCCCAGGCACGCGCTTGGAGCACTGATGCCTGGAGCCGCTGCTGACCCCAACTAAATCATCCCAGCCAGGGCTTTGTCAAGCCAGGCCTTAAAAACCTCTAAGACTGGAGATTCCACCACCTCCCTAGGTAACCCATTCCAGTGCTTCACCACCCTACTAGTGAAATAGTGTTTCCTAATATCCAACCTAAACATCCCCCACTGCAACTTTAGACCATTGCTTCTTGTTCTGTCATCTGCCACCACTGAGAACAGCCTAGCTCCATCCTCTTTGGAACCCCCCTTCAGGTAATTGAAGGCTGCTATCAAATCCCCCCTCACTCTTCTCTTCTGCAGACTAAATAAGCCCAGTTACCTCAGCCTCTCTGCATTAGTCATGTGCCCCAGTCCCCTAATCACTGCTCTCCGCTGGACTCTTTCCAATTTGTCCACATACTTTCTGTAGTGGGAGGCCCAAAACGGGATGCAATACTCCAGATGTGGCCTCACCAATGCCGAATAGAGGGGAATAATCACTTCCCTCGATCTGCTGGCAATGCTCCTTCTAATGCAGCCCAATATGCCGTTAGCCTTCTTGGCAACAAGGGCATACTGTTGACTCATATCCAGCTTCTCATCCACTGTAATCCCCAGGTCCTTTTCTGCAGAACTGCCGCTTAGCCAGTCGGTACCCAGCCTGTAGCAGTGCATGGGATTCTTCCATCCTAAGTGCAGGACTCTGCATTTGTCCTTGCTGATCCTCATCAGATTTTTTGGCCCAGTTTTCCAATTTGTCTAGGTCACTCTGGACCCTATCACTACCCTCCAGCATATCTATCTCTCCCCCCAGCTTAGTGTCATCCGCGAACTTGCTGAGGGTGCAAACTATCCCATCGTCCAGATCATTAATGAAGATGTTGAACAAAACCGGCCCCAGGACCGACTCCTGGGGCACTCCACTTGATACCGGTGTTATGCTCATACAAAGCACACAGGATCTTTATAGAGGAAGGCAAATACGCAGCATTTATTGAAAATACAACAGTTAGCATAATGACAGGTTTCAGAGTAGCAGCCATGTTCGTCTGTATCCGCAATAAGAAGAACAGGAGTACTTGTGGCACCTTAGAAACTAACAAATTTATTAGAGCATAAGCTTTCGTGGACTACAGCCCACTTCTTCGGATGCATATAGAATGGAACATATATTGAGGAGATATATATATACACACATACAGAGAGCATAAACAGGTGGGAGTTGTCTTACCAACTCTGAGAGGCCAATTAATTAAGAGAAAAAAAACTTTTGAAGTGATAATCAAGCTAGCCCAGTACAGACAGTTTGATAAGAAGTGTGAGAATACTTACAATCAATGTTTGTAATGGCTCAGCCATTCCCAGTCCTTATTCAAACCGGAGTTGATTGTGTATAGTTTGCATATCCACCTTATAGTCCGTTCATCCAATCCATACATCTTTAACTTGCTGGCAAGAATACTGTGGGAGACCATATCAAAAGCTTAGCTAAAGTCAAGGTATATCATGTACACCGCTTTCCCCATATCCATAGAGCCAGTTATCTCATCATACAAGGCAATCAGGTTGGTCAGGCATGACTTGCCCTTGGTAAATCCATGTTGACTGTTCCTGATCACCTTCCTCTCCCCGAAGTGCTTCAAAATGGATTCCTGGAGGACCTGCTTCATGATTTTTCCAGGGACTGAGGTGAGGCTGACCGGTCTGTAGTTCCCCGAATTCTCCTTTTTCCCTTTTTTAAAGATGGGCACTATATTTGCCTTTTTCCAATCGTCCAGGACCTCCCCTGATCGCCACGAGTTTTCAAAGATAATGGCCAATGGTTCTGCAACCACATCAGCAACTCCCTCAGCACCCTCGGATGCAGCGCATCCGGCTCCATGGACTTGTGCATGTCCAGCTTTTCTAAATAGTCCTTAACCTGTTCTTTCACCACTGAGGGCAGCTCACCTCCCCATACTGTGCTGTCCAGGGCAGCAGTCTGGGAGCTGACCTTGTCTGTGAAGACCGAGGCAAAAAAAGCATTGAGTACTTCAGCTTTTTCCACATCATCATGTCACTAGATTGCCTCCCCCATTCAGTAAGGGTCCCACACTTTCCCTGACCATTTCTTGTTGCTAACATACCTGTAGAAATCCTTCTTGTTATCCTTCACATCCCTTGCTAGATGCAACGCCAATTGTGCTTTGGCCTTCCTGATTACACCCCTGCATGCTCAAGCAATATTTTTATATTCCTCCCTAGGCATCTGTCCAAGTTTCCACTTCTTGTAAGCTTCCTTTTTGTGTTTAAGCTCACTGAAGATTTCATTGTTAAGCCAAGCTGGTTGCCTGCCATATTTGCTATTCTTTCTGCACATCGGGATGGTTTGTTCCTGCAACCCCCAATAAGGCTTCGTTGAAATACAGCCAGCTCTCCTGGACTCCTTTCCCCCTCATATTAGCCTCCCAGGGGATCCTGCCAATCAGTTCCCTGATTGGTCTGTGGCAGGAAGGAGTAATTACACTGAAGTCAGTGGTGTAACACCAGAGAAAAAACATTGCTGTTAAGAGCAGAATCAGGCACAGATGTTGTAGGATTGCAATTCTGGGAGAAAGGAAAGAGCTTTAGTCTCCTCAAGGTCCTGTTGTTAAAAGGAATATCTCATGTAGTTCACTAATAACATTGGACTGAAAAAGCAAAAGTTGGGTTAGGTCTAATAGTATCGCGGGCAAGTGACTCTGGGGCAGAGAATGAATTAGTCATTTAAAATAGGTGTGAAATCAGAACCCGGCCCAATGCCATTATCCAATGAAACAATAACACTTATAACTTTTATTTGATTTAATGTTTCAGGTTTCATCGTCCATAATTGTTTGACAGTATCCCATACTTCACACCCCAGTTTCCTTTGGGACAATCATTGCATCATGAAGACCTGAGATTGCACTGGAACTTGAACGAGTGTGAGTGTGTGTTGCAGCTTACCCTGAGGTTAATGAAGAATGTGGCTCTCATCTTTATTGGAGAACAAGAGATTTGACTGGGACCAGAACCCAGGGAAAGTGGGGTAGCATTCCATATTAACTAAGCAATGTCTCGATGGTAAGAGAGATTGTGGTTCTGTGGCTAGCTCACACAGATACGTTGATATTTTTTCAATCAAAGCTTGAGCAGACAGGAAGAGCTGAAGACAATCGTTTGACAGCCTGTGGCCAGGAGCTCATCAGACTTTACATCATGGTGACTGAGGGTAGTTGTGGGTACAGCGGGAACACAGAAAGAGGCGGGCGGGGAAAGAGATTTCACCTGTCAGTTAACAGAAAAAAGTTAGAACAAACTGATAGTAAATTCTTTATGAAACTGGTTTAATTATATATTTGGATGGCAGGAGGAAAAAATTTGTAAATCTGAGAGTTTGAGCAAGTGTGTGTGTGTTTTCTAGAGACGTCAGCCTGTCCTAGCAAGACAGTAAGCCGCCAAGTCCTCATTTCATCAGTACTTTAGTGAAGTACAGTAATATTTGTGGTGCCAGTGAACCTACTTGCCAGAAAATATTCTTGTTATAATTCAGATGTATTTTTTAAAATTCTGAAAAGCATGCTTAAAGAAAATACATTGAGTATTCATATAGCACAGCTAAATATGGTTGGTGTTTTTTTAATACAATTACACCTTGGATTCTCCATGATGATGCATCAGAATTACATGAGTAGGTTTCAAAGGACAAATAAGACACTGTGAGTGCAATGAAAGGATTCAGGTTTTGAAACACTCTTCTTTTGTCTGTCACTCACGTTGTCAAAGTAGTGGCACCAATATCTCTGTGAACTATGGCAGACAGTATTGACAATCATGACATTCTAATTTGAATCCAAAATTAGAACTGAAATCGGCCATGAATTTGCATATAAGTAGGTTTGGAAAGTGGTTAACAATGTGACTTTAACTTTAAGAGCAACCTTAGATGGATCCCTTGGATTGCTTCTAGAAAGAATTAACAAGTGGATCAGTACATCTTCATCAAGGGCCTTGTAAAAGCTACAGAAAATCCTTAGTGTCCACAGCCTGTTTTTGTTGTATGCAAAGAATGCTTATTAACTCACAACTTCTGAAATTGTATTTATGAATACAATACTATTAAAATTAAATGGTATGGAGCGTGAAAGGCAATATGTGCTTTTGTTATGTCAGCCCTAAGGCCTATTACAAGCCTTCGGCATTGTTTACACTAAAAAATTCTCTGTCTTATATTGGCACTTATTTATCCTTTGATTTATGTACACAATGATTTTTCTGGGCCTGGAGTACACATAAACATATATGTAATGCAGTATTACAGTATATATACTATTTATCCTTTTTTATATGTGTACATAATTACAATTTATTTTTGTCTTTTATGTGCCCTGTTTAGTTTTTAATTATGAAAGGTAGGTATATTTTCAGGCAATAAAAGGTCTGTGCAGAGTGATTTTTACCTCAGATTCTGCAATAGGTTCTTGTGGAGTGTTTTTAATTTATAAAATTGAAGATTGTCATTTTAGATGTCAGCCTAAAGGCGGAATGCAATTTAGTGGCTAAAATTAGATCTATCTCTTTACTGATATTTACAACAAGACCAGGTTTGCATAAATGGGATGGATTATTTTTGTAAAGGGCATTCAAGTAATAGCAGAGTGCTTTCCATGAGCTGGCTTTCTGTTTATTTTTATATAGATTGATTTAAACATTTTAAGGAAATAGGTTGATAGAACCTTTTAGATCACTTTAATTTTGGTAAAAATCCTACAAAATGCAGTGTAAGAACCCAAAAATATCAATAACTAGTAAAACAGCCAACTACAAGCTTGTAGCAAATAAAAATAATCAGCATTGTTCCGCCTCTTACTGGAATCAATTAGGTGTATTAAAAATAGAATTAGTAGGAAACAATTTAGCTTCTGCAATGCCATCATTTTGTAACTATGGAAGCAGCATTTTTACATCAAAGAAGCAATGAAAATGTATGCCACACTAAATCATACAGATATGTGCAAGCCATTAGTTATAGTTTTGACAGCATTCCTATTAAAATCCCTTATTTTCAGGTTTTAAAACCCAGCCATAATAATGTACCCTGGATTAAAGCTTGGCAAAACAATTCTTCTCCAGAGACTGTTTTTTTGTTTGTTTGTTGCCAAATTTAGAAGAAAGTATGGAGTGCAAAATAGAGTAGAAGTTTACTATTTTGACACTGAACCATATAATTTGAGTTTTTATTTCAGAAAAATTAAATGGGACAACTGACAGGTCCTTAATACGACCTAATCACTTCGATAGTTTAAAAAAAAATTACAAAGGGATTAAATTTAGAAAAGTGGCTATGATATATGCCCTGTAAAAATTTTCACAAATGTATGGCCTGACCCTGCAAATGCTATGCCGGATAGAAGTCCCATTTATATCACTGTGTGAGTAATGACTACCCATGTAAGTTAAAGCCAGCAGGACTGGGAATTTAGGGCCCCCTTCTACTCCCAGTGTAATCAATGGTGGGCTTTGCCATTGAGAACATATGCCATTTTATATATTTGACAACTAATAGAAGCTACCGTGGCCTCCACTGTTAAAATAAGGTACAAACTATGGCCCTAATTCAACAAAGCACTTATCCACATGCTTAAAATGGGATAAAGGAAGTTGACCTCAGTAGGACTTATGCACACACTTAAGTGCTTTGCTAAATTAGAACTTACAAATTGTTTATGTATAATATACATACACGTTTAAGCCTGTACATATATTTTATATATTGTAAATAGCAACAGGTTTGGAGGACAAAAGCTGTAAAGTATTGACCAAGCGATAGACAAGTTAATGAGATTGTGATACACTGTACTGCTTGATGAGGCAAGTTTGCTTTTTCTTGCTGAGCTACACAGCTTCAGATGTCAGATATGTCTCTTGGTCCTTTGTACAGGTTGCCTCAGAGTCTTTCAAATTGCTGTAGTGGAAAGGAATATGATGCGTATCTAAGCCCCAGAGGGGCTGGCAGCATGCAACTCAGCAAGAAATAATCACAAGTACTGTAACATGAGGCCTAGAGAAGGAAAAACTGGTTGAAGAGGGTCAACATGGCAGTCCCTAAGGCAGAAAATGAGAGGGAAAAGAGGTGAAAAAGTTCCCACCCTGGTGCCAAACACAATCCAGTTAGCTGAAATGGGTGATGTGATCAATGTTAGTTTGAACTTCTGTCCAGATAGACAATTAATACAACTCCTATTTTAGGATACTTGACCATGGCTTAGTTACCTGTATTGTGTTCAGCAATCCAAGTGGACATAAATATATATATAGACACATTCAGTAGACTGGAGTAACCATTTCAAAATTATTGGACATATAATAGGCTCAGGTCTCAATCTTGCATTTGTCTTGCACCCAGACATCCCACTGTATTGTACTTGAGGGTACACAGGATTGGGTCCTTAATAAAATCCTAAACTCTTATGTACAAAGCAGATTGAAATGTCTGAAGGAGTCACTCCGACCTCTTAGATGACATTTGTATCTCCTTATGGGTGAACTGAGAAGCTTATAAAAATTGTATAAAATCCTAAATAATTAATAGGAAATACATGTAGACTTAAAAATTAAACCTGTTTTAAGACAAGATACCAGTAGCTAAAAATCATTTTGGACAGGGATTGCAGGTCTAAGTCTGTTAGGGCCGATCCTACAGCACTACCAAGGACAGAGATTACTGCCAGGAGTAGTCTAATTGAAGTCAATGAGCTTACTTGCCGTAATAAAACATACAGTGGGTTTACAGGGTTGTAAGTGTTTGAAGGATCAAGCACTTATCTAGAAACACCAAAGTTCAAAGTTCCATGTGTGCTCTCCTATAGTTGACACTACTAACTCCTAAAGCAGTGCAAAAATTTAAGGCCACGCCCTGCCCTGCTTTAGTGAAGCTTACGTCAATTATTACAGAAGAAATACTGAACTCACTCATTGGCAGATACAGATCTTTTCAGATCAACTCTAAAGAATGTTTTTATTTAAAATCAAATGAAAGCTGTGACCCAAACTTAAAAAAATCCTGAAAATTCAAAGGTAGATGCCCTTTCTGACTCACTTTCAACAGTACTCCATCTTCAATGGAATTGCTTCACATACAAGTCTTGTCAACATTTATGCTACATCCATTTTAAAGAACCTGATTACAACATGGTTGTTCCTCAACCTAATTACAAACCTGGTCTGATCAAGGATATAAATAAATATGAATAAAAACGCATTTACAGCGAAGTCTATATTACAGTCTATGGGGGAACCATAGCCCCAATCCAGCATCCATTGATTTCAATGGAAAGAATTCCCTTCACTTTGGTAGGCATTGGATCAGGCCCCATGTTTGTAATCAGGTTAGTGACCAAATGAGTTGTAATCAGATGCCCTGACATGACTGTCTCTGTGTAGTATAGATATAGAGCTTTATGCTGCTGTAAACCGAAATCACAATCTGGCCCTTTGGCCTTAATTTCCACTTTAGTACTTTTGTCAGATGGTAGCATGAGTTAAAGGCTTATGCTGTGTCCATCAGCACACTGGTTGTCCTGGCACGTCACAGTGCATCATTTAATACTTTAACACCTTTTTTATTTGTATCTCAAGGAGTTAAACCTGTGCAGCTGCTGTAAATCAAAATTAAGATGTTCTCAGGGTGAAAAACAGATTTGCCTCCTGCCTTTAGGAGCCACCAGATTTAGCTCTACTGTTGTTGATATTGGTATTTTTATTGTACAAAGCACAGTGCAATACTCACTGCTGGGACTTAAAAACTAGCTTTTGGAGGACAAGAATGGTATTTAGGAAACCAGTTGTGAAAGATGTTTTTAGGTTGCTAGTGAAATATTTTGAGAATAAAATAAAAAGGAAAGACAATAAATCCCCTTGAATAGCTTAAATCGTCTGTTTAGAAATAGGCATCTGAAAAATCTTATGAAAGTATAGATATAGATCAAGAGGGAGAGATGCAGTAGAAAAAACAAACTTCAATGTAATATTATGGCAGGTTTCTATTTATTAATTTTAATGAATGAGGTCATGTTTTATTATGTCAATCTCTATATCTTGTTCCAGAACTTTAATGAAAATACAGCTCATGTGAGCTACTGTAGCAACGCAAGAAAGTTGTTTTTATACCAGTAGGTTTGTTTGTGTGTTTGTTTTTTATTTGTTTTTCCATCTAGACGCTAAATACTGTATTGGGTAGGAACAAAGGAATTAATGATATTCTATGCCTGTCTTTACTCTATCATTATTTCTTGATTCACCATCTTGCAATACTATGTCAAATTTAACCATGGTTAAGTATTGTTATAATAGAGTAAAATGATGCTGAACATATCTTCTCTTCCTTTTGCTATTCTGTGTGGTGGTATTTTGATTTGTAAATTTGTATACATTTTGGAATTAAAGAAACATTGTGTTTTGGACAATTATTTTAATTGGTATGATTTTGAGCCAAACAACAAAATCTGTGACTTAAATGCATTGCTTTGATGGACATGTAAGTGTACCAGGTTTTTTTGGATTTTGATATAGCAAAAGCTAATTTAATAGATCCATTAAAATAGAGCTTATGAATTTTTATTTTTCTTAAAGAGAAAAAGAATTCTATTTGCAGCAAAATGTTAAATCTAGGCAAGTAGATGGATCGGCACGGACATTTCTGTATATTGAAGAACCAATAGCTTTCTGCCACTTGCCAGTTTTTTTCTTTACTGACCAATTGCTCTGGCTATTAGCATACCCTGACAATATCAATATGTCATTGTGTTGCAGACCTAGAAGTACACTGGACTTTCAAGAAAAAGTATTCTCTGATGCAGAATTGAACTGCACCACAGTTAGGGCTTGATACTGCAAATCTTTGCTCATGTGACTCTTTCCACTGAAGTCCACTGGGACACTTCAAAGGGATGGCTCCCTTGCCAGGGGTTTGCCGAGTTAGCCAAGCATTAAAACAATAGAAAGGAATAAAACCCACTATGTACAACATCCAGCTAGAGCTAGTGATAGAATTCCTATAGGGGCTGATCGGGCTTTCATTGAAGTCAATGCAAGTTTTGCCATCAGCTTCTCTATAAGCAGGTTAGGGCCCATAGTCACCCAGAGTTAAATCTTGGCTACACTGAAGGTTTTATCATTGATTTCATTGGGATCAGGATTTCTCTTGCAGAATATAATCGAGGTTGTCATTATATGGCAACAATCAAGGTTGTTATATATATATACCAACAGGCACTAGAACAGTTTCACTTTCTTCTTATTAGTTGGATTAAAAACACAAACAAAACATGCTCAGTTGTACTCAAAGTATCCTGCCTGAATTTCACCAAAGTTCCGTACTTAAAACTCAAAAGAAAGAAGCAAACAACATTCCAGGGTTGATTTTCGGCTGCCTTGCCAGTTGTGTAGTCATTGGTATCTATGCCAAGTAGGTGTAAAATGTCACCAGTTCAGAACTGTGGCATTTTACACTCATTTTGCACAGCTATAAGAGACCATACAAAGTGCAAAGCAATGGAGAATCAAACAATCAAGTCTTAAACTTATACAGTGTACTTTATATAATTGTGATTGTAAAGTAAAGACCTGAATGCCTCCCTTTGTATCGTAACAGCTTTAGTTAGTGACTGACTATGGCAACTTTGATGAAAATATCAGACCAAATGAATGAGTTTATAATTTCCAGTGACTAATCCGATACTCCATATTACACAGGTGTATTGAGATCTGTGAATGTAAATAACTGGAACTACACATTAATTAACAGCACAGGTTCTTCTTGGTTCTTGATCTGTTCTGCAGTATATATTTTCCACTACTGTCATCTGAAAAGAGTATGTATTACCTTTTTTTTTTATACAGTACCCATCTTTCCTTTGTGTTTATGCTGTTATTTAACAAGCAAAAATGTGTTCTGCCTAGTTGTACAATGTTGTAGGATACTTTGCTGTGCACAGTTTCAAGTGCCTTAGAAAACTGTTTAGCTCTTAATTATATATATAAAATGAAAAAATTACCTCAATAAAGCTGTTCAGAAAACACAAACATTTTCTTCTTGAATTTGTAGTAAGTACATATGCAAGTGTAATGGATCTGGTTTCTGACAGGCCTTACTTTGTAGGAAGTTTACCTCTGATGGTTATCTTAAAAGTGACTCTACTGCAGATGGGGGTTCATTTTCCTGCACATACTAAGTAAAATTAGCTTTCTGGTCTCCATTTTAATTTTTGGAAGCTCCTCGCACATCTTTGATTTGACAGCTCTTCTGTAGATAGTCCTGCCCATTAAGAGCTGTGCTCAGTCATTCTGGTGAGTTAAGATATTTAGATAGTATGGTTATATTCAACTGAATTGAGGGGCATGATTCTACTCTGTTTCACTAGTTTTATATCCATTTGACTCCCTCCACTGACTTCAGTGAAGTAATTCTTGATTTATATCAGTCAAAGTAGAATCAAGCCCCAGGTATTTAACTTGGCAATGTTTATCTGAACTGCATAAGAGCTCACAGAAGGCCACCACATGCCTGCCACTCTTGACATTTCACAAGCAGTAGCATTCATTAGAGTACTGCAAGAGAAAGAACACCTCTATGCTTATGAGCACAGCATTCCTATTATTGGAAGAGTTAGCAAAACAATTACCTACCAAAACAATTTCCTTAAATGGATTTCTTTCAGAACATTTAGGCTGTTCCTTGATTATGTATATGAGAAATGTATGCTTAGCAACCTTATTCTTATCTCCTTTGCACTGAAGTAAACTATAATAAAATTAGGAGTTTCTCTGAATTTAACTGAAATCAGAAAATGGGCCAGTATACTTGAGATGTCTTTTTATTATACTAATAGTACATATTTTTTGACCCATAAGGAGTAATACATACAATGGAGGAAATGTCATCTTCCTCCTCCTATTAATTATGTATATATTTAAAGTTTAGGTTTTTTAAGTAATCTATCAAGTTAAAAAATATAGAAAATTATGCATATGAACTGCTCCAAAATGTTATTTTACAAGCCACTGTTACAGTTGGGAAACCCTCCACAGCTAGACTGCTTTTAATATTCAACCTTCTGCACCGTTAAGCAGAAGGGAACTTGCACCCACAAATCGTGTTTGAAAGAAGGCCAGGAAGAGCATAGTGCCACATCAGTGGCATGCTCCTTCCTTCTAGAAACCCCCTGTGCTGGGTTCAGACTGCAACTGGTGACAGAAAAAGGATGGGGGGGCAGGAGGCACAGTGATGCTGGCAGGTCTAGATATTCATCAGTGGGGCCAAATGTAACAACTATAGTAACTTGCAGCACACTGCTTCCTCTTCTACTTTGTGAAACACCCCTTCACACACACACCCCAATGCCCATCATGAGGGGAGGCTCCAAAGAGAGCCAGCAGTCAGGGAAGACGCTGGTAGAGAATACAGGCAGCAAGGCTGTATTTGCTAACACTTCTAACATTTTCTTGGGACAATTCTGAAGAGCCAGAGCTCTAGGAGTAGCCCAGGAAATGAAGGGGGTTGTGTGCAAATCCTGGGGAAACGTAAAGTGATTTGAACAGAAGTATCAATACTCAAGCTTCAAAAGGTTGTGGCTGGGTAGGGTTATTGTACATACAGTAGAAAGACACTATTTGGAGGGATGGTCCTGACTGGCTGGCCAGAGATTGAGTTGCAGGGCAGTTATGAATGGTAGGGTTTATTAAGGGAAGACAGTTAATTTGGGTGCAGAAGAAACAACACATTGGGGAGACCGTGAATGTGGGGAGAGTGATTTAATGGGGATGGGGAACACTCAGGGAGACAGTGGAGTATGGGCAGGGATTACACAAAGGATTGGGTGGCAGTGGGGTATCCTAAACCTCCCCAATTTGCAGGGGAGAACAGTAGAGGCCCAGCTGCTACAGAGCATGCAGGATATGCTATCTGGCGACACCTTGTGGGAGATGGACCTGCTGTTCCTCCCTGAAGATGTTGGGGCTAGGGAGAAGGCACGTCACTAGCCACTACCACCCATCACCCACCCAAAAAAAAAAAAAAAAGACAACTACTGGTAAGGAGGAGAACGAGCCTGTTAGGGAAGGGATGCTGTTTAGGGAAGGACAAGGTCTCCATGAGTTCAGGCTGCTTTGCTGAACTCTTTGGGACACTGAGAATTGAAAAGTTCGTATGGAAGTTGCAAAAAACTCCTCAGGTGTGAACCAGCACACTCCATTCCAGCAACTCCAGCTCTAGGTTCCTTTCTGTTTGTTATACCAGTAAATCTGCTTTAGATGTTGGCACCTAAATCAGAGTTGCCAACTCTGACAATATTATTGGGAGTCTTACGATTGAACAGACTTTGGTAGGGAGGAGGAGTTTGGGTTTTTTAAAGCCTTTTACCATTTCAAAAACTGTGAGGCTTCTCTTGCAAGCTTTTGCCCTTATTCACCATGGCCACCATGCTGAATAAGGCCAGCATTCCCTGTGGGTCGCAGATCGGACAGAGGCCTGAGGGGACAGGGGAATGTGTGGTGTGGGAGAGCGACCGATGGGCTCTCATCAGGCTTGGGATGAAGAGGCAGAGATGTCGAATGTGAGCATTAGGAAACTAAAAAGAATGGAAAGGAAAATATAAAGAGGTGGATACAGTGAGCAGATGAGGGAAGGGTGACTGTGCTGGGACTGGAGAAGAAAGGAATGACGCCTTCCACACCCTAGGGGTTAAGTGAGCATAAGTAGAGCCTGTGGCCCAGCAGGCAGGAGCGAGGCCTGCATTTTTGCATGTGCATTTTGTGTACATGTAAAATTGAATTTTGAATCTCATATGACCACACACTGTTGGAGGCAGTTGAATTCCCCCTAAAGTTTAACAATGAGAAGGCAGCCCAAACACCAGTGCAATTTAAGTATTATTTCTATTTCATTATTTCAAAACAAATCTAACATTATTTGGATTACAGTTTCACCCAGAGCCTCCATCCAAGATTGGGCTCCCATTGTGCTAGGCGCTATACAAACACATAGTAAGAGATAGTTCCAGCCCCAAAGATTTTACACTATAAGACCAAATAAAGCGTGGAAGAGGAAATGGAGGCACACAGAGATGTGAAGTGCCCAAGATGCAAATGTGACTCAAGGTTACAAGCTAAGCAGGGACTAGAACCCAGTTCTCCTAACTTCCAAGACAACACCCTACCTCCTAGACCATAATTTTGGGGGTTAAGTCATGATTTTGAACATTTAGGGTTGGCCATATTACAATAATGAGGCTGAGAAGCAGCAACAGTGAGGTGGGTTGCACTTGCTCCTGTTGTGTGTGAGCCTGACAATCCTTATTTTAGCAATAGTCATTATTCACACAAGTAGTCCTATTGAATTCTTGCCCAAGGACTTGAATCAGGTCCCTAGTTTGTGAGCTTCTTGAGAGCAGGTCCTGTGTCTCCTCCATGATCTGTATAGCATCAACTATAGTCACCTCCCAGTAAATAACAGTAATACAGGAGCTATTATAAAATCATTACCAGACAACACACAGTATCAAATCAAATTAGCTAATCAATTTCCACTATGCTGAAATAGTGAATCTCCCAGTGAAGAGAGCACATTGCATACTAAATCATGGTAAAGCTTCCAGACTTCAGAAAGTATCAACAGAGTAAAAAGAGAGAAAACGTGGAAAGTTATGAAGTTCTGGTGACACCTACTGAAAAATACTGAAATACATCCGAAAGATCATTCAACCGGTATTAATAATTCTCAGGTGCCTATACAAAGTAGCAGATATGTGACCATTTATTCAAAATTAAGAATGGTATCTTAACTGTCATCTCTTCATTTGCAACAACTAATGTTTTTTTATTGTCTCTAGACATATAAAAGGTAAAAAGTTATTTCACTTTCTTTAGGGCCATGCTGTATGCATACACAAATAAATCATATACAGGAGATAACTCGTTATCCAAAATGGGTCAGGAATACCGGTAATAAAGATAACAAAGTTTAGGAGTTGGATGGAGCCTTTAAACTCAGTCCTGGGCACAGGTACACCCAAGGGAGAGTATAGGAAGTAGCCCAGGGGAATCAGACTACCCTCGAGCTGGGGGTGGCTGTATTCCACTTTCTTAGGTCAGGAGGCCTGCACTCCACGGGTGCTCAACCCCCTGCCGGCGCCCTAGACTGTTTGCTGGGTGCTCAACTCCCTGCTGCAGCTGGGAGGACCACCTGAACCAGGTGGCAGCTATCCTGAGGACCCTAAGGGGGGCAAGTCTCACTGGAAACCCCAAGAAGTGCTGGATCAAGTGGAAAGAGACAACCTACCTTGGTTACACCTTGGGGCAAGGTATGTTATACCCCCTAATTGGGAAGGTACAGGCTCTCCAAGACTGACCCCAACCACTAAAAAACAGGTCCAACAGTTCCTGGGGTTGGTGGGATATTAATGGCGCTTCATACCTGACTTTGCCACAATTGCTGCCCCCTTAACTAGTCTACTTGCCAAAGACTAACCGCAGTGTGTCCAGGTGGTCCCGGCTGTGAGAAGGCATTCCGGGCATTAAAGGACCATCTGTGCCAAGAACCAGTGTTATATAGCCCGAACTTTAGATGCAGCTTCATTGTCCAAATGACTGGAACCGTCCTCTCCCAGGACATAGATGGGGAGGAATATCCAGTCCTCTTTATTAGCCAGAAGCTATTCCCATGAGAACGAAACTATTCGGTGATCAAAAGGAGGCCCTTGACATCAAATGGTCAGTAGAGGCCCTTCGATATTATCTCCTAGGGAGCCCCTTTGTACTGGTAACCGACCACACAGGGCCGGCACAACCCATTAGGCGACCTAGGTGGTTGCCTAGGGCTCTACAATTTGGGGGGCGGCGACTGCGGTGGTATTTCAGCGGCGGGACCTTCCGCCGCCTCTGTGGGGGGCGGCATTTCGGGGCGGGACCTTCCGCCGCTTAGGCTGGCAGAAAAGCTCGCGGCACTCCTGCGCCCACGCCCTCACGAGATGGCTCCAACAAATGAAGGACACCAACGCCCGATTACAGTGATGGTATCTGGCCTTGCAGCCATTTGCGTTTACTGTATAACATCGAGCCAGTAAGAAGCATGCCACTGCAGTTGCCTTATTGCGGCTGGAGAAAGGGAACCTGACGAGCCCTGGAGACCAGGAGCTGAGCTTGAGGGCGGGGGGATTGGATAGCAAAGGGGCTTGGTATCCCTCAGAGACTGACAGCGAGGGAGAGCCAGATGCTCCCTGGTGGGCAGGACCCAGAAGGCCTAGGCCACCACGCCAGAAGCGGAAGCACAGGACAGGAACAGGAAGTACAAGAGGCAGGCCTGCAGCTCAGCTGAGCTGAAGCCACCAAAGGAGGCAGATGTTTCTAGTTGCCGCTGAAGCTGGAACCCATGGAAGACTTTGGCTGCCCTGAGGAGACCGCTCAGGACTGCCTGACACTGAGGAGTTGCCAGGACTGCTGCACGCACTGCACCCAGGAGACACGGAGGATGACCCTTGGACACAGGTACACCCAAGGGGGAGAACAGGAAGCAGCCCAGGGGAACCACACTACCGTCTGGCTGTGGTGCTGCCGGAGACACTGTCAGCATGTTGCAGGTGGATTCCCCACTGACAGACCACTCTGCTACTGTTTGGGCGCTGGGCTGGGATGCAATGGAGTTAGGCAGGCCTGTGCCTCCTCCCCCCCCCACCATCCCACCCTTGGGGTGGCAGTAGTCCTCTTCCTTAGGTCAGGAGTCCTGCGCTCCATGGGTACTCAACCCCCTGCCGGTGTCCTAGACTGCTTGCTGGGCTCCCTGCCCTGGCTGAGGGCCTGGGCCCCCTGAACCACTCGTAGCTACCCAGCCTAAGGGTTAAAGCCTTTGAGTGTGTGGTCCCCTACCCTGGTGAGGTCCTTGGCCCCTGAACTATTCGCATCCCTACCCTGCCAATGGGTTGGGGCCGGAGAGCGCTAATTTCCCCATTTACTTAGTCTGTTTCAGGACCATGTGCACCAATGGGGGGTGGCCTCCCCAGAGACGACAGTGAGGGAGATCCACACCCACCTACATGCTTACAGTGACCATATGTCCCGTTTTGGCTGGGATGGTACCTTTTTAAAGCCCTAAACCAGCCATACTGACTTTTTTGACAAAAGTGGGCATTTGTTACATTTGCTCTTGCCAACTGATCATCGGTTGTCAAGAGCAAACTGGACAAATGCACAATTTTTTTGCCAAAAAAGTGGAGTGGGACCTCTAGCGGAGCACAGAGGAACATTCATGGTGGAGGGGGGAGAGGGATAGTGGCAATGCCAGCCCTGCGCTGGAGAGAGGGTTAGGGAGAGCAGCTCTGGCCAGCCAGTCCGCCCGCCCCACATGCTAGAAGGGAGATCGGGGCCTTGGGCGGCCCTGTGTGTGGGCAGGCAGCGCTCAGACCACCAGTCCCACGTAGGGTTGCCAACTTTCTAATTGGTTTTCTGCAAACAGCCTTGCCCTGCTCTGCCCCTTCTTTGAGGTCTGACACCCTCTCACTCCATCACCCCTCCCTCCGTCGCTCACTCTCCCCCACCCTTGCTCACTCACACCAGGCTGGGCAGGGGGTTGAGGTACTGGGGGGATGAGGGCTCCAGACGTCGCGCCACAGTGGGGCTGGGGATGAGGAGTTTGAGGTGCAGGAGGGGCTCAAGGCTGCAGCAGGGGGGTGGGGTGTGAGCTCTGGGAGGGAGTTTGGATGTAGGAGGGGGTTTGGGTGCGGGAGGAGGTGCAGGCTCCAGGTGGCGCGTACCTCAGGTAGCTCCTAGGCACAAGGGCAGCCGGGGAGCTCCATCCGCTGCCCCTGCTTGTGGCTGGGAACCACAGCCAATGGGAGCTGTAGGGGTGATGCCTGCGGACGGAGGCAACACGTGGAGACCCCTAGCCACTCCTGCACTTAGAAGCTGGCAGGACATGTGGGTGCTCCAGCAGCTGCACAGAACTGGGCTTTTAACAGCCCTGTCAGCTGTGCGGACTAGAGCCACCAAGTATTGGGGGTAGCCGTGTTAGTCTGTTTCTACAAAAACAACAAGGAGTCTGGTGGCACCTTAAAGACTAACAGATTTATTTGGGCATAGGCTTTCGTGGGTAAAAACCTCACTTCTTCAGATGCAAGAAGGCAGAGCCACCAGGGTCCCTTTCTGACCCAGTGTTTTGGTCAAAAACCAGCCACCTGGCCACCCTAGCCCTGTGGGCAGGCAGCAAGGGGTTTGGAGGACAAGCCCCACACATGGGCGGGCAGCAGAGGGACTCAGACCAGCCCCATGCACAAGGGGCATGGGGACCACGGGGGGAGGGGAGTAGCGTGCAGGCGACGGAGGGGGAAGAGGGGGGTCTGACTGTGCTTCAGATGCAGACCTTTTTTGGAGCGCCCTTTGCAGCTGGGGAGCGGCCTGTGTCCGTGCTACCCGAGCCTCCTCCCGCCTGCTACCCCCTTGCCGCTTGCTGGTGGCGGTGAGTATTGGCCCTACTCTCCCCACCCCTAGAGCCAAACTCCGGCCAGGTCCTACTCCCCCCTTGCACACGTGCCTGGAAGCACACCACGATCTCGGGAGTCGGAGCCGGGTCGGCACGTGCGGGGCATCGTGCCTCGGGGCGGGAGGAAAAGAGGATCCGCACGTGCGGACGCTGCCAGTGTTGTGTGGGTGGGGCAGGGTTACACCCGCTGATGCCCCCTGGCGTGTGTTGCTGGGGGAGATGAGAAAACGGGACACGTCGCGCCGACCCCACAACAGCCTGGCCCAGCCGGGGGCGAGACAGGCGGAGGGGCCGAAACACGGCGCCTGTCGGGTCCATTGCGCCGCCGGGGCGCCCACTCTGCGCATGCGCTGCAAGGGGAAAATCCGCGCCAAGCAACGTTCATTGGTATCTGCCTGTGTCTGAGACACGGCGACGGGGGCATGCTCGCGCCTCCCCGGGCTGGGAACCTGTCCCGCGTGCAGCTCCCTCCCCTCCCCCAGCCGCTTGTGTCCCTGCCCAGCTGCGGCTCACTCAGTGCGCATGCCCACTGTCCTCTTTGGGTTCCTCCAATCCACTCTCTCCGCCACTTCCACACGCCGGCGGGCAAAACCATTCCCGCAACGGTGGGGGTCGTGTTAGCGCCTGTGTCTCTTTCCCCCTGCCTTCCGCGAGAGGGCTTCCGTCACCCCTGGCAGTTCTTGACTCTGCGGCAGAAGGCTCATTTACTGCCACTGCGTTGGTTTGGAGCTGTCGATCCCCCCCGCCAACGGACAGGAGCTGGTTTATCCCAAGATGGCGGCAGTTCCCAGTTCCGGGCCGGGCCGACTCACGTGGGAGTGAGCCAGACTCGGGATTTCCCGTAGCGTGGTCCCCCACGACTGCAGAGCGCGCGCCGCTGCACCCGCTTCCGAGCCATGGTGAGTAACGGCCGCGGAGGAAGGAGGGGAGAGAGTATGAAACCTTCCTCACGGGAGGGGGGCGCGCGCTGTTGTCACTCGCTCTCTCTCCCCCCCCCCCGCGCTTTGCCCCCGGGCGCTGTGAGAAAACACCCCCCCCATGGGGCCGCAGGGAGGGCGGAGCGCCCCGCACCTCAGCTCAGCGACATTAACTCTGGAGCCTAATGATGACTGTGGCCACTTTACGCCCTAATGTTGGGGTGGGGGTTGGCCTTTGCTGGGAATTAGAAGGCGCTGCTGAGGAAGGCCGGTGTCTTTGATTAGTTGTCGTTTGTTAAATCGTGCCTAAGACCCATCACCACCGGGCTTGCATTGTGCTAGACGCTGTACAAACACAGAGTAGCAGACTGGCCCTGCCCTTAAGAGCTCACAGTTCAAGTAGCCAAGACAGACACAGGGTGGAAGAAGGAGTATATGTACAAGCTATCCCCAAGTATTCAGAAATCATCAAGCAGGCCTCAATCATCAAACTTTTTTTTAAAATGGTATGGGGATCTTTCAATTACATTCTTGTTTTGAAGCACCTGGCTTATATTTGCTTCAGAAGTTCAGGTGTTTTTCTATATCTATGAGGACTAGAAGTTCAGAGGATTTTCTAATGACAACTGAGATTCTCAGATAATCCTTTGGCTGTGGGAGAGTGCCTGTCTTTAAGAAAAACACCAATATCTCAAGCCTTGTGATAAAGTCAGGAGAGTTGGCAACAGTGATAAGTCACAAGGAGAGAGGAGGTGGAGAGACCCAGAAAAGAGGAAAGATTGGTGATGAAGAGAAACCAAGCGTAGAAATAGAGGTAGCCCTAAAAGGAGGCATAACTTTCCAGTGTGATAAAATACTGAACAGATATTAACTAAGCGGTATGTTTATTACATACACGCAATACTCTACCCTCCATCTCTGTGCAAACCTGCCACTGATATTGGCATATAGGATGGCGCATAGGTCTGAAATCATTTCCTGGTCCTGTACAGACCATAATTATAAGTGGAATTCTGCCCTCTCCACAGAATGGGCTTCAGAGGCACACTTAATAGTTTAATCCACAAGATACTGGGCTGTAGGAATGGGGACCTGGATTTTAAACATTGCATTTGTACCACCATTCTCCTGGAAATTCACAATTAGCAGTAGTGGCATATATGTCTGCTTACTTACAGTCTTGCATCTCATTTTGTGATAATTCCAGACATAAGATTCCAAAATGCAAACAATATTAAAAGCGTACCCTGGCAGCTGATACCTTCTTACACGAATGTATCCCAAATGCTACATAACATGTTACATTATCTGATTTACATTTTAAAATTACAAAGCAAGGAGGGGAAGGTTAGGCTTATTCTGTAACTTACACGATGAAAATGTTCTCTTATAATTTTTTAACCTGTCCGAGTTCCCAATAGTAGAACGGATTGGAAAAATTTATTTATATATATACACAGCTGTATAGAGAGTTGTAGAATATATTTCCAACAGGATAGTGCTTCAGATTGCTGAGGAATTCAGGAGGCTGAGATGGTTTATTGTATGTGGCAGTGGTTCAGTTGACAATTTCATTATAAGTAACTGGGCTAGAAATATATAGATATAATTTAGACAACAGTCTATATCTATATATGGGAAGCTACATTTGCCTGTCCTGAGGAATTTCCACCTGTCCATTTCCCTGTTTCCCAGTTTGAACTTTCTGTCACACATGCCCTGATGTTCAGAGTGCAGTTACTTAAGAACACCTGAGAGCACAGCTGAAAATCATGTACTGTAATCAGTCCGTAATTCATGTTTAATGTATAATTCTACAGAACACATATATATCTGCAGTTGACACTTAGAACATGTGAAGTGTATTTCTTTTAGATGATGCAGTGCATGTGGCAAGAACACATCTAATTTTGGTTTGCTTTTTAAGCCCAGCTGTTCAAGAGTATGTAACATTTTCTGAAATTTTATAGCAAAGAATGTGTGTGTGTGTGTATATATGTGTTGGGGAGGAAAGGGGTTCCTTAGAAAAGTTTTTTATATATATATATATATATATATTTTATAACCAGAACATAACTTTTCTTTTGCAGCCTCACAGAAGGAAGAAACCCTTCATAGAGAAAAAAAAAGCTGTAACGTTTCACCTGGTACACAGAAGTCAGAGGGACCCTTTGGCAGCTGACGATACTGCACCTCAGAGAGTTCTGTTGCCTTCACAGAAGGTAAATGCTCACTTCGACCATGGAAGCTTGGATTAGAAATTAATATTGCAGGAGAGTAAAATGATTATAAGATTTTACTATTCAGAGTCATAACTTGAGAAAAAGGGAGATGGATTGGGAATAGGTTTTAGTTAGAAAATTGGACTGAAATCTACCACAATGTAAGAGGCTGGATGTTTGTGTTTTTGAGAACACACTCAAAACTTTATAATTTTTTACACTCCTATACAGACAAATCCTCAGCATTTTACTAAACACTTCCTAGTGAGAGAATTTTCCCAAGCCAGAGGTGGTTATGGTGGATGCGAGGCGGGGGTGCAGAACCCACCAGCGAGGTCCAGGGACAATGTACCGTTGATAAACCCTGGAATTTAGGAGATCAAGGCTCCCAGCCTCAAAATTAATCCATGCTGTCTCTGTGTAGTGAACAGTCATAATAAATCTCTGTGCAGTGAATGTGTATTCGTATAGCTTCTGTACACACAGAGATTTGCAAAAGTTTTGTAAGTAAATGTTTTGCTCATGGGCTGAACACCTTGTTAAGTGTGTGTTGGATTCAGAGCTGGCTCTAACTTTTTTGCCGCCCCAGGCAAAAAAGAAGAGCACCGCCCCACCGTAACACACACCCCTCCCTCCCCCCCCCAGTGCCAGGCCGCACCGCACCCTGCCCGGCCGAAACAAAACAAAAAAACACTCGAGCGCCACCCCACTGTGAGCGCCCCCCTGCCACCCCAACATTGGCCACCCCTTCTAAGGTGCTGCCCCAAGCACGTGCTTGGTCGGCTGGTGCCTGGAGCCGGCCCTGGTTGGATTGGTTTTTAAAACAAAAGTTTAGTTATACTACAAAACTGATCTTGTGTGTTTTTTAAAAAAAAAAAAATATTCCTTCCCAATCCTTCAGACTAAGGTTGTTTTCATTTCTGTCTTTTATCTATTTGGGGGCTTTGTTTTTGTTTTTTTGTTTTTTCTGCAAGGTGTCCTTGTTTTTCAAGATGAGGATTCCCAGGTTATGTATTTGAGATCGACATTCTTGCTAATGAATTTGAATCTGATCTAATTTATTAATCCTAATCTTTTTTACAATCTCAAGGGAGATGAGGAACAGAGGAGAGAAGAGCAGAGGAAATATGGAGTGTTCTTTGATGATGACTACGACTACTTGCAGCATCTAAAAGAAGCCTCTGGTCCCTCAGAGCTAATCCCATCTGATGTGTCTGGTCAACAGAGCAGGATTATAGTGAGAGGGGAAGGAGAGAGAGAGGAAGAAAGTCAACAAATTCCAGTAAGTATGGTATTTGCTGCACTGTTGACCATTCTTGTATTGTATCTTGCCGAGTTTAACATCCTGTAAATCCCGCTACATGTTTAAATTTAATAACCTTGTTCAAAAAACGTTCATGTGGTTATAAGCTACTTATGAAGGATTCCGTTTTTCCCAGGCACTTTGGCATACCAAATTTCCTATTTGATCATAGGCAAAAGTATTATATTGGCAATTAATGATCCATTCGTTATTTAGAAGCTGCAAAGCCCTTAAATGATTTTCATCATGACAGTGAGGGTTCTTGTGTGACCCAAAAGGGATGGGATCCCATAATAGTTGTATGAAAAAAACCATGCGAGTTGCTCTCACTACTTTTGCATTTGTTTATAATTATTATAAAACACTCAGATGTTGTGGTAATGGATTGTGAAGAAATCTTAAATAAGTAGTAATAAACTAGAAACTATATCAAATATTGGTTAAAAAAGTAATGAAACAGAATCTGGGGAAAATACAGGTGAATGCTTCCAATGTTGAGTACAGTGAAGTTTTGACCTTCAGTAGTGTGCCAGAACACTGTTAGTGGTTTGGAAAGCTATTAGGTAACCCTCACACACAGTGGAGTGTGCAAGAAAAGTGTACAAACTGAATCAACGATAGCTTATTTTAAGGGCCTGGGGAAGTGTGGCTCTACAGAGTTTTTCAATTTTGATGAAAACTGGCACATATGTTGTCATAACTATAAAGGGAAGGGTAACATAGTACTGTACACAGGACAGCTAAAATCCCTCCTGGACAGAGACTCCAAAATCCTTTTCCCTGTAAAGGGTTAAGAAGCTCAGGTAACCTGGCTGGCATCTGACCCAAAGGACCAATAAGGGGACAAGATACTTTCAAATCTTGGTGGGGGGAAGGCTTTTGTTTGTGCTCTTTGTTTTGGGGGTTGTTCGCTCTTGGGACTGAGAGGGACCAGACATCAATCCAGGTTCTCCAAATCTTTCTGAACAAGTCTCTCATATTTCAAACTTGTAAGTAAACAGCCAGGCAAGGCGTGTTAGTTTATCTTTGTTTTCTCAACTTGTAAATGTACCTTTTACTAGAGCGTTTATCTCTGTTTGCTGTACTTTGAACCTAAGGCTAGAGGGGTGTCCTCTGAGCTCTTTAAGTTTGATTACCCTGTAAAGTTATTTTTCCATCCTGATTTTACAGAGAGGATTTTTACCTTTTTCTTTAATTAAAAGCCTTCTTTTTAAGAACCTGATTGATTTTTTTCCTTGTTTTTAGATCCAAGGGGGTTGGATCTTGATCCACCAGGAGTTGGTGGGCGGAAGAAGGGGGGATGGTTAATTTCTCCTTGTTTTTAGATCCAAGGGGTTTGGATCTATATTCACCAGGGAATTGGTGAAGAGTTTCTCAAGGCTTCCCAGGGAAGGGAATAAGCTTTGGGAATGGTGGCAGCGGACCAGATCTAAGCTGGTAGTTAAGCTTAGAAGTTTTCATGCAGGCCCCCACATTTGTACCCTAAAGTTCAGAGTGGGGAAGCAGCCTTGACAAATGTTTTTAAAACTAAGTATATTTTGACCACGTTATAAAAAGTTCCATAAAAGTCATTACTTTGGAAGCACTGTTTTTAAGTTTAAAGTCTTGCACATAGAAAGGGCTTTAGAAGGGAAATCTTAAAATGGTCTTTAGTAATGCTTATGCTATTAAGGAAATAGAAAGTTGCTTCTGGTTATTTCCTGCACAACCATTTCCTCAGTCACATCTTGAAAGCTTTCAAACAATCTTTGTACTGGGGGAATATGCATACTAAGGGCAAAAATCCTTCATTGGCTAACTTCCATTACTTAGTCCAGTAAAGAAACAAGATGAGGGAGGTAATAACTTTTATAGGACCAACTTCTTTTGGTGAAAAAGACAAGATTTTGAGCTACAGAGTTCTTCTCAAGTCCACTAAGAAACTCAGTTAAAATCCTGTTTTCTCCAGGTAAGTAAGCAGTAATTTTCAAAGATTTGTCTCTGTCAGAGTACTCAAAACATATGATCACTCTTGCATCTTTAAGACTACTTAAAATAAATAACTGTTTTGTTTCCTTTTTTGTTTAAAGTCTCCCACTATTAAGTTGCCTTCCTCAGTGTTTGCCTCAGAGTTTGAAGAGGATGTGGGACTGTTAAATAAAGCTGCTCCTGTTTCAGGTACCATACAACTCTTTACCTGTTCTTCTTTTGTGAAGCTAATGGTCCTCTTGGTGACCTAGGTGAAATTATATTTTTGTTAAACATTAAGGTTGTTCATCTATTGATATTATTGTTTTGCTTCAGGTACGTCTCCATAATTGAGGAGAACCAAAAAGTGACTCAAGATTTATTTTCCTCAGTAATTGAATCGGTGCCTTTCTTTGGCATTATATAGTAACTGGTTCTAATCCTTGGGTTTGTTGTATTGTGCAGGAAACCCTAGTTGGGAAAGGAGGAAGGGGGGGGGGGAAATTCTTCAGAGTGTTTTTTTTTTTTTTAAAGGAATTTTGTCAGTCCTTTAATGCCCCATTCCTTTATTGGGTTATGTGCAAGTATATCTTTGTGCCCCTGTAGAGTCCCACTGATGCAAAAGTTCATCTACATGCATCCCAGTATAGAACTGGGGCTTCATTCTCAAAGTTTGTCTTCCTTGAAAGAAAAGTAAATTCCATTCAGCATCCCAGTGTTGTAGTCTTAAACTGTAGGATGATTTAAGTGTTCAGTGTTACAAAGATGCACAGTGTGCTTGCATAATATACCTGTGTGTGCCATTCTGGTATAGCATCTATCACACATTCTCTGATTGGGGTTTAAAATCCATAGTTCCTTCTGGCCAGAAAGGTGAGTTTTAATGACAACTGTGCAACAAACTGAAATAGAGGATTAGTTTTGTGGTCTGTGTGTGTGTAATTTAGAAAGGGTGTGTGTGTGTGTATGTACATTTTTTTTATGTATATATAAAAAAATACTGCAATGGAGGATGTATGTACTCCAAACATAGGAGAAGCAGTCATCCAAATCAGAATAAATCATGTATAATTGGTGAGAAAAGTCACATGTTATCATGTGTTCAGACTATTGGACCACACATCTGTCTGACTTCTAATGAGCAGAGTTATAGTTTTTAATTGAAACATTATACACTGTCAGATTCAACTCAGCAACCTTGTCCTGTGCTTCTAATGAATTCTTTAAAATTCTTCCCCTCCTTCCCAAAAAGGGGTTATTTGAGCTCCGCAAATAGCTCCACTTAGTACAAATTAGCATTTATAGTTGGGAACCTTTGTTTCTGGGAAGTGGCTTGGGGATGCAATGCCAATTTTAAAGCATTCTTTTCCATTATAGGACCCCGTTTGGATTTTGACCCTGATATTGTCGCAGCTCTTGATGATGACTTTGACTTCAATAATCCAGATAATCTTCTCGAAGATGACTTTGTCCTAAAGGCCAGTGAGCCAGGGAAAGGGGTCTGGAAAGGAGAAGACTGTCGGTATATGAAGCTTTGCAGAACTCTTTAATGTCATAACAAATAATGCAATATTGTCCCTAGTTCTTTTTTTGTTTTTTGTTTTTTATCTGTTTGAAACAACACTAAATTCACAAATATATGGAATTTACTTAGTAAACAGGATTATGAGATCTAAACTGTGTTTCCAAATCTAACGCAATCTCAAAACACTTCCAGTATTATAGGCAATAATATTACAGGTGGTCATTGTAGTGTGTTTACAAGACCTTGAGAAACATCTTGTTACTATGAAGTGAGGTTTCATGGGTATTTCTAGCATTAGCTACTGGTACCACTTCTTTCATAAGCACATGCATAGTTTTACTCATATTAATATTCCAGTATTCTTTTGCTTTCTCTTTCTTTTCTGGTCCCGTTTCCTGATGTATAACCAGACATGCTGCATTTGGAACACCAAGGGAACAACCAAGTGTGAAAGCATTTCTGGCTATTCACCCTAATCACATATTTATTGGTACACCCTGATTTTAACTTTGGGCAGCACTTTTACTACTAAACATTTCAACTTCTTGTATCTGCATGAGAAGAATCTTTTTTTAATTTAACTTGGCATAAGTTTGAGGTGATAAAATAACACAGGGTAGACTCTGACAGGCTATACCCATTTCTTAAGTGGCTGATCTACAGATATATTCTACTCAGGAGCTCTGATACTGAGGATGAAGATGAGTGGGAGGATATGGATGATGGAAAGGACAACAACAGTAGTGATGAAGATTATGATTCAGAGGGTCCTTTGTCGGATGATGAGGGAGTTAGTGGAGAGATGAAAGAGTTTCTTTTCATGCAAGAAGAAACCAAGAGTCGTTTCACAGAATACTCCATAACTTCGTCCGTAATGAGAAGGAATGAACAGCTGACCCTGCTAGATGAGAGATTTGAGAAGGTGAGGTAGCTCACTGATAAAAATGTTAAGAAGCCCCAAGTGTATGAGAGAGAGGATATTTTAAACCTGTTTCTCTGTGCTTTTTACCCCATCCTGCTCTCCCCCATCCCAAATCCTGTAAGCCAGTGGCTTTCAAATTTTTTAGGCTGCGTACCCCTTTCCAGATAAGATAGTCTACTGTACATCGCCACCTGAGATAGGTGGAGGTGATTTGGGGGCGGGGGGCATGCAGGGTCACATGACAATCCCCCATCACCCCTGATTTTTCAAACTGGGGGGGGACATCCAGGGGGATGCAGAGGAATGTTCAGGGGGCAAGTGGCTACGTCAGGTGTCTTGGGCCAGCCCTGCATGCCTGGGCTCAGGGAGGGAGCGCCACCTCTGCTCTCCAACTCACCTCAGTGGGCCAACCAGCCTGTCAGGGTGTGGGGGGAGACAACCAAAAATTGTAACTCATGGCAGGGATTACAAAAAGTTTGAAAACAGCCCCCCACGTCAACGTTCCTCCGCACCCCCTTAGGGGGCACCCTCTACGGTTTGAAAACGTCTGATTCTCAGTCACATACAGAAAGGAAATGTACACCAATGCAGCTGCGGTTTTAATTTTAAGGCGATTAAACATTGATTAGATTGCCAATTCTTACTAAATAAAATGTGTTGTCCGCCATTACAGGATTTTTCTTGCATACCCCAGTTTGAAAACCACTGCTAAGCTGATCCATGCGCATAGACCCTTTTGCATTACAAGAAATGAGTTTGAGTATGGGTTTTAAATGGTTCTCATCCAATGCATGGTTGTATTATCTCATTCACATTAAAAGGCCGCAGGGATGTAATCCTAACTATGGATTTCCTCTTTTCTTGCCTCCAACAATTATAATAATTTCCATTGCTATGGGGCGATGTTGAATCTCAAGCAGTAAAGGATATATAATTTGTCAAATCACATTTCCATCTGTAAAGTGGGGGTGGTATTTTAGTCCTGTGAGATGGATTTATAAGATGTTTTAAAAGTGCTTTGATCTAATTGTATGAAGTGTGGTGGATGCATGAAGTCTAACTTTTCCAGTAGGCAGTGGCAGTCTAATTAATTTACTTAATTATCCCAGTGTCCCAAAGAGAAATGAGTAATTTGACTATGTAACATTGAAAGATAATTAATTTACTATTGGTATGCTTATGTCAATTGGAGGTAAAGGAGAGAGCCTGCTGCAGGCCTACCCTTCACTGCTGCTACTACTACTGTATTTGTTTTGTAGACTTGTTTCAAAGACTTCTATGAGGGGAGAAAGAAATGGAAGTGAATGGAAAGAAATTATCATTATTGTTACCATAATGCTAAGGAGACCTAGTCCTGGAGCAGGACCTCATTGTGCTAGGCACTGTAAGAACACAGAACCGACAGTCTCTGCCCTGCAAAACTTTTTGTTATAAATAGTGTGAAAATGAATTTTTAATATCCAGAGAAGCTGTTGAACAACATTGCATTTGTCTCACACATGCAATCTAGATGCAAATATTCATCATTCGTTTAGCTTTGTTTTTTTTCCTTTTTAGTTCTTTGAACAGTTTGATGACGATGAGATCGGAGCGTTGGATAATGTGGAATTAGAAGGCTTTATTCACACCGACAGCACTCGGTTGCAAGAAATCCTGAATGACTACTACAAAGAGAAAGCTAAGGAGTGTGTAGAATCACTTTTAGAGCTACTTATGTGAATCAGAACTAACACTAATTACACGTTACTCACTCTAGTGACATGTTATCTCACTTATTAAGATAAAATCTGAGTTTTAATTTACTTTGATGGAGACCGTATTTTTGTTTGTAGGATGTAATTAGTTTAGTGTTTGTAAAATATTCATATTTTTATTTAGCAGTGGATTTCTATTGAATTGAGTGGTGATGCACCAAAGTGATATGGAGTGGGTTTTTTGATGCTTGCAGTCTTACTGAAAATTGTATCTCACTTAACTACAGCTAATGTTCAGAGGCCTTCTTAGCCCTTCTGATTTGCAAGGAAGTTACTGATTTGGACTGAGGTTTCCTCTACCATGCATCTTTCTGTTGTAACTGACCCTGCAGCAGAGTATCTCCATCTGTTGTTGTGTACAGAACCAAGAGCAGAACCTGTTATGTACATAGTGGAATGATTTGTGTATCATGATTGTATACCTGATTGATCATGTATACCTAATTGAACACTTATGACCCAATCCTTTGCATTCAGATGTGGAGGGGGGACAACAGCCAGCCATTCGGTTCACTGATGTTTCCTCCTTCCTGCATTCAGGTGCGCCAAATATTCTTGAAAGTAGAGGCAGCTTTCTTCGCAATCTACCTCTGACAGTGCAGATATTTAAATAGTCTGGTTATTTTGGAGATTTGTGGAGAGAGAGGATAGGGGAAAGGAAAAGAAATTCCCATGTCACATTACTAAGTGGTTTGTTTTTGTTTTTAACACAGGTAGGAATGTTTTTTTTCTGTCTTTTGCAGGGAGGGGGTTATGTAGTCACAGATTTAAATAAAAGGGGTGGAGGGAAAGGGTAAGCCTTCATTCTTTTTTTCAGTGTTAGGAAGTTATAGTGAAATTCTTATTTTTTCCTTTCCCTGACTCCCACCCTCTTCTCTTACCTTCTCTAAAAGCTGTGTGAAACCTGATGCTCTTGAACCAAGAAAGGATTTAGATTCTCCCCTTAATGAGAAGGGTGAGAAAGAAGAAGAAGAAGAAATCGTAACTTTAGTTATTGAGGAACCCAAAGAGAAGTGGGATTGTGAATCCATTTTGAGTAAGTATGTGAGGCTCTTACTTTTTCCAGGGATAGTAAAGCAGATGGTAGAATGTCTTGTTATTGGTAGCCAGGTTTCTAGTTAAAATAGCTTCTGCATTTCTCTGCGCTTTTGACTGGCACATAACAGCATACATTCTCATTAAAGAAATTTGGCCAGGGGTGTATTAAATGCACTAAAACATAACTAATTGCCATGAGCCTTTCAAATTTAATATATAACTTTTAAAAAAATTGCTATGCAAATTGGGGTTGTATTTTTCAGTGTACAACCCTTCATTATCTTTGTTTTCTTTCTTGCCTTAGGTACATACTCAAACTTGTATAATCATCCAAAACTTATTGAGGAGCCAACAAAGGTAAAATCATTAGGCTTATTTTCTATATTATATGAAGTTTACAGAAGTCTAAGCAGCAGCATGGCTTGTAGAGTCAAGACAAAGACAGTTACTTTCCTGTTGGCTGTATTTGTCTTTGAGTTGACCTGCAAATGGGGTGTGGAGGTAGGAATGTTGTGTTCTGTTTTGCTGCTTCATGATTTTTAAAACATTTAGTAGGTGGCTTTTTTAAAGGTGGGAAAGGGGGCAAGAAAGGAAGAAAATTCAAAATTTGCATAACCTGTTTTTCCTGCAGAATTAGTAAGATTATCTCACAAATATCAAGAGCGTACAACCTGTGCATATTTGCGAGAAATCAGTTCTTTTGGAGGTGGATCTCTACTGTCCCTTTTAGGACTGAGAACTCTCACCACAGTTCTTTTGTCCTCCAACGACTTCCCCAGCAAAATTTAAAATGCATCTTGATATTTCTAAAGTTCAAAAAATAAAGCAGACCTCCTCATAAAGAAGCAAAGAGAATACAACCCTATTTTTTTCCTTACTAGTTACCTTTAAGTAAAACTTAAATAAAAGGAGGGAGGGAAAGTAATGTTAAATATAACTTTTAAGGCCAACTTCTGCCACAGATATGTACGTGTAGTTCTTGTTGAGTTTGATGGGAAATCGTGCATCTATTTGAGGGCAGAATTTGGTTGTGTGTTCACTATTGGAAAATTTGTAGCATTATTGGTGGTTCTATGTTATTGCTGATAAGAAGGGTGATCCATAAACCTTGGAAGAAAAGCAGGTGGAGGATGGAGGGTTAAAGACAACTAATTCATTGGCACATTTGTCTGTATTTTAGTCCAAACCAATCAAAATTTCTCACAAGAGTGGAATCCCACTGGATATCTTGCCTCAGAGAGGTCTTACGGCTAAGCAGACTGAACGCATGCAAATGATTGATCAAAGTGATCTGCCAAGAGTATCCACACAGCCACGTTCCAAAAATGAGAGCAGAGAGAATCGAAAAGCTAGAAAACAAGCTATAAAGGAAGAACGAAAGGTAAAATCTAGTCTTTAATATTTTAAGACAACCTCTCGGGGAAAATCTGTTGCTCTGTTCCTCGTTATTCTGTTTTTTAAAAACAATTTATTTTGTTTCTGGGAATTATTGGGAAAAATTCACTGGTCTTCAAGGGTTGATTTCTGTATCTTTCTGGAAAATACCATTCACTGGAAAGTTCGATTATTATTTTTCCCCAAAAGTAGGAAAACGTTTTCTTGGTAATCATTCTGCAAAGATTCTCAATTTCTTTCAATAGCCTTTTCTCTCTACTTAGTTTTCCCTCTTCTGTCTGCTCTTAGTTTCTCCCTCTCTGTCTTTGGTCTGGTTTTGTTTTTGTTTTATTTTGTCCCCTCCCCCTCCCCCCCGGGCTGTGACTACAGAAAGTAAATTCACTTCCTACTTTCAATCTTTTCTGGTACTGCCGCCACCACCACCACCATCACTCTGGTTTCATTTATTCTGACCTTTAAAAGCTGGATCATGCTAGCCACTGGCAAAGGAAAAAACAGAAGAGGTAGCTGAAACTGGAGTCTTTTTTGTTATATAAAAGTCTAACATGCTTCAACCTGGGAAAAGAGAATGTGAAGCAGCATGTCTCTAAAACTTAGATATTACTCCTGGGGGAATTCTGCGCCACTGCGCAATGCAGAATTTTGTAGAAATTAGTGCACACGCAGATTTTCCTTTCCCCTCACAGAAATGGGCTGCAGTGCTGATAGCTGCCACCAGGGACCACTGGATTCAGCAGAGCATAGCTTGTACACCGAAGACTCTGCTGGGGGGAGGGTGAGGGAGCTAAAGGGTTCCTGGCAGCTACAGTTCCCAGCATTCCCTGACGGAAGGAGAGGGCGGCACGCCGGAAACTCTGCAAGCCTGAGACCGAGCATCAGGCTTTCTCTCCCGTCTGGATCCCTGGAAGGGGGGCCCCACAGCTGGGCTCTAGGGGGAAGGAGAGTTGGGTATCTGGGCTAGGGATGGGGTGCGGGTATCTGGGCTGGGGTGCCCCACGGTTGGGTTCTGGGGAGGAGGGGGTTTGGGTGTATGGGTGGGGGTGCAGAGAAATAGGAACGGGGTTGTCACAGGGTTTCTAACTCTACTCCTGGGGGAGATTTTCTGTGTGTCTGAATTGTTACAAACATACTTGGTGACTGGTATTTTAAAATAAATTACCAAAATAATTGAAACTGGCATGATTATGTAGTGTTCTTTTGACAAATAAAATTTGGAGAATTTTTAACAATTTTTTGGCACAGAATGCCCCCGGGAGTAAGATACGTGGGGCACCCTATGCTACAGGTGCTACAACGGTACTGTTGCAGCACTGCAGCTATTTCACTGAAGTATAGACGCTTACTTCCATCAACATAGTGGTGACTGCACTGGGGCATAGATTGTCTTAACTATATCTCTTGGGTATGAATTTTTCATACCCATGAGCGATGTTGCTAAGTCAACCTAAGTTTATGTGTAAACCAGGCCTTATTTAGCATGTCTCGGAAAGTTATTCAGATATCTCCTTTGGATTGTGAAGGTGTTGGGGAGTGAATTATATACTTCTCTGCAAATCTCAAAAATAGGTTTTTAATGTGTAAGTCCTTCATGTTTGCAGGAACGGAGAATGGAGAAGAAAGCCAACAAATTAGCCTTCAAGTTGGAAAAAACAAGGCAAGAAAAAGAACTGCTCAATCTGAGACAGAACGTTCAAGGGCTCAAGCTGTCGTAGTGGAACAGATGACTTTCATATTGTGGAAAGTTCTTTGCATTGTTCTTTGTGCTAGGATCTTGGGAAGACAATGACTCTCTTAACCTTGTCCCGTCATGGACAGAAGTTCATAACATGGTATTTGAATTTTTCTATAACCAGATCCAGTAATTACATTTAAAAAGATGGGAAAACAGCTGAAACAATTTTTGGTTACAAATTAAAATTTACAGTAGTATTACTGTATTTTTCTGTCATGAACATAACATGGCAGTTATTTATAAACTGAATTACACTGGGAGCATGTTAGGATACTTAAATTACAGAAAAATATGTATCTTCTATGCAACAGGTTTTGTATATATTGAGAAAATTTAACTATTATGATTCAAGAGCCCTCGGTGCTGTTTCTTGATTAGATTTACCTATCTGAATGTGCATAAAATAACTTTCCCTCCCTTTATAATGGTATTTAAATGCAGGTTCATTTGGAAACCATGCTTTGACCTTAGCACAGTTCAGTATATCAAGAATATGCAGTATTTTCCCCCAAGCCCTGTCCAACTGTCTAAGGTATCTATTTCTGTTTGAATACTATTGTGAAGAGTATTGGAAAATCGTATTTTCAGAGAGATGTTTAGAAAACTGTTTTAAATGTAAGGGTTGTCTAAATTCACATGGTTGTGCGTTCCATTTCATTTGGCGGGCGAAATAATTAAAGATATTTAATGCAAGATTTAGGTTGTACATTTAAAATCAAAGTTAGCAACTTTAACATCATAATTTCCTCATGAAATTAACTTGGCTGTATTGAACAGTCTTGCATACAGTGTTTGCTATAAAATATTCAAACAGTAATAAGTCAAAACTATACACACCCAGATAAAAAGGAGTAGAGTATGCTACATACATGTGACACAATAAAAATTCTGTTGCACTTCCTGACTTTCTGGGACCTAAACTCTGCAGCCTTAGCATTGCACTGTGAGGGAGCTAAACTATAAATGCAAACATTGGTGCTGTATGGGGTCTAAATCATCCATGACCTAGGCAGGAACCTCTTGGAGATGGGCAGTGGTTCATCCTAATCAGACACCGTAAACATCTTAGTTCTGACTCTAGCATTGGCTTTGATATCCTTCATTCTGTTGATGGCAGTGGGCCTATACACCTCAGAAAGGTGAGCAAGAGTTGCCCCTTTATGAGCAGAAAAGGGAAGTACCTAATCTTTGTAGTTCCACAGGACCACAACATGAACATCCTTTCATGCCGTCTTGCCATGGTCAGCTCAATGTAAAAGTCTCTGTGTATGCTGCTTGCGGGTGGGAGATTCTGGTAGAATCATAACCTATTTCTAGGATATCTGGTACTATTTTTGGAAGAATTCTGGACTGGTGCCCAGGATATAAGAGGAGAGAATTTAAATTACTGTTAATTTAATCTCATCCCAGTTGGCTAAATCCTGAGCACTTTAGGACTGGTGCCTGTGAGGCTTAAAGAAAAAAATATTTTTTTTTATAGTTTTTTTTTTTTTTTTTTTTTTTTTTTTTTCCTTAAGAAAAACTAAGTTTTTGTCAGGTTGTTTTATTGCTTTTGGAAGTTTCTTTAAGTTCAACACAAACTTTCTCTCCTCTATGGGTCTGATGTAATTGTTTAAATTTCTGTTGATCCCTGTGTGAACTGTGTGAACTGACACAGCAGTACATACATTTCCCTTTCTGTTGTCCTTATGAACACTAAATGAAGATGAGCAGAAAGCAGTGTGAATCCTCTGTTTATAGAAACTTTTCAGAGTGCTTTGGTTATAACATCTATTGCTGCTTGTGAGATTGAACTATTGAAATTCAAACCTAAAATCAGTTTCCTTTTCTCTCAAATCTCTTCCCATGGTCTATATTAACCAAATCTGTAGAAATTAGCTCACCTAATTATGATATCTGAGGAGGGGGGAAATTTTGTAGAAGTCCTGTATGACAAAAACATCTTTGTTCATGCTTTCATTTGACTTTTAGCTATACTAGTTTTCATGTATATCATAGGATACGGCAGGATGTATGTGTCATAATGGTTAATTATTTGGTTGCTAATAACTGGCAACTTGGATTATTGCAAGCACTTGAACTGTGCAAGTAAAAGTTGACCACCTAGCACCCATGTTTCCTGAAAGTGTTTAAAGAGGGAATTTGAGAAACTTGCATATAGAGATGAGTCAGATGCATGGAACAGGTGAGTAACGTGCAAAGCTTAATATTTAGAGTAAAGTGTAATTTTGTGGGTTAATGAACATGAGTTTATTAGAAATATTGCCACATGTTCTAAAAGAGTACTATGATCTAGCTGCTAAAGTACACAAACCATAATCCTCTGCAGTTGGATATTCTGTTCAGTTGCTGAAGCAGAGGTGGGAAGTCATGAAAAAGGGTATTCTGCTTGTAGCTAGGCTTTGCTGCCAAAACTCTGTGCCAGATCAAGCAAGAAAAATCTTAATTTATTTTGTCCATTCCTAAAGAGTAATCACAATTTCTTTAGCTATTCTGATATTTGATTTGCCACAGTCAGTGTCCTGATATGCCTTGCATTATGCCATGAGAATGTTAGTAATACTCTATAAGCCAGTTTGGGAATGTTTCTGTGCTCTAGTTGCCTCCAGGAAGGTGAAGCAGGCCTGTTCTTCCCATTGCTGCTTTATTACTGTATTATTTCCTTTCTCTCTTGGTTTACCACCTCTATAGAGTAAAAATAAATGAAAGGTAAGGATAACAAGAGCAGGCCAGAGCAGGAACAAAGACAATGGAAAAGTCGAGTGTTTTTAAAAGGGAGAGAACAGTGGGTGGAATAGAGGTTAAAAAGATGTTGGTTGGAAACAATGAAATTGAGGAGAGCTAATGGAATAGAGCAAAAGGTTATAAAATTACTTTGGTCCTCCATTGTTAACAATGTCACTGCTAATTGTTGTAATCAAGTTACTGTATATGCCTTGGTATTCTTTTCATAATGTCTGCTACAATAAAAAAAACTTGCCAAGAGTCTCATACTGCTAAGTGGCAAACCTTGCCTTCACTTCTATGAGATTACGTGCAAACCCTTATACCTGCAAGTCTGTGTTTTGTTTTGTTCCCCTCCCGCCATAAATGGAGGAGGGGCCGGGGTTGGACCTCTTTACAGGTACACTCCAGCAATCTACTGTTTTTGCCTAATGCTGTGCTCAGTGTGGAGAGATTGATATGAAATCAGATTTGTGTTGTGTTAAGACATGGTACTGTTGTTGGTTCTCTCAAAGTTTTCTTCCAAACCATTTTCCCCTTGAAAAATGCAGTTCAATCAAAACTGTGATGCTTAGCAAACTCATGTCAATTTCACTGAAATTTTACCTTGAAGGAAAACAGTGACATTCTGACAGTTTCAAAATGAAACCTTTTGATATTTCACTTTGAAACTACAGTACTTTGTTTTGAAAATTGTATTTTGTATTGTATATTATAAAATTGAAGGGTTTTTTTTGATTATCCAATGATTTCTTTTGTCAATCTTCTGTAGAGAATTTTTAACTTGCAGGCTTTTCCCAATTATAATGAAAACAAAATTAATAATCCTCAAAATGGAATTTCCATCCTCCACAGCTCTCCTTGCTACTATCATGTTTTAGTTTAACATAACTTAACTAATTCCCAAGTTTAGATTCCTTAGATTCTGACATTGTACATGAATAGTTTCGGGGGTTTTTTAGGGCATATTTTTCATTTTGTATAATCAAGTTTGCAATTTGCTATAAAAATACATTTAGGCTACCTAGGAATTTTTCAGGTATTCCCTGAAGTATTCCCCAAGAAATACTTCATGTCCCCCCCCACCCCTTTGCTCTGTTGTTCTTTGGATCCCTGACTTTCCAGTATACAGCTTTAAGCTGGCACTGACCAGCTCTTCTAAGCACCTATTCAAGAGCACTTGAAAATGGTTTTGCTTCCCTCAGAAATTTGAGAAATTAGGGGTAAGTACTAATATACACTGCTCTCTTCTTTCCTTGTATCTCCAGATCTTTGTAAGACACGAAAGATCATAAGGACACTATTAGGAATATGGCATGAAGTTTTATGTTTAGTTTATACTTGTATATATGAAACGGATCAAACATTTGTGGCTTCCCAAAATGCTTGCAGTTATCTTCCATATTGGGTTTGGTACAGCAGAACTTTAAAATAGAAAGGTGGCTGTGTCTAAATATATGCAAACTTATAACTTGCTGGGTTTGTCATACAGGCTGTTAGCTGATATGCCATTATACATATATCCTTATTTATTAATGAACCTACTACTTGGCTTAGTCTGGATCACTCCCAGCTATTTGAACAAATACTAAACTTCTGCTAGCCCCTTAATACAAAATTAACTTGCAAGTGAACATTACTACTACAAAATAAAATCTTCTTGAACATTATTTAATGCATCTGCTAAATATTCTGTCACAAAAGAAAAAAGGCTGTGTCACATTTGTAATAACAAAATGTGTCTTACTGCTTTTAAAAATATAGGCAATCATCTTCCAGTTGACTGAATCACTGCATCATTAAGGATCCTAATTTTTTTATGTGGTTTATGAATTAAAAGGATTGGAATAAAGCAAAACCTGAGTGTGGGCATCCAGCTTCTCCTTTTTTAGGTGAGCTGTAATCTCTGTAGTGACATACTCTTCTATTATGATGTCATAGAATGACCTTGTTCTTTGCCATGCTGAAGGCAGCACGAGGAGGATCAGGTCTACTTTTATCTCAGTAAATGGTTTTGCAATACTGATTTCCTTTGTAGTCTGAATCAAAGGTACTCCTACATTTTGTTTCATAGTGTATATGGCACTTTCAGCTTTTGTTTATACAAGTTACTGTTCCAGTCTCATACACTACATTCCAGATATTAAAATACTAGGGAAATCAAAAGTTAACCCCTTCACAAATGTTAGTTACACCACTCTTCTAGGTTTTATCTAACGCAGGGGTAGGCAACCTTTGGCACGCTAGCTGATTTTCAGTGGCACTCACACTGCCCGGGTCCTGGCCAGTGGTCCGGGAGGCTTTGCATTTTAATTTAATTTTAAATGAAGCTTCTTAAACATTTTTAAAACCTTATTTACTTTACATACAACAATAGTTTAGTTGTACATTATAGACTTATAGAAAGAGACCTTCTAAAAACTTTAAAATGTATTATTGGCACACGAAACCTTACATTGGAATGAATAAATGAAGACTTGGCACACCATTTCTGAAAGGTTGCTGACCCCTGATCTAAAGTCTCATTAGCACTTGTTAAAGATGGTTCATGGGTGACTAGATAACTGCCTAGAGAGCTTTCAACTCTATGTAGAAGACTTGATTCCTGCATGATCATTGGAGGTGGTTGTTTTTAAGTAAAAAATACCAATCATTTGATTTGTGTGTTACACATTTTTCTAGTATGAGAATTCAAAATGGAATTTCTCAAAATGAAAAGCTTTTAAATTTTTTGTTTCAGAAAATGGTTTAGGTTTTACAGGGTTTTTCCACCTTTTTCTCTCACTGGTGAACTTGTTTTCCCATTAGAAAAGTCAGGGGGAGGGAAGTAAAACGGTACTTTATCTCACTTGGTTGGTTTTTTTTTTGTTTTTTTTTTTTTTAAGTTTCACGGTTTTCTGGTGTGGGAAGAAAGAGTGGGAATTTTCTCGCTGTTTTGAAAAAGAAATCTTGAAATGTTAAACTTCTTGAAATTTGTTTCGAAAACTAAGAGCATATTCCAATGCCATTTTTCCCCTTAAAAATTTAAATTCCAAAAATTTGTTGACCAGTTCTAATGGGTAGTAATAACTAAAATGTGCTATTACCTGATTACTGTTTTGGCATATGGAAAATAAACTGTTGCAGTCAGTTCTTAAGGGAAAACTATCTGTGTCACCACCAGCGAAATTGGCATGCTTGTGTGCAAAGTCAGTAGAGAGGCCAAGGATTTGAATTGCCATGGAAGATTAACTGCCAAGGTACTGGTGCTGTATTTGCCCCTACATTTCAGTCTCTAGGGTTGCTAATCAGCCACCTCTCACAATGAGTACATTTAAAATTTTTATTAAAGCTAATGTTAAAATAATTATGTAATACATAGGTTGAGATGAGGGTCTGTACATCTGGGTGTAGTGCTTAGATTATCCACAAATACAAAGTTTGTTTTTAAAAGTCACTTGATACATAGAGCACATAATCAGCAATAACCCTAATTTAGGTGAATAAATTTAAGAATACGGTTTAGATATTTCAGAGTAACAGCCGTGTTAGTCTGTATCCGCAAAAAGAAGAACAGGAGTACTTGTGGCACCCGAAGAAGTGGGCTGTAGTCCACGAAAGCTTATGCTCTAATAAATTTGTTAGTCTCTAAGGTGCCACAAGTACTCCTGTTCTTCTTTTTGGTTTAGATATTGGCATCCACGTATCCGGGTACATAACTCATGAGAAGTTGTACAGAGCTTTGGTACTAATGCACAAAGCAAACTATACAGGAGGTGTATCCCCATGTCTGCACCATGGTAGGGAAGCGGTCGGGAGTACAAAATCAAACTGATTGCCATCAACCACTCCCTTTGCTTTCACAGCCCCATGCTGCATTTCTATAGCTTTGGTAGGGAAAGTCAAAGAAGAATGGAAAAATGTCTGGGCAAGAGTTCCCCTGTGACTGGTGTGGGGGGTGGCTGTATACCAAAGCCCACTGGCAAAATCTCAATTTGTGTGGATCTTAGACAACTTAGTAAAAGCATGTGTAGAGAAAGACACATGGTTCCTGCATTTAACCAAATACAAATCGTAAAGTTAGATACTATCCCAGCCTTCTAGAAAATCCCCCTTGCTAAAGAATCTGTTAACTATACTCCTCCCCATTTGGAAGGTACCGTTTAAATTGTTTTCCATTTGGCATATCTTCAGCACCAAAGCATTTCCAAAAAAGACTGTCTCAGATTGTGTCAGGTTTGTCTGGTATCCTTTGCAATGCAGATATGTTGGTAGATGGTAGAGATTAAAAATGAACACTGTGTGTGATTACATGCAGTTTTGAGATGTTTTCAACAAGGTCACTCAGAAATGTGAATTTGGAAAGAAGCAGATAAAATTTATAGGACACATACTTGGCAAACGGAATTCAGCTGATTTTCCAACAAACTGAAAGCATTATTCACCTTACCTGACCCCAAAGATGTTTCTACTGTAAGAAGATGCCTGGTCACGACAGATCATTTTGGGAAATTCTTACCAATTTTAGCTCCTCTAAAAATCTTTAAGAGATTTTCTTAATGATCACAATATGTGATCTGGTGGACTGCACCACAAAATGCATTTAATTGTATAAAAGAACTACTGACATCTCTGCCTGTTCTTACACGATATTCAGTAAACTATCCGTCAACAGTAGCAACAGATGCCTCTTCATGTGGGGTAGTGCTCACGCAAAAGCAGCCAGGAGACATGAGACCTGCTGCATTCATATCAAGAAGCCTTACAGAAACTGATCAGTGGCATACTCAGGTGGAAAAGGAAGCTCTAGCAATCCCTTGGTCCTCTGCATATCTAGCTTGAATTTTAACACAGAAACAGATCACAAGCCCTATGGGGATTATTGGATTCAAAACCACTGAATGACCTGTAACTGAGGGAGCCCCTCAATGCCAACTGGCAGAGGGCACACTATACTGTAATTCTCATCAGGCCTGATACACTCAGTCCCCCAATTTGCCAATGTCATAATCCGTGTCTTTAAGGCTTCATGTTGTTGGATTAAAAGTAATATAAATGCTGTGGGTAAAGTATGGTCCAGTACAGACCCTGGATTTGTCTTGTATTATTAGAAAGAAATAGGTCTCCCAGCCTGCTGAGTTTGTGCTAATTGAAGCAGGCCTGTTAGTTTGCAAGGTTTGTGCTAATTGTAGAAAAACAATCAGAGACGACAGAGTCTGTTCTAAAAGCGGTAAGATAACATGTTACAAATATTTTTCTGAACTCGGGAACAAAATCTGTTGTTCCTCCACATTTACATTCCTGTCTTGCTTGTTTTCTTTTCATGTGTAACAAGTGGCATGGATAGATTCATTGGAGTCTTGTTTTGTTACAAAAACATCTGAGTGCTGCGTATTAAGCTGAAGAGTAAAATCCTCAGCCAAAGTACCAGGCTGGCGTGGCAGCGAACTTCTGTGAGTGTCCAGTGAAAAGATGTCCCTGAGGAACTTGGGAATGGGGATTGACTGTGTGTTACCTGCTAGGAAAGGTTTGGGCTGGCAGAGTCCTGAGGAGTTTGCTGGCAAGGCAGACAAGCTGATGTATCAGCGGGCTGACTCATAGCTTAGCAGCAGCAAGGCTCACTTGCTGAGTCAGGGTGGTAACTCAGTTTTGGGTGACATGAGCAGGGCATCATATCTTCCACCTACGATTCAGAGATTTTTGATTGTGGATGATGCGATTTTTTTTTTTCAACATGTACCAGGGAAAACACATAGAAACAAACACTCTGTCTAGAGTCCCAGTTGAGCAGCCAGCACCAGAAGATGAAAAGGCTTTAGAGAAAGATGTCAAAGGTTTAATGACCTCATTTTGGTAGCAATTCTAGCAGCTACCAGCTAACATCAGAAAATTAGAGATGAACAGCTAAAGGATGAGACTTGCCAGAAACTGACTCAACTCTACCGAAGAAGGTGAGGTCAAAGGAGTCACCTTCCAGCAGACCCATATTGGTAGGACCAAAATGACCTTCACACAGTGGATGGTGTTTCTGAAAGGACAATGCATTCTTATCCCAGTGGTGCTTCAGAAAGAGATGCTCGCCAAAATCCATGGACTCCAAAGTATAAACAAGCACCCAGCGCAAGCACAACAATCCCTACTCAGACCAGGCCACCATATGGAAGTTCAGACTTTAGTAGAGGGCTGCAAGATATGTAAAAGTGGTGGTGGTGGGGGGGGGGGAATCACCAGAACCATTACTCTCTGCAGAGCTACCTGACAGACCATGGCAATGGTTAGTCACAGATTTGCTTTTCTGGAAAGGACATACATGCATTATTGTAGTTGATTGATTACTTTTCCAGATATATTGACAGACTTCATCAGCACAGGTCATCCAGAAACCAAAGTCAGTAGTTGCAAGATATGGAGCTCCAGAAGTTCTCATATCTAATAACGAGCCTCAGTTTACCTCTGAAACCTTCCTAGCATTTGCACAAGACTTTGATTTTGAACATTGTACTATTTGTCCACATTACCCCAGAGTAATGAGGAGGTGCACAGCGCAGTGTGGACTTTAAAAAGACTTCTGCAAAAATCACTGGACCCATATAAAGCATTCCTTGGCCTATCGGTCAACACTGTCTGAACTATCTTCAGGAGAACTTCTGATGGGAAGATGATCCAGGATGCCTTTACCTGATTCAGCTTAAACCTAAGTGGTCCAACCTGAAGGAATTTAAAAAACCGTATACCAAAATAAAAATTCAGCAACAACGAAATTTGAATGTTCAGCACAGAACAAAAGCACTACCTGAACTGAGACCAGGGAACAAAGTTTGGCTTAAAAGCTCCCAGACATTTGGAACTGTTCGGAACTTGGCAGAAATTCCCACATCCTACCTAGTGGGAACTCCGCCTGTATTTCTCTGGAGGGATCGGGTTCATCTGCAGTGTTTCCTGACAACACAGAGAGGATCTGGAACCTGCAGGTACTTTGTCGGAAAGTGATCCTCCTCCACAGGGAACTCCCTGCACAAACTCAATATGGAAATGAGAACATGGCCTGGAAGACTGATCAGAGCCCTTCAAAGACTTGAACTTTAGAATACTGCTCAGGACTATTTAATGCCTTAAAACTATTTGCACTACTCTAGACCCTTATCAATGGCATTTAAAGTTCATTTTGAATTGGTGTGTGTGTGTGTATACATTGTCTTAGTGTTTAATCTTTTATTATAAAAAAAGGGAGATGTGGTGGGTTTATAGCATTCCTGGTTCTCTGGAGGACCAGGATGTGTTGCAGCTGGGAGTTTAATAAAGGTAGGAATTTTCTGGTTGAGGAGTTCTCCAGTTGGTGCTTAAACATGGCTCTTGCGTTTGTCCTCACACTACACCATCTCCCCAGAGTCACAACATGACCTGTCCATCACTCCTTTCTCAGGCAGGGAACAGGTACAGGAAAATCAATAGGCCAGAGACAGTGGAGAGTTAAAACAGAGTTGGCAGCTGGGCAGGAGGGAGGGGGACTCATGAGCCTCTCCTTCCATTGGGCAGTGGGGAAGGAGCAGGACTGGGGAGGAAGCCAACAGCCCGGAGGGTGAGATGTCAGAGGGACTGACATGCTAAAGATACCGGTCTTCAATAGCAGAGAGTAGGACGTTAGAACAAGTATATAGGAGAAGTTCAGTTGGCTTAGAGCCAAAGTTAGAATTTAACCATTTAGGCATTTATCATCCTAGTATCTAAATGTGCCACTTGGTAAGTCTTCAGTTGAATGGTAACCCCTAACATTCCTTATATTAAACTGTAAAGTAACTCGTATGGAAATGGTGAAGCTGGCTCCTCCAGTTGGTAAGACAGAGGAAATGGAGGCCTGTGGGGTATGAAATTTACCCCACCACTGAGGTGGAGAGATCACAAAAGGGGGAAGGAAAAACCCACAGGTGACGTTCGTTGTGCAAAAGTGCCTTTTATACAACCAGTTCCAGAAATCATAGGGCCTGCTCTTACCATTGATTTTGGGGGGTGAGGGCAAGAAATCCTGTGAAACTAATAGTTTGATATGTTGAATTTTATACAGCTGCCAGAAGTCAAGATTTGCTAGCTTGTGAAACCTGTGGAAGACATTTTGGACAAGATGTTCTGGTAAAACAAAGGCTTTTCCCCCTCTACTTTAAGTTTTATGCATCTGTGGGGGAATTGTGAGGGTTGGGGGGGGGAAGAGGGAGGAAGAGGCAGTAAATGCCAGTAGGTTAAACACAGATGTTGAAAGGAATTTTCACTCTGTCTGTGGAAAAAAGAAGACTGACTGATCTGATCAGTATTCAGAGTACTGTCCTGCCCTGTGGTGTAAATAGGTGGTTTGTGCTTTCTCTGATCTAGCAATATTCCAGAGTGTGGCAGAAATAATTATAATGCCTTAGACAGAAGCAGCATTAGCAGAACATAAGGTCTTTGCCATAAGATTTTGTTTGTTCTTTGCATCCCAGTTAAGGCACGAGCCAATATGCAGGAAAGTCTTCAACAAAAAGCGCAAACCTTTCAATTCTTTGAAACAGAGACTGCAGGGAACTGAAATTCCCTCAGTGAAGAAACAGCCACCACCAAAGGTATTGTTGAAATTGTAGCAGGCCTGTTGCCTTCATTCTAATATCTTTGGTCAACAAATGTTGTCATTCACTCCAGCGATGAATGGGTGTCCTGAATGAGCCTAGGATTCTTCGCTGTGTGTGGCATTCTCTCTTGGAAAATGCTGTCTCCTCGACTGGGTCTGGCTTTGTTCTTGCCTTCCCCTGTCCCCAGCCCTAGCCTTTATCAAGGTCTTTATCAAGTGCTAATAAGTGGCTTGTTGCCTCCCTAACTTGAGGCTTCTTCTCAGTGCAAGAGCCATGCTGGTGTACAGTGAAACTGTTAGGAACACATGGAGGCCTCAGTTCTTATGGGAGTTTTCCTTAAAAATAAAACATATGAATAACATACAAGCTTCTGACAGCTTCCTCTCTAGTTAGGTCCATGAGAGGAAGTGATGGTAGGACACTGATCTGGTGCAGGAATGCTCAAGGTTCAGCTCAAGAGCCATCTGTGGCCTGTAAAGTCCCAACGACAAAGCTGCAGAGCTTTATTGCTATTAAATTCAAACAGTAAGCAATTTTTATTCCTTTATTTAAGGAAGATCATTATCTGTATTGCTGTGGTAACCATAGGGCCTAAGCAGGACTGGGGCACCCACACAGCATTTGTCTCACAGATGCCAATACTATGGTTGTGTGCTGTTTATCTTAGAAGATTAGGTTTGGAAGAGATCTCAGGAGGTTATCTAGTCCACCCCCTGCTCAAAGCAGGACCAACCCCAACTAAATAATCCCAGCCTGGGCTGATGATCTCAGCCCAGGCTGATGAGGGTTTGCTGCTGCTGATCTAGTAACAGCAGCAGGCTATGCAGAATCCAATTTCAGACTTTGACTGATTGAGAGAAGAGGCAAAAAATATAAGAGGAGATCAAAAGGGGGGAGGGGAGAGGTGATTGTCATGCTAACTTTCATATTTAATCCAGTATAAACTATAGTCCTCTGTGACCTAAATGTCTTGATATGAGAGGCTATTCTTTTATTGGTCCCTTGGAGCACTGGTTAATTTGTGAGGCTGGGGAGATAGGTCAAATCACTTTTCTGAGTCTTACTAAGATTTTGTTCTGTTTCTAATATTTCTTCTTCCTCTTGAAATTTTATTTAGCAAAGAACCCTCAGTCAAAGTCTTTATATATCCCCATAGATGGATATATAGAGTTTGTTGCAGTACATTTCCTTTACAGAAACAACCAGAAAAGAAATCTAACTGGAGACAGCTGCATGAGGACTTTATTAATGCTATTCAGTCAGCTAAGCAAGTCACAAAAGCCATGAAAGAGGGCCGACCCCTTCCTCCTCCTCCACCTCCAAGCATCAATCCAGGTTTGTGATTTAGTTTCACTTACTGCTGCTCTTGTGCTTGCTTATCTTTGGTAAAACAATGAGCTCCTGTTGTTCACAGATGGGCTTCAGCTTTACTCCATTCTGCGCAACCCAAGGTGAACATTAACTCCCTCATTCCTGATTGTTTTTAAAATGTAGTGGTGGAGCAGAGCATGAATTAGGGGCAGCCCTGGGAGCAGCTAAAGAGGGTTTCTGCATTCAGTAAGTAGGAGGAGGAGAGAATCAGGGAGAAGTAGAGCAACATAGATGAATTGCAGAGGAAGAAAAATAATTGGCCCTTTCAACCTTAATGGTAGCAACTCATCAGTCTAGTAGCAGAGCTCTGAGGTAGGAGTTGGGATGCTTGGATTCTAGTCCTGACTCCAGCATTGACTAACAAAGGGTGAAATTCATCTCTTACCACTTGGAATAAACTGTAAGTCAGGCATAGGCCTCATGCTGGCCCTCTGCATTGGGATGAATTCACCTTTTAGATTTTCAGAGGTCAGTGAGGGTGCTCAGCACCTTTGAAAGTTGAGCCTCTTGCTTCTCATAGACTTTAAGGCCAAAAAGGACCATCATGATAATCTAGTCTGACCTCCTGCACAGCACAGGCCACAGAACTTCACCCACTCCTGCAACAGGCCCATAACCCCTGGCTGAGTCACTGAAGTCCTCAAATCATTAAAGACTTCAAGTTACAGAGAATCTACCATTTATTCTAGTTCAAACCAGTAAGTGACCCATGCTGCAGAGGAAGGCAAAAAACCACCATGGTGTTTTCCAATCTGTCCTAGAGTGTGTGTGTGGGGGGGGGGGGGGGGGAGAGAATTCCTTCCTGACACCAAATATGGTGATCTGTTAGACCCTGAGCATGTGGGTGAGACCAACCAGCCAGACACCTGGGAAAGAATTATTTTAGTAACTCTGAGCCCTCCCCATCTAGTGTCCCATCTCTGGTTGTTGAAGATATCTGCTAATACGAGATGCAGATGCGCCATGTGTCATTTTAGGCATCATACCATCCCCTACATAAACTTATCAGCTCAATTATGAAACAAGTTAGGTAATTTTTCCCTACTACTCCCCTTGGAAGGCTGTTCCAGAACTTCACTCCTCTGATGGTTAGAAACTTTAATCTAATTTCAAGCCTAAACTTGTTGATGGCCAGTTTATATCCATTTGTTCTTGTGCCAGCATTGGGCCTTAACTTAAATAACTCCTCTCCCTCCCTGGTGTTTACCCCTCTGATGTACTTAGAGAGCAATTGTATCTCCCCTAAGCCTTCATTTTGTTAAGCTAAACAAGCCAACTCCTTAAGTCTCTTTTTGTAAAGTAGGTTCTCCATTCCTCTGATCATCCTAATAGCCTTTCTCTGCACTTGTTCCAGTTTGAATTCATCTTTCGTAAGCATAGGAGACCAGAATTGCGCACACTATTCCAGATGAGGTCTTACCAGTGCCTTGCACAATGGTAGCACTTCCCTGTCTCTACTGAAAATACCTCACCTAATGCATCCTAGGATTGCATTCGTTTTTTTCATGGCCACATCATATTGGCATCTCTTAGTCATCTGTGATAGACCAAAACACTCAGGTCTTTCTCTTCCTCGGTCGCTTCCAACTGGTAAATCCCTAGCTTGTAGCAAAACTCTTGTTGTTAGTCCCTAATTACATGACGTTACACTTTGCATTATTAAATTTCATCCCATTTCTACTACTCCAGTTTTCAAGGTCATCCAGATCTTCTTGTGTGACATTCCAGTCCTCCTCTGTATTGGCAATATCTCCTAACCTGTGTCATCATACATTTTATTAGCAGATTCCCACATTTTGTGTCAAGGTCATTAATGGTCAAAAGACTGATCCTTGAGGAACTGTATTAGTAACTGCCCTTCAGCCTGATAGATGAACTATCAGTATGACTCATTGTGTCTCCCCTTTAACCAGTTCCTTACCCACCTTTCAATTCTATGTTCATAGACTCATAGACTCATAGACATTAAGGTCAGAAGGGACCATTATGATCATCTGGTCTGACCCCCTGCATGCTGCAGGCCGCAAGACCCTTCCCTGGACTCTACCGTTGAAGTCCCCAATCCTGTGTTTTAGTGACTTCAATCGGCTGAGACCCTCCTGCTAGTGATCCCTGCCCCATGCTGCGGAGGAAGGCGAAAAACCTCCAGAGGCTCAGCCAATCTACCCTGGAGGAAAATTCCTTCCCGACCCCAAATATGGCGATCAGTAATACCCCGAGCATATAGGCAAGAGTCTCTAGCCTGACCCTTGTTGGCCATTATGCTGTTCATGTACCATTGCTTGGTTTTCCTTGGCTACTATGTTTTATCATTAAACCATTCCCTCCATAAACTTATCCAACTTAATCTTAAAACCAGACAGGTCCGTCGCCCCCACCGTTTCCCTCGGAAGGCCGTTCCAATATTTCACCCCTCTGATGGTCAGAAACCTTCGTCTAATTTCAAGCCTAAACTTCCCCCCGGCCAGTTTGTATCCATTCGTTCTCATGTCCACATTAGTACTAAACTGGAATAATTCCTCTCCCTCCCTTGTATTAACCCCTCTGATATATTTAAAGATAGCAATCATATCCCCCCTCAGCCTTCGCTTTGTCAGACTAAACAACCCAAGCTCCTCTAATCTCTTTTCATACGACAGGTTTTCCATTCCTCTGATCATCTTAGTCGCCCTTCTCTGCACCCGTTCCAGTTTGAGTTCATCTTTTTTAAACATTGGAGACCAGAACTGCACACAGTACTCCAAATGAGGTCTCACCAGCGCCTTATACAACGGAAGCAGGACCTCCCTATCTCTACTAGATATACCTCGCCTAATACATCCCAAGACCGCATTGGCTTTTTTCACCGCCACGTCACATTGCCGACTCATAGTCATCCTGCGGTCCACAAGGACCCCTAGGTCCTTCTCCTCTTCCGTTACTTCTAACCAATGCGTCCCCATCTTGTAACTAAAATTGTTATTATTCGTCCCCAAGTGCATCACCTTACACTTTTTACTATTAAATTTCATCCTATTTCTGATACTCCAATTCACAAGCTCATTCAAGTCTCCCTGCAGAGTATCCCTATCCTCCTCCGAGTTTGCAACTCCTCCCACCTTCGTATCATCCGCAAACTTTATCAGCCCACTCTTGCAATCGGTCCCGAGGTCAGTTATAAATAGATTAAATAAGATGGGTCCCAAAACCGAACCTTGAGGCACTCCACTAGTAACCTCCCTCCAACCCGACAATTCACCCTTTAATACGATCCGCTGCATTCTCCCCATTAACCAATTCCCTATCCACCTCTGGATTTTCATATCGATCCCCATGTTTTTCATTTTAACCAATAGTTCCTCATGGGGTACTGTATCAAACGCTTTACTGAAATCCAGGTATATTAGGTCCACCGCATTTCCCTTATCTAATAAGTCCGTTACTTTCTCAAAGAAGGAGATCAGATTCGTTTGGCACGATCTGCCCTTCGTAAAACCATGCTGTAATTTATCGCATTTGCCATTAACTTCAAGGTCCTCAACTAGTTTCTCTTTCAGAATCTTCTCCAGCACCTTGCACACTACTGATGTTAAACTAACAGGCCTATAGTTACCCGGGTCACTTTTTTTCCCTTTCTTGAAAATAGGAACCACATTGGCTATTCTCCAGTCTAACGGGACTACCCCCGAGTTTACAGATTCATTAAATATAGTCGCTAATGGGCCTGCTATTTCCCGCGCCAATTCCTTCAATATTCTCGGATGAAGATCGTCCGGTCCACCCGACTTAGTCCCATTAAGGCGTTCTAGTTTTGTTTCTACCTCGGATGCGGTAATCCCCCATCCCGTATGCCCCTCTGTAACGGTGCTAGTATCCCTAATACCTTCATTGGCCTCATTAAACACCGATGCAAAATATTCATTGAGATATTGCGCCATGCCTAGATTATCTTTAATCTCCTCTCCGGCTATAGTCTTCAGCGGTCCCACTTCTTCTTTCTTTGCTTTCTTCCTATTTATATGGCTGTAAAACCTCTTACTATTACTTTTAATTCCCCTCGCTAAGTCCAACTCTTCCCGGCCTTTGGCCTTTCTCACTCTATCTCTACATTCTCTGACTTCACTAAGGTAAGTTTCCTTACTGATCCCTCCCCTCTTCCACTCTTTGTACGCTTTCTGTTTTTTCCTAATCGCCCCTTTCAGCCGGTCGCTCATCCAGTTCGGTCTAAGTCTCTTGCTTAGTAATCTTTTTCCCTTTTTGGGGATACAGGCCTCTGACAGCTCTTGCATCTTTAACTTAAAGTAATCCCAGGATTCTTCTGCCTTTAGGTCCCTTAATACGTTTGCCCAATCCACTTCCCTTACCAGTCCCCTTAATTTGTTAAAATTGGCCTTTTTAAAATTATAAACCCTAGTCTTTGACTTAATTCTGGTACTCTTTCCATTTAGTTTAAAGCGAATTAGCTCATGATCACTGGAGCCCAAGTTGTCCCCCACTACCACTTCCTCAACAAGGTCCTCACTACTTACCAGAATCAAATCTAAAATGGCCTCCCCCCTCGTCGGCTCAGCTACCACTTGATAAAGGAATTGATCCGCAAGCACATCTAGGAACATCTGAGCCCTATTATTGCTACTAGCGTTTGTTCCCCAATCTATATCCGGGAAGTTAAAGTCCCCCATAATTACACAGTTTCTATTAGTATTTACCTCCCTTAATACATTAAACAATTCCTTATCCATATCCTGGGTCGATCCCGGCGGTCTATAGCACACCCCAAGCACTATCCCCGGAGAGGCTCTAGTAGTTCATTCCTATCTTCTCAATTTAATAATTTCCCATGTGGAACTATATCAGATGCTTTACTGAAATCCAGATAGATTAGATCCACTGCATTTCCTTTGTCTAGAAAATTGAAGATCTTCTTCTCAAAGAAAGCGATCTGGTAGGTGTACCTTTTGTAAAACCATGCTGTATTTTATCGCCTTTACTGTTTACCTCTGTCTTTTTTATTACTCTGTCTTTCAAAATTTGTTCTAAGACTTTGCATACAACCGAGATCAAACTAATGGTCCTCTAACTTAAATATATGTACTATATTTGCAGTTCTCCCGTCATAGGGTATAACCCCCCAGTTTATGGATTCATTAAAAATCCTTGCTATTGGGCTTGCAATTTCATGTGCCAATTCATTTAATGTTCTTCGATGGAGATTAGCTGGGCCCCCCAATTTGGTCTCATTAAGCTGTTTGTTTTGCTTTCACCTTTGGATGTGGTAATTTCTACTTTCATATCCTTGTTCCCGTTAGCCACCCTGTCATTGTCCCCAAGGTCCTCATTCCCGTTATTTAATACTGAGGCAAAGTATTTGTTTAGGTGTTAGGCCCTACCTAGAATTATCTTTAATCTCTACCCCATCCTTGATGTTTAGCAGTCCCTCTTCTTTTCTTTTTAGTTATATGGCTAAATAACCTTTTACTATTGGTTTTAATGTCCTTTTGTAAAGGTATTTTGCAGTTCTCACTTTAGCCTCACATTTTTTGACCTCCAAAAGGTAGCTTTCCTTGCAGATCCCTCCCTTTTTCCATTCCTTGTAGGCTTTCTGCTTTCTTTTAATAGCCTGTTTGAGATGCTTGTTGAGCCAGTTTGGTCTTGCAACCCTTCTGTATGAGATTTCCTCTTTCCCCTCTCTTCTCGCCCCCTTCCCCTCCCCACTTTGAATGCAGGCTTCAGATAGTTTCTGCAACTTTGACTTAAAACGATTCCAAGGCTTCTCTACATTCAGATCCCTGAGTTCTTCAGTCCAGGCAACTTCCCTAAAAACTTAAGGGAATTAGTTTAAAGTTTTCCTTTTTGAAATCAACGACCCTAGTTGCAGACGTACTTTTGTTTATTCTTCCATTTAGTTTAAACTGAATTAACTCGTGTACCTCTGTACCAGATGACTGGAGGATAGCAAATGTAATGTTGATTTTTTACAAAAGGCTTCAGAGGCAATCCTGATACTTACAGGCTGGCAAGCCTACCTTCAGTACCAGGCAAATTGGTTGAAACTATAGTACAGAGATGGACAAACTACAGCCTGTGGGCCACATCCGGCCTGCGGGACCGTCCTGCCTGGCCCCTGAGCTCCTGGCCAGGGAAGCTAGTCCCCGGCCCCTCCCCTGCTGTCCCTCCTCCCCTGTAGCCTCACCTCACCTCGCCACGCCACCAGTGGTCTGGCCCGCCACTCCCAGGCAGTGCGGGTGGCGTGGCTGGCTGCGGCAGGGCTGCGAGTTTCTGCTGGTCTGAGCAGCATGGTAAGGGGGTGGAGGGTTGGATAAGGGGCAGGAGGTCCCCGGGGGCAGTCGTGACAGGGAGCAGGGGGCGGTTGGATGGGGTGGAGATTCTGGGGGGGGCAGTCAAGGAACAGGGAGCAGGGGGGGATTGAACAGGGGGTGGGGTCTTGAGGGGTGGTTGGGGCGGGGGTCCCAGGAGGGGGTGGTCAGGGGACAAGTAGCGGGGGGGTTGGATGGGTTGGAGATTCTGAGGGGGCAGTCGTGGCAGGAAGTGGGAGGGGGTGGATAAGGGGCAGGGGCCAGGCTGTTTGGGGAGGCACAGCCTTCCCTACCCGGCCCTCCATACAGTTTTGCAATGCCGATGTGGCCCTTGGACCAAAAAATTTGCCTACCCCTGCTATAGTATATAGTACAGTAATCCTTTTGGTTAATCACATTGCCATTTTTTTTGTTAAATGTCTGATTTTTCTAGAGTTTTATTCAATTTTATTTTTTTTAAAACAAAGCATAATATAATCCTCCACATTTATGTGAAGAAATGCTGCTCTGTGATCCAGGCTACACATCCTCAATGTAGCACTCTCTTGCCCACTCTGCATTCATTTCACATGTGGAACTCCAGTTGTGCTCAGTGAATGCAGAATAGAGATTTGTAGTGCAATATCAGAGGGGAGAGACACTCTCATTGATGTCAGTAGGCTTTGGACCAAGCCCTGTATGCAGTGATGAGCTGCCAAAATCGTAACAACCGGTTCCCTCCTCACCCCACGAGGGGGTCGTGGCTCACCCCCCAGTGACCCCTGCCCCATCCACCCCCCTTCCCTATCCCCTGACTGCCCCCCGCCGCTCCATCCAACTCCTCCTCTCATTCCTGATGGGCCCCCTGGGACCCCTGCCCCATCCAACCACCTCTTCTCTCTGTCCCCTGACTGCCCCTGGAACCCCTGCCTCTGACTGCCTCTCACTGCCCCATCCAACCTCTGCTCCTTCCTGACTGCCCCCCCGGGACACTTGCCCCCATTCAATCCCCCTGCCCTCTGACCACCCCAACCCCTATCCACCTCCCCATCACCCCCCGAACCTCCCTGCCCTCTCTCCAACACCCCCTCCCTGCTCTCTGCCCGCTTACCACACTGACTGGACGTGGCTGGCTGCGCTACAGTCCGGCCACGACCGGAGCTGAGGGGCCAGGGACACGGGGCCGGGGCAGGAGTTGCATGGCCGGGGCCAGGGGATGCGGCCGGGGCCAGGGAGGGCCGCAGCAGGAGCCGGACAGCTGTGGAGGGCCGTGGCCAGAGCCGCGGGGCCGGGCTGCCGCCGCCAGAGCCAGGCCGCATCGCGCCACGGCAGGAGCCAGGTGGCCGGAGCCCGAGGGCGCGGGGCCGGGGCCAGAGGATGCAGCTGGAGCCAGGGAGGGCTGCGGCAGGAGCCATGCAGTTGGGGATGCGGGACCACCGCCACCGCGCCCGGACCCGCACTGCCAGAGCCAAGCCACGTCGTGACCCAGCAGGAGCCGGGCGGCTGGGGCCGCGGGGCCGCGGCCAGAGCCAGGTGGCCAGGGATGCGGGGCCGGGCAGGGCCGCGGCAGGAGCCGGGAAGGACAGCCGGCCGGAGCCAGGGAGGGCTGCGGACAGGTGGGGACGCAGGGCTGCGGCCAGATACCGGCCAGGGCGCATGGTCCTCCTCGCTCCCTCCCTCCTCCTACCTTAACTCCATCTTCTTGGGCCTGAGCGGGAGGCCTGCTTGTTTCTCAGCCCTCCCAGGCTTCCCGCACGAACAGGTGATTCATGGGAAGCAGGCGGGAGGAGAAGCAGGGCGGAGCATTCATAGGATGAGGCAGAGCTGAGGTGAGCTGGGGCCGCGGCGGGGAGCGCTTGTTAAATTTAAATGCCCTTTTAGAACCGGTTGTCCCACGTGGGCTTCTAAATTTAACAACCGGTTCCCGCAAACCGGTGTGAACCAGCTCCAGCTCACCACTGCCTGTATGTCAACAACAAGAATCTCAACACTTGCAGTTGATCATGGCACCCAGCCTTCATTTCTACAACAAACCTATCAAATGAACATAGTTGCCAAGATGTGTGGAATTTTGCCAAGGGCAGTTCTTAGCATTGATGGGGAAATTGAGGCACAGTGAGGGGAAGTGACCCAGCAGGACAGGCAAAGCTGGGAATTGATCCCAGGTCTCCTGAGTCCTAGTCTCCCAGAGAGTAGTCAATGCTCTCTCAATATCTTATGAGCTGTTGACTCAATCATACTCGTTCCTTTGTTGTAATCAGATTATATTCAGTGTCCTTACTGCTTGAGAAGGTTTAATGAAGCTGCAGCAGAGAGACACATCAGTTTTTGCAAAGAACAAGCTACACGACGTGTCTTTGCACCAGGCCAGAAAACAGCCAAACAGGCCCCGGTAAGTAACACATTTGCCTTGTGTTTTCTTGCAGACAGGCTCACCAGACAGAATGGGTTGTGATGTAGGGAGGGAAGCACCACATTCATATGTAGCTTTAAACCACAGTGAAGCTAATGATATTTTTGGTTTTTTAATTAACTGCCATGTGAGTTGCTTCAAAAAAGAACCCCTCTGTCTGCAGGAAGTTACAGAAAAGTGTGGTAGCAAATGCTGAGGAGAAAATAGCTTTTTCAGACTCTTCTCTAATTAGATTCCAGGAAAGCAACTGTAGAGTAATGGAAACTAATACAGCTTCCATGCTGGATACAGAGTACTACTGTACTATCCTAAGGGATATATCAAAGGCCGAATTCCTTTGGTAGCCTCCAAAGTGGAGTTAATCCTCTGTGTCTTGACCTGTGCTGCTGTATTTATTCAATGTTTATACAACTTCTACTGAAAGATTTTTTTAAAAAAGATTTTATTAAAACATTAAAATTGTTCATTAATAAAAAAAAAAGAGTGAGTGACAGACGGAGTTTGTAACTAGTAATCAGCAAAGTAAAAATCTTGTTGTTATGCCCACTAGTTTATTTTCTTTTAAGTATTTCAATTTTAGAGGAGGATCAGCTTTCTGATGAAAGGAAAGGTAAATCCTACAATGGAGGGGAAAAAATTGAGGATAAAATTCTACCACCAAAAGGCTTAAAATACTCCATAGTTAAGATGGTGGGTGTCTAATAGAGGGAGATTCTGGAGAACTGGGTGTTTCAAAGGGGTGATGCCATTGACGGGGAGATTCCTACAGGTGTCACTGAAGGGCTGCTTCTCTGAGTGTCTTGGTTGTTTTAGGCTGGATGGGAAAACAATGCTTTGGGGAAGAAGCAAGCTACTGGTGGCCTTGCCCTCTGCCCTGGCCTGCTGCTGCTGTCTCCGAGGGGATTAAGAAAATGGGTTGCTCTCAACACCTCCACAAAATTTCTGCTGGAGTTGAGTCCTGATCAGTTTTGTCATGAAACTATGCAAACTGCTTGTGTTCTCCTCACCAGGGAAAGCAACAAATGACTCAAAGGAGAGAGCCAGCCTTAACAAGTGCTGTGGAATCACTGCTTCAGAACAGAGCCCAAGAAGCTGCCATTGCAGGTAAGGAGTTGCAATCGGTTGGGTGAGTGAACATTCAGAAATACTTGCACAAGGTCATTACTACTCTGCAACTGGGTGTCAGTTACTGCTACTGCTCAAATGTTGCAGAGTAGCATCACCCTGTCCGCACTACCACTCTTAGCCAGTTTTGTACCCAGTTAGTGACCTGGTTGGCTCTAACGGTTTGTATCCTCCAACAACATGGTTAGCATTATTTTAGTAACCCCGGCAGCAAACAGCGTTACCTATTGCCAGCAGCATAGATTAGTTACCGTAGATGGCTGTCTTCCTGTAACCAGTCATCACTCTGTCTGTGCAGTCTGGGCCCAATCCTGCAAGGTGCTGAGCAGCTCATGAGGCATCAAGCATCTTCAGCTCTCATTGAATTCAATGGGCCTTGAGGGTGTTCAGCAACTTGTAGGATCAGACCCTTCCTGTGAAAGCACATGCCAGAATACATTGGCCCCTGTGCTGTTTGGTGTCATTCTGTGTAGAAATCATTCAGGCACTGTAACACCTGCTGAAGCACTAGGGAGTAGCTTCTGAGACTTTTCCTAGAATGCACTACAACAGTCAGTTAGGCAGCATGGTCGGGGTGGCTGCACAAATGTAGTTTTGTTGTTGTTGTGTGTTGGTTTTTTTTTTTTTTTTTTTTTTTTAAGCAACACTTCTGCTGTGTGGACAAAATGTAACGTTTGTAACTGGATTATGTGAGTGTGTTACAGACTGGCAAAGAAAATATGGCTGTGTTGGTAGACTAGGATGGGGAGGCGTTATATGTGTAGAACTTGTTAAATGAACAAGAAATTTAGATTTCATCTTAATTCTGTCATGAGCAGGAGGAGCTATTCCTCCTCTCCTCCCCCCCCCGCCATTGAAAAGGACAAACACACAGAACTAATATATTTCACATCTTCAGAGTGCTGCACAAAACCTAATGGAATCCTTACAATAATCCTGGGAGGTGCAGGATGAGAAAACCGAGGCAGAGCAGTTAAGTGTCTTGACCCCCGGCCAGTGGCAGAAGCAGAATTAGAACTCAGGAGGTCCTGATTGATCACAAAATGGGATTTCCATGCTGTTGAAAATTAGTATTTCTACATTCCTTTTCATCCCAAATCAGGACAAAGTTAAAATGGCAAAATATTTCACAGAACGAAAAACTTCAACTTGGAAATGCCCAAATGCTTTGTTTTGAGTTGAAATTAATCTCTGCATTTGGCTGAGCCTCTGCAGTGTCTCATGGTAGTTGTGGTTTTGGGTCCCCTCTGCATCCTGGGCAGATTACATCTTCCTTGATGTACCACAGTGTCTCCTTATTATTGAGATGCTGCAGTGCTTCATGGGACTTCTGTGGCTGAACCAGTGTGGTTCTTTATGGGACCCAGAAGTACACCTTCCACAAGGCACTGCAGTAATTAAGGCAAATGCAGAGATTAATGTCAACCCAAAGTAAAAACATTATTTGTTTTTTCAGTGGAAAATGCTGACAAAATCTTTTCCCAAAGAAAAACTTCAATTTTGACAAAACCACATTTTCCAATTGCAAAATTTCAATTGAAAATCTTCAACCAGCCCTAGTCCTGAACTCACTTCCCTAGAACACTCTCTTTAGAAAAGAAATGCGGGAGGGAGGGAGAGGTTTTAAAACTTCCAAATGGGAAGCATTGGGGAGTTTTTAAAAATTACTTGTCTGTATCCTTTTGTACCTTGGGTTTTGTTTTTTTTTTCTAAGTCTTTGGGTTTTCAAAAACGACTAGAAATGCATTAAAAGTGAGCTAGGCATTTTTAAATGTAAACTTTCCCCTGCATGCCTTGGAACCCCAATACTTGCAGCATGATGCAAATAAATGCATGACCCCAGAAAGTGAAACTGAGGAGAGAGAGTTTTTCAGTAGTAGTCCCTGAGGAAGAGAATCAGTTTTTAGCATTTGAGCGCTACTGTTGAGAAGTAAGGTTAATGGCAGTGAAGGATTTTGCTAAATGAAGAATTCAGTAATGCTGCCACATCTTCCTTTTGCTCTCAAAGACCAGATTGTGTCTAGAAGCAAGAGAAGAAGAGTAATGAGAAGGGTATTGCACCATTATTATTCCTCTGTATACTATAATAGTTATTTTGTAGATGGCAGCAATTTGAAATCCGTTAGATCAAGCTTGATGTAGGTTTAATATTAATGTGAAATAAAAATACAGTTTAGTAAACTGAATCTTTCTATCCGTTATAGTGGACCTTGATGAAGGAATGGGGCAGAAATGAGATTAATTTCCCTTGCCACTTGGTGTCACTATAATTCCAATATATCTGCTGTCCTTATTTTCATTTCTTACATATATTGCAATTGCACATTATTGGGCTGGAAACGCTGGAATCTTTTCCTTGTAATTCAGTCTGAGATCTTTTATAATGAGTGTTTAAAGATGAGTATTTACCCAAATTATAAGAGGAGAGCCCCATTATCCTTCTGCCTTTTGAGATCCCTGAATGAAAGGTGCTATGAAGTGCCAAGTATTATTGATATGACACCGCTGTCAGCGGGCGTGTAATCTGTGTGACAGGGTTTCTTTTGACCCACAAGGGGCAACCACATTTTTAGTCTTACTGCAGTCAGTAGACATTATGACTTGTTCATTCTTCTCTTACACTGATTTCTTTTTATTTGTTTTTGATGTCCCTTTATCTGAAGCATATAGGTGCATGGGACAACAAATTAGTAATGATAACATGGAGGCTATGGCAGTCTTCCCATGCAAAACAAGAAAACCCTTAAACACACCAACACATTGAATTTGGCATTCAGTATTTTTTAGGAGCAGGGTGGGAAGTTAGAAATCAGGTGCTATTTGTTATCTAATCCCATTGTTGGGCTTGGTACGCTTCTTTAGGGTTCCCCCTCTCCCCATCAGACTGTGTTTTAAAAATAAGTCACATTAATGATTATTGGAGGTATAACCCAGGCAGTTATATGTATGTGTGTATTTTGCAATAATTCATTTAATATAAAAATTGAGATATATTACTGTGCTTTTAAAGGACCTGCTGTGCAGTCCTCTGCTGAAATGCCAGAGAGAACCAAAAAAACATCTGGTGTGCCCTTTGGAAAAAATACTTCAGGAGATTCTCGGTAAGAAATATTTTATACTGAGGCTCGGAAGGATTAGATTTTTATCAGTGAATGTTGGTAAACATCAATTTCACTGTAGACGCATACAAAGTGACAAATATTATCAAATACAAAATTTACAGATAGACAAAAACAATGCTTGAGAAGTTATTCGAGTTTGCTTCAAGGATATTTACTTGGTATGTTTTGATTTGTGATGTTGACAATTTGTTTTAACAGTTATAAAGTTTTAACTTCTTAACATCTATTGTCATTAAATAATTCTGACCCTAACTTCCCACAATTGTGAAAATTTAAATTGATTAAAAAATTGAAAAAAGTTGATATCCATCAAACTTATTTTTAGAAAACTCATTCTGCCAAGCCGATGTATATTTTACAATCAGGTTAATCAAATGATCAGATTTGCTAGGCTTGTTAAATGTAAACAACATATACAGTATGTAGAAATATGTCACAACTAGGGCCACTGGAAGTTAATGTAGCAGAATTTCCACCCATTCTGTGACTGGAGGGTCTCCTTATGGGTGTTTCTGGTATTCTTTTCTATAGAACTTGAGCTTTCTCAAGTGTTGGGTGGAACTCTTTTAGCAGGTAAGGGAACAGTTTCAATGTAAACTGATAGTGCTTTCTGACTGAGTCTGCAGACACAGTGGGTATGTCTACACAGCAACTAGACATCCGCAGCTGGCCCATGCCAGCCGACTCAGACTTGGGCTCAGGCTGCGCGGCTGTTTCATTGCTGTGTAGACTTTCAGGCACGAGATGGAACCTGGGCTCTAGGACCCTCCCACCTTGCAGGGTCCCAGAGCATGGGCTCCAGCCCATGCCTGGAAGTTTACAATGCAGTGAAACAGCCGCGCAGCCTGAGCCCCGTGAGCCCAAGTTGGCTGGCATGGGCCAGCCACAGGTTTTTCTTTGCTGTATAGACATACCCCGAGAAACATTAGCTTTAAGAACTATGAAGTGTCCTGTTGCTCTCAGTGGAATAATCACTCTGAAGTATACTAACAGAAACATCCAGCTATGATACTTACCAAGCATGGGTAGGCTATATGAAAGTACATTCCATACAGATTTCAAATTTTACATTTTATCAAAAATTGAATATTATGTCTAGAATATAATTTTTGTCCTTAGCATGGGGCCTGCGAGGTCAAGGACAGAGAAAATGTCTGATGGGGGAGTGGAAGGTCTCCAAGGCAGGGGAGTGTTCATGTGAAAATCTCAAGTAGGCACTGAAAGGTCTGAACTTGGGGGGCAAGAAGTTTTAAAAAAGACTGGGCAACAGTTTTATTTCAAATTATTCAATAAAAACAAACATAATTTGGTATGAATCTTCTTTTAAAAATCCAGTGGATTTTTCCAAAAATTAGGGTTACCATCCGTCCATATTTCCCCGGACATGTCCGGCTTTTGCGTCTCTAAATAGCCGTCCGGGAGGAATTGGTAACAAGGTTAAAATGTCCGGGTTTTTTTCTCCCTCGCCTCTCTCCCTCCCTTCCATGCAAAATGCGGCTGCTGATTGGGCGGCTGGGCTGACTGATCCACTCCCATTGGCCTCCAGCAGCCAGAGCCCTCCCCTGCTCCCCCCTCCCTCTGTCTGCAGCCCTGTGTAACACACAAACCGACCCACCAGGCAGCGTGTTTTGAAAACATGTGGAGCCAGAATAGTAAGGGGAGTCTGGAGGGGGGGGGGGGCGGGGACGACAGTCAGGGAGCGGAGGAGTGTTGGATGGGTCCCCGGCCTCCACCTGCCACACCCCCTCCTCACATCTCCCCCCTCCCCCCCGTGGGCCCACACCCTGCCTGCCTCTCCCTTGTCTGTTGCCCCCGGGTCCTAGTGTCCCCCATCTACCTTTGGGAAGACAGGCTGCCCTTCCACCCTAGCCCTCAGCCTCTCCAATGCCCCAAACTCCTCTGCTCCATCCCTGAGCCCCGTCCTGCATCATGAACCCCTCATCCTCAGACCCACAGCCCTCACCCCTGCATCCCCTCCTGCCCTCAAACTCCCTCCCAAAGCCAGCAACTCCTCCCTTTGCACCGCCTCCCACCCCCAAACTCCATCCCAGAGCCTGCACACCCACCCCCTGCCCCAGCCCGGAGCCTGCACCCAGCACCCAAACTCTATCCCAGAACCTGCACCCTGCACCCCTCCTGCACCCTAATCCCCAGCCCAGGACCTGCACCCCAGACCTCCTCCCCCCACCCAACCCCCCATCCCAAAGCCTTAGGCAGGTGGAGGGGGGGTTCTGGGCACCACCAAAATTTCCACAACCCTGCCACCCGTGCGAGTGGATAAGGGTCGGGGCAGTCAGGGGACAAGAAGCAGGGGGGGTTGGGGTTCTGAGGGGGGCAGTCGGGGTGGGGAGTGGGTGGGGGCGGGGCTCCCCCCCCCCCCCCCCGTGTCCTCTTTTTTTGATTGTGGAAATATGGTAACCCTACAAAAATATCTGCAAAATCCAGGGCAAAAATTCCAGTAAATAGGGAAAATTTGCTGCCAATTTCCACTGGCCCTAGGCATGAGAAGATTTAACACTAGGGAAAATACCACTCTGAGAAGTATTCCATAATCCACACGCAACAAAGGAATCAGTTAGAAAGTAGAAAAATTCTGAAAAATCCAATTTTTTCATTGAAATTTAAATTATTGAAAAATTTTAACCACTCGATAAACTGATAACAGAGCAAGTAGTTTTTGTGAAAACTTCCAAAAAATATATGCAAAGAATTTGTCAAGTTTGAAAGGGTCCAGTCAACTCTAGCATAAGTAAAGGGTGGGGCAGTCTAATAAGAAATGCCCTAGCTTTCACCCACCTGGCCAAGGCCCATTCAGTTTATTCTTTTATTACATATAAAGGTATGTCAGGTTCATGGACAGTGTGTTTTAATATTTTTTTAATTTAAAAACAGAAGAATGTGTCTGATTATGGGTTAAGCATTTTTTGTTCCTTTTTTCTACTCGGTTTCAGCGCATGAACATATAGAGCCTTTCATGAATGCCTAAATAGTTATTCCAGGCTTGGCTGAGTTCATCTAACTGGCTGTGATTATTTATGTTGTTTCTGTTGCTTTGGTTTAACCTTATTTTGTTAAGAAAAAATATAAGTAACACGATATGAAGGGTTTGTTTCAGTACTAGTAGTAAGTAAATGTCACTTCACTGATTTCAGACTCCCAGCACAAAGCAGAAGATAAGGTGGCAGATCACCCATGACTTGAAATGGCTGCCTTTACTTGTACAGCATTGCTACTGAAGATCCTAGGAAAACAGTTCCATAAAACCATCTGCATTCCAACTTGTCACACAGTTTATTACATGGAAGACAACTGTGTGTTACTGATTACAATACAATGTGCAAGCTGAAGTTTACAAACTTCCTTCGTTTCTTTTCTGGGATACAAATTATTTTCTAGTGCCCTTTTTAAAGCATAATTGATTTTTTTTTTTTTTTAATTTATTTATTTGGTAAATTCTGCCCCATTTTTGACTGGTTAAAAGAGGATACCATCAAGATATTTAAAATTATTTTTAAACATCATTGTGATTGTAATAGGGTGCTCGGAGGACCAGGCAGCCAAGTGGCTGGCATGCCTGACTTCTGGCCCCTTGCTTCCCTGGCAGAGGTACCTCAGTCATTAAGAAGGTATGATAGGGGGATTTGGGCCCTCCCTCTCTACCAGATTCCAGCCCAGGGCCCTGTGTGAAGCAATGCCATCAGAGTCCAAAATCTGGTCTACCCTAGAGAATTAGTCAGTTTAACTACGATGCTCAGTGGTGTGAAAAATCCACACCCTTGAGCAGTATAGTTAAGCTGACCTAACCCTTGGTGTAGACAGCGCTAGATTGACAAAGAATTCTTCTGCCAGCCTAGTTGTCTCTCGGGGAAGTGGATTCCCTATGCTGAAGGGAGAATCCCTCCCATCACTATAGGGAGTATCTACACTGAAGCGCTACAGCAGCAAAGCTGTGCCCCTGTAGCATTTTAAGTGTAGATAAATCCACTGCCCTGGGCTACTTCCTGTGTCTCTTCAGTTTTGGGAATAGCCACTATAATCTGTAGTGGTTCAACTCAAGTAGCACCCCCTTGTGGACCTTTTGTAGCATCCTGCCACAGTCCCAGGTTCCTCTGAGTAGGACAGATGTAAGATTGGAGGGGGTTTAAGCTCACAATGTCAGTCACACAACTCATTCCCTGTTGGGTGCTCCTCGGTCTCCTCAGCAATCTCCCTCACTCAGGGACAGTGCTTCTTCCCTGGAGGCTGTCCTAGCTATCAGGCTCCTAGTGATACTCCTCTCATGTAGGGAGGCAGCTACCTCCTGCCTCTGCACCAGTCAGCTCTGAACTGTGCCAGGTTCTCTCTCCTTTTCTTCTCCCTCCAGGCCTGGCATTGGCCGCAGGAATAGGGATGGCCATAGGCTCTCTTTAACCCTTTTTGTACTGGTGAGGTTTCTTAGATTCACCACAGTTAATAAGCCCAAGATTCAAATACCATCTTGCATGTCTTTGTGCATACCATAAAAACATTTATACCACTCTAATACACCTGTCTGGAAATCTTGGGTGAATTGCTCTCATCCGGTGATAACCAGAGCACCAATCATATTGCATTAAAATGTTGGCACCAAGAATTCTTGCCCTGGGCCCTTCTTTCTGACCGCTCCAAAAATTCCCTAATATTTACTGTACACATGCCTCTAGAGCAAGGTAATGTCCCTGGAATATTACGGGAAATTAAGAATCTCCAAAAAGTAGTGTGTCACCAGAGAAATTGAGTGCTTTACACTAAGCCCAGTGGCACACTTGAGTGATCTACAAAGTTTAGTCTGGGCCAGGTGTGCAGCTATGCCATGGAAACATTAATAAGTCTGATAGTTATATACCCTCTATGCAGACTCACCTGGGACATGAGTGTGTTCCTGCTCCTTCTTCGTAGAAAGAGAGATACTGCAGGAAAAGAGGAACTTCTTGTGAGTCAAAAGGCAGATAAACTGAGGAAGTGGCAGAAAATGTTTGATAGGTTGAGAGCTATGTCTGCTGGTCCTGTTCACCTCCACTACCATCAGGATTCCAAACTGCTGCTATGGGAGTGTTTCAGAGTTGTGTGTTCTAGGACACTCAACTTCCAGTAGTTATGGTGAACCTTTCTTGACCATGCTGAAGTCCACCAAAAATGTAAGCAACTCAGCTCAGTGTGTCTAATTTTGGTACATCTAATGCTGATTTCAATTTTTTCCCGCCTAACTTAGCTTCCCTCCTAGCTAAATCTTTTGTAGAAGTTAGAGTACAAGATGAATTCTTTATTCAGCCTAGCCCTACTCTGCCACCTAAGGTCAGGCCTACTTCCTCAACCAGGGGGACTCAGATAATGAACAGTCTTTGGAGAAAAGTGGAGAACTGTGGACAATCAAGATGTAAATATTAGCTTAGACCCTCTTTCTTCTCAACCACTGAAGTAGTAATATCTTCTTCCAATCAGGTAGTTGTGAGGGACATGGTATTCAAAGCAAGGAAAGTGCTGCAAGAGAGACCAGTTCCTGCTGATGAGTTCTGCTGGAAGAGTTGCTTATGTGTCCGAATGTTACCAAAGAATATTATTACAATTCAGTCTGCCATTTCTCGCAGGAGAACTCTCCCTTTATTGAAGGAGAAACGCCTGGGGATTGTTTTTTCCATCCATCAGTAAATTCCCTTATTGATACAACACCAAGGGAATTCATACGAATTATGCCTTTTCTGCTCACTCCGTTAAGCTTTAAACTCCAAGTTGCTAAAGTAAAATTAAGGTCCTCAGTCCCTGAAGTAGACACTGCAGTGTCCTCTTCTTTAAGCAAACCCTTCCTCTTAAAAGCAATATCAGTCCCCAGGATCTTCTTGAAATGCCCCCAGTAAAATAATATGGTAGGAGGTCGCATTGGCTGGCTTAGACTTGCTGGGGTCTGGGGCCAAAGCCTGAGGCCCACAACCCAAAGCTGAAGTCCGAGGGCTTCAGCCCTGGGCATCAGGGCTCAGGTTAGAGGCTTCCTGAAGCCACTGGGCTTTGACTTTGCCCCCCACCTTTGGCCTCCACTTCTGTAATCCAATTTATCAGTTGCTGGCATATTTTCAGGGGATATCATCCTGTGAACTTGCTGCCAGAGCACTATGCAATCTCTGGTATCCATCTGAGGAGAGGAGACCAAGTCCGCTGAAATTGATCATGTGTAACATCCTGGCATGTGACAAGGCAGCCAAGCCTGGCTGGCATGGGCACCACTAAGACTGGCAAACAGGCCATGAGAAGATAAAGGATCCAAAAACACAAGGCCTAGGATGACTACAACTGCTTTGTCTCAGAGCAGAAAATGTGCTTCGTTTTTTACAATGAGCTGGACTGAATCTTCAGAACTGAGACCAACCTGCTGGTAGATACTGCACAGAAGCATCTTGAGGCTTAATTGTGAGGGACGCAGAGGAGGAAAAACAGTTGTTCCATGGATCAGGAAATGCCTGATGCATTGCTGGGATCTCAGAATCAATTTAGTGGATCCGGGATCCCGCCCCAGAAGCACAGATGAATGCTGATATCTGAGCCAGCCTGGAAGGAGGAGGAATCTGGAATCAGAAGCCCCTACTGCAGATATGTAGCTTTTCTTTGTAAGTTGTACTTGTGAGAGCTGATTTTGCAAGGCCAATAGGAAGAGTTTTCCAAGTTCTTACGAGTACTGCTTTTAGTATTTGCAAAGGTGCAGATAGAGCCTCATGTAGGTGCAAGTGTCCATTTGTCCCACTGCTTTGTCATTCTCTGCTCTCCAATGCCTCCCTCTTTCCTCATGCTTCTGCAGCAAGAGGGGCAGCTTTTAAGCCTGACTCCCAGATCTCTGTATATCTCCTTCCATTCAGGATCCATGAGCCTGCTCCTGGTCAGGGCAAAAGTTGCACAGTTTGGCAGATACAGCAGCTATCTGAGCCATGCCATGTGGCTGGACTCAAGCAGCAGGCAAGCAGGAGAAGAAATTTCAAAAGTAACACAGAAACCATAATGTAAAAGCCTAAAAATAGAATTTTACTGTGAGAATTACATATTAGGCTCTATGGCAGGGCCGGCTCCAGTGTTTTTACCGCCCCAAGCGGCCAAAAAAACAAAACAAAAAAGCCGCGATGGGCTGTACTTCGGCGGCAATTTGGTGGCAGGTCCTTCCCTCCGAGAAGGACTGAGGGACCCGCTGCTGAAGAGCTGTATGTGACGCCCCTTTCTGTTAGCTGCCCCAGGCACCTGCTTGCTGAGCTGGTGCCTGGAGCTGGCCCTGCTCTAGACTACATTATACATTACATTATATCGGCCCATAGGCTGGACTACAGTATCTGAGTGTGCTGCTCTCAGCAATATCAGGTGCATAATAACAGTTCAGTCGTTCCAAACTGTGGCCTTGATTCAAAAGCAGCATTCAACCCTCTAAAGACCATCCCCAAGAATGTTCTTGGACACACAGCCATTGCATCATGAACTCCATGTACTGCTGCTTTCACTCTGTTTCTCTGAAGGTAGAGGTAGGACATACGTAGTCACTTCTGGACTGTTTTAAAAACTCCAGCAGAAACCTTTTTTAACTGAGCAAGACCTGAGGTTGAGAGCTGAATGTTCACCCTTCATTTTAAGACAGTCTAGGAAATGGAGGTACCAGGACTTCTGGGATTTTCACTGGGGTATTATGGGAGTTTGCTATATTCTCAGAAAATGTCTAGTTTCCCAGGTCTTTGAAATCTCCCAAAACCCACTGTTTTAGGGAGCTGGATCAGGAAATGAGATTGCAACTTCACAGACATGGGACAAAAACTGAAACTGAAAAAACAGCCTGGGCAGTGTGAGCATACTGCCCTGTTGATAACTTACATCGATGGCGTCCCACCAGTTCAATTAGTGATTCATTTTGTTTAGACAAGATAGGAGAGGTTCATTTGTTTAATAACTTGGGTGTGAACTGTGAATCCAATTCATATTCTTAATAGTCTCATATTCTTCTTCCAATAAAGAGAGAGAAAGGTGTAAACTCAATTTTGTCTCTCAACTTCAATGCTCTTCATGTTCCCTGATTAATTCTCAAGTTGATTTCTTTTTCTGGATACACAAATTTTACACTTTTTTTTATGAAGGAGGAGTTATTACAAATTGTTTGATAAGATACAATATATAGGAAAAGGAGGGTACCTTCCATCATTCTGTTCGTAATACACTAATTTCAGCCCAGTGATTTCTAATAGTTGTCCTTAATTAAAAAAAAAACAACAACCTGAAGGTGCTGCTGCTTCCATATAAAATGTTTATACAGTAAATGAAAGACCAGAAATAATTCTCAAATAATGCCTAGTAGGATACAACAATGGTAGAGTAATAGATTATATACAGTTTAAGTAAACTAGTCAGTTAAGTTTGTCAGTTATGACAGGTTAAAATAAGACACATTGCAAAATTCAAACTAGTGTAACTCCATTGACTTTCAGGGGTCTGCAGCAAGGATAAATTTAGCTGTGTTACATTAGAAAACAGTACATTTAAAATAAAATTCCCTGTTAACAAAAAATGAATAAAGAAGTAACATAGGAAACTTGTCAAAATATTTCAGACTGACTTCAAAAAACTCTCTCAAGAATTAGCAGCAGTAATTTGATTAAGAAGAGAGAGAATCAAAACAAGAACAGGCCACACAATGAAACCAGAAAAAATGATAGAGAAACAAACCTCTTGGAGTGCTAAGGTTCTTCTGCATTTTAGCTTTTTATATATGGGATGGATGGTGCGTTCTAGTCACATGTTTAAATGTAGGTGTAACCTTTGCTTCCTATAGCAAATCTTCTCTTGCTGTGAGTGATGTAATATGAGCCTCTTAGTGTTATTTTGCTGCGGTTGCATAGTTTCCATCATACCTTTCCAAGAGTACACCTTTAATATATGGCAATTAATTCACCCAGTTTTCTCTATTATATTTTCTAATCTCTGCCTGTTGGTGGTTATTCTATTCATTAGCTGTTATATAGCACGTTTTATCTATAGTGTGCATAGAAGGGAAGTATTGTCATTCCTGTGTTATAGATAGTGAAGTGCTGAAAGGTGAAATAACTTGTTCAAGATCACAAGGTCAATGGCAGAGCTGAGCCTACTCAAGTCCTATTGTTGTCTAGCCCAAGGCCCTGTCCAGTGGGCCACGCTGCCTCTGAAAAGGTTCTCCCCCGACCCACTCAATGAGTGAATAGAATACTGTTGTGCTAATTTTATATAAATATAACATACAGTATTTCATCCTGCCTGATTTGCACACATTGATTTCAAATGCGAAACTCCCACTGCTTTCCACGCAGCAGGCTCCAAGAGATCCACTTTCCATGCCTGATAGCTATCTATAGCCCTGATTTGCACCCAAATCTTTGTTAGAAAGAGTCAAAACCATCACGTCATGTAAGATCTGAGGTTCTACCACTTGCCTGGTCTCTCTCATGCTGTCACCACAGGCTTTCAGTTAGTAGCCTGATTAACATAGTAAGCACTACACTAAAATAATTCTGCTCTACCTAGCTTATTTTATTACAATAAAAAGTTGTTTATAAACTACATGGAAGTATTACACAGAGAAACTATTTTAGACTTTAGGTCTCAAATGGGATTGTGAGAATTGACAGATGTTATGAGGTATTTTTCCCTGTTGTACGGTATTGCTTTAAAGTGACATGTAGGTTCATATTAGAGATAGAAAAGAGTGATTAGATCATTGTCTACTCCAATCACAAAAACTAGTCTTGCAGTAGAAGACATATTGGATATTAAAGTGATATGATGGTGTAACCCACTGATCACTGTGTGGTGTCTCTCCCTATATACTCATTCCACAGAGGACATGGGTTTGCTATAGAGCCTGCCTCTTTAACACTAGTTGTAGGGATGAATGTAATCAACACTTGAGGTCACTAGTTCAATCCTAAGTGTCAGCTGTGATAGAGGTTATCTCCAGGAAACAAGATGGATTCACCAAACCAGCAAGAAAATGCCCAGGCCTGAAGAAGAGCATTGTGTAGCTCGAAAACTTGTCTCATTCACCACCAGAAGTTGGTCCAATAAAAGATATTCCCTCACCCACCTTGTCTCTCAGGCCTAATTAGGTAACTTATCCTGCCTGTTTCTGAAAAAAGAGCAGGATATATAAAACTTAGTGTACATCTACTTTGCAACCATGAGGTGTGATTGCAGCTTGAGGAGACATACCTGAGCTAACTTTAATCTAGCTAGGGTCCACAAGTAGTGAAGCTGCAGCAGTGCGCGCCAGCTCCATGAGCAATTAGGGTTCTGGGCGAGCTGGCACAGCCCACACTAAAGCACACCCTGCCACGGCTTCATTGCTCCAGTACCCAAACTAACTAGATTTAAGCTAGCTCACGTGTGTCTATTTGAGCTGTAACCACACCCCATGATTGCAGTACTGATGTACCCTGTGTGGTTTTGGTTTACACGAAGGATAAACATCAGCAGCACTGCTATGTTGTGAAGCTGACAATATAAGAGTGATGCACATAAATACTACAAGAAAAATCAGCTGCTTCAGTACTCAAGTTGGGGAAAAGAACAGTTACATGATGCTGAGCTCTGATTTTAAGATCATCCTTGTTCTAATGTGTGTTATCCCCAGCTGTCTCCCTCTCTTTCCTTCCCATTAACTCCCGCTATTGGAAGCACGGTTTATGGCATGCTAACGCTGGCTGTGTATTAACCAGAATAGTGACAATGTGTAACTCATGCTCGGTTATTGAACCAGAGGAATTCTGTGCGATACACTTATCACTACAGTAATGCAACTTCACTTTTCTGTTCTAAATTTGTTTGAGATTTTATTACAGACTCCACCAAGATAAAGGATATAAGGAGTGGTAGTGTGAAGTGAAATGACAAAATTGTGTTGGGAAACTGTCATAGAGGTAGCTTGATTTGTATGCCAAGGTAGCTTAATGTGATTTAAATCAACTCACTTTGTTAAGAGTCTATCTGGGGCAGAGTAGCTTTTCAAAAGTGCATTGGTGATTTAGGAGCTTAAGTCCTCTTGACCAAATGCATAAATGTATACATGACTTCTGCAACTTTGTGTTAAGGTAAGCAATTTTGCTGTGCTGGTATAGGATAATCTACACTAATCCATACTTCTGTTTTGCATTTAGGCATAAATGAAACCCTCGCAATGGAGCTGTCAGATAATCTAGAAAAAGAATAATCCTGTTTACAGAAAAAATACACAGGTATGGGGCTATATACTGTACAGAATACTGCTTCACACTTATATAGTACTTTACATATTCAAAGCTATCTAGAGATTAATGTTCACACAAACCTGTGAAGTAGGTAAGTATCACTATCCTCATTTTACAGATTGGGAAATGGAGCCAGATAGGTGAAGTGACACCGCTGGGATAAGAATTTGGGAGTTCTTGGTTCCCAGACTGGTATCCCAAGCTCAGATATTTCAAACAAACCCCCAGCATAATAACGTCACTTCACATATCAACATTTTCCTTCCACTGACGTGACGGCTCGCTCCTAAAGCAGCTCAGTCACTAAAATCTTTGCATAAAAGAGATGGTCTTTTGAGGCAAATAGGCAGTGTGGAGGAAGCTATTGTGGGCGTTGTTCTTGTCCTATGGATGAACACACCTCAGTGTCCAGGGCTCTCAGTGGAGGCCTTCTTAACAACACTAAATTTACAGAAAAGAAAATCTCCCCCTGCCCCAAACTCCTACTTTAAAATAAATGACACAAATCTTTAGTATTTGTAGTGTTCTGAGATTCTAAAAATAAAAGTTCTTACTGGATACATGGCGTGGGGTGCCCTTAATGATTCAATACAAAACAGGGCCTGTGTTCAGGCTTCCCCTACATTTAAGCTTTCAGGAATGTTAGAAGCTAATTTTGAATTTATTGACAGGTAATTGGTTATTTTAATCCTTTTTCATTAGAATGTTTTAATCACCATTACCTCATGCTATCTAGAAGCTCTAGTAACACAAGTGATTCATGCTATTTTTTATTTGAATCTGAAGCACTCTTCATTAACTACAGAAGACTAGCACCCCTGTAGAAGGCACAATGCTGTATTTCAGAATAGCTTGAAAGCAGGTATGGGCACAGGTTCTCTTCATAGATCGTAAATCTGAACATTTCCATACAGAGCATGGTCATGATTCTAGCTCATGTGTTGCATTTTCTTTTAACCATGACCTTTAAGTGAAGGAAAATTATTAAATATTTAGTTACACCTCTTTGCAGAAGTTCAAACCAAGCTGATAAAATGCTCATTAATATTATATGTTTAGACAATGCCTATAAACATCCATATTGTTAAAGAGATACAATAGTGGATGAAGCAAAGTGAATACAATATGCAAGATTAGAAAGGACAACACAGTAAATGAATTAATCTAAATCTACACCCACACCACACATTTTTAAAGCTTTATCTATAACGTCCCAGAATAATTTAAAAATGCACAACAGGCATACACTATCATTCTCGAATTTTTCAGATAAGGGCTTTTTTTAGTAGTTCATTAATAAATCAATCTCTTTTTAAACAATGGGACTTGAGGGCAGAGAGCACCAAGTGGGATTTAGACTTTACATTTCTATGTTTTCTTTTGATCCAGAAGAACATAATCAGCAACACAGCAAACAAAAAACACAGGATCTTTGTGAAGTGGTTTACGGGAGATGGATGGACCCTGAAGGTGTGTGGTGGTGTTTTGTTTTGTTTTAAGAAAAGTTTGTAGTGTGGTATCTTTTGCAATTTGCATGAGTTCACCATACCTTGTCAGTTGATGGCACTATGACACCTGAAGACATTTAGAAAGGAAATATATACAGACAACTTACAAAAACAAAAAAGAGCATATTTCTGTTTTGGTTTATACATATGAATGTAACTTAATGGCCAGATATAACCTGTTAAATACTACTGTGCTGAAACCATAAATATAAAATTACTTAACATTTTCATACCTGCTATATATTTATCCAACTTTAGTGGGGGTTAGACATTGTATGTAGTTGTGAAAGACACACCGTGGGACCTTGTCTGATCTTGCAGTCCTTCTGGATGCAGACCAGTCATTGACTGCAACGAAAGCTACCATGCATATGTTGAGGACTGTAACATCAAGCTTATGTTGCTAGTGTAGTTTAGCTGCCAAGGAACATTTATGTTACAGATTGTTACACTGAATAAGTATCAGAGGGGTAGCATGTTAGTCTGTATGCCACCGGACTCCTCGTTGTTTTTACAATGAATCACTTTCCTGGATGAAACAAAGGCCATCATCAACCAAAAGTGAACAGAGCTTGCTTGGATGGGGAACATAATCTTTACTGAGGCTATGTCTACACTACGGACTGTACAGTAGCACAGCTGCACTGCTGTAAGGTCTCCTGTGTAGTCACTCTATGCCGGAGGGGGAGAGCTCTCCAGCCGGCATAATTAAAACGCCTCCAACAAGCAATGGTAGATAAGTCGGCGGGAGAGCATCTCCCACTGACATAGTGCTGTCCACACCGGCGTTTTTGGCAGTGAAACTTTTGTTAGTCGGGGTGTAGTTTTGCCGACAAAAGTGCTAGTGTAGACATAGCCTGAGAGTTAGATTGTGCAAGGGGCTGAGTGTGCTGGAGTCAATGGGACTACTTGCGATTAAAGCTAACTATAGGCTTAAGAGCTTTCTTGGATTAGGCCCAGAATGCCAAGCATCTTGCAGGATCAAAGTCTAAATTAAAATCAATGTATTGTCTTAACCATGTATTGCCTCTTCAGAAAAAGCCGTTTATACCACACATCTATTCTTAGGCTACAACGGTGGTAGTTATTTCCAGCCCTGGAGAAAACACCGTATCTCCACACACAGCAGAAGTGCACTTCAAAAAAACAAATTGTAGTTCAACTTAGTCACCACAGCCATGTTTTGTTTTCAAAAAAGTGAGAGGAGATAAAATAAGTGAAGGAAGTCACAACTTAAATTAAAAATTCTTAAAGCTCAGTGATTAAGTGCTTACCATAAAAACCTACTGGACCCTCCTAGATTCTACATATGAACAATGTTCAAGTCATTTATATAAAATTATTGCAAGTCATGGCTCATTTAAAAAGTTTTGTTTCCCACCCTCACCCCCATAGCAGCCATCATGTTTTGTGCCTGTTATAGATACATTTGTATTTCTACTGGAGAACACTAGTTCAACTATTTGGTTTAAGTGTAAAAACATGGAGGGTATTGAGGGGAAAATATGGCATTGTTGCAAGTGTCATATGCTACAAAACTAGTAAATATTATATAAAATACATCTATTAATTGTTACTTCCTGGAACATTCTACAATGTTTATAATGTCCTTTTAAAAAGTTCTTAAGATGGCTTAGGGCTTTTCTCCTTCACAAATCTGGGTACGAAAGGAGCCCTAAAAAAGGTGGTAGTTATCTGAATGCATGGTGAAAATGAGGCAATGTTGCAGAATTTGTACTGGATGGAAAAGAATGTGGGACATGATGAAGCTGGTTTAAGGCCACTCCACCCAGAGCTAGCTGTGCACCTTGCTGTTGGCTGATGCAGCTCAGCCTGTGTGGTGCTTCCTCCTGACCAAATGCCATTGTTATGTCCCCATTGTTATTCTGGTTATCACTCTGAGGGAACTGCCAGAAACCCAGTATATGAGTAAGATCCATGGAGGGCATGCTAATAGATTCAACTGTTGTCACAGTCTCCTTGTGCAATATGTACTTGCTAGCATCGCCTGCAGCCCCTGAGGAAGCTTCTTCCTGGTTGACTTTGTGAGGTTCTGGTAAAGGCAGGTCCTCGAGCAAATTCACATTATGAGCTTTAACATCCACTTCGATGGGTAGGCTTTTGAGGGATGTTGGTGCAAATGAGGTAGTACTCAGTTCATATTTGTTGTGCCGATGAGGATTCTGGTTGGTAGGAATTGATGGTGGAGATGGTTTAGAATGAGTGGCTGAGACACTATCTACACAGCTCATCCTTAGCAAATGAGGAGGCTCAAAGGGATGAGTAGACTGTAGGCTTTGACAGTGAATATGTGGGCTGCTATACTCTTCTGCTTCTAACGTGTTCGGAAGCCCATGCTGCATCGAAGCCCTCTCAGGAAAAGAGGACAGGATACTGGCATCTTCCTTCAGTCTGAATGGAGAGAAAGGGGCAAAGAGACCCTGCAAGTCACCATTCTGCAACCTGCCCTTCAGCAGCTCTTGTGGATGTGTTTTCTTCATGTGGCGAGTCAAGTGGTCCTTGCGCCCAAATCTCTGGGCACAAAACTGGCACAAGAAGTCCTTGCAGCCTGTGTGAACCACCATGTGACGCCGCACATCTTTGCGGGTATAGAAATAGTGTTCACAATGGTCACACTTATGTTTCTTTTCCTTGATGCTGCTGCCTGGCTTCCCTGCATGAGTTTTGAGGTGTTCTAACAACACTTCAGTGCCTCCAAACTCTTGGGAACACACCCTGCAGGTAAGGTCCCCACTGGTGGCTGCATGAAGAGCCAGGTGTCGTTTGTAACCCAGCTTGGTGTTGTACTTCTTGTCACACTCTTCACACTTGAAGGCCATTTTGTTGGGGTCATGAGTCTGAAGGTGATTTTTCAGATGGTCTTTTCTGTGGAAGGTCTTTTCACAGTAACCACATTGGTGAGATTTCTGTGGAGAGTGGGTGGCCGAGTGCCTAAGACAGAAGAATAACATGTTTACAGAACTCATGCACATAAGTGGGATACAGCTTCACAATATGAAGGCACTTGCGCTCTCTAGGGTAACAGTTTTCAAAAAGCCAGACTCTGTTAAATAGCAAACTGGTGGGTTTTTTATAGTCTGCAGAGCTAGATGAACATTACTGCAAGAAACACCTTTTGAATAGCAATTATAATTGTACTTGAGAGGCAGAGGCTAGCTAGTGCCTAAAACAGAGGACTGGGAGTTGGAATACCTATTGTCTTGCCACTGACTCGTTGGAATACAATGGAAAACTCATTTATCCTCCCTGTTCTCTCATCTGTAAAAGGGGTAGAACACTTACTCTCAGAAGTGAGGTATGATGTAATCAATTTAATGTTTGTGAAGTGCTCAAGTTCCTTAGAAGAAAGGAGCCATATATAAGCCCACCTGACTTGGGGCTCAGGTGTATGCACATGCTATCAGAATGGATACTTATAAGCAACAGATGGCAGTGAATCTGTTTTAGTCACGCACCTTGAACAGCATTTATTTAAATCTTAACATTCTGTATAGAAATATGACCAATGGAGTTTAGCGAGTAGTTGTCACTAGTGCATGCCAAGAAAATACATCTTTTCCTCCCCACACCCCCACTGGGAAGGGCTGCTATCCCTTCAGGAGATGTACCTTATCAGTTTGTATTTGGAAATGAAAGCTTTCGTGCATCCCTGTTGGGAACACCTGTAGGGACGCTCTCCTGTGTGGGCATAAGTGTGGGCTGTGAGCTTTTCAACAGAAAAAAATATCTTCCCGCAGAGGCGGCAGCGATAACTGTCTGGCTGCTTCGCTTCTCTTTCTTTTAGTAGTGAAGACTGACCATTTCTCCATGTAGGCACAAATCTCACAATGGAACCGCAAACACTTCCTGAGCTGGCACAGGTAGACTTTGCACTAGGGGAACAGGAAATGGCCCCATAGCACTGGACAATGCTTGTGCCCATGCCAGTTTCACTCAGTTTGCCTTTGGTTTTGCCCTTTGTTTTTAGAGGTTCTAATTTATTTGCTGGTCTGAAGCTGGTGAGAAGTGCTTTGTCTTTACTGATGCATTGGTGAGATTCCAGCAGAGCTAAAGTCCCAAAAACGTTACTACAATTGGAGCATATCCAGGCGTCGGCACACTCTCTCTGCAATGAGAACAGAAACAGTTCCCTCAGATTAACCATTTCAAAGAGAGAGAGGTCACATTCTTCTCCCCAGCCCTATGTTGTCTTTGGTCTTCCCTAGGCCTCTCACTTCCCTTGGTGACAGGCGCAGGCACAGCACGTAACTGTGCCACCCAGACTGCTGTTCAGTTGGAGACATTAATCTTAGCTGTGTACAAACATGAAATCAAATGATTGGGTAAATGATTATTTCCATGTTGTTGTCTGGTGTGTGTTGCTATTCTAGCTCTTGTTGAGCTTTTGGTGATTTTTTTTTTTTTTTTCCTCTGCATAGTAAATTTCAGTGTCTCTGTGCTTGTTCTTATTATGGAAGCGCTAGTCACAGTTCCATAGTTAAGACTGAGTGAAGTTTTCCACTTACTTTTAGACTGAGCGCAAACTGTGATACCGCAGCTATACAGAAGCCATGGGCCTGTGGGATTATTCTGCCAACAATGCAGGGTGTCTGTCTGTGTCTCTCTCTCTCTCACTCTCTCTCTCCATAGAGACATGGAGAAAGAAGAAAATAATGAGATGTAATAGCTTTTGCGCTTTAACACTGGGGGGGGGGGGAGAGGGAGGGGGCGGGCGCTGTAACATGCAGCACATGTATGCCAAAGAATTAGGACATAACAAGCTAGAGCAGTGAACGGGTGAAAGGAGAATTTTAAGGATTGGTGTACTCAGTTTCCCAAGAATATATGCCAGCATGTTAGTCTTTCCAGAGTTTACCATTACATGCCAACACTGTATCGTGCCCTGTACAAGTACAGTACAGTACACAAAGTAAAAGAGCTCCAGGTAATACTTTTCTTTTGCTATTTGACTGAAACTGTTAATTCAGTGTTAGACTAGTTGACAATCATTTTCTGTCATGTGAACTGAGGCAAGGTGAGCAGGTAGGTTTTCTGAGATAAGGCCAGGTGTTGGCTTGGATGCAGTCCTTGGACACTTACTGTTGTTAAAACTGGTGATAAAGCACAGATATCAGATTCTTCTTTGATGACAACTGCAGAAGCTTCCATAAACTTGGCGTAATCTGCAGCATACCACACTTTTAATTCTGTGTGGGGATCAATTGGCTGTGAATGGAAAAAAATCCCCAGTATTTACTTGTACTGCCTTTGTTTCTATAGGAAACTTTTACATCTTATTTAAAACAGGTGGTAGTCTAGTTGTTACCTTTACAGCAACTGTTTTCTTCATATCTGTTTAAACCATTGATAGCTTACGTGATGCTGTATGGAATATTGATACCAATATTCTAAAATTGCAGTGAATCTTACAAGATGTGCCATGTAAGGTATCAGTGGAAAAGTTCTGATTTGCTAAGTATGATGGCCTTGTTCATATGTATGTATCATCTTTGTATCGTGAGTTATAAATATGTATGATATATCTGCATCTCCAACCTGTGCTGTTTCTGGATGCCATTGCTGAGGCCAATTTGTCTGCGACTATCTAGCCTGTTGGATGGCCAATCAAGGCCAATCAGCTCTACAATGAACCCATTGAGTGAAGGCAGGAGCTATGCCTATGAGTCAGCAAGACACGTAGGGACATGCCTGTGAACAGGGGATTACAAGAGCTCTTTCTTGCCCGTGAGCTTGGGTTTGGGACAGAAGATGTACAGGCCACATGGCAAAGGATACTGAAAAGCAGCTGCATCTTCTCCATTTTGTCTTCAATCCTGCTTCTCACCTCTGCAGTAACTTCTCTACGAACTGAAGCTTTGAACAAAGGACTGATAGACCCATCCAAGCTGTGGATGTGTTCCAGAGGGACTCCACAAGCCAGCAAACTCACCAGAGCTGCTAAGAACCTGATTTATGGACTGTGAAATCTTATGTATGTATATAATTGCTTTCACCATTTAATGACTCTCTTCTCATTCTTTTCTAATAAACCTTTGGTTTTAGATACCCAAAATACCAGCCAATCCTTTAGTAAGATCCAACCTAATATTGAGCTGGTTATGGGGGTGGCCCTTTGGGGGATCAGAAGAACATTTTGTATAGTGACTAGAGTTTTAAATAGCTTCTCACGTTACTGGACCTATTTACTGTTTGGGAGCCAGAGACTGGAATTCAAAGGGAGCTGAGTGATTTTTTTTTTTTAGCTTCCTGATAACCAGTGTGGGGTCAGGAGCATAGTTTTGGGAGAATCTGCTCTCCTTTTAGCAGCCTGCTCTGGCCTTGGCATTTTCAATGTGGGCTACCCTAGGCACCGTGGTTCACAGCTTAGTTTCAAAATTCAACCTTTTTTTTTAATAAGTACTGTTCAGTCTGAGTTGAAAAATCAGTTATTTGTACAATTCCTAAAGACAGGGAGGAGGAAATTTAACAAAGGTCACTGAGGTTAAGACTAACGTAATCATAATATATTTAGCCAATAATAATGCAATTACAGAAAAATACAGAGTGGGCAGCAGTGAATACATTAGCATTTCACTCTTATATACTTTGTTAAATTATTTCCATGCTGCTGTGCAGGAAACAGCAAGAAGATCAATGGCTGGGTCTTGTGCTACAATGTGTGACTTCCTTACATCAATATTTTTGTTTTTTCCTAGCATCAGTGTTTAACATGGGAATGATAGGGTAATACACAGAAATTCTTAAATGGCCAGACGGACTTTGAGCATGGATGATGCTTACTCGTATACTGTGGGATTTTTGTTTTTAAAATAGGTGTTGTAGTGATTTGTCATTCGCAGTAGTATTCTACCAAATTCTCTAACACTTGCCTATTGAGTGACTAGAGGACACAGAGAGCTAAAGAAGTGTCACAAACAAAAATGACATACATGTACATATACACATTTTGCAGCAGCAGTTTTGTCTCATTGCAGTTTCCTTTCTTTGTTCCAAACTGAATCTTAAGGATCTTCATCTCTGTATTATAAAGGGGAGGGGAGGTGTCACCACTATTAACAGATGTTATTTATGGTGTTCTTTCTCCTGCCTGTAGGAAATAGCTTCCTCTGTGACCAACTCTATGGCTACTCTATGAAGCAAACAGCAGGATGTGCTTTAGTATAGCAAGTGGTCCCCTCTCTCTCTCCCAGGAACAGTTCGTTACACTCCCACAATACAGTGAGCAATGCTTTTCCTCAGGAGTGAGAGGAGCAAGGTCACTATTGAACCAGCCTCTCATATGATGCAGAATACACCCAGGCTAGTAAGACTCGATCCACCATACCCTGTTCTTCATATTAGATGTGTAGGACCAAATTTTCTGCTGGAATAAATGAGCACAGCTCCCTTGAACAGCACTCATTTATACCTGCAAAGAATTTGGCCTGTAACATTTAAATGATGCAAGAAAATATAGCTTGACTAACTCATTATCACAACTTTGAAGGGAAAGCATTAGGGCTGTTGATTAATCACAGTTAACTGATGTGATTAATTAAAAAAATTAACTGTGATTAAAAAAAATTAATTGTGATGAATCGCACTGTTAAATTTCAATTGGTGTTCTATTGTTTAATTTTTTGGATTTTTTCTACATTTTCAAATATATTGATTTCTATTACAACACAGAATACAAAGTGTACAATGCTCACTTTATATCATTTTTATTACAAATATTTGCACTGTAAAAATGATAAACAAAAGAAATTGTATTTCTCAATTCACCTCATACAAGTACTGTAGTGCAGTCTTTTTTGTGAAAGTGTAAATTACACACGTAGATTTTTTTGTTTGTTACAGAACTGCACTCAGAAACCAAACAATGTAAAACATTCGAGCCCATAAGTCCACTTAGTCCTACTTCTTGTTCAGCCAGTTGCTAAGACAAACATGTTTGTTTACATTTACAGGAGATAATACTGACTGCTTCTTATTTACGTCTTCTGAAAGTGAGACCAGGCATTCGCATGGCACTTTTGTAGCTGGCGTTGCAAGGTATTTACATGCCAGATATGCTGAACATCATGCATCAGCCACCATTCCAGAGGACATGATGCTTGTTAAAAAAATAATGTAGACTGAACTCCTTGGGGGGAGAATTGTATGTCTCCTGTTCTGTTAAAAATACATTCTGCCATACATTTCATGTTATAACAGCCTTGGATGATGACCCAGCTCATGTTTGTTTTAAGAACACTTTCACAGCAGATTTGACAAAACACAAAGAAGGTACCAATGTAAGATTTCTAAGGATAGATACAGCACTCGACCCAAGGTTTAAGAATCTGAAGTGCCTTCCAAAATCTGAGAGGGACAAGGTGTGGCGAATGCTTTCAGATGTATTAAAAGAGCAACACTCAGATGCAGAAACTACAGAACCCGAACCACCAAAAAAGAAAATAAACTTTCTGCTAGTGACCTCTAACTCAGATGATGAAAATGAACATGCGTCGGTCTGCTCTGCTTTGGATCGTTATCAAGCAGAACCCGTCATCAGCATGTCTGCTGGAATGAAGGTTGAAGCATGAAGGGACATATGAATCTTTAGCACAGCTGGCACATAACTATCTTGCAATGCCGGCTACAACAATGCCATGTGAACACCTGTTCTCACTTTCAGGTGGCATTGTAAACAAGACATGGGCAGCATTATCTCCTGCAAATTGTAACCATACTTGTTTGTCTGAGCAATTGGGTGAAGTAGGACTGAGTGGACTTGTAGGCTCTAAAGTTTTACATTGTTTTATTTTTGAATGCAGTTATATTTTGTACATAATTCTACATTTGTAAGTTCAACTTTCATTATAAAGAGATTGCACTACAGTACTTGTATTAGGTGAACTGAAAAATATTATTTCTTGTTTTTTACAATGCAAATATTTGTAATTAAAAATAAATATGAAGTGAGCACTGTACACTTTGTATTCTGTGTTGTAATTGAAATCAGTATATTTGAAAATGTAGAAAACATCCAAAAATATTTGAATAAGTGGTATTCTATTACTGTTTAACAGTGCAATTAATGCAATTAATTTTTTTAATTGCTTGACAGTCCTAAAAAGCATTGTTTGTGCTTTCCAAATAATGATAATACTACTGGTTGTACTTGTATAGCATAGATGTAATCATATTTTGTATAAAATCACAAAAGTACTGTGGATTGCTCCAGAATCCTGAATACAGATCTATTATTCACCTCTACAAGACAATGTGATAATCTGTTACATGTTACCGCCTGTCACTTTTTACACTAACTTTCTTTCATAGCCCAATACTAATAATACTTCTATAGCACTGTATATCATAAAAGCACTTTACAACCATTAACTAATTCTTGCAACACTCCTTTGAAGTAGGTAAGTATTATTCCCATTTTACAGATGGAGAAATGGAGACAAATCGGTTAAATAACTTGCCTAAAGTCGCACAGAAAATATGGGGCAGAGCTGGTATTAGATAGTGAGTTCCTAACTCCTAGGCCTCTAAAGTATGACTTCTTTAGACATGATATACAGTAGCTCAAGTAAAATATGGTTAATAAAAAAAGCAAAACAAGAAAAATGGCACATTTACTCCATTACTAGAAAAGCTTCAGCTTTGTGAGATGGTAAGAGAATAAAATTGCATAGTCTTATAGTAAACTAAGATTTACAGCTGCTGTAGTCTTAGGATCCACTTTATAGTGGTCAAAACAACAAACAAACCCAAGAAGGAAGTTGCTATATACGAAGTGGGCATTCACCCCTGAAAGCTTATGCTCCAATACATCTGTTGGTGTTAAAGGTGCCACAGGACTCTCCGTTGCTCTTTTTACAGATCCAGACTAACGCGGCTACCCCTCTGATACTTATAAATACAGAGGTTCTTTCAGAAAAATAATAATCCAGAGACTATCAGAAACTGGTCACCTTGCAACAGGATCACAGTGCTAGAAATTCTGAAAAGTAAGTCTCCAACTAAATCACTGTTCTCAAGTATAGTATTCAGTGCTGCAGAGCTTTCAAAGTTTTCGGTTTAGTATCCAGTTTCTGAGCAACTGGTCTCCAAAAAGTTGTTTCATTATATAACTAAGAAAAGAAAGGTACTGTTTGTCCTTTCCAGAGCAAAGCTGTGCTAGATATAATACTGCTAGAGCAAGCGCCTCACAAACCAATTCAGATTAAAAAAAAAAAAAATAACAGCCATGCTTAAACTACAATTATCAACCATGCTATTTGAGTTGTTTTTTTTACCACCACTATCATTTTCTTTCCCAGCCCTTGCAGCAAATTCCATGACACATTAGGTCTAGTCCAGTGGTTCTCAAACTTTTGTACGAGTGACCCCTTTCACATAGCAAGCCTCTGAGTGAGACGCCCCTTAAATATATAAAAATGTGGTTTTAATTTATAACACCATTATAAATGCTGGAGGCAAAGCAGGGTTTGGGGTGGAGACTGACCGCTTGTGACCCCCCCCCCCGATATAATAACCTCCTGACCCTCAGTTTGAGAACCCCTGGTCTAGGCAGAAGGCCCAGTAAGCAGCCTGTTTGATTGACTGAACATTAAGTGTTATGAAGAGATGTATGTAATGGAGAGGAGGTTACTTAACTATAATCAGCCTCATCTGTGATGAGGTGAGCCAGTCTCCTCAGTTTTTGGTTACAGTAAGCTATCATTTGAATGGTAGTCATATGAAGTAGTGTAGCCTTAACTACCTTAACAGTTGTGAAGTAGACTTCTCCAGCGTACTGATAGGCTACAAGGGTCTGTTCTTCCTGGTTCCGGGCCAGTCGGACAAACATCATCCAGTTACCACAGTCTTCATTGGGAGCATCCAGAAAGTACTTTCCGCCGTCTTTCAATACCTGAAGAAAAGGGAGAGAGGTTATGGGAGAAGGGATGAGTTACAACAGAGCTGTGGAAAGGAACACACTAAGCTTTTTTTGTTGAATTTGAGTCGGGGACAATGCTTTTTATATATTTTTTTTATACAAAGATTTTTTTTAAAAACAAAATAAGTGACACTTAAATGAGCCAACTGAAAAAAAAAATTAAGACTCTACAATTTCTGAGGGGCCCAGGTATAGAAATAACCAGGTATTTGTTTGAAATATGTAATTACAGGTTATATTATTTGACAATTTTTAGAATGATGTAAAAAGATAATTTTAAGGTTTAAGCCTAAGCAGAAAGGGAGAAAAGAAATGCATTACAGTTCAAAGCTTATCTAAGTGCTTGATATCTCAACCTTCAATACTGTACTGAAGTTCTGTTTTGCATGGAACAATAATATAATTCACATAAGTCTAATGGGATAACATCCAATATACTGATATGTCAACACTCATCCCTCTTGACTGACCACATGCTGTATTCCTATAACAATAAGGACATCATACTAATGAATGACAATGCCTGGAAAGTGTCTCGTTCTCTCTGCTTCACTTTATTCCTTCTGGATTCCTTTTAGATGGAAAAGGAAAGGAATGTGTTGGGCAAGAGGCTTTAGATCTGCTGCCAGGATGTCACCCTTCAGTGACATACACTGAAAGATGGATTGTCTTGCTGCAGTGGTATGTCCATTTTCAGTATGTTGACATTTCATACACAAATATGCCACTTATTTGCTCCACTGGTCATTTGAAAGCTCTTGAGAGTTAAGAAGCAATTATGTGAAACACTCTACATTTCCATTGCCTTTGGGAGCTTTCCATCTAACATTGTAGTTGCGGATGAAAATACATTTCTGCTGCATAAATGCTGGTCTCAGTCACAGTCAGGATTCTGGCAGACAGAAGGCAAAGCTCCTGCTGTTGTGCTGAAAGAAATTCAGGGTAAAGTCTCCACCATTCTCTCCATCTCATGAGGTAACTCATCAGCCATTTAGAATATAAATCTTAAGATAATTAAGGGGATAGAGGGACTGACAGGAATTGTGTAAAGCTTGGTTAAAAGGCAGCTAAGAGGAGGAAACTAATGAGTATTTGATTCACTCAAACTACCATAGTTGTTATAAATTATACTTCCGGCCCCAGTACAAGTTGCTGTGCCTGGAGGGGGGCAGAGGTGGGTATTGTTTGCACTGTCAACTTCCCAAAGGGTTTCCATCGGAGGACAGCTTTAACTTGCTGGCAGAGGCTATAGGCAGCCTTTGCTAGTGGGGTTCCTACAAGATGCATTGTATCAGCTATTGCTGGTCACTTTCAGGGTGGCACTGGTTGTCCATGGGCCTGCCTGCAGATGGCTAGGCTAGCAGTGGATAGTGTAATCCAGAAGGGATTCAAGGCTAATAACTGTAAACAAGTATTTTTTAAATTTAAACAAAGGTGTGCTTGATTAGGATGGTACATGCATACCTAGATACAACTGTATACAACTTTAAGATGTATATTATTTATTTGCATTGTGGAAGTGCCCAAAAGCTCTCATCATTGTGCTGGGCACTGTACAAACTCATAGGAAGACATGGCTAAATAGCTTACAACCAAAATAAACAAAACAACAACAAATGCTATAAGCAATATGTCAAAGGTTAGGAGTACTTGTGGCACCTTAGAGACTAACAAATTTATTAGACCATAAGCTTTTGTGGGCTACAGCCCACTTCAGATGCATATAGAATGGAACATATATGGAGGAGATAGATATATATACACACACATACAGAGAGCATGAACAGGTGGGAGTTGTCTTACCAATTCTGAGAGGCCAATTAAGTAAGTGGAAAAAAAAACTTTTGAAGTGATAATCAAGATAGCCCAGTACAGACAGTTTGATAAGAAGTGTGAGAATACTTACAAGGGGAGATAGATTCAATGTTTGTAATGGCTCAGCCATTCCCAGTCCTTATTCAATCCTAAAGTGATTGTATCTAGTTTGCATATCAATTCCAGCTCAGCAGTCTCTCGTTGGAGTCTGTTTTTGAAGTTTTTCTGTTGTAAGATAGCCACCCGCAGGTCTGTCATTGAATGACCAGACAGGTTAAAGTGTTCTCCCACTGGTTTTTGAGTATTATGATTCCTGATGTCAGATTTGTGTCCATTAATTCTTTTGCGTAGTCAAGTGCAGTAGGGAAGGGGGGAAAGACTAACACAGCTGCTACTCTGAAACTTGTCAAAGGTTGTCTCTCTTGTGGTTTACATTAAAAAATATTTGCCCCCGATTATCCTGTTTTCCTCAATGAACAGGTGCCTTAACCAGTTGCTGCTACTATTACTGACTCACCCACAGAAAAAGATTAACCTTTGGTGTGAGTGGGTTGTTTTTTTTTATATAAAGTCAAATGGTGCCTGGATTACTGGTTAGTGAAAATATAAAAGGACAGACTTTGCCAAAGCTCTGCCTGCTCTTTCAAACCCTCTGGAAAAGTTTCCTAACAGTAGTGACTGAGGAATAACACTCCCATTGAACTAGTGGAAACCCCGGGCTATAGATATTTTAAAAATAGATTGGGCAAATTCTAGATTGGGCAAATACAAGCCAGCACCTCAGCATTACACTAGAGGATCAAATTGGTCTGCATCATATATTATGTTTGTATCAAATTATGCATCACTAGATCAAAATTGGAAAACCAGTTGGCAATTAAAGTTACACTGACCTGAAAATCATGAAACTTTGGACATGACTGCATGTGCAGTATGAATACTCTTGCATATGAAACTTGAATAGGAAAGAGAGAGATAGTTATGCCACTTGAAATATTACAAACCCTGCTGCAATAGTTTAGAACCCAGCAAAGAAAATCCTCCAAAGCCCAGCTGAACCTCTGAGTTCATTACCTGTAGAACTAGCCTGTTGTCATCATAGTGGGTAAGCTTTGTAGATAGTTTCCCAACATAAGGACCAAATTGTGTTCTCTTCTGTATAACTTTCTTAGCAAACACTCCAAGGACTGTGAATAAAAATAAGACCAGTCTAAGAAGAATATGCACATCATGATCTAAATCCCAAATATCTTCAACTGAGGGAAATGAACAAGTGTAAAATAGGATGGACACATGGAATTCCTCTCCTAGATTCAGGCTGAGGAATAAATCAGGCAAGCACCTCTAATGCAGAGGTTCTCAAATTGGGGTTCGTGACCCTTCAGGGGATCACAAGGTTATTACATGGGGGGTCTTGAGCTGTCAGTCTCCACCCTAAAACATCACTTCAGCTCCAGCATTTTTAATAATAAATATAAAAAGTGTTTTTAATTTATAAATGGGGTCAAACTCAGAGGCTTTGTGAGAAAGGGGTCACCAATACAAAAGTTTGAGAACCACTGCTCTAATGGGTAAAATTTTCAGTCACTTTTTAAAATGGGACTTTGGGTAACATTTCCAAAACCACCTAATTCATGGTGAATTCCAATTTTCCATATTAAACTGTGGGGCTAGAAGTATGGAACAGTCAAAATGACATGAGCATCAGCAGGGCTATTGTAAGCTACTAAATATCACTTCCCCAGGGTTCTGCACTTTGGCATGTTTGACAAGGCTGTCCTCTCCAGCAATCAGTGTGTATAGCTATGAAAGTACAAAGTAAGCTATCTTACATGTTCCATTATTCCCCCATATTAACATTGACAGTACTGCACAGAAGACCTTCATTTTCTGCAGTACTATCTAGACAGAATTAGAGTTATATAACAATCATTGGGGAATATCTGTAAATTAGCAAGGAGTTTGTAATTCCCCCTCTCTCTCCAAACTCCAACAAACTACCACGTGGCCTGAAAGAAACAATACAATCTTTCTACAATGCTGACAAGGTGAATGGTACTGAACCTTCATATGCCATCTGAATTTTGTTTCTTTCATTGCTACTTTGTTTATTGAACCTCTTTCCCTCTTTGCACACCTATGTCATAATTAACTGAAGTATCTATAGGTAGGACTACAATTTTGTCATGGAGGTCACAAATCATGAATTTAAATAAAATCAATGAAATCTTAGAAATACATTTTGATGAGACCCCCAAACCAAGTGACGTTGTCACCAGGTGCATGGGGTCACAGCATTGCTCAGGTTTGGCCTGTCTGCCCCTCCGTCTCCATCAGTGGTGGGTTCTGGGATTTAGCTGTGCTCAACCGAAAATTAAGATAGGCTGTTTAGAACTATCTGAACAAAATGCCACCTCTAAGTTACTTCTGAAAACAAGCAGTGTTAGTACCTTTTTGTCACTTCTTTCCCAAGCCATAGCCGGAAGAGCTACGATACTTACTCTGTTGGTTCCCAGCTCGCAACTCCAGCACTCGCAAAGTGAGGTAGTGAGGTAGGGTAAGGCGGGCTCGACTGGGAATAACCCTGTCTTTAACCCTGATGAGTGGTCCATGGAGTTTGCATTCTCCTATAAGGCTTTTGCTGCAGTCCTCACACCCTATAAGCCAAGAAGAAAGTTCCCAATTACAAAAGTAATGTACTATCCCCCTATTCCCAAGAAGTTGAGAATGAAAAGGAGACTGCAAAATAACATCTTACACTTACAGCACCCTTCATACTGGAGGATCCCAAAGCCCTTTGCAGACTTAAACCGATACACTAGGTAAATACAGGGCTCACTTCACCCTCAAATGAAATACAGCCACCTCAGGAGAAGTGCACTGCAAAAAAAATTCTGCATTTCCATGGACACAGAATTTGCCCCTTGCTGCAGAATTTTCTGCTGCCATGAAACTTGTCACATCTATTCCCTCCTTTCACTCTCAGCATACATCTACACTGCAATAAAACACCTGTGGCTGGCCATGCCAGCTGACTCAGGTTCAGGCTGTGAGGTTATAAAATTGCAATGTCCATGTTCAGGCTCAGGCTGGAGCCCAGGTGACCAGGGTTTTTTTTTTTTTTATTGCAGTGTAGAGACACCCTCACATGCCAAAGCAGAGCAGGGAAATCGTGCTAATCAGTGCTACACTCCCGCTACCTGAGCTCATGCAAAAGGAATACAGGCCAGCACTGATCAAATGACTGCTCCTAACCCAGCGGCCCCCAAACTTTTGAGGTCCACGCCCCCCACCGCCCCTGAGCTGGGCTCAGGAGTGGGACCATGGCTTGGGGGGGCGGGGGCGGAATGCGGACTGGGTTAAGGAGGCCCAGGCTGGGGCTGCAGATGGGGGTGGGGCAGGGGCCAGAGCCAGGGCTGTGGCTGGAGGTGAGGGCCAGAAGTCTGACCCTGCGGCCAGGTGTGGCTCCACTCCTGGCCTTGCCCCCAGCCTCAGCCCCAGTTTGGGAATGGAGCCATGCCCAGTGGCTGACGATTGGGACAGGCGTGCACAGGGCCAGGAGTCGGGGACGCAGCTGGGGGCCGAAACAGAGCAGAGCAGGGAGGGGCTGTGTGGTGCTCCTTTCCCGACCCCATTGGGGCTGGCCCGGGCTCTGCAGCACCTCCCCAATGGTTCTTTATCCCCCCCCCAGGGGGGTGCGCCCACACACTTTGGGGATCTCTGTCCCAACTTCTAATGCTCTAAGGTCCTATCTCATCACAAATACATTTTCTCTGCATTAGCAGCTGCCTAGAAAAACTGGGAGAGAATTTCACCCATCCCCTTACCTGCCCAACCTGTGTGTGCATATAAGGATTCTTCACTCCGCTGGCTCTTTCGGTCATGACTAAGAAGGAAATGTGCTGCCTGCTGCATCAGCAACAAATTTCCCTGAAGCACTTGGCTTCAGGACCCAGCCTGACCACTTGCTTGGCTTGATAGATCTTAGCACAAAATAGTTATACTGCATATTAACATAATACAGCTTCACATCTCCTCCTTACTGCTCATAAAAACCATACCTAAAATGAGAACTAATTAAATCAAACTATTTTGGAAAATGTTGTGCTATTTTCGGATTTTTTATGCCTGTACCTTTATGGATATGATTGTTTCCCCTGGTTAGGGTGTCTTAGGGGGTACTTTGGAACATATGTCCCCTCAAAAGATTGGGTATTTTGAATACTCAACTTCATCAGAAACAGGTAACTGACATCAAAAAATCAAAGCAGATTAATCAAGACATGTATTTAGACCTGTTTAGCACTTATCTGCCTTTGTTTATGTTGTTTTCCACAGAGACAGAATTAAAATGATAAATCTATTATTCTAGAACATGAATGCAGTTTGATGTGAAAAACAATTAGTTTCTCCAAGTGCAGAGATTAAACAGACATTAACAAAGACACTTGATACAGGGTTCAAATAATTGTCTGTGCATGGGTTTAAGTGGGTATGCAATTTTATTTGCCAAAGTATTTGAAAAAAAAATGTAGGTGTTGCATGTTGATGGGAAATATATATGCACACAAAATTCTCAAAAAATGTGTTTACATGTTTTGAATGCCAAACTTCAAAGGAACTGCACAAAAACTATATATACACATGTTCTTAAAATTTGTAAGTGAGGTACATGTTTAATAGTTTATACTACTGAGTGTAAATCAAATTTTCAGTTCAGTGTATAGCTGTTAAGCTCTAACATGTCAAGATCAGCAGGAAATGTGTGGCTGAATGACTGCGCACCACTTTAGAAATGGGCCCTTAGTTAATACCATAGAAACATGCTTACTACCAAGGACTCTAGAATTCAGGTGAGAACTATTCATACAATGAATAAAATTGTCCCTTTTTAAGGAGCTACAAAATCCTATTGAGGCACAAATGCTCAAATCAGTATAATGCCTGTGTTCTTATGCAGCACAAAAGACTATTTTCACTCTCTCCCCCGCCCCCGCCAACAGCATTATCTTTAAAACAAATCCTGCTACATTAACCTTTCATTTTAGTCCATTTTAAAAGACTGATTAACAGTATTTAGGCAGTTATACTCAAACCTTAATCTTTTCAATTTTAAAATCACTTTGTTTACCAATATTTAATATAGTCCCCTTAAAGAGTATAGTTAACATCGAAGTGATACAGTATGTTGTTCAAGAAGATCCGGAAAACTAGCTATGACCTTTTGTTCAAATTCTCCAGATACTCACTTTCTATATGTAATGCAAATCAACTATCAGGGTTATAAACAAACCCGTTGCAAGAGATTAGTTAAACTCCACACAAGTTTTTAGGATTTGGTTAACTTTCAACTAAACTATGCTGGTGGACTATGCAACTGTGTTCAGTAGAGAACCAAAGGTGAAAGTACATCCCAAGATGGTGGGAAGGAATCAGAATATTTTAAGATGCTGAATAGTACAATAAAAGTGAGCACTTGCATAGTTAAAAATTCCAGTGCATCTTGGCTATGTGTCGAAAGAGATTTTTAAATCGTATGCAGGTTCTGGCCAAATCTGAACTTCATTAATATTTATTTCTTTAACACTTAGAACACTTACCAGACTTCTTAGGAGGATGTGTCTATAATATATGCAGTATTAAATAAAAACTCCAGAGTAATTACATGAGTTTGAAATCAATCAAATTGTGCCCTCTGGTAATTCCTGCATAGTTCCTTTTGAAATCGAATGGAACCACACATGCCTTCAAAAGCAGAATCAGGCCCAATAACTAACTAAAATGGAAAGCTTAGGCCAAAATTCATATTTAGGCACCTAAATAAAAGTGTCCTGACTTTTTTGTGGTGCTGAGTCCCCAAAACTCCAATTTATTTCTGTGGGAATTGTGGGTGTTTAATATCTCTGAAATTTACAGTATTGCCAATCCCAAGCATTCAAAAACCATAAACCATGACTGGCTAAAAAAAGTCGTCAGACTTTAATAAATAACAAATTGGGATATTTTTAAATTTCCCTCATGATGTTAAACTTTTAAGGGTCATGTTTTCCAGTTAGTTTTGGCATTATTGAAGGCTAGAAACCTACTTTTGTTTTGTATTTTAAATGAAAGCTGAGATTCTCACATATTAAATTATTCCAGAAACTTGAGCTACAGAAAAATTACCGGTTTCAGAGAAGCAGCCATGTTAGTCTGTATCCGCAAAAAGAACAGGAGTACTTGTGGCACCTTAGAGACTAACAAATTTATTTGAGCATAAGCTTTCGTGGGCTACAGCCTACTTCATCGGATGCATGTAGTGGAAAATACAGTAGGAAGATTTTATATATATTATATATATATATATATATATATATATATATATATATATATATACACACACACACACACACATATACACAGAGAACATGAAACAATGGGTGTTACTATACACACTATAAGGAGAGTGATCAGTTAAGGTGAGCTTTTATCAGCAGGAGAGAAAAAAAACTGTAGTGGTAATGAAAATGGCCCATTTCCAGCAATTGACAAGGATATATGAGGAACTGTAGGGGTGGGGAGGAAATAAGCATGGGGAAATAGTTTTACTTTGTGTAATGGCCCATGCACTCCCAGTCCTTGTTCAAGCCTAATTTAATGGTGTCTAATTTGCAAATTAATTCCAATTCAGCAGTCTCTCGTTGGAGTCTGTTTTTGAAGTTTTTTTGTTGTAACATTGCGACTTTTAGGTCTGTAATCGAGTGGCCAGGGAGACTGAATTATTCTCCAACTGGTTTTTGAATGTTATAATTCTTGACGTCTGATTTGTGTCCATTTATTCTTTTACGTAGAGACTGCCAAACCGGACAGGTAACATTGCCCAGATTCATCAATCTTCCTGAGCTAAGGTGGAATAATGGTGGCTTTTGTTTCAGATTGTAAGGCCACTGCTAGAAAAGAGACTATGGGCTTTATTTTGTGCAAACCACTGAAAAACACTGCCAAAAGCAGAAAAGAGACAAAGAACTGCTGTTAAAGGAAGGATGTATCTAATCACAGAGTCAGTGACCTTATCAATCCATGCCATTCCTCTGTGATTCATCAAAACTGTGAACTCTTGAACAACCCTTTTAACAGTCCCCAGGTATTTGCCCTTTAAAGAGTTAGCTGCTATGTAAATGGCCTTGCTGACTCCTCCCCCTGTAGGACTGTAGGTGTCAGGAAGATTCTGGAAGAATCGCAGCAGAGTGCAACTTTTAATAGTGTCAGGGGTACAACCGCCAGAGCAGGAAGCTGACCCCTCTAAGGCTAGTGAGAAGGCAGCGGTGGGGGGGAGGTCCTGGGAAGGGAGAAACGGGAGAAGTTGGAAAGACGAGAGCAATTTATCTCCTTTGAATGCCTCCCCAAATTCATTACTCCTAACTAACTAGCAACATATCACATCATAATCTCCACTCAGGCACCCCCACTGCCAGACTTTATTTTAACCAACAAGTGAATGTAGCGTAACTAAAATGCTTGCAGCCTAAAATTTTCACACACACACACACACACACACACACTCACCCACCCACCCCCCAACGGTCACTTTATAAAGGGCTTTCCTAAGCACTTCTTTCTCTCTTCTCCTGTTTGATCACCCCACTACTATTAATGTGGTGCTGATCATTACTCATGTTTCTATATAAATTAGATTGTAAAATCCATGGGGGTTTTATTTGTCTGTCCTGAGATCGCCATGGTATCTGAGCATGTTACTAAAATCTGTTGGCCTGAATTTCAAAATTGAGTTACCAGAACTCTAGCTGAAGTCAGTAGGAGCTGCTGATACTCAGCACTTCTGAAAATTCAGCCCCTGTAAATTCTACAAGAAATCTAAACAAAGTTCTGTCTTTGGTTCTCTTTCCCAGCCACCATTCCAACATAGATAGAGGTTGATCATTATGTGGGTGTTGCTGTTCTATATATTACCATAAATATATTTGACAGTATGCAAATAAAGTATCTTCCCTACAAGCAGACTAAAAGTGCCTACAAGTCTATATGGAACTAGAAACTTCACTTCACAGGCAATTTATTTGTGTGTGTAATCACAGTAAGCAAATTTTTATCACTTTTAACTTCACTATTTCTTAATGAAACATTTTCTAATGTAGTATCTTAGTAAAGATTATGTTTCTCCTTGAAGACTTATGAACACGCCAAATTTGAATGCTTAAAGTAAGACACCAAAAAAAAAAAAAAAAAAAAAACACCATCTTAGGCAAAACATTCAAACCTGTAAAGCATTTTTCTTGCTCCTACATAGTATCTTAAAAAAAATCCACTTGGCTTCACCCAAAAGTCTCAACAACAACGACAAAAATCACCTTTGGCTCGCTGAAAACAAGCATGAGAAATTTCAGACCAAACTTTGGAAAGTTAGAAGAACTTAAAATAGGGAGGAAAATTGCATAACTATCTTAGGCCTAGTCTACACTACAAAGTTAGGTTGACATAAGCTGCCTTGTATCAACCTGGCTGTGCATGTCTACACTTAAATTTATCTCCCACTAATGAAAGCTCTCCATTATGCCAACATAGTAACACCATCTCCTTGATCAGTGTTGAGCCATGGTCAATGTCCTGAGGTCAGTGCAATATGAATGTAAACACTGTATTACCTATATCGACCCTAAAGCCATGTCTACACTACACAGTTTTGTCAACCTAAGGCAGCTAACTATGGAGGTGTACACACTGCAATGCTCCTCCTACCACTTTAACTCACCTGCTATGCCGACATTAAACTGCCTCGGTGAAAGGAGTAGAGCTTAGGGCAACAAAGTTAGAGCAATGCAGTGTCATTGTAAACACTGTATTGCTTACATCACCCTAAATGGCCTCCAGGAGGTATCCCACAATGCCCACCATGACCGCTTTGGTCACCATTTTGAACTCCAGGTACACAAGTGAACGCCCCTCTCCTGTTAAAGCCCCAGGAAGTTTTGAACTTGCTCTTCCTGTTTGCTTGGTGGGGAGAGCTCACATAGCAACTGCCCAGCTGAGCAGGCCAGTTCCATGCAGCAACGTGCTCCTGCCTGGAGTAACTTACTGCAAGTAGGTGTGCACTGAATTAAAAACATTACCAGGAAAGAAACATGTAAGTTACGCAGTCCCAATGTGGCACCAACTTCCTCGTGACAATTTACACCAGTTCTATATATCCTTTTAACTGTGCTGTTCAAGTAAAAAATGGATAATTCAGTTGTTTCTGCAATACAGAACATTTTGTTATAGGAAACAGACATAGACATGCTGTGTACTTTACAGAGTGTTAGTTGTTGGGAGTGAGAAGGAAATGTGTTTTGACAGAAAAAAAATATTCTGCCAAAAAATTATTTCCCAATAGTAACTTTTATTGTTCCATGCCATTATCCCCTTAAATTATTAAGTGTATCTAAACAAGATTAATGGATTCCATTTCAAGTTTACGGGACTATTTGACAATGTGTAAGCATGTAAGAAAAAGCACAGAAACTGCAGAGACTTGCCATGTCACTTAGTATATCCCTGCACTGGTTAGTACAAGATTGTCCCGCTGCATTTTTGTTAGTGCTTTGTCCACTCTATTTTTAAATGTCCCAGATGATGTGGCTTCTGTGTGTTCCCTTGGAAGCTAATAAATAATCCAACAGATCTTGCCTCTAGGAAGAATTTTCTGATATTTTGCTAAATTCAGCATTGGCCAGGGTGAGGGATAGAAGTGAAGCCAAACATATCAGTTCATACTTCTGACATCCAAACAGAAAAACTGTTTCTGGCCATTGTTGTTATCTTTTGGCGACCAAAAAAAATGGGGTCTTTTCCTATCAAAGGACTTAGCCATGGTAGATCACTCTATGCTGGACTCCTACAATCCACTACTAAGGGCTGATCACAAAGGCATGTACAACTTTTAGCTGATCCAAATACAACAGCTAAGTTCCCAAATGGGACGGATCATTGAGAGTACAGCTCACCTGTAGGGTTTTCACTACAGTGGCTCCCTCATCCAGTTTTGGATCTGGGTTAAAGTCCCAGAGCTCTCCTTTTGTAAACACTCAATGGACTTAAGCTGACTACCTCAGGGACTGTCACTTTCTTTTTGCACCCCACTGTGAATACTATAATTACTTGCACTTTTTCAGCTGACTGAGCCCTGGGTAAAACGGTCAGGCATCAAATACCTAGCATTTTCAGCAACAAGCCTACAGCTGTGGAATTCCCTAACACAAGAGATCAGGATGAGTTTGTGGCTTGTCTCTTTGCAAGCACAACACAAGATACACCTCTTTGTGGAGGCCTTCCCTCAGTAAAAGAACCTACAAATGACCAGTGAATTTTTTCTTCCCTTAAGGGATCTTTGTCTTAGAATGACCCAAAGGTCTACCACCTAACAGGAGTAGAAAAGAAGGTCCATAATTGGATATGGTTAGGAGAGAATGTGAACCATAGTTATCCAAAAGCATAAAAACAAAAGCAATTATTTAAGTATAGCAGAAGCAGAAAGCCTACATGAGAATCAATGGATCTACCCAATCACCAGGCAACCCAAGGCCCAGTTGAGGAAGGGCAGAACACTGCAGAGAAGCTAAATTATTTCTCAGCATCACTCATAATTGGAGATGATGTTGGGGAGGTCTGACTTAACCATGAGATGCTGGCCTATTCCAGTGCCTAATTTCCTGCTGAAAGGAGAGTCTGGAACCCAGTTTAGCGAAATAGCAAAAATTCAGCCCTTCTCACCAAATAAATGCCTGGAGGGAAGTTGCATAGGCAGATGACTCCATGAGGTCCACTCAGGCTTCTTAGCTTTGTCCTCTGACTTATCCATTTCAAAAGCCTGGCTGTCTGCTTTTGAAGTATAAGCCAAACTAAATCCATGTGTTGCCTAGAAATATTATACAATACAACTGACAGCAAAAACCCTTTGAACAAATTCATTTCAACTACCATAAGACAGGAAATTCTACTATAGCCATGTCTTTTTACATTTGCTGTGTCCTCCACCTTCAAGTGACCAGTTCAATTCTTTGAAAGGCCAACACCAATTGTTCACACAATTATTACAAAATAATTTATGAGCACATTGAATGTAAAGAAAAAGCACTCCTTTTAGAATGTCTAACTGCAATAATCTAACCTCTAAATAGGTTTCTGTAGCAAAATGTTGTCCAGATGAGCTGTATTTAAACTTTTACTTTGTTCTGCAGGTGAAAAGGCTAGAAATAGATGTTAAATGTAACCAATGAACAAAGATCAAGATATACAGTACTCCCAATCTTGGTCTAACTGCAATTGTAAGATTTGCATAACAAACAAGTAATTTATCCCAGAGTAAACTGTTCTGTCCTATTATCGTTTAGTTTTTATGTAGTGGAAGGCTTTTTGATGGCTGAAGAAAAACATCCTGGGAGAATTTATTTGTCTAACATACACTATAATTGCAGTACATATTACATCATATTTGTTTTCTATTATACTGTGACCCACAATATTTCATCTGATGGAACATAATAGTATGAACAAATCCTATTCTAAAATTACCAGATACTTAAGAAGAATACAGCAGCAACACTAATGGATGCAAGTTTTGGCTCTCCTTACTTAAGAGTACACGAGGTTTTCTCGCTTTGTGTTTTCTCTGAAGAGTTCACTGTTGGAGAGCTTGAAAAGCTTGTTTCAGAATGTAATTTCCTTGGCAGAAATTCAAAGTACTCAATTAGTGAACAGTTAATCCCAAGTAGTTTTCCCTTTATCTTGGCCCACAGCCACACATTTCCATTGTAGAAAATGTGTTTGTGAAAGAAACATTCAATATTCTAAGCTTTGCGTGCACAGTGCATTTATATGTAAAGTATCTGAAGCTTTGAATTGATTAATAACTAATTCAGTTTATATTGTGGTAGAATAGCTCATCAACTACAATTATAGAATTATGAGGCAAAGAACTTTATTTGAAGTATTTTAATTTGTCTAATTTTTTAGTCTTACTAAAATTTCTTGTAATTATTGAATTTCAATGTTTAGCTATAGTAACTGATTCCTTATCAAACAAAAAGACTACAGAATGTTTTTTCAAATTCTCCATGACTTCATTCCTTATTTTAGTCTTATGTAGCCTTAATTTTTCTATGCCATACAAATAGTCTTACACTGAAAGAGCATTATGGTTGGGCTCATGAAAAGTGCTACATAAGAGCTAAGTACTGTTATTATGATTGTACAGTTAAGCACTTAAGTCAGGAAATGACAAAATGAAGGTTGTGAATGCATAACCTTAACTCTGCCCACTTGTGTGAATGCACTAAGATACAATCTTTAATATACATCACACATTGTATTATTAGATAAATGGACACTATTTTCCATAATCTTAGATCCAGAAAAACATATAGAAAGAAAGAGGTTAAGTCTTCAGCACTTTAAAACTCAGATGCCTTTCAATAAATTTCAAATAGTGAATGCAAATTCCATAATTTGGAACTAATTAACTAGACATCTCACATCCATGTAGCCCTCATGTCTGCCACATCCTGCTAGGGAAGGCACAAAGACTTTCTTCCCCAGTTGTGAAACCTTTAAGGCAGTGGTTCTCAACCAGCGGTATGCATACCCCGGGGGGTATGCAGAGGTCTTCTGGGGGTACGTCACCTCATCTAGATATTTGCCTAGTTTTACAACAGGCTACATAAAAAGCACTAGCAAAATCCATACAAACTAAAATTTCATACACACAATGACTTTTTATATTGCTCTATATATTATATGGTAACGTAAAGTGCATATATGTCCAGTATTACGCATGTGTTTTATGTCATTTACTGATGCATGCAAGCATGTTAATGATGTTACAGTTATCATGATGTGCATGCAGTTGCGATGTAAAAATGGATAGATGTTTCAAACGAAGCGGTAGTGGCAACAGTGAAAATGTTAAGACATTGAAAATGACTGGAAAAAAACAACCACCCATTGTCAGTTCTGCAAGAAATATATTGCTTTTGAATTCACATCTACAAATAGTGATCCACCTCAAGCTTTGTGTTTCTTTTGCAGAGAAACTCTATCAAATAATAGTATCAAGCTGGCGCATTTGCAATGACATTTGAAGATAAAACACCTTGTGCATAAGGGTAAGCCAGTAGAATTTTTTCAAAGAAAGTTTTATGAGTTCCAGACTTGCCAGCTTAAAATGAATAAGCTTCAACTATTTCTACAAAAGCACTTGAAGCTTAAAATAAAGATCATTTGGCCCATTTGACATCTGAGTTCCAGTCACATTTCCCCAACATTCAACACTACTCAGCTCAGCTCGACTGAGTAAGAAACCCATTCATTTTGTTAGATGTTAGCAGCATTCTGCCAATCAGCAAGCAAATCTTCTTAAGCTGTCCTCAGACCATAGTTTGCAAATGGAGTTTAATGACTCCACACTAACCCAGTTCTGGTGTTTAGTACAGAAAGAGTACACTGACCTTGGGAACCATGTTTTGGATGTTGTTACACCTTTTGGGTCAATATCTCTTTGTGAAGTCTCATTTTCTGCTATGACTGCCATCAAAAACAAAGAGTAGAAGTAGACTCAATGTGGAGAAAAACTTAATTGTTGCTCTTGTTTCACTGCCTCCCAGAATGACAAAGCTCACAAGTGAAAAACAGGCTCAGGTATCACACTGAAATGTAAGTACAATATTTATATTCCAATCGATTTTATTTTATAATTATATGGTAAAAATGAGAAAGGAAGAAAATTTTCAGTAATAGTGTGCAGTGACATTTTTGTGTCCCATTTTGTAAGCAAGTAATTTTTAAGTGAGGTGAAACTTGGGGGGTACGCAAGACAAATCAGACACCAGAAAGGGGGTACAGTAGTCTGGAAAGGTTGAGAGCCACTGCCTTAAGGTGTTCCTGAGTGGGTGTCTTCTAATAGATTCTCCTAAAATATGTAGGAGAATGGCTCCCTCTGCTGAACTCCTAAAACACACAAGAAATGGGTCTTCCAGTTGCGTCTAATAATCTGTAGGAAGGAGCTCTACTATGGCACATTTTAGGAGATTCACAGCTGAGGAAAAGCCATGAAACCTACCTTCAGTTTTGGAGCTCCTAAGGTGCACTGGAGTGGGGTTCATTTCTGAACATTTTAGGAGGTGTTCAGAATGAAACCACTCACTTATATACAACAGTTTAAATTCTGTTTTAAAATGTAATCAAATTTAGGTGGAGGGGAGGGTGTGTGCGTACACATAATTGACCTGCACACACATCCCACCTGCCACATAATTCTAAAGTCATTCCTAAAAAAGACAAAAGACTGCGCTTGTATTTTACACTTAGGAGTTTAGCAGCTTGGAAGTCACCAAGACTTCCCAGCCATCCGCTTTCCCCCAGCTATGCCCTCTACATTGGGGGCTGGCATCGGAACTGCTACGGCAACCCTGCACTAACAGAGGATTTAGGAGCTGGTTCTGCTGCCTTCCTAGCTGCTTCTCAGCAGCGAGGGCTGGGACCGGACCCAGCGTGAGCCTCTGATTTAGGAGGGCCATGAGAAATAACCTTTGATTTTAAGATTTTGTCTCTTTAATTGCATAAGTTAACACATTTATATTACTAATAATGCTTTACTTTATTAAAAGTCAGTGATCTTAAAATTCCAATTTGTTATTTATGCACTACATCCAAGCTGAGAGACACAAAAAGTAATCTATGGAAATAAATGAAATCCCTTTTTTTAAATGGACACTTTCATTTTTAGGTCATCCTTGCTTCTGTGTTTAGATTTCAAACACTGCAAGGGAATGTTTTCTTAAAACAATTGTTCTCATTTGTTTTTAAATACAGTAATATTTATTACTTTTCATTTTTTTAATAAAATATTGATTTTTCTAATATTTAAATCTGGGGACAGCTTACTTCACAATTGTAATCAAAAACTTGAAGTGTTCACTTTATGAAAAAAGTTATCAAATCAAACTCTATGAAGTTGTTCTTTCAGATTGCTTTGGATATCTGTTATACATAGGCTTCACAGAATTTGCCTTTTATTTTAATATAATTTCAACAGATAATATGGACATTAAAGAGTTTTTCATCTATTTAAATTTTCACCAATGTGCAAAATTATGGGTTTTAAGCATATTTTTGATTTTATCTATTTCAATTTTCACACTAATATGAGGGAAGGGTCAAACAATTATTTAATGGCAGTAGACAACGACACTCAAAAAGTTAACGCTTTTTAAAGCAAATCTTTCCATTGATATATCTTGTAAGTACCTTTTTCAATTCAACAAGTATAATTCTACGGTTTCTCTTTTCATATATATACACATGCAATATAGGAATAAAAACAAAAACATGTATCAAAAATAATAATAAAAAAAATTCAATTTTCCCTCTCGCCACTGATTCACTCACCCACCAATTTTACATTGGTGAAATCAACCTAGATGGTGAATTCAGCAAATTTTTTTGCTGAATTTTATGAAAAATACAGAAATAACATATTGTGGTAACATTTATAAAAAGAGAGGTGATTTCAGAAACTGGAAGGCATATCAAGTTTAATTTTTCTCTGCTTCTTTCAAACCAAATAGTTTATCCAAATTTTCAGCATATTTCTCCCATTGAAAATTAATTGAAATCTAACTTTCGGTTGTTTGAAGGGTAAGTAAAAAAACTATCCTTTTCTGATTATTCTCAAGGCTAAAATATGTGTGTCACACTTATGATGGGCTACAATGTTTTTTTGGTTGCTATCAGAATTCATATGCATAATAGGTATAGTTCAAATGAACTCAGTTCCTGTCGTCTACATGTAATAGTTTCTAATAAGCATGAACTTCCCTCATTGCTGAAAGTTGAGCCCGTTTCAAAAAAATCAAATTGAAAAATAGTTTGACTTGTTTTCAGCTTTTCTCCTTCCTTCCCACAATGGTTTGGCATGAAGTCACATAAAATTACTTCCAGAAATAGTGGGGGAAGTTAGCAGCAGTCAGAAAAATGATTGCCAATTTTGTTGAAAAAACAGTTTATTGCCTTATTGCATAGGTAATCTTCTGCTGGTCTCAGACACTATGCAATTCCCTTTAGGGAGACTTTTTGCAGGTTGATTGTTTTTCTTGCCAAATCTCCTAGTGAATGATACTTACATGAAACAACCCCTACAGAACACTGGCATTTTCCAGCTTTGACCCAGCCAAATGTGCACTTAGGAGTACACAGGCATATGCGCACAGCATCCAGAGTTTTAACAAAGCTGGCAGTTTTACTTATGGATGGTCCATGATTTTGGTGTCAACACTCGGAGTTCAAGCCTGCATGCTGAAAAGTGAGGTGCAGAGACACAAAACACCAGTGTTAGCCACCCAGGATTTGCTTAGCACCTGACTTTTTAGGGGGCTGGTGGAGGGTTGTTGAGGTATATGTTGTCTTCCCCTCCAAAAAAATTCTGAACTGGAACCACTTGGTGGAGAGGGTCTGGGGCGAGGAGACGTGGGGCACAGATGGGGAGAAGGGAATGCGGGGCGGGGGATCCTCTGGAGTAGGGGGAAGACAGCAGAAGTGGGGTGGGAAGGGCTGTTGAAGAAGGGTGGAAGGTCTGAAGCAGGCAACAGGACGGGGGTGGGAGTGGGAGTCAGGACAGCCCTGCCTAGTTCTGGGCAGAGAAGGGGGGGGGGCGGGGGAAGGGGTCAGAGAAACGTTGCTTCTTGCAAAAGGCTAACCCAATCCCATATTATTTTTTACAATGTGATGTTATCACATATATGAATAATTTGTATAGGTTATTTAATATGTATATCTGTAACTCCTCAACCCTAAAAAATAATACAAGCTCTATGTGCGGGTGTGAATCATGTGCATTAATTAGGTCAGTGGTTTTCAAACTATTCACCAACACACCCCTCTTTTATCAAAGGAAATAAACCAGGAGGGGGTAGAGTCAAGGCAGTAATAGAAAACGGATGACAGTTTCCCTATCTTCCGGGTGAGATGAGGGTAAGCAGAGTCTCCATCTGAGCAGCCAGGGAGAGGCATGCATTTTTATGTAGATTAAAAGTTGACTTTTTAACCTAAAATTCTTTCACGCGCACATACTGGCAGAGAAGAAGTGGGGAGTTTAAAAGTCAAGAGACAGACTGAAAAACATTCAATGTTTTTATTTTTAAACTCATGATTTTCCAGGGTCTGACGCATGACTTTTGATTTCTTAAGGTTGGCAGTTCTGGAAATGGGGCCAGATCCTCTACCTCAGTGCTAAGATGCATGGGAGTCTGAGTCCAGGGGTAGCCAGAACTTTATGCTTCAGTGATCCTGAGATCATGGAATGGCCCTTCAAAATAGCTAGAACAGCCTGTTGTAACATACTGGGGCTGAATTAGCTCCTGGCCACCCCTGGGACTGGGGGAGTTTGATTAGGACTCTCCACCTCCCCTCAGGTCCCACACTGAGCAAGGACCTGGCCCAGGGTTCTTTTGGGGGTACAGCAATTTAAGTACAATCTTGAATGTGCTGAACGTAGCTGTAATTGTTGTTTTCCATTTCTCTCTCAGCATAAGGCACAGAAATACAGGTTCAAAAGTTTTGGTGAAGATTTGCAAAAATAACTAGTGCTTCAGTGAGTGCTTTAATTTTTGGGTGCTTAATTTCATACCTCCAAACATTTAAAGTGACTAAAACGGGACAGAGCACCACTCAAATTTAGAGCAGGCACCCCTCCTTCTACAGAGGGGCAGCCAGGTCAAACATGCGTGGCGCTGCGACCCCATGTGCCAGGTTGCAACACTACTAGGTTTGGGAGCCCTCTCAAATGAGGTCCCTGGAGCAAACTTGTCCCTCTTTCTCTCCCCCTCCTCCTCCCCTCCCCCCCCAAATGTGGGAAACGTTCTCCTTTAACTGGGACGAGCAGTCAAAGTGAGACATTTTCTGCAAACCCCAAGACTGTTGGGAGGTCTGCAATTTTATTAAGTCCACTCTGTAAATGCTGGGCATATGCTGTCATAAGATGCCTCAGAATTACACCAATAAATTTCCTAGACACAGAGACAGAACAAATAAATATTAATATCAGCATTTAATAATGACACTGGGAAGAAATTGGCAAAATAACAGTTAGAAGCAGGGCCTTAGGTATTCTATATCCCCCAAATTTGCTATGGAATCCTCCGCTTGCTACAAAATTATGTTGTAGAATCAAAACGTCCATTTAAAAAAAAAAAAGTTTCATGCTTTTCCTTGTGAAGAAACTTTTATAATGGGGAATACTGAAGCTCTCTCTTCTGGGTCGAAACAATAGATCATTCGTGACTGAAACCTATTACCAGATGACAACCAGATGACCTAAATGAAATTAAGTTGGTGATCTCACTCCACTTCCCAGTATACAGGTCTCCACAGTATATTTTTAAAAAGCCAACCATCCCCATTGGCACATGTTGGCAGGCTCAACAGAAGGGTAAAGGACTGAGTGGGTGTGGAGAGTGAACTATCCTCTCTCTAGTGGTGATTCAGGGAGTTGGCATGATGGCATGAGGAGAAGATTGTATTTATTTTCTGATTAGAAAACTTCAGCCTCCAGAGTAGAAAGTCTGACACCTGCTACCAGCACTAAATTCACTCAAAAGAAAAAAACAGACATGTTTGTAATGAGTTCCAAAGTGTATGTTTGGATAGGATACTCACACATGAACAATCTTGATCAGACAGAGCCTCTTTTCATAAAGTTCTTCTTATAAGTGAAGGTCATTACTTGGCCCAACAGTGTAGCTTTGACCTTTATTACATCATGAGTGATGTCAAAGAGGCTATAACTAATGGATAAAACAAAAACATTCCCTCCCAACAGATATTTTCAGTTAGACTAAGAAATGTCTAATTTATATAACAAGCAGGATCTTTTTACTATGTATTTTAGTTTTAACTCAGACATGGCATCTCGCAGCTCTATCCTGGATAAGTCTCTGTTTTCTGTTTATTCCTATTGCATGCCTTGTTTCACTGGTCAGTTCCCTAAGATACCAGCCCTGCAAATATTTACACATGTATTTTACTTTCTTCACAAGAACTTTAAACATTTGCTGTACATCCAAACGGAAGCATAGGCAGAGTTTTTTATTTTAGTTTTGGAGTGGAGAGGTTGTGTTATACATTAAATAAAATTGAGAAGTCCAGTTCATAAATAGATAAAGCAGCAATCCTGTCTTTCCAACCAAGGTGCTGTGTTTCCATTTACTTGTCTTATTGTACTTCTAGACAGTCATCATTACAGGTCCAGAATAAACTTCTAAGGAATTACATTTCTGACAGGTTCCCAGATCTTAGCAGGTTCATAAGACAATACTCTAAATCTAATGCCTTGCCAGCTAGGTTGCTAAAAAACTGGCAACCAGTTTTTCTAATAAATAGCATGATTGGTCGGGAGACCAAAACAAAATTAGCAGTGACTGAATTCCTCAGGGCTTGGATTTGGTCATAATGTGTGATGACTCCATACAAGAATTATCCTTTTTGGGTAGAAGGGGATTTTTGAGTAGATGTCTGTGAGTTTGAGAGTCACGTACGCATACACCTTTGGTTTTAATAAAGACTTTGTTTTCTCCTTCCCGTAGTTATACTGTAATCTGAGTTTAGAGTGCCATTTCACTATAAAGCCCTGTTAATTCTCTCATTAGGAAACATCTGCAAATGAAATAAAAACTAAAAATGAAGAATACAGTATCTGGTTAGTGAAAAGATATAGCTTTCTAGTCACTTTGGCCCAGATCCTCAAAGGTGTTTGGGCACCTAAATTCCAGTGGGAATTAGGCATTTAAATACCTTTGAGGATGTTTGCCTTTGTTCCCAATGTCCCATTCCTCCCTAACTTATTGCTATACTTGCTTCCACTGTACTAATAGAGCTAGAGCAAGTGGTGATCTGGGTGCATTTTTTTTTTTTAAATAAATGTTGGGTCAACAAACATAGCAAGCACTCTGCTTGAGGTGCAGATTTTTACTTCTCTGCCTAAATCATGTACACAGGTGTTTGGTTTTTTTTTTGTTCTTTTTTGTTTGTTTTGGGGGGGGGGGGGGGGTCCTGAAAATTTTGGGGATATAAAAGCAAAACCTGCAAACTTACATACATATACTCTGCAATACCACTATTTCATTCACAAGATCTCAATGCATTTTACAAGCATTAGTAAATTAAATCTCAATACCTCTGAGAGATAAGTAGGTAAGAGTTATCTGTTCTACACAAGAGGATACTGAGACAAAAAACAATAAAGTTACTTGCTCAAGGTCCTACAGCAAACCAGTGCCAGAGATGGGAATATAGGCCCAGATTGAACAAGTTCCTTAAGCATATGCATAACTTTAAATATGTGAGCAGTTCCATCAAAGTCTATGGGATTATTCATGTGCATTAAAGTTACATTCATATTTAAGTACCATAAGTGCCATAATGCAAGAATCCTGACTGCCGCTTCCCACTGTAACTAGTAGGCATCGTGACAACTATCATTTCATCTCAAGTTGCACTTGGATTTAAGTTGGTATATAAGGAAACTACTGGTAGGTTGTATAGCTTTTTGTCTTCAGTCAGTCCATCTGTCATATCTGAAAGATGTAGTTTCATGAGCCAAAAGCCTTTTACTTTGATCACCACTGAAACTAATACAAATACAGTCAGGTTTTGTTTCTTACTGTTTTTATTAGTAAATGTACATTTCAGTTACTTGGGGGATTCCTTTCCTCTGACGATAACTTTGAACATGTAAACAGAAAAACATAGGTCCTTGGTTATCTTCTTCTCTATATTTTTACAGAAAACTATTGGCACCCCAAAGTAATAAAAAATTATCAGGTTTCAGAGTAGCAGCCATGTTAGTCTGTATCCACAAAAAGAACAGGAGTACTTCATTAGTCTCTAAGGTGCCACAAGTACTCCTGTTCTTTTTGCAAAAATTATCAGTGATGGCAAACCCTACTCCTGCCTTTGGTGCACCTAAATGGAAAAGCAAAGGTAGAGAGGTTTCTTTACAAACAATACTTAGGTTCTGAGGATTCTAGGTTTCCTGCTAAATAGGCCTATTAATCAACTATCCTATCTGTGAATATTAAGGTGGTGATATACACTGGTCACTGAAAAATCCAATGCAGTTCAAATAATTCTCATACATGTAAAGAACTGCATATAAATACTACAGCCTACAGAAATGAATGAAGGGTAGGGACTTAATTTAGAAAGAGAGCCTTAAATGTCAATCAAAGAAAAATTACCTTTTTACTTTCATTAAAAGTCCTCGTTATTTCTGTTTTTGTTTAAAAGAAAAGCTAAGAAACAAGCTACTGTCATTTATATGTTTCACGGGAAAGAATACAGTGAGATCAAACTTTTTGCATTTAAGAATAATACAGTATAAATACTTCACAAGCCTATTATGTGTAGTAAAACTGAAACAGCTCTTATCAGATTGCAAATTCTATTTTTAGACAGAATTACTCTAGTGCAGGATGGCAGGAAACATGTCATCCTCCTTCAGCACTATTTTCCAAATACCCCCATGTTAAACTAAAGTCTAACTTTGCTCTGCCTTGTTTTCACAAGAGGACCCATTCAGTACCATGTGCTCCTTTCAGCTGTCAATAAACAGAAGCAGCGAATTCCCCAGGGCTTCACAAAGCTAGTTAGGCATAGCCATTCGGTTTTTCAGGAAAACAGAGCATTCATTTCAGAGAGTTCCCAAGGAGCCAATACAACAAAGAGATCAAAGACCCACCTCCTCTCCTTCATTGTTTTCACTAGGCCTGGCAGAGATGAACAGCAACAGGTTTCCTCAAGACAAGGAAAGGGCACTGCAGACCACTTCAGGGTTCATTCAAATTCATCTGCTTCCTACATTCCGGTGACAGTGCAGAATGCTAACAGTGACAAACTCACACATTCAGACAGCATAATATACTGCCCACTAGTTCATCCAAGGTAAGAAAGAAAACAAGCTCCAAGGGAAGTTACTTACTTCCCTGGTCAGTCAAGCTTCAATAACTGTCTGACATTTCATAAATAAACTTTATCTCTTTTCTTAATTTCCCAGGTTAAGGCTACTAGTCAGAGTTATTCGCTGTCTCATTCATTTATCATATTAAAATTTCATTATGACCTTGGTTTTCAGTTTACTTCCCAAAGTTTGTTGACACTGCTACTGATGTTCGAGCTGTGGGCATGTTGGTCTGTATTATGTGTCTGTGAAATTTTCTGTAGAATCCACCCCTTGCAGCACAATTATATTCTTAAGATTAAGATTTCTTCTTTATTATTATGTTTCTAGTCCTCATGTTTAGGAAGATAACCTTGAAAATGTGACTGGACTCTGCACACAACATGAAACAAGCCCCGAGAGATGTGAACTGTGGCTTGGTCTACACTATGAGTTTAATACGAAATTAGCAGCGTTAAATCGAATTAACCCTGCACCCGTCCACACAACAAAGCCATTTCTTTCAAAATAAAGGGCTCTTAAAATCGATTTCTGTACTCCTCCCCGACGAACGGAGTAGCACCGAAATCGGTGAATGAATCAATAAAGGGGGCGGTTTTTCATCAAGGAGATACAAACAGAACTTTCACACAGTAGCCTGGCCAGTCATGAAACTGGTTTTCAAAGCTTCTCTGATGCGCCGCGCTTCCTGGTGTGCTCTTCTAATCACCCTGGTGTCTGGCTACGCGTAATCAGCAGCCAGGCGATTTGCCTCAGCCTCCCACCCCACCATAAAGGTCTCCCCCTTACTCTCACAGAGATTGTGGAGCACACAGCAAGCAGCAATAACAATGGGGATATTGGTTTGGCTGAGGTCTGAGCGAGTCAGTAAGTGTGCCAGCGACCTTTTAAACGGCCAAATGCACATTCCACCACCATTCTGCACTTGCTCAGCCTGTAGTTGAACAGCTCCTGACTCCTGTCCAGGCTGCCTGTGTATGGCTTCATGAGCCATGGCATTAAGGGGTAGGCTGGGTCCCCAAGGATAACTATAGGCATTTCAACATCCCCAACGGTTATTTTCTGGTCTGGGAAGTAAGTCCCTTGCTGCAGCCATTTAAACAGAGTAGTGTTCCTGAAGACGTGAGCGTCGTGAACCCTTCCTGGCCAGCCCACGTTGATGTTGGTGAAACATCCCCTGCAGCACCATTGAAAAGTAACCCTTGCGATTTATGTACTGGGTACCCTGGTGCTCCGGTGCCAAGATAGGTATATGGGTTCCATCTATCGCCCCACCACAGTTAGGGAATCCCATTGCAGCAAAGCCATCCACTATGACCTGCACATTTCCCAGAGTCACTACCTTTCGTAGCAGCAGCTCAATGATTGCTTTGGCTACTTGCATGACAGCAGCCCCCACAGTAGATTTGCCCACTCCAAATTGATTCCTGACTGACCGGTAGCTGTCTGACGTTGCAAGCTTCCACAGGGCTATCGCCACTCGCTTCTCAACTGTGAGGGCTGCTCTCATCCTGGTATTCTGCGCTTCAGGGCAGGGGAAAGCAAGTCACAAAGTTCCATGAAAGTGCCCTTACGCATGCGAAAGTTTCGCAGCCACTGGGAATCGTCCCACACCTGCAACACTATGCAGTCCCACCAGTCTGTGCTTGTTTCCCGGGCCCAGAATCGGTGTTCCACGGATAGAACCTGCCCCATCAACAACATGATCTCCAAAGCGCCGGTACCCGCGGTTTGAGAGAAGTCTGTGTCCATGTCCATGTCCTTGTCCTCATCACTCTCGTCGCCACGCTGCCGTCGCCGCCTCCTCCTTGCCTCGTTTTTCTGGTCCTGGTTCAGCATAATGCGCGAGGTGTTTACAATGTTCATGACTGCTGTCTTGAGCTGAGCGGGCTCCATGCTTGCCGTGGTATGGCGTCTGCTGTGTTCACCCAGGAAAAAAGGCGCGAAACGGTTGTCTGACGTTGCTTTCATGGAGGGAGGGGTGAGGCTGTACCCAGAACAACCTGCGACAATGTTTTTTGCCCCATCAGGCACTGGGATCTCAACCCAGAATTCCAATGGGTGGGGGAGACTGCGGGAACTATGGGATAACTACCCACAGTGCAACTCTCCGGAAATCGATGCTAGCCCCGGTATATGGACGCACACCGCCTAATTAATGTGCTTAGTGTGGCCGAATAGATTGTATAAAGTCGAATGTGTTTCCAAAATTCGAATTCTGTATATTCGGATTAATCCCATAGTGTAAACATACCCTGTGTCATTCATGTCAATGGAGTGTTAACTCTGGAACCTAAAGGAAACATCTTAAAACGTCAACTGAACTATTTTTACTGCTAATTATTTTAGCAGAACCATCCAGCTAATTCCCTTAACCCAAAATGCCTCCATCAAAGCCTCAAACCCCAAATTGTCCCCTGACCAGCGGCCAAATCCTCCTGTCTCCCCACTGATAAATGCCAGTGCTGCCAATGTTATGATGTCAATAAAAACATCAGTATCATATCAAAATCTGAAAATGTAAAATACACGTAATTTAATATCAAAATACATGAGGCTACTGCACTGTTTGTCTTATTCATTTTCATATTTAATATTTCAAGAAATCTCTAGTTTTTATTTAAGCTGCTGCAGAACTTTCAGTTCACTGCACCAGAGTGTTGCAGAACTCAGGGGACTGTGCAGCAGAATTTCGATCCATCTTGATGCACCATATATATATTGGTGTAATGAATGAAGTTACCCATACCCATTGGCATCACCTTCTGTTCTGTATACCTTTTATTTAAAAAGATGTTATCAATGTACTGTCACTGGGTCCTTCAACTACTCTCTTTCTTATAGCATTCCCTACATGTGGCAAGATTCATCCTGATCTTTGCTGCCAGAGAGCTGCAGAGGCAAGCATCCAACCCTGAAAATGCAGTGTTCCCAGTGGAAATTGCCCTGGTTCTTGATAGTCTCCCTGCAGCCCCTAGGGTGTCAAATAACAGCGATGAAATTGACTTGTCTTATTAATTTCACTCTGCTGCAGTATGTGAAAGACAGGAGCACAAGAAGAGCACTGTCAGTCAGCAGGCATAGGAAGACAGCAGAGCATTGTTTTAAATTCAGTTCTCTCTAAGACAGCTATCTTCGCAACGATTTTAATTAAAACTTAGATTCTGCGAACGCTGATGGCTCTCACTCAGGGAAGCTTCCTACTCATCATGGGGGGGGTGGATTTTTTCAAGTTCTGTATATATCGGTCTAGATTCTTATGCTATGCCCATCACTGTGTCATTTGAGTGTCTCACAAACTTATTAAAGTGAATACAAGAAGAATGTGTCTCTCTCTTTGCACCCCATTGTTTTAGGGGATGTGTGTATGTGCGCGTGCACATGTATTTAATGTGAATTTTGTTGAGTTACATAAGAAAGGCTTGGTGTGAGGTTCATGATCTTCCTGATCTCTTTTGGAGATAACTCCATAGAGGTGAACCAGCAGCAGACAAAGCTTTCTCCTGCACATGCAAGTTTCACTGCTGAAGTTGACAGTTCCATTGCCCAGAGGACAGTGAAAGTAAGTTGGCTTCTCCGGCGGTGATTTAAAGGGCTCAGGGCTCCAGCCACTGCAGCTCCGGCAGCTGGGCTCGGGCTGGCATTTAAAGGTCCCGGAGCTCCGACCCCTGCAGGGAGCCCCAGGCCCTTTAAAGCACCGCCCAAGCCCCGCTGCTGGAGCTCCAGCAGCGCTTAAAGGGCCTGGGGCTCCGCACAGTGGCCGGAGCCCCAGGCCCTTTAAATCGCCTCCGGAGGCCTGCCGCCACTACCCCAGCCCTAGCCCAAGCCCTGCCACAGTGGCAGCAGGGCTCCCACAGTGATTTAAAAGGCCCGGAGCTCCGCAGCGGCCGGAGCCCCAGGCCCTTTAATTCACCCCTGAGCCCCGGGGCTCCCAGCCGCCTCTGCAGCTGGTAGCTCCGGGGTGATTTAAAGGCCCTCAGGCTCCCAGCCACAGCTGGAGCCCCAAGGCCTTTAAATCTTGAAAGGCCCCGCCCTCTTCGGGTTGAGGCCCCGCCCTGCTCCGGACTCCAGCGTACCGGTAAATCCTTCAAGTTACTTTTGCCCCTGCCATTGCCCCAATGGACTGGAGCCCTTTGATCATGTAGAGTAGCCACACCCTCAGACAGCTGGGGCCAGTCCCAAAATGAGCTTAGAAAAAGAGGAAAGGAACCTTGAATTTGACCTGATACTCACTAAGGGCTTGTCTACACTGGCACTTTACAGTGCTGCAACTTTCTCGCTCAGGGGTGTGAAAAAACACCCCCTGAGCGCTGCAAGTTTCAGTGCTGTAACATGGCAGTGTAGACAGTGCTACAGCGCTGGTAGCTGCTCCCCTCATGTGGGTGGTTTTTTTACAGCACTGGGAGAGCTCTCTCCCAGTGCTAGTGCCGGGACTACACGGGCACGTTTAACCTGGCTAGTGAAGACATGTCCTAAGAAGCTAGGAAACAATGGCCTGGGGTTAAGCAGGGTGGGCCTAGAACACCAAAGACCCAGGTTCTAGTCCCTGCTCTGTCATAAAAGTCCTGTATGATCTTGGGCAAGCCACTTAGTGTCTGTGTGCCTCAATTCCCCATCTACAAACTGGGGAGAATAGCACTTCCCCATCTCATAGAGGTGTTGGGAGGATAACTACCTTAATGACAGAGAGGCGTTTAGATATTACGGTAATGAAGGTCATATAAATACACAGAAAAGAGTAGAGAACTCCAGTAATGTGCATGTGCTGCTGAGAAAGAATCTGTTGTGTTCTGAACCAGATGAAACTTTCTAAGTTAGCTATTACAGGAATGAGGCCTGGAGACTGTGGCCAAGTCTAATCCAGGAGGTTTCTTGAGTAAACCTTCCAATTTTGTTCATTAGAAGACTAGGGTTCTTAGGAGCTATGGCGATACAAATAATAATAATGTAATTATAATACATATGATAAGGTTTAGCACAGTTGAATTGGGGGAAAACAGATTAGTCATGCTTTTATTACTCATTACACTTAGATGTGACTGGGAACTGTGTGTCAAGAATTGAGCAATACATGCTGGCAAGCTCCCTGCCACATGGCAGATCTGGTTTAGAACTAATGCTCCAAACACGGACCACTATTTGTGCCAGCCTATCATGACACAAAAAAAAGTCTCTGCTTCCAGGAAAACAATCTCTGGAGCAGAAACAAAAGAAGCAGCAGCATTATGATGTCAATTACAAATCAGAAAAATAAGATGCTAGGAGTCCAAAACCGGGAGTTTTCCTTGTTACACACAATATCACCAAGTATATACATACATTATAAATCTTTATGTCTGAGGTTTTCCTATACTTGCTAAAGAGCACTAAATCATCCACCAATATCTCCAATTAGTTGCTGCGTGCATAAAATGTACTTTCTCAAATAACTGTGTTAAAGCAGGTATATCACCTCCAAGATTAGTTGCTATCTGCCAACTATTAGCCTATATACATCTATTATCTGGTTTCAATTTGCAAGAAAAATCTAAATTTTCCTTTATTCTTTTTATGGAAATCACTCACATCTGATACAATACATTTCTGATATTTCCCTCCTCTACAAGTCACATCCCCTCTTTTCCACAGTTCACTTCTTTAGTGACCGTGTTTCACCTATATATGGAAAGGCAGATAACTAAGCACACACAGACAGACAGACACATGGTATTTTATTGTTTGCGTGAGATAAATGGATAGAATATAAAAAATAAGTAGAAATTAATAGGCAAGAGTTTATCATAGGCATCACAGATGAAGTGGGTTTGCAGGAAAATGTAAAGGAGAGAAGAGTGATTTTGCATACCACCTCAGAAAGGGCTTTGTGGAAGAAAAAGTAGATGTTTACTGGAGATGTAGACAGCCCACCACTGGTAGAGTGAGATGGCAGGGTGCATCACAATAAAAGTAGTCTAATACTTGGACAAGTCAAAAAAGTCAGGCCAGAATGGAGTTGTGTAGGGACTTGAAGGCAATGCCAAGAAGCTTGAACTTGATGCAGTGGAGCGATTCAAAGAGAAGGTAGTTTTTAAGTGAGATAAATCTTGGGGTATGCAAAACAAATCAGCCTCCTGAAAGGGGTACAGTAGTCTGGAAAGATTAAGAGCTACTGCTGTATATAGCACAAAATAGAACAGTTTTGCTTTAACCATGTTAACAGACCAGTGTAATGTAATCACATGCCCCAACACTGCCACACTCGTACAGCTCAGTCCTCAGCAGATAATTCTGTGATCTTCAGGAATATGTACCGTATATACTCGATCATAACCTGGTTCGTTTATAAGCCGACCCTCCCCCCCCACAAGATGGATAAGTAAAAATGGTCAGCAAACTTTGGCTCCCAGGCCATCAGGATAAGCCACTGGCGGACCGAGATGGCTTGTTTACCTCGAGCGTCCACAAGCACAGAGGTAAACCTAAGTAAACCAAGTGTCCCGGCGCGCCAGCTGCTTACCCTGACGGGCCGGGACAACAACCGGTGGGGAAATGTTTTGATGGGGGAGAAGCTAGGGGTGCTTCCCCTTTTTACTAAAAAAATTTGGCTTATGAACGAGTATATACGGTAAGTACTAGCTTGTTTGCCGCCAGGCAATCTCCTTCCCTTTGAATCAAGTAAAGGGACACCATCTACTTGAAATCCAGTCAGCCTAAAAAAATGTGCTTAAAAAAATAGTCTCAGTTGCCACACCTTCCTTGAGTTTCTCTGACAATTATTGTGGTTTTACAATTCTATTTTTCTTCTTGTCTCCCCTCTGTCGCTGTGTGAAAGGCAGGTATACAACAAAGAAAACTGACAATAGTGAAATAATTAATACAGAACATGGTGTCAAATGAAGAAAGAAAGAAAGCTTATTGTAATCTTAGGTTCACTTGCAACAAAGGCAGATAAAACACTTTTAGACAGAAGTGTGATTTTTAAGTTGATGGTGTCTGTTCTTCAACTGATTTTCACAACCTTAATCACGGCGAGTAGTACCTTATTCCAAGAGTAGTCTTAGGCCTGGTCTACACTACGACTTTAATTCGGATTTATCAGCTTTAATTCGAATTAACCCTGTAACCGTCCACACAACGACGCCATTTAATTCGATGTAAAGGGCCCTTTAAATCGATTTCTGTACTCCACCCCAACGAGCGGAGTAGCGCCAAAATCGATTTTAGCAATTCGAATTAGGGTTAGTGTGGCCGCAATTCGATGGTATTGGCCTCCGGGAGCTATCCCACAGTGCATCATTGTGACCGCTCTGGACAGCAATCCGAACTCGGATGCACTGGCCAGGTAGACAGGAAAAGCCCCGCGAACATTTGAACTTCATTTCCTGTTTGCCCAGCGTGGAGAGCACAGGTGACCACAGATACCTCATCAGCACAGGTAACCATGCAGGCTGATAATCGAAAAAGAGCACCAGCATGGACCGTGAGGGAGGTACTGGATCTGATCGCTGTATGGGGAGAGGATTCAGTGCTTGCAGAACTTCGTTCTAAAAGACGAAATGCAAAAACTTTTGAAAAAATTTCCAAGGGCATGATGGAGAGAGGCCACAATAGGGACTCTGAGCAGTGCCGCGTGAAGGTCAAGGAGCTCAGACAAGCCTATCAAAAAACAAAGGAGGCAAACGGTCGCTCCGGGTCAGAGCCGCGGACATGCCGCTACTACGCCGAGCTGCATGCAATTCTAGGGGGGGCTGCCACCACTACCCCACCTTTGTTCGTGGATTCTGGGTCGGGGATAGTCTCGACGCCTGAGGATTCTGCCGATGGGGTAGAGGAGGAGGAGGAGGAGGATGAGCTTGCAGAGAGCACACAGCACTCCATTCTCCCCAACAGCCAGGATCTTTTTCTCACCCTGACTGAAGTACCCTCCCAAGCCTCCCAAGCCAGTACCCAAGACTCTGACCCCATGGAAGGGACCTCAGGTGAGTTTACCTTTTAAAATATAAAACTTGTTTTAAAAGCAAACGGTTTTTAATGATTACTTTGCCTGACTTTGCATTCGCGGTCAGTTCAGCTACTGGAAAAGTCTGTAGCTACTGGAAAAGTCTGTTAACGTGTCTGGGGATGGAGCGGAAATCCTCCAGGGACATCTCCATGAAGCTCTCCTGGAGGTACTCCGAAAGCCTTGCCAGAAGGTTTCTGGGCAGTGCATCCTTATTCCCTCCTCCATGGTAGGACACTTGACCACGCCATGCTTGCAGCAAGTAATCTGGTATCATTGCCTGACAAAGCCTAGCAGCGTATGGTCCCGGTGTTTGCTGGCATTCAAGCAACATCCGTTCTTTATCTTGTTGTGTAATCCTCAGGAGAGTGATATCACTCCTGGTAACCTGGTTGAAATACGGGAACTTAATTAAGGGGACAGAGGTGGCCGTTCCTACTGGGCTGTTTGCCTGTGGCGGAAAATAAATCCTTCCCTGCAGTTAGCCAAGCGCAGATGGGAAATTGGCCCTGAAGTTTTCCGCGTTTGGCTAGCAGGGTTCTTCCCTGTTACCAGCCACGCGGTGGGGGGAGGGTACCGTGATCATCCCAGAGAATTCATGGCGAGGGGGGGGGTCGGCGGCGGGGGGGGGGGGTAGTTTGGTGCCTGCAGGGATCTTCCCTGATACCAGCCATGCGGTGGGGGGAGGGGTACCGTGATCATCCCAGAGAATTCATGGCGGGGGGGGGGGGTTAGTTTGTTTTCTGGTGCTGCTGAATGTTAACAGAAAAACCGCAGCACTCTACTTGCCTGAAGGGGCCCAGACAAGCCCCCCCACACTGCCCCCCCCCAACTGGCTGAGATTGGCCAGGCTTCTGCAGCACTCTACAGGCTATGCTTGGTATGTGGGAAAGGAGGGTGCAGAAGCTGTAAAACAATGGCTTACCATGGCCGCATGCAAGCCGAATTCTGTTGCCCAGACCTGTGATCTCTAGCAGCAAAGCCACAAGCACTCAGCATTAAGAGGCAAAATGCGACCTTGCACAGAAATCACATGTGCTATGTAATGTGAACAGTGTTGGTCACCGTGAAAGAGTATAAGCATTGTTCTGCAAAATGTAGCTTTTAAAACAATTCTCTCTTTTTTCCCCTCCCTACAGCAGCTGCAAATTCCTCAAGCCTCCCTCCTCCATCCCGAAGGTTATCACAGATAAGGCGTCGTAAGAAGAAGACGCGGGAGGACATGTTTTCTGAAATTATGCAATCCAGCAGGAGTGACAGAGCTCATCTGAATGAGTGGAAGGAAACAGTTTCAAAGTATAGGAAAGAAGTCAGTGAACGTGAGGAGAGGAGGGACCAACGTGAGGAGAGGAGGGACCAACGTGAGGAGAGGAGAGATGGCGGCAGGAAGACCAGAGGATGAAGGATGCAACGCTGGGGCTGCTCCGGCGTCTGGTGGAGGTTCAGGAACGGCTGCTGGAAAACAGACTGCCGCTTCAGCCCCTGTTCCACCCTCCCCCCTCCCCATGTTCCGTATCCTCCTCACCCAGACGTGTAAGAACGCGGGGGGGGAGGCTCCGTACACCTTCCCATTCCACCCCAGTAGACAGCCCAAGCAAAAGGCTGTCATTTTTTTAACCTTTTCTTTGTGGCTTTTTCCTTACCAGCAATCCTCCTCCCAAATACCACCCGGGTTCCCTCCCTCTTTTTCTAATCTATTAATAAAGAATAAATGATTTTTAAATGATAGTGACTTTATTTGGTTTGAAAGAAAGCTGGGGGAAGGGGCAGGGTGGGTTCCTTACAGAAAATCAGTCAGTAAAGGGGGAGGGTTTTCATGAAGGAGAAACAAACAGATATTTCACACGGTAGCCTGGCCAGCCATGAAACTGGTTTTCAAAGCTTCTCTGATGCACAGCGCTTCATGGTGTGATCTTCTAATCGCCCTGGTGTCTGGCTGCGCGTAATCAGCAGCCAGGCGATTTGCCTCAGCCTCCCACCCCGCCATAAAGGTCTCCCCCTTACTTTCACAGAGATTGTGGAGCACACAGCAAGCAGAAATAACAATGGGGAGATTTCTTTGGCTGAGGTCAGAGCGAGTCAATAATGAACGCCAGCGACCTTTTAAACGGCCAAATGCACATTCTACCACCATTCTGCACTTGCTTAGCCTGTAGTTAAACAGCTCCTGACTCCTGTCCAGGCTGCCTGTGTATGGCTTCATAAGCCATGGCATTAAGGGGTAGGCTGGGTCCCCAAGAATAACTATGGGCATTTCAACATCCCCAACGGTTATTTTCTGGTCCGGAAAGTAAGTCCCTTGCTGCAGCCCTTTAAACAGAGTAGTGTTCCTGAAGACGCGAGCGTCATGAACCCTTCCCGCCCAGCCCGCGTTGATGTTGGTGAAACGTCCCTTGTGATCCACAAGTGCTTGCAGCACCATTGAAAAGTACCCCTTGCGGTTTATGTACTCGGTGGCTTGGTGCTCCGGTGCCAAGATAGGGATATGGGTTCCGTCTATTGCCCCACCACAGTTAGGGAATCCCATTGCAGCAAAACCATCCACTATAGCCTGCACATTTCCCAGAGTCACTAACTTTCGTAGCAGCACCTGAGTGATTGCTTTGGCTACTTGCATCACAGCAGCCCCCACCGTAGATTTGCCCACTCCAAATTGATTCCCGACTGACCGGTAGCTGTCTGGCGTTGCAAGCTTCCACAGGGCTATCGCCACGCGCTTCTCAACTGTGAGGGCTGCTCTCATCTTGGTATTCTGGCGTTTCAGGGCAGGAGACAGCAAGTCACAAAGTTCCATGAAAGTGCCCTTACGCATGCGAAAGTTCCGCAGCCACTGGGAATCGTCCCAGACCTGCAACACTATGCGGTCCCACCAGTCTGTGCTTGTTTCCCTTGCCCAGAATCGGCGTTCCATGGATAGAATCTGCCCCATTAACAACATGATCTCCAAAGCACCGGGGCCTGTGGTTTCACTGAATTCTGTGTCCGTGTCCGTGTCCATGTCCTCATCATGCTTGTCGCTGCGCTGCCGCCGCCGCTGCCTCCTCGCCTCGTTTTTCTGGTCCTGGCTGAGCATAAACTCCACAAGAACGCGCGAGGTGTTTGCAATATTCATGAGTGCTGTCTTGACCTCAGCGGGCTCCATGCTTGCCGTGGTATGGAGTCTGCAGTGTTCACCCACCCAGGAAAAAAGGCGCGAAAATGGTTGTCTGCCGTCCGTTGCTTTCATGCAGGGAGGGAGGGAGGGAGGGAGTGAGGCTGTACCCAGAACCACCTGCGACGATGTTTTTTGTCCCATCAGGCACTGGGATCTTAACCCACAATCCCAATGGGCGCAGGAGACTGCGGGAACTATGGGATAGCTATGGAATTGCTACCCACAGTGCAACGGTGCAGAAATCGACGCTAGCCCCGGTACTTGGACGCACACCACCGAATTACTGTGCTAGTGTGGCCGCACTCATTTCGACTTTATACAACCTGTTTCTCAAATCCGAATTATCTAAATTCGGATTAATCCCGTAGTGTAGACATACCCTTACTCACTAACAATAGTGTTCCGCAGATGTCTCACAAAATACACCAACATAAAAATAGTTCTTCAATTTAAAATGAAACATCAGTCCTGAGCACACCTGACCATTCCAATAAAGCCATGTGGTACTAACATTTATTAGGAGGGAAGTTTACTTACATAGCAGATCCATGGACATGTTTACAGATCACGCAAAGGAAACCTAAAATAAAGGAAATGGAAAAGTTTAGTTTTCTATAGTGGAAGTATCAGAGGGGTAGCCGTGTTAGTCTGGATCTGTAAACAGCAACAAAGAGTCCTGTGACACCTTATAGACTAACGGGTGCCACAGGACTCTCTGTTGCTGTTTATAGTGGAAATGTTCATGTTTAACCCTGAAAAAGACAATCATATAGAGCTGACTACAGAATCATAATATTATAAGCTACAGATACACAGATACATCCTCATGTGTTAATTTTGTTGTAGTTGAAAGAGTCTTACAATGCAAGGATCAGCACGGGCAATTTGAAGTGACCCTTAAATAGTTGTTCAGTTCCTTTATAAGTCAGAGGGATCTTTTCTGCAGAGGTTTAATAAGGAAAGAATATCATACTTTGGAGAGAAAAAAAAGAGTAAAAATCTTTATTCAGTAGAAAGGATTCCCTCTTTAATTCACAAACACTCCCAAAAGGTCAGCAAAGTGTTTATTTTTAATGAACCCAATGCTATTCAAAATAAGCCATCCTTTGTTAATATTTGGCATAAAAAGAGCACGTCCTGATGCCTCAACTTTTATGTCCTTAACTGCCATTTTTGTCTCTGAATCTGTTATTTCTGGGCCTGATCTTGGAGTCCTTTTCACTGGCTAAGCCAAAAGGAGTTTTGACTGAGTCAAGGACAGCAGAATCAGGTTCTCTGTTAGCAATTTTGTAAGTCTTCTGGGGACTTCTGTTTTTCTGCTAAACTCTATTCATATTATTTCATATTTCTATTCATGTTACTCCCACCCATCCTAATTATTTGTTTCATCCACCTGTTGTACCCTAACACCTAGATTGCAAGCACTCTGGGGCACAGGCTGTTTCCTTTGTCATTTGTCTGTACGGTGCCTAGCACAATGGGTCCCTGATGCTTGGATGGGATGCCTAGAGCTGTGTAATACAAATAATAATAAGACAACACTACACAGCAATGAAACAGCCCCACAGCCAGAGCCCCGTGAGCCCGAGTTGGCTGATACGGGCCAGCCACGGGTGTCTAGTTGCTGTGTAGACCTACCCTTAAAGATTTCAGGTGGTGGATGAGGGTACAGAGACACAATTGTTAAAAATCAAGCGTGAAATCCTGCCCCTGCTGAAATCAGTAAGATTATGCCATTGAATTAAATTGATCCAGGATTTCATCCTCACTTTTAAAAATAAATGAGCTGTTAATAAGATGCTTCTAACTGAGACATTTTGGGGTTGGATATGGGGATATTGGTTTGAGACAGAGGAAGTGACAGAGGAAGAGGATGTTTGGAAGGATGGATGGAAAAAGCGCATGAGCAGGGAGGCAGGAATTAGGCCCAAAGGGAGAGAAAGAAGTGTTAAGTTCAGTAGCTGCAAGGCATGGTGAGGCAGGAAAATCAGTAACATGTCAGTGGTATCAAAACTAGCACAGAAAGGTTGCGGTTGGCAGTCATTACACTGTTGTTGGAAGCCCATGGCTCTGCCTCTTACCCCTGGCTGCCAGGGAACTGAGGGTGGTGCCAGACAAGGCAGTGTTCTCCTGACATCTTGGGAAAGGGCATTTCTCCCAGGTTGGCTGACAACAGTAGAGATTTCTGGATGAAGCAAGCATCCCCTACTGACAGCCCTGAAATTATGTGAGGACAAGTCATAGTCTGGGTAAAGAACCCCTCCACATGCAGATTGGAGGTGGTGGGTAAGAAAAGAGGAAATGTGTCTTCCTTTCCCCCATACACACACATCATCTCTGCAAAAAGGTAGCATTTAATAATTCTACTCGCCCTACCATTTCCCATGTAGGGCAACTACACGAGGGATAACTGCAGACTTAGGGTAGGCAGCAAGGGAAGAGAAGAGGAACAGGATCCACTGGCCGGTGCTAAAATTGGCACAAGAACTTCATTTACAGGAGGTCTCCACCCCACCAAGTAGGACTGCAGTCCCCACAGAATAGGTGACCTCTGCATCCCCTTCTGCCTGCACCCTGCTGAACAGCCAGTGGGAGCTTACACACTTCTTACAGACTGTGTAAGCAGGCCATAGATTAGTTTGTATTGTTTCATAAAATGGTGAGAATAATCATAAGTGTATAACACCACACATGCTGTGTAGCTAGACCCCAACTCTCTCCTCAGCAACAAAACATATTTGATTTTGTTCTCGTAAGGATTATGGTGTGCCAACTTCCCTTATCTTCCTTCCATATTGTACGTATTTGTTGATTGTCCTAAGCCATATGATTCTCCATGCTTGTTTTTTCTTTTAACTATCACTGACATTTTTGTATTTGCTTGTCTGTATTTCTTCTTATACAGTTCCTGCTCTCTTTAATTCATAAAAGGGGAGGTATATCATAGTAAAGTAGAAATTGTTTAAGTATTAACAGAGTCCTAATGGGTAGAGACTAATATACAAGACCAAATTTTAACTTTGGAGGCACATGCACAGCTCCACTGAAGTTAAAGGAAGCTTCACATGTGTGTCCAAGATTAGGATTTGGCCCAAGTTAAGAATAATACATCAGCATTTTCTGAGTGAATCTTGCTGAATATTTGTGTGTATTTTGGGTCTATTGTATATAGCGTAGAACAGCAAACACTAAACATGGAATCGTAAGTTACTAGAAGAGGCTATTATATTTGCTATAGGATTTTTCTTCAGTATATGGGACTACAAAATATTTAAAAAACAGATTGCAATTTCTTTTGGTTATGCAAAGAACTTGATCCTTAGCAGACAGAAAACCTTGTATCCTAATTTTAGAAGGTTGGCTTGTTGACATAGCAGAAGTTGCCTGATGTGGAAATCTTATTTATAAGCAACAAAGCTAAAGAATTTCAAATGTCATGGGAGGAATGTATCTCTTCCATACAGGATCGCGCAGATATACAACAAAGAAAAACATGAAATCACTAGGTAGATGATGTGGGTGGAAAGTAGTGAAGCAGTTCAGGATTCAGTTTCTCTAATGTGTTGTGCATAGTTTTTTATAGTTTTGTGGTATTGTTTTAAAACAAATAACATGGCTGCTGAGGAATACTTTTCTTTATAACTAATTTTTAAAGGCACCTCTAAAGGTTATATTGGCTTGATTTTCAAATAGTGTTGAGCACCCTCATTATTCACTGATCTCAAAGATCAATCAGACTAGGAGACTCCCATTGACTTCAGTGAGCTTAGATCAATGGCCTATGTTTTGCCCAAGCTTACATAGAGTGGCAGAGTTGGAAATAAAACCCAGCCATCCCCTGCACTAACCAGTACATATATCCACAAATTCACAATAATCTCAAAATACTGACAAATATATTCTGCTTCTGAGCAAGCTCTATCGAAGTCTTATTTTAGCTAAAAAATACGAAACTCAATGGCCAAGGTCCTGTCCATTACTGCACTCTTGTCGCACACACAAGCTTCCCTGTTCTGAGATGCAGCATTGGGACTCTCACCATGGTTTTCCCACCATTATGCCCTTTGATTGCTTAATGGTATTCTGCCCTGACCAGCAAGGTCTCCATGGCAGTAGATGTACCGAGCAGGGTCCTTGCTCATCCTTACTGCATTAAGGAAGGCAGATAGAATAAATTTTTAAAAGTTACATTAAAATCCGATTAAATTGCAAGTACATCTGAGAGAACCTCAATATAAAGTTATAATCTAGCAGCCAGGAAGCCAAAGGAAAAAAATGAAGTGTACAAATCTGACTGACTAAACAAAAAACTATCAGTTTGATTATTTCCCTCCAACTTTTAAGCTTCTATGCTAAAAACACCAGCTGCCTAAATTCATAAGATATTAAAAGAAGCACGGACTTGTGGTTAAGGGCCAGGGCTAGGACTCAGGATATCTGGGTCCAATTTCCACTTTTGCCACAGACCTTAGGCAAGCTCTCTGTGCCTCAGTTCCGCACTTGTAAAAGGGTAATAACAACACTTCATTTCTCCCACCCTTTGTCTGTCTTGTTTATTTAATCTGTAAATTCATTGGGGCAGCGGCTATGTCTATTTATGTATGTGTGTACAGCACCTAGCACAGTGCGGCCCTGATCTTGGATGAAGCCTCTAGCTGCTACTGCAATATGTAATAGTAATAATAATGTTTTTAAGCTGATAATATCCTGGGTAACGAATAATAGGATACAGCGGGAGGAGAGTCTCTGCAATAACCATAAGACCATTTTAAATTTTGTATTTGGACAGTAAAAACATAACTTCATGAAATCGCTGTTAAGGATAGCATACAAAGACAATTAGGGTGTGGTTATATGTAGCTGGGAGCATGGCTCCCAGCACAGGTAGACAGACAATGCTAGCTCAGCTTGAGTTAGTGTGCTAAAAATAGCAGTATGGCCACCGCAACGCGGGCAGTAGCCACCCAAGTACATACCCAAGCCACCACCCGTGCTGCTGCAGCCACACTGCTATTTTTTAGCATGCTAGCTTGAGCAGAGCTAGTGGCTGTCTGTTTATTTGCACCGGGAAACATGCTCCCAGTCCCATAGGGACTGACCCCACATGCCTTACTCAGACAAAACTGCAGGGTTTGATCCTGCAAGGTACTGAGCCCTCTGATCCTGATCCAGCAAAGCATTTATGCACATTATTAATTTAACCAGTAACCTGTGATCATTTACTTCAGTGGGACTACTTTGTGTTTAAAGTTAAGCATGTGCTGGATCAGGGCCAGGATGCTCATCACCTTGCAGGACCTAGTCCCACAGAGGGGGTATTATATGCAGATAGTTGTTATAGGAATCAATGAAACTACAACTAAAAACAATTCCTAAAAGTGTGAGTTTTTAAATGACAAGTGACCTAGAACACTTGAAGAAGAGCTCTGTGTAGCTCAAAAGCTTGTCTCTCTCACCAACAGAAGTTGGTCCAATAAAAGATATCCCCTCAGCCACCTTGTCTCTCTAAAAGACCTAGACACATTTCTAAAATAATATATATTCTAAAGCAGAGGGTAAGGAAATCTCCATTTCAGTGTGCCTGCATAAACAATATTGGATCACCAGTTCAAATTCTGGATTTAACTAGAATAAAGAAAATGAGAAACCCATTCATATGAAATCATGTGAAAAAGGATTTTCTCAGGTTACGTCCTTCCGCAGCACATCAACTAAACTATTTTCAGTGTTTTGGATTTGAAGCTGAATATGCATTTTAGGATAGCGGGAGGGACACTCATCCCAACTTTACTCAACCTATTTGACAACACAGGGAAAAAGGGGGAGAGGGGGGCGGGTTTTTGTTTTGTCTCTCTGAAGCATTGTGCTCCCTTGCAACAAACTATCAGAAAAGGCCAACAACCTTTCTGGAGCTAAACAGTGGTTTTACAAAAGACTTGGCTCTAACACTGTCTTCTTTCATTTTCCTACACAGCTCACTATGAAGAAATCAAACACTACAGGCTGCCAAGTTTCCAAACATGAGGATTCAAGATATAGTAAAGAAGAGAGTCATATGCCTGCATCCTACCACATAGACCAATCATGCCTTGAAACTCCCCCAACCCCCACCCCCCCCCAAAAAAGGGTGGTGTGGGAATCTGGTCATATGTAACAACCATTTCTGTAGCAGAAATAAATCATAAAAATAGATTTGACTTATGTAAACCAACATGTTAATTTAACATCTTGCTTAAATTATTTTAGAATCCCTCAGTTTCATATACTCGTACTGATATTGCAAATACCTAGCACAGCGCACATAAATGCATTTCCTGCCCTGTTTTATATACTTGTTTTGTCATTGTTAAGTATAAAAAAGAGGAGTCTAAAGTTACGGAGTTATGCCATAAGATTTTGTTAAAATTACAATAGTTTGTCATTTTTAAACCTACACACATATCTTTTTACTGATTTAGGCTCCAGTTCTGCAAAGGGACTATTCACTTCCTATGGAAGTTTTGCCCAAATAAGGACTTCAGGATCAGAGTCTTGATATCTTCACAGGTTATTTGCATATATATTTTTAAGATCTGTCATACACTCTTAAAGGTGACCTGTAGGGGTTGAGGAGAAGGCTTTGTCTCTTCGGCCTCTTACAAAACTGTTATATAAAAGAGAGGTCTGTATATAGCAGGGGTAGGCAAACTTTTTGGCCCGAGGGCCACATCTGGGTATGGAATTTGTATGGCGGTCCATGAACGCTCATAAAATTGGGGTTGGAGTGTGGGAGGGGGTGAGGGCTCTGGCTGGGGGTGCGTGCTCTGGGGTGGGGCCAGAAAGGAGCTCAGAGTGTGGGAGGGGGTTCCAGGCTGGGACAAGGTGTTGCGGTGCCGGGGGCGAGAGCTCTGGCTGGAGATGCAGGCTCTGGGGTGCGGCTGGGGATGAGGAGTTTAGGGTGCAGGAGGGTGCTCCAGGCTAGGATCGAGGGGTTTGGAAGGCAGAAGGGGGATCAGGGCTGGGGCCAAGGCGTGGGAGGGGCTCAGGGGTGCAAGCTCTGGGCGGCACTTACCTCAAGCAGCTCCCGGAAGCAGCGACATGTCCCCCCTCCGGCTCCTACACAGAGGTGCAGCCAGGAGGCTCTGTGCGCTGCCCTGCCCACAGCCGCCTCTGCAGCTCCCATTGGCCACAGTTCCCAGCCAATGGGAATTGCAGGGGCAGCACTAGGGGCGAGGCAGTGTGCGGAGTCCTCTGGATGCCCCTATGCGTAGGAGCCAGAGGGGAGACATGTCGCTGCTTCTGGGAGCCTTGCGGAGCCAAGGCACGTATGCACGGAGCGGCCCCCAACCCCGCTGCCAGACTGGAGCGCAAGAGTGGGTCAAGCCCCAGACTCCGCTCTCTAGTGAGAGCTCGAGGGCCAGATTAATTCAGCTGGTGGGCCGGATGTGGCCTGTGGGACGTAGTTTGCCCAGAACCTCCCTAGGCAATTTATTCCAGTGCTGAACCACCCTGACAGTTAGGAATGTCCAACCTAATGTCCAACCTAAGCCTCCCTTGCTGTGATTTAAGCCCATTGCATCTTGTCTTATCCTCAGAGGTTAAGAAAAACAATTTTTCTCCCTCCTCCTTGTAACAACCTTTTATGTACTTGAAAACTGTTATCATGTCCCCCTAAATTCTTCTTTTTCCAGACTAAACAAACCCATTTTTTTTTCCAATCTTCCCTCATAGGTCATGTTTTCTAGACCTTTAATCATTTTTGGACTTTTTCCAATTTGTCCACATCTTTCCAGAAATGTGATGCCCAGAACTGAGACTAATCCAGGACTATTGCTAAGCAAAGACTTCTAGCTAGACATAAAGAATTTAACATCTAGAAATGAGGAGCAACAGGACTGTTGATTTATTATTAAATATTGGGATCCTTAACAGTGGATCCTAATTAAGGTAACTGGTTTCCATTATATGTCTCAGAGCTTTTCTGAGTCTTTCCATTTTCCCCACAATTCCCAGAGGTATTAAGGCTTCTGCTTTTAATCATGCCTGTGCTGATACATTGATTATTGAAGGGGATATGTTTCAGTACATAAATTCTTCAACACCTGTAGGACTGACTTTCAGGAGAGGCTTACTTAGTTTCCCAGTCCCACTACTAATTAGGGTGTTATATGATGGGGTGTGTATCCCACACAGGCTCTGAAAGCATTAGTTGGGCCTGAGAGGCCAATTAACATACTGAGCTGCACCTGGAGGGTAGGTCAAGCTTCACTTGAGGCAGCTGAGAGCAGAAGGGTGCTGCAGAGAGAGTGTGAAGGACTTTCCAGTCACTCTCTGGGATTAGAGAGTGTAGTCACCAGGAGGGTTAAGGAGGAAGCCCAAGGGCAAGAGAGTTGGTTCTGGGATCCTCTCCTAAGTAGAGAGGTCTGGTAGGCGGCTAGGAGAGATGTGGAGCAGGCTTTGGTAGGAAGCCCTGACAAAAGGATCAGGAACTGAAACTGTAGGGAGAGAGCCCTGGGAAGCATTCCATTAGGGAAAAGAGCAAGAAAAAGTGGAGAGGGATGTAAAGTTGAGCCCAAGGAGGAATGAGAAGTGGGTTATGTTTATATTTTATGGTTTGGGAGTTTGTTAGGAACGTGAAAACCCTGACCCTGAATGAAGGTTTAGCCTAGGAAGGGGAGAGCCTGAAAAATGCTGGATGGGGAGCAGTCTAAGGATGCAACAACAAGATATTGTGCAGAGCAGTCCATGAATTAGAACCTGGTGTAGTGGGAAGGCCTGGGTTCCCCTACCAGCCACCAGAGAAGTGATCTGAAGACCCAGACACAGGGATAAGGATGACTGGGAGCTCTAAGAAAAGGGTGTGAGGACCATGCAGCCCAGAGGTAGGGCTGAAGACCTTTTTTTGTAGGAACACTGGGACTCTTGTTCTGTTGGACTTTCTATTGCCTTGAAAGCAGTGAACTTAAACTATGATCTGATTGGAGGGCCAGGTTATGGAAAGAGAGACCACTGTCAGGTGGGAGAGACTGTCGTCAGAGGGTGCGAGAGAAAAGAGAGAGTGTTACATCTAGCTACAAGGGGGGTTGTCAGTGATAAAACCCTTTTTCACATATAGTACTATCATACACAAATGTTCGGATCCTTCATTTCCTTTCCTCAGATCCTTCATGTCCTTTGGTCTCAGATGTTAAAAGACCAATTTAAGATCACAGTAAACACCCATTTGAATGTGCCATGGATCAGGTGTTAACACTTAACTCTCTCTAGCCTTATCTATGCTAGCATTTTTCAGGAAGTCTCCAATCACTGCACTAACACTGATTAAGCTACCCTGGTGCTAGCAACTGTAGAAGTACTAGTGTAGGAATGGTACATGTATTTTTACCACCATGTCATCTAGACTTGCAGTGAGCCATGGTGGCCAACCCAGCAGTGAAAACACTGTCTAAACCAACATTCTCACAAATGTCGCCATGAGTGGAACTGCAACAGTGGGAGACTTCCTGAAAAATGCTAATGGAGACCCAGCCCGTCACAGAACTTATGTGTCACGGAAGCAGGGGACATATGTTAAAACTACTTTATTGAACTTGTAGAATCAGTCCCTGTAAGCTTAAATAATAGTTCAAGAGTTGAATTACAATTTGTGGAGTGAGTTTATTTTTCTTCTAAGCAAAAAGAATAAGAATACAATTTCTAATTTTAGGGACATCCTTTCTGGGGAGTATTTGGTGTGACAGTATTTGGTGTGACAGAAAAATCCTCATTTCCCAAGATTGCATATATCCCTGACCATCAAGAATATTACACATTTACCAAAGTCCTTTGGCTATTTTCTTCCCTTTCTTCTTGTTTCTTCTATTAGATAAATCAACCACGCAGCACTATGATAACAGAATGAGAAGTATGGCTCATGAGTAACTGCTGAACAGATACTGCCACTGGGTGAAGAGTCAGTATAATTATCTGTTTCTCAGATAGAGGAGAGAGAGTTCAAATTGGGGAGTTTGCAAACATCTAGAGTTTGGGTTGATGTCCCTCCTCCCTGACTTGAAGACTAGTAATAGAGACATAACCAGACCCTTTCTCATCTTGAGTGCTGGTTGGAATTGTTACTTAGAGACTGTTAGTAATGTCCACATTCTGCCTGGCTCTTGAACTGGTAAGGAGAGGCTCCTTGAACCTTTGTTCAAACAGGAAGCCAAAATGTAGCACTAAGTCTACAATACTCATCATGCTAGTTTGATTACGTAAAATATTAGCCCTCACTATTTCATCTTTCAAAGTAATATAGCTCTTCTCTTGAATGATGCAAACAAACCTGAAGCTCGGTTAGATAAAAGAAGGTTGGCTCTTTTCTGTGCAAGGTTCTCTTAAGTACTGGGGAATGCGAAAGGAATAATGAAATCTGAGTCACCCTGTATTAGAACAACAAGGCCCATGGCTCAAGAGCTCTGTAGGGAGGCAGAAGGGGAAGGAAATACCTTCACAGAATGAAGGAGCTCTGAGAAATAAGAGTACAAGCGACAGACAGTTATTTTCCATGTCTCTGTTGAGCTAGAATGTTGAAATTTGGTTCACTCATTCATTATTCAAATGTCAAGTACAGCAGAATCTCAACTATGACCATTCCTTCAGAGGTCACTGAAAGATCAAAAGTCATTCTTATGGGATTCACCTATTTATATACCCCTTTTCAGGTATAATCTTGAACTTTATTTAATTCACATGCTACTTTTCCAGCATTGGAGAGAGAAAGAACCCAGGATTTATGCAATTCATAATGGAAAAGAGACTCCAGAAGAGGAAAAGCTTGCAAAAAGAATCCAAAAAAATCCTAAATTTGAACTTTGACCTTTCAATAAGAGGTCACCAAAAGATCATCAGTCTTTCTTATTAGATTTCAACCAATCATGTGCCCTTTTTAGCTCCCAACTTGACATTTGATACATTCAGTATGGGTCACTGTGTCATGAAAGAACTGGCATTTAACATTTCTATCCCTAGTCACCAAAAGGTCACTCTAATTTACAACATTCCCTCTGTGAGGTGGTCATGTTTGGTTTGAGGTATCCAATTTGGAGAAATTAAGGTCATTTAAGGGCAACAGCTGTAGAGCATTTAAGAGATTTAAGCTAAGAAAATTGTCAGCAGTGAGCAAGTGTGTGATGTTGATTGTTAAATCCACTCAAAAAATGGACTTCTATCAACTAATTAATAACATGCACAGGAAACTATCCATTGTGTAATGTTTTTATATTGGCTTTCTAAAATGTTATGCTGCTACCAAACTTTGAATCTGCTGCAGATGGTTGCTTTGGAAATATGTAACTACACTGTAGAACTTACCAAGAGGAAAGCTGAAGATTGTTCCCTAACCAGTTGTTACAATTGGGGATGCTGGCATGCAGTAAGGTGTGGAATCAGCTTTGGTGTTTTGGTACCTAGAAGGTAATTGAGGCTTTTGGAACTGGAGAGAGAATGTCATATCCTTCCCTCCCCTTCTTGGGCAAGGACAAAGATCAAGTTAAATTTGAAGGTTCTTGTTCTCCACCCTAACAATCTTTGATAGCTGCTGGCTGCTCTACTACACCCTCTGATGAGGTATATACCTCACACAGGCTCTGAAAGAGTTAATGTAGGCCTGAAATGCCAATTCGGTTACACCTTGAGACTGGGACAGCCTTAATTAGAGATGAAGCCCAGCTGCGTTGTGACTATAAATGCAGGAAGTCTAGAGCAGAAAAGGCTGTAGGGAGGAGAAGAAGAAATTCTGTATTCACTCTGCGAGACTAAAGTGAGCTTTATTCTCCTTGTTTCCCCAGGGAAAGAGCAAGTGCTGAGATCCTCACCTGAGCAGAGATGGCTGGCAGGAAGCCAGGAGCAAGACAGAGAGGTCACTAGGTGGCACAGGCTCTGATGGTGCATACACTCTGAAAGAAGGACAAGAAGCAGACTTCCAGACAGTGAGCCCTGGGAGGCATTTGCTTGGGGAATAAAGCGAGAGAAACAAGACAGGGACCCAAGTCAATACCAAGCAGAGTGGAAGTGGGTTTAAGTTTATATTTGTTGGTTTGGGATTTTGTTGGGGATTCCAGGGGAGGGCCCTGGGTGTCCTAGCCTTGAAAGTAGAGTGAATTTAGAAAAGCTGTAGGGGAGAAGTCCTGAGGAAGGCTATGGTAGGAAAGAGTCCAGGAAGGCAGCAGCAAGCAGTTGAATGGAGCAGACCTTGGCTGCTGGTCACAGATTCCCTGGACTAGAGCCCTGTGGAGTGAGAGAGTGTGGGTTCCCTTACCGGCATGAGGCTGAGGAAGGAGATAAGAATGGCTGAGAGGAGGGGGTTGAGGACCTTTTGTAAGAACATAGCCTTTTATTTTATTGGATTTTGTACCCCAAGAGGGGTGGGTCTAAATTGTTGACGGTCTGGAGGGCTGAGTTATGGGAAGAGAGAAGATCACAGGGTCACAGCGAGCTTTGGCAGGGGCACTAGAGAGGCGAGAGCCTGCTACACCACATTCAGCTATGAGGAGGCACTCTAGCAGTGAGTTCTCTCTCTCCACCCACTTTCATCTCCAGTATCTGCTACTATATAACAAAAGTTAGCTGGTGGTTCTATTCAAATAGTCAACAGTGAAATACTTAATCATGTTAGCAATAATGTAAATGTCAGTTTCAGAATTCCCACTCCTTGGAGAGAAATGAGAGATGTAATTCAAGCTTATCTCAATGCTATTGTTTCAGGTTCTCTGCAAACTCCAGCAGAGATTATTGAATGGGTTCATATTTGGAAGGTTATCTTCCCTAAAAATAAAGGGCTGAAGAATTATTATTTCATAAAAATCAGATTCTAGATCACAATTATGTTCAGGGCTTTTGTGAGGATCTGCTGGTCTGGAACCTGGATCTGCAAGCTCCTGGGCAGTTGCTGTGTCCACACTGCCACCTCTGTTGAAATAGAAAACAGCAGCCTATGATCCCTACAGGTTCAAGCAACACGGGATGGCCTGCCCATAGAAGTCCTGACTGGTAGAGCCTACTGTGTTTCCTGATTTCCCAAGGTCTTAAATAGTGTGCCTGAGCCAAACACCTGCAGCCTGTCTGTGCAATTAGGCAGATACCTGGCTTGCTGCTGCAAACAGACCTTGCTCTGACTCCTGATGCCTTGCCTTGCTCTTGGTATCTAGCCTACTCCTGATCCTGGTTCCTGATCCTTGCCCCCTAGCTCTACTCCTGATGCCTTGCCTTCCCTTCCCTCAGTTCCTAGCCCCCATCTCCAGTCCTGACTTTTTGCCATGCCTCTGCTCCTACTTCAGCTGGTTCACTTGGCTCTGACCTGATACAGCTCATCAACCTTGACTATGACTTGATTCTGTGGCACAACACTGGGATTGACTGCTGCTTCTGGCCATGACCCTGTAGACTGAACTCAGACCACATTCTCATGTCTGCTCCAGCCAGCCCCTGGCCTTGATCTGCTGCTCCTCCCGCCCCCCAGTAGCTGGGGTCCTGACAGCTTCCAATTTTTTACTTTTAATCTATAAACATTGATTAAATACCCCAATTCAAAAAAAAAATGGTGTTTATCCAATGAACACCAGAAATGGTTACTTACCCAAAGTCTTGTCTACGTGGAGCAGTAATGCAGACTATGTTTTTAAGATAACAAATGTGTGTGAGAGTAGAACCAATTTAACTTAAATGTATTCTATCATATAGGACCTGAAAGCTACATTGATTTGGAAGTTGCTAGCTGTACCAAAATAGCTCCTAGGAACCAATAGGGAGTTTTAGGCCAAGGTTTTCAAAACTCTCTAAGGGATTTTTGGAAGCTCGATTCCCATTAAAACAGAAGAGAGATAAGCATCAAACCCCCTATGCACCTTTTGAAAGTGCTGTGTTTAAGGCACGGTAGCTGGTGAAGCAGGACTCAAACTGAAGAACGTGGTGGTATGTTCAAGCTCTGCCCAAATGAGATACCAGCACTACTGATGGTGCAGATGTTCAAAATCTAATATGCAAGCTCTGCTGGTCCCTTCACAGTGGGAGGGAGCAAGCTCAGATATGACTTTGGGCTGTATTAGGATGGAGGCAACTTAGACCAGCTACCAGAATCATGTTATGGTGTCAGAATCTAAGCATTTATTAACAAAAAAGTATGCTTCTAGCCCTTGCGGCAGTAAACAAAAGTATGAAAACATGAATTAAGTGCACCTCTACCCGATATAATGTGACCCGATATAACACGAATTTGGGTATAACGCGGTAAAGCAGTGCTCTGGGGGGGGGGGGGGCTGCGCACTCCAGTGGATCAAAGCAAGTTCGATATAATGCAGTTTCGCCTATAACGTGGTAAGATTTTTGGCTCCTGAGGACAGCGTCCTATCGGGGTAGAGGTGTGTAACTAATGTCTGCCTGAGTCTGCAGCACTGTACATGTAGCCAGGCCCACAGAGTTTTCTCTCTCCACTTGAAATTCCTGGATACAATCTGGCAATAAAATAAAATTGGAAACAATATATTTACCTGAATTTTTTTTTTTGTTATGTTGTTAAATTTAGTAGCTGAACTCCAGGGCTACCTGTACTGATTTCAAAGCAGACTAACCTTCCTCCTGTCTTAACAAGCAGCAAGTAAGAAAAGTTATCAGGAAAATAGCAGCATTCTTGAGATAGCTTTCAAGAGGTGTTTCCTGGACTACTATTTTTGGTACATTTATCTACCCCTGCAAAGTTGAAAAGCACTTTTTTTTTTTGCACTGGCAAAATAGAACCAAAATTGTCTTTGCTATTTTAGTAACTTGATTAAACTATATTTTGTACTACACTGCCATATGCTGGAGTATGAGTGTAAGACTGCTGTCCATTTAAAACTCTTGTGAAAATTAGAGGTGAATCAAATGAGGCTATTCCAAATGAGAACATCTTAATATAAATAAAATTGATGTGGGACCACTGGGGAATTACCTGACCATGTGTGCTTTAATAAATATGGCCCTGATCCCACAAACATTTCATGCACAGGAGTAGCTCTAGTGAAGTCACGGATACTACTTATATCTGTAAAGCTAAACATGGGGGACATGGATCAGCATTCACATTGCACTTCCCCTCAGTACCCAGCCCAAGCTGGGGAAGCTAATGATCCAACCAGCGGACCAAATTTGGTGATGAATCCAGATCACGTGCCACCTGAGGCATGTTGCACATACACTAAGAAGAAGCCGCAAACATGAGCATAAGTGTTTTCAGGATTGGGGGCCTGTATCTACCACTGTAAAGTATTTGAGACAGTAATTGTCTTTTTTTTTTTTTTTTTTAAATGGGGGGTTGGATTCTACCCCTATTACTACCTATAATCCATTTTGGCGGTGTAAAGATGTCATAAAAGGCTGGGAGTGGATTCTCCCAATCCCCCCATGCAGCAGCAGCGTAAGACTGACATAAGCAACCTTACATTGCTTCCCCTCTCAGAGGCTGTGATATAGAGGGTGGGCTGGAATGCATGTGCTTGTGACACTCAATGCTTGGGGGATTCAGGACTACAGAGAAGATTACTGAATTCAAAGAGAGCTAAAGATTGTCTTTAGTTCGGAAGAATGAATCTGTGCCCTATTGGTGGGTTAGGGTGTATTTTTGAAAAGTAAGGTGCAAATGAAACATCTCCCTACTAAAAATGTTAGTTTATAAATAGATAATAGAGAGAGGACATATTAACCTTCCATCACTGATTTTAAAAAAATTCAAACTCAGCATTATTTAAAACTAAACAGTTATTACGTGGGCTCTATGGACACTCTACCTGGTCAAACTCTGAAGTTCAATTAGATCGGGGTTCTAAATTATGTTTTGTTAAGGTCCAAATTTCTTGGCCAAGATATAGTTAAGGTCCAGACTCCAGAGAAAATAATTTAAAAAAAAAGTAAATAAAAGATTTTGGGGTCCATTCAAGAGCATCTGGCAATCTAGATTTAGCCCACAGTCTGCCTGTTGACTACCCCAGGATTCCTTAAAAACCTATTTGGGAAAACTACATACCTCTCGTTTTTGCTGTCAGTTGTGGCCCTAAGTTTATTTTATATATTTATATATATATTTTTTTATATATATGGTCTAGAAGAACTAGTTCTGGTTTAAAAGCTAGAGCAAGACCTTGAGACCATTCAGAAACTGAAACTACTAATATGGTAACTGACTTATTAAGTGGAGTTTCATGACAAAAGCGTGCTCTGGGATCTACAGTGGCTTCCAATAGGTTTTCAAGTGGAATTCTAGCAGCCTAAATCAAGATGCAGGACAAGTGACTGTAGCCATTTACAACAGTGCAAAGTAGGTGTCAAATGCTGCCATTCTGACTTGATAGCATTGCACTGCACACTCATTTTACAAATGGTACAAGTGACTACACAAGCATTGGAGTAACTGAAAATCAGGTTCAAAGTGTTATTAACTTTGCAACTAATGAGTTGGGACTTGGAGTTTGTCTTCACGTACGCTGATGCAGCTGCACCGCTGCACTTCTTTAGTGAAGACACTACTACACCCATGGGAGAGCTTCTCCCGTCAAGACAATTAATCTGCCTCTGCGAGTAGTGGTGGCTACATCAATGGGAGAAGCTCTCCCATTGACACAGCGCTGTCTACACCAGGGGCTAGGTCAGCATAATTACGTCAATCAAGGGTGTGGATTTTTCACACCCCGAGTGGCACAGTAATAATTTACACTTATAGTGTCTTTCACCAAATGATTTCAAAGCACTCTACAAAAGATATTTGCATTATTTGCCCCCTTTGAAAATGGAGAAATTGAGATACACAGGTGACATGCACATGGCATGCAGGAAGCAGCAGTATTTGGACTAGAAATTAGGTCTCCTGACTGCATCTTCTCAGAAAACTTAACTTTTTGTTTGCTGTCTTTGTAACAGAGCTTAAATTCTAACTGAACAGTTTAAAAAAAACCTAGAATATCATGAGGCAAATTCTCCCCTAAGATACGTGCACAGGGCTCCCTTAGAAGTCAGTGAGAGCCAAAGACATTCAGGATCAAAACTGATTCCACTATCTGAAGTGAGATGTTCGTTTCTATACAGTATTTTTATAGAAGGATAATTCCACATTCCTTAAATTGTAGTACGACTGCATTAGTCAATGGGAATGTTTTGAGTGATGGTTGCAATAGTTGGCCCACAGAAGGGTTTTTTTAAGGAAAACATAAAGCTCTCATGTTGAAACATGAAATTTCACACTGCATAGATGCTATAGAATGTGTCAAAACACAGTTGGCTACTTCATGTCCACAAACTATCTTACAACACATTTGCCACGGCAAAATATAAACTGGCAAGAACTGGGTATAGATGAACAAAAAAAAAAAACATCTGTAGCCTTTTTGTTCATAAAGTCAATAGAAGTTGTATCGGGCCCAAACACATCAGCCCATCCTCAGGCTTTTGTAAAAAGCAAAGAAGAAAGACAAGTGGGAAAACCTGGCTTATGGTTGGATTTGCATTCCACTGAGGGCAGAGGTTGAGGCTTGTGGATAAAAACATTTGGAGAAGAAGAAAAAAAATTTTTTGGAGGCAGATGCATATGCAGTAATTTGCTTTCCTGTTACTCAATGGAGTTTCCTATGCCTCAGAAGGCATTTGTGATTACACAGAAAGTGGTACTACTGTCTGGAAAAGGAAGGAGGCTGTATATGTCCGTAGCTGCACAGCACTCAATGGTGCTCCAGGACCCTGGTAAGGGTATATCACATATAACATGAATATATCTCACACTTTGTCCCCCATACCTCTTAACTGCCCCCAAATTTTGAAGCACATCATTTGTTTTAGCCTTAATGTTACCTATGTTCTACACCAGTGGTTCTCAACCAGGGGTACGTGTACCCCTAGGAGTACACAGAGATCTTCCAGGGAGTACATCAACTCATCTAGATATTTGCTTAGTTTTACAACAGGCTACATACAAAGCACTAGCCAAGTCAGAACAAACTAAAATTTCATACAGACAATGACTTGTTTATACTGCTCTCTATGCTGTACTGAAATGTAAGTACAATATTTATACTCCAAATGGTTTATTTTATAATTATATGGTAAAAATAAGAAAGTAAGCCATTTTTCAGTACTAGTGTGCTATGACACTTGTATTTTTTATGTCTGAGTTTGTAAGCAAGTAGCTTTTTAACTGAGGTGTAACTTGGGGGTACACAAGTCAAATCAGACTCCTGAAAGGGGTACTGTAGTCTGGAAAGGTTGAGAGCCATTGTTCTACACAAATGTATAGTGTCCCCTATTTTTTAATGTTGAAAAATATTTACATCAGAAATATGAAATCATTAACTGAAGTTACAGAAAGTTATTTACATGGAAGGAAGGAATCCCCCAGTATTCTAAATTTCCTGCATGAATAATTCTTGTCTTTGTCATACACTGCATCCCCCATTTGGACCTTTGTAGGTTTTGAGGAATGTCATTTTGTCCAATCCTTTGTATTTCTTTATTCTAATAGTGGGCATATGTTGTTCTTCCCCTCTGCATCCCCTGCCCCTCACTCTGAAACTTGATCTGATTGTGCAGCTCTTTACTCATTTCAAGACTAACAACAAGGAAATGCCAGTGCGTATAAAAATCAAAATCACCACCCCTTGCACACACCTTGCAATCCCTTCCCACCTCTCACTTCAGTCAACAGGGGAGAATCTACTTTCCCAGAATACTTTGCAGGAGAAGAAAAAAAATGTGTACGTCATTGTCCTCAGTTGAGTTCAATACACAATACTTTACAAATGGCAGCAGCAGCAGCTTCCTCTTTAGCCCAAGAAGGTGGCAATAGAGAAAGGAGCGGTGGGAGAGAATAAAGTCTCAGGGAAAGCAATAAGAAACAGAACTATCATGTGTGTCTCCTTTAAATCTGTGAGGATAACAGGTCCTGACACTAGAGCATCTTTCCCCTCCTGCACTCAAAGTAAGTTGCTAACTAGGTATCAATAAACATGCTGTCACCCATATGCATCTCACAAGGCCCCAAGGATATGCCTGCAGTGCAATAAAACACTTGTGGCTGGATGTGTCGACTGATGGGCTCAGGCTGCAGGGCAATAACATTACAATGTAGATGCTCAAACTGGAACCCTGGTGGGGTCCCAGAGCCTGGGCTCCAGCCCAAGTCCAAATGTATACAGTGCAATTTTATAGCCCCACACAGCCCAAGATCCACAATCCTGAGTCAACTGACAGGGGCCAGCCCTGAGTGTTTTATTGCAGACAAACCCTAAAGCCTATATGTCTACACTGCAATGTAAGCACGGGGTTTGAACTCAGGCTCAAGTGTAACCTCTCTTTCGTCCACACACAAATAATGCCAACCCAGGGCTTAGACCCAGGGGCTAGGGTTGCCAACTGTCCAGGATTGTCCTGGAGTCTCCAAGAACTAAAGATTAATCTTTAATTAAGGATAATGTCATGTGATGAAACCTCCAGGAATTCATCCAACTGAAGTTGGCAACCATACCAGGGTCTCAGGAGTCCATGAAGGAGTGAGGGGGACAAGCCGGGACACTTCAAGCCTTATTACTTTGTACTGTAGATGTAACCCTATTGTACTCACCAAAAGTATCCCACAATTCCACAGTTTGTCATTCTTTGGCCTTGGGACAGTCAAGTGTTCCCACACTGCACCATGAACAAAGGGCTAGAGCAGCCCCATTTTGGGAGTGCGCTAGGAAGTCTGGGATAGGGATGGTTGAACTCAGCTCCCCCCGCCCCCCAATGCAGTGCAGATGCTGGCGCTGCTGGTTGGGACCAATGGTTCAACAAGTCCTAACCCGGGGTTATAAATGAATGTAGACACTCAAGCCCTAGGTTAACAAACCCAGGGTCTGCTAACTCCAGGTCTACTAACCCTGGACTGGATGCAGCACAGACATAAGACTCCCAATCCCTATGCGGGTCCCATTCTTGCCACCTGGCTATTTAGCCTGTAAGCGCCTAGGGACAGGGAGTGTGTCCTGGGCACCCGGTAACAACACTGGGGGAGCAGGAGCGAGGAAATCTCTCTACCCACGCGCGTCTCACACTTTGTCCCCAGCCCAGGCAGCCCCTCCAGGGGAGCGTGAGGGCAGCGCCCCCGCTCGGCTCACCTGGCGCTGGCCCGCAAACAGCCGCCTCACTCCGCCCCAAGCTCCCCAGCAGCGGCTGCCACTCACCCGCAACTCTCGCTCATCTCCCGGCTCCGCTGGGGCCGGCCGCCCGTTCCAGGCGCTGGGGCTGCCGCCTCCCGGCCCGGCTGCCGCTTCCCCGCCGCCGCTGCCTCCTCTGCCCTGGGCTAGCGCGCGACGCAAATCCCGGGGAAGGCTGCGGCGGCCGGGCGCCGGGACAGCTGCTGCCGCTGCGGCGGGCGGGGGACTTGCCCAGGCACGGTGGGCGGGCGCCCCTGCGTTGTTTAGCCGCTCGGCCGGCCGGCCCTGCCCCCGCCTCCCGCTCTCTGCCCGGGCGGAGCAGCCCCCGCTCTGCGCGCAGGACAAGCCGCAGGGCTGGTTTGGGGGCGAGGTGGGTGGCGAAGCAGCCGGGGGTGTGAATCGGGTCTGCCTCCTCGCGGTGTAACTGCGGAGTCGCTTCCTGGCGGAGCCGGAGTGAGTGCGGGCGGACGCTTGCCGGCCCCGGGAGAGGGATGCGCCTGGAGCACAGCGCTACAAAGCCCCGTAGTGCTTCTCCAAACCAACACAGCTTTGGGCCAGTGAGCAGCCCCGCTGAAGTCCTGGTGCACAGCTGGGTAGGTATTGGTAGGATCGGGGCCTCAGACTATTGACACAACGGTGGTTAATGCTGGTCTACTGCTCTAGCTGGCCCCAGCCCTAGTTCTTCAGTGCCTCTTGTTTCAACTCCAAAATTACCCATGTGGTTTCACCAACTCCAAGCCTTCAAAATCGTGAGATTGGCTTTAATTGTGAAAGAATCATGAGATTTAAGAAATAATTAGAGGATTCTTTTCCATTTGTCTTTTGATGTTGGAGGTTTTTCCAGCTTTTCTCTGCAGGCTAGAAGCTGACTTTATTAGGAAAGGACAATTGAGACTTTCAGCTCCAGCAGTTGGGAACTTTAAGAAAACCTCCAAAATCACTAGACATGATAAAATTGCAAGAATTGGTAATGCAGCCTATGTTCACCACGGATGTGGTGTTCCCTCGCTCTTATTGCAGAAAATGATTTAACAGAAATTCAAAATCATGAAAACGAGATTGGAGAAGGGTTTCTTTGCACTAAAGGAAGGAATCACACAACATTTTAAGTATCAGAGGGGTAGCCCTGTTAGTCTGGATCTGTCACAGGACTCTTTGTTGCTTTTTACAACATTTTAAGTGTCCCTTATTTTGGGTCTTTGTCACACATTATGGCACACCTTTGGGCCTTGGCTGGTTAAGAATTGTTATTACAATATTAACCTTAATCTATATAAAATCTTAAAATTCTATATACATAAACAGGGCTTCAAGCAGTTATAGGTATTTTAAGCACGGTGTTCACAGAAGAATCATAGAAGATTAGGGTTGGAAGAGACCTCAGCAGGTCACCTAGTCCAACCCCCTGCTCAAAGTAGGACCAACACCAACTAGGGTGTTGTCTACCACTGCTTGAAACAGAGCTACATTATACCATGATTAAAATAGTGGCACCTAGTCTACTAATTCTTCCACACATTTAAACAAGTTCTTCGTGGTTCTCTGTAACCTGTTGCACTCTGTACCCTCCAACACTACCATACTAAAATGAAATGTTTAAAATGCAAATTTTACTTCCCAATATGGGTTCCAATAATGCTTCCCACTGAGCCACATTTTTCCATCTGTTAATTTTTAATGGTAAATTTTGTCTGAATAGGGATTGCAGGATCAAATTAAATCCCATTGCAGCAATTTCTTTACATTTCTCTCTCTTTCTCTCTCTCATACAATTTCAGCCCCAAGCTTACACCTACATTTTCTGTCAATTAGGGTGAGAGAAACTACCATACCACAATATTGAAAAAACAAACATTTTAACCACTTAAACCTTGAGATATTTTCATTTATGATTGCCAGCGGCATATTATTATATAGTAGGCAGCTGTAAAAAGCAACACGATTATTTTCAAACCATTTTCATATCCAAAATATTCTGAATTATTTTAAACTCAAATGATCAATTTAATCTTTGTCTCAAGAAGATCTTTAGTAGCCCAATCCTGCAGTCTTCTGGGTAAGCAAAGCTCCCATGAGGTTTAAGTTATTTATTCTAGTTTCAAAACAAGACTGCAAGAAACTCATTTGTAGTATTTCTCAAATTCTTATTTCTAAAATCCATCTTTTCATGTGAGACTTAGCTATTTCTATTAATCTTATAACACTGTGTCTTTTTATGTGTTCAAGGTGAAGGACTGCCAATCTAGGAAAATTTTAAAACTACTTAAAACTCCATTTTTAATTTCTCATAGCCTTTCCATTTATACAGCTTACCAAAATATTTATATTTAATGTTTATTTCCTTAACAGTCCTCACCTGCTGTAATTGAAACTTCTGCGAAGTCACAATTATGATGAATTTTCATATCACTGTAATTCTCCTGGCAACAGACTAATCTAAATTCAAGATTTAAGGATCAAACAGAGAAAGAGTTGGAGAGAAGTTGGTTGTGAAAGGAAAGGAAATAATAATAGCACTGGGAATATCTAAATTACTGTCAGTTTTTTCTTGTATTAAAATTCTTTTGTCAAATATGCCATGGAATGAAAGTCTCTTTTTGAAACATTGCCAGGAAAAGTAATTAGTTCCTGTTACTGCTGGTCCATAGATATTTTGCTGAACTCCTGCTGTGCAGGCTAATCATAATATTGTAGGAAAAATGGATTTCCCCCCAGATCTTTGAAAATCATACAATACTGCTTTAACATTGTCCATTACCCCAACCCAGTACCTGATTCCATTCACCATACAGTATTACAATCAAGTGCTGGACCATGTGTCAAAGGGAATCCATTGAAAATGCTCACAGTGGCCCCAAACATTTTAACTAAAGTGCTGAGGTTAAAGTAAGGAGAATGTGGAAATGGCAGAGGAGTGCAGCTTCCTGTGCTAAAATGAAAGGGGAGGTTCCCCTCCTCAACCTGTTTTGGGTAAACAGGGCTCCTCCACAGCTCCCCCTCTTCCTTGGCTGGGGCAGAAAGAGCTGCCTGTCATTGTTAAATCTACTTTAACCACCGTTAAGATGCATGTTCTTCCCTAACTTCATGGGAAGAGGGTAGCATTGATGAAGTAATGGCAAAATTCAGTCCCTGGCTAATGAATGGATGGAAGGTCAATCAGTCAGGAAATAATCTTAAAGCCAAGGAACCATAGTCCAAAGTTGTAGTGTGTGGTGGTGGTGTTTGGGGGGAAAATTGTTGGTCTTTGGTTCCTTTTTTCCCCCGTGGGTAGGCAGTATCATCAATGAGAGCAATAGATGTAATCATTTGTATGTATATGTTCTATTAACCATTTATAACTCTCTTCTTTTCTTTTATTAATAAATCTTTAGGTAGGTTACTAAGGATTCGCTGACAATGTGATATTTGGGTAAAATCTGAGATTCATATTGACCTGGGGGTATGTATCTGATCCTTTGGGATTAGAAAGAATCTCACATATGGTGACATGGGTTTTCAATAACCTCTCACTATACTAGATTGGGTTGTCTGGATGGGAGCCAAGGGCTGGAATACCTAAAGAGGACTGTGTTTGGCTTCTAGTTAACCAGGGTGGTGCTGAAGAAGCTCTCTTGTTACTGGATTGGTAAATCTAATTATAGAATAAACCACCAGTTTTGGGGAGATTGCAAGAAATATGGCAGTCTGCTCTGAGTGTGGTATTCTCAGTGTTGCCCATCTCAGGCACCTGGACACAGTATTATCTCTGTATTTGGCACTGATGTGACACCTACAGGAATACTGTATCCAGTTCTGGTGTTCACCATTCAATAAGGATGTTGATTAATTGGAGAGGGTACCGAGAAGAGTCATGAGAATGATTAAAGAATTGTAAAACATGCCTTATAGTGATAGACTCAAGGAGCTAATTTTATTTATCGAAGAGAAGGTGAAGGGGTGACTTGATCACTGCCAGTAAGTACCTACCTGGGGAACGAAAATTTTATAATAAAGGTCTTTTCATTCAAAAAGGCAAAGTCATAACAAGATCCAGTGGCAGGAAAAAGCAACTAGACAAATTCATACAGGAGGTCAGACTAAATGATCAAAGTGGTCCCTTCTTGGGCTTATCTCTGAATCTAATATTGTAAATTCTGTAGCTCAAGTAATAAGTGGTATAAGTTTGTGCTGCAACACTAAAGGTTCAGGGTTCAAAATGAGCTGAGAATGCATGATTTATTTGTTGGGGAGGGGAACAGAATTTTTTTAACCTTTTTTCTGTTAAAAAAAAAACCCTAGGAAATTACATTTTAAAATAACCCTTATTAAAAGAACATTATTTGGATTGGAAAGTCAAGTACTTGAAAGTTGGGAAATGCCAGATTTATGATTTCATGTCCAATCTTAATTCTGCCTTCTCATGTGTATGCAAAAAGGTAAGTTTTTAATAACTTGATCACATACCATTTTTTTTCACATGATCCTACCTGTAGATTGGTGGACAAGAGGGCAGAATTAATGTTACATGGGCAGCTGTACACATGTAATTTCCTAACTTTTAAGTATGTGACTTTGCTATCTAAAGTTATTTTAACTTTTTATTGGTAATTTATATATTGCTGTACATATATAATGTAAGGTAGAAATGCATTACTTAACTTTTCAAGTAAGTGTTATATGAGTGTCATGTATGGGCTTTTCAAACAATTAAGCTTCATCACTGCGAACAAGGCATTCTGACCAATTTTACAATTAGGGATACTGTGTCACAGAGTGATTCCTGGCTGAACCAATGTCAGCTCTGTTGCAATACAACTTAGTAATATAGTTAAAACACGACTTACTGTCATTTTTATAGCCAAGATTAAGCTATGTTATAATACAGTCAGGAGATCACCGAGGTATGTGTCCTCTAAGTCAGTGTTTTTCAACAACCGGTCCATGGATCGGCACCAGTCCCTGAGATCTCCCTGACAGTTTAGGAATGCAGCAAGTCAGTCCCTGGTATCAAAAAGGTTGAGAAACACTGCTCTAAGTGACATGCTCCAGGACGCACAAGTCAGTGGTAAAACCAGGAATAGAACCTAAACATTTTGGCTCACACACAATTACCTGCTCTAACTTCTGAAATAGCACTCTGTCACATTACCAGTAAAAGAACATAGAAGAAATAAGACAGCCCCATAATACTGGACCAACATCTGCTGGTGAAAGAGACTAGTTTTTGAGCTACAGAGTTCTTCTTCAATTCTGGAAAAGGTACTAAATACAAGGTGGAACAAATTGTTTAGCATAAGTAGTATGAAGAGGTGTGCCTGGCCCTTCAAGACCTCCAGCTGGAGGCTCTTGGTCATTCCACACTCCACCCCAGGAAAGGAGCAGCAGAGATGGGTCCTCCAGTCCCAGCCAATCAGTGTCCAGCAGGCTCAGATAAAAGGAGCTGCAGACCTAAACAGGTCAGTTCCTAGCTGGGACCAGAAGAGCAAGGAAGGGTGCTTATTGCTGGTTACAGGTGCTCAAAAGGAGAAACAAAAGATGGGTTCTGGTGTGGTACTTGCATTTAGCAAGGAGGAATAGGCTTTGAGAACTTCAGCCTTGAGGTAAGGGTGAAGAGAAAGAGGCTGTGTGGGGAAAGGCCCAGGAAATAGCAGAAGAAAACTGAAAACAGCAGTATGTGGTTGCTGTGTATAGGATCCCTGGGCTTTGACCTGGAGTACAGGGTGAGCCTGGGTTCTACCAACCTACTAGCAAAGTGGCCTAAACCCCAAGAAGGTGTGGCTTTGATGGGAAATAAAAGTGAAGAGTAGGACTTAAAGGGGCCCAGAGATGGGGCTGAGGACCCTAGTGAGGACAAACAGTGTGGCAAAAGCATTGCTATCCATTTTAGACTATGACTTGCCCAGGGGGCTAAGACACTGAAGACCTGCCTAGTGAGCTTAGCAACCTACAAGGGGTGCCAGAAGAAAAAAGATTTCAGCACCACACCCAGCTAACAGGAGGTATTCATGAGAGGTGAGTGTCCTGTCCCTCCACCCCGCCATCACAAGTAGCTAACACATTCTAACTTTCACGGTGGAGTGCTCCTTAACACCTCTGCAGCCATAGGACCAAAAAAAGGGAGATTAGTGGGTTACAGATTATTGTAATAAACCCTAAATCCAGTGTCTTTATTAAGACCATGATGTTTAGTGTCTAGAAAAGTAATGAATTTAAGCTCCCAGGTGCCTCTTTTGAAGGCATTATGCAGGTTTCTTTTGAGGATGAGGACTGAGTGGGTCAGATATAGAGAGAGCATTTTGTGAAAAATGTTTGTCTACAGGTGATAGTGTTTTTTGTCTCATTTTTCTGTGTGTGCTCATTTAAGAGTACTATATAGTAATTGTCTGGATTCACCCACATAGTTGTTACTGGGTTATTTAATGCCCTGGATGAGGGACACCACATGGATCTTAAAAGATGTTTGTGGGAGAGAGGTATTGATCACTGTGGCAGTGGAGATATGTCTACAGGTTTTGCATCTGTTCTGGTGCAGCTCGGAGTTGGTGGGACCTGGTCTGTGAGGACCTTGTGTCTGATGATGATGGGCATTGTTTGAAGGCCAGAAGAGGGGGGTGGGGAAAAGATTTCTTTTGGGATGCAGTCCCCATCAAATATGGGTTATAATTGTTTATTGATACCCCCTATGGAATGGTAGGTGACAGCTAGAGGTGTGCATTGGAGGATGTCTGGGAGGGGGGCTTTTTGTTTCTTTGTTTTGAAGAAGGTTCTCTCAGGGGTATTTAGGTGGCCTGTTCCATGATGTGACCTACTTCTCTGGTGGAGTGTCCTTATTTGGTGAAGGCAGTTTTACATTTGTTAAGGTGTGTTTCCTGAACTTTCTCCTCTGAAGACATTCTGTAGTATCTGAGGGCCTGGCTATAAATAAAGGATTTTTGTGGGGGGAGGGGGGGGTGATCCATGGATTTTTTTTTTTTTTTTTGGTACATAGTTGTCTGTAGGGTTCCATTGTTGAAGATGGTGGTGGCCAGGAAGCTGATGCTGGTGCGGGAGTATTGTAGAGAGCCTTTGATGGTTGGGTGGTGGCTGAACTTGTAGTGGAAATCTATGAGGGAGATTAGGTTGCCCATCCAGAATATGAAAATATTGCTGTATCTTGGGTTTATCATTGGGCTTATGGTGCATTTTTCCAGAAATTCATCCTCAGGGTGGCCCATGAAGAGATTGGCATAGTGGGGAAGCCATCCTATGTCAGCCAGTTCAACATGAGAAACTTAAAATATTGGCTTCTGCAGCTAACTCAGACGTCTTCACTTTCATTTTCCTGTTTGTTCATAATCTGGAAAAGAAAAACAAGCTTTCCTGCTTTTTCAGGTCCCAAACGATTTCTCAATTTGGAACGAAGTAGTTCAAAGGAAGAAAATATTTTCTACACCGGCAGAAGCTACTGCTGCTAAGTGAGATTATCACTTGAACAGTCTCTGAATCCAAGTCAATAGGAGTTTTTTTTTTTTTTGTCCCTAAAGACTACAGAATTAAATCAGAAGTTAGTAAATGTCAAGGGCTTGTATTGGATTATATGCAGGGTACACAATTTATCACCCATTTTAAAATCTCCTTTATAATTTTTAAACATTAAACTATTTTAACATCAAATGTTTCACAAGTAGAGCAAAAATACCTACTAAAACCCCTTTGCTTTTCCTTTTTTTGACAGAAAAAAAAGGATAACACTGCAAATTTGCATCACTTATTCTTTGTTTTGTAATCCTTACCCACATGAGAAGTCCCACTTGTTTCAATGGGAATACTTGAGTAGGAATCCTCATGTGAATGAAGGTTTGCAGAGTTGGGCCTTCAATTTATAACAAATTTGAGCTTGCGCAAAATGAGATGTTACTTCTGGAGTATTCATAGCCTTAGCAGTCCAGTATTTTCTCATAATACCCTTACAGACCTTTAAACAAAGGGGTGGCTTTTGGACAAGAGGCATTTTTAATTAGCCTCTGGCAAATTAGATGTCCTAGTATTACTGTTCACTAGCTATTCAAACCTTCATATCAAAGCATATCCCTTATAATGTGAGACCTGAATACTGAGTGATCAAACAAAAATGAGTTAGGATAACCTGAGCCCTAATTTCTCTGGTGCATTTGTTTTATAATAGCTTAAGTAGTTTTGAACCCTATGAAAGATGTGAGGTGTGTGGTTTGTTTTTTAATTCAAACCTTTAAGTTGTCTAGAATATGAATTCAAATTATATTTTGTCTTTTTTTAAAACAAATCCTCGTAGCGTTATACAATAGAATTTTGTATTAAATTTAGGGCTGTCTTATCGGTTAACTCATGTGATTAGCTCTAATTGCAATTAAAAAAATTAACTGCAGTTTTAATCACACTGGTAAACAATAGAATACTAGTGGTGAACCACTGCCACTGGAAGCTGCAGGGAGCCATCCTGTGGATGATCAACATCAGTAAAATGTCTCATGGCCCACAATCAGATTACCCTGATAGACTGCATGCAGCCAGCAGGTTGCCCACCACTGATGTAGACTCTGCTGATGCATATTAAGTTCCCTACTGCACTGCCCTAAATAGCATTTTTAATTTAATATGGACAAGAACATCATTGTTACACTAGATAAGCCAATTGTTAAAGCTTCCCCATAAAACACGTCATAATGTGTCTTCAGGAATGGATTTAATAGCGGGCAAGGTGGAGTCTTTGAATTCTTCTTTCATTTTAAGAGATTCAACCTACCTGCCATTTTCAGCCCAAAGGATTACAGGACTTTCCTGGTTTCCTGTCTGCGCATGCAGGAGCCTCCTCACCCTCACTCTACCCCAACCACTCCCCATTGAGTCTTTCCATTGAAGGTCCAAGTTACCAACAATGCTTTTATCCTTAAAACTGTGGACTTCACATATTTGTGCATCATCTGGCACAAATAACCACACTTTCAAGAACACCATTAATTTTTAAAAAATTAAACTATTTTAAACTTGTTACACCATGTACTTTGTCTTCAGCTAGGAACTGCAAGCATTATTTGTGTAAAGCTGTAACTGCCTCAAACACATTTTTACCTCTATACATTCAATGTACTGTAAGTCAGATGTTAACAGAACAAATATTGGCTAATCACAGCTACTTCTAGAACAGGGTTTCTATTTAAGGCCTTTTCTACATGGGGAAAGGTTCAGGATAACCTAAAGGTGTGAATTTAAAAGTGATGAGGTTATACAAAAACCTCCTCCCCACTGTGGCCACTTATAGTATTAAAAGCTGGTGGTGGGTGTGGCTTTTTTTTTTTGGTTTAGCTTGTTACTAGAGAATGGTTTAGCTTAAATCCTAAATCACTCATCTGGTATTAACACAGGGGAGTTCAGTGATATAACTGGTAACTCATGAAAGCAAGGCCTTAATAAAATTGCCTTTCTGTACTGTCTACCCCAAACTTAACTGTTGGTTTAAAAATACAAACTTTATATCCAGATATATTGAATTGTAATGAAATGCATTGCTGTATCTACCCTGTGTTAGATAAAACAAATTTGCTGAAGCTTTATTTTAGCTTCTGCCTGTGTCCAGTCTACATATGATAATGGTGTATGTCCTATTAAATAGCTGAATTAACAGATTCTCCATCTCATATGGAAAGGGTCACTTTGGAAACACTTTTGCAGGAGGGAAGTGACAATGCAGCTCGGAGCTGCACACAGTACTAAACCTCCGCTTCCTGAACTAGAAAGACAAACCAACACTTCAACGTGGAACTAAAAAAAAAAGGAGGGTGGCCATTACTACCCAGTTCCCAAAATAAGAGCTCCATAAATGTTATAAGAGTCTATCTTCTAAAATTCAACCTATTTGCTTTTGCAAGCAAACAGTATGATCAAGTTAGAAATAAGCCAAGAGCAGCACAATCCCCTCTGCCAGTCAAGTTAACTCTAGTTGCAAGTTGTTGCCCCAGCATTTCATCACTCTGCCCAACACTCCTACACTAGGGTTTTACATACATTTCTCTTTCAGGATCGAAACATGAAGATTATTAAAAGGAGATCTGCACAGAAAAAAAATTTTGCTTGTTGAAATGGGTAAACAGAAGTCTTTCAGCAAAAAGTTATTTAATCTTTCCCACGCTCCCTGCAGTGTTTTACACTGTTGCTGTATGCATTTAGGAGACGAAGTTTCACTTTTGCTGTTAGTACAATGGTCAAAATAGAAAAGGCAACAGAACTATATACCCTCTAAGGGAAGAAAAGAGTGAAAGCGCCAAAAAGAGGAAAAAAAACAGGAAGACACACACACCACAAAAAATGGGGTGAGGTTTAGAGAACCCAACAGGGCCTAGAGGAAAGGGAGATGAGCAAATAGGATACTAGAGAAAATAATTAGTGAACAGTATCCCACATAGTAATTCAAGGCCAGACAGCAGCACCTTACTTATTGTATAAGGTGGCAGTGTGGTGCATTTTACTAGCACAATCACCCTCATGACTCAAATTAATCCCTTGGAGCACCATCAAATCTACAGGTTCTTTGAATTTTGTTAAGTAAATGCCTGGGATGGGGAAATAGCTGCAATTATGGAAGCCACAATTCATGCTTCAGAAACAAATGCACCAGACAACTCTGCAAACACACACAATTATAGTTGCATAGAAACGAGGAGGAGTAATGTGGCACCTTAAAGATTAACTGATTTATTTGGGCATAAGCTTTTGTGGGTAAAAACCCCACTTCTGCAGATGCATGGAGTGAAAATTACAGATGCAGGCATTATAGGTCAGTATAATAATGCCTGCATCTGTAATTTTCACTCCATGCATCTGCAGAAGTGGGGTTTTTACCCACAAAAGCTTATGCCCAAATAAATCAGTTAATCTTTAAGATGCCACATGCCTCCTCATTGTTTTTGTGGATACAGACTAACACTACTATGCCTCTGATTCTTGACACTATGCATCGTTATATAGGTGACTGGTCCCCTGGTTTGCCTACTGAGCCATAAGTTACCCCAGGGGCAGATCACCAGGAGCAACATTTGAAAGCACTCAACGCATTTTTATTTCACATTTAAAAAACAACCAAAAACGTACAGCTAAACAAAGTGTGGTGTAGGGCTGTAAACAGCTGCCCCAGAGGAAAGGGATAGCGCGCCAAGTCCCTCCAGTCCAGGCCAAGTCCCCTTAGGAGCAGAGGGCCACACACTGGCTGACCCCAAAGACACGTGCTTTCCTCGTAATTAGGCCCCATGTCGGGAAGCGGCGGCTCCAGGTTCCCCCGCCCGGGGACGGACACAGTCCCGGCTCCTTCCCGGGCCACGGCCGCTGTTGGAGGCAGGGCGGCGGATCAATGCATCTGCCAGGCTCGGTCGTGATATGGGAGGGGGGTTAAACAGGGTCCAGCGCGGCCAGCCCAGGCTCCCACCCCCGGCGGCGGCGAGGCAGCTTCTTCTCGCTCCTCCCGAGAGCCGCTCCCGCCCCGAGTCCATCCCGGCTTCGGTTCCCTGCGGGCCGGCGAGTTCTGAGGAAACCGGGCCGGGCCCAAAAGTTTGAAGGGGGTGAGATGTCCCCTGGCAGGCAGAGGGAGGGGCGGGGCTAGGACTCCTCGGGCTTGTCGGCGGGCGGCCCGCAGGGCTGCAGCATCTTCTCCATGAGGTTGAAGCGCACGCGCGCCTTGCTCTCGTTCTCAGCAATGGCGAAGTAGTTGAGCAGGTCGAAGTGGCCCATGTAGGAGCAGTACGAGTCGCGGTGCTGGTTCACCAGCCACTCCCACTTGGTGGTGTCCGCGTGGCCCGTGCCGATGTACTTGGACTGCAGGTGCTCCAGCTGGCTGTGGATGGTGTAACGATCCGTCATGGCGGCAGCAGCGCAAGACGCTCTCGACAGCACCGAGCCCCAGGCGCTTCCAGACTTCACCCGGCTCAGGCACAAAATGGCGGCCGGAAGTGACGTTTGGGAGGAAATGCGTATATGTACCTCGCTCCCAGCCCTTCCTCCCCTCGAGCAATACTGCGTCGATGAGTCACCGGACCAGTTTTACCATCCGTCACAAACCCTCGCACTGTAAGGAGAAAAACGAAACTGTGGTTCGCGTCACTCAGGGGTATGACGGGATCGCGCCCGGCTGGAGAACGAGGTAAATTCACCCGCCTCTGTACAGCGCATGCGCTGACTGCACTAGCACGGTCCCAATTGCATGCTGGGAGCTGTAGTTCCGGGGAGGGGGTTGGCTGTGTTTGTCTTTTCACCAACGGCCACTGGGCGTGACGCGCGCTACCCCCCCCACCCCCGCTCCGTGGTCTCGGGGAGCCTCGTGCAGCGCCCGCTGGCGCCGGGGTCTGAGCCCAGCTCGGGCACGTCGTGGCGGGGCGGTGTGAGTGGGACGGGCTGTCAGACGGGCACGGGGGGCGTGGAGCACTGCCCGCCCGCCCGCGGTGCCACAGAAACGCCCAGCCTAGGACCGGCCACCCTGGCCCCTCACTTGGTTCCTGGGCAGCCCCGAGGCTGGGGCGTGTCAGGAACGGGTTTAACTGTTCGGGCCACCGCCCGTTGGCCGGCCAAACGGGTTCCCCGCAGCCAAGTGCGAACAGCGCTTCAGCGCAGCGGGGCGCCGGGCAGAGCGCCAGCAGCCCCCGTGCAAAAGTCCCGCCCTGAGCCCCAGCCTCAGCCTTCGCTGCTTGGCTGAGCCCTGCGGCCCGACCGCGGAGAGCTCAGCGGGATCCCTGCAGCGGGAGTGGCGCTGCTGGCAGAGTGAGACCTAGTCCTAGAGACAGAGTTGAACGTGTGGTTGTTTTTGGAGTGCATCGATCTGCTGCTGTGCACGTGTCTATCGTTTTACTCACGTCTTGGGCAGGGCCGGCTCCAGGTCCAGCTATTCGGCGGATGGTCCCTCACTCCCAATCGGGGTTACTAGCACAGAATGGCGTCGTGCCTCTGAACAGAGGAAATGGTTAGAAAACAGAACACTTTAGAAAAGAGGTTTTACTTCCCTCCCAGCTGCACCACAGCCTGGCTATTTTCGGTACAGTTCTGGCTCTCCAATGTGAGACTTCCTGGGGTGCTTATTTATAGAGCAGGAATGAGATTCTGCTTAGCTAAAGATAACCTCAGGAGCTGGAATAGGCTGTGCTCTATAGCGCTAGCTTTAAGGTAGTGTGGGAGCAAAACCACACTCATTACACAACTATGTTTAAATAGTTTGCCTGATAAAAGTAGACAGGTGGGGTTTTTGTTTGTTTGTTGGGGGAGGGGAGGACCCATGGTTGTGAAACCAATCTATCATATGCAATTCCCCAGATATTCTCTAGCCTGGTTTTATAAAATGGTGCTTATGTGGTTCTCAGATAGGTGAGTTATGTAATAACTGCATTATCAAATCCACATCTTCACTTCGCAGAACTACTTGATGCTTGAGCTTACACCCATGGAGATCAAGGAGAGCTTTGTTATTGACTTGAGAGAATTGATGTGGTTTGGATATATGAGATCCTGAATTACTGACAATCTTCAGCATATATTTCACAATAATAATGTATTAAAGGTATTGACCTATACTTATAACTGTCAGTTGGCTCACTATTAGAATTTTCAATTAAAGTAATTAAAGCAATTAAAGCTTCAGTAAATGATTTTATACAATATTTATTATGAATATTGAATAATTAAGGGACTACAGTTTCTCCATACTTGGATTCTCTGAAGTAACTAGTGTTTTTACTTGCAAAAATATGTTGATGTAAACAATAAAAACACCTGGAAATTGTTTTATTTGCTGAAATTCATAAAGAGTAAAAATTGTATCATTCCAAGTTGTTAGGAGATGAAGAAATCTACACTTGCAGTGACTCTAACTGGCCATTGGATGTCAGAGTTGTCCTGTACTTGAATACAATAATAGTCTGGCTATGTAGACTCTCTCCTCAGGCCGTATGCTACCAGCACTCCCAGCTATCTTCGAGACACCACTGACTTCCTGAGGAAATTACAGTCTATTGGTGGTCTTCCAGAAAATACAATCCTAGCCACTATGGATGTAGAAGCCCTCTACACCAACATTCCACACAAAGATGTAATACAAGCCGTCAGGAACAGTATCCCCGATAATGTCATGACATACCTGGTGACTGAACTTTATGACTTTGTCCTCACCCACAACTATTTCAGGTTCGGGAACAATGTATACCTTCAAGTCAGCGGCACTGTTATGGGTACCCACATAGCCCCACAGTATGCCAACATTTTTATGGCTGACTTAGAACAACGCTTCCTCAGCTCTCGTCCCCTAATGCCCCTGCTCTACTTGCGCTACATTGATGACATCTTCATCATCTGGACCCATGGGAAAGAGGTCCTTGAGGAATTCCACCAGGATTTCAACAATTTCCACCCCACCATCAACTTCAGCCTGGACCAGTCCACACAAGAGCTCCACTTCATGGACACTACAATGCAAATAAGCGATGGTCACATAACCACCCTATACCGGAAACCTACTGTTGGTGTCACTAGGCATCACCCTAGGTAACTCGGGGGGGTGGAAGACCCGAGAGTCGATGAAGCTCCCCCGCTCTAGGCCACTAGGTAACTCGGGGGTTGGAAGACCCGAGAGTCAATGAAGCCCCCCCACTCTAGGCCAAAGTGAATCAAAGTCCCTGCATGTTAAACTTTACTAACCTCACAGGCCAGCAGCTGGGAAGCAGTAGTGATAAGGGAAACCTACATGCCTCTAGCTAAAGGACAAGATTACTTGCAGAAAGAAACAGTGAGAACAAGCTGCACGGCCAAGGTCATGTAATGTAGCCAGAGGGAGAAAGGGGAAGAGGTGGGAATGGAGGAGGGGGGGTGAGAAAGGGCGGGGGAAGAAGGGAAAGGCTTGCTGCAAACTGTATAAAAAGACAAAGGCTGCTTATGTTGGTGTGCTTGATTTGAGACGTGCCTGTCTCCTTGCACCACTTTGAGATCTCAAATAAACTTTGATTGCTCCACCCTGGTGTGTTCATTGGCGCAAAGCACACCGGGCAACGAACCCCACTGTTGCTGTCCTCGGGCACTCTGTGCCGGCAACACTACTGACCACTATACTTACCAACATGCCTCCAGCTTTCATCCAGACCACATCCCACGATCCATTGTCTACAACCAAGCTCTAAGATACAACCACATTTGCTCTAATCCCTCAGACAGAGACAAACACCTACAGGACTCTCTCAAGCATTCTTAAAACTACAGTACTCACCTGCTGAAGTGAAGAAACAGATTGACAGAGCCAGAAGGGTACCCAGAAGTCACCTACTACAGGATAGGCCCAACAAAGAAAGTAACAACGCCACTAGCCATCACCTTCAGCCCCCAACTAAAACCTCTCCGGCGCATCATCAGAGATTTACAACCTATCCTGAAGGACGATCCCTCACTCTCACAGACTTTGGGAGACAGGCCAGTCCTTGCTTACAGACAGCCCCCCAACCTGAAACAAATACTCACCAGCAACTATGCACCACACAGCAAAAACACTAACCCAGGAAACTATCCCTGCAATAAATCCCATTGCTAACTCTGTCCACATATCTATTCAAGGGACACCATCATAGGAGCTAACCACATCAGCCAGACCATCAGGGGCTTGCTCACCTGCACATCTACCATTGTGATTTATGCCATCATGTGCCAGCAATGTCCCTCTGCCATGTACGTTGGCCAACCCGGATAGTCTCTACGCAATAGAATAAATGGACACAAATCAGACATCAAGAATTATAACATTCAAAAACCAGTCGGAGAACACTTCAACCTCCTTGGACACTCAATAACAGACTTAAAAGTGGCAATTCTTCAACAAAAAAACTTCAAAAACAGACTCCAACGAGAAACTGCAGAAGTGGAATTAATTTGTAAACTGGACACTATCAAATTAGACCTGAATAAAGACTGGGAGTGGATGGATCACTACAAAAACTAAAAACTAATTTTCCCCATGCTTATTTCCTCCTATTGTTACTCACACCTTCTTGTCAACTGTTTGAAATGGGCCACCCTGATTACCACCACAAAAGTGATTTCTCCTCCTCTTGATAATTGCCCACTTCCACTTTAATTGAATTGTCTCGTTAGAGCTGACCCCCCCACACTTGGTAAGGCAACTCCCATCTTCTCATGTACTGTGTATATATATCTGCCTACTGTATTTTCCACTCCATGCATCTGATGAAGTGGGTTTTAGCCCACGAAAGCTTATGCCCAAATAAATTGGTTAGTCTCTAAGGTGCCACAAGTACTCCTCGTTGTTTTTGATAATAATCAGTATGAGTGGTTGCTGCTGCAAAAGTCAGTGGGCCTGTTCTCATGTGAGACAGCTAGGTCAATGGAGAAAGACAGACACTGTGATTTTCTACCTCAGGGTTTACCTGAGCTTTTAAGCCTCCCATTGGTCCCGCATGTAACAGGAGAGCCCACACATGCTATGTTTGACCATACAATTCAAACATAGGGACAAATCAACCCAGAAAGAAGGGCATTGTTATGTGAGTATTGTTATATTTGTCATTCACCTGGAAACATTACAAAATGCACTTTACTAATTTTCTGACACTAGAAATCACAGCATCCCTCACTATTTTGGTTTGTTGTCCTGCTGATACAGTATCACAGAGATCTCCCTGATAATAAATTGCTTGAGATTTCTCCAGAGACCAGCCTGCAAAGAATGGAAATATGTAAGAATAATGTGGGGCTAGGGTAGAAAAGAATTCTCATTCCTGGATGGAAAATACATCGCATGGGAAAAGATGATGCATTTTCCTTATAAGCTGGCCTCTCTGGCTCCTGACTAACAGGATTCTTGGACAATTACTTGCACAGATCCTATCACCTCTGTCATGCTAGGCTAATAAAACCTATCTCTTGTTAATTCTGTGGTCTTTTTTTCCGTGAGATGTTCCATGGTGTCATATACGTTGTACATACCTTTTTATATGCACATAATTGGCCAAGTACTGTGATGACTTACAACTCATGTAACTGCAGAATGTGCATAAATTGGGCCAGTGAGTATCAGCTGGAAGATCTCTTTTCTTTGCTGAACAATCCTGTGTAAAGCTCTTTCCACAAACTAGACCTCTTCTTCCCTCTCTCCCCATTTCTCATCCTTGCTATCCAAATCTTGATTCCTTTCCAATAAGTGAATTGCTCATGATATATCTTAGCATAAAAACAAGGAAGCCATGGTAAAAAAACTGTTAAATTATTTCCTAGAAATTTTGCTTTATTTAATGTTTTGAATCTGTGATTTAATGGTGTAAAAAAAAAAAAAAAACCTCTTCCTAGAACGGAATTGTGCCAATGGATCCTAGCCAAAGCTGTACATACAGTAGTAAGAAAATGATTAAAAACGAGTGATAAAAGCAATAAAATACCATGTCCTACCACTTCCAGGCATATGCTTCGAGTATGTGTCGCTTTTTAAATCAACCTGCAACTAAAATGTTTTCTCCTTTTGTCTAAATCTAGCATCCACTCCCAAAATATTACATTGGCCTGAGGCCCAGGGCAAGCACTATCCAGAACTGGGCCAGTGACGTGTTTTAAGATTTGATATTTAGCAATGCATCCCAACTAGCGACAGAAGCTTTGTACAGGGAATGGAGAGATTCCCAGTTTATAACCCTGGAAGGGCCTGAAATATTAGATTTAAAAATTACACTGCTCTACAGCCAAAATGCTTTTGAAATAAATGTAATCAAACTTTACTAATCCTGGGTCACTGAGAACGAAAATGATGCTTAAAATTGTTGATTGGCTCTAGTTTTCAAGATATGCTATTGGGTCAGTATATACGACCCTTGACTTGGGAATGGCGAGGATAAGTGAGTTATAAAGGGAAGGGATCTCAATTTAAACCAGAAATGACTAAAATACATCTTGGACTGGCTCTATGAATAAATCTATGACTGGGTTTGGACAGTATTTGCTTTTTAGGCAAAACAATGAATGATGCAATCTGATGCTGGTATGACTATGATATGAATTGCATCATGTTATTCCTAGAAGTCATGGATGATGCAATCATAACGAAGCTTACATCACTCTGCTGAACAAATTGCCCTATATTAGCTCTAGAAATCATACAGTGTCGTGCTCTCTTATTTGTCAGTGTTTGATTTTGCAAAGGGACACATTTCTGTTTAGCCAAAGTGAGCAGAGATGCCTCGTACTTGTGTGAACAGTGCAGATAACTTCTGCTATGTTTGTGGTGAAGTGACTTTTGCATCACAAAAGCGCAGTATAACCACTATGGTTAAGAAAGCCTATCACCTTTCTTTTGGCTGCAAAATTGGAGATCAGGACAAGAGTTGGGCCCCACACATATGCTGCAACACTTGTGCAACAAATCTTCACCAGTGGTTGAACAGGAAAAGGAAATCTATGCCTTTTGCAGTGCCAATGATTTGGAGAGAGCCAACAGATCATACCAGCAATTGTTACTTCTGCATGGTGCCTCCGGTTGGGAAAGGTGTGTCAAAGAAGAAAAAGTGGACTGTGCATTATCCAAACATTCCATCAGCTATACGCCCAGTACCCCATGGAGAAGGACTGCCGGTTCCTGATGCACCAGAATCATTCTCACTTGAGTCAGACGAGGAAGAGGATGAAACTTCTGGTCCTGAACCATCAATGTCACAGGACCCACATTTTCTCCCATTCTCCTCCTCTGATCCACACCTCATAACACAAGGTGAACTGAATGACCTTGTCAGGGATTTGGAACTACCCAAGAGTAAGGCAGAGCTGTTGGGCTCCAGACTACAGCAGTGGAATCTCCTGGCAGGTGATGTTAGGGTTTCCATATTACGTGAATGTCAAAAGGATCTTGTCCCATTCTTCTTCCTGGAAGGTGATCTTGTAGCCTGCAACAACATCGATGGTGTGATGGCAGCCCTCAACATCATTCACGATCCAGATGAGTGGAGACTGTTCATTGATTCATCGAAGATGAGTCTTAAAGCTGTTTTACTGCATAATGGCAATGTTTTGCCATCAATTCCAGTTGGTCATGCAGTCCATATGAAGGAAACGTATGACAACATGAAACAACTTTTGAGGTGCATAAACTATGACCAACATCAGTGGCAGCTTTGTGGCCATTTGAAGGTTGTTGCTCTCTTGCTTGGTCTGCAGACTGGATACACAAAGTACTGCTGTTTTCTCTGCGAATGGGATAGTCGTGCAAGAGATTCCCACTACATCAAGAAAGATTGGCCATTCCGACAGTCATTGGAGCCTGGGAGGAAAAGTGTTCAGCATCCACAACTTGTTGAATCAAGGAATATTTTGTTACCACCCTTACACGTCAAGCTGGGTCTGATGAAGAACTTTGTCAAGGCCATTGACAAAACACAAGCAGCTTTCAAGTACCTCCATGGAAAATTTCCAAGGTTAAGTGAAGCTAAGGCCTTGGCTACACTTACCAGGTAGTTCGACGGCTGGAAATCGAAGTTCTGGGTTCGACTTATCGCGTCTAGTCTGGACGCGATAAGTCGAACCCGGAAGTGCTCGCCGTCGACTGCGGTACTCCAGCTCGGCGAGAGGAGTACCGCGGAGTCGACGGGGGAGCCTGCCTGCCGCGTGTGGACCAAGGTAAGTTCGAACTAAGGTACTTCGACTTCAGCTACGTTATTCACGTAGCTGAAGTTGCGTACCTTAGTTCGAATTGGGGGGGGTAGTGTAGACCAAGCCTAAGATAAAGGAAGATGTCTTTGTTGGTCCTCAGATTCGTGAACTTCTTCGAGATGATGCATTTGACCATGCACTGCGTGGCAAGGAAAAGACGGCATGGAAAGCCTTCCAGTTAGTGGCAATAAATTTTCTCGGAAACAACAAGGCAGACAACTACAGGTTGTTGGTGAAAAACCTCCTCAAGGCATACAAAAGCCTTGGTTGCAACATGTCACTAAAGAGACATTTTTTGCACTCTCATCTAGATTTTTTTCCACCGAACTGTGGAGCAGTGAGCGACGAGCACGGCGAGCAATTTCACCAGGACATTGCAACAATGGAGAAACGCTATCAGGGCAAATGGAGCCCATCAATGCTTGCAGACTATTGCTGGACAGTGACAAGAGATGCTCCATTTAATGAATACAAGAGAGAAGCCAAGAAGCGCCGAGTAGACCCTGAAGAAGACTAAACTATGTACATAATAGTTTTTTGCCTTTTGTTTCATAATAAATTGTATTTATATAACCCTTTTGCTGATTTTTAAAGTGTTACATAAACAGGACAGGTGAAATATCATCATGTAAAGCAACCATAAACACATGAAATGACCTAGGTTTACAATTTATGATTAAAACTCTACTATCTACACAATATACGTAGACATAAAATGTAAACTTAAATATCTTAGAAACAGTAGCCAATCAGTTGTTTTAATTGTCACATTTGAATTCAGCACATCAAAATACATAATAAATAGCACATTTTATCTCTGAAGCAGACGACTTCTCAAAAATTGTAGACCAGTGTTATTTACAGACACCACTTAAGTGTTTACTTCCAATTAATGGAGTAATAAAAGTCAAAATAAAAATGCTGTAAGTACAGTAGGATTTCATACAGTGGCTAGCACTAGCAACCCTGATGCTGATGAAGGCCTCTGGGCATTACCATAATATAATTACTAAATAATCATCTTAATGGCTGTCACTGTTTAAAAAGATTAACTTAAGATTGTTAAGCAGATCCATGTGAAATGAGCTGGGGGTCTCAGCCCAGGTCTTAAGGTACAAGTATCTACATGCCAAAACTGGCATCCTTGTTGGCAATGTCATTAGAGAAGCCAAGAATCAGTTGAGGATGAATACTAACCCCCAACACTTCGAGGTGGTCAGTGCAGGTTAGGGTAGAGAAAAATGGTTGGGGCACGAGAGGAGGAGGCTGATAGGAAAGGAGGAAGTAATGGTGAATTGACAACAATTTTAAATTTTTAAAAGGTCAGCCAGAACCGGATGAACACACCCACACATACATTAACAGAGGAAGTCTGAGCGGACTGGGTCAATCAGCACTTTCAAGCTGACCCCTTATATGTCTCTGGGCTCACTGGGCTGGATGAAGCAGCACTTTCAAACTGCTCCCCCTTATATGCCCCTGGGCTCCATGGACTGGGTCAAGTAGCACTTTTAAGCTGTCACCCTTATGTGTCCCAGATTCAGCACGGCCCTATCCCCATTCGCACATCACAATTGTACTGGCAGTAACCTACTTGATGATCAAACCCCACAGTATTTTGAGCGCTGCAGGGATCTTTAGCTTAGATAAAAGAAGCGTTGCTGTAGAGTGAATGGGGGAAGCTAAAAACACAAAAGAGTAAAGTTCAGCAAGAGAGAGAGAGAAGCAACCAGCTTAACCATACAAGTTATTTATTGAATAATAGTGATAACTACACAAGGAGGGCCTAAACCAACATAACATACATTATTAAAGGTTAATACCTAAGGTAGAAAGGAAAACAGAGAGAGAAAAAGAAGGGGATCTACCCACTCCATGAGGCTTGAACTGGTCGGGGTTCCCAGGTGATAGTGGTAGCTCAGAGCTCCCAGCACGATCAGTCAGGAGAAGACGGAGTCCCAGTGGAACTGATGCATAGTTTGGATCTAAGCATCAGAACATTGACTGGAGGGTGATTAGGGATTTTTGTAGAGAAAATACAATGGCTCATGGGACAACATTAGATTTGTTTATGGGTAAACTGATGACGCAAGGATTGTCTTTAGGCTAGACAATAAGAGCTGATCACTCTTGGCTATGGGTGGTGTTTTCTTCCAGGGAGCTCACAATGCAACTAAGCTGCTTCAGTATTTTGGATATCAGTCAAGCATTCATTACTAGAATTGGTCTGACTGCTGAGCTGGGTGTGGGCAGGCATAGGTTCCTGTTCTTTTTGCGGATACAGACTGACACGGCTGCTACTTTGAAATCTGGAGCAGAGATTCCCATAATGCAGTGCTTCCCTGCTTTTTCTGGTCCCAGAGTTCAGTGCGGTTCTCTGTTCCTCATTCTGTATGCAAATTGAGATGTCTCCCTGTCCCATCTTTCATGCAGATGAGGCTAGGGGAGTTGTCTCTGTTCTTCATTCTGTATGCTAATGGAGATATCTTAATCTTGTCACCCATGTCAGGAGGGGTCTAGGTGTGTCTCCCATCCACCCTTCATTGCTCTCTGCAAGTCTTTTCTCTGATGGGTTTTGCTTTAAGCAGAGGCTGTTGGGGGGGATCTTTCATGAGTCAGACAGGCTGGATACTGCACCCTGGTTCCCCAAGAGCTGCCTGGTATCAGATGGGCCTGGGCCCTGATCCTGCAGGCTGCCTTCCACAGGCCCCTACACCAATGCTGAGCCCCATTGATTTCACTACAGCTCTGCATAGACAGAAGGATCCACTCAGGTGGAGCAATTTACAAAACAGAGGCTAAAGGTTATCTGCAATGACCTAGGTAATACAGTCATAGTTTCACAAAATGTGACTAATACAGTTAGTAATACACTCTCATACTGATGACACCTTTATTCCAGTTCCCAGCATTACGTAATACATATGTAATGGATTATGTAGTAATAATAAATAAATACCCTAAATCAATATTTAACACTAGGTTAGTTTAGTTTAATTTAATTTAGAAAGTGATTGATAATCTATTCCATGGCATTCAGGAGCATTTAAAGGAAGTTTCACACTAGAGTTTCACTAGCACAGCATCTATGGACAAAAGCTTGAAATAGAGCAATTTAAGAAATGTGAGACAAACAGAGAGAGAGAGAGACAGCATCTGTTTAAAGAACACATCAAATGTCTCAGAAAGAGATAACTATCACTTGATAGTTGGAGAGGAGTTCTGTATTCCTTTATTTTGAAAATAAAAGCTTCTCTAAACAAATGTGCTGAGTTTCTGCTAAAGCTAAAAATAGAGCAGTCAGTCTGTCAGGTGAATTTAAACTGCTTGTAATTACTGAAGGATAATTTTTAAAAATTCACAAATTGTAAATAAAATGGATCTTAAAATCAAGAACCAGTAATCAGCAGTTATGTAGGCAGCTGTACTCTGATTTCTCCTTTCCTTCATCTGTCTCACCTTTCCTATGGGACCTTTTTATGTCATTAATCCCAGGTAAAGTATCACAGCTAATACAGAGCTGAGGGATACAACAGTCTGCCCTGAGGAAGTGAGCTTATATGGTAGCATAAACACATTTAAATCACCCTTAACAGAAAACCCCAATTTAACTTTTTATGGTCAGCCTAAGATAGAAGGAGCTGATCAGAACAATCACCAATATTCTGTATCCACTACAATGTTTTGGTGCAATAGGGCAAGTTAGGACGGAGAAGAAGACAACTCTCATTCGCTCTTCTTTAAGTCTGACCCTTAAAAACTACTTAATACATCAGTCTTCATGTTCATGTTTTTTAAAGATGTATTAATTTTTTAAAAGAAACTATTTTAAAATTGCTCTCCACAAAGAAGCCTATCTACTTAAAAAACAGTAATATTTATCATTTCAATTGGATACTAGAACAGTGGTGTCATAATCCTTATCTTGACAGAGCTCTAACGTTTCTATTCCGCACAAGTCTAAAACTCATCTGTAAAAACACTGAGTCAATAGATAAGACATTTGAGAAAGTACAAAAAATACTTTCAGTAGAAGTGGGGAGATGTTGATATCTCTGAATCGCTAACATGACAGACCAAAATGGTTCATTTGATGCTGTTGTAAATGCATTGTACTAATTTATTTTATGGAGTTTTGATCTGAGGATTACTGACATGACAGACAATAATGGATACACAGAAATCATTGTGGTTGATCATGGCAATAGATATTTAGGAAAGTTTAACCTCAGGATAAGTTGAACAATACAATAGAACTGGTTCATCTTTGTGTTACTGGGTTCTGGGGTATCAGTAACAGAGTCGGACTGTCTGTACTGGGCTATCTTGATTATCACTTCAAAATTTTTTTTCTCTTACTTAATTGGCCTCTCAGAGTTGATAAGACAACTCCCACCTGTTTATGCTCTCTGTATGTGTGTATATATATCTCCTCAATATATGTTCCACTCTATATGCATCCGAAGAAGTGGGCTGTAGCCCACGAAAGCTTATGCTCTAATAAATTTGTTAGTCTCTAAGGTGCCACAAGTACTCCTGTTCTAATAACAGAAGAGACTGTTAACCAAACCAGTGCTTTTCAACCTTCTCAGGTTGACAACCTCTTATTCAAAAGCAAAAATTTTCATTACCCCCTTACATTTTTAGCTTACTTTTATAGTAAATGTATCAATGATAACAATGATAAGCCTGTATAAGTTAATACTCGTGCACACACACACACAAACTACATTAAAAGAATATTTTTAAGGTTGCAAAGTCAAGCACTCAAAAGTTAGGATATGCCAAATTAAAGTGGAACCTTAGTTTGGCCTCCCCTTTGCTTTATGTATCAGGCAGATTCCTTGTCCATGCCACGTGGGCCCCGCCAGGCGACATTTGAGACCACAGGAAAGACAGTCTTCTTGCTGTCCGTTGAAGTGCCTGAACCCAGACCTGGCGCAGCCAGTATCGGCCCAGAGCTGCAGTTGCTGGGAAAATCCTGCTCAGTCCCAGGCTGGACTGGGCAAACAGAATCTTCAGAGATTTCAGTAGTTACAATCTCTGAAGTCTGTACTAGCATGTGCGATCTGCAATTTTTGAAAAGGCTTTTAAATTGGCCAAGTTTGGGTGAATTATAATAGGGGACAGCACAAGTCACCTGCCTGCCAAATTTCACATCACTGCTCCAAACCTGGGGGCTCTAGAGCTGTTCAAAGAAAAGGTCACCAGATTTTTTTTTTTAATATTAGTAAAGCAAAGTATTTTTTCCTAATCTCATTCTTGGAAATGGCTATACTGTTTTGGCTGAAACTTCAGCCTGAGGAAGACACCAGCATAGAAAATTTCCTCCCAAATGTTTAAACTATGGCAAAGTTATAAGCAATTGAAAACAGGGTTTTATAATGTGAAGTGTCAGGCAACCTTAGTGCTAGCAGCCCTGCCTATAGTTTTTGTGTGTGCTTCGAGTGCTTGTCAGAGAATACTTGACTTTAAAAGGTAAGGGCGGGCAGGGAGTGGGGTAGTGGGGTAGTGGGGTAGTGAGAATTTCTATGCTTTAGATCAGCAGTTCTCAAACTGTGGATCGGGACTCTGTTTTAATGGGGTCACCAGGACTGGAGTTAGACTTCCCAGGGTCTGGGGCTGAAGCCTGACCCCACTAGGGTGACCAGATGTCCCGATTTTATAGGGACAATCCTGATTTTGGGGTCTTTTTCTTATATAGGATCCTATTACCCCCTACCTCCTGTCCTGATTTTTCACACTTGCTGTCTGGTCACCCTAGACCCCACTGCCTGGGGCTGAAGCCCGAGTCCAAAGGCTTCAACCCTGGGTGGCAGGGCTCAGGTTACAGGCCCTCCTGTCTGGGACTGAAGGCCTTGGGCTTTGCACTTCCTCCCCCCCCCCCCCGCCCCTGCCCCCGCCCGGGGCGGCAGGGCTTGGGCAGGCTCAGGCTTCGATTCTCCCCTCTTGGGATCCTGTAGTACTTTTTATTGTCAGAAGGGGGTCGCGGTGCAGTAGTGTTTGAGAACCCCTGCTTTAGATTGTAATCATAATTTCAGTTCTGCAAGGGGTCATCATGACCTGTTGGTTGAGAAACACTGCACTAGACTATATGGTATAGACTACTGTATACAGTATTTGCCAACCCCAAACATTCATCAGTCAAATCCTAACAATCGTAAATTGGGTTAAAAATAATGAGGTTTTTAAAAATTGCGATTCTTTTTGTCTTCTGTATTTTGAGCCATTAGATTTCACTGAATCACATTTGTTTTTTTCCATGAGGGCTAGAAACTTACATTTTTGGAAAAAATGAAAGCTGAGCTTCTCATTTATTCAGATGACTCCAGGAGCTCAAGCTTTAAGAAAAACACCAATTATTGTGAGTGTTGGCAACACTGTCATAAGACCTATATGCATTCTCTAAAAAGTATTTGTCCTGTCCTATGCTAGTTAACTACTCAGTTACATCAGCCACAGTTGTTTCCATCCCTTGGCTCTCTTGTACATGCATCACCGTTAAAAGTTCTTTCTGAATGACTCCTTACTGCAGAATTGATTTATATTGTAAATGGAGAATGAAATCTTGCACAGATTTGAGTCATAAACTTACTTACATAATTTAAAAGAAGAAAACAAGCTAGTCCAGTGACTCAGTTGGATATCACAGTCTTTCACACATGCACACACACCTGTCACCTGGAGTGGAGATCAGATTTAATTACAACATGAACCATTGCAGTGACATGTCTACTTCAGATATGCTCTTCTGTCCAAATTTCTGCTAAACAAGGCATGATTTATGGCTTTAGGTACACAGTATGATCATGCAGTTGGGAAAGTAGGACTTGTGATACTAGATCAGACCCAATGTCCTTCTTGTCTGGTTTCCTGTCTCCAACAGTGACCAGCACTAGATGCTTCAGAGGAAGGTGCAAGAAGCAACCCCATGTGCCCAGTGTCCCTAAACCTCCACCTGCTAGAAGTTGGGACTGGATGACAGGAATAGATCACTCGAAATTGCCCTGTCCTCTAGGCACCAGCGTGTGCTTGGGGCGTCACGAAGTGGGCTGTAGTCCACGAAAGCTTATGCTCTAATAAATTTGTTAGTCTCTAAGGTGCCACAAGTACTCCTGTTCTACTTTTCAAGGGGTGGCACTCTGCCCCCCCCTTTTATTTTTTTGCTTGGGGCGGCAAAAAACCTGGAGCTGGCCCTGCTGTTCATTCCCTCTGAAGCATCTGGCATTGGCTACTGTTGCAGACGATACAGGGCTAGATGGATCATTGGTCTAACTTAGTATGGTCATTCTTATGTCCTAAGCCTTGCAATAGGCAGATGTGGGATAATCTGGTCCCCAAATCCATCAAATATAGATTGTGATCACTGGACTACCCTAAGCATTTGCTTTTTCAATAAGATACTGTTACATATTTTAGGAGTAGCTGAGAAACTAATGTTTTCATGGTGACTCTTTGTAGAAAGAAAATGGTAATTGGAAAATGTCTTTAATAAAAACCACCCACCTCTCATTTGCATTTGTTTGCTGCATTTTTGGACTTTCTGAATGGGAGTAGGAATACTAAACTTATACTTCATTAGAAAAGAATAAATATAAAAGGGCACAGACAGAACCATATGTTCACTCATAAGTAAGATCTAGAAAATAGGATGGAATATCTGAGTTGGTGTAAAGTTTTTAAATGATGGGATGGAAACTGAGAGCCAAATTCTTCCCTAAGATACATGAGCACAACTTCCTTTGGTTTTAGTGGCAGTTGGTATGAATACCTGAAAGCAGAATCTAGCTTTCTGAATACCTCAAAGCAGAATCAGAAGGTCTAGAGGGCAAAGGAAAATTAGGGAGAAACTTCTTTTCACTAAGGAAAATTAGTATGTGGAATGTTTCTCTAAACAAAGAAACAAATAGCAACTACAATATGATTAAAGAGTCATGGATCCTTACATCTAGCAAAAAACTTATGAAGGGTAACTGCCAGCCAGGCAATTACACATCACTTCTTTATAATGCAAATGAATAACTTTAATAGTACTTTTCATCCAATGATCTCAAAATGCTTTACAAACGTTAGTTCATTAACACTCCCAACCCCTTTGTGAGACAAGGAAGTATTATTAGCCCTGTTTTATGAAATAGGAAACTGAGGTAGAGAGCATTTAAGTGACTTGCCCAAAGTGAGTTAGTGACAAGATCAGGCATAGAACCCAGATCCTCTGATTCCCATTCTCCTGTGCTAACCATCTGACTATGCTTCCCCATTCTAGCGCATCTATTTTCTTGTGAGTCACAAAAGCTAAATACCCAAGCACAGTACATAATGTCCAGATAAGCTTTTCTTATGACTAAAAGCAAAAACATGACCACAAAATATAACTGCTTGCTGTTTGTAAATTAGCCCTATGGAAAATTTCATTATCAGTTAAGATTCTGTTTCCTCCTACATTCTCAAGTAGTCATTAAGCTGAACCCACACTGTCACTGACACATTTCTTACACTTCACACTTTTAAGCATTACAACTTCTTTGCAACCTGAACCATTGCTAAGATAAGTATGCAAAGCCAGTCAAGTGTTTAACCCCAGTAAGTTCTAACACTTCTACAGCAAAATGAAAAACTGTCACTTCCTTGTCAGAACCTCAGTTAGTCAGTACCAAGCCCATATGAATTCACTTTTAAAGCAGTACCATCAATGTACCTTGTACAAACACATGTATATCTTAAAATACTGAAGAGAGTATGTACATTGGTGCTGATGAATGCTAAAATGCTTTGAGTTGCTTGAGTGAAGATGCTCTTTAAGTGCAAAATATTATTATTACTTATTTATTCTACTAGTAACTCCACTAGAAAGGTCCTTTGGGGCCATCTGCCTGTCCCAAGTCAGGATAAAGGAGGAGGGTTGGGCGTGGGGCTAGCAACTCCACCCCGTAAAAAAAAAAATTAATTTGCTACAGAAACACCAACAATAGAGATAACAGAGACTTTTAGCCTGGAAAAAGAAGGGCCTTCAATTCAAAGACGCATGACGCTGGGTGGTGAAAGTCGTGAGGAAGCCACTAAGCCGATTACCCTTCTTGCAACTAGGAGGATTACCATCGGTACATGGAACGTGAGGACCATGTACGAGTCAAGAAAGACGGCGCAGGTCGCAGAACCAACATCACTAGACAGGCATTGCAGTGGAACCCCCAAGGCAAGCGGAAAAGAGGCCGTCCAAGAAACACCTGGCGACGCGACCTTCAGGCTGATAGCATAAAAATGGTCTATACCTGGAACCAGCTAGAGCAAATGGCCCAGGATAGAGGACTCTGGAGATCTGTGGTTGGCGGCCCATACCCCGATTGGGGTGACGGGCATGAGTGAGTGAGAGTATTCTACTAGTACTGTATTTGTTTATCTGGCAGTGGTGAAGTCACTACGTTTGGATTCAGATCTGAACTGAAATTTCTTCAAAATTTGGGTGCATTAGAGCTGGGATTTTGGTTCAACTGGTTATGAAATATGGGCGCGAACCACAACGTTCAGATATGGTTGTGAACTTCTAAAATGCTCCGTGGGTGGTTGGATCTAGGGTAAGGGAGGCTACTCAGCTACTTACTCCCTCCCCAGAAGAAGTGGGTGGGAGAGAGAGAGCAAAGAATGGGCACAATCGTGGCTTCACCCCTGTTTCCTCTCCACAATGTGCATATACACTCTCACTGGCCAGAGTAGCTGAGCCATTATGCAGTAGGTGCTGGTATAGCCCAGCAGTAAATTACTTTTCCTCAGGAATAAGGTTGACACAGTGGAGCAATTCTGACTTAGAGGTGAACCTACCCCACCATGAAAAATATTGCAAAGCTTGCCTCAAAACCTGGTGAATTCCCAGGAATCCTCTCTCTGTCTAGAGGCTCCAGCCCCCAGGGCGGGGCTCTGGAGAAAAAATAATACAGCCTTAGGATAGGCTCCACAGAGCTGGAAGGGAGAAAGTGAGGATTTCCCTAACGCTGTCCAGTCTCTGTTCCTGATGTCCTCCACAGGGTCTGAATGAGGGGGAAGGCAGTGCTGCCAAGGCAGCTAAACCTCATTCTTTGGTGAAGAAGGAAGATCTGCGTATGAAGGAGTGATCTATGTGTCTGTTGGGTGTCCAAGTATTTGATGCATTATTTTGAACAAGCCTAAGTATACACTTAGCATCTCTAGCTGAATGGTGAGTATTGTTTACCCATGAAAGTAACATTTAAAGCACTTTTCTTTTTACATTTTAGATTAACACCTGGTCTACACTAGAAAATTAGGTTAGCATAACTACATCACTCAGGAGGTGTGAAAAATCCACACTCTGAGTGGTGTAGTTAAGATGACCTAAGTCCCTGTGTAGAGAGCACTAGGTCAATAGAAGAATTCTTATGTTGACCTAGCTACTGCCTGTCGGGGTGGCGGATTTCCTACACTGACTGGCGAATGCCTCCCATCAGTGTAGGTAGTGTCTACACTGAAACACTATAGCAGCACCGCTGTAGTGTTTTTAAGTATACACAAGCCCTAAGAAATCATGTTTTGGGTTTCTACATCAATGAACTGTGTTTATCTTCTCCTGAATGCTTTTATAAAAGTGTTTGGGGGCAGAGATGATGTTTTATGGGGAAGGGTCAGTGGGGGGAGCGATAGCTCAGTGGTTTGAGTGTTGGCCTACTAAACCCAGGGTTATGAGTTCAATCCTTGAGGGGGCCATTTAGGGATCTGGGCTGGGGCTTGGTCCTGCTTTGAGCAGGGGGTTGGACTAGATGATCTCCAGAGGTCCCTTACAAGCCTGATATTCTATGAAAGACATCCAATGACATGATAAATTATGAAAAACATAGAGCACATCCACTCTGATTCTAGAAATGGTGTTCACATGCTAAATTTGAACATAGTATATTAAAATATTATTTACATAGGCTCCTCTATACAAGATGTATGAGTTTATTTCCATAACTGCAAAGAAATAATTGTTAATTTTTTGTCAGTCCTTACAAGCATTATTCCATAAGGAGGAAAGTTTATTTCACAAACTTTGTATAGTTTTTTTCCTACCAATGTGTCACAAAACACTTCTATTGTATTCTCTATTTGTTTGGAATTACTCTGGATGACTCTGCATAGTTAGTTTAGACTGTATTGCATTTTGTCTTGTGGTGGATGTTTCCTGTGTACAGTAACTTCCCACTTAAGGTCCTCTCACTTAACATAGTTTTGATCTTACATCCCTGTTCAATTACAGAACATGCTCCATTTAAAGTTGTGCAATGCTTTGCTATAACGTCGTTTGGCTGCCTGCTTTGTCCACAGCTGGCAGCCCCCCCATCAGCTCTCCTACGCCCCCCCACCCCCAGCGCCAAGGACTCGCTCCTCCCTCCTGCCCCCTGAATGCCACAAGCCAGCTGATTGCCACGGGCAGGAGGGAAGGAGGAGGAGTGAGGATGCAGCGCACCTCCCCCCTCCGTCCCCTGCCCACAGCAATCAGCTGGCTTGCAGTGTTCAGGGGGCAGGGGAGGGTGGGGGAGCCTGCGCGCTATGTTCTCCCCCCTCCCTCCTGCCTCCTGAACGCTGCAAGCCAGCTGATTGCCACGGGCAGGAGGGAGGGGAAGGAGAGAGGACGCCACGTGCAGAGTAAAGGGAGAGGAGAGGGGAGGGGAGAAGAGATGGGTTAATAGTGGGGGCTGGGGGAAGGAGTGGCGTGGGTGGGCCGAGGGTTGAGCCCCCCGCCCCTGGTGCTTGCAGAGTAGGGGAAGCAGCCACTGCTGCTGCACAACATGCTTCTCCTAGCCTACAGCACCTTCAGCCTCCTTGTCTGCCTCATTGTCTCCAGTGCCAGAGGGCTGTGCCTGTGTGGGGTAAGGCGGGGGCACCTCCCAACTATAGTACTGTACTGTATGGCAAACATTTTTTCCCTAGAACCTAACCCCGCCCATTTACATTTATTCTCATGGGGAAATTGGATTAGCTTAACATCGTTTCACTTAAAGTCACATTTTTCATGAACGTAACTACAACGTTAAGTGAGAAGTTACTGTGTTATTTACACTATTGTAGTGCCTCGACCAAGAAGAGAGGCTCAGTGTGCTAGCCACTGACAGTTCCTGCCCCCAAGAGCTTCCTTTGAGTAAAGGAAACAAGTAAGAGTAAAAAGATTGTACAAAAACGCTCCCAGAAACAAAGGTCAGTCATTTGAATTTTCTGTTGTAGCTCTAATATGTAGCTTTATATTAATAATGTGAAATTCATTGCCTCTAAAAATAGCCTTTTCTCGTCATGCACAGATAAACATTTAGTAGAACTACATAAATGATTAAAAGAAATTGTATGATTAAGAATACCATAATTGGATGGAGCATGATGATCCAAGCAGCATGAGCTTCACCCACATAAAAATACCTTCCCACCAATGTAGAGATGTGGTTTCATCCTTTACTTTCTTAAGGATTCGTTTGATTTTATCCACCGAATGGCGGACCGTGAGAAGAGTCTTAAGACCTTCCGTTTTTAAGTTGTTGATATAATAGGTGAGCTGTTTACAGTGTCGTAATTTCTTGATAGCCTTTAAGTCAGCTCCAATATGTATAGGCTCTATGTAGTCGTATAGTCGATATTCAGACTGAATGACTTCTGACTCTAGGTCATGCAACGTCACATTTATATCACATCCCCTTAGACTAGATACTTGACACAAACAAATATTTGCAGTAAAATTGTTGATTATATGGTAAAACCTATTTACAGTAAACATTGGACACAGACTTCTTACACAGACACAGTGTCTATTTACCTGCACTATGGCCGACTGGTTAACAAGGGAATGGTGATGCAGCTCGTAACTACATGATCCTGACAAAGAGTTTAGGCACACATGGGCCTCCTCCCATATGCAGAGGTGCAAGTTAATCCCAATCCTTTCTGCTCAGTACAGGCTTGTATATTAATGGGTGTATACTCTTTCCCCTTAAAATGCACTTTCTTCCACAAAAGCACCATTAGGGATTGGTTGGCAAAAATTCCTAGCGGAACGAGAGGATAGATGCTTTCCTCAACAGCTGACCTTAAGGTGAGTACAAGGGCTATAATAGTCTCATTATGGGGAAATTAATGAGTCTCCACCATTCATGATGGAGTTATTTCCGATTATTCTTTTTAACTCCAAAGGCATGTTTCCATTTAGGCCATCTCTTACAATTGATTTTGCAACACTTAATAACTATTGCTGGGCTTCCATACAGATAAGTGCCTCAGAGAGATTTGATTGCAGGATGCCAAGAGCCCCCAATATCTGTAGGTGATCTTGTTCCTGAATATCCAACCAATAAGGGAGGATATTTACAATATTGAATTTAGTGGGTCCTAATCCCATCAGCGCTGACGATAGTGGCTCCAAGAAGGTTGACATGTCATGACCTAGATCACCTATTCTTTTGGCAAGGAAGTTTTGATCGATGGTATTAATTACCCCAAGTCCAGCTCCTACTCCTCTAAGCACCTTTACTATCACATCCCTTTTCTTCCTTTGTTGTAAGGAGGATGGCAAGATTCCTTGTAGCCATGCTCCCCATCCCATTAATAAGGGCATCACAAAGGGTGCACACAGAAGATGTAGTGGAATGATAAAGATTTGAATAGGCATTATGATCTTCTTTAGGGCGAATTGAGGTTCAATAATCATAATTCTTGATATATCCTTTTTGACAACAAAAGGTCCCACGTAACTAGTTTGTGGTGGTGGAGCAATGGTCAATTTGAACGATGTTTTCAGTTCAAACAGGCCCTTAACAATCCACACCCCAAAGTGCAAAATACTAGTATTAACCATGAGAATTCCTGTGCAGGTGAGGTTGTATTGTTTTATTGAGTCATCCAATTTGCAAAACTTAGATGAAACATAATTAGTCAAAGAGAGAGAACACTGATTTCTGCATACTTGACAGGATAGATTCATGATTAAATGTTCGTTGGTATAAGGGGGTGCCCATGTAATTTAATTGAGGTGAATTGAAAATTATGGTGATGTAGGCTACAAGTAATATTTATAAAGCCTGGTGTTGTGGTAGAAGGTGCATTGGTTTTAAAATTGATACGCTTGGATGAGTCCCAATCCTTTATGTCCTGTGAACAACCTATGAAAGGGGAAGAGTCCAACATCCATGCACATCCATTAAATAACTTTTTAATATATTTTAGCTGTCCAGTTGGATTTAGCACTGGGTCATGTGTTCGATTGTTGTGTAGGGTGAATGACACCAGTGAGTTGTTGCCTTTATTCTCCTTTATAACTAAATAACAATACCTTTCCATTACGTAGGAGTAAATGCTGGATAATCCAGTCATTACATCCTCAGGGACGACCCAATATGCAGGAGTGAGAGGGATTCGAGTTGCTGGCAGATCTTGTTTTCCCTGTTTAAATCCAAAAGTGCATATTTTAAGCGGTGCCTTAGGCGGTGCTTCTGTCCTAACTTCCTCCTGGAAAGGGTTTAGTTGGGGCCCTTGGCATCATTTGGATTCTAGCTCCTTTGTTTTCCTTCTCGTAATTCTTGTCATACTCCTCATCATATTCCTCATTTTTAAAGTCTCTTGTGTATATACATCTTTTTCTGAATCCTCATCCTGGTCATACTCAAAAACAGGAATCTTTCATTTGTAGAGTAGACTCTCATTCACTTTACAAAACCAATGCTCATTTTCTTGAACTATTGGACCTTGACAAATCCATAACCATGCCATAACTATAGACATCAGATATTTTCCAAGAGTGTTCATGCTTTCTTCAGTACCCTGTAAAAGAAAACATGAAAATATTAATTTTACCTAAGGTGATTTATGATTATTTTTCCTCTCTTTTTCCTTTACAGTGTTGTCCGGGCAGATGTTTCCCTTCCATGCTCTGAGTTGTGTGCTGTGAAACCATTTGGTGACTCGTTTCTTCCCAGACTTTCATTCCAGCTGGTAAGTAGTCTGACTTGCTTTGTTTATAATGGTAACAGGACCAACCCATCTAGGACTGAGTGGATGTTTTTTTTTTCTGAATAATACTTGAATAGAACTTGATCACTCACATTCTATTCAATGAATTTAAGGTTATTATTGAGCCTTTGGTCCATCTTCCTACAATTGGCTTTTAGGGTGACAGCTACTGCCCTTTGCACACCAGTGATGACCCTTAGCATGGATTTTATATATTGGTCTGTTATTGCTCTTGGTCGATATTCATCAGGGGGTACCCCTCCTGGCACCCACCGTTGTTCCAGTGTTACCATAGGTTGTCCAAATAACCCGTGAGGAGTGAAACCGTGGGATCCTATGGTGGATCTCATTGCCATGAGAATTAATGGGAGGTATCAATCCCAGTTTTTGCCTGAGGAATCGATGACTTTCCAGAGTGCAGTCTTCAGAGATCTATTTGATCTTTCTACAAGGTCAGATGCTTGGGGGTTGCCTGCTACATGGTATCTTTGATGCACCACCAGGGCTATACAGAGTTGTTTGGTTATTTCCCTGGTGAAATGAGGACCCTGATCGGAATCGATGACTCTTGGTAGACCAAACCGACTGAATGCATTTTCCAGCAATAACTTGAATGTAGTTTGAGCTGTACAATTACATGTTGGATAAGCCTCAATCCACTTTGAGAAGGGGTCAATGCACACTAAACAATATTGATTTCCCCTATTTGTTCGAGGTAGGGGGCCAATATAATCAATTTGCACCCTTAGCCATGGACCATCCACTGGTTGATAGAGAAGAGGTCCTTTGATGATTTTGGGTTATTTTGAGCACATCTCAGGCAGTTGTTGATGTAATGCTCCATATCTCTTGCAATCTCTGGCCACCAGACCACAGTAGCCAACTTACATAGCGTTTTCTGGACTCCAAAATGACCCTGTCTATGTGCCAGTTGTATCAGTTCTTGTTGAAGCACAGTTGGGATTACAATCAATGGAATACCATCCTCTGTAGATTCCTGGTCTCCAACCTTGTTTTTAGTTGCCATAATTAAACCAGATGAATGATTCTTCATGATGGCTCCTCCCCCTCTTGTTCTCTTCCACCCCTTTATATATCTTTTGCATAAGGCGTGAACCCTTTGTCCCTCTGGGTTTCCACCTCCCCTCACTGGAAAAGCACCAGGTTAAAGATGGATTCCCGTTCAGGTGACATGATCTCATGTCACTGCAAGACTTCATTACTCACTTGCCAGCACACACATGTACAGGAAGACTCACAGGTAAATACAGCCATCTGCAGACAATGGGAATCATCAAGATTTCAAACCATCCTTAATGGCCCACACTTTACATAATTACAATAGGCCCTCAGAGTTATGTTTTATATTTCTAGTTTTAGATACAAGAGTGGTACATTTCTACAAATAGGATGATCACACTCAGTAGATTATGAGCTTTGTAATGATACCTTACAAGAGACCTTTTGCATGAAGCATATCCCAGTTACATTACATTCACTTATATTTTTATAAAACCATATAGACTGCAACACGTCACAACCTTATCCTATCTGAACTCTGGTCCGAAGCTTGCATCTCTGGTCCCAAGCTTTGCCAGTCGATCCACCTTGCTATTCAGGAAAGTGATTTCTGATTTATTCTTTCGGTGGGCCTTAACCTTAAACAAGAAAGTGTCACCCTCCTGGACTCAGCTAACTGCCATGCATATTTCAGATATTGGGCATAAGCAATGGCTGGTTATCTCATTTCTCTTGTTTTCCAAATAGCCATCTAGTCCAGCAATGCCATCATTGCCCAATCAGAATCTGGGCAGATGGTAATATCTGTGGAAATTTCATCATTTTCCAAGGCTACAATGATTGCCACTATTTCTGCAGCCTAGGCTGAGTTGTGTGCAATGGCTCCTTGGAATGCTTTGTCAGATGCAACATGTAAAGCTGCAAACCCTGTGGCTGCTTTTCCATTGATGTACATGCTGCTTCCATCCACAACGCACAGGTCTCGGTTATAAGTTTTAGCTTCTTCAAACACTGATTCTAACTTGAAAGGTGATATGATCTCAGGATTCATATTCTCGGGAAGAGGACACTCATGATTTATCAGGGGCTCTTTTGGTGCAGGAATGCAAAGTGCGAATGGTGCCAGGCTGGGACATGCAACCTTTTCTACCTGTATTTCTTTGTTGATCAAAGCTAAGGTCCAGTTAGCTAGACGAGGGTGGCTTACTCTTCCAAAGTTGGCTCTCTCAGTCAGCACATACTTCACAGGAGTGTGTGGGGCCTTTAACACTATAGGAGCCATGCCCACTATATACTCCCAATGAGCCAGCGCCCATTCAAGACCCAATACCTCTGTTCACAGTCAGTGAATTGCTGTTCCACTGCTGATAACACTCTGGACCCATATGCTATGGGCTTCAAGGAAGTTCCATGATGTTGCAGTAGAATAGCGGTGATTGCTGTGTTAGTGGTTGCTAGTTAGAGGTGGAAGGGTTTGTTTACCTGCGAGAATGCCAGTGCAGATGCTTCCATTAAGGCTTGCTTCAGCTGTTGTACGGCTCTTCCTCTACCGACTTCCATAGTTGGCCTTTCCTAAGTAGCTGGTAAAATGGCTTGCCTTCTCGCTATAACCTTCCCTGGAAAAACCAACCAGGCCTAGGAAGACCCTGAGTGTGCCAACATCTGGTGGAGCAGGCAGTTTTAGATATTAGCTCTATTCGACTGGTATCAGGTTTCCTCCTGGCAGGGTCCAGTTGCACCCCTACTTGTTGTTGAACTAGCTGGGCTTTGGTTGGGTTTACTAGGAACCTGCTGTTTTCAGAATTCCTAGTACTTCATCTAGAGCTTTGATGTTGTCTTGCTTGGTTTTGGTAGCTATCAGTATATCATCTACATAACTGACAATGTTGTCACGGTAGGAGGCGGTTTTCCATAATGCTGCTACGATGCAATAACATAAACTCGGAGCATTGTGATACCCTTGGGGAACCCTTGTAAAGGTGACTTGTTGTTCTTCATAAGTGAAGGCAAATTTATAGTAGTAGGAGGGATGGAGTTTTATGGAGAAGAAGGCATTAGAGATGTCTAGGATGCTGTACCAGCATGCACCTTCGGTGATTAAATTCATCACCTCTGGAAATTTAGCAACAACAGGGGCCAACCTGGGTGTCACCTTGTTTAATCCCCTATAGTCCACGGTTAACTTTCAGGAGCTTCCATCAACCTTTCTAACTGGCCAGATAGGAGAGTTTCAGACACTTTGACAAGGTATCAGCACTTCTTGATTCAATAATGCCTCTATTGTGGGTCGAATCCTCTCCTTCGCCTCTGCAGAATACCGGTATTGATGTATAGGCTTTGGATCAGGACCTTCTACCTTTACTGAGGCTTGGACCTTTCCGCAAATTAGTTTGTTAGGAGCAAACACCTCCTTGTAACTTGTTGGATTTTTTGGTAACTTGTTGGATTTCTGTCTCCCATATAGGAAGCTGCAGTTCTTCTGGAGCCTTGGCAGCACAGATGCGGTGTGTTGCAGGGATTAGAATACCTGCTTCTACGTGTTCGGCTTGAATCAACATCCTATCAGGTAAGTCAATAGTTATATCCAATTGCTGCAACAGATTTATTCCTAATATGCCTGTACCATCCAGTTTTTGCAGTCCAGATGAGACCTGTGTAGATAGAGACCCAATATGGCATGTAACTTCATAAGTAAAAGGAATGACATTTTCTTTACCATTATATGAGACCAAAGATTTCAGTTCTCTTACTGGCAAGTTCTTAGCTATAGGACTTCCCTTGAGACATAACAAACTAGTGGAGGCCCCTGTATACACCAGCATTGATTGTTCTATTTTTCCGAAGCTTCCCATTATTTTAATTTTTACTGTAGGCCTGCCCCATTCGTCGTTAACTACAGGGGCTCGGGAAGCTCAGCTTCCTCAGTAAGTACTGCTAGTGGAGACAGACTCTACCAGAGTGTCGGAGCTTGGCCCTCCAGCCTTTTGCCCAATTCATATTTAGCCAATTTTAGAAACATGTCCTCTGCTGACAGTCTCTGCTTATTTAGCTTGTCCCCTGGCTCATACTGAGACAATATTTTTAGCATAAGCTTTTTAAAAATCCTTATCTCATCTCCAGTTCCTCTAAACATAACGTTTCTGTTGTCCAGGGGTTTAGTAGTGGCGGAACTTTGTCCTGTGTGGCTGCTTTTACCATTTACCAATAGTCTCCTTACTATTATATGCAGCTACCTTCTTTTTTGCTGATGTTCCTTGATGGACTAGTTGCTGGAGTTCAAAAATCTCCCATGCTCTTGCTTCTAGTAAAGGCAGCCGACTGTTGGCTATAGCTAGCCGTATGTTAGGAGATAAACCCTGCACATAAAGTTCTCTTAACTCTGGTGTATCATAAGTGATTATCCCAGTTTACCCCTAGTCTAGCCAACCAGAATAACAATTTTTTCCTCAGAAAATATTTTTATGGCCTTTCATCTACACTCTGTTTTTCTGAATATGCCTTGCCCATTACATTATCATGTGGATAAAACAATTAAAATACAAATGAATAGATAGTAGATGGTTCATTATTTGCATCAATTAATACATTATAAGGAAGAATTGCAAAATAATCATTAGACATACATTCACTTAGTATACATATCACATCATCTTGAGACAAATGTGGTGTAACAGATAATTTGGCTAACCAGTTAAGCACTGTATCTTGGTCACAAGGGCCCATGTGCTTTCCCATGGCTCTAACCTGTTCTGGTGTAAGAGCTTTATTTTCATGTTTTACCAAGGGGGGTTGCCCAGTGTGCCAATGGGCATCCTTTCTGGCCGCTTCCACCTCCTCCCAGCTTGGAGATGCAGAGCGTAGCTGCTCTTTCCCACACCAATTTTCTGGTGGATGTTCCTCACACTGACCATTCAGATTGCTTGTTTAGTTCCCTCTGAAATTCCACACTGTCTTCTTTAGTCTTAACTAATTTCAATGATTTTATTTTCTGCAACTTATGGCATCTCACTGTTCATTCCCTTTTCTAAAACATGAATTAGTAACAGTAATACAGCATTGCAGCAAATCTATTGAGGAGATAATAAAAATTGCATAGATCATGAGAGAGACAAGAGCCCAGGAGGAGCCTCTGTCCTGACCCATCTGATCTTCCAGACCGTCTCTGTAAGGATAAGGCCTTCCTCTGCAGCTAGATTAAAAGAGCAGCCGAGCAGCAGCCATTGGCTAAGAAGCAGGAAGTCACATCCTCACATTCCATCTAAATGACATTAAAACAATGGAATATCAGGCTGTTAAGAAGGAGACCCTGTCCTAATAACACCCACCGTCACCAGATAAAGAAACAGATCTTCAGATGGCTAAAGAAAACTTAGTTTGACACCGTTCTGTCTGTCAAGAAATCACTTATCAATAGTTGTAAAATCCTCATTTCTTTATTGTTTTGTCATTATGGTCCCCACTTCCCTATTGTTCATCTGTATGGTCCTTTAATTGTTTCTGTCTGCTACATAATTAATTTTGCTAGGTATAAATTAATTAAGGTGGGGTAGAATTGATTAGAGAATTTTGTTACACTATGTTAGGATTGGTTAGATAGATTTCAGTATAATGATTGGTTAAGGTACAGCTAAGTAGGACTCAAGTTTCACTATATAAACTGGGGTCCAAAAGAAAGTTCTCCTCCAGGACACAGCCCCAAAGATCAGAGCTGTCAGACCTCAACACTCTGCCAATGACACTGTGCAGAAACTGGAGTCCCCTAGATGGACCTGATCCTGACTAGCCATCAAGAAAAGTTCATCTGGCTTATTGGGAGTGGTGAGCACTGTGTGTGTAGCGTGTGCAGTCTGGTTTTGGTAATTGTTAATAAATAGAGGTTATGTAGTATATTACTGTGCAAGGCTCTTTCACTGGTAAAAGGTCCTCCAAACCTGCAGTAGTAGTATACACCCGGAGCCCTATGTACTGGGAAAGGGTGTGGGTACTTAAATTGACCAGGTTAGTTACACCCTGAGCCCTACGAATTGGGTACAGGTAGGTGCTTTTTGCCTGGAGTCCTACCAATTGGGAAAAGATGGGGGTGCCTAAATTAACCAGGTTACGCCTGGAACCCTATGGACTGGGAAAAAGTGGGGTGCCCTAATGTGTGCAGGTAACAGATTTGGTAGAGAATGCCTGGGCAGCCTAAGGTCTTTTGGACTGAACTGATAAGAGTCTAACACAGAAAGGGTCGCTACCTATCTGGCAGAATGAGCACCCCAGAATAGGGTGACCAGACGTCCCGATTTTATCGGAACTGTCCCGATATTTCCAACGTTAGGTCAGGACACGGGACAAACAAGCAAATACTCCAGAGCCCGGAAGTGCTCGCGCCCTCCTGCCCCGTCTCCACTCCCTCCTTCCCCCATTGGCTCCCTCCCCGAATCCCCGCCTCTTCCCCAGGCTCACCATTCCTCCTCCCTCCAGCGCTTGTGGAGGGAGGCCCCGGAGATGCAGGGGAAGTGCGGGGCCGGGGTGAGTGAGAGTCCGGCCTGGCCCCGAGCAGGCAGGACTCAGTTGGGCCGTAGGGAGAGTAGGGGGGAGGCCTGCGGGGCCAGGCGGTGGCTGTTCTCTCCCCCTGGGCAGCGGGACTCGGGAGTAGCTGCTGCTGCTCCCACTGCCGCGCGGGGAGGAAGCAGCCGCTGGCCAAGCTCGGCGGCTGCAGCTCTGGCGCCCCCGAACCTCCCGAGCCTGGGCCTGTTGCAGGGACCCAGCAGCGCACACACTGCACCCAGACCCTGGCCAGTTGCGTGCCCAGCTGGTGCTATCCCGCAGCGGCCCCAGGGGGAGGCATCAGCAGCCCAGCCCCGTTCGTTCCCCTACAGGACCCGAGCGGGACGGGGGGGCTGGGGCCTGCTGCCCCCACTCCGGGGCCGCCGCGGGATTGCACCAGCTGGGCAGCAGCCCAGACACGACTGGCCAGGGGCTAGGCGCAGCGTGCGCGCTGCTGGGTCCCCATAATAGGCCCAGGCTCGGAGGGTTCGGGGGCGCCAGAGCCACAGCCGCCGAGCTTGGCCATCGGCCGCTTCCTCCCCCCGCGGCAGTGGGAGCTGCAGCAGCGGCTGCTCCCGAGTCCCGCTGCCCAGGGGGAGAACAGCCGCCGCCTGGCCCCGCGGGCCCCCTACTCTCCCTACCGCCCAACTGAGTCCTGCCTGCACTCGGGACCAGTCCGGACTCTCACCCTGGCCCCGCGCTTCCCCTGTATCTCCCGGGCCTCCCTCCAGCGCTTGTGGAGGAAGGGGTGTGTGTGTGTGTGTGTGGTTTTTTGGGGGGGTTTTTTGCCCTGCCCCCTCCCGCCTCCCCCCCCCCCTCCCCCGCGTCCCGATATTTGACTTGGGTGATCTGGTCACCGTACCCCAGAACAACAAGAGAGAAAGGGAACAAAGAAAAGGGACCAGGAGGGATGGGGCTAGTTGAAGACCCCACCCTCCTTGCTAAATGGTTAGTGGGACAAAGCCTGTGCCCGTGGGAAGGGATGGTTCAGTGAGGAAATCAGAATCAAGCCCAAGCAAGCAGGCAGGCAACAGATAAAAAGATTGGGAAACAGGTTGGAAGCCCTGAGGGGCATAGTGGCAGGAGAAAGGGAGGAGTAAGTAGAGGCCTGGAGATTTCAGATCCCTGGGACAATACTTGGAATCGTGATATCTGGGCTGATGGAGGTGTAATTTTGGGAGATAAGCAAGGAAAGAGAATGAGAAGTTAAGTCTGCAGAGGCTATTGGGAATTAAGCAGCTGAAGCTTGTAAAAACGTTAACAATAAAAAGTGTTATAGAAAAAGAATTCTTGGTTTCTTTGCAGCCATTCTGAAGGAAAAATGGGCCCTTTTCCAACTGAATGTCTGTAAATAAGCCAGGAAAAGAGACAATCTGATTTAAATCATTTAACTATGAACAACTTAGTCAGATTTGCTAAAAGAACATAAGGGGTTTCTACTGGAACTTAACTGTCCCCAAATGTAATTTATGTACTGTGAAAAAATTATAGCAGTGTAAGGGATGTTAAGCAAAAGAGTATGTATGTACCTCTGTGTGTGTAAGTAAATATATTGTGTAAATATGTGGAGTGATTAGGACCTAAACCCAGGGCCAGCTCTAGGTTTTTTGCCACCCCAAGCTCCGAGAGCGCAACTGCCCAAGCAAAAAAAAAAAAAAAAAAAAATGGCCGGAATGCCGCCCCAAGTTTGTAAAACTCTGTTTTGTAGGTTTAAGATAAATTGTTTTTTGTTTTGTTTTTAAATAATACCACTAAAAATCCATCTGAATCTTTCATTCAAAGTTGCAAACCTGACAGACACTTTTTGCCAATCACAGGTAACTAGTGTTGCTTGGCTTTGGTATTTAGCATTTAACCTTAAGGCACCTCATATGCTTTATAACATTCAAGATCAAAGTTGTGGCTGCAGAAGGGCAATCAAAACCAGGAGAATGGTAACAAAATAACAGATAAGAGCTGTAGTAAAAGAATAAGAAATTAAAAAAGACAGTGCCCCTCTGGAGCAACAGCAGGGGTGAGGCACAGAAAAAAACAATGTTAGAAACACTGAGCCTTAAGGTGGCTCTGAGTAATCAGACTATCACTTTGATAAGGTGTAAGGAAGCCGGGACACTACTGAGAGTATCAATTCAGGACAAATTGCTTAGAGCAGGGCAGTCACAGCTGAAGGCTGGGGTTCCTTTATTACTAAGGCACACCAAACCAGCCAAACCGAGTGACTTCGGTTTTACCCCACTGGCTAATCAGAAGTCATATAAGCAATTTCCTCAGATACTGCAGTTCCCTTGTATCCCCACCAGCACCACTCCTTATGGGGATGAACGGTTATGAAAACCAATACCCCAGTAAAAGAAAAAAGGTTCTCCCAATCCTAAAGGACCAAGCCCCAGACCCAGGTCAATATACAAGTCAGATCTTATCCACAAATCACACTGTTGACAATCCTTTAGAATCTAAAGGTTTATTCATAAAAAGAAAGAAACATAGATGAGAGCTAAAATTGGTTAAATGGAATCAAATACATACAACCATTGCAAAGTTCTTGGTTCAGGCTTATAGCAGTGGTGGGATAAACTGTAGCCTCAAATCAAGTCTCTGGAGTATACCCACAGCTTGGATGGTCATTCAATCCTTTGTTCAGAGCTTTAGTATAGCAAAGTTCCTCCAGAGGTTAGAAGCAGGATTGAAGACAAAATGGGGGGTTTTCCAGGGCCTTTTATATCCTCTGTCATGCGGCCTGTGCTTCCTTTGTTTCACACACAAGCTGCCCAGCATATGGCTTGGAAGCCTTAGAGTTCTCTTCATAGGCATGTCCCTGCATGCATTGCTGAGTTATAAGGTGTATCTGTCTTCTCTCTGTCGGTCACTTGTATAGCTGATGGCCCTTAATGGGCCATCAAGCAGGCTAGGCAGTGCTGATGCCAAATTGTCTGGGGTGTCACTCAGAAACATAGCACAAGTTTGAAATACAGCCAGTATAACACCAGTACTTATAACTTTAAATACAAAAATGATACATGCATACAGATAGCATAATCCTAACCAGAAAATCATAACATTTTCCTAGACACCTTACTTGACCTCCTTTGTACAAGATTTGGTGCCACTACAGGACCTTGGTTGCAACAATAATGATCTAAACCGTCACAGTTCGTGTCAATAACGTCACATAAGGGTACATGAAAACTCTGTGAGCACAAAAAAAAAGTTAACACCTTATGTAAAAATTGATATGGCTAACAATGTTATAGAAGTTAAACTATGAAAGGAATGTGCATTTTTCCCAGGACATGTGCAGTGTATATTGTAGAAGAGGTAAAAGAAATGCAAACAAAACATGCTACTTAATTAAAATCCCATTAGGGCTCCAAAGGGAGCCACAATAGGTTGTGGGGTTTTTTTTGTTTGGTTGGTTTTTTGTTTTTTTCCAGATTGCTGTGTGTTTTGGAAGCAGGAGTTCAAAGTGGAAAGAAATCAAAACTCTGGTGGAAGTTGATTGTGTCCCTTTTAAAGCAGAGTCTCTGAGCTGCTAATGGCTTTGGATCCAAAAGCAAGCCAGAAAGCATCTGTGTTGATGCAAATTACCTAACTGATAGTGGAAGGAGAGAGCTGCCCATAAATGGCAGCACAAAGGAGCTGCAGATAATGAACATACCTGCTCAGCAAACAAACTACACCTCTACCCGAATATAACGCGACCGGATAAAACACGAATTTGAATATAACGCGGTAAAGCAGTGCTCTGGGGGGGCAGGGCTGCGCACTCCAGCGGATCAAAGCAAGTTCGATATAACGCAGTTTCACCTATAACACGGTAAGATTTTTTGGCTCCCGAGGACAGCGTTATATTGAGGTAGAGGTATACCTGAAACCAAAAGGCTAAAATTATGACTCCCCTCCCCCCCCCCAAGGAAGGTGGAAAAAGAAGTCAACCCTAAAAATAAGAGGGACATGTTAACCCTAAGTAGAAAAAATATACTTTTTTGCATGTATGCACAGTGCTAAAATCTGAAGACAAATAAAAAAAGAGGTCTGCTTATATGCATGACACCCCTACCTTTTAATTCACCAAAACCCCAAGGATATAATTCATGGTATAACAAGATACCTTTAATAGATTTGATGCTAATGTTATTGTTAATATTAAACATTAGGATAAATTTAATGTTAATAAGTTCCCCTGTAACAATGTATAGTGTGTATGATTTTTGGAAATATCCTTTAAGGTCATAGGATGATGCTTTTCAGCTATTACCTGTGAATAAACGTAAAGCTTAGCACAGTAGAAAAAACATTACAAACCTGGTCTGCTGTATAAAAAGGGAAACTGAGGTACACCACCTCATGAATTTAATGACTGAACAGTGGGATAATTGCCCCTAAACCCTTACAGGGTAAAAGCCATTAAACCTGGCCTGCCTATAGAACAAAAACACAGGGAAGTATGGGGGTAATTCCTCTGTTTTGCCTGCAATCAGCAAGGATATTTGTAAAAGGAAGGGGTATTTTAAGCAATAATCTGCCACCCTGTTCCAAATATGCTTCCAAATATGCCACAAAAGAGGTAGAAAAATGTTCTTTTTGTCTTTCAGAACTTTAGGAAAAGCTGGTGCCAGCTAAAGAGCAACCCAGAATACGATGGATCTACTTGGGGGGGAGGAGGAATCAGTAATAATTGGCAAGTCTTAATCAACTTCCAGCATGCAAGCCCAACTGAATGCACCTGGGTGTTGTATAAAATTGGATGTAAGGAAAGGAAGGCCATTGCAACACCTTCCCTAATTACTATAAGGGGCAGAACAGTAAAGGCCCAGTGAAGGTATAGCTGCCCTAATACTATCTCAGTGTGAACTACTGAAGGTTATTGGATTTGCCTGGCAGCCAGGAGGGGTGGGTAGCCTAAAGAAAAGGCTCCAAAGAAGTGTATTGGAAACTGCTTTGGGTGGAAGTGGATTAGGAGTTGGAATACTGGATGCTACTAACATAGAGGTATTGGCAAAAAAACTAAGTTATGTCACAGCTGAAATACAAGAAAGGCCATCTCGGAAAGCCCATCTGTGTCTCCTTGTCAGAATTAGGAATGGCACAACAATTATTTTCTAAAATACTGCCAGTATGGCAATAGCAAGGATGTTATTTTTAGCAGGAACTATGGATACAATACAAGAAAATGTGTCCATAACATTAGCCTGTACACAGGCCCAGGAAATAAGTCAGCAATTGGTCATTCAAATAATCTGGGAAGGCATGCAAAGAAATTTGCCTTTGGAAATAAAAAGTTTTGAGAGAAAATGTTACAGAAGGGGAGAAGGAATTATTGGCATTGTGGAAATTGGTAAATTTTACATTGAATACAGATCAAACGGTCCTACGGGCGTATGTAGTAACTGTACACCCAGCCTGACTATTGATATATATACCCGGTGGTACCTGTGGGAATCCAGCTAATGAAAAATTTGGTTATGTATTCTGCTGATCATCACTCCTAGGCATATAAAGAAAACCAACAATGGAAAACCATTGACATTTTCAGTGTGTGGCCCATGAAAATTTGGGATAGGTGTGTGAGGATCAAAACTTACAAGAAAGAGATGAATGTTTTTATGTAAAAGACAAAGGAACCCAAAGATGTATGTTTGATATATTCATTGAACAAAAGTCATCTGTTGTGTATGCGGGAAAGGGACGTGTTTGTGTTAGAAGTCATTGTCCTATGGTAGTAGTAGACGATAATGAACTGTATTTTATGTCTTATTTAGTTAATAGATGTTTCTGCAATATTAGGAAAATTATAAGTTATAATGTTGAATACTATGTACCTGTATGGACTCTAAACTACTTGAAGTTTAAATCACAGTTGTATCATAATATAATGCCTGTAACTTTAGGCATGAATATGACCATGATAAGAAAATTGTTGGTCCATCCTATGTTATACTCCCATTTACAATATACATTGCACAGACAGCAGAACAAATACATATTGACTTACAACATGATAATACAAAAATCAGCCAAGTGCTGAAAACTATTGCAGATGCAGGACATCACTTCTGGTGGGAAACACTATTAGGGTGGTCACCTTCTGCAACTGGTATGCTAAATATAATGGTTCACCCCATTCTGGTGATCACTGGAATCCAACTGGCTTTATTAGTGAGCATAATAGCTTTGGCTTGCTGCATGAAGAGAACTGTTTGAAGACTGCAGAAAGCTGGTATACAAAGTCAAATAAGGCCCTTGTTGGTCCTACCAAGGAGGCAAGCCCAAGCTCAGCAGCTCCGAGTATTGGACTCCTTTGATAGTAATGACAGCTTTGGTAAAAGCATCATTAAGGAGGGGACTGTAAGGATAAGGCCTGCGTCTGCAGCCAGATTAAAAGAGCAGCCGAGCAGCAGCCATTAGCTGAGAAGCAGGAAGTCACATCCTCACATTCCATCTAAATGGCATTAAAACAATGTAATATCAGGCTGTTAAGAAGGAGACCCCGTCCTAATAACACCCACTGTCACCAGATACAGAAACAGATCTTCAGATGGTTAAAGAAAACTTAGTTTGAATCATTCTGTCTGCCAAGAAATCACTTATCAATAGTTGTGGTTGTGAAATCCTCATTTCTTTATTGTTTTGTCATTATGGTCCCCACTTCCCTATTGTTTATCTGTATGGTCTCTGTCTGGTTCTTTAATTGTTTCTGTCTATTACATAATTAATTTTGCTAGGAGGTGGGGAGAATTGATTAGAGAATTTTGTTACACTACGTTAGGATTGGTTAGATAGATTTCAGTATAATGATTGGTTAAGGTACAGCTAAGCAGGACTCAAATTTCACTGTATAAACTGGGGTCCAAAAGGAAGTTCTTTGGGAACCAACTCCAGGACACAGCCCCAAAGATCAGAGCTGTCAGACCTCAACCCTCTGCCAATGACACCGTGCAGAACCTGTAGGCCCCCAGATGGACCTGATACTGACTGGCCATCAAGAGAAGTTCATCTGGCTTATTGGGAGTGGTGAGCACTGTGTGTGTAGCGTGTGCAGTCTGGTTTTGGTGATTGTTAATAAATAGAGGTTATGTAGTATATTACTGTGCAAGGCTCTTTCACTGGTAAAAGGTCCTGCAAGCCTGCAGTAGTAGTATACGCCTGGAGCCCTATGAATTGGGAAAAGGTGGGGGTGCCTAAATTTACTGGAAAAAGCAACAGTGTCCTGTGGCACCTTTAAGACTAACATGTATTGGAGCATAAGCTTTCGTGGGTGAATGCCCACTTCGTCGGATGCATGTGATGGAAATTTCCAGGGGCAGGTAAAAATATGCTGGCAAGAATCAGTCTGGAGATAACGAGGTTAGTTCAATCAGGGAGGGTGAGGTCCTCTGCTAGCAGTTGAAGTGTGAACACCAAGGGAGGAGATTTACCAGGTTACGCCTGGAGCCCTACAGACTGGGAAAAGATGGGGTACCCTAATGTGTGCAGGTAACAGTCCCCACCAATGATGTTGCAGGCAGCAACTGTTTCTGGATGAGCATTTCATTCCTCTCTCGGTCAACTGGCCTGTCACACAGTGCATTGCTAACTGCAGTTTTGCTGGAACAACCTACGGGTTTACTTAATTCTCAATCAATGTTTTATGTTATACCAGCCAGAATATATCCTGGATTACCCATGCAGTTACATTAACAAGCAATTTTATTTCTAGATGTTTGCTATATTGGTTTTTATTTTCTAAATTGTTTCATTTAGTTTCTTCAGTCCAGTGTAAAGGAGAAGGCGGTGTCCCTGAAATCTTGTGTTGTAGTCAGCCTTATGAAGAGGGAAAGCAAGTAAGTATCCAGTCCTGTGATCTTGCAGATAGCCTTAAATGGATGCTGGGATCCAGGCCTAACTGATCAATACTACCAAAGAGATGGATCCAGATGGATGTGAAAAAGAGAGGGAAGAGGAGGAACAAATCTTGCTCTCAGAAATGTAGGGTTTTCTTTTATGGCTGGTTAATATTATTTATAGAATGCTTTTTAAGTGTACGCTTTGCTTTACATGCAATAAACCTATGGTCCCTCCCACTCTAATTCAGAAGAATATAATGGGTCTTTGGAAGTTTTCTCATTGACCTCACTTGGACCAGGATTTCACCCAATAAATGGGATACTCTACCAGAGGTCCTCAAATTTCAATGCACTGCGATCTCTTCTGACAACAAAAATTATTACAGGACCCCAGGAGTGGGCGCCAAGCCTGAGCTAGCCTGAGCCCCACCACTCCAGGCCGGGGGACCGAAGCCCTGGGGCTTCAGCAAGTCTAATGCCAGCCCTGGCAACTCACTAAAATGGGGTCACAACCCACTTTAGAGTCCCAACCCATAGTCTGAGAACTGCTGCAGAAAGATTTCATGAATAGGGAGGGAGATTAACATAGGAAGGTTATATAAAAGCAGTAATTTTGGAGAGAGATTTAGAGGATAAGAGAAGAGGTCATATAATGTATAAAATAACTTCTTTAACATAAACTTTTAAAGAAATTTTAGTTAAAATTATTTGTTTGTGAAATCAGAACAAAGCCCCAACTACATCATGTCAAATGGAAAGTAATTTCTCTCCACGTGTGAATTTATTTATATATATATATATATATATATATATATAAAATTTTGTTATAATTTGTGTGTGAGAGAGAGAGCTTTAACTAGGCCTTTGAACATCTCTGGAAGTCTTCCTCAATAAAATGCTGTTTGTTTCTTTCACAACTTGATTCTGGCTTTGACTTCAAGTTGTTCTTATTGCACTTCATTCTTTCATCAGTTCCTTATCTGAAACTGTCACAGGGTGTAAAAAAGGGTTTTGAGAACTAGATATTGAGTAAATGTACCAATTTACATAGGGTCAGCATTGGAACATATTACATAAGATTAATGATGCAATATATACATATTGTGCCGTCAGTTATGTGACTAAGAGGGCCAAAGATCCAATTCTATAGCTTGTACTCATATTGAATGTGAGTAAGGGCTGCAGGATCTGGCCCCAAATCTTTAAGTCTTTATTCAGTCAAAACTCCTGTTAACAATTTTTGTGTCTGTGAACCGACTTGGCTTTCAGTTCTGTTGGTAGGTATGTGTGTCAAGGAATGAACAGCCAAGGGAAGGTATTTAAATACTCAAATTCAGTCATAGTTTATATCTTCAAATTCTATTATATACATAAAAATATGACCCTCTTATTTACTATAAAAGTAAGCATAAAAATATCAATTATAAGCCTATATCAGTTATTATGCACACAAAGCTATGTTAAAAGAACATTATGTTGCAAAGTAAAGCACTCAAACATTAGAAAATGATAGAACTAAGATTGCCTGTTCAATCTTAATTTGGCCTCTGGTGGATAGCATAACAATAGTCTTTAATTACATGATCATATAGTATTTCCTAGGGTTTTTTAAAAAGCTAACTGAAAAACAGAAATTCCATCCTGTGGCATCATGTGGACACCCACATGATGCAGCCAGGTGTCTGGAACCTTTAGATCCACTGCACATACCTCAATCACTTGAGCTAAGGTAGTAACAGAGCAGTAGTAAATTGTCATCATCCATGTGGACCAGCACTTAAGGGAGAGGAGACACACACTTTGCCAGTGGGTTTTCTGACAGCAGAAGAAGGGTGAGTCTAGGGTTCCAGTCCAGGCTCTGCAAGGGAGTGTGCTGTAGTGGGCACAGGCTCTTCTGCCTGTTTCCTCCAAAGCCTGACCCCTTCTGCCCATCCCCTGCAATCTATTTCTCTCCCAGTCCTGTGTGTTCCCTACCCTGGCTCTTGTTGCAGTGTCATTCTCATCACCTGCTGCAGGGGTGGTCAACCTGAGCCTGAGAAGGAGCCAGAATTTACCAATAGACATTGCCAAAGAGCCACTGTAATAAATCAGCAGCCCCCACCACTCCCAGCACCTCCCACCCACTGGCAGCCCTGCCAATCAGCGCCTCCCCCTCCCTCTCAGCACCTCCTGATCAGCTGTTTCGAGGCTGGGGGTGGTGAGGAGACAGGAAGGGGTGGAGTGGGGTCAGGGCCTGTGGCAGAGCCAGGGGTTAAGCAGTGAGCACCCTCTGGCACATTGGAAAGTTGGCGTCTGTAGCTCCAGTCCCAGAGTCGGTGCCTATACAAGGAGCCACATATTAACTTCTGAAGAGCCACAGGTTGGCCACCCCTGGCCTACTGTGATGGGGTGTCCACCCACACAAGACTGGAGCAGATTAAGATGGCCAGGCAGGCCACTTAACTCCACTGGCTGCATCTGGAGGAGGAGCCAGAGAGTAGGGGGTTTATTGGGAGCAGGCTCAGCAGGGCAGGAACAAGCAGGACTTCCATAGAGCCAGGGAGCAGACAACAGAAGGGGACTGCAGGAAAGCAGGCTGCGTCGCTCCCTGGGAGGATGGTGGTGTGTTAAGACTATAAAGGGTGATCCACAGTTCCTCCCTGGGAGGAAGGAGTTGGGATGCTGGCAAGCCCAGAGAGTGGGGAGACACGAAGGTAGGAGAAGGCTCTGGGCAGAGCAGCAAAGAACAGCAGTGCAGGGCTTGTCTGCTAACTGGAGGGCCCCTGAGCTGGAACCCAGAGTAGAGGATGGGCCCAGGTTCCCCTACCAGTCACTGAAGACGTGGCAAATACCAACAGTGTTTAGCTTAACGAGTTTTTAAAACTGGTTAGAATTTGGGGGAAGTTTTCTTCAGTAAAGACCCAATTTAAAGGCAGAGTATGTTAGTACAACTTCGACTGAGTAAATTACACTAATCGACTCACAACTGAATTTGGCCCCAACTCTTTGGGGCACTATCATAGATTCAAGGAGTGGAAGGGACCTCAAGAGGTCATCGAGTCCAGTCCCCTGCCCTCATGGCAGGACCAAATACTGTCTAGACCATCCCTGATAGACATTTATCTAACCTACTCTTAAATATCTCCAGAGATGGAGATTCCACAGCCTCCCTAGGCAATTTATTCCAGTGTTTAACTACCCTGACAGTTAGGAACTTTTTCCTAATGTCCAACCTAAACCTCCCTTGCTGCAGTTTAAGCCCATTGCTTCTTGCTCTATCCTTAGAGGCTAAGGTGAACAAGTTTTCTCCCTTCTCCTTATGACACCCTTTTAGATACCTGAAAACTTCTATCATGTCCCCTCTCAGTCTTCTCTTTTCCAAACTAAACAAACCCAATTCTTTCAGCCTTCCTTCATAGGTCATGTTCTCAAGACCTTTAATCATTCTTGTTGCTCTTCTCTGGACCCTCTCCAATTTCTCCAGATCTTTCTTTAAATGCGGTGCCCAGAACTGGACACAGTACTCCAGTTGAGGCCTAACCAGCGCAGAGTAGAGCAGAAGAAAGACTTCTCATGTCTTGCTCACAACACACCTGTTAATAAATCCCAGAATCATGTTTGCTTTTTTTGCAACAGCATCACACTGTTGACTCATATTTAGCTTGTGGTCCACTATAACCCCTTTATAAAGCCCTGGCCTGTGTGAATACCCCGCCCACTGATTAAGGCTCAGCCAATTACCAGAGGCTTCTAGCTTTCAGACCTTCCTTTGAAGCTCACAGCTTCCAAATGCCAGCCACAGCACACGGTCCTCCAGACTGACAAACACAAGCTCAGCACACAGCAAGTAACCCCCAAACACAAACAAACTACAGACATTGTCCATGCAATACTTATTCATCTTTATTTGATAAATGGTTACAAGTAATGGGGTTCAGTTTGTATTCCCAGCAGTTTTTCTGCCATCATACTGTGTTTGCATATCTCCCCTACCATGTTTGTATTAGTGAATTCTGGGAAAATCTGGACATAGTGCCTCAGGCCCCTGTTCAGTAAGGTATTCAAGCACGTCTGGTGTTAAGCACCCGAGTTGTCCCATTGAAGCCAATGACACTATTACATTTAACTATCTTTCTGAATCAGGACCTCAGTAAAAGAAAAAGCAACTGGAGAACATGCACACTGACTGATCAGTATCAGCAAAATGTGGGGCAATGTGTGGGCTTTGTACTTCACACAGAGCAGTGAAGAAGGACTAGCCAAACTGGTTATACAAATTTAGTTAAGGTGTCCAGTCCACACTGCAAAAAAGCTAAACTTGTTACAACATGATGCTTTGTCTACCCCTAGGCCTCTGGCATAGCAAAATACGGTTAGCTCAACACAGTTAGTATACTTACCACAGACACAAATGGAGTTTTAACTTTGTTGTATTCAAACACAAGCTATGTGTACAGCCAAACATGCCAGCAACTGATTACAAGTTATAACATGAACAGGGCCCAAAAAACTGTATTCTGACTTTCTGCCACTTCTGTTGCTACTGGTGGTTGTTGACATTCACTGAGGCAGCGTCTGTTCCATCCACAATTCTCAGTCTATCACTTACCTCCCTTCTCCTGTATCATTCTGCACAGTGCCTCCTACTCCCGATCAGGGGCATAGCCATCCGTGGGCCGCAGCCAACCCACTTAGCATCCAGGCCCACTCCCCAACCCCAGCTCTGCTTCAGCTCCAGCTTATCCCACTCTGTCCACCCGGCACTCCAGCCAGGGAGCGGGGTTGTGATGTGAGGGTTTTCTCCGCCTGCCCGGTGCTCCAGCTGAGGAGCAGGGTCGGGGTGCAGGGACTTGCCCTGCTCTCCAGCCAGGGAGCAGGCAGAGCAAGGCAAGCTCTCACACCCTGACCCCGCTCCCCGGCAGGAGCACCAGGCAGAGAGGTAGAGCAGGCAGGGTGCCCATTTTTCCAGGGGCCCACAATTGGCTGGGGGCCCTGGGCATGCCCCTTTGGCCCAGTAACTAATCTGCCACTGGGAGGAGGGTAAGCTTCAGGAGAACCAGTGGCGGCAGAGGAATCCTCAAAAAAGGTAGTCCTGCCACTTGGGGAGCCAGGACCGGCATGGGACTGGGATGGGAACCATTGCCCCTGGAGAGTGGCTTCTCCTCCCAGAGTTGGGTGTGAGCGTGGAGCCCCAGGCCAGAGCATCCATTGCCCCCCACAAGGCTGGCTAGAGGGAGTGTGGGGCTCACCCACCATCAAGGCCCACCCAAATGTCCAAGCCTAGCTACATCACTGTTCCCAATATCCCATGCTCTGATCCATCCCCACCCACTCTAGTCCTCCTGTTCCTCTACCCTACCCATAACTTTACTCTTCACCCCCTCACTCCTTCATACCTCCCCCCACTCACCCTGCTGCTTCTCTGCTCTAATACTCCATTTTCAATCATCTCCTCCCCCACACCCTCCGCTCCCCACACCCTTATTTAGCTCCCCCAACCTGCTCTAACTGCACTAACAACGAGGCATCCTTGTGCCACTTTAGAGACTAACAAATTTATTTGGGCATAAACTTTCATGGGCTAGAACCCACTTCATCAGATGTATGGAGTGGAAAATACAAGTAGGCAGGTATAATTACACAGCACATGAAAAGATGGGAGTTGCCTTACCAAGTGGGGAAGGGGGTCAGTGCTAACGAGACCATTCAATTAAGGTGGAAGTGGCCTATTCTCAACAGTTGCCAAGAAGGGGTGAATACCAAGGCAAGGAAAATCACTTTTGTAGTGCTAATGAGGCCAAAGCAATCAAGGTGGCCCATTTCAAACAGCTGACAAGCAGGTGTGAGTATCAGCAGAACAGGGTTAAAACAGCCACTTAAGCAAGGCTGTGCTGACCCCTGGCATTAGGTGCCCATCTGCTGCAAAGGCCCCTTCTGAACCAGAGCACCAGGAAGGGGGTAGTAAGGGACAGTTGAGCCCAGCAGCTAGCTACAGCCAGAGCCACCCACACTTCCTAGCAGCTGGGGAACCCCCTCAGCCTGTTCTCAGAAGTGACCCACCGCCAACCTCTCCCCCGAAGCAGGCCTGGGGAGAGTAGGAGGGGGCTGTACCAGTCGCTCCCCAAATCATCCATGGCTCTGGCAGCAGACCCTGGGAGAGCCCCGCGCACCTCCCCAATTTCCACCTCCAGACCCCCGGGCTTCCCCACCATGCCGCGGCAGCCACTGGGAGACCCCTTCCCCCGCTGGCTCCCAGGCTCTGGAAGCCCCCAGCGCCCTGGCTCTCCGCGCCCCGTAGCGCAGCATCCCGCGGCCGGTCACTGCCGCGGCCTGGAACTGCGGCCAATGGGCCCGGACGGGGGAGGAGCCTGGGCGGGGCGCGTGAGGGGCTGGGGAAACTCCCTGCGCCCAGCCCGGCTTGACAGGCTCCCTCGAGGAAGCGGCACGTTTCTGCGGGAGGACGCGGCTGAAGCAAGCAGCGGGGACTCAACCTCTCGCCCATCTTCCTGGAGCGGTGAGTTCCGCCGGGGCCCTTTGCCTTGCGGCTCGGGCAGAGCGAGCCTCTCCCCGGCCGAGGGCTGCCGGGGCCCCTGGGGGGATGGAGGGTTTGGCGGCGTGCGCCCCTCTCAGCTCTAAAGCCCCCCGTCTCTTTCGGCTACTCGTGGGAGCCCGGAGTCTTCCTGTCTCCTCTCAGCCTCCCGAGTCGGGGCGCGCTCCTCTCGGCTGGGTGCGGTGGGCGTGAGCTGAGCCGCCCGCCGCTCGCTTCGGGGGAAGTCGTAGCATCTGAACTTTGCCGAATAGGCCGATGCGGTACCTGCTGGAGAGGGGCGGAGGGGTGGCAGTGGACTCAGGGAACAATCCCGGGCTAGGAAGGGGGCTTGGGGCGCCCGAGACAGATGGTTGTTTTAATTGGAAGATCATCAGCCAGTAAGAAACTAGACAAGTTCAGGTTCCTTTCAAATTGTACCACATTTGGAAAGCTCCGGGGAAATATTAAAACTAACTCCTTTCCATCGTGCTTGAGACGCAGGTAAAGTACCATGGCCCTTTCAAACAAAAGCAAAAGAGAACAATATTATGGTGTAGTAGTAACGAGCTAGTGTTCTGAGTCTAGGTGTGCTTTGAAATAGTCTATTTTTGTTTTAATCTCAGGGAAAAGAGATGCAGTGTGTCTGTTTTTCAAGAAAGTACCTTGTTTAGAAGGTGAAAGGAGAATTTATGATATCTGGCTGAAAGCTATTTTAAATCCTTTTAAAAGAAATAAATATTCAGCTGTAATTGCTTAATCCTGTGACCAAGAACAACAAAATCAGGATCTCCCTACTCCTCCAATCTATGTAACCTAACAAATGCTAACTTCATTATCGATTCTGGTTGTGTATTACAGTCCAAACCCGGCTAATATGTGTATTTGCCTTTAGATCCAGAATATAAAAGTCATTTTGCTCTCTCCTTAGCCACCCCAGAATGACCCATGATTAACTGACTGAACAAGTTACCTTTCTTTGACTCTTCCTACTAACTGATTGGAATTGATGTTCCTGCTAAAATAAGTACCTCCATATATTTGAGATGGCCTTTTGTAATACAAACTGAATGATAGTGGGACAGGAAGTGACTAGAGGACTGGCATTGGCCTGAAAATGGTAATTTAAACTTCCTGTTCCTACTCTTGAATTGTGAGAGTAGGCATTAGAACTGTGAGGCTTTCTTTTTTTTTAATGTGTTCAGACATTGAAGAAGGAAAATCAGTGGCTTTTATACATGGCCTCACAATTTGAGGAGAACTTAAACTGTGTCATTATTTTCTGATAATACTGTTACTTAGCACTTTAAATTTTCAAAGGGCTGTGCAAGTGTGATGCTCCTGTATGATAGTCTCTAAGGTGCCACAAGTACTCCTGTTCTTCTTTTTCCGGATACAGACTAACACGGCTGCTACTCTGAAACCTGTATGATAGGTAACACAGTATTCTTCTTATGCTGATTGAGAGCTTGAGCTTTTGTTTACCCTTTCTTATGGAGCCCTCCACCCATGAATAATTGTCACTTTTCTTCAGTTTAAGGCTTGAGATTAGCTACTGCTCACAGACTATTGAGTGCCCAGTTAAATATGGCAGGTGTATTTATGAACCAAGCAATGGAGTTAGCCAGCTGGTCTCCATGTTTTGTTTTGTTTTCCTTTAGTCTAAAATGGTAACATAACAAGTGTTAGGGTTAGGTTTCGATTAAGAATAGAGGGGTGAGACACAACCTCTTCTCGTGAATAATGTGTCTAATGTTTCAGATTATCATTTTCTGTGGTAATAGTTGCGTCTGATCATTGCAAATAACTGCAACACAATAGCATACAAAATCACATGCCATACCATACCACACTGTCATGAAGGTTTATCATGTAACTTGGTTAGGTTTACTGCTATAGTTTTAATAGTAAATAATAAACTGTTAAGTTATTTTTATAGTGTTGGGAAGTCTAGACCTATACTTATGTATGGGGGGCAGAATGTGAGAAGGAGAGTACCTCTATTTGACAGAAATGTAACATTAGTCAAAGTCACTAATTGCTTTACTGTAGTAGTTTCTTTGCATGTTTATGGGGCAAACTAGTGTGTGGGGAGTGGTGGGGGGGGACAGCACTATAGTACATTACAACTGTAGATGGCAGATGTGTTGTACCTGACTCAGAATGAAGGGGGGGGCGGGGCAGAGAGAGCAAGAGGAATTTCCTGTGGGTTTGTGGTGTTGGAGCAGCACGAATAGGGTTCTACGCTGCAGGCAGGATCTAGTAGGAGATTTAAAGCCATGTTCTGTACCAGGGTACAGAGTAATAGAGTGGCATCCTGGTAACTTAACATGCTTAAGTTCACTACAACTTTCCATCAGAAACATTTTCAACTATTAAAAAAATGCAGTGTCTGCTTTCCTCAACTTTTTTTTTTAATTGAAAATGGTTGCCCAAAAAATTTCCATTTGCAATTGCCAAACTTTTTTTTTTTTTTTTTTTTAATGAAAAGTCAAAATGTTTTCAGGATGATTCCAGCCATTTCTCTCACTACCACTGAGTACTGGATTGTTTCACTGAATGTTTGTATTTGAGAGAAGTTTGCAAACTGAGACCACACAGAAATGGGGGGCGGGGGGAAGTAGCCCTGGTCACTAATGGTATTTGATTGTCTGGAAATCTGACCAGCTCCTCAATTTGTGAACTTCTTTTAACAAACAGACATGTGGCCTCCCTGAATGAAAACAGAACTAATGGTTACTTTCCCCCATGCACCATAATCATCTGAGTCTTATTTGGCTCAAGTCTGAACCAGCTCACTGTTATCCATTCCTCAATCTCACCTGAACCACAAGAGACACTCAACTACACTCTCCAGGCCCGCGATAAAGCTGATGAATGTTGCCGTCATTCTGAAAACACTTCAGCCCATGCCTGCTTGCTAAGTCTTTCATACATCTAGAACAGGAAAGTACCCAAAATAACCCTCTATAATCTTTTGGAAGGAAGAAAAGAAAGAAAGAAAGAAAGAAAGAAAGAAACAAAAATTACCGAGGGTAGCCCCATGTACTTCTACAAATCAGCACCTCATTATCCATAGATCAATGACTGCTAATAGATCTAACATCAGCACTGCAGAGCCTTTTATGATACTGACTTGTGTGGCTGCAGTTGTGCGTTAGAAGTCAATTTGTAAATACAAACAAGAAAAACACCTTGTGAGGTTATATATGCTTGATCAGGAAAGGACATTCTAAGCGCCATATGCGATAATATTCCTAGTTAGGCTTTTGCACCATTGTCAACATTGCTGGTGTCCCAGGAGTATAACAGAGAATTCCTCTCCCCCCCCCCCCCCTATTTAGGGAAATCTTTCTTGTGCAGGATGATCTCATTAATCAGTGCTGGTGATTTTAATCTTTGACTTGCCTTTACACAACTCTGTATATGACAAGTGGCCAAGGCAGATTACAAGCTACTGCTTTAAATGTACAAGAAGATGTCGAGGTCAACTTCCTCATGACGGTGGCTTACTGTTTTAACTCAAATTGCAGGCTGGGGGAATAAGGGGGTGGGTGACTGTGGGTCTTGCACATGGCTGGACTGAAATGAACTAGAGTGCAAGATCGACCCTCTGCTTCAAATTAGTTTCAGTTTACTTCTTGAAAAATATCTACTCTAGAAGAGTATATATGCATTGAAGACACAAATGAGATAAGGGCAACATGATCTTGCCACAGAAAAAGAGCAATTTATGCACCCACTCCTGGGCTCTCGGGCATGATTCCCGTTAATTTTAGTCAGGGGCTTGCCTTGGGAAGAAATGCAGAATTGGACCCAGTGGAACAAAGCAAGAGTGGTTACATTTTCTGTATTTGGAGTGGAATGCTTGTCAATATTTTGCAGCTATAGACTAAAGGTCAGGATCTGTGCTCTCTCTCCAAGTGTAATAGGGCGTGTGTAGAAAAGGGTGGGGTGGGAAGGGAAGGCTAGCATGGCAAAAATAGATTTTTCACTTCCAGGATTCTCTCTTGTTACAGGGGCTGATCAAGTCCCTGGCATGGATTGGTATGCACTACAGAATAATCAGTACAAAGCATTCCAGCTATTGGCATGTCCCTGCGAACTCAGCACAGGGTGTGGGTGTAACTGCCAGGGGCCAGTTAAGCTGGCTTTTTGGACCCTTTATAGCTTTTGAGCTGCTGTAGAGGTTGCAGTAAACCCCAAAATTGGCCCCTAACTGTATCAAGGCACTAATTTAGGTTAATAATACTATTGAACAATAATCTGTTGTAACACAAAATGTTGGAGATAGTTTTAAAAATGCTGTCACATCAGCAGCATAACTATATGAGAATGCAAACCTCCCCATTGCCGCCCCCCCCCCCTGATATTCCAATATGTACATTCTAAATTCTGTAGTGTTTTATTTGAAACTTAAAAATTTCCTCCACTCTTACCCCATAAACTTACATCCTGGTATAATGAGTATGATCTATGAACTTAGACTGTTCAGAATTGTCTATCTGACTGGTAACCACTAACAACCTCATTTTACTACTCCGATGTATGTTTCATGTCCTCTTGCTTGTTTATTTATAAATTCTATTTCATAATAGAAATAGCATTTCTATGATCATATTGTACTTATGTGGTGTGATGTTTGGGGGATCACCCAGACCAATAAAGGGTTCTGCTTTGTAAGTTTGGGCATCTTAATACTGTGCTGCAATGTCAGGGCTCTGGCACCAGTAGCCAACTTACAAGCATAAGGTCCCACTCTGGCTTCCACCAGCCTCGTTATTTTTTGCATGGTGACCTCAACAATCCCTTTGGTCCGAGTTCTTCCCCTCCAAATCCATCTCCCTGAGTTGTCTGAACTATCAGACACTCAGAATTTTCCCCTCTGGTTCATCACCCTCAAAGACGTGAAACCTGCCCCCAATTATTAGTTCACTTTGGCGCACACACTTCATACAGTTTGCACAATAGAGATCTGCTTGGGGTAAAAATAAAAAAAATTTATTTAGTAGAAAAATCCTTGGATTCAAAGATGAAATAATAAGGAAAAGCAAATGCATCCGAGTTACACAGAAAATAAAGATGTAATCTCAGGCTTTACACTTTTTTTATTGGAAAAGGGAATATAGGTTACCTATTGCCTCAGAAGAGTTTCCCAGTATGACCTTGGTCCTAGAGGGGATCCAGTGCTTTCCAGACAGCATCCCACTTTCTTGCTGGTCCTCAGTTTCTGGATAGCCTTTACTTCAAATCCTTTCCCTTTTTAACAGGGTTTGCAGTTCGTTCGTTCTTTTTCCCCCCTTTCCTTTTTCTCAGAGTGTGGTAATTCATGATGACACAGAGCAGGGGGGTTTCCGAGACTGGGATTTTCTTTTCAGGTTTTAAATTGTTTGTGTTTTCCCATAATGGTCTACCATTGTCTCTTACTGGCTGGACAGCGTAGGTGGTTGGAGCTGGTTTTGTATAAACAGCTGGACTGAGAGATGTCTTTCCTGCCTGATTGCCTCACCACACTGCTGTGAGATGATCTAGATGTACTATAGTTACAATTACAAATTTCTGCATGCATTTATAACAATAACCTGTGTGTGAGTGTGTATCCTAATGACCACTGAGTTCAGGACATTACAAGCTTTCATAAAAGATCTTACTTGACATTTTTTTATACAAACAGTTGATTCAATTGCTTATTCTTTGGGATCCATTTTCTCCATGGTGTGTCAGGACCTTGATTCTTACATATGGGCACAGTCACTCAATCCTGTCTTCCATACAGGGATATCATGGTGATTATATGTTCAAAGCATTGCAGCAACATTACATTATGTGCATTACAGTATGAGTAAGTGCTTAGTAATATTAATACCTTGCCTACTGACTCATAGTGAGGCCCAAGAAGTATAGTAATTGCCCAGAAATGCATGGATGGCTGTGTCTTACTGCTTGTATTTGTGGTATGTATGTAAGTGTTACTGTATGATTTGCATAATGTATGATTTCTGTGACTCTATTCAAGTCACTTAACTCCTCTGCTCTATTTTACCTAATTGCCAAACTGGATATAAAGAGATATTTGTTTTATCTTGAGGTTTTTTTTTTTTTTAAATAATGTGTAGGGTAAGAGCCCAGAACACTGGGTGGGTAGCTACAGTTGTATTTTTAAAAAATTGAAGAAATAAATATTTTCTCAGGAGTTTTGTGATGAATAGATGTTGTTTCTAAATGCTAAAATTCACTAGAATGGGCCACTAGCCCCAAGCCTTCAGTATTTCTGATAATTGCCTCTTGCAAAACCATTTTAAAAGTTGGTAGACATGCACAGTCTCTAGTACAAGCCTGGAGAATTACTTTCCTGTACACCCAAGGGCACCCAATTAATTTATCCTCTCCCCAACCCTCATCCAAATCCTTAGAATGCTTTTGGCATAGACATATTGTCTTCAGTTGAAAGGAATCAGCAGTATTAGGGGGGCAAAACCAAAATGCTAAGGTTAACTCTGTTCCTGGGCCTTATAGTGAGGGTGAATAAAATGTGTTTTTTTGGTTTTTTTTTTTTTCCCCTCAATCACCACAGCCCTGGTATAAGACACTCAAAAACCAAACTTACTTAGCTGTAATCAGTCAAATTCAGAGAGTGACTTCCAGCACGCTAGACTCCACTATTCATACCTTCTTTCCCATATTTGTATACCAAGATGACCAAGGGACTCATTACTAATCCAGATCCGAAGACTGTCATAGGATGCTGGAACCTGGTCAGTAGTGATACATGAGCTGTACAGAATTCTCCCATAGAGAACTTGGAAAACTAATTTATGGTCTCATTAACTCTTGAAGAGATTTGAATCCTAGCTGAGTACCATAAAACTGGCTTTCTACTCTGACTAGCCGGGAACCATATGTGCTGACTCCGTGGGTGCTCTGGGGCTGGAGCACCCACAAAAAAAAATTGGTGGGTGCTCAGCACCCATTGGCGGCTCCCTGCCCTGCCCCACCCTGCTGCAGCTTGCCTCCGCCTCCGCTGCGAGTGCACCGCCGCATCCTGCTTCTCCCCCTCCCTCCCAGCGCTTGCACCATGAAACAACTGATTCGCGGGGTAGGGAGGGAGGGGGAAGGAGGAGGAGGGGGAACACGACTCTCTGGGGGAAGAGGCGGGGCCGCGGTGGGGATTTGGGCAAGGGATCCAATAGGGGCAGGGGGCGGAGTTAGGGCGGGGACTTTGGGGATGGGGTTGGAATGGGGGCGGGGTCAGGGGCTGTGGGCACAGGTACCCATCGGCGCCAGAGAAAGCTGGCGCCTATGTTGACTTGCATGTTGTGGTGCTACTAGAATACAAACAATAAAAAATTCTTTAATTTCAAATTCTTGCCCAGTGCTGGCATATAAAAACATCAAGGAAGGAAACAAAGCAATTATACATGTATCTATATCCTCTGTTCCCAACTCCCATTTACCCCAAGCCTTCTGGATAAAATGTCCAATAAAACTCATTCCTTGCAGAAGATGGCTGGTACCACCTGTAAGGGACTCATTAATATTGGCATCCAGATACCATTTATCATGTTATGTTGGAAATATCAAGATACCCAGGGTCATGGAATAAGCCTGGGAAATATGAGATATGAATAGAAAGACCTGGAAAGTGTTACTCAGGAGGTGCAATACAACCTTACTCTGTATTGAAGTTGTTGAACACTATTACAGAAATGTGGACTAGTCAAACAGGACACTCAGGCAATTAACATTCAAGTGGTTAGTGCCTCATTTCATAGTACTAGAGGCACCAACTATTTGAATGTTAATTGTTTTTGATTCCTAGTTCTTCTTGTCACCTGGGGAAGACAATAGACATCTTGAAGATTGAGACTACTGGATAAACAAAGCCATCAAAGGTTGGAAGCATCATTAAAAGCTAACATGTCCAGGGTATTAGATATGGCATTAGACATGGGTAATTAACTTGTTCTGGGATGATGACATGCTCTGAGATGGGACTCAGTATTCAAGAACTTTGCTATTTAGCTATTCAAATAAATGATGGGGTGGGGAGAAGCAAGCTTATCCTGAAAAACTTAATTAAATGTTAAGAAAGGGAAAAGAGAAGTGTGTAAGCAAGTCTTTAAAAGAGAACTGGCCTATTACCTCGTCAACTGGACACACTCCCACATAGAGTAACTTAAAACATAGAGTGGATAGGCAGAGAGAGAGAGAGAGAGAGAGGATGAGCTCGCTCTCTCTATCAGATAGGAGAGGAAAGGAAGCAGGTCTTAGCTGTAACCTGAAATGGATAACCTGCAATATTCTGTTGATGAATTTTTGATAGTTGTATGAGATTTCTGTAGGTCTCTAAATGTTACAGTTAGTGTTAAAGGATGTTTTTTTTTTTCACCCCAAGATACACTTGCATCTGAAGAAGTGAGGTTCTTACCCACGAAAGCTTATGCTCCCAGTACTTCTGTTAGTCTCTAAGGTGCCACAGGACCCTCTGTTGCTACTTACATCTCTAAATTTGGGGAGAATGAGATGATTAAAGTTTTCTTAAAATTCTCAATGTTTAGATAAAATCCTCCACTTCCTGGTTTTAGAGGCTGTATGCTCTACTCCAATGTTAGGAGCAAGAGACCTTCGAACCACTCCGGGGCAGACAGGCAGAGTTCCAATGACTAGGGTATGACTTTGCCTATGTATATGTAGCATTGTCCAGAGCTAGTTTTGGGGAGAAAGGAAAAACAGATACGTGACTTGAGGGATGGGAGTCTGTAGTTCCACAAGCTTCTGGCTACGGTGGAGAAATTGCTTCTCTGGACTGCCTGGGAGTGATGTTCTGGGAGCTGACAGGCTTGTGATAACTTCAGAAGTACAGGATGCTTTCCCTAAGCAGCCCTTGCTTCCCTGCTTACGTCCCCGTCCTTTCCCTGCTAGTGTTAAGTTCTAAAAATGCTAAAGAAATAGTTCAGTAGCTAGTGATCCTCTTTTACTCCTATAATTCAAAGGCCATAATTTCAAAACATTTGATTTAGTGTGTACTGTGATCTCAAGAACTAACTTCAATATCAGCTATTACTTACTGTGCACAGTGACTTTTTAAAATATACAAGGTGCACTCGACTCAACATTGTGATACCTTTGGAGAGAGGACTGATCATCATTTTCCTATGAAAGTCATCTTGTTAACAAATCCATGTTGTAAAAGCTATCTGTTCTCCACGTTACTGTTGTATCACACTATTGCATTAACATCCACCAGACAAATTATTAAATCTACTGTACAATAAGTACTACTTTCATAACCGAAATAGTCACTAGAAAATTGTCACGAGATCAATGTCGACATCTTTTAAAATGAACACTTCAGTTGTATTTTAATGTGTCTCTTACGTAAAATCAGAATAATTTAAGGAACAGTGAGAGACTGCTGTCTTGTGACTGCATTCTAATTTCCTGCCAGACCAAGGAAAGCTCATCTCTCTCACCAACAGAAATTGGTCCAATAAAAGCTATTACCTCACCCACCTTGTCTCTCTAATATTCTGGGACCAACACAGCTACAGCAACAGTGCATATGTACATAAAGGAATGCTTGGACAATCAAATGATCTAACTGGGTGAAAGCCCATCAGCACTGAATTGTCCACAAACAGTGTGGGAAAACTACTGAAATGTACTGAGATGGATTATAAAAGAAACTTCCCTTATGGCCAGATTATTTCATAATTGTCCACTGCAGGGTTTCTTGTATCTTATTCTGACACATTGGATACTGGCTATTGCTAGAGACAGGATACTAGAGTAAACAGACCACTGGTCTGATCTAATATGGCAATTCTTTTGTATTTTATATTACAATATGTATTAGCTCTTAGCTTCTTTGACGAAGTTACAGATGAAAGAAGAATGTATATTGTGGCTCAAAATGCATTTTACAAATGTTTGTGTTTTTATCTTCTTAGATGGCAACTGACACTTTGTTTCCATATATCCTGTTGCTATATCCACATCCATTTTAGTATTAAGATTTTCACCAGTACTTGAGGAAGTAAATGCTATTAACCAATTCTCATTAACTAATATTACTCTGTGGATTTATTTATTAATGCTACAAAAAAGGAACAAACATACACTGAATTTCCCCAGTGCTGTTAGTAATATATGGACCATTGAAGGCTCTGGAAATTTCACTAATTTTCCTTCTCAAAAGTCAAGGGCACTGGACATGTACATCTTAAAACTTAAACAAAGGTGTTTTTTGTTCCAGTTATCAATTAACCTTTTGGTGCTATCTACCATCCAAGATCTGGCCTGCTATGGTACGCATCAGGGTTTAGTTGACTGCCTGAATCAAGCAGTAATAACTCTGCCTAAACTGAAACTAGTCCTTTGCAGTTAGAGACAATTGTTTGGTTTTTGCCTTTTTTAAATTTGGAGGGTGAATGCTGCTTGGAGGTGGGATAATTAGTGAAGCAGCATGATGTGTAACACTGGAGCAATAGTAGAAATGAATACTTGCAGCACTGTGAATAATAGGTCACCTGTGCCGCTGAATTCTGTTATTGCAAATATCTTCTTTTGACAGGTATTTTAAATTGCATCAATTCAGAGCCCTCATTATCTGACACAGCTTTGCTTGTACATAAAGTGTGCTCTGCCCAAGCCACTCAGTAACCAGGCATTTCAGAGAGCTAAACGTAGTTGCAATCTTATTGCAACACATACCACATCAAGAATTTGTAACCCTCCTGTGCATCATGGGAAAACTGTTTGTGGTTGTTGTTAATAGACAGAAGTTTCATTCTGTCATGGGAAGATCACTATACGGGACAGATTCTCAGCTGGCTAAATTTAAAATTTACATCAGGAGAGGATCTAGCTTCAGGCACCTAACCTGACTGTTGCAGAAATTAGGTAGCCTACATTCCGGATGTGTGTGTCTGAGAATAGTTGAATTGCAAAAGGAAAATACTCCTTACAGGGACAGACTTCCTGAAAGTGTACATTTCAAAATGAATATTAAAAATTGTATATGAAAAAATGAAGGCTAAACCAGGACATTTTCAGTTAGGTTTTTATAGAATCATAGAATTGGAAGGGACCTCGAGAGGTCATCTAGTCCAGTCCCTTGCACTCATGGCAGGACTAAGTATTCTCTAGACCATTCCTGGCAGGTGTCTGCAGGGCCGGCTCCAGGCACCAGCTTACCAAGCAGGTGCTTGGGGCGGCCACTTTGGAGAGGGGCGGCAGCTGTTCGGGGGACGGACCTCACTCCTGCTCGGAGCAAGGACCTTCCGCCGAATTGCCGCAGCAGATCGTGATCGCGGCTTTTTTTGTTTGGCTGTTTGGGGCGGCCCAAACTCTGGAGCTGGCCCTGGGTGTCAGTCTAACCCGCTCTTAATCTCCAATGATGGAGATTCCGCAACCTCCCTAGGCAATTTATTCCAGTGCTTAACCACCCTGACAGTTACGAAGTTTTTCCTAATGTCCAACCTAAACCTCCCTTGCTGCGATTTAAGCCCATTGCTTCTTGTCCTATCCTCAGAGGCTAACCTTTTTCTTCCTTCTCTTTGTAACAACATTTTATGTACTTGAAAACTGTTATGTCCCTCTAAATTCTTCTTTTTCCAGACTAAACAAACCTAATTTTTTCAATCTTCCCTCATAGGGAACAGCGTTACACTGTTGACTCATATTTAGCTTGTGGTCCACTATGACCCTCAGATCCCTTTCCACAATACTCCTTCCTAGGCAGTCATTTCCCATTTTGTATGCGTGCAACTGATTGTTCCTTCCTAAATTGAGTACTTTGCATTTGTCCTTATTGAATTTCATCCTATTTACTTCAGACCATTTCTCTGGTTTGTCCAGATAATTTTGAATTTTAATCTTATCCTCCAAAGCACTTGCAACCCCTCCCAGCTTGGTATTGTCCACAAACTTTATAAAAGTACTCTGTATGCCATTATCTAAATCATTGAAGAATATATTGAACAGAACTGGACCCAGAACTGATCCCTGTGGGACCCCACTCGTTATGTCTTTCCAGCATGACTGTGAACCACTGATAACTACTCTCTGGGAACGGTTTTCCAGCCAGTTTTGCACCCACCTTATAGTAGCTCGATCTAGGTTGCGTTTTCCTAGTTTGTTTATGAGAAGGCCATGCGAGACAGTATCAAAAAGTCCAAGATATACCACATCTACCACTTCTCCCTCCCTGCCCTCCATCCACAAGGCTCATTAACCTGTCAAAGAAAGCTATCAGGGTTGGTTTGACATGATTTGTTTTTGACAAATCCATGCTGACTGTACTTATCACCTTATTCTCTTCTAGATGTTTGCAAATTGCTTGCTTATTTGCTTCATTATCTTTCTGGGTACAGAAGTTAAGCTGACTGGTCTGGAATTCCCTGGGTTGTTCTTATTTCCCTTTTTATAGATTGGCATTATATTTGCCTGTTTCCAATCTTCTGGAATCTATCCCCCATTGTGCTTGGTCCTCACAATATCACAGCATTGGACAGTACTGCATATCCCTAAGTGGGTCTTTATGCTAGCGTGCAAAATATTCACACCTGTTCAGATAGGGCTCAATGAAATCAGTTGGAGTGCTACCACTGATTTCAAAGGGTGAATGTTTAGGCCAATACTTATGTATGCAGTGTGACTGTAGCTCTGTCGGTCCCAGGATATTAGAGAGACAAGTTGGGTGAGGTAATATCTTTTACTGGACCAAATTCTATTGCCTGTACTTGTTAAAGAATAATATTTCATGCCCTAGTGCTATTTAATTATAACAACAACACCACCCATAGTTAAGGTTGACCGATACTCTCCATTTTAAGACCCTGCTTTCAGTTGCTTATAATTAGCTAAAAATGGTTCGGCTATTTTGGGAGACTGAGATTGGGGGAAATGCATTGGTAAAACAATGTTAAAAGTATTTATACCCATTTTGCTGAGATGCACTAGTGCCTCTGTGCCTTGGAGCAGGCATTTGAAATATGGCAGCTGGGTTGCTCTGGTATTGGGGATGTGCCTTTTGCAATTGATGTGAAAATCCACCCAACTTTGACCAAGTTGCAAGTCTCTGAAAATAGTAATTTACACATACATGCTCAGTAGAGATTTGTTAGATTCTGGGGGCAAAATTTCCTCAAAATTCCAGCTGCAGTGTGCATGCTCCAGCCCCCGACAACTCTTGTGTGCTGATTAGACTCTGCATGTGCCAACCATACAGAGTGACTGAGAATGTTCCATCCCAGAGCCGTTGGGGCCAAGCAGGACTTTTCCTGCAGGCTGGTGTGGTTTCAGGTACCAGAACTGAGAGCAGGAATAGTGTTTGTCTTATGCTCTGTATACCTCGTGGTGGTGCCCAGGTAGTGTGGTGAAAAGGGAACATCCTGATGTGCTTGAACGTATAGGGGTGAAGTGCGGGAGGCAGACAGGCAGGATGGAGGATGCGTTCTGGGAACAGAGGGAGAAAGGGGCAGGCTCTGGGAGGATGGGAACAGAGGAAGGTGGACAGATGGGCTCAGATGGGGAAGGAATGGCAGGGTCAGACTGGGTGAGATGGGGCAGCTGTCTGCAACCCATAGAACATACTCTTTCAGAATCTGGAATAGAACCCAGAATTCCCTAGTCCCAACAGTACTGCAACTGACTGACAACAAAGAAAAGTGGCAAAGTGTTTGTCCTCCTCCTCTAGTGGCTTGCCCAATCAGAGCATAACAGCCTCTTAATGCTACCCATTAACTCAAGTGGAAGAGGTCTGTTCTGTGGATCTATAGCGGATCTGCTGATGACCTACAAAATTGCAAAAAAAACCCAAAATTGTATTCAAAGAACATTACAGTTGTGAAGTCAAGCATTCAAAAATTAGGAAATGCCAGGATTGAGGTTGCCTGTGCAGCCTTAATTCAGCTCCTTTGTGCATGTGTATTATGATTCAGTCTTTAATTACATGATCACATACTATTCAGAACTGGATTCTGTTCCTGCCTCTGCCACAGAGTTGCTCTGAGATGCTGGGCAAATCTCTTAAACTAAATTTTGCGTGTGTAGCCACTAATTGTGTGTTCCTTGCTAACTTGTGCCCAACTTGAGATCGTGGGGTCAGATTTGCAGAAGTATTGAAGGCGCACTGCTGCATCTGAAGTCAGTGGGAGCTGTACTTCACATATTTGAAGCACTACAAAAGCGATTATCTGAAAAATCAGGCCCTAGGGATCTCAAATTGGGCACCCAAAACTAGTGGACCAATGACAGTTTTGCCCTTAATCTCTCTGTGCCTTAAATCCCCATCTATAAACGGGCAATAACACCTTTCCCCACAGAGTTATTCTGAAGATAAATTCTTCATGTTTTTGAACACTGAGATATTACAGTGAGTACCATGGAAAAGCTCACGAGGAAATTAATACAATATTCAGTGCATGCCTCAAATGGTGTGCAATAAATAAAACCTGAGGTCATACATTGAGTATAAAATATTGAATAGCTGCTCGTTTGGTGAGCACAGTCCATCCTGTTCAGTGAATGTGGCAGGGACACTGTGTGTGGGGGGAGGAAATATTATGTGATCATATAATTAAAGACTGAATCACAATGCTATATGGACAAGAGGGGAGCAAACGAAAGTTGCACAGACAACCATCATCTTGACATTTCCCTGTTTGTATGTTTGTTTTAAATGCTTGACTTTGCAACTTTAACATTCTGTGAATATATTTTTTTTCTGTATGTTAACATGACAATGCCACTTTAACCAGCCTTGCCAGGAAGGAGTTTTGGTACAATAGTTTCATATTACGTTGTCTGCTCCTTAAGTGTGAATTGGCAGCAACCACTCTGATAACGTGATATTCCAAATCTTCTTAAGTAGACTGTGGCATTACAGTAAGTGTAGAATTATGAACTATATCTCTTGTCTGCTCAGCTGTTTTTCACACTCCACTTTTAGTAAATATTTTTTCCCTTCTTAAATTGATAATACTAGTTACTGGGCTGTAACAGGAGGTTTTGACCACCATCAGATTTGGTTTTGTTTCGTTTTGTTTGTTTTTTGTTTCTTTGTTGGTCTGTTAATCCGCATGTGAACATCAGATTTAGGGAAGTTAAGTACCTAGTAAGATTTTTCTCCCCCAGCCCCCCCCCCCCCCCCAAAGAACTGTATCTGCATCTTTAGGCACCTAAATAGGCACTGACAATCTTGTCCTAGACTAATTGTTGAACTGTACAATTATGATCCGCCTGTGCATATAGACCCATATCCAGTTCTCTTTGCCTCTGTTGCGTCTAGAATTTGGGTTTGATTAGCTTTCCTCTTATTTACCTAATTTGGGGAGCACTCACTATATGGGCCAGAACTGCAACTCTCTATCAAACACTCTGTATGTGACAGAGAGAGAGAGAGAAAAGAGTTGGCTAGTCATATAGTGCAGGCTTTCCTAACTTCCAACTGCTAAATCATATTAAGACTACTAAAAATGCACTCCTTGCTTGACTTTTTTTTAATGTAAGTACAGTAACTTCTCTAGTTACTACAGGGATGTGTCATGATGACTGATTGTGAATGGGAGGGAGGTGATCCACAAGGCAGTCTCTCTAAAACTGTAGTCCACACTATAAACAAATGTGAGAATCTCGATGTAAATAAATCTAGCTATATAATCCTCTTTGCTCTCTTTAAAGGAATTAATTCTTGGAGCATTTCTTGAAGATACTTTGATAGCAATGCTGAAGACATATTGATGGTTGTGAAGTGAATAACTTTCAGAAACAGTGCCCTTATAGAGAAGGTGTGTGTATTAGCTTTCTAATATATAAAATGATGACCCTCCCTTATCTCAAAAGGGTGTTATTAAGCTAATTCATTAAAGTTGGAGCCGTGCTCCAATTGAAGCCACTATGTCTGCATGTGCTTCAAATTGCCTCTTACTCACTACTAAGGGATTTTAAGTGGGGACATCTTTCTCAACTGACACTGGTTTAGTATCTTTGCACCTCACCCAGAGAATTGGCTTACTATTAATATTGCTTTTATTTATTTTAGATCTAGTGAAAGCAAACTAGCATCACTATGTATTTCAATAACATTTGAAATTGAGTATGGGCTAGGTGACCTGCAGTAAAAGATTTTTTGCATCACTGGACTCCAATATACAACCATACTGGAATTATTGCTGCTAAAATGACAGCATAGTTAATTAGGTTACAGTGATGATACTTGATAGAGGTGAAAACGAACCACATTCATCTCATTCAGGCTGTCTGCACTCTCAATAAGACAGCATAGCTTTGGGTTTTGTCAGGTTACCTTTGCACCCCTAAGAAGTACCAACTAACTTTAAATAAAAGCCCACCGGAGATGTCAATTTTTAACTGACTACAGCTCACCTAGCCTTCACCACTAGTTTCACACCTTAGTATGTAGAATGGACTTAAAGGAACACTGTCAACTTATGACCAGACTTCTTTACCTATGTTACTAATATCTAAAATCACTAGAAGTGTGTGTTTGTCACTACTTCTTGGAGGGTGTTTGTGCGCGTGTATGTATGTATTTAAGTTCTCTCAGTTTTGACAATGAAAATCAACCTGTTTGTTTAAACTTTCATTTTTGGGTCCTCCATGCTGCAATAGTTGCATTCCCAATATTGCTGGGGGATGATTATTTTAATTAAAATGTAATTGGATTTATTTATTTGTTTTTTTAGGTGGAAATGCTTCCATTGGTCCTAGGTTTTATATAAGCTGTTCTTGCAAAATGTAAATCTTGAACCAAACTTAAGCAGTTTCCCTTTCATCCTCTATGGAGAGGATGAGTTTGAACTTTAAAGAGACACATTTTTAGGGTGTCAAGTATCAGAGGGGTAGCCGTGTTAGTCTAAAAATGTAAAAAGTAACAGAGGGTCCTGTGGCACCGTAACAGAGGGTCCTGTGGCACCGTAACAGAGGGTCCTGTGGCACCGTAACAGAGGGTCCTGTGGCACCTTCTTAAAGGTGCCACAGGACCCTCTGTTACTTTTTACATTTTTAGGGGTTAGTTGTCATTAAAGAGAGAAGTGGGTATAACTATTTATATTTCTCTAACACAAATGTTTTTGTTTTACTTTTTGTGTGTTTATTTTTAACTTCAGTGGTTATCTGGGTTTTTGGGGGTTTTTTTGTTGACTAGTCTCCTGTGGTGGCTATCCCCAAACACTTTAGCATTGTGCTAGTGCATGATAACTGAAAAAGGAAACTAATTTATAAGCAAAACTGTCTAAACTGTCCTGTTCGTGTGTTTCCTCTAAACTGAATGAAATATAGAAAATAAACAAATGGTGCACATGGTGAAGCATAGTTTAGATTCTCTAAAAATATTCTTGGAGTTTAAAAAACTTCAGATACTGTTAAGAGTAACGAATTCATTTTCAATTATTTTTATCTTAGATTTAGGCTATTGTAGTACTCCCATGGGCAGTTTGATCCTTTAGTGTGGCTGAATCCATAGTCTGCCTCTCCAGTACTTTCACAACAGTGCTCAAATCAATTTCATATTATTTCACATCTTCCATTTCATTAACAGTGGCATGTAAAACTTGATTATAAAACCTGACCATGAGAACAGGAAGACAAACCTCTGAAATTGTTAGGAGTAAATCATTCTGTTTCATGAGAAGGTGCTCTGGGCCTGCTTTTAAAGTAGAAAGATACAAAAAATATCCCAGCAACAAAACCTCATGCTAGGTCCCCATTCTTAATTTGTCACAAGCTTTTTGTGGAAGACTGAATTCTATGTCTTAACAAGACCAAAACCATCTTTCCCTTTTTCTTTTTGGTGTGTGGGGGGAGGGAGGGAGAAGATGTCTCATGCAACACTGCATTTAAATTAACAAATTAAAAACCGTTTTGGCCTCAAAAAATGACAGAGGTTTATGTGCTTTAGCTCATTTCTGCTACTGTAGTGTGTATTTTGAAATCACCACAAACACCTTGATGCTATTAGCTTTCTGTAGTATAGAAAAGTTGTGCAGTATAGCTGCTGTTTTGTCAGTTCTCCTGCTGATAAAAAAACTTCCACCCCACTGAGTGACGTTTGCGTTGTTGACAGGATAGCGCTCCTGCCAACAACGCGCTGTTCACACTGGTGCTTGTCGCAGCAAAACTTTTGCCTTTTTGGGGATGGGGGCGGGCGATTAACACCTCTGAAAGATTGTCGCTCAATTGCCAGTGTAGACATAGCCTTGTACTGGTGTAAAGAATGTGGTGGTGGTTTGTTTTTTGGTTTAGCTTATTGCCTGGAAGGGAATAAAGCTAAACTAAAAAAGCCACTATTATGCCAAGGTAGGAGTGTCTACCCTGGGGCTATACTACTATAATTTTATTGGTTTCACTGGTATATTTTGCCTTGGGGACAAGCCCTCAGGCCCCAATCCTGAAAACACTTGCATGTGTCCAGTGTCTGTCTTTAAGTGGGATTATTCATATCCATAAAAGTAAGTGTATGCGTGAGCATTTGCAGAATTCTGGCTTAAAAGCTCTTTAAAATCCCTAGCAAGAGTCCTGCTAAGCCTGTTCTACAAAACTTGAAGGTATGTGGGTCAAAGAGGGTAGTTACTGTGTGAGGGGGCTGCAATTAGGATTTTGTTTTTGTTCCTTAACTTTTAAAAACTATGCAACAGATCATAAATCTGCATTTTTGACTGTCACAGTCTTCACTGGGTCCACACCCTATACCCCTTGGCCATGTCTGCACTAAGCTTTTTTTTTTTTTTTTTTTTTTTTTTTAAACTTTGAAATAATTTAGTGTCAACTAATTCATGGTAGTTAACACCTTTTGTAAAGGCTAGTGTGGACACGCCCTTGAAAAATGAAAATGTAAGGCAGAGCATTGTTCACTTTAGTGTCAAAACATAGAACAATAGAGGTAGCGTACTTATTGTATTATTCATGTACATATTTAATTCAGTAATCACTCTTTAATTTAAATGGCTCTGTCATGGAATTCCAGCTTCTAAATTGCAATGCCACAGAAACCTTGCTTTAGTAAATTTGATCTCTTGTATTGGCTGTCGATTAGTTTTATGTCTCAAGTACCAAGAATTTGAAAATAAACATACAGTGCTCCAATAATGGAAGAGACATGCCACTAGGATAATCTGATGTTTAATTTTAATTTAGCTCGATGAAGAGTTGGTTCTGCGTCTGCTCCACATTTAGCATTCACTGAATTTAACAGAAGTTCAGTGTGCTGAATGACACCAGAATTGGGCTTTAGCTGACATGGATCCCCTTAAGTGCTCTGCTTCTTTCCTAAAATCCCAGCCTGAACTTTTCCATATCAATCCTTGTAACCAGTTCTTTCCCTGCCACATTTTTTGTGCATGTGTTTGTACTCTGCAAACATGTTGACAGGTTTTATTGAGGCAAAAACTGCAAAGGCAGAATTCTAAGGTTTCTGATCATTTGGGTTAGTGATTCAGTAAATGGTCAGGGTCTAGAAGGCATCTAGGTGCAGAGAAATCTTGTTTGTTTTTTCCAATTAGATGTGTGCTGTTCTACACACAGCAGTAATGACTGCAAGCTTCTTATTAAACCTTAATTATTTGTGTACAAGAATCATGGCAATGTTTTTTTATTTTAACTATTGACAGGTTTTTGGATGTACAGCTTTCAATAATGCATGATTAAAAAAGAGGGGGAAAATATTACTGAGCCCTATTGCTACCACAAGGGAACTCAAGTGCCAGTGTCTTAGCACCTCTAATCCAGTGACATGTGTCAAGTGATTCAGGGAAGTTGAGAGGGTGGTATTTTGTGGTGGTTTATGCAAAGATACTTTAAATGTGAAACTTAAAAATATATATATTTTATTTAATACATTTTTTAATTTTTCTGTGTTTGTTTTTTTTCCCTTCTCCCCAACCCTCTTTGCCTACAGGCAGGATGAAAGACCGGTTATGTGAACTGTATGAGTTAGCTAAGCTTTATAACCAACAGTTTCCTAACAATGAGGATGATGAGAGTTTACCTCATGAAACCCTCCTATTTGAAACTGATTATGCCCTCGCAGCTCTTTACAAAGATATCCAGAGTATCAGAACAGACAACCTGCACTTGAAAGAGGACGTCAAACGGCTAGGTAAACAAAATAATCGCTTTCTTACCTCCATGCGCCGTCTTAGTAGTATCAAACGAGATACTAACAGCATTGCCAAAGACATCAAGGCCCGTGGAGAAGGCATCCACAGGAAACTCCAGACAATGAAAGACTTCAGTGAAGATGCAGAAACAAAACATGGCACGATGTCTGTCATAACCCGTGTATCAAAGAATCACTATGTTGACCTCATGCATGCCTTTCAGGAAGCCATGTTTGAGTACAATGAGGCAGAGATGAACCAGCGGGAGAACTGCAAGATTCGGATCCAGAGACAGCTGGAGATCATGGGCAAGGATGTTTCCGGAAACCAGATTGAAGACATGATCGAGCAAGGCAAGTGGGACGTTTTCTCTGAGAATCTCCTGTCTGATGTCAGAGGGGCTCGTGCAGCATTGAATGAGATAGAGACGCGACACAAAGAGTTGATGAAGTTGGAGAGTCGCATCAGGGAGGTTCATGAGCTCTTTCTGCAGGTGGCACTACTGGTGGAGCAACAGGCCGACACCTTTGACATCATTCAACTGAATGTGGAAAAAGTTGAGGACTATGTAGGAGAGGCTAAATGTCAGGTGAGGAAAGCTTTGGAATACAGGAGGAAACACCCTTGTCGAACACTCCTCTGCTGTTGCTTTTCATGCTGCAAAAGCTGATTCTCCTACTCAAGCCATTACAGACCAACTTGAATGTGCCCTAAGAATGTACAGTTGAAATAGTGCTTTTTAAAATGGGCTACTCTTTGGAACAGGGTTGGTTTTGGAGGATTGGGGTGATTACCCCTTGTCTTAGATGCCTTAAGCACATTTATGTGCTAATAAAAGCCAAATGTTGCTGGCAAATCATTTTTATTATCTTTAACAAAAACAAAAAAAAATTCAAGCCTAACCGATTTGGCTATAATCAAGGCTAGAGTGCTTGAGAGCTTCATAAAATGATACATGCTCCAATCTGACACCACCTAATTTAAAGAATGAATGAAAGGGTCATAGCTTAATCGATGAAGGATGAGTGTTGGTGTACCACGAGGTGGCTATTTTCTATCTTCCACAGTGAGATTGCATGGGGTACAGCTCTATTGCTGTAGTGATGTAATTCTGTGGTGCTTCATAAGTTTGCCTGCCTTTAGGAAACTTGGAGCCCACATGATGCAATCCTTGAGCAATTCATTGCCACATTCATTTGAAGAAACAGTAAGTCTGTTACACTATTAACAGAAAATACAGAATTAGTTTCTTAAACCTTTTTACACAAGGAGCTTGATTCTGATCTCACACTGGTTTTACACCAGTGGAACTCCATTGAAATGAATGAAGCGAATTTTGATCTATTCCAGTGTAGATAAGATCAAACTCAGTCCCAAGAAGTGGTCATTCCTCTCTTTTCCTCACTCCCCCGCCCCCCTAATCCCTCTCATCATTGTGAACACACCAGAATTTTGACCAGGTCACAGGAAACACTGAAAAATTAAGACCTCTCTTCAACTGACTCTTTACTTTAGTCATTTAAATACTCTGTTTAATGTTGTTGTCTTTAAGTTTGTAATGTAGTCTCCTGGAGGACTGAAAATGGTCATGGCAAACTTTTTTCAAAGATTTTTAGCCCTGTAAATAAATAATGCAACTATCTACTCTCAAATGTGACTTTTAACACCCATAAATGGACACTTGTCTGGAGGTGAAATGCAACATTTTAGAGATTCACACACAAATTTGAAGTTGTAGTGACAGATTTACCTTGTAAATAGATGCTTATTTTTGTAAGAAAATGTATTGATATAGTGTGTGTGTATATGTTAACATGAAGGTATTAATAACAATGTTTACTCTGGTTAGTTATGAAGACTGATGGGGCTGTCTTGTGCCTCTGCGACAACTGCACATTGAAAAGAGACTAGACCCCTTTATTCAATACTCCTGTATGAGCCAACATTTTGGAGTCAAAATGACACTTCCTTTTATTGGGTTTGAAAAATTTTCCCTCCTCCTTCTAAAACCTTCTCTGATTGACCATATTAGGTTTGGACAAAAAGGGAGGAAGAGAAATTTAAGGCCAAATTTTGAAGTCCTTAATTGATTATAGTTCCCATTGGTTTCACTTGATTGAGAGCTGAAGAATTTGGCCCTTCCTTTTGAAGACCTTTGAGCTCTGTTAGCCCTACTGAGAACAGAGGGCAATGCCAAAAGTATGCACAATATTCCAACTACAGTATTGTTAAGCAGCTTTCTGCTACATTGTGATTTATTGGTACTTTGAACTCATACAAGACTTTTTTTTTTTTTTTTTTTTTTTTTTTTTTTCCCTCCAGAAGTTAGTGACTTCAAAAATCTTCTGTTTGGTTAACTTTTTCCCCTTTTTTTGTCCTTTTTAATAATATATTATTTTAACATTTCACATTTGTATTTTGATTATTTCCTGCCCAGATGCACCCAGCTATCCTTCTGCACCCTTCACAATGAAAGGTTCCTCTTTCTGTCTTTTGCACACTAAATGTCTATTGTAACTAATTCTTTTAAATTACTTATAAAACAATAAGGCCTTGCAAAAACAAATGGATACTCACTTCTAAGCTTTCTGTGCCTAGCAAGAAAATGTTTCTTGCTGGGCAGGCTTGCCACATGGAGGATGAGGGCTTTGGATGAAGAACTGTGGACAAGAACTTTTTTCTTTCTCAAGATGAAAGTCACTTTGCTTTGAACTAAATATTATATTAAGCACCCGTGTCTGTATTTGCATGTGTTCATTAGCTAGAATTTATGTAGGGTACGAATGAGCCTCAAACAAGAGGGTGTTTGTGGTATACAGTAAAGTCTTGAAGCCATCAGTGTTACATTTGCTGGGGGAAATGCAAACAATTCAAATCTGAACTGTAAGGGGGAAGAGAATGGGGTGTAAAATGTACTGGCTGGCACCAGTTACTAATATTTAAGAGGCGTTGTCATGTTGAGTAGCACCTTAATACTTAGTACTCCATAAGCAGTCCCAATCAAGTCAGACTGTTCCTGAAGAAAGGTACATGTGCATGAGGATATCCGAATCTAGACTTAAATCAGGCCACAGAAAACCTGAATCTATTTGCTGTCTATTGTATCTTTTTCCTCCCCCTTTTATGATGAAGTTATGTAAGTGTTCAAATTGTATTTTTTTTTTTTTGGTACATGTGTGTATCTAGAAATGCAATAAACGTATTTCAGTGTAATGGTAAAGATACAGAGAGTCACACCTTGAATCAGCAGATCTAAATAGTTCCTTGCACATTGATATTCTGTGGAACTTGGAAAAAGTCACATTACCAAACTGTCTGTCCTTCTTTCATCAACTCATACATGTGCCTGAAACATTAATGGGAAAAAATGTTCTGCTATTCTTCCTTGCCAATGTAATTCACACTTCATGTTTTTTCAGAAAATCTTAAACATTCCTCCATTGCAAGAAGGGGAACAAATTAAATGCAGCCGTTCTGAGAGATCCTTAAGATAATATTTAAAACATCACATTGTTAATTTCCATTCTAATGCTGCATCCTCCCTGGCACACAGGAAAAGGAACTGAGATAAGGAAGAAGAAACAACCTATTTTGAAACAAGAAAAATAGTTATGTTGTGAAAATAGTTAAGGCTTGCATGCATCCAAACAGGCTGTGATTTAGCAATCCCCTATTAGAGTTTTTCCACCTTGGATAGTATATAATGGAGAGGTACATAATATACTATAAAATTATCTTGTCAAATATATTCTTAAGAAAGCTAAAGCTTGCAAAGTTGCTTTTTAAACTCATTTGCTCCAGCAACAAACAATATTAAATCTCTCTTGAGTACTGTAGTCTGTTTGAATGTGCATTGCAGAGTCAATACAGCTCTGGGAGAGTGAGCTAGCATATATTCTGTCTTGTGCATCATCAATAAAACTCTTAACTAATTCCTAAGTGGAGGGCCAGGTTTGGCCATTAATACTCATACAAGCACTACAGAAAACAATGGAGTTGCACAGGTGTAACTGATGTCCAAATTTGACCTGCAAAACACTATGTATCATGGTGAGGTTTGAGCCAAAAAGAATTTGGGTACAAAACCCATACAGAGAGCTTGACCTTCAAATCTTGGAGAGTTGGGGTGAGGCAGAGAAGAGAACGTAGTTCACCTTCCAGCTGGTGGGAACTAGAGCTGAAAGTTATGGAAACACCAGTGTGGAATTCCTCAAAGTTAATTTCAGTTCCATGTTTGTTGTAGAACCACATGTAAAATAGTGAACTACTTTCAGGATTTAAGACTTCTGTTTCCTGTAACTATGTATTGCTTAATGCTGTGCTTTTTGACTTTACCCATCTGTGACCTTGCCTTGTCATCATTTATGTAGTGTTTTGGAAAGGATGGATTTCACTGTAGTTCGAGAATGAAACACAATGTCATGTCCCTGTAGGATGAGTGGGGGAAGAAGATAAAAGCGGGTTGATAGCGTGTCAGTGCATTTATAAAACAAGGTAGGCAATGGAAGCAATCATGGGGAAAAATAAGCTGCTAGTAAATCTAGAGCCATGCCTAGGGAGGTGCAAACAGTTTGATTGCATGTACCCTCCTTTTGCCTATGACACGGCACTACCTTCTAAGCCACAGGGTTGGAGCCAGGAGCAATGACATTAAAGAAAGAGGGTATTTTGGGGGGGTGGGGAGGAGGCAGTTAATGTGAAAGAGGAAATGATGGGAATGGCAGGAGCTTCATGAGGAAATCAGTGACAGTATCCTCCTGATACTGGCAGAGGGGAACTGAAAACCAGACAAGCCCTAACAGGGTGACACACTTCCTCTAAAATTATACACTTGGCATTGAAGAAAAAAATGTATTACTCATACCATGCACTTATTAATAGATGAGGAATTTTCAATGCTATATGTTAGTGGTTACTCCATAGCACCTTTTGGGGGTTCAATGTTTGTTGAACTGTATAAAATTTGCTTTGAGTTATTGGGGTAGAACTTGTAAATTGTAACTTCAACATGGAGGATTCCAGCCCTCCCAAGAACTGCAGCAGGCCAGGGGCCATCTCTGTGGCACTTGTTTTGAAAGAATCTTCTAGAAAAAAATGTTATACAGGTTCTAGGCACTGCCCCCTCTTCCCCCAACCCTCATTTAAGCAATAAAAATAGTCACTGGCCCAAATGTCTTTCCTCTCTTCTCTAAAGCTACTGAGGAGGGGTGGGGCTTAATGGAATATATTTATTGGCAGCCCTCTATTTACTTTGTGATATTTAATTTATAGGATTTGTGGCCAGCACACCAGACTGTTACATTAATTTTACATATAGTTACATTTTAGAAATTTGAATAAACTTTCCAGCCCTGTCAGAAAGCCAGTAACAATTGGAAGATAAATGAGATGGGCACAGTTGCAAGACTTGATGCTTCATATCTCTCTGAAAATGAAAAGGATATGACCATGGCAGGAAATGAACTATCATTTTATACACAGTTTACATGACTACCTCTAAAGCAGATAAAACACAATGTGATTTTCATGTGAACCTAATACTTTTTTTTCTTCAGAAATGTAATAAACAAGTAGCCATTATGCCCTATTCTCAATTACTACCCTGTTTCTGAAATGGGCTGACAAAATTCAGATATTTAACTTTAGTGCTATAGGTGCACACTGTGCACAAATAGGATGGTTTTGCAAACACACTAGGAAATATACGATGAAAGAGTACTGAGGAGACAGTTTTACACATTCCATTTACCAGTTTCATTGTAGGTCCTATATATATTGGACCTATGCTGTGGAAGAGCAGGGATATTTCAGTGGCCGATGGGGCATTCAGTACCACCTTTACAAAGTTGGGGGGCCTCTGGAAAGCCATTCAAATGGGTTCCCCAGTTATAAGCCCTAAATCTCACTATTGTGCTACTGTTTTACCACCAGCAGCAATGGAGATTTCTATTAAAGATGCCAGAAAGTTGCAACAGTATCAAGAAAACCAAGCAACACACATTGGGGTCAAGCAAAAAGCACAACACGGAGAACACTCAAACGTGTTTTAATTGTGAGAAACAATCTCACCATGTAAATAATCGTTGGTTCAAGGAGAGAACCTGCAAGAAATTGGAGCCCACACACAAGACAAAGGTCAACACAAAACACTCAATCTTAAAAGCAAATTTCAGATTCACCAGTTTGCAGGTGCCAACATGGAGTCCCCACAGAATACTGAAGCATCTCTAGAACTGTATAACTTAGATTAGGGTTACCATATTTCAATACTGCAAAAAGAGGACACTCCACGGGGCCCTGGCCCCGCCCCTTCCCCAAAGTCCCCACCCCAACTCCACCCTCTCCCCTGAGCACCCCGCATTCTCCCTCCTGCCCCCCGGCTGCTACTGTGCTGGGGAAGTTGCTTCGGCCCCCACTGCGGTGGAGAGCGGCGGGAGCCAGGAAAGTTGGAGCCCGGGGAGAAGGCAGTCCCCTTACCGTGCCTCCCTATATTCCTGGACATGTCCGGCTTTTTGGAAATTCCTCCCGGACGGGGATTTGAGGACCAAAAAGCCGGACATGTCCGGGAAAATCCGGATGTATGGTAACCCTACCCCAGAGCTGCCTCCCGCCCGCCCGCCGGACCCCCCCAGGCCTCACCCCAGAGCCGCCACCCCGCCCGCCCGCCCACTGGAACCCCCAGGCCTCACCTCAGAGCCGCTTCCTCCCGCCCACCAGACCCCCCCAGGCCTCACCCCAGGGCCACCTCCTGCCCGCCTGCAGGAACCCCCAGGCCTCACCCCAGAGCCGCCTTCCACCCACCCACTGGACCCCCCAGGCCTCACCACAGAGCCACCCACTCTCCACAGGGCCCATCTTCAGCCTTCTTCTGCCTCAGTGCCCCCTCTCCTGACAGCCTGCCCTCTGCAACCCCCCCACTCTCCACAGCCTCTGCCTCAGAGCCCCCCACCCCCTCCCATAGCCCCCACCTTCCATAGCGCCTTCCACAGCACTCCCACCTCAGTCCTCCCTTCACCTCCCTCCATAACCCCTACCCTTCATTTCCCCACCTCCTCCCATAGCCCACCCCCTCCACAGCCCCCCACTCTCCACAGCCCCTGCCTCAGAGCCCCCCACCCCCTCCAATAGTCCCCTACCTTCAGAATCCCCCCACCTCAGAGTCCCCCACCCTTCACCTCCCTCAGGGGAGCCTCCACCCCGCTCCCAGCCGGACCCGGCAAGGCTGCGGCAGCTCAGGCTGCGGGAGGCACTGCAGCACGGGCCCTTCCCGGGTGGGGGAACTCCGGCTCCCGGGAGCCGCCTCTGTGCGCCGAGAAACTTTCTCTGCGCCGGGACACGCCCCCGGGCAGCGGCTCCGCCGGGGGGAGCCAGCCCCGGCTGCATGGACCGCTGGCGGGGGGGGCTCCTTGCACAGCCAGGACGGAGCAGGGAGACTGAGGCTCTGCCAGAGCCACGGGGGATGCTCGGAGGAGGGAGAAGCGGCCGCGGGTCCCCCGCACCAGCAGCTGGCTGCAGAGACGCCACCACTCCTAGCCATGGGGCGCAGGGTTGGAGCAGCATGGGGGGGTTGCAATCTGCAGGCTGAGGGAGCTGACACCCCAAGAGGAGGGGGGCAGTGGGTAGGGTTATCATACGTCCATATTTTCTGGACGTTTTTATATATTTAAAAAATCCTCCCAGACGGCAATTAACAACTAAAAAGCCAGACATGTCCCGGGAAATACGGACGTATGGTAACCCTAACTTAGATGACAATAAATGTAGTAGTATTTGGGTTCATTTACAAATAGAAGGAACTTAAAATGGAGCTTGCTGTCTGCTGTTTCTGTAATTTCAGAGCAGGGTTAGCAGAGGCTACTTAACAGTGTGAAGTTGCAGAAAACTTCAGTGCTTCTAAAACCACACACAGGCGAAATCCTCACTCCCTTGAATGTTATTACAGAGAAGGTGATATGTAATTGTAAGCAGCTGTGAAGTGCAGTGCTTGGGTACACATCTGTAGGGAAGCTGTTCAGCATTCAGGTTCTTGTAGATGCTGCTGATCTGAAATGCTTAAAAGATCTTATCTTGTCAGGAAATTGCAGAAGAATTTGAAAATGTTCTTAAAATATTTATCTTGTAGCCTCTCAACTTTTATTATCAGTCATTTTCTGTTAGCTAAAGAGGTTACTTATAAGGATTGGAATTTATATATACAAGGTGTGTTGCTGTGGCACAAACTGTAAAATATACAGTTTCCCTTCAATAATAGACAGCTCTAAACATTCACTATAATTCAGTTCTTGAGAATGGAGAGGTAATTTTAGTCTGATAAAATGAGTGATCTTAATTAAAATAGTAATGAAGGGGAGAGGTGGAAAATAATTAATTGGATATTTTAGATTAAGAATTACAATAATTTAAATACTGTTGAATTGGGGTGGTCTAATGACTGAAATATTTATTTTTATCAATTAACAAATTAAAATATTCATACTCCATTGTTCAAATAGTGACTGAATGTTACTTAATGAGAGACGTATTCAGTGCATACATATTCACATGTGCACACACCCAGCTGTTTCAATCCTAGTTTTACATAGGCCTGTGATTTGTTCATCTAGGAGCAAAATGTCTCTGAAAGGTGTCAGCATTTCATTGCACTACAAGGAAGAACCACTCCTTCTTAGGAAACAGTTGTATGTCACTTTTAACCTGGCCACATATCCATAATGCTAAGGAAATCTTAATTATATTACTTATCCAGCTCCTTCTCACTTCTCTCATAACCATTATCTTAATGATTTTGCAATTTGCAAAAGAAAGACAATTATCAAGATTAGTTCTGTTGCCTAGCAACCAAGAACACTTATTTTTAACCAAAAAAGAAGATGGACGGTGATTACTGGATCTAGCCATATTAACACTTTTTTGTTATAAAGTCCTGTACATTCCTATTGAAGTCAGTGACGGTTCCATCCTGATATATATATGGGGGAAGAGCCCAAATTTGGGTGACTCAAACTGAGGCTATGTCTACACTACAAAGTTATGCTGATGCAAGTTACATCAACATATAGCTGCCACATTTAGCATATCACTTGTGCGCATTCATACTTGTTTCCTTGCATCAGTGCTGCATGTACTCACTAGAAGGGCTTGCGTTGATGCAGTGTGGTGCACCATAGGTAGGTATTTCAGTTTGCAACCTGCCACCATAAGCACGCTGACTTTTGGAAAGTTGTGGCAATGATTGTTGGGGCAGAAACAAGTCACCCCGGAGATAATTGGGAAAAAGGGGTCAACTTCCCATAGTGCATTGTTCTTCATCTCATTATATCATCTCTATCCCATAATTTTTGTGCCTATTTTCAATTTCCCATGAGCCCACATGGGACTTGTAGCTGTCCACCATACAGTCTGCACATCTCTGCGCTATTGTCATAAGCTTTGCAAGCACAGGATGCATGAGCCTCTAGTATTTGCAGAGCTGCAAGAAAAACTGCGAGGAACGTGATGATTTCCTGGTGGTCAGTTTGCTGTGGGTCATTGCGAGAATCAATTCAAGGTTCTTGGTAGCATTCATTGAGGAGCTGCAAATAGCGGAGCGCTGCTTCTGGGCTCAAGAAACAAGCACTGACTGGTGGGTTTGCAATGTAATGCAGGCTTGGGATGATGAGCAGCAGCTGCAGAACTTATGGATGCACAAGGCCACATTCCTGGATCAGTGTGCCAAGCTTTCCCCAGCCCTCCAACACAGGGACACCGAACTGCACTGGCAGTGGAGAAGCAAGTGGCTATCATGCTGTGGAAACTTACACGCCATGTTGCTACCAGTCAGTGAGACACCATTTTGGAGTGGGAAGATCCACGGTGGAGGCCATTTTCATGCAAGTGCCCAGGGCCATTAACTATCTCCCACCACACAGGACTTCAGCTCTCAGTAACATGCAGGACATGAAGCCATACACTGGTCACCTCGACAGCACGAATGAGAGATTCAACTACAGGCTCAGCAGGTGCAGAATGACAGTTGAATGTGCTTTTGGTAGATTGAAGGGACAGTGGTGGTGTTTCCTCACCAGATCGGATCTCAGTGTGAAATAATATTGCAATGGGTATAGTTGCCTGTTGTGTCCTGCATAATATTTGTTAAGAAAGGGAGGAAAAACTTGTTGCAGGGTTGGCGAGTGAGCGGTTGTCTGCTGAGTTTGAACAGCCAGACACAAGGGCAATCAGATGAACTCAGGGAGGAGCTACAGAGCTCAGGGAGGCTTTGAAAGACCACTTTACTGTGGCTCACTGTTAATGTGCTGTGGTGTATTAGGCTCAACGTGGCACTGCAGTGCATATATCACTGACAGTGCACTTATTAATTGTGGGGGCTTGCTATACATTTATGACTACACTGTTTATCATTGATCCTATGGGTTGTGAGTATACAAGACCATTACTTTCACTGCCAGCAGGCATTATACACCATGTGCTGTAAACTAATAAAGATGACTCACTTTCAAAACAAAAGAGTTTTATTCACTTCTGAAAACAGCTCCAAAATTTCCTGAAGACTTTAAAAGTAAATACATTTTAACTAAATTTTTTTTAGGAACCTTAATAAATAAAGCAGAAGAAGGAACACTGATGTCTATTGTAGCTACACATACATCAACCATGGTTCTCACAAGTCAGTGTAGATGAAGCGGGGGTTGTCCATGCTTTCTCCCAGCATGGAGTGGAAGCAGATGTGAAGGCCCTGAGGCCATGTGGAATACTGAGTTGGGGAGTGCTGTAGGGAACTGCTATGCTTCAGTTATCCACACACTGCAATGGGATTGTTGAACCTGGAAGTCCATAGGAGTCTACACTACAGCATCTGAGTTTGCTGATGGAGAAGACCCATTAGGTATGTCCTGGAGTATCCCTCTCTCCTTTTCCTGTGTCTTTCTCCTGTCTTCTCTTTCCCTCTCCATACAGTCTGCAATATTCACCCTCCATGCCCTCTTTCAAGGTCTGATGCTGCACTGACATCCAGAATCTCAGAGAATATGTCCTATCATGTCCTCTTTTTTCCCCTCCTTATCTGGGTTAGTTGTTCCAATGGTGTGGAAGGGGACCCTCTCAAGGCCACAGCTACAGATAAAACTCACAGAAGTACTATTGTTAAGAACATAAAAATATTAGAACATAAGAACAGCCATACTGGGTCAAACCAAAGATCCATCTAGCCCAGTATCCTGTCTTCCGACAGTGGCCAATGCCAGGTGCCCCACTGTTAGTACAACCATGGAAAGCAAAACATAACATTCAGAACTCCCCCCTTCCCTTGCTCCCCTAAAGTGTTAAACAAGACATGCTTATTGACACTTCTAGTTTGAGTGCTTGTGCTGGTACCACTCTCATCTCAAGCCATGGTGAGTATGACCCACCAGGGGTAAGGGAATTGAGGACGGAATTGCTTAGTTCCATGAAACTATTAGTATAGGACACTGGCCATGAATACTGGCACCGTTTTCCACAGGCAGTGGTTCTAGCTGATATCTAACTCCTGAGGGTAATAATGGCAGAGAGAGCACAGCTGCTGCTGGCATCCTAAAATCAATGAGGTCCATATGCCATTAGCTTGTTTACTGCAATGGTGCCTGCTGGAGTTATCATTGACTGGCATGGGAAAGTGTCCTACTGTGGAGAACGAAATAAGGCTGCCATCCCCAGAAACCTTCAGGAAAGGATTATAGAGTGTACCTCCAGGGAAGTTTCATTGAGATCTCTCAGGAGGATTCAAGCGACATCCGTATTTACAGAAACAAACTGCTATGCATGCCCCTCCCGCCTAACTCTAGAGGGGAATGAAAAGCAGATAACAACTAAGTTGGGGTGGAAGGGGGGGCGCCATCACCATAATGAGAAATGCATTTACACATTTACCCAAAGTTCCTTCCCCTCTATTAGGATCCTCCATGCTCGACTGCAGGGACTGGCTGAATCTGGTGCAGTCAAAAACAGGTCCTGGCTCACAGCTGGACTCCCTGGTCACCCAGCCCCCATACTCCTCCTCCTCCTCCTTGCGGTCCATGGTGGGGGCCTGTGACTCAAGCTCCTTAGCGGTATTCATGGTGGTCTGCAAGGCAGTAGTAGTCTTCTCCAAGTATGGCATACAGGTCTTTGTAAAAGTTGCAGGTCTGTGGCTTGGCACTGGATCAATTGTTGGCCTCCTTGGCCTTCTGCTGTACCTGCTGCAGTTTCTTGGCTTTCATGTGATTGCTGCTAGTCCCTGTCATACCCCATCTGCTGCACTCCCCAAGCAATCTGCTCAGAGATGTCAACATTTCTACAGCTGGTTTGAAACTGTGCTTGCACAGTTTCCCTTCCCCACAGGCCCAGGAGATCTAAAATCTCCTGTCTACTCCAAGCCAGAGCATGTCTGGAGAGTATAGCTGGTACAGTCAGCTGGGCAGTTGCTCAGAACAACAGAGAGCAGATAGAGGTGTGCTCACCATGCTCAACAACCAGAAAAAGATATTTCAAACATTTGTGGGGGTTTTAAGGATGGAGGAAGGCACTCCAAGTATGTGTGACACCTGGGCAGTGGAATTCACAATTCTGAACAGAGTGGTCAGCTGGGCATTGTGGAACAGCAGCTGGAGGGCTGTTAGGGTTGACATAGGTAACACTCGTGTTGTGGCGATCTCCGTACATTGACCATGGCTCAGTGCTGCTCAGGGAGCTGATGTTACTATGACAGCGTAATGGAGCACATCCATTGGTGGGAGAAAAATTTAAGTATAGCCATATGCACAACTAGGTTAACGCAAGGTGTTACGTCAACCTAACTTTGTAGTGTAGACCAGACCTGAGTGAGTCTCTCTCTCTCTCTCTTATGTATAATATAAACGGGTGTGTGTGTGTGTGTCTTATGGCTTGTTTCTTAGGGGAGGGGGCAGGGCAGGAAGAGGTGAAGCAAGCATGAGGGGCGCTCAGAGAGGGTGCGGAATGGGGCAGGAAGAGGCAGGATGGGGCCTTGGGGGAAAGGGTAGAGTGGGGGCAGGGCCAGGGGAAGAGCAGGGGGTCTAGAACCCCCAGGGAAATCAGAAAGTCGACAGCTCTGCAACACCCTCCTGACTCCCTATGGCCAGAGCGCCCTGGACCCGCTATGCCCAGTATCCCCACCCCCCCTCACACAAATGCACAGCGCCCTGCACAGGGCCCCCCGGCCCACAGCCCCACCACAACTGCCCAGCACCCCACACAGAACCCCCACTCCCTAGTGCCCCAACACACACAGATCTTCCCTGCCCCCTCACAGCCCAGAACACCCCCCAGAGACCAACTCCCCCATTCCCTGCTGCCTGGCTGCATTCACTGGCCCTGCTGGGAGCCGACTGTGTCTGGTGGGCTGAGCCACTAGTGCAGCCAGGGCTGGTTCCAGGGTGGGTAATCGCTCCATCTCTTGGGAGTGGCGCAATCAGCCAGGCTCCCTCAGGACCCACATGCCTGGAGGGGTCCAGCCAAGTCCCCTACACTATCCCCCTTCCCACCTCCCGCAATGGCCAAGACTGGCCAGGCTTCTGCACCAGTCCCAGGTGGCTCAGCTCCGGGGAGACAAGTAGGGCACCACAGGTGGTGGGAAGCAGAGACTGCCTAGAGCCTGAGGTGCACTGGGGTCCGGCCAGGGGGCAGAGAGGAGCCGGTAGGTGGGGCCAGAGGGTGGAGAGGAGTAAGTGGTGGGCGTGGGGTGGGGGAGCAGGCTGGTGGGATCTCGGGGCACAGTGTAAACAGAGCAGGGCGGGGCCCCTTCTGAGCATGGGCCTGGCTCCATGGTGCCACTGGCGCCAATGTAAATCCAGCACTGCTGACCTTAGGATCCATTAATATGTTATAGAATTCTAAGAACATCAGCTAAAGGAGATGGTTAGAAGCAATGTATTGACCTGTGCGATACTAGCAACTGATTAATGATTTGTTAAAGAGTTAATAAATGCTATTTATAAATGGAACCTCAATATAAAGTGACCTATATATTTACAGAAAAAGAGAAACTGAAAGACATGAAACATTTTTAATGGTCAAATCCTGCTTTTGCCTTTAGTTATTACATACAGAAAATATGTAACTATTTGCCTGATTTCATGTGTCATACATAGTGCTGAGATTTCTGTGGGACTGAACATGCCTTTGAAGGGAAAGGTGTGGCGACACTGTACAATTCCAGGAGTAACATTTCCCCCCATAAAGAAACCCGTTTAACTAGAGAAGCCTGTTCCTATCAGCCAGGGCAGGTATGTTCCAGCATAAATAATAAAGTTACTGTCTGTTTTCTACTCTTTCTTTCCTTTTTGGTAGGGTGATGCTCTCTTCATTATCACAATTGATTGGGACTTTTTCTAAACAGTTCTTCGTTTCCTTAAGGAAACCACAGTTTTGCCAGGAAATGCTTTGCACCATAGGGTTTCACTGCCTTAGAATGTGACTGTTTTGCCAACTTAATCTCGTTTTCAGAGCATTAATTAAATGGCCAAAGAACAAACAAAATGTCATTTGTTCCATAAGTGTGAAATAGAGCAAGGAAGGATTTGTTTTCAGTTTCATGTAGGCCCAAGGGCGAGTTTCACATGCAGGACTGAGGGGAAAGGGGAGACCTCTAAAACTGCTTTTATTACACAAATTAAACAGAAAACAAGGGGCAGCATTTCAGCTGATACCTGCTTCTTGCTGGCTTTGGGCAAAATGGAGCAAGTCAGTAGCCTGTTATGGTTATTAAGAGTGGCACTTTCATGACACGGCATCACAAGAACATAAGAATGGCCATACAGGTCAGACCAAAGGTACATTTAACTCAGTATCCTGTTTTCTGACAGTGGCCAGTGCCAGGTGCCCCAGAGGGAATGAACAGAACAGGTGATCATCAAGTGATCCATCCCCTATTGCTCATTCCCAGCTTCTGGCAAATAGAGGCTAGGGACACCATCCTTGCCCATTCTGGCTAATACCCATTGATGGACCTATACTCCATGAATTTATCTAGTTCTTTTTTGAACCCTGTTATGGTCTTGGCCTTCACAACATCCTCTGGCAAAGAGTTCCACAGGTTGATTGTGCGCTGTGTGAAGAAATACTTCCTTTTATTTGTTTTAAACCTGATGACTATTAATTTCATTTGATGACCCAACAAGGGCACTGGAATGATGGGGGGTGGAAGCACTTCTAAACTCCAGAAATTGCAACTTTTCAGAAAAATTTACCCTTTAGCCAGGCAGAAGTTTCCATGTTCTCTGTCTGGCTGTTTGTGAGGGAGGGGAGTGTATTTGTGAATTTGGAGGAGGTGGGATACAGTAGTGCAAGTGTTTGTGTATGGAGAATGTAATGGGGTGTATGGGGTGCAGGTGTACGGGGCGGGGCAGTGAGGGGCGTAGTGGGTGCACTGAGGCATGTGGGATGTGATGTGGGGGTGGGAGGGTGGCGTGTAAGTGGGGCTGCATATAGAGTGCAATGGGTGTGGGTTCATTTAGTGAAGGAGTGCAGGAGGTAGGTTACAGTGTGGGGTGTGCAGCTGGAGAGTGCAGTATGTGGGGGGGAACAGTGTGGAGTGGGGGTGCGCAGTGGGATGTCGATTGGGGTGATGCAAGGGGGTGTGGAGTGGGGGGGGGGCGCTGCGGGGGCACCGAGGCTCGGCCTGGATGTGGGGCCCGGGACGGAGCTGGGCGCTGCGGGGGCAGGAGGGCAGGTCCAGGCGCTCCCCTCTCGCGCGGGGGTGAGGACGTGATCGGGCGCTGCTAGGTGGAGGGAGCGAGCCCCGCTGTTCTGACACTAAATTCCCCGCCCGCTTCTCCCCGCGCGGCCACGGCCCGCCCGCCTCCCGGGCGGGTCCCGCTCGCTGCTCTGGGTTCTGCGCCCTCCCGCGCTGACGATGACAAGATATGGGGGCCCCGCTGGGGGGTCACGGCCCCGTTCTCCTCCCATATATGGGGCAGGCCATGCTTGGCGGCGGCGTGAGCTATGTAGCAGTGTCTGCGTGCAATTCTTGCACCTGCACCAGGATGGCCGAGTGGTTAAGGCGTTGGACTTAAGATCCAATGGACGCATGTCCGCGTGGGTTCGAACCCCACTCCTGGTAGCTGCTGTTTTTTTTCCCGGGTCTGTTAAATTAACAAGGAGGGAATGTAACAGACGCTGAAACCCCAGTCATGCCCAAGGGAGACTCCCAGCCTCTGCCTGTCACCCAACTAACACCAGGAGGAGTGGCATGTAACTGAGCTGTGGCTCGTGCTTGCACATTGGGACAGGGACTGTGCAGAACCGTCTTCTGCGATCACAGCACTCCCAGTGTCACCACAGAGTAAACATGGCTTCAGATCTGGTCTCTGCACACAAACAGGGCAGATATGCCAGATACAGACATACAGGGACTGAAACATGGGGATAGGTACACAGACACTGAGACTGAAACACACACATACATGCAGAGACTGACAGACATGCACACACACAGACGCATGCAAAAACTGACACACAGACACATGGACAGGCAGATAGACGTGCAGAGGCTGACACCCAGTGTCATATCCTTGGGGGCAGCAGGTTTAGGAAGAAATCACTTGAGACCAGAGAGCAGCAAGCTTACAAAGCAACCATTTATTTACAGACACTCACTGACCTGGCCAGCCAGTTCCCGTTGGAACTGGCTGGCTATCCCCTAATAATCTAACTCAGTTGCCATAGGAACAAAAACCACAACAACCAAATATACAACATATTCCTCCCCCCTTAAATAAGAACATCCCCTAAGTCAGGGGTCTCAAACTCAAATGACCATGAGGGCCACATGAGGACTAGTACATTGGCCCCAGGGCCGCATTACTGACACCTCCCCCCCACGCCACCCTCGGCCCTGCCCCCACTCCACCCCTTCCATGAGGCCCCACCCCTGCCCTGCCTCTTCCCACCCCTTTCCTGCCCCCATTCCAACCCCTTCCCCGAAATCCCCACCCCAACTCTGCCCCCTCCCTGCCCCCAGAGGGTGCAGGAGGGGTGTGGGGTGTGATGGGGGCTCAGGGCAGGGAGTTGGGGAGTGGGGTGCAGGAGGGGTGAGGGATACAGCAAGGGGTCAGGGTGCAGGGTGCAGCAGGGGGCTCAGGGCAGGGGGTTGGGATGCAAGAGGGGTGCAGGGTGCGGCGGGGGATCAGGGCAGTGGGTTGGGGTGCAAGAGGAGTGCGGGGTGTGGCAGGGGGTTCAGGGCAGAGGTCAGGGTGCAGGAGGGGTGCAGGGTATGGCAGGGGGTCAGGGTGAAGGAGGGGTGCGGCAGGGGGCTCAGGGCAGTGGGTTGGGATGCAGGAGGGGTGCAGGGTGCGGCAGGGAGTTCGGCTGCAGGAGGGATTTGGGGGGCAGGATCTGGCCCAGCACGTACCAGGGGCAGGGCAGGCTCCCTGCCTGCCTGCCCTGCCCCCGCAAGAGGCTGGAACGTGGGGAAGGGGGCGTGGAGGGGCTGTGTGTTTCTGTTGCTTGAGGCACTGCCTCCAGCAGCTCCCATTGGCCGTGGTTCCCCGTTCCCAACCAATTGGAGCTGCTGGGGGCACTGCCTGAAGCAACAGCCACACACAGCCCCTCCACCCACCCCTTCCCCACGTTCTAGCCTCTTTCCAGAGCTGCGCAGGGCAGGGCAGGCAGGCAGGGAGCATGCCCTGCCCCCAGTGCATGTCCGGCCGGAGCCACTCTGGTAAACACTGGATGAGGGTGGGGGGCTTGCGGGCCGCAGAAAATTACCCCGCGGGCCGCGTGTTTGAGACCCCTGCCATAAATAAAACAAACACTAGACTAGAGAAGGAGGGTAGACTGCCTCCATTCCCGGCTAAACCCGGGGGATTATTTTTCCCCATAACCGTGGGTTCACCCTAGCTAAAGATCCAGCCATTGAGGAGGTCTTCTGTCTTTAGATGGATTAAGGCGAACTTCTGGTGTTGTTGCACCCGAAAGTACCATGGGCGCAGGCCTGACAATGGGCTCAGGGTTCGCAGTGCGAACGGGTGAGGAGGTGGTATCAGCTTGTGCCGGGCAAAGGGGTATCTCAGCCGCCGGCAGTAATGGAGGAGAACAGTCAGGAACAGGTGATTCTTGATTCGGGGTCTCGCCAGAAGAGATGAAGTCAGACAACTCAACTGAAGATGTGTCCTGAGGGCTGGCATGACCTGGCAACAGCTGATCTACATGTCGCCGCAAGGTGAGATTCTTTGCAGTCCGGACTGTGTAGGAAACAGGTCCTGTTTGAGTGATGATCGTGGCAGGGACCCATTTAGCTCCAGAAGTATAATTCCGAGCCAAAACCGGCTGTCCCGGGCTAAAGGTTCGGTCTTTTGCTCTGGGTGCCCATCTGATGACTTGATATTGCTGCTGACGTTGCACAATTTGTCGGGGTTCAGAAGGTTTCAGCAGATCAAAGCAAGTGCGCAGCTGTCGTCCCATCATTAGAAAGGCCGGGGATGCCTTGGTCGTAGCATGAGGTGTGTTTCTATAGGAAAGTAAGAAGGTATCCAGATGCTTTGGAATGGAGTGATGTCCCCGTGCCGATTTCAAAGCTTGTTTCATTGTCTGCACAAATCTTTCAGCTAATCCATTGGTGGATGGATGATATGGTGCTGAAGTGATATGGTGTATTCCATTTGCCTTCATAAAATTTTGAAACTCCTGAAAGACGAACTGCGGTCCGTTGTCGCTCACAAGTTGTTCTGGCAGACCGAAACGACTAAAGAGCCCCTGTAGTTTTTGGATAGTACTCTCTGCAGTAGTGGACTGCATTATAGAGACTTCTGGCCATTTAGAATTGGCATCTACCACCACCAAGAACATGCTTCCTTCAAGGGGCCCAGCCAAGTCAACGTGAATACGTTGCCATGGGTTTTCAGGCCAGTCCCATGAGTGTAGGGGTGCCCACTGGGTGCATTCCTCACACCCTGACATGACATACAAGCTTTTGCCTTCTCTTAATAGCACTGTCCAATCCAGGCCACCAAAAATAGCTTTGTGCAATTTCCTTCATGCGCATTATTCCACAGTGACCGGAACGTAGCTGTTCTAACATCTGTGATCTCAGTGGTGGTGGGATAATGACACGTCTCCCCCACAACAAACAACTAGATTGGATCGATAACTCCGTTCTCCTGGATATGTAGGTAACAAGGTCAGGTGAGACCGGAGAGGTGTGTCGAGATTTTCCATGCATCACCAGGTCCATAACTTGGGACAATACTGGGTCAACGCGAGTTGCCTTCTTTATCTGAGTAGCAATGATGGGTGTATTCTCTACCTGTTCAAAGTAGAAGATTTCCTTTTGGGCACTATCTTGATGTTTGACTGGCAAAGGCAACCTTGAGAGACCATCTGCATCGCCGTGCAGAGTGGATTTCCGATATTTAATTTCATAGGTGTGCGCTGAAAGTAACAATGCCCAACGTTGCATCCGACTAGCAGCTAATGGGGGAATGCCTGTGTAGGGTCCAAAAATTGACGTCAGAGGTCGATGGTCTGTGAGAAGAGTAAACTTCTGCCCAATCAGGTACTGATGAAACCTCCGAATTCCAGAAATGATTCCCAATGCCTCACGTTCGATTTGGGCATAGTTAGTTTCTGCTTTGCTTAGAGTGCGTGAAGCAAAAGCAATAGGTCTCCTCCTGAAAGCATAATGTGTGACATGACTGCTCCCACTCCATAAGGGGATGCATCGCAGGCCAATTATAGGGGTAAGGATGGATCAAAGTGCGTTAGAACTTCAGAATTTAGCAATGCATCCTTAGCTTTGTTAAATGCAACATTACAGGCTTCAGTCCACTTCCAGGTCTTGTTCTGCCCAAGGAGTTCGTGAAGTGGTTTCAGCAGTGTGGCTAACTGTGAGATGAACTTTCCATAATAGTTCAAGAGTCTTAGAAACGAGCGCAGCTGGCTAACAGTTCGAGGTGGGGGAGCCTCCACAATAGCCTTAACTTTTGCAGGGGCCTTATGAAGACCTGCAGCATCAATGATGTGTCCCAAATATTCAACAGAGGGCTGGAAGAATTCACTCTTGTCTTTGCGGACTCGTAGGCCATACTCTTCCAGTCTTTGTAGGGTAGCCTCTAAATTCTTTAAGTGATCCTCTTTGTTCCTTCCAGTGACCAGGATGTCGTCCAGATAGCACAGAACTCCTGACAAGCCACACAAGATCTGGTCCATAGCTCTCTGGAACAAGGCGGGAGCAGACGTTATTCCGAAGGGTAGGCGACAGTATCGATAAAGCCCCTTATGAGTCACAATCACCAACAGCTCTTGAGACTTTTCATCGATGTGCATCTGTAAATACGCTTGACTCAGATCAATCTTATGAACTTTTGTCCCCCAGGCAGGCCTGCGAAGAGGTCATCGATGCGGGGAAGCGGGTATTGCTCTGCACACAACACCGGGTTGACAGTGACTTTGAAATCACTGCAAATCCAGAGGAAGCCGTCTTTCTTCACTATTGGAACGATAGAAGTGGCCCATGGGCTATGGGTAACTGGTATTAGGACTCCATTGGTGCACAGGCACTCCAGGTCTGCTTCAACTTTTGGCCTGATGGCATATGGCACAGTTCTGGCTTTCAGATATTTTGGTGGACTATCAGGTTTAATGTTCAATGTCACAGTGATTCCCTTCATACTTCCCAGATCCTCTCCAAAAACAGCAGCATGTTTCCTTAGTATAGTGGTCAGACTGGTTTCTTCTTTAGTCATTCGGTGCACTTCTGCCCAGTTCAGCTGAATTTTCCCAAGCCAAGACCTACCCATTAAGGCTCACCACAAACAGTGGCAATTTAGCAGCCTGTCCATTGAGCTCCACCTTAACATCAATAATGCCCAACATGGGCACAGCTTCTCTCGTATATGTCTTCAGAACAGTTTTTGTTGCCTTAAGCGGAAGATGCTGTAGCTTTTCTTTATACACAGTCTCGGACACCAGCGAGACGGCTGCACCGGTGTCCAGTTCCATGCGTATAGGTTTGCCATCCAACAACGGGGTTACCCAGTATTCATGTGAGCCCACTGCCAAAGACAAAACGTGCAGTGGCACTTCTTCTTGCAATGAGGTGTCACCTTGGTCATCCTGGGTCTGCTCTAGGGTATGCAGGGTTCCCCTTTTGGTCGGCCACACCACAGACCTCTTTTTCTTTTGTTTACAGGCACACTCAATGTGTCCCTTTTTGCCACAGTGTCGACACACCAGGTCCTTACACCAGCATTCTGATGCCTGATGACCCGGCTTACCACAGTGATAACATTCCTGACTCCGCACAGTTTTGTGGGTAGGTTCTTGTGACATCTTATGCACCCTAGAGGATGCACCAATGTATTGCGCCTCCTTTGTAGCCAGTTCCATGGAGACAGCAATATCAACAGCCTTCTGTAAGGTAAGCTGAGCCTCTGTCAATAGGCACTTCTGTATAGCTTCACTCTACAGGCCACACACTAACCTGTTACTCAGGGCATCATTTAACATCTTCTTAAATTCACAGTGTTCTGCAAGCTTTCTCAAAGTTGCTACAAATTGTACAACTGTTTCATCTTCTTTCTGGTCTCTTTGTGGAACCTATATCTTTCAGCAATTACCAGTGGTTTTGGGGAAAAATGGGACCCCAGGATTTCCACAATGTCACTGTAAGATTTGGTCTCAGGCTTAACAGGGTGTAGTAAGCTGCGTAGCAGGGAATAGGTTTTAGCCCCTACAACACTTAAGAATACTGGCACCTTCTTCGCTTCTGTAATGTCGTTTGCAATAACAAAAAGCTCAAAACGCTCAGTATACACATACCACTGCCCTATAGTCTCATCAAAAGGTTCCAGTGTCCCTGTAAGTGTAGCCGTGGTTTTAGTTTCAGTTTCACAGTCAGTGCAAACAAGCAACAGCTAAAAGAGTTTGGTAGGTGTTTTTTTTTTCTTTTTCTTTACCTTGACTTCTACTTCTTTCTGTTGCTGGGGAACACAGAAATCCCATCCTCGTCGCCACTTTGTCATATCCTTGGGGACAGCAGGTTTAGGAAGAAATCACTTGAGACCAGAGAGCAGCAAGCTTACAAAGCACCCCTGGCCCCAGTGGCTCCGGCCCGGCTTGGCTCCGGCCCGGCCCCCGCGGCTCGGCTCAGGTCCGGCCCGGCCCAGCCCCCTCAGCTAGGGTTACCATATTCAAACATTTAAAAAAAGGACACTCCACGGGGCCCTGCCCCCGCCCCCGGCCCCGCCCCAACTCCGCCCCTTCCCCACCCTGGCCCTGCCCCAACCCCATCCCTTCTCCGCCCCCATTCCAACCCCTTCCCCAAAGTCCCTGCCCCAATTCTGCCCCCTCCTCTGAGCACCCTGCATTCCCCCTCCTCCCTCCCGCTCTGAACTTGGTTGGGGGTTGCTAAGTGCTTCCCTGCTCCCCACTCGCCCCGCAGCCCCTATGCCCTTGCCTGCCCTGCTCCTCCTCACCCTGCAGCCTCTGCACCCCCCCGCCCCTGCAGCCTCTGTGCCCCCTGCTCCCCACTCGCCCTGCAGCCTCTGCACCCCCTGCCTGCCCTGCCCCTGCAACCTCTATACACACACACACACACCCCGCCGCCTGCCCTGCTCCCTCCGCTCACCCGGCAGAGGGAGAAATGCAGGCTCCACGTGGAATCAAACACAACCCCGCTGCTCTGTGGGGGAGGAGGGAGCGGGGGAGGGGGAGAGACTCTGGCTGCTAGAGGCCCTAGTGGCTGCGAGCGGCTTTCAATCAGGCCAGGCGTCCAATCAGCTGCGCCGCACGAGGGGAAGGGGGAAATCCCAGACATTTCTACTTGATTAGAAATCCCCCCCGGACGGCCATTTAACACTGAAAAAGCTGGACATGTCCGAGGAAACCCGGATGGATGGTAACCCTACCCTCGGCTCGAGTCTGTCTCGGGTCCGGCCCCCCGGCTCGGCTCCGGCCCGGCCCCCTTGGCTCAGCTCCAGCCCCCGCAGCTCGGCTCCGGGCCGGACCCAAGCCCCGTGACCCCGGCCGGAGCTCCGGCCGGAGCACGGCCCGATATCTGGGGGCGGGGCTTGCTGCAAACCCCGCCCCCAGGAATTGGGCCCTGCTCTTGCTAAAGCTGGCCCTGCTTCCAGAGACACAGACATGCAGGGACAAGCATGCAAACACATAGGGAGAGATGCATGGAGATGCACAGACATGCAGAAACAGATACATAGGCATGCCACGACAGAAGTAAAGACCTGCACACACAGGCAGCCACAAACACACAGCAAGAGTGAGAGAGACACACACACACATAGTCTGAAAATGCAGGGAAACATACAGCGACGGAGTGGCGGACACTGACACAGGTATGCATATGAAGACTTACATACGCAGAGGGACAGAGACACAAGAACATGCACTAATATGCACACGTAGAGACAGAAAAATACAGGGACAGACACAGGAGTTCAAATGGAGACAGAGACTCAGTCGGAAACATATTTATTGAAACATGAAAGACATGCGGAGAGGAGATTCCAGGCCCATAGAAGCTGGGGAGGCAGCAGCAGAAAGGCTGTTAAAGCCAAAAGTAACAGAAGTACTTGTGGCACCTTAGAGACTAACACATTTATTTCAGCCTAAGCTTTCGTGGGCTACAGCTCACTTCTTCAGATGCATAGAGTGGAACACACAGACAGAAGATATTTATACATACAGAGAACATGAAAAGGTGGAAGTACGCATACCAACTGTAAGAGGCCAATCAATTGAGATGGCCTATCAGTAGCAGCAGAAGAAAAAACTTTGAAGTGATAATCAAGATGACCCATAGAAGGCGTGAGGAGAACTTAACATGGGGGAAAAAAATTCAATTAGTGTAATGACCCAACCATTCCCCGTCTCTGTTTAGACCTAAGTTAATTGTGTCTAATTTGCATATTAATTCGAGTTCAGCAGTCTCTCTTTGGAGTCTGATTTTGAAGTATTTTGTTGCAAAACTGACACCTTCAAGTCTGTCACTGAGTGATTAAAGAGGTTGAAGTGTTCTCCCACTGGTTTTTGAATGTTATGATTCCTGATGTCAGATTTGTGTCCATTTATTCTTTTGCGTAGAGACAGTAGTGTCTAGGAAATGGACCGCTTGTGTGGATTGTTAGTTTCTAAGGTGCCACAAGTACTCCTGTTCTTTTTGCGGATACAGACTAACACGGCTGCTACTTTGAAACCTGTCAAAGCCAAAAGTGTGGAAGAAATGGCCCAAGAAGGGGGCCCCCACCCAGTTCAGAGGAGCCAGTGGGTGGCATGTTTTTCCCAAGGTTGGGGGATCTAGAAGAACATATAATGATGTTCCTTAAGAAATGCAGGGCAAGGAACATAGCCAGAGCCTAGCAGGCTCAGATAAAAGGAGCTGCAGGGCCTAAGCTGCTCAGTTTGTGGCTGGGATTGGGAGGGTGGAGGTGGGAGGGAAGCTGCTCTCTGGCCTGGCAATTGAGTAGAACCTGGGGACCCTGCCCCTGAGATAGGCTTGGAGATAAAAGGGGCCTGGTAAAAAGAGACTCAGGGATACAGCAGCAACAGATTGGAGTCAGCAGAGCATGACTGCTGTGTAGAGGGTCCCTGGGTTGGACACTGAAGTAGTGGGCAGGCCCAGGTTTCCCCACTGGCCACAGGTAAAGGGGCATAAACTCTAAGAAGGGAACAGGCCTTATTTGGGAGTAGGGTGACCAGATGTCCTGTTTTTATAGGGACAGACACGATTTTTTGATCTTTTTCTTATATAGGCTCCTATTAGTTCCCACCCAGGGCTGGCTTTAGCAAGAGCGGGGCCCGATTCCTGGGGGCGGGATTTTTCACATTTGCTGTCTGGTCACCCTATTTGGGAGCCTGAACAAGTGGCTGAATTTAAAGGACCCAGAGCTGAAGACCCTAGGGAGGGCAAACAGTCTGTTTGCTAGACTCCTGCCCTGGTGGGAGTGCGTTTAGACTTTCTGATGTGGCCAGAGGGTCAAGCTGCTGAAGACACACCAAAGTTGGCTGGCAACCTGCAAGGGGGTGCCAGAGTTGAGAAAAAGACAGCAGAAAAAGGCTGCACACTCCTCCATTAGGAGGCACTCAAGAAATATGTTCCCCCCTTACAGAAGTCAATGGGAGTTTTGCCACTGACTTCAACAGGAACAGGAACTGACCTTTTATTTTAATTTATTCCTTAGATTTAGAGATCTACTATACACAAGCTATATGTGACCTCGACATAACTTTAAACTACATCACAAAGAATACTCTAAAAGTGCAGCGGTTCAATTCAGCATAACCCATGACTGTGATTCCAGTCATCGTGCCATGATTTTTGAGGTGTTTGAATTGCCACATCATGATATTGCTTTATGATGTGGGGGCATAAAGATCACGGAATGACAATATTATGCCAGCCCCAAAGAATATGTCTGGATAGCCAAATGCAAATCAAGAATGCCCCACTATAACTGGGATGGGCAACCTTTACTACGAGTTTAGCCAGAATATTCAGGTCTAATTCCAGTTGAGGTAATTACAGTTGATCCTGCCGAAATTTTCCCCTATAGTTTGAATTGGATATGTGATTTTAAGCGTTCGGTCTAAAACTGTTGTATAGAGTTGAAAATTTTTTAAAAACTCAACTTGGTCAGCACTGAAACTCAAAGGACAACAAAAGACTCAATGTAGTATAAAAATAAAGATAATTTATTTCATACAGTCATTCTTTATTCTCTACCATACAACGTGCTCAGATACCACAGACATGACTACATATGTTTGATTGCTTAGATGAAATTAAGGAGGCGAACATATCCTGTTGGTAAACTTCTAGGAAATATGAGTATCTACCTACATGGTTTAATTATTCATCAACTTGCCGGCAAGTTAAAGAAGTATGAACTGGATGAATGGACTATAAGGTGGATAGAAAGCTGGCTAGATTGTCGGACTCAACGGGTAGTGATCAATGGCTCCATGTCTAGTTGGCAGCCGGTTTCAAGCGGAGTGCCCCAAGGGTCGGTCCTGGGGCTGGTTTTGTTCAATATCTTCATTAATGATCTGGAGGATGGCATGGACTGCACTCTCAGCAAGTTTGCAGATGATACTAAACTGGGAGGAGTGGTAGATACGATGGAGGGTAGGGATAGGATACAGAGGGACCTAGACAAATTAGAGGATTGGGCCAAAAGAAATCTGATGAGGTTCAACAAGGACAAGTGCAGAGTCCTGCACTTAGGACGGAAGAATCTCATTCACTGTTACAGACTAGGGACTGAATGGCTAGGAAGCAGTTCTGCAGAAAAGGACCTAGGGGTTACAATGGACGAGAAGCTGGATATGAGTCAACAGTGTGCCCTTGTTGCCAAGAAGGCTAATGGCATTTTGGGCTGTATAAGTAGGGGCATTGCCAGCAGATCGAGGGACGTGATCATTCCCCTCTATTCGACATTGGTGAGGCCTCATCTGGAGTACTGAGTCCAGTTTTGGGCCCCACACTACAAAAAGGATGTGGAAAAACTGGAAAGAGTCCAGCAGAGGGCAACAAAAATGATTAGGGGGCTGGAGCACATGATTTATGAGGAGAGGCTGAGGGAACTGGGATTGTTTAGTCTGCAGAAGAGACGAATGAGGCGGGATTTGATAGCTGCTTTTAACTACCTGAAAGGGGGTTCCAAAGAGGATGGATCTAGACTGTTCTCAGTAGTAGCAGACGACAGAACAAGGAGTAATGGTCTCAAGTTGCAGTGGGGGAGGTTTAGGTTGGATACTAGGAAAATCTTGTTCACTAGGAGGGTGGTGAAGCACTGGAATGGGTTACCTAGGGAGGTAGTGGAATCTCCTTCCTTAGAGGTTTTTAAGGTCAGGTTTGACAAAGCCGTGGCTGGGATGATTTAGTTGGGAATTGGTCCTGCTTTGAGCAGGGGGTTGTACTAGATGACCTCCTGAGGTCCCTTCGAACCCTGATATGATTCTATGATTCTATGATCATTTGACCAATCTTCATTGAGATCAAACTCCAAATGCAAAAAGCAGTTAATTTAAAAACACAACATCAGTTCTTACAGATTAAAACTGTGCCAGGCTGACAATATCCTGAACAAACCTTATGGAATTAAGATAAACTGTATTGAATTAAGTTAAACCTCATTGAATTAGGGTTAATATCCTTGAGGGTCTATTCTATTAAAAAATGCAACTGTGTTGTGGCATTGTATGTACCTTCTCAAGTAGGGAGGGGAAATGCTAATGAATGTCCTTAGTTATCTGCCTTTGAAACCCCCCTCCTGGGAAGATATGCCCGTACTAGTTCAAACTTGATTCTACAGAGACCAACAAACAAATGAAAAGACTTTTGGGTAAAAGCCTGGGTTTTAAGCTGACTCAGGGCCTTCTTCCTGATCTAGTAAATGGACAGGACCTCTGATCTATGGAGATCTACAATCCTTAGGTGTTGATTGGAAGGACTTGGCCTACCAAGACCTCATAAGACTGTGTGCTTGTTCTGAGCTGAAGCTCTGATGAATTTATAACTGCAACTATGCTGCAATTTTTAGCAGCTCAGGCCTCACAAGCTTGAGTCAGTTGACATGGGCTCTGAGACTTGGTGCTGTGGGTTTTTTATTGAAGTATAGCTGTATCCCTGGTTACCAATATTTGATACTAAAATGAAAGGTAAAAAAAAAAAAAAGCTTATGAGATATCTGGTCAGTTGTGTAATGGGAAGTAAAATAATTCCTCCTGACTCTGCGACCCTAGTGCTGCAATGAACTTTACAGACTGACTGCACAATGTGTAAAGAAGTACAGTAACTCCTCACTTAAAGTCGTCCCGCTTAACGTTGTTTTGTTGTTACATTGCTGATCAGTTAGGGAACATACTCATTTAAAGTTCTGCAATGCTCCACTCTTACGTTATTTGGCTGCCTGCTTTCTCCACAGCTGGCAGCCTCCCTATGCTCCCCTCTCCCCCCAGCGCCTCCTGCCCACCAGCAGACCCTGCAGATCAGCGCCTTCCCCCTCCTCCCCCACTTCCTGCCGGCGGCAATCAGCTGGCTTGCGGCATTTTGGAGGCAGGAGGGACGGGGGAGGAGCGAGGACTCGACGCGCAGGCTCCCCCTCCCTCCCCTGCCTCCTGCCCGGGGCAATCAGCTGGCTTGCCACGTTCGGGAGGCAGGGGAGGGAGGGGGAGCCTGTGCACTGAGTCCTCACTCCTTCCTCCTCCCTCCTGCCTCCCAAACATGGCAAGCCCGCTGATTGCCCTGGCAGGAGGGAGTGGGGAGGAGCAAGGACTCGGCGCACCTCCCCCCTCTCTCCCCTATGCGGCAATCAGCTGGCTTGCGGCGTTTAGAAGGGAAGGGAGGGGGGGGGAAGAGGCAGGACGCAGCGAGCGAAGTAAAATGGGAGGAGGTGGGGGGGAGAAGAGGCGGGTCAAGGGTGGGGGCTTGGGGGAAGGAGTGGAGTGGGCGGGCTGAAGGTTGAACCCGCCTCTGGTGCTTGCAGAGTAGGGGAAGCTGCCCTGGAACCTAACCCCCCCTATTTACATTAATTCTTATGGGAAAATTGGATTCGCTTAACATCGTTTCACTTAAAGTCACAATTTTCAGGAACATAACTACAACGTTAAGTGAGGAGTTACTGTATTTCCTATAAAAACAACAAGGAGTCTGGTGGCACCTTAAAGACTAACAGATTTATTTGGGCGCAAGCTTTTGTGGGTAAAAACCTCACTTCTTCAGATGCATAGAGTGAAAGTTACAGATGCAGGCATTATATACTGACACATGGAGAGCAGGGAGTTACTTCGCAAGTGGAGAACGAGTGTTGACAGGGCCAATTCAGTCAGGGTGGATGTAGTCCACTCCCAATAATAGATGAGGAGATGTCAATTAATTTACCTTCATTCAATTGTTCTCATATTATGGGACTGTTTTACAAGAAAAAAAGGGATTGATCAATTTTTACACTATTCAAAATGTTCAATACATTTATCATATCCCATGGAATTCTTCCCTTTTCATTGCAAACTAATCCTTCCTTGGATCACTTCCCGTTGTGTGTGAACCCTGCTTTAACGATAATCACTGCCAGTTCCCTTCTCTGGATCTCTTCATTATCACTTGACTAAACTCAAACTCACAACTCAAAAGGGAGGCATCCCATTGTTATTAGCATATGCATTAGTTTCTATCATTGAAATGCACCCTAGCCTCCTATTTTCATTTTTCTGCTGCTGCACAAAGAGCTGAGGTCTTCAATAAGCTACCAATATTGATGCCTAATTCTTTCCCTTGCCGAATACCTGTGCAGAGACCACCGGTACTCGAGTTTAGACTATTTTTTGCCAGTGTATATAATCTTGCAATTATCTAAGGTCCGTTTTAATATCTGTAGTGTTACTCAATCCCTCCAATGCAGTGGCGGATTAATAATTTTGCCGCCCCTAGGCCGGGAAATAATTGCCGCCCTGGCCCCGCCCCGACTCCGCCCGTTCACCGCCCCCATTCCAACCCCCTCCCCAAAGTCCCCGCCCCAACTCTGCCCCTCCTTTCCCCTATTGGATCCCTTCCCCAAATCCCCGCCCCCGCCTCTTCCCCCAGTGCACTGCATTCCCCCTCCTCCCCCCTCCCTCCCTGCCCCATGAAACAGCTGTTTTGCGGCGCAAGCGCTGGGAGGGGAGAGAAACAGGACACGGCGGTGCGCTTGCAGAGGAGGCGGAGGTGAGCTGGAGCGGGGGGTAGGGCGTGAAGGGGAGTTTCCACCCCAGCAAATTTGCCGCCCTAGGCCTAGGCCTTGTCGGCCTAGGCAATAATACGGTGCTGCTCCAATGTGTCTAATTCTATGTGAAAAGAACAGGAGTACTTGTGGGCATATATATCTCCTTACTATATGTTCCATTCTATGCATCTAAAAAATTGGGCTGTAGCCCACGAAAGCTTATGCTCAAATAAATTTGTTAGTCTATAAGGTGCCACAAGTACTCCTGTTTTTTTTGCGGATACAGACTAACATGGCTGCTACTCTGAAACTGTCATACTTCTATGTGGAGTTTCCCCAATCACCTATGGATTTAATAGCTGCAACAATTGAGTGTTGTCAACCAGACTTCATTAATTCTTTGTCTACTTCCTACTCCAAATCCATATATAACACTAGTCTCTAAACAGACCTTTTAAGAATTTTACTACTTAATCCCATTACTCTTCGGCCTGTCTTGAGAGGCAAAAAAGGATGTGGTTTTTTTCAATCACATTGGGTCAATGTCTTTAGCTTAACAGGGTTGAAAAACTTCTGTAAGAAGCAGGCTAAGAAATGTGAAAACATAGCTAGCTGTATTGTTGCCTAGACTCCAACAGGATCAGACAACATGGTTTCAAACAGGTTAGCCTGCATCTTACTGGGCCTTTTCAGTTCTGTTAAAGTAACCTGACTGAACTAAAAGGCTTGAAAAACACACTCTTTTTGCCTCTCAAGACAGGGCTTTTGACCGGAGGCAGCAGACAAATGTAATATATGCTGCAGTTTGTTTTCTTCAATAGGAATTTGTTAAACTGTCTTCCTTTCTCTTAAATGGGGTGTAACTATCACAGCATTTTTAGGAGTAGAGTACATCCTACAGGATTCCTTTGTTTTCCTGGATTCCTTCTTCGCAACCCTAAAAAATTCTGTGTTATGATGACCTTCCCTCTGGCTGTGGAGGGCTATATGCTCTTCCCATCAGAATTTATCAACCCCACTCCTAGGTGTTGGCCAAAGTGGATCAGCAGATTATAGGCAAGAGGTCCCCCCTCATTCTAGTTACTGACTCAGCTGGTATCTCTGGACATTAGGCCACTTTTGGGTTTGATTTTTATTTAAACTTTATCCACCATCTTAGGCCTGGTCTACATACACTGTTTATACGGATATAACTGTGACTAAGTGGGCTATATTTGTGTCAAAGTATGAACTCCGTGTTGTACTCTGAGTGAAATCAACCAAAGACAACCTACTGTACTGCATTCAGACAGCTGCCCTGGCCAGTTAAGGTGTTTCACCCCTCACTGAAGGACTAGCATTGAAGAGCCATTATTATTATTAATTATTTATTTATTCTACAATGTCTAGGAGCACTAGTCACAGACCAGAGCCCCATTTGCCTCTCCAACTACTGTGCCATCTCCCTTTAATCTTCTAATTGTGTGCTGTTCACAATCACTCTCTGAAATTCCTCTCCTCAAATTCCATCCTAGACCCTCTCCAGTCTAGCTTCTGACCCTTGCACTCAATTGAAACTGCTCTCGCCAAAGTCTCTAGTGACCTCTTTTTTGGCAAATGTCAGAACCAGTACTCCATCTTCATCCTCCTTATTCTGTCAGCCAGCTTTGACACAGTTGACCATGCTCTTCTTCTTGAAGTCATGTCTTCACTTCATAACTGTTTCTGTATATCACTAAAAATGGAAGTGTCTCAAGTTACTGCTTTTGCTATGTTATCCATTTTCTGTAGATAGAGCACACATTTTAAAAAAGTTTCAGGGATTCAAACTTTTCGGAATTGAGGCAAATGTATTTAATTCTGCTGTGAAGAATATTTTATTTATTTCCCAGACAAATCTCGTTTAAATATATTTGAAACAGTGATAACCCAGGGCTGGCTTTGACAATAACTGTCAGAACATTTTTAGAAATATTTCCTAACATGCTGCAGATGTAACTGATAAAGCTATTTAAAAGGGAGTGTCTGAGCTTGTGTCTAATATTAGCAAAATCCTGTAATCCTGAATTACTTGCATGAAATGGAGGTTGAAGTGGGTTATTCACTACAGAGTCTATCAGGTATGCCATGATATTTTCCTGTTGCTTTTATCCCCAATAGTTTGTCTTGGGGAAGAATTTATTTTATTGTTTGTGTTCTTATAGTGAACACAAAAGATCTTGGGTCACTTTATGGCCCCTTCTCCAGGCCCTATACACTGCTCTGCTCATAAAAGGAAGGCAATGGTCCGAGAGTTGCATAGGGTTCATGTGAACAGCCTCGTGCTGCACTCCTTTGCTGTCCCTGAAGTAAGGGCATGTATAGAGGGGCAAGGGAAGGAATTGGAGAGGGTAAACCTGTAATACTTAATGCTATGGCAGTTCTGGATTGCAGAGCCGCCCATAGGCAATCAGGTTGCTGCTCAAATTTATACTCATCTGGGTCATTTGGATTCCTGCAGCATCCCAGAATCCAGGCAATGCAGGATGGTGTAAAATCTGCTTTGCCTCCCCTGCTTCTGGGCCTCACCTTCTATATTGTGTCTCCCAGGAAATGCAGCACAGACTTGATCAACCTGATCCCTATCAAGGAAAGAAATAAACTGAAAAAAAAACCAGATGGGCTGTACTGTAGCAAGACAGCTGCATCCTACCCTGACAGCTGAAATCCCAAAATAGGGACAACTATTTAAAAGTTCTTCTCAAGAAACCTCCAGTCAAGAAAAGCACAGGAAGTGGCATTTGTGAGCCAGTAGGTGGTGCTCTTCCCTCTGAATTAATTACAGAATCCATGCAGTTTGACGCATGTGTACAGAGACAAATATTAATAATTAGAGGACTGACTAAAATCAGTAAGAACAAGTTCAGAGCATAATGTAAAATGAAGATGCACACAGTATGTAGCATTTTTATAGCCTCTAACATTTTTAAATAAATGCACTTCACCTTTGATCCCAGATTTCTGCTTTCAGTCCGTCCAGTGATAGATCTATCCTTCTTGATACCCTGGGCTAAGACTAAAATTGCTGCTCCCTAACCCCCTTCACCTGATGAAAGAAACTAATCAACTTGCTACCAACTATTTTTCTTGCTCCTCAGATCTGGCCAACTCCTGTCCTTGGGACAACACCACTATGCACAAGGTCAGTCTGAGGATCCTGGGGTGGGCTAAGGGAGGTGATTGATTGTATGTTTGCTTGTTCTGCCCATCAGACATCACCAGCTCCTCCTCCCCCAAACCTGAGTTATTTTATATAAAAAGGAGGCAGCTAATCTTCAGGTTACCACCAGCCTCTGGCTGTATGAGAAGTAGAACCCAGCTGCTTGTGCCAGGGTCAATGCATAGTTCTCAACACCTAAACTGGAGGTCTGGGAGCCTCTAGTAGATGCAGGAGGGTTTGTGTGTATTTGGTGAATGTTAGCAGTTACATAGTCCTTTACAACCATTAACTAATTCATTATCACAACACCCCACCAGATAGAGCTGGTTGGGAATTTGACTGAATGGTTTTCTGTCAGGACATACTGATTTACAGAACCAAACTTTTTTCAGGAAAGGGTTGTGTGGTTAGTGGACTGACATGGGAGACTTGGGTTCAAGTCCCTGATCTGGAGCAGGGACATTAACTAGGGTCTTCTACATCACAAGTGACTGCTCTGACTACAAACCTATTGTGTGTGCATGCGTGTGTGCATGCATGTGTATGCGAAAACATTTAAAAGATCTGTTTTGTCCCATAGTGGAATGGGAAATGTTTTGAAATCTGAAACATTTTCACAGAATGCCCACCTCTAATTCTCAAGAGGGCGCAGGATCAAGACTTTGATAATTATTTACCTGTTATTTTCTGAACACCCAAAATATGCTATGCACCTCACATAAACAAACGAAAACAGCCCCTGGCCAGAAGTGTGTATGGTCTAAACTTGACAAGAGACAACAAAGTGAAGGTCATAAGTGGACAAAAAAGGAGGCAAGGGGAAAAGACAGACAGGCCTGAGGATACTAAGATCCCATGGTTATGCATCTCAGTAAGCTATGTACACATCTGGAGGGTTATAGTATCTTTTTTTGTTTTTGATTAACATTTCCATCATCTCACTTCTTGTGAGTTAAATGGCAGAAGCGAGTTTTTAGGAGGATGTGAGTCTTCTTCTTAGCATATGTGCAACATGCCTCAGCTGGCACATGACTAGGGTGACCAGATCACTCAAGTCAAATATCGGGATGCGGGGGAGAGGGGGCCAAAAAAAAAAAAACACCCTTCCTCCACAAGCGCTGGAGGGAGGCCCGGGAGACGCAGGGGAAGTGTGGGGCCAGGGTGAGTGAGAGTCTGGCCTGGCCCCAAGCAGGCAGGACTCAGTCGGGTGGTAGGGAGAGGAGGGGGGCAGCCCGCAGTGCCAGGCGGCGGCTGTTCTCACCCCCGGGCAGCAGGACTCAGGAGCAGCCGCTGCTGCAGCTCCCACTGCCGCGCGGGGAGGAAGCAACCGATGGCCAAGCTCGGCGGCTGCGGCTGCGGCTCTGGCGCCCAGGCCTGCTGCGGGGACCCAGCAGCGTGCACGCTGCACCCAGCCCAGCCCCTGGCCAGTCGTGTCTGGGCTGCTGCCCAGCTGGTGCTATCCCGCAGCGGCCCCGGAGTGGGGGCAGCAGGCCCCAGCCCCCCCGTTCCGCTCGAGTCCCGCAGGGGAATGAATGGGGCTGGGCTGCCGATGCCTCCGCCCCAGGGCCGCCGTGGGATAGCACCAGCTGGGCAGCAGCCCAGACGTGATTGGCCAGGGGCTGGGCTGGGTGCAGCGTGCACGCTGCTGGGTCCCCGCAGCAGGCCTGGGCGCCAGAGCCGCAGCCGCCGAGCTTGGCCATTGGCCGCTTCCTCCCCCCGCGGCAGTGGGAGCTGCAGCAGCGGCTGCTCCTGAGTCCCGCTGCCCAAGGGGGAGAACAGCCGCCGCCTGGCCCCGCGGGCCATCCCCCTACTCTCCCTACCGCCCAACTGAGTCCTGCCTGCACTGGGGCCAGGCCGGACTCTCACTCACCCCGGCCCCGCACTTCCCCTGCGTCTCCTGGGCCTCCCACCAGGGCTTGCGGAGGGAGGAGGAATGGAGAGCCTGGGGAAGAGGCGGGGATTTGGGGAGGGAGCCAATCGGGGGAGGAAGGGGTGGAGTAGGGGCGGGGGGGTGCGAGCACTTCTGGGCTCCGGAGCATTTCCTTGTTTGTCCAGTGTCCCAACCGCACATTGGTCGGGACGCGGGACAAACAAGGAAATATCGGGACAGTCCCGATAAAATCGGGACGTCTGGTCACCCTACACATGACTAGGATTCCTCACCAAATTTGGTCTGCTCATTTTCTCGTTAGCTTCCCTGGTTTGGGCCAGGTACTGACAGGGAGTGCGACATGAACGCTGATCCATACCTCCCAGGATATTAGTGAGGACTTGGCCAGCAGGTTTGGGGAGAGTTTTCCAGTAGGGCTGTCGATTAATTGCAGGTAACCCACACGATTAACTAAAAAAATTAATCATGATTTTAAAAAGTAATCGGTTTTAATCGCATTGTTAAACAATAGAATACCAATTGAAATTTATGAAATATTTTGGATGTTTTTCTACATTTTCATACATATTGTATTTTGTGTTGTAATTAAAAACAAAGTGTATACTATTTTTATTACAAATATTTGCACTGTAAAATGATAAACAAAAGAAATAGTATTTTTCAATTAATCTCATACAAGTACTGTGGTGCAATGTCTTTATCATGAAAGTGTAACTTACAAATGTAGATGTTTTTGTTACATAACTGCACTCAAAAATAAAAGAATGTAAAACTTCAGAGCCTACAAGTCCACTCAGTCCTACTTCTTGTTCAGTCAATCGCTCAGACAAACAAGTTTGTTTACATTTACAGGAGATAATGTTACCCTCTTCTTATTTATAATGTCACCAGAAAGTGAGAACAGGCATTTGCATGGCACTTGTATAGCCAGCATTGCAAGGTATTTACATGCCAGATATGCTAAACATTCATATGCCTCTTCATGCTTCGGCCATCATTCCAGAGGACATGCTTCCATGCTGATGACGCTTGTTAAAAAAATGTGTTAACTACATTTTTGACTGAACTCCTTGGGGGAGAATTGTATGTCTCCTGTTCTGTTTTACCCGCATTCTGCCATATATTTCATGTTATAGCAGTCTCAGATGATGACCCAGCAAATGTTGTTCGTTTGAAGAACACTTTCACTGCAGATTTGACAAAATGCAAAGAAGATACCAATGTGAGATTTCTAAAGATAGCTACAGCACTCAACCCAAGGTTTAAGAATCTGAAGTGCCTTCCAAAATCTGAGAGGGACGAGGCGTGGAGCATGCTTTCAGAAGTCTTAAAAGAACAACACTTCGATGTGGAAACTACAAAACCCAAACCACCAAAAAAGAAAATCAACCTTCTGCTGGTGGCATCTGACTCAGATAATGAAACTGAACATGTGTCCATCTGCACTGCTTTGGATTGTTATCGAGCAGAACCCGTCATCAGTATGGACACATGTCCCCTGGAATGGTGGATGAAGCATGAAGGGACATATAAATCTTTAGTGCATCTAGCATGTAAATAGCTTGCGATGCCGGCTACAACAGTGCCATGAGAATGCCTGTTCTCACTTTCAGGTGACATTGTAAACAAGAAGCGGGCAGCATTATCTCCTGCAAATATAAACAAGCTTGTTTGTCTGAACAATTGGCTGAACAAGAAGTAGGACTGAGTGGACTTTCAGGTTCTAAAATTTTACATTGTTTTCTTTTTGAATGCAGGTTTATTTTTACATAATTATACATTTGTAAGTTCAACTTTCCTGATAAGAAGATTGCACTACAGTACTTGTATGAGGTGAATTGAAAAATACTATTTCTTTTGTTTTTTTACAGTGCAAATATTTGTAATCAAAAATAAATATAAAGTGAGCACTGTACACTTTGCATTCTGTGTTGTAATTGAAATCAATATGTTTGAAAATGTAGAAAACATCCAAAAATATTTAAAGAAATGGTATCCTATTATTAACAGTGTGATTAATCATGCAATTAATCATGATTAATTTTTTAAATTGTGGATTAATTGTGATTAATTTTTTTAATTGCTTGATCGCCCTACTTTCCAGACAAGGCAGCATCAGAGCTGGGCTTAGAACACAGATGTCCCTTGCTACCAGTTCTACATATAGAGGTTGATCCTGCTCCTATTGAAGTAAATAGCAGAGTCCCATTGATTTCAGTGGTGCAGAATCAGGACTTCATTTACTGGACCATGTTGCTTCTCGTGCTGTTGAGCTGCTCCTTCTTGTGGTCAGAAGCTATGCTGGCTAATCAGTAGAGGAGGTAGTTGACAGAGAAGGAGCTTGATGTGTTCCTTCTGCACACAGCCACAAAAGTTAGTCTGGTCTGCTCTCAAAAACGGAGGGACCTAAGAGCATGGTTTTTAACAGAACCATTCATGGCTGTAAGAGGGACTCCAAATAAACACACATTAGGAGAAATCAATGACAGCCTTTCAGTCCTAGTGATCAGTTTACATTTTCAAGATACTTCACAAGGAGAAGGGCTAGATTTTTTTAAAATTGAGATTAGTCCTGACATTTCCCATTACCCAAGATTAAGCAGGGACAGGGGGTATGGGCATGCTTCACAGGTTCCAAAGACTCTGCATTGGCTCTGTATTGAGATTACTGATGCTGCATTCAGTGAACATTCCACGCTTCAGGCATGCATAAGAATGCATGAGATAGCGTCCACATGACCAGAGAGCGATCCAGTGGGCTGGAACGAACCATGAGACCCAATCCAAACAAAAATGGAAACATTTGTGGAAAATTTTCTGTTTTCATTTTTGATTGGTGGACATTGTGTCTTGTTCACTGCTGCCCCAGGCCTTGCTCCATTAGACCACAATTAAATACTGCTCTCTCAGTTCCACTGTCCCATTGTTTTCCCTCAGGGGATTTTCTGTATCTTTCTGGAACTCTGCCCTTAGGGTGACCAGGCAGCAAGTGTGAAAAATCGGGACGGGGTCGGGGGTGATAGGAGCCTATATAAGAAAAAGCCCCAAATATTGGGACTGTTCCTATAAAATTGGTTTCAGAGTAGCAGCCATGTTAGTCTGTATCCGCAAAAAGAAGAACAGGAGTACTTGTGGCACCTTAGAGACTAACAAATTTATTAGAGCATAAGCTTTCGTGGACTACAGCCCACTTCTTCGGATGCATATAGAATGGAACATATATTGAGGAGATATATATACACACATACAGAGAGCATAAACAGGTGGGAGTTGTCTTACCAACTCTGAGAGGCCAATTAATTAAGAGAAAAAAAACTTTTGAAGTGATAATCAAGCTAGCCCAGTACAGACAGTTTGATAAGAAGTGTGAGAATACTTACAAGGGGAGATAGATTCAATGTCTGTAATGGCTCAGCCATTCCCAGTCCTTATTCAAACCGGAGTTGATTGTGTCTAGTTTGCATATCAATTCTAGCTCAGCAGTCTCTCCTTGGAGTCTGTTTTTGAAGTTTTTCTGTTGTAATATAGCCACCCACAGGTCTGTCACTGAATGACCAGACAGGTTAAAGTGTTCTCCCACTGGTTTTTGAGTATTTTGATTCCTGATGTCAGATTTGTGTCCATTAATTCTTTTGCGTAGAGACTGTCCGGTTTGGCCAATGTACATGGCAGAGGGGCATTGCTGGCACATGATGGCATATATCACATTGGTAGATGTGTAGGTGAATGAGCCCCTGATGGTATGGCTGATGTGATTAGGTCCTATGATTATGTCACTTGAATAGATATGTGGACAGAGTTGCAATCGGGGTTTGACATCTAGTCACCCTATCTGCCCTCCTTCTCTCAACCCACTATAGGGCTCTGTGCTGCTCTGGGAGTTGAGTCCACGCAGGAGCAAGCTACAGGTGGGTGAACCACAGAGTTGTCTGCTATATCCCTTGCTTTCTGGCATGAGCAGGAAGTGGAGGCAGACCCAGGGCATGACAGCGCCATCACCTCCTTTAGTGCTCTCTGCCCCTTGTTTTCTGCAGAAGTTCATAATGTTTTCACCTCTCCACAGGCCCTTGCTTATAGGCAGACTGTTTGGATCAGAGAATATTTAAGACCAGTAAGATATTCCTTGTTTTCTGTTTCTTGGACCCTGCCACTCTCCTGAGGCATCTGGTCAATCAGAGAAAGTGGGAGGATAAGGAACAGAGCTGCCCTTTCCTTTACATTCTGAAATTAATGGCACTACGGGCCAGGTAGTACCAGTCGCCAAAGAAGCCAGGGCTTGTTTGTTTGTCTATTTATATTTTAGATTTATAAAATTTGATCTCTTTTATCTCAGTGTGCTGCAGCACCCATTGCAGTCTACCTAGAATGTGCATACCTAATGCACCCAGCATGTCAAGAATGGGTGCCGTATTGTATTTGCTCGTCAAATGATTTTTAGTACTGCAGTCCCACTAAATAATACCTTAAACATACATATGTAACACTGTATTACTTCATAAAAATTACTGTTTAAGGGCAGATCATGTAAAAAACAAAGACTTTCTTGTAGTGCATATGCAAAAAGAGGAAAAGTTAAACTTGCTGTGGGACCCACCACTGAATATCCTGACTGCTGTGCAATTAAAATCTCAAACCTAACCTTGTACTTGCCTAGCTTTTTGCATAGCTTGTAATATCTCAAGTGTTCTATTGCTAGAGACATTTTACTGTTGCCTCTTGAGGTCAGAATAAGGTCAAAGGCCTGGTGTTTTAGGGTATTTGGCATTCTTAGATAAAGCCTTTTGTATTCCATTCATGTGCATACACTACAGATGGGGATGGGGTATAGGGAAAGACCCTGCTGTCTGTGTTAAAGGGACAGACTTTCATTTGCATTTCAGTACATTGCATGGCTCTACTTTGCATTCTTCAACTTATTGCCCCCTCCCTCTTTATAACACTTTTTTGCCTTTTTTTGTACTGCTACTGTTGTCATTTGGTGCCTGTTGCTGTGAAGAATCTGTCATCAAAACATTAGCTTCTTGAGCCAAAATGTATTTCAGTTCTTCCAGCACATTCATATCAATATGATTACAGCTTTCAGGGTTTTAAAGTGAAATTATTTTAACATATGGTAAGAGTATTTACTGGTTTCCTTTGGGAATTCCACCCACTGCGTTAGTTCCACACAGCTATATTAAGAATACTGTTCTCATGTTTTAAACACTTGTAACACTGTTCCACCCAGTTCAACCTCAGTTTCAGAATGACTTCTAATCTGTAAACTAAATGAGCTGTGGAACTATCAGCATCTCTGCCTTGGATTTTTGAATTATTTCCCCCTTCCAAAATACTAACAATCTCTATTTTATTATGACAAAAACAAAGTTTGCGTAATTATAATAAAAGCCAGGTGCTCAGGCCTTCATTAAGCAGAGGAGATTTGTTATTTTGATTTGCTGTGAAAACATAACACATAATTCCGTTACTACAATAAAATCAAATCTAGCATACAAAGGTATACTTTATCTTAAATAAAATAGAAATTTGACTTGCATTAGGCAAAATGGTCTCTTAATTACAATTTAAGTCAAATGAAGAATAAATTTCTTTAGTGCAATTTTTAATTTTGTATATATAAATTTTAATTTAAGGCTTACAATCACAGCTACAAATAATCCTGGCATGATAACAGCACTGCTCTAAAATAGTATCAAAATTTGACTGTATTATATTCCATAAAAGCACTGGACTATCCATCAGGATAATGTGGGACATTTTTTGATTGATCATAATCTCCAGATAGCTTTTCTCACTCTAAAACGAATGGATGTTATTATTTTTTGCTTTAATGGGATCCTATTCATTTGCCTCCCTAATGTGGTAGAATAATTGGGATAGGTGACATGGAATCAATGTTGTTCTATTAATCTGGTATCTTCATCTCCTGCCGAGTTTAGTTGTTATGGTAATAATGTCTCAAAAATCAGTGAAAGTGGATGAAGTTGTATGATGGAGTGGCTAGACCCAGTGCTGAGTCTAGTGGAGAGATTAATAATTATTAAAAACCTGCTCAAGATCAAGGAAATGACCGGTATCTACCTTCTCTGTAGCAAATGGACAGAACCCTTTCTGTGGTGTGGAGCAACAAAATGAGGCTGGTCTCAGCTAATAAGCATTCTCCTCCATCAGGAAGGAGCAGGGGAAAGACTTGCTTATGAGCTGAAGTGGAAAATGAGCAGACTGTACTTGATCCTGAGAGATTCTGGTGACAGAAGCTTTTCTTAACTTGGTACGATTCTGTCTGCACAAAGCTTTATAACCTTTTGGTTGCTCAGTGTGAATGCCAGTTGCAAGAAGCAGTTTATTTTGTATTGGACTTTGTCTCTAGAGGACTGATATTGTTTTGTGGTAGCTGAGTCAGACAAGTCCCGTTGAGCCGCTGAACAGTAGGCTAATTCTGCTATAACAGGAACTAGAGTGATGGCTTAGATTAAACATATTGTATATGGTCACATGCACAAGCTTGTGGGCCAGAAAGGCCCTATGATACAACCTTATGTTGAACCAACATCTCTTTCATGCCCACTCTTTGTAAACGTCTGCTTGAAAAAGCAATGCAAGATCAAACAAAATCCAAGTTCTGTGTCTGCAGTAGGGGGCTCTCAGCGTGATACAACAAACGAGTCAGACCTTTTTCCTTGACAGTCTTTTACTTTCTTTCCCCCTGAATCCACACATCCATGGTAGGGGTGGCAATAATACTCACGGCAATAGAGGTTCCTTGGTTATTGTTCCTTGACAAGTAGAGATTCCTTCCCACACCCAGCATCACCCATGCTGGCACTGAGCCTAGGATGATCAGGTAGTGTCAGAAAGTACCTTAATCCATCTCTTGCTCACTAGGAAGATTTGCCCCTTCATTCTGGATGAGGGCCTGGCCCTTGTAATCAATATATAAGGATCCATAGGATTAGAAGCTGGATCTACAGAGCCTGGGCCAGCTGACATTCCCACATCTCCACACCACAGGAAGTATCACCCAAAGGGTCCAGCGTGATACTCTGATTGGTCTGTGCTCACAATTTAACTCTAGACGGCGGCCCAGGAAGTTGTGTGGGAAACCACACAGACTTCTGGCCTGCTGTGAGTCCAGACCTTATATCATTTTCTGAAACTGCATGTGAAAACAAAGGAAAGGCATGAGAAGAATGCAGCCTCCTCAGTTGGGTTACCTGTTCTGATCACATTACCTCTCTGTTCTGGACAGTCCTCTAGCTCCCACTCCACATCTAAATTGACCTTCAAAGCCATTAATTGATAAGGTCCCAGCTACATTAGAGACTGAATCTTCATCTTGAAATGCCTGAACAATTGTATCCTTCTGAGGCAATGCAGATCACAAAGCCCAGGTCAAAGCAAATAAGATAGGAGACAAAGCATTCTCAGTCAAGTGGATGCACTGCAGAATAAATTCCCAGAGGAGATTAGACTAATCAAAAATATACCACTTTTAGGCTGTGCTGCAAGACCTTCCTCTTTGATAAAACTTTTCTGTCATTATCCTCCCACCACTATGAAACTCCCTAAACCAAACCAAAAACACACCTCAAACAGAGCTTCCAAATACCAAAAGGGAGAAGAGCTGAAGATCACAGGAACCCTACTGAGGACGATTCTCTATGCCATCCAAGTAACCCAGAGAGTGCTCAGATAGCAGAATTATGAGTGCTATTATAAACAAACCCCTCAGCTGGTTAGAAATAGTGTGGGTAGAAGCCTTTGCCACTTTCCTATTAAGGAATTGCCTGCTTCACTGGTAATTCTGAGACCTCATCATACTCCAAAGCTTAGGGGTGTTGGGAAATTTGCAAGACTATGTGGACAGCACTTTGAAATATAATGCACTACATAAATGTTTGGGGCTCCAATCTGTTCTAGCCACTTTGTGCCAGTCAGGTGACACAAAGAGCATGGATTCCAGCTGGAAAAGGTTAGTGGAAAATTCTCCTTGCAGAGTGGAACTCCCTGCTGGCAAAAAGCCAGCAGAGCCGGTGGAGCAGGCCTTCCCTCCACTCTGGTGTATGAGATGTAGGGTGGGATAGAGCCTGACACAGCATGGTGTGCTGGGGATGTGGCAGAGTTGGGCTCCATTATGCCCATTCCTCACTACTGCAAGTTAAAGTAACCCGTCAGTTGCTCTAAGTAATGCCAGGGCCAGGCCAGCACTGAATCAGGGCTCTTAAATGGCTTCCTGATGGTCCCTTTCTCCTCTGTGCTAAGTGGAGCTCAGGTACATAGAAGACTGAATCCTTGGTAATTCAGTGCTGCCACTAGGGTGGCCAACCTTCCGTATTTGGCTGGGAGTCTGCCAGAATCGGGCTCGATCTCCTGGAGGCTACTGAAGCCAATCTGGGAGATTTTAGGCTGCTAAAAGTCTGGGGGTGCAGCGGGGCTAAGACAGGCTCCCTACCTGCCCTGGCTCTACACCAGTCCCGGAAGCCCTAGGCACAGATGGGGTAATGCCCCGAGTACCAACTCCACAGCTCCCATTGGCTGGGAATGGGGAACCGCGGCCAGTGGGAGCTGTGGGGCAGTGCCTGTAGCCGGGGGGCAGTGCCTGTGGGCAGGGGCAGTGTGCAGAGCCACCAGGCTGCCCCTGAGCCTAGGAGCTGCTGCCGGACATGCCGCCGCTTCCGAGAGCCGCCTGAGGTAAGCATCTCCTGGCCAGAGCTTGCACCCCTAACCCCCTTCCACACCCCAACCCCCTGCCCCTGTCTCCTCCCGCACCCAAACTCCCTCCCAGAGCCCGCACACCGCACTCCCTCCTGCACCCCAACCCCTTGCCCCAGCCCTGAGCCCCCTCCTGCACCCAAACTCCCTCCAGAAGCCAGCACCAATCACCCTCTTCCGCACCCCAACCCCCTGCCCCAGGCTCAGCCCGCAGTCCCCTCCTGCACCCAAACTCCCTCCCAGATCCTGCACCCCCCTCCTGCATCCCAACCCCCTGCTCCAGAGTCAGCCTGGAGCCCCCTCCCACACTCCGAACCCCTTGACCCCACCCTCCAGCCCAGAGTCTGCACCACCTCCTGCACCCCAAACCCCTACCCCAGCCCAGTGAAAGTGAGTGAGGGTGGAGGGGAGTGAGCAACTGAGGAAGGGGGGCTGGAATGAGGGGGGAGGGGCCTCAGAGAAGGGGCAGGGCAGGGGTGTGGCCTTGGGGCGGGGGAGGGCAGAGGTGTTTGTGCAATTAGACATTTGCCTAGTTGCCATCTCATATGGTCTTGCCAGAACTATAACCGAAGCAGTAAGTATTTGGCTGGGAGGCTGCTTAATGGAAACATAGGGAGCTTCAGAAAGGTGTTGGTGGCACTTTTCAGTAGGTGGCACTTTTCTCTCTTAGGTTATAGCCAGACTGCAATCACTGGGTGATTAAAAGTCCAGATCCTGGACCAGTGAAGCTATTGCAGCACAGGCTGTACAGACCTTCCTGGAATCTTGGGTAATTACTCGTGGGGCTAGCTCACGGTGCTGAAGCTTTATTGTTCTGGTACCCGAGCAAATTAGATTAAAGCTAACGTGGGTGTGTTGGCTCAAGCTGCAGTCCTATTCCATGAGCTCAGTCTACACATACCCTTAGTCATTACTTAGCCCTACAGTGATATTAGAAAATTGCTTTGCTCTTAGAGATCCCATTCTTTGGCTGGGAATTAAAATGGAGGTGGCAACATCCTACATCTCTTCTGAGAAGAGTACAGGTGTTAACCCTGATTTCCTGGATAAATGCTCACATGTGTAATTACATTCCATTTACCTATATTATAGTTTATTTCAAATTGACAGAGTAGCCTTTGCCTTTTGTGTTGAAATGTGCAGTTTTCCTGTGTAGACTGAGGCCCTAGTTACACATGCAAGTAACTTTACCCTCCTTAGTCACTGGCATGACTATTGCAGGCTCAGGGCCTCAAACAGTTATTGCTCATCAGAGAGGTTGCAGTGGTGGGTAAAATGATCCTATTAGACATACATACTATTATACAGTAGGTGGTGTGGCCTAGTGGCTAGCGCACTGGCCTGGCCCTCAGGTGACCTGGTTCTATTCCTGGCTCCTCTACTAACCTGTTGAGTGATCTTGGGTAACTCTTTTGTTTTCCCCATTGTAAAATGGGGATAATGATACTGACCTCCTTCGTAAAGCGCTTTGAGATCTACAGGTCAAAAGTGCTGTATAAAAGCTAGATATTATTAGAGTCTGAGTGACAAATCAAAGTGATTGATTGTATAATAAGATCATTTTGCCCACCAATGAAATGATGATTTAAATAAAATGGAGGAATTTAATTATTAAATAAATGCAGGATCATTATTCTTCTTATTTCAAATAGGTGAGGTTGCCAAAAAGCCATTATTATGTTACAGAAATGTTCAGTCAGTGACAACTTTGGCTGGATTTGAATTTGTGTCTTGGAGGTGTAAGGCTTTGGATTAGCAAAATGCTTGAGCCAACTCTAGGGATTTGCAGGCTTACTCAAAAGCACTGAAAGGATTTTTTATTTTATTTTCATATTCTAACTTGTTAACATTTCTTTCCTGTTGCTGCTGTTACTCTGTTTCTGTTTATTTGTTGCCATCCTTCCAGAAAAATCCAGATTTAAATAGACATTCATGGGAAAAGATATTCAGTGGGAAAAGAGAAAGTCCTCTGGAAGATTTGTAGCATTTGATAATGTTATGAATGGGGCAAACAGCTATTTTTAAAATAGTTATTCAGTGATTTATTTGTAATAGGAATGGAGGGAGCCAAAGAAAATCCTCTATATTATCTGTTCTGAAATTCAAAATAGTCAGCCAGTTGTATTTATCCTTCTGCTGCATTCTATATCTTTTGGTGGTGGTGGTGGTTGCATGATCATTTGCACAACACATTATTTATTTCAGTCTACTGCTCTGAGGCCTTTGGCCCACTAGGAATGTAATAAATAATTTCTTTTCACAAATAAATGATCTATTATTTGAGTTGGGCAGAAAATTAAAAAAAAAAAAAAAACCCAAACAGCAATTTAAAAAATGTTTTTGTATGTTTCTTTGATCAGCTATAACAACTATTTATATTCAAGGAGGTATAAACAAGAAGCACAACTAACCAGTAATCTAAACTTCTATATGTGCTTCTTCTGGCCATCCTGCTTTATATTTTAGAAACCTGTTACTGTGTTCCCATAACACCTCCTCTGCAGATTACTGTACATTGTTTTAATAACATATAATGAAGGCTTCAGTGATTATTTCTGCAAAGCTATTTGGACCCTATTCTCCAAAAAGAACCATATGAGCAGACCCAGGCACCCACTGAAGACATTACTGCGGTTCCTTGGAGGCAGAGGGATATGTCTGCATGATTCTCTTGGCAGCACTGGGGCCTAGAGGAGGAGAGATGCTCATAACCCAACCACCTAAATCTTCCTCTCTGTTCAAAAGAAAAATCCCCCCTTTTCTTTACATAGGCTGCAAACAGAATAGGTAAATCACCCTTGACCTTTAATAGAAAGAGTCCTGTTGTAAAATCCTATGTTCCAAATTAACCAATCAACAATGCCTCAACAAAATGACCATCTACTTGCTAACCTACATTTCCCAAAAGGCCATGGTCCCAAGGTCTACGTTCACTGCATCCTCACAGGCCTAAGAAGCTCTATTTCCAGCCACATCTGCAATGTTTATTCTCTTGAATTATCTTCACTATCAGAAAGGTGAATTCCTCCAGTGAAGCCTCTAGGCCATCACCCGAACTAAGAATAAATGGCAGAGGGCTATCGGAGGGAGAACACATGAACAAGTGAAACTCTAATCCCATGGTTGTGGTGGCATAGTTGAGAAACCTCATGAATGGTGCTGAATATTTTTGTTTTCTGCCTGTAAAGCAGTGTTTCTCAAACTTTTCTATTGGTGACCCCTTTCACACAGCAAACCTATGAGTGCGACCCCCCCCTTATACATTTAAAAAACACTTTTTTTGTATTTAACACTATTATAAATGTTGGAGGCAAAACGGGGTTTGGGGGTGGAGGCTGACAGCTCGTGACCCCCCATGTAATAACCTTGTGACCCCCTGAGGGGTCATGACCCCCAGTTTGAGAACCCCTGCTGTAAAGGCTTATGTCCTTCAAATACTAGGAATTGATTTTTTTTTTATTTTTTTTTTAAATTCAACAGCAAAACAATAAACACATTGGGCTTTATTCTTCACTCCCTCCGAGTGCAGCTTGGATGGAATAAAGAGGATTTGTAAGAAGACATTTGCAGCACCCTGATTCAGGGCTGTCTGTCCCCCAGTGCAAGTTAAGGCTTCAGATGGGCCTCCCCAACTTAAGTCAGTGGAGGACTAGGCAGAGTAGAGCTGAACTCTGCCCTGATCCCTCCTATATTCATCCTGCCCACTCTCAGACTCTGGCACAGTCCCGACTCCCAACATGGTCCCCCCTCTCATTATACTGAAGGAAAGGTGGTGGCCACTGAGGTAGCGGGATGGTTGGCAAGGGGATAGTTAAGCAATCTATGCCAGCTGAGCGTTCCCCTGTAGAGGAAGAGATTCTTCATGAGCCTGCTGTTGCTTGAAAGTTGTAAGTGGTGGTGCAAAGTAGCCTTAACTACACGGAAAACTCCAGCCCATTGCTGAGCCCAAATATGGTTTTACATTAGCTTTTATTTATTTAACACTAACTACAACAAATGGTAATAGAGCCATGACAATAATAGTTCATTTTAGATATTTCATACAACGACACGCTTAGACAGTGAGGATCCATATCACTGAATGTCTCTGGCCTCATTATACAGCTTTATTCCAGGCATCCAAAAGCTCCACAGGATTATTACTGAATCTGGTGCTGACAGGTTAATCACGGATGAGTGCATTCGTGGCCGTTCCCAGTCCATGGCCAGGCAATGTTCCTTGCTGACCTAAAGTCTGATCTTCAGGGCTAGATGTGCAGGGACTTTATCTCTGAGGCAAGCTATGTAATCAAAAAGTACCAGCCAGCGGTGACCAATGATGACTTTAATCCTCTTGAGGCCAGTTTTCAATAATACATCCCCATTACTGATAAAATCAAACCATCTTATGCCCAGTAGTTGCTTCTGGCAAGGCAACACATATGAAATGCCTCCAGCCTCCTGCTCCCTTGGTTAAGCAGCATCCATGTTTCAGATCTGCATAAGAGGACCGGAAGTACACAGGTTTGATAAATCTGGACTTTTGTATATAATTTCACCTTTTTTGGGCTCTAGACTCTATACAGATCCTTCATGTCTGAGGCTGCTAAATTGATACTCCTTAGGATGTCTCGCTGGCTGCTGCCATTTGATGACAATTTATTGCCTAGATAGATGAAATCTTCCACTACTTCCATGGTTTGTCCATCAGCACAGAGGTCTTGTATTACAACTTTTGAGCTGACACTCTGGATTTTTGGTTTTGCCTAAGAAACCCTTAGCCCAAGGGCAGCTACCATGTGCTAGAAGCTCTCTATTACATCTTTAAGGTCATTTGCGTTCTGGCTGAAGAGGATGACATCTTCCATATATTCCCAGTCAGTAAAATAAATTGAAGCTACAGTTATACCGGTATTTGTGGAGATCTCTTCAGTGAGCCAATCTGTTGTGCGGCAGAACAGGGCTGGGATACATCATCCCTGCTTCACCCAGGGTCTAGTATAAAACCTATTGAGTCTATGGGTCCTCCATCGCACCCTGCCCCTGAGTCATTATGTACATTTTGAATTAACCTCAGAAGGGTGTTGGGAATGCCTTCCACAGGGCAGCTCTATTGACAGAATTCAAGGCTACCTTTAGGTCTACATATGCTGCTTTCAAAAGATGATTGAATTCATGACAGGTCTCAGATAAAAGACAAAGATCAAGTATAGCGTCCATTGCAAATCACCCAGCAGCAAAGCCCAATTGGTCTAGGTGATAGGGTGACCAGATGTCCCATTTTATAGGGACAGTCCTGATACTTGGGGATTTTTCTTATATAGGTGCCTATTACCCCACACACTCTGTCCTGATTTTTTCATACTTGCTATCCGGTCACCCTACTGGGTGATGGCATTTCACAAGGATAGGCTGGAGCTGGGTGAGAAGGACATGTGTAAATGCTTTTCTGGAATAGAAAGCAGAGCTATTGGACTGTAGCAGCTACACTCAGTGCATGGGCCTTTCCCCTTTTAAAGTGGGCTGATAATCCCTTCCTTCCACTCTGCTGGTGTCTTCCCAGTAGTCCAACCTCGGACAAAAAGCTGGTGTAATGCTACACTTATGGGGTCTATGGTAGATCGGAAAAGTTGGGTCAAGCTGCGCGGCTGCTTCATAGTTTCTTTATGACAGAGTGAACCTTTTTCAATGTAGGTATGTCTACACAGGTGTCATCCAGATCTGGACATGGAGTCACTTCAGAATGGTTATGTGCAGTTTCATAATATTCTTTTAATCTTTGCAGGACTTCTTCTTAGGTTGAACATGTTTGACCATCAGCCTTATTTATTGTCATAAACCCCACGTAAAGTCCAGTTTTGGAACAAAGTGACAGAATAGCTTTGAATGCAGGCCGTGATTTATTAGATCTGATTCCCTCTTCTGCCTCTTTTCCCAAGTTCCCAAATTAAGCTTCATCATCCACTTTTGCTCTTGCCCAAAAAATACCTTGTAAACGGTTACGTTCAGTGTCATCATGGTGCTGTCTCACCTCAGATTTCTTTTGCAGAATTTGAAATGTCTCATCAGATAACCAAGGATGTCTCTTGTAGCATTTCAGTTTGGGAATGGCTTCTGCATCTTCTCAGATGACTGTGCTTATGGCTGTCCAAAGCAATTCTACATCATCCGGGACATTGCCACGTGTGTCACATTTGTTATGCGGTCTGACAGAGTACTTGTTAGCAAGTGCTGAATTTTCACAGATGCATTGTGCCTAATGTATCATAACAGATGCACTTGTCTAGAAATTGGGGGTTAACTGCCATTTTAGCAACAAGGAGACAATGGTCAGTATTTTCCAGGGCTTCTGCACTTCTGTAGACCCAATATGGCCTTGCTATACTATGATTCCAGTATATGATCCAGCTCTTTCTTCGTCCAGCCATCATTGGATATCTAGGTTTCCCAAAGAATATCTAAGCGCCTGAACCAACTGCCAGTGATGGTAGTATTATCAGAAGTGCAAAAGGAGAGAAATCTCACAGAGTTGTCATTTATGGTTCTCGAGCAGAAGGGCCCAAGTATAGTCTCAAAGCCATTTCTGGGATAACTTGGTGTAGCATTCATAGCTCCAAATATAATAAGATTGTCTTGCAGTGGAACTAAGGCCTGGTCCACACTAACCCCCCACTTCAGACTAAGGTATGCAAATTCAGCTACGTTAATAACGTAGCTGAATTCGAAGTACCTTAGTCCGAACTTACCGCGGGTCCAGACGCGGCAGGCAGGCTCCCCCGTCGATGCCGCGTACTCCTCTCGCCGAGCTGGAGTACCGGTGTCGACGGCGAGCACTTCCGGGATCGATCCAGGATCGATTTATCGCGTCTAGACAAGACGCGATAAATCGTTCCCAGAAGATCGATTGCCTGCCGCCAAACCAGGAAGTAAGTGTAGACCTACCCAGAGTACGTCACTACTGCGAGCTGCTGACAGAATTCATCTTTATTAGTATCTGTAGCTTCCTTGGTGGGCACTAGGCTATCATGATGGACAGCTGCCCATGGCGATGTACCAATCCGGCATATAGCAGTCAATCAGAAATAGGGTGACACATTGTAAGTGATTTAGTAGAGGGTGGACAGAGGACAAGTGCTACCCCATTTGTATGGCTGGTTCCTCCAGAGTACAGTAGACTTGCATCCTCCACAGAATGTTAACCATTTTTCATGAGTCTCACCTTGGTTATCCCAGTGACTGCAACATTGTATCTTTTCAACTCTTGGACTAACGAAACCTGGTTCCCAACCTTATTTAGAGTTAGTACATTCCAGGGGGCAAACCTGGTGTATTTTCTCAAATCAGTCAGGGACACCATAGGCATTATGGAGTTCGGCCTAAAGTGTGGACCATGTTTTATCAGATGCCTCTTGATTCACTCTGTCTCCTTGGGATAGGGGAGATGGAGAGTGGTGATTTTGTTTAGGAAAACCAGGAAGCAGATGGTTCTGAGGTCATAGCTCATCTGCCTTCACCATCACTTGGGAAGTATTTTGCCTTCTCTGCTGGGTCCGTCATTTGCTTATAACCCTGAACAGGAGCCCTTATCAGATGCTACTGGCTGGAGCCTGCTGGAACTGAGGTTTGCATTGGCAGGGGCAACCACACCCTGAAGTAGCGCAGCAAATACTGATGTCCTACCCTCTACCCAGTGGGTACTTCATAGGCATCTTATGAATATTTATTGGCTGTTGGGTGGGATTTGCTGCTGTTCTCTTGCTGATGTTGTTGGGTTTTTTTTTGCTTTGCTTTGTTTGTTTCTTGTTAAGGATTGTGGTTTTAATTATTGTCAAGGCACCTGGAGTCTGGAGAAGATTAAGTGAATTAAATCAATACAATTAAGAAATAAGTATCATGGTGAAGATTAGGGTTTGATCCCACTTACTACTGAGCATTGTTCTTATTACTTTGAGTGACCTCAGGGACCTCAGCGAAGCTGTTCCCACAAATATCTCTCTGCTTTGCTTATCAATGGAACACCCTTCCTGAGCCCTGTGATGCCACTACATTTTCCTCAATCAAGTCTCTCCTTCAAACCATTTCTGCTGTGATACCTACAAAAAACTGTTGATTGCTCGATTGTGTAAGGATAGGTGATTTTATTATTATTTTTTTAAATTTCAAATGATTTAAAAACCTCAAATTCTACCCAAAGCTAAACTTTATAACCCTATGATTTATTATTGTTAACCTCATCTTCTCTTTCTCCTATTGTTTATCCTATCCTACTTCACTTATTGTTTATTACACTTATTGCATCATGTTTCTGATTAGATTATAAACTCTTTGGGTTTGTCTTGACTAGGATTAAAAAGTGTATTTTTAAAACACGATAGCTAAAATGTTTTAACTTGCCCTGTCTACACTTCAGTTTTAAAATACAGCTTTTATTCTAGTCTCAACAAGCTCTTTGGGGTGGGGACTGTCTTCCTACGTGTCTTTGCGCTGTCTAGCATGATGGCATGCACATCTCAGTTGGAGCTTTCAGCACTACTGTATTGTACTAAGCACTACTCTTGGTAGTTAATGTTCGCAGGATCAGTCCCTAAGTTTGTACAGTGCTTGAATATTATATTACGAATGAATAATGTGCTAGCATACTAGTTCCTCTAGGAAGAATCTGATCCCTGTATGCTTGGCAAAACCCTCTCTCTGTTCAGTGGCAAACTTATTTTCTGAAATGAGGAATATTGCTATGACTTTTTTGCTAGCAAGAACTAATTATAACATTTCATTTTCACTTGCGCACCAGCATCCAACTCCAGTTTGCAGACTTCACTGATTTTTTAAGTGTGTCTTTTTCCATTTCCCCCTCCTCTTCTCAGTCTGTCCAATAATACCTTCAAAAAGGCATAACTGTTTTTTTCCCTTGAACATCAAAATGGCTTCAATAATCTTTTCAGATGGTTCTGTGGTCTCTGTCACTTTGCATTACAATGATAAAGTACTTGGCAGGGCTGGACTTATTTAAGTTCCTGTCTGGATTGGAAGATCATTTTTGGCTTTGGCTTAGAATGTCCCAAAGTAAATGATGTTCAAAAGTTCCCTCTCTGTCTGCTGTGATTTCAAGGCAGTTTGCCTGGCACAGGTTCAGGTCTGCTTCATGGAAGAAAATGGAGTAGGAATGATTACATGCAGAAATTCTAGCACAGCAGTTAAATAACTGGCTTCAAAATTATTTAAATAGCCAGTAAAAAAAAAAAAAGTCTTATTGGAAAATGTCTCATTTCCTAAGGAATTACATACATTGGGCAAAATTCTTCTCTCACACACATGCATGCAATTCCCATTGGAGTCTGAATGCAGAATTTTTCCCATTATGCCAAGTATATAAAGACCAAGAATACAATTCATAGGCTTGATTTGCAGAGGTGCTAAACTCACACAGGTTCCACTGATTTTGTCTGGAATTGTGGGAGCTCATCACTACTGAAAATCCAGCCCTGCATGCACATTGAAAATAGTCCCTAGAATATAAATTAGACTTATACATTGTTCAAAACCACAACATCTGTTGGGTTCAGTTCTCAGCCTTGGTTCCAGGAACACAAAAGCAGCTGGAAAGCTGCCTTAAAGGGGCAGCCAAGATTTTCCTCTGACACAGAGGAATCCTCAGAAGCCGCAAAACTGGCATGGCCAGATCTATACCACCCACCTCAGCATAGGGAGGGAGGAAGGGAGGAGAGCAGAGCACGTGGCATTCCACCAGATCTTGCTGTAGGCAGGGCTAGCCTAAAGGCTGCTGAAAGGGGATGTCTGCACTGCAACTGGGAGGTGTGACTGACTGCAGCATGTGTAGCAGTGGTTAGCAACCTGCGGCCGGTCAGGGTAATCCGCTGGTGGGCTGTTAGACATTTGTTTACATTGACCATCCGCAGGCACGGATTAAACGGTGGCCGCCGTTCACCGTTTCCAGCCAATGGAGCTGCGGGAAGGGTGCAGGCCGCACAGATGTGCTGGCTTAAAGTTGAGCATGTGCATAAATGTTTGCAACATTAGGGACTAAAATTGTATTTTTATTACAAGGTTTTCACTTAGAAGCATCAAATCTTTGTCACTTTAAAACACAATTGATTCAGTGTTGACAATGAAAAGTGATTTAGACTTTCAATGCATTAATAACGTTGTTGAACATTTTAATACACACAGGCCAAATTCTTCAACGCTCGGAGCCTAAAGTTAAGCACCTATGGATAGGGCTTCAAAAACATCTCAGAGTATGTCTGTCTTGCAATCGAAGGTGTAATCACAGAGAGCTAGTGCGACTAAAAGGAGCAGTGAAGACATGGCAGCACAAACTTCAGCATGGCCTAGCAACACAAGTACAAACTCAGGGTCCTGGGCAGCCTCATACAGCCATCGCTGAAGCCTGCGCTGCTGTCTTCATTGGTATTTTTAGCTAGATTAAAGCCAGCACAGGTGTACTTATCCAAGCTGCAGTGATACTGCTGATTGCTGTGAGGGCACCCTACTTGTGACCTAGGAGCCCAAGTCCCATTGACTTCAGACTGTAGACCCTGGTGGAAGAGTATAGTGGAAATGTTCAATATAGGGGAAGTGGAGCATGCTGTAATGAGAGCGCTGTCTGTTTGCTTGTTGATTTTATGTTTACGTTTGTGGTGTTCTCCCGGTAAGGATGGTAATGAGGCCCTCGGCTTGTCTTTTTCATCATAGATGTGCATTTTAAGAGTCTACAAAATTCTATATGAAATCTGAAATTCTAACAATTAGGAAACTATATAAAGGAACAAGTACAAAACATCCACTTGAGCCATTTAAGACTCTACAGTGGGAAGAAAATAAAGAACTAGCAAGTTTACATAAAAATCTGATTAAAATTTTCCAACATTGATCTAAATTAAACAAATCACAGTTTAATTTAAATGGATTTTGTTTGATTATTTTTTAAAATCATGCTTATAATTCATCCTGTGCTGGGGGCATTTGGTTGACTCAGGATCAGGGGAGTAAAAAGGTGGGTTTGGGGGCTGATCTCATTGAGTGTTACACCCTCCCCCCCAAAACAAAACAGACCCCCCAAAAGCCCACCTATCTTTCAGACCCTTTAGATTATAAATATTTTCAGCAATGTGGGACCATTCATTTGTAAAATACATTTCTGTATCATCTTTCAGTCAGTGTGCTTTATTTTACAAACATGAGTTATTGAAGCTTCTCTGAAGGAATTCTTATCCCTATTTTACAGATGAGTAAACTGAGCCACAGAGAGGTTCAGGGAATTTTTGAAATGTATATAGTAAGCCAGTGGAAGAATCTAGTTCCCTGTTTTAACTACTAAATGACACTCTCTTTAAAAAGAAAGAAGTTACAATTTGTCTGCCCAACCATTGTGTGTTATGTCTAGCCACCAATCAAGCCCAAGCCAATTCTATAACTCAGACTGATAAAATAAGAACAACTTGGAAACAAATGGAATAAAAATAAATAAATAAAATGGAAAACAATCTGAATCAAACATGACTTTGAGTAACAATTTACATCTGCCCATAATATGAACACACCCGTTTTATTAACCTAAAGCTTCCTGTCTTGCAAAGATATTTTGTTGTTGTTGTTGTTGTTTTTAATTGTCTAGTTCAGTTAAGAAAATCAAACCAGGAAGGTAAATTGATGGCTATAATTGTTCATTAACATAACTTTTATGTAATGTTCTTAAGGTGGTTATCTTCTAAATGATGATAAATTATAGTAGCTTTGACTGGTGTCATAGTTAAGGGAATGTCAGCATCTCTATTATAAACACAATTTCCAGGGTTCTATAACTAAGCCATGAAAATTTGCTGCAGGCTGAAACTTTATAGATAAGGTTCCAACACAGACACAAACACACAAATATATATATATAATAGAGATAATATATATATTTGTGTGTTTGTGTCTGTTTTGGAAGAGTGTGTGTATATATGTATTTTATATATATATAAATCCACTGAATCTAATGAGATAAAAGTTTCTGAATGAAGATAACCATGTTGATTAAGATCAAAGAAGCAACCAAATCTAATAAAGCTGTAATAGGTGATGAGCATGTTGTGTTTGCTGCTCACCTGTATTCAATATGATTGTTTCACTGTTCACTTGTCCTCCCACTCCATCTCTCTGTTTTTCTCCACCTGTTGTCTCTTGTCATATGTTTAGAGTGTAAACTCTGTGGGGCAAGGACAGTCTTGTGTATTATGTTTTACAGTGCCTAGCCCAGTGTCCTTACTGCTAGGCCCGTGAGCCAGTGGCGGCTCCTATCGACCCTAAGTGCGGCTCCCTGTCGATCGTGATCTCCGGCGATCTCTGTTAGTGCAGCGGGGCTTCCGCTAAGGCAGGCTCCTTGCCTGCCCCAGCCCCACGCCGCTCCTGGAAGTGGCCAGCACATCCCGATGGCCCTTGGGGGGTAAGGAAGGGGAGCAGAGGTCTCAGCGCACTGCTCCTGCCTGCAAGCACCGGGCCCGCAGCTCCCATTGGCCGGGAACGGGGAACTGTGGCTAATGGGAGCTGTGGAGGCAGTGCCTGCAGAAAGGGCAGTGCGCAGAGGCACATGCCCCCCCAGAGGCCACAGGGGTACGTTGGCCCCTTCTGGAAGCGGTGTGGGACCAGGGCCGCCTGAAGTAAGTGCCACCCCCTTCAATGGGCAGTTTCTGAATAGTTCTGCAGCATTGAGACCAGGAGTAGCATGAGTACAGCAGTTCCAGCTATGGTGGACCAGCATTTCTCTTCCACCACCCAACCTGCAGCCTCCCAGGGCCAGCCTCCCATACTCCCTCTTGCACTCCAAACCCCTGCCCCAGCCCTGAGCCCCCTCCCAGAGCCAGCCAAAAAAAAAGAGAAAGGTATGTGCTTTGGAAGATGTAAACTGAAAGTTTCAAGAAAAGTGGACTGATGAGTTTTAATTTGTGCTTAATGAAACATGCATGAAACCTGTTTGTTTAATTTGTCAGCAGAGGTGTTCTGCTTTTAAGCACAGCAATTTAGAATGCCATTACACAACAGTACATGCAAGTTTCAGCGAATTTTACCCTCCTAGAAGTAACCTAAGAAAAAGTAAAATTGAACAACTTGCTGCTTCACTAAAAGGCCAGCAAAAAATAATACAGAGCTCGAGGTCCATTGCAGAATGTTTGACAGAGGCATTTTTTGAAATCGCATGGATTTTAGCAAGACATAAAAAGGCATTTACTGACACAGAGATCGTTAAAGAGTGTTTTCTGGCTTCTGCAGAAATCCTGTATGCTGATTTCAATAACAAAAATGCAATCCTTAAGCAAATAAAAGGGCTGCAACTGTCTGACACAACCATAATGAGAAGGGTGGAGGAAATCGGAAAAGAAATCTGACAACAGTTAACTACAGATATTTTGGCAGCACCATGTTTTAGTATAGCGGTGGATGAAAGTACAGATATATGTGACATCTCACAATTGTGTGTCTGGGTTTGTTTCCCCAAAGAAGAATTATTCCAGGAAGAAGTGCTGCGTTTAATACCTTTGAAAGGTGAAACAAAAGGGGAAAACATTTTGACTGCCCTACTCGATTTTTTTTGCTGAGAATAACTTGGACTGGACAAAGCTAACTTCTTATGCTCCAAATATTTGGATGCTCCAAATATTTGAGGGAAGGAAAGGAAATACACAAATTTGGGTATTTCCTTTCCTTGCATTATACACCAATATATATCTTGGTGTATAATGCAAAATGTATATTTGCATTATACACCAAGAAGCAATAAAAAATAGTGAAATGCAAAGTGTTATGCAGTTGGTTTTAAAGGTGGTCAATTTTATTGTTTCAAGAGCGCTGAATCACCGACAGTTTCGAGCATTACTGGAAGAATACAAGACAGAGTATGACGACCTAGTGATGCACAATCAAGTGAGATGGTTATCTCATGGCAAGGTCCTTGAAAGATTTTTGGGTCTCCTTCCTCAGATTCGTGAATTCCTTGAAAGCAAGGGGAAGAAGGAGAAAGGCTTAGGAAATCCAGAGTGGATAATTAAGCATTTTTGTCTGACATCACTTGCCATTTGAATGCACTAAATCTCCAGTTGAAAGGGAAACAGAAACTTCCTAGTAACAAGTTGCATGTCGTAACTTCTTTTCAAAACATGATTATGACATTATTCATTCCCGACACTCAGTTTGTTCACTTTCCAAAACTCAAAGCAGTCACCTCAGAAAATCCCAAGCTTTTGAAACATTTAGAACATCAGAACATAAGAATGGCTGTACTGGGTCAGACCAAAGGTCCATCCAGCCCAGTATCCTGTCTACTGACAGTGGCCAATGCCAGGTGCCCCAGAGGGAGTGAACCTAACAGGTAAATATCAAGTGATCTCTCTCCTGCTGTCCATCACTACCCTCTGACAAACAGAGGCTAGAGACACCATTCCTTACCCATCCTGGCTAATAGTCATTAATGGACTTAACCTCCATGAATTTATCCAGTTCTCTTTTAAACCCCGTAATAGTCCTAGCATTCACAACCTTCTCAGGCAAGGAGTTCCACAAGTTGACTGTGCGCTGTGTGAAGAAGAACTTCCTTGTATTTGTTTTAAACCTGCTGCCAAATTTCATTTGGTGGCCCCTAGCTCTTATATTATGGGAACAAGTAAATAACTTTTCCTTATTCACTTTCTCCACATCACTCATGATTTTATATACCTCTATCATATCCCACCTTAGTCTCCTCTTTTCCAAGCTGAGAAGTCCTAGCCTCTTTTAATCTCTCCTTCAATTACAATTCATTTGTACAAGTATTGGGAAAATTGAGGGTGGAATTCAAGTCTTGATTCAAAGACGTAATGGAGTACAAGGAGTTTTTAAATTTAATTGAGAACCTCTTCCATGTATCAGTGACATCTCTGTCACCAGTTATCACAGACATTTGTAATAACTGTGCTAAACTGGAGAGTGAAATTGTGGAACTTCAGACAGATGACAAGAAGTCTGAACTTAAGACAGGTGTTTATCATTTCTGGAACATGGTCCCTGATACACAATACCCATCTCTGAAACATTGTGTGCAAAAATGCTGTCATTTTTTGTCAGTATGAATACTTGCAAATCTATATTTTCAACAATGAATATTGTGAAAAGAAAACAGAGGAATAAATTGACTAACGAACATGTGCACTGCCTTACTAGGATTGCGATGACAGATTACAAATACTACATGAACAAAGTCAAGGAGGAACAGGCGCACTTTCGCTCATCCAGTTTTTAAAGTAAGTTTTGCATTATTCTACTCTTAAAAAGTTTATTTGCATAGGTGCCTTTTTAATTCCATATATTTTCCTGATTATTGCACCTCTACCTTGATATAATGCTGTCCTCGGGAGCCAAAAAATCTTATCACGTTATAGGTGAAACCACGTTATATTGAACTTGCTTTGATCCACTGGAGTGTGCAGCCCCGCCCCCCGGGAGCACTGCTTTACCGCGTTATATCTGAATTCGTTTTATATCGGGTCGTGTTATATTGAGGTAGCAGTGTATTTTATAAAAGGAGTATCGTTTTATTTTACAAGTAGATATTGTTTTAGTTACATGAGTGGCTCTGTAACATTACATCATTAAGTAATAGTAAGCAATGTGTTAATTTAGTAGTTGATGTGGCTCTCACATTGAAGTTTTTTTTGCCAAAGTGGGCCCCACTTCAAAAATAGTGAAGAGCGCTGGCCTAGTCTACTGGGACCCTGATTGGGGCCTGTAAAAGCTACATCAATGCAGATAATAAATAATCATAATTAAATAATGTGTAACTTTAGTTCCAGAGGTGGTCATATGTTATTGCGGAACAAGATTCTATACAGACCTTTGTTGATCCATGGAAGAAGGCCAAGATCATCTCTGCAGAGGCCTTGTACCCTTGTAGCAGTTCTGGTCTCTGGTGCTTCTTCTACTCTTGCTCTCCGGAACTTCCAGCGGAGACAGGCTGCTCTTGCTGTACTGCCTCCAGGTTCCTTGGAGGAAGAGGGACCTGTGGAAAAATCTGAGCAGTATGAGTCTATATTTGTTTTTGGAGGCAACTTTTGTCAGATGAGAGAGGACAAAGTGCAACCCCCCCAGGCCTACCCTTGCTCCAACCTATCTACAGACCTGGGAATGGTAGGGTTACCATTCGTCCGGATTCCCCCGGACATGTGCGGCTTTTTGAGCTAAAAATAGCATCCGGGGGGAATTTGTAAATGTCTGGACTTCCCCCCATGCAGAGCGTGAGAGGCTAACAGGGCAGCCGGCCGGATGATGCCACTTACATGGGGCTCCGACAGCCAGAGAGAGCCCCTCCTTCTCTCCCCTGCAGCAGAGATCACTCCGTCCCTCCTTCCCTGCATTCGCAGATCCCCTCCGGCAGTCTGGAGCTCCTCCCCCGCTCCTCCTCCCCTGCTGCCCAGCGTGCCATGACAAACGGCTCCGGCCGTTCCTGAGCAAGTTCACAGAGACATTAGGCGAAGGCCAACAACAAGGGGGCCAGGGGGTCGGAGAAGGGGCAGGGAGGTTCTGGAGGGGGCAGTCAAGAGACGGGGGGGTCGGGAGTTCGGGGGGGGGCTTTTTTGGGGGGGTGGATAAGATTTTGGGCAGTCAGGGTACAGGTAGGGGGTAGGGTCCTGGGGCGCATTTGGGGGGGGTCTTAGGAGGGGGCAGTTAGGGGACAAGGAACAGGGAGGCTTAGGTAGGGGGTGGGGTTCTGGGGGGCAGTTAGGAGCAGGGGTCCCAGGAGGGGGCAGTCAGGGGAAAAGGAGCGGGGGGGGGTGTTTGGAAGTTTGGGGGGGAGGCTGTCAGGTGGCAGGGGTGGGGAGAGGGATCGGAGCAGTCAGGGGACAGGGAGCAGAGGGGTTTAGATGGGTCGGGAGTTCTGGGGGGGGGTTGTCAGGGAGTGGAGAGTGGTTGGATGGGGCGTGGGAGTCCCAGGGGTCTGTCTGGGGGTGGGGGTGTGGATAAGGGTTGGGGCAGTCAGGGTACAGGTAGGGGGTAGAGTCCTAGGGGGCCAGTTAGGATGGGGAGAGGGTCTCAGGAGGGGGCAGTCAGGGGACAAGAGGCAGGGAGGCTTAGGTAGGGGGTGGAGTCCTGGGGAGGCAGTTAGGGGCAGGGGTCCAAGGAGGGGGCAGCCAGGGGACAAGGAGCTGGGGCAGGGTTGGGGGTTCTGAGGGGGGGAAGTGGGAGGGGCAGGGGCAGGGCTAGGGAAGGATGGGGTGGGGCTTGGGCAGGGCTCCTCACATCCTCTTTTTTGCTTGCTGAAATATGGTAACCCTAGGGGCTGGTGATAGATGGTACTGCAGACACACCTGAATCTTTACTTCCATGCAAAAGAGGCAAGATATGTGTGTGAGAGTGGTTCTAAAGGTGGCCCGACCTTGGCCATTACAGTTTGAAGTACATCAGAAGCAGAAGGCCTGTGAGAGAGCCTGCTGTGCTAATAACATGTGAAGGGAACAATGAAGGAGAATAAGGACATTGCAGAGAGCTAGATAATTTCTTTGCATCAGTCTCCACTGCAGAAGATGTTGTTGAGGTTCCTACCTTGGATCTCCTTTTTTCTGGTAATAAGGGTGAGGCACTGTCAGGAAATGAGGAAGAGGTGCTGGAACAAAATATAAATTAAATAGCAACAAGTCATCAGGATTGGATGATATACATGTAAGAGTTCTGAAGGAATTTAAGCACAGAAATAGCTGAGCTATTAACAAAAATATGCAGTCTCTCATTAAATTCAGCTACTCTACCAGAGGGCTGGAGGGTAGCAAATGTTGTAGTACCTATTTTTAAAAATGGTGCTAGAGCTTTTCCTAGTTATTGCAGACCAGTGAGCTGTGTTTCAGTACTGGGTAACTGGTTGAAAAATAATGAAAGGGAAAAAAGCTACAAAACACTTAGATGAAATAATATGATAGGGTAAAGAAAAACTGTGCCTGTGCAAGCTACTAGAATTCTTTGAGCATGTCCCTAAAGGAGTAAATAAAGATGAACTAATAGATATCATTGTCCTGGACTTTTCAACGACCTTTGATCAAGCCCCTCACAAGAGGTTATTATGAAAAAGTTAAGTAAAGTTTTGTCAGAGTTCAGAAATTGGCTAAGAGAGACAAAAACAAACAGTGGAAATAAATGGTGAATTTTCAAAATGGCAAACAGTAAACAGGAGGTACCCCTAATGCTCCTACAAGAACCAGGATTATTTCATGTATTTCTGAAATCATGAAAATGGATGGCCAATGAGGAGCAAAATGTACAGATAAGCCAAAATATTCTGGCTAGTCGAGATTAGAAACAACTGTAAGTACCTTCCGAGGGACTTGACAAGGGTTTGTGAACGGACAGCATGATTGCACGTAATATTGATACTCCTGTGTTCATATATATATATACAATGGAATATATTTCTAAATTTACAGATAATGTTTGTTGTTTATGTATTGTCTTGTCTTCTGAGAAAATGAAGTACAAAAATAATAAGAGGCTTGTACCTACAGATTTGTATAATATATCAACATGGAAGCACTGTATAACTATTATCTGAGCTAAAGATACAAGTGCTGAAGAATAAATGCCTGCCAAGTTACAGTCCACCTAATACATTAACTGAGAATGACAACATGATGTGATCTGCAGGTAGGGACAATGAAGCTGTTCTATTTACACAGCAATCCATACGGTATCTTATGTCTTTCTTAATATAGAATGGTTTTCTGAAATCATGACAAAACATTGATGAATGAGTACCTATATTATTATAGCAGTCTATCACCAGCTACTGACACACAAAGTTCTTCGTTATATTGTAATCCTATCAATCATGAGTGCATCCTAAAAATAGCGGTAATGAGAACAAAGGGAAAAAAGAAGAGAAGGTAAGACTAGCTGAGGGCAGAACAGTTACATTGTTTTAGTGGGTAGGAAAAAAGTATTTACTGATGTGGGCCAAAATTGGAGGGATACATTTCATTTCAGCCAATTTCTTCATGCTTTCTCTTGCTTTCCCCCTTGCTTTTCCTTCCTTCCCTTTCCCTGGAGGCTTTCTCAGCTTTTCATGTATTTTTCTTCATTTCTTTTACATTGTACAGAAATTTAGACCATGTCACATGATGTAATCTTAAAGTCCCACAGCAATCAAGGGGTCTTGTTGAAATATTTTAGACAAATACTCTTGAGGAGCCCTTTTTTATGCTTGAATGAATACACTGTTGTGCTATACATTACTTTCCCAGTTGTGCTGACCATTACAATCCAAAGCCCTAAAATATACATATGTGTAGAATATACATTATTATAATTATTTACATTACAGAAGTACCTAGAAACCCCAATAAGACTGGCACCGCATTGTGCAAGGCTCTGTATAAACACATTGTAAAAAGAAATTCTCTGCTTTTGCCTTATTTACAGTCTAAATAAACTAAAGGATGAATGCATAGAGTTTGATAACTTGTCTGAACAGAGGCATGTTTAAAACCTTAGGACAAAATTATCTTCCCACATCCACATGGCAATACTTATCTTAGGTATTCTACTCACCTTCCATTGGCACTGTGCAGTTCTGAGAAGAAAATGTTACTGTGTTTATTACAGTGCGGCATAAGGAGCAACCAAGAATCAGAACCCCCATTGTGCTAGGCGCTGTACAAACAGAGTAGTAGACAGTCCTGCCCCGGAATGATGCCTCTTCTTTGTAAAACATTAAAAATAGTTCTTAAAATGTAAAGAGGAAAAAGATCCCACCTGATTAAAACAAAATTAATTTATTTACAGGAAAGGTTTAATGCTTTAACCTCTTTTTAAGTAGCTGTCAGAATCAGTTTATTAGAGAGAGAAGGTGGGTAAGGTAATATCTTTTATTGGACCAACTTCTGATGGTGAGAAAGAAAAGCTTTCGAGCTACACAGGGCTCTTCTCTGGGTCTGGGAAATGTACTTAGGCTGGGTCTACACTAGGAATTTACTCTGGTATAGCTACGTCTCTCAAGGGTGTGAAAAATCCACACCCCCTGAGAGACATAGTTATACCATCCTAACCCCTGGTGTAGATCAGAGCTAGGTCAATGGAAGAATTTTTTGCATGTGTTCTTCTGGCAGGGTCTGGTGTCACTTTGAGTTCGTGTATCCTGGTTTGTGGGGAACTTGCGTCTGATGATTAGGTTGGCAAGATTGGGGAGGGGGTTGTTTGAAGGCCAGAAGGGGAGGTTCAGGAAAGATATTGTTCAGGCTGAGGTCCCATCGAATATAGGTTATTTAATGATACCCCTTATGGATTCCAGTGTGGAAGGACAACTACAGGTGTGTGATCAGAGAGGGTTTTAAGTGTAGACAAACCCTCAGAGTATCATAGCTAAATACAAGGTGGAACAGATAGTTTAGCATAAGGAGTTAACACATATTTCAAGGGATCACTCAAGGTGAAGTTGCCTGTTAATACCCCTCCAGTCATAGGGGGCAATGAAGGGGGGGGAGGGTTAGAGATTGTTGTAATAAGCTATAAATCCAGTGTCTCTGTTCAGTCCATGATTTTTAATGTTCAGTAAAGTTATGAATTTAAGCTCTAGGCTCATCTTTTGAAAGTGTTGTTCAGATTGCCTTTGAGGATAAGGACTGAGAGGTCAGATACAGAGTGATCACTTTGTGAAAAGTGTTCACCCATCGGTGATTGGGTGCTTTTGTCTTTTATCATTTTCCCGTGTGAGTTCGTTCAAAAGAGTAGTGATAGTCTGGTTTCATCCACATAGTTGTTATTGGGACACTTAGTGTACTGGATGAGATATATCACGTGTTGTAATAAGCATATGTAGGACCCATGGATTTTGAAAGGTGTGTTGTGGGCAGAGATTCTGGGGTCCTGGGCCAGACCAAGTAGGAGCCCCTCCCACACTCCTTTTGCCTGCAGCCCCAGCCCCATCTCTTTCTGCCCCTTCTCTGGGGGCAGGACCTGTTCCTCTTCCACCCAGGTTCCCCCCCATTCTGCCCCTTACTGCAGCCCTGCAACCCCCTTTGTTCCTTTCTGCCACCCCCCCACTGCGGCCCCAAGACTGGAGAAGCTCTGTCCTCATGCCACAGCCCTGGGGCACAGTGGGGAGTGACAGCTCCTCCAGTCCCAGGGCCACAACGGGGGTTTGGCTTCCCCTCTGCACCTTCCGTGCTTCTGTGGGGGACCAGGATTGGGGCACTGGGGCTTCTCCCACTCCACCTGCCCAGCACTTCTGCGAAAGAGTAGGGTTGGGTGCCCGGGTTTCCCCTGCCATCCTGTGGCTTCTGCTATGGACGTGTGAGAGACACTGGGGCTTCCCCTGTCTGGGAGCTTCTGCTGTGGAAGGAGGCTGTTGGGCGGGAGGTTCCCACATCCCATGGCTTCTGCTGGGGCCGGGGGCCACTGGAGGGGGGCTTCCCCCATCCCGCTGCCCAGTGCTGCTGCCAGGGAGCCTGGTCGGGGCTTGTGGGTTTCCCCAACCCTGCCCACCTGGCAGCCGGGGCTCCAGGCTTCCGCCGCCAGGTCACAGATTTTTTCCGGGGGCCCAGTTAGCCCAGTGGCTGATCGGACACTGGTTGTGGGGTGGGGGTGTTGATCATTGTAGCAGTGGAGATATGTCTGCAGGTTTTGCATCTATTGTTCTGGCAGGGTCTGGTGCTGCTTTGAGTTGGTGTGTCCTGGTCTGTGGGGAGCTTGCTTCTGATGATGAGTTTGGAGAGTCTGGGTGGTTGTTTGAAGGCTAGAAGAGGATGTTCAGTAAAGATTTCTTTCAGGATGTGGTCCCCTTTGAGTATGGGTTGTAAGTATTTAATGATACCCTATATGGGTGCGCAGTTGGAGGGGAGTTTATTTCCATACTGAAGCAGATTCTCTTGGGATATTTGGTTGGCCCGTTCAATGATGCAATCTACTTCTCTGGTGGAGTGTTCTTGTTTGGTGAAGGTGGTTTTAAGTGTTAAAGTGTATATCCCAGACTTTCTACTTGGAGCATATTCTGTGGTATCTGAATGCCTGGCTATAGATTTCTTGGTGTGTTTGGGGTGGTTACTGGATCTGTGAAGATACTGTGGTGATCTGTGGGTGTCAGTTTATGAAAGTCAGGATTTTGTAACTGGATGCTGAGAGTCTTTGTAATAGGATATAGAGCCTTTGAATCGAGACCAGAGTGTAATGACTGAAAGTTATTACCATCCCATGGCTCTTTGGTAACCTGTGTGAAACAATTCTGATCACGTCACTCCAGTTTCCAAAAGACAGACCTCTTTCCATCCTTTCACTGAAGATTTCCCTACATACATTAAGGCAGACTCAAGAATTGCTAGACTCATTGCTAATCCTAGACCTCTAGGTAGCAACAGCAGTGAGAAATTACTTCTTTTTCATCCCCAGCTTGCTAGGATACTCCTTGCTCTTGGATAAGTATCGAGTCATAGAGATCCATGTGTTTGTTATCTTCAGCTATTATATTTATGGAAGTCTATTAGCAGGATTCTGGAATTTTACTGTTGTGTTATTTCATGCTATTGTTCAGGCACTGAAGCATAGATATTCAGTATGCACTGGGAATTTCTGGGATAATAGTGGAATTACAAAACAATATGTATGTGAACAGTTGTTCATTCAATATGTATGCAAACAGTTGTCCACATAATAGTGGAATTACAATACTATATGTATGTGAACAGTAAAGCAGAATGCAAGCCCCAAAATGTGTTTCTGTATATATGCAAGTTATTTGTTATTACTGAGCTATTGGGGTAACATATAATAGACAACAAACAAACAAAAAACCCGAACAAGTTATCAAATAACACATACAGAGGTGTGTTATATATTACATAATTAGATTTTAATATAAATAATACATTGCATTTCTATAGTGCCTGTAATTTGAGATCTGAGGCTATCGAAGTGCTTCAATATGAATTATCATAAAACTGTAGGGATGTAGTTTAGTATTCTTATCTCTGTTTTAGAGGTAGGGATACTGGGGCACAGAGAGTTTAAGTAAATCGCCCAAGTCTATGGCAGACTCAGGAATAAAAGTCAGTTTTTCTGTTATGATTGTTATTATATATATTGCAGTGGTGTGTAGGGGCCCCAATCATAGGTCAGGGTGCTAGGTTGTACACTATTAACAAAACTCTGTACTGTACAAACTCAGAACAAAAAGACTGACTCCCTGTTCTGAAAGATTATTTTTCTTAAATTACCTTCTGCCTCTGAGTCCTGTGTGCTAACTGTAAGACTAGTACAATATTTCTTTGACATTTAAGTTCTGAGCCTTCACGGTCTGAGATTTTATGTACATCACTGATGAAGATGATAGAACCAGTGCTCTCAATTTTTGCACTATTCCCTGCTGTGTCCAGTGATCTTCCACTATTGTGGACCGACTCATTTTAATCATTGTAGGTGTGTGTGTGCGCGCATGTCTTGTTTGATCTGCCTAAGAAATGTTTCACATGCAAGAAAACATTGTGTCTCACTTCATTGTCTAGGGATGAAGGGTCAAAGAGACTTTGCTACATTGGTGCCAATAGACACGTTCACTGTGGTGGCAAAGTACCTAACTCATCCTTCTGGCCTGAAATCTACCACTGTTATTTAGTGATTTTGCTTTTGGCAATGAGTCTCTACCAGGGTAAGTATGAATTTATCCAATTTCTTGGTGTCAACTGGCATTTATATCATTTTTAAAAATTATCTGTATTACACTAGTACTTAAAGGCCCCAAATCAGGACACCCTTGTACTAGATGCTCAACAAACATAGTAAGACACAGTCCTTGTCCTATACATTCTAAATAGGCAAGATAGTCAAGGGAGATGGTATATATATGATTAATAATGTCACAACCTCTGTGCCTTCATGTTCTGTCAATACCCTATGAACTGAGGTTCTCTATTTATGGTGTAATGTCATTGTATATGGAAGTAATGTTATAATGGTGTGAGACCCAAAACAATGAGATTTTAACTATTCTGCAAATGTCTGAGACATGCCCAGGAGAATTAGCCCCGTTTGGAAATTTTCAGGACAGCGAACTCCTGCTCTTGATACACAAATCTGCATGAGTTTAATCGTTCTGTTATGTTTAAAGATCCCTCAGCATACAACTTTAAAATTAACTGTAAATGTGATTGTGCTCACAATAGCAAATCATATCAAAGTGAACTCAGGGCATTGTTTGTGTTGCAGTGGTTAACATCCATTCACATTATTTACAAACTCATTCCACTTGAAGCTAGAATGCAGTAAATTATACCGGTATATTTATAGCATCTCCCTTGCATTTTATTTTGCCCCTCAGTAGTGTTATTCCACAGAACAAATGTCCAATGCAAACTCCTCCAGCCTCATCTCCTGCTATTACCAACTGGCAGAGATTTGTTAAATTTCAAGAGAAAAGAAATCCACAGCAAGATCTTGAGGTGGAAGAATGAGGTAAATAGAGAATTGATATATATTTAGCAAAGGATAATGAGAAGTGTCAGCAAATATATAGAGGAGGAGAAAACCCCTAGACTGGAAAATTCTTGAGTAGACTACAGAGAGGGCCACCTTTTTTAAGCTAGACACATCTGGTGTGCCCACAAAGTCTTGCATTTCTACACTGCCTGTCAGTTGCATGTACAAACTGGCAAAATTGTGTACACCATTATCCCATTTGTACATGCAAATATGTGGTTTGGATGGGCGTCTCTGAATATTCAGGTTGCTCGAGCTCATTCCTTCAGTGCAGGGTCCTTTTCCTGCCTTCCTCTTCCTTCAAGTAACTCGGTCCCTGCTAGAGAACAACTTGGAGCTGGGCTGGGGCAATGTGGAGACTGGAAAGGTCTCCCTGAAACCACCCAGAGAACACAGCCTTCCCTGCTAGCAAACACGGCCTCTAATTTTCACCCACACTGCAGGGGGAGAGCAGCCACCCCAAACAGAAGGGCAACCTGAGGCTGTGCTGGGGAGCTGGGTCTGGCGTCCCGTGCCGAGGTTCTCCGAGGGTTGATTGACAGGGCAGGCGGTCACATGATGCTGCCACGCCACTTTCCCATAGCCAGCGTGCAGCAGCAGCCGCTGCTCTAGCCGGAGGGCGGGGAGGGGGGAGCTGGGAACAAACAAAGTTCCAGGCGCAGGAGCAGCTGGGAGCACTCACAGCCCGGGCGCTGCCTGTCCCGCCACCTCTTGCTCGCTTGGCCGCAGGGAAGCAGGCGCGCGGTTAGCGCCAGCCTTGCCCAGAGCCTCAGCCCCGTCCTGTCTCACCTACAAACAAAGGGGAAATCTCGGGGACGAACGCAGCAGCAGGAGCAGCAACAGCTTGTACAAAAAGTTGCTGAGAGCCCGCCTGCAAGGGGGGCAGCTGGAGCCGCTTCCTACTCCCGAAGGACCCGGCGAGAGGGCGGAGGAAGGTGTTCGGGGGGTGGGAAGATTAAGCAGGAATTCTTCAGCTGGAAACGCTTTTTTTTTTTTTTGGTAATCGATTGATTGTTTTGTAGTCGCTGCCGCTTGTTTGGGGCGGCTTCTGCAGCCGCTTGTCCCGGTCCCGGCGGTGGGAAGGCCGGCCGGGAGCAGGGGAGAGGAGCTGCAGCCCGGGGCGCTTCACGTGAAGCTGGAGCTCTCTGGCCCCGGGGTGCAGCGGGGCCGGGCACGCAGCGCAGTAGGTAAGCCGGTGAGTAAGCGCTAGCCCGGGGGCGGGACGCCGGCGCCTCCGCGAGGAAGGGGACGGGGGTGTTGTGCCCTGCTCCGGAGGGGTCCTGGCTGAGAACTCCCCCTGCGGGACTTGCTTCCTCTCTCCCCGCGTGGGGAGCCGACAGCCGCCAACCCCGGGTGGAGGAGCCCCCGGCACGAACGGGGCGGGGGGTTCAACATCAGCCAGACCCTTCCGAGGGGCGCCAGGGTTCCCACCCGCGGGCGGCTCGTTCGGGGCTGCAGGTGCCTTTCCCGCCCCTCGCACGGGCTGGGGCGCGCGTGGGAAGAGCAATGTCCATAACGTGGTGTCTGCCTGCTGCTGGTAACCGCCTTTGGGGTGGCAGCAGGTGCCGAGGGAGGGCCAGGGCGACGCCTGGACCCAAGGGGGTGCAGCCCCTCGCGGCTCGGGGGCCTTGCGGGCTGTGTCCGGGGAAGATACAGATTGAGACCATAGGTGCAAAGGTTGCTCTGGATTACTCGGGGGCGGGGAAGGGGGAGATGGTGGTGTGCCAGCTGAATCCAGCTTGCACCCCGCGCTGTTATTGTTCTAGTGATCGGACCTCTTGTTTGGTCACTTTCCTCTTTCCCCTTCTCCCACCCAATTTGTTACAGTTGTTTCTCAGCCCATAGCATCTTGAGGCGACTTCTTTCTCTCTCTTCCCCCTGGCTCTCCCTTTCTGCAGGTGTCATTTAGATGAAAACAGGTGTGTGTGTGTGTGTGTGTGTGTCGGGGGTGGGGAAAGATGTGATGATTAAGAAGAAAAAGTCACGCTCTTCTTTCATGTTATGTGACTAAACTCCGTAGGAGACAAGTAACTGAACACCCTATATAACTTTGTGAGGAGTGTATATGTAAAGTTTGGGAACTGAGCCAGGCTCTGGGGTAGTGGGCAAACTGCTTCCTTCATAATTTGCTCACTAGTAAGGATTAATCTAGCCAGTCCGAGTTTGTTTCTGTTCTGTGGAGTGTGACTAGCAAGTGGTGAGGATAATGTTCTTAATAGTGGTTTGATTAGTGTTGCATTGGAAGAAATGTGGAACTGATTTCCAAATACCTAAGATTTAAAGTTAGGTATACAATGTTGATATTCCAGTTATGACAAGCTTCATAATTCTTGATCTTTGCCCCAAAGTCTTTCTTTGATGTCCCATGGAAATTTAAAATGTAATGACTTCACTTTCATTTCACTTGTATATTTTGCACTTCCCAGTATACTAACATTAAGCAGTTTCCTTGGCTGTGTTTTTTCTTTGTAACTTGTAATCAGAGTAGAAAAGAAATTTTAATCTTTTTTTCTTTGTGAGTTATGTTAAAATGCTCTTTAATTGGAAGAGGAACAGAACTTTTTAATGACAGTGATATTTATAACACTTGATAAGCACTGAAAACATGTATGATGTCAAGCATATACTATTGTTCACATGTATAGATTTTAATAATTTCTGATTTAATACATGGAATGATCATCTTTAAGTACTTTTTTTCCTTCTATATTATTTTAGGTATTATTGCTGAAACAGTCCTGTACATACAAATCCTTCCAAAAACAGTTTCTATTATACCAGAGGAGAATTTCAAGGCTGTACAAGGATGGCCAAGGTTTCAGATCAAGAGGAAGGACCTGGTGGAGGACACAATGAATTCAGTGATATCATTAAGTCCAGATCTGGTAGGTTGGAGATATACAACTTTGTTTTTGTGCTTCTTTATATATCATTGATTATGAAAATGTCTCAAATTATGTGATGCAAACATTTAATTGACAAATTCCTGGCCTCTGTTTGCCAGAAGCTGGGAGTTGGCCACAGGGAATGGATCACTTGATGATTACCTGTTCTGTTCATTCCGGCTGGGGCACCAGGCATTGGCCACTGCTGGGCTAGATGGACCATTTATGGCCCGGTCTTAAGTTCTTGCAACTTTGCTGTCTTTTTATATGTTTGTGTAGTATCTAGCATTAGGAGGCCCTGATTCTAACTGGGGCTTCCTGATGCAACTAAAATGTGTGTGCATATGTATAAAAAATAATTGGATATCTCTACATTGGTAACCAAATCATTTTATTTAAGATCCACCTTCTGCATTATAATTACCTCAGATTTTGTAAATAAGCATGTGTTTAAATAAGTGCTCTTACGCAACCAAGTTTTGGCGGCTGCTTCTGTGTTTATTTCGAGCTGTGGAAAATGGGTTGTTACAGGTTGCAACACTGTAAGGTGCTTTATATGTTTAATAGTACACTGTAAAATGAATCTACTTTTTTGACATGCTACTGTCTGACTTTGGCACCACAGACATGTCCTGTACCAAAAACATTTTGTGTCAAAGAAACAGTTTCCGGATAATGTGTTTTCCAGAATTATTTTTAAATGTTCTGCTTATGGGCCTTTCTGTAGTTCCTATTGCTATTGTATGTGAGTGCTTCACAAACATTAATGAAGTTATTCTTACAATAAGTAGGGAACTGTCTATTACCCCGTTTTACAGATCAGTCACACAAAAAGGTGAAATGACTTGCTTAAGGGCACCCAGGAAATCTTTATGCAGAGACAAAAACTGAACACACTCTGTTTCCTAATTCAGTGCTTTATCCTAAAGGCAGACTATATTTGATATCCACAGTGTAACAAACTGGAACCTTTCCAATCATTTACTACAATAGTAACAAAATGGCTTTGTAACTACAAAATATATTTGTGTCCTAGTGTAAATGCAGGTAGATAAGACTCAAAATTATGTATATGCAATTAGTGTACATATAACAAGATACGATGGGAGGGCCACATAGCACGGTTCACGGACAATAGGTGGACTGCAATCATTACTGAGTGGTACCCACTCAAACAGAAAAGACCACCTGGTCGGCCTCCAAAAAGGTGGGAAGATGACATTGTAAAACGTTTCGGACGAACATGGAGAAGAAAGGCAAGAATGCGAGAAGAATGGCGGATGTGTTATGATCGGCGCAGTCTTAACGACAGCTGAAGACCGATCGATCCAGGTGATGTATCAAATTAAGTAGGATACATATTTTGGGACCAGATCCAAAGCCCATTGAAATCAGTGGCAATCTTTCAATTGATTTTCGGATGTCTTTGCATCAGGCCTTTGAACACAGCTTAGTTTTAGGAATCTCCATTTCTCCCCCCCCCCCACTCCTTTTTTTTTTTTTTTTTTAAGTGCATGAGTTCAGAAGGTGGAAAGCTTTTTTTAACTTCTGGAAGTACAGTTTGTGAAACAATATTTGTGGTTTCATTCATATATTTTTTTCAAAGTTCTGGACTATATTTGACCTGGTTGGAAATGTCTACTATAGGCCAAGGATTCTGGGTTGGTGAGCACTTGTTTTTTGTGTGTGACAAATACTGCAATTTTTGCAGGCATTTTGCAGAATCATTGCTGTATTTGATAAGTCCTCTGTATAAATAGAATGTGCTGTAGTTTCCATTGTTCTGATATGGACCTACACATATCTATAGTAGTCCTTCTTACTTCTTTCAGAGTAGCAGCTGTATTAGTCTGTATCAGCAAAAAGAACAGGAATACTTGTGGCACCTTAGAGACTAACAAATGTATTTGAGCATAAGCTTTTGTGGGCTAAAACCCACTTCATCAGATCTCATAAATTAATTATATATTTAAGATATGTTTATACTAAAATCAGGAATGACTTAATTCAACTTTATAGCCTAAATTGAAAATGGGATTTTTTTTTTTTTTTAATCCCATTTTCAAAACCCCTAAGCACTAAATTTGGATCTCAGGTATGCAGCATGCATCGCTACATACTTTAAAGTTAATTATTACACTACATAGCTGAGATCTGAACCAGCCCCTATAACTAAGCCTGTGGGAGGGATTTTTTTTAATGAAAGGGACATAATGTATCCAAGTATAGACAGCAACAAATTAAAGGCTAATTCCCAGGTCTAAAATAAAGGCTAATTGCCCCTCCTCTTAACCCACTGAAAGCTTCCCCCCCGCCCCCAGTTAAAGGGATATTCATGTTGGCACTTTAATGGGAAGCAACCCAGTGTTCCATTTATCATTTGTATTTTCAGTTTGGGTTGCTGTTCATGCTAGAGATACAAATGGTCAGAGTCCAACAAAAATATTAACATAAAATAATTCACTTCTCATAAAATGCTCCCAAATTATTTTTAATAGCTGATTTCACAAATATATTTTTGGGAGGATAGGGGATGGGACAAGATTTTGATTTCCTTGTATGGTGAGGGAAGGGTCTTTTTATTTTTATTGTTTTTGCTTCTCATGATTCTGAAATGTAAGTATGCATGCACAGCTTTTCATTATTAGTGGAAGTAAGAAAACAGCTGCCTGTCAGAATTTTATTTACACATCAATTTAAATTGTCAAAATATTTGTTTAAAATGTCTCATTACTGTGGTGCAATTTTTTTTTTTTTTTTAATCATAGGGATTTTAAAAAAAGCTAATTTGAGTCCTCTGTGGGAGGGTAATATAGTGCCACTTAGAAAGATTGAATTCAGCCAAGCCTATTTATATTTTTTTTATAATTTTGACAAATATCAGTGTGTATTTTAAACCATTTTTATCAATTTACATTTTCACTGTTATGGAAAAGTGTTGGGGGAATCACACAGCGGGTAGGAGCCAGACAATAATAAATAACCGTAGACCCTGAGATTCAAAAAGTTTAACTTTTTTCCAACTTTTCTTCCATTCATTATTTGTTCTTTTTCTAAATAAAGAAATCTGCCAAACAAGATGTTATTTAGGATGTCTGGATTATTTTAATAATTTAGGGAGCAAAATTCAGCAGTAAAATAGTAACTTGTGCTCAGTAGAATGTCAGAATTTCAAAAAGGAGGGAGCAGGGAAAGAATGTATAGTATAAACCTAAGAAGACAATCAAACTGAGTGCATGACCAATCTTTGTAAGATTTGCTGCTTTAATTAGCTGGCTTCGGAAAATTCAGTAGCAGATAGTATGAATGCATAGAAAATTATAGAAATAGCTATTTTAATTGATGGAAACCATTGATAGAAACTTGTTTTGAGCTAAAATGGTATTTACTCACGGTAATTTATTAATATATCAGGCCTTACAGATCTCCTAGGATGTTTAGCAGTGCATTTGTCTTCTGATATTTCTCAATTTTATGGAATTAAAAATGAACTATAACTTAATTTAAAAATGCAATTAATTTTAAAGAAAAACTTTGAAAAATAAGTGCAGTATACAGTTGGAGGATGGGAAGAATGAATATTCTGTAGAAATAAATTTCATCATACGGTATTTGCTATAAAAGTACAAAAAACACCCAAAAAAAAAAAAAAAGTTGGAACAACTTAAAAACATCATTTACACAAAGAAAAAGAATCCTGGGTTACACAATTTCATGACCAATTTGCAGGGGGATGGATCTTTTATATGCCTACCTTTTTTAAAAATAAAACATTAATATCTTCAAAATTGCATCTTAAGAATATTTGGAAAAATATTAACGTTTATAGAAAAGTTTTAGTTCAAGATCTAGTTCTGTCATTCAAAGATTAAATTCGCTGTGCGTGGGACTTCTTGTATGTTCAGATGGTCAGGGTGGTACATCATATTTTTGAATTAGTAAGATCTATCCAGTACATAAATGATTCTGGGGCAGGCAAACTTTTTGGCCTGAGGGCTGCATTGGGTTTTGGAAATTGTATGGAGGACCGGTCGGTGGACCGGTCCAGCCCTCACCTCCTATCCACCCCCCCACCCCCCCGGGACTCCTGCCCCATCCAACCCCCTCCATTTCCTGACCGCCCCCAGAACTCCTGCCCCTGACTACCCTCCGCCGCCCCATCCAACTCCTCCTCTCATTCTTGACAGCCCTCCTCCCCTCCGGGACCCCTGCCCCATCTCTGTTCTAAACACATTATTGAATGCATTACCAATTCTGTCGTCTTCAGCGATCAGTAAGAAAACATATTCCAAGACAGTGATGCACTTCTGTGGACTTCGTAAGTCATAAATGCTTGAGAATACCCTGTTTGTTTGACTAACCATAAACACATTTAGTTTCATTCCATAACCTTTCTTGTAAAGCATAGTTCTAAAGAAGTCTCTTGAGGATGTGAGGTTTTCTTTAAGTACGTCGGATTAGGATTTATTAGTTATCAAATTTTGGGAGATACTCTACTTATACTAGACAAATATAGACACATATTCTGATTAGATAGTGTATTAAAGCTGTATTGCATAATTATGTATTTTGTTTTTAAAAAAATCTATTGAATGTTTAGAATAACATATAATGATTGTGACCAAAACTATATTGTGTAATAACTATTTTAATCCTGGCAATTACATGGAAGCCAACCCAAGGTTTGCAGAAGAACTGTATTTACTGTTAGCCTCTCTTTAGTGCACAAATATTAGTGTCTTTTTATTTTTTGTTTTGCTTGAAAAACTATAGCATATCTGCCAATTGAATGGTTATATTCTGTTTAAGTAAAATAATTACCATCTTATATAGGGTATTCCACGCATCTGGAGACATTAAATGGTATAGGTCAAACTTTACACATGTCTGTATTATTCCTTAAAACAAAAATCATTTTAATAGATATGTTTTCCATAACAATAACTATTTTTATATGTAATCTAGAATGTACCTTTTTTTAAAAAAAAAGATCCGTTTGGGGAAATAAGTGCTTTTGTGTTTGGTTTTGAAAAGAAGCTTTCAAGAAGGAATGCAGGGGGATGCTTGCTTTATAGTGGGTGAGAAAAACAGTGCTGTCATCAGTCTGTTTTGAAGAACAGATGAACTTTTGCTGTGATTAATTATGAAACACTGAGGAAAAAGCCCCACTTGAAATCTGTCATGATAGTTTCAATGGCAATGTATATAATTAAACAGTAAGACATGACAGGCAAAACATTTCTGGAATATTACTGAGTGCCTCAGATGCATTTTAAGGTACAAGAATAGATTGGTAGGAGCTTAATTCTCCTGATCTAGATTTCATTTTTAATTAAATTAAATGTGGTTGACAGGGTCTTGGAAGAACTGATCTAAAAATTGTACTTTATTTTGAGAGGTCTTTGAGGATCACTTTTGGGAGTTGACGCTGTTGTTTGTAGAGAAGTATGACTGCTTCATGAGGATATTTAGATAGTCAACAGCTCTGTTTGACTGAGATCTCCCCCTGCCTTGGGACATGCTTTGAGAAGACTTGTTCATTCCATAGTTCTTGGATGATGGCCCATAAAACAGTGAGTGGTAAATATATTGTATGCAACACATGTCCTCATCTCTTTTTAGTGCAAAAAATTGCCAGGTGAAGCAGCTATTAACCAGCTGGTGATGGTATCACTTTGAGCATTTGTACATATGTGCCATTGTAGCAATCAGAAACTTGTTAAACATTAATAAAAAAATTTGAACTAGAAGGGATTGGCCTGAATCCAAAGGCTACTGAAGTCAACAGAAAGACTCTCATTGATTTCAAATGGGCTTTGGATGAGGCCTTTTCCTCACTGGGGCTTCTGGGTGTTTCCTTAAATAAATTTTTTGCTTGTAAAATTCAAGCTGTGTGTCTTTAGCAAATTGTGCCTTGTGAATTTGAAAATCACATCTGAAAATTTTGCAGCTATTACTATTATAAGTAGTTTGCTTATAACTGAGATTGCTAAAACTTAAGTTAGCAGGTTTTTCTCTTTTGTGTATGTATTCACTTTGTATATAGTTATATAGCTAGGGAGAAAATGGCTAACTGAAACAGACCTTATAAACATTAACAGGGGAGCAGAAATACTTTTTGTTACCTGTCGTGGTAGATGTCATGACCTGTCACTAATATCATCTCATTGTTTCGTGTTACTCCCCTGTATCCATCTGTTCTGATTTGCCTTATATTTAGATTGTAAACTCCTTGGGGAAGGAAGGGACAGTCTTTTTGTTCTGTGTTTTGTAGAAAAATCTGGTCTGATTTCACCTCTCTGAGCAGGATTTCCTATTTCCAAACCTGACCTGATTGCCTGGAATGAGCGGAAGAGCCATGGGTACTGGATATCCTGGGCATTATGGTAATACAAATAAATGTCAGTGCATTAACAAATTGAACTCCCCATGCAGGAGTGCTGTGATGGAGAGACAACAACCAAACAAGTCCCACATTGTTATTGCACTAGAATTGCAGCCACGGAGAGGTTTGAGGTGGGAACAGGGAGGGTCCCTCTTCCTCAAATTCTTAACCTATTTTTGTTTCCTATCAATATGATTGCAGAATCTTCACATCTTCTTCTGCCTTTCATGGCTACAGTGTTTTTACGACTGTTTGCGAGCTGTGAATCTTCATGTCTAGCTTCTTTAGTTCCTGGAATCATATAAGTAATAGATTTTAAGCAACCATATTTCTCATATTTATGACAGACAGATTCAGAGGAAAGTGAAAACACAAGTATAGGTAACATGCTTGTACAGACCGCTGACATTCTTTGTCAACCCTAACACACACACACACACACACACACACACACACACACACATATTTGGGGAAGATTTTAGCATTCACAAGTTTGAGTGGGGGGGAGGGGATGAGTCAAATCTAGTGTGGAAACCTCTTAATTGTACTCTATCCTATATATAACGTTCTTAAAGATTGCAGTAATGTACTTAGTTTATATTTAAGCCATTTAGCAAGGCTTAGCTATGTCATTACTGGCATCTTTCATAAAATTACTTAATTACCTTTCCTCTCACTGAAAACTCCTCCTAGTAGAGCAAACACTCTTGGTTATACCATGCACAGTGTGTCACATGTCTATGAAAAGGGAGGAGCAAGACAATATTTAGCTAACATTTTTGGGTTTGGGGGACTGGCAAAGAGCCTGGGAAAATATAATTCAGAGGGTGTTGGGGGGGTGGGGAACATGCAGAACAAATTGACTGTGACCATCCTCCAGCTGATACAGATGCTCTGCTGTGACATATCTATAGCTGTAAAGATTATGCATGTTTTGAATATGTTGTTCTGCCTTCATTGTGATGGACAGTACCCCTCCCTTGATGGAAATTCAAAAGTCAGAAGAGAGCAGCTGTTCTCCCTCCTGCATACTGAAATGCTCCCAGCACAGTGTAGGGGAGAGTTGCACTTTTTTTTTCCCCCCCTTTGGTATGGGGCTGTGGTTTCCATTGGTGGACTTGTGTTGGTGGAAGGATAACTTAATGGTCAGCGCATGTCAGGAGTCTGGTTTTCTCTGTTAAATTTCTGGAATTAAGAAGGGACACAAATGAGCTAGAATTTCAGAAAGTGATTATTTTATTCAAAGTGAAGGGAAGGAATTTTAAAAGTATCTGCAAAAGTAACTGGGCAGATGAATAAATAAACCTCTGTGAGACTAGAGAGAGAGAGAATAATGGAAATGGTTCCACACAAGTCAAGACAACGGGATTATTCAAGAAACTGCAGATTTATAAATGCCAGCAGCTGCAAAATGCAGTGTAGTTGTAGCTGTATTGGGCCCAGGATATTAAAGAGACAAGGTGGCTGAAGTAATATCTTTTATTGGACGAACTTCTGTTGGTAAGAGAGACAAGCTTTCAGACTTGCACAGAGCTCTTCTTTGGCCTGGCAAACGTACCGTCACAGCTAAATACAAGGCGGAACAGGTGTGGAGTCAGTGGAAACTCTGGATGGAGACAGCATAAAGGAACACTTAGAAAACACTTTGCAGAGAAAGGTATAACATGATCCAATGGCTGAAAGTTGAACCTAAACACATTCAGGCTCAAAATAAGGGGTAAATTTTTGACAGTGCAAGTAAAGAACCATTGGAACAATTTATGAAGGATCATAGTGGATTCTCCATCATTAACCATTTTTAAATCGAGGTTGACTTTTTTTTCCTAAAAGATCTGCTCTAGGAATTATTTCGGGGAAGTTCTATGGCCTGCGTTACACAGGAGGTCAGACTAGATCATGCTGGTCCTTTCTGGCCTTGGAATCGGTGAATGTGAAAACTGCCATTTTTGTTTAGAATATGTGAGTTGTTATTAAGGGACGGTCAAGAAATCTGATACAGTGATTGACCTGAGGAAGCCATATGCATAACTGACTTGGACTTGAGGAAGGCATATACAGAAGCTTAACTAATGTTGAGGGGTGTGTGTGTGTGTGGGGGGGGAACAAAAGTCAAAAAACAAGCCAAAATGAGGAAATGCCAAACAGATTTACTCAAAGCAATAAAGTGGGGGGAGGGGAGAGAAGAAGCACACCTCCCACTTCCTCAGCAACACTTACTGGGTCAATTACCTTGTGCATTTGCTAGGCTTGGCAGAATGAGGGGCTGTTGGGGAGCTGATTACTGTCCTCAGGGCACTCCTTCCCCGTGGGGTTAGAGTAGCTAGGGGGCTCCAGCTGAACTCTGGTCCCTTCTGCAACACCTCTCTCCCCACTCCCTGAGGTAGAGGCTGCAAAGTAGAAAGTGTCAGAGCCAGTTCTGTGCCTGTAGGGCCTCTCCCACTCTGGAGTAGAGGTATGGATATTCCCAGCTGACCACAAGCAGTTTCTGTTCCATTTTCTCTGCCTGTGCAATACAAAGGGAACAGAGCGGGTTTGAGAATCTAACTCATTGTACCTAGAAAAGGATATTCCAAAACTGGAAATCATGGCAGAAGAATATCTACAGAAAGTGTACTGTAGCTGCAGTTTCCTCTAGTGTCCAGAAATCCTATTAGTGTGAGGTTCCGAGTACTCCTGCACAATATACTCCTTCTTTCTGATTGGCTGAGCAATTCTGAATGTGGGCCTCAGTAGCATGAGAGGGGCTGTTAAGTAAAAGGCATAGCATGGACTAGAGTAGTGATGTTATTAGAAAATATTCACTATACAGTCTAGAAAAAGCTTTACACTTCCACCCCCTTTATTATTATTATTTTATTATATTAGGATTTTAAAATCTAAATCCTTCCTAAAAACTCCCCTTCAGTTACGCATACAAAAAAACTTGATAACGCCAAGGTTGCTGATGTGCTGAGATCACTGTTTGTTATGCTGACCAATATTGTCTCATTGTTTCCTTGTACAGTAATATTATTGCTAACTAATACCTTCATCCCATTTAGCACATTTGTCTGATTTCAGAGGTTCTGCCAACTCGTATATCTATGACTTCATTTGGAGCAGGTGCTGAGCACCTCTGAAAATTAAGCAATATACCTGTTGTGCTCTAGGTTTTCTTTCAGGTTATATGAGGGTTAAAATTTGTGTTCTTGCCTGAGGAAGAGTTGTGGGAAAACTGCTGATTGGCATGCGTATTGTGCTGATAGAATGTGGCATATTTATGTGAACAAAGTAGTAACTTGTGTATTTAAAAATGTTGGGTACTTGTGAGTGAAAGAAATTGTGACTGAGTGACACGTGGATTGGCATTTAGGATGTATATAGTTAAAAAAAATATTTTTTTCTGTGGGATACTGAGAAGGAACATGTGACAATTTTGTCTAATCACCCAGAAGTTATGGCCTGTGTTGTGCAGGAAGTTAGACTAGGCGCAGTCCAAGTGTTTCTTTCTGGCCTTAAAAATTTGCTAGTGATACGAAACCTGGTGGAGGTGGAACAAAGTAATTCAGTTAAGAATGATATGGAATTTGACAGGTATACCGGTAAGGGCAGATGCTGGGTTATGCAGTTAGTTTGGGAGAAATGTGAGGTTTTGAGTCTTGGAACAAAATATTTTGGAAAAATGTTCACAATCCATTTAACAAATAGTTTTTGTTAATCTCTCTGTACTGGCTACATTTGATTAAAAAAAAGTGTTTAGTTCCCTCCTCCTCCACTCCATTTGAAGTGTCAAAGGAGGGAATTTTAAGAAGGAATACGCCCCTAAAATATTATGTCACAAATTATTGAAAAGGAAAAAGTGTTACGGATAAAATGCTAAATATTTTGGATGGTATTTAATAGAAAGAAAATGAAAAGCAGACCATTTTGAATGAACAAAGGAAAGTACTGCATAGATGAATTTATTTGGGCAGTTAGGTGCGTGTTGGGAATAGCATGCATATCTCTGGTCTCGAACTAAAATATGGCTATGTAAAAGCTGTTACATAAAATGAGTTTGGGTGAAGTGGTATTTAAATGCCACAACAGGTCCACCTTTTTTATCTTAAATTCTTCTGAGACATCTATCTGATATAACCTGGTATTGAGCAACAACTAGGGTTAGCATAAATCACTCACAAAGGGAGCCCCATCTCTCTGTCTTGACTTTCCATAAAGATGTGCTGCTGCTCTTTTCCTCTTGGATCCCATGGGAATAGATTTCAGTAGTGGGGGAAGGCCCTTTGCTGGGGAAAGGCTGTCCTGAAGTGATGGAACTTAGTTATATTCTGAAAACTATCTGCTTTTTTCTGATGGCTTCTGGGATGGCATTACATGTTCAGATTTCTCCTGCTTTCACTGTGTTGCACCTGTGCTCAGGAATCTTTATATGGGGCTTAGTGTCCCTTTAGAGTGTCCCCAACTTGTTTGCGTGGGGATTAAGTGGTCTCTTCAGGCTTGTATATATGAACATTTAGGCTATGTCTACACTTCAGCTTATGTTGGCATAATTTGTGTTGCTCAGGGGTGTGAATAAATCACCGCCTTTCCCCCCCCCCCCAAGTGACATAAGATACATTGACATAAGTGCCAGTGTGGACAGTGCTATGTTGGTGGGGGAATAGTTAAGTAAATGCTTTAATGTAGCCATGCCTTTAATCCATGGCAAGCTGGGATGTGTCTGTTGCCGACTGTCTGTGTGGACCCTGCTAATGCCCATTAATAGTTTGTTAATGTGCTTTGCTCTAGTTTTATTTCAAGGAGGACTAGATCAAAGCACATTAACAAACTGTTAATGCACGTTAGCAGGGTCAACATGGATGATTGGTCCCCGGCAGGCTAGTGTGGGGTAAATTTTCACCCCAACTTTCCAGGAACTAAATGCTCATGTAGACAAGTCCTTATATAGCCTGGTTGTAGCCCTTTCAAAGCGTTGTAGATTAGGAGTAAAACTTTAAATTCAATCGGTGAATGAATATGGAGTCATCAGGAGTCACAGAGCATAGGAGTGATGTTCTCTCTGGCCTTTGCTCAATAAATCAGCTGCTGGGTGACATGAGAGTCTGTCTTCAGCCCTGGACAGAAGGAATTGCAGCTGTCTAGCCTGGTCGGTAATGAAGGCTAGACTATCTCAGTACCAAGGACTTCATTGGAGAAGAAGGGATGTGCTCTCTGGGCTCATGAAGGTAGTAGAGAATGTTCTATTCTGCTACTGTTTGTGTCCAGGAGCAATGAGGAATCCTTCTGATTAGTGGTTTGGTATCTCAGTTGTCGTCAGCGTTCCAGTAAGTGCTTCAAAGTATTTTTTTCTCCTTCCGGTTGTCACCATTTTTGTTGTCTTCCTTTTTTTCAAGTTTGAAGAGTTTGCATTATTTTATTAAGATCATTTGGGACAAAAGGATGGCCTGATGCAAGGTAATACATTTCTTAGAGGAGCCATTTCTAATTCATGCTAACTCCTAAACTAACTAATGGATTCACTTATAAATTCTCAGAAAATTCATTTTGTCCTAAAAGAGAAAGTGCTGTAATTTTGGGGAAGATGCACTGTAATCTTGATATATAACAGTGGTTGAAACCCTGCTTGAAATACAAAACTCAACTCCCCTTTAATTATAGAACCACAACCGGGGCTTCCATAATTGAGTAGAGGGAAGGGAGAATAAGAGTACATAATGGCACTTCTTAGACTCACTAGTAGCTGCTGTCCCACTAGTTCATTCCCCCCCCCCTTCTTTGAAGTCAGTGCACCTTATACAAGTTCAAACGCTTCATTAACTTTCAGCAAGAAAACAGAGTTGTTTCATAATTAGCCATGTACAAATTATTGAGCTAATGGAAAATAAATTCAGTTTTAAAGAAAACTGACCAGTTGGTGCCTCCAGCCCTTCTTTGCTACACTTACGCCTACCTTTTCAGAGTTCCTCTCAATCTTCCACTGCAGTTGCTAGGGTCCTTGATGAAATGCAGGCCATTTGACTGATGTCGTCTTCTGCTACTTGGGGTGTCTGGAGTAGGTTCCCTTCCCCCCCATGAAGATGATCTGTGCTGTTAACAATTGTGAAAGTTGAATAGAATTGGGATCATGGAATATATACTCTGTCTTGGTCTACACTTAAGTTAGAGCAGTTTTTAAACTTAGGCCTGGTCCCCACTAACCCCCCCACTTCGGACTAAGGTACGCAAATTCAGCTACGTTAATAACGTAGCTGAATTCGAAGTACCTTAGTCCGAACTTACCGCGGGTCCAGATGCGGCAGGGAGGCTCCCCCGTCGATTCCGCGTACTCCTCTCGCCGAGCTGGAGTACCGGCGTCGACGGCGAGCACTTCTGGGATCGATCCCAGAACATCGATTGCCTGCCGCTGGACCCTCCGGTAAGTGAAGACGTACCCTAAGGGCTGGGGGAAAGCCGACAGGTGTGGTGGGACACGTGGTTTGGACATCCCTTAGGGGAGGATCTATAAATGGAGATTCCCTATGTCCTAATAAGGAGGAGAGGATGGAAGATGATAAAATACAGGTAGGATCTGATGGAAAAACAGTCAAATGAAAAAAAGTCTCATTCTATTATGTCATGTAATGGCAGGCAGCTAAAAAGTGACAGGTTTTTAAAGTGCTTATATAGACATCTAGCATTCTTAAATAATCAGATGGGTGAAGTAGAGTGCCTCGTATTAAATGAGAATATTAATATAATAGGCATCACAGAAACTTGGTGGAATGAGGATAATCAATGGGACACAGTAATACCAGGGTACAAAATATATCTGAAGGTCATAACAGGTTGTGCTGCTGGGGGAGTGGCACTATATGTGAAAGAAAGTGTAGAATCAAATGAAGTAAAAATCTTAAATGAACCAAACTGTACCATGGAATTGCTATCCATGGCGATTCTATGCTTTAATAAGAAGAATATAGCAGTAGAGATATATTGCAGACCACCTGACCAGGATGATGATCGTGACTGTGAAATGCTCAGGGAGATTATAGAGGCTATTTAAAAAACCTCAATAATAATAATAATAATTAATAATGGGGGATTTCAACTATCCCTATATTGACTGGGTACATAAAGTTTCTTGCCACATTAAATGACTGCTTCTTGGAGCAGCTAGCCCTGGAGCCCACCAGAGGAGAGGCAATTCTTGATTTAGTCCTAAGTGGAGCACAGGATCTGGTCCAAGAGGTCAGTATAGCTGGACCACTTGGTAATAGTGACCATAATATAATTAAATTTAACATCCCTGTGGTGGGGAAAACACCACAGCAGACCAACACTGTAGCACGGGGTCGGCAACCTTTCAGAAGTGGTGTGCCGAGTCTTCATTTTTCACTCTGATTTAAGGTTTTGCATGCCACTAATACGTTTTAATGTTTTTAGAAGGTTTCTTTCTGTAAGTCTATAAAATTAAATTAAAATGCAGAGCCCCCCTGCCCCCCCAACCGTTGGCCAGGACCCGGGCAGTGAGAGTGCCATTGAAAATCAGCTCGCGTGCCTCCTTTGGCACACGTGCCATAGATTGCCTACCCCTGTTGTAGCACTTAATTTCAGAAAGGGGAACTACACAAAAATTAGGAGGTTAGTTAAACGGACATTAAAAGGTACAGCACCAAAAATAAAATCTCTGCCAGCTGGATGGAAACTTTTTAAAGACACCATAATGGAGACTCAACTTATATGTATATCCCAAATTAACAAACATAGTAGGAGAACCAAAAAAGAGCCACCATGGCTAAACAACAAAGTAAAAGAAACAGTGAGAGGCAAAAAAGCATCCTTTAAAAAGTGGAAGTTAAATCCTAGTGAGGAAAATAGAAAGGAGCATAAACTCTAGCAAATGAAGTGTAAACATAGAATTAAGAAGGCCAAAAAGAATTTGAAGAACAGCTAACCAAAGAATCAAAAAATAATAGCAAACTTTTTTTAAGTACATCAGAGGCACGAAGCCTGCTACTGGGGGCCACTGGGTGATTGAGATGCTCAAGGGCAATAAGGCCATGGTGGAGAAACTAAATTAATTCTGTGCATGGTTGAGGATGTGAGGGAGATACCTAAACCTGAGCCATTCTTTTTAGGTGAAAAATCTGAGGAACTGTCCCAGATTGAGGTGTCATTAGAGGAGGTTTTGGAACAAATTGATAAACTAACACTAATAATTCACTAGGACCAGATGGTATTCACCCAAGAGTTCTGAAGGAACTCAAATGTGAAATTGCAGGACTACTAACTGTTGTCTGTAACCTATCATTTAAATCAGCTTCTGTACCAAATGACTGGAAGATAGCTAATATGACACCAATTTTTAAAAAGGGCTCCAGAGGAGACCCTGGCAATTACAGGCCGGTAAGCCTGACTTCAGTACTGGGTAACTTGGTTGAAACTGTAGTAAAGAATAAAATTGTCAGACACATAGATGAACATAATTTGTTGGGGAATAGTCAACATGGTTTTTGTAAAGGGAAATCATGCCTCACCAATCTACTGGAATTCTTTGAGGTGATCAACAAGCATGTGGACAAGAGGAATCCAGTGGATACAGTGTATTTAGATTTTCAGAAAGCCTTTGACAGGGTCCCTCACCAAAGGCTCCTAAGCAAAGTAAGCAGTCTTGGGATAAGAGGGAAGATTCTCTCATGGATTGATAACTGGTTAAGAGATAGGAAACAAAGGGTAGGAATAAATGGTCAGAACTTTAGAGTGGTAAATAGTGGTGTCCCCCAGGGGTCTGTACTGGGCCCAGTTCTATTAAACATATTTATAAATGATCTGGAAAAAGGGGTAACAGTGAGGTGGCAAAATTTGCAGATGATACAAAACTACTCAAGATAGTTAAGTCCCAGACAGACTGCAAAGAGCTACAAAAGGATCTCTCAAAACTGTGACTGGGCAACAAAATGGCAAATGAAATTCAGTGTTGATAAATACAAAGTAATGCAAATTGGAAAACATAATCCCAACTATACATATAAAATGATGGGGTCTAAATTAGCTGTTACCACTTAAGGAAGAGATCTTGGAGTCATTGTGGATAGTTCTCTGAAAACATCCACTCAATGTGCAGCAGCAATCAAAAAAGCAAACAGAATGTTGGGAATCATTAAGAAAGGGATAGATAATATGACAGAAAATATCATATTGCCCCTATATAAATCCATGGTACGCCCACATCTTGAATACTGTGTGCAGATGTGGTCTCCCCATCTCAAAAAGATATATTGGACTTGGAAAAGGTACAGAAAAGGGGAACAAAAATTAGTAGGGGTATGGTACGGCTTCAGTATGAGGAGAGTTTAATAAGATTGGGACTTTTCAGCTTGAAAAAGAGACTACTAAGGGGGATATGATAGAGGTCTATCAAATCATGACTGGTGTGGAGAAAGTAAACAAAGTGTTGTTTACTCCTTCTCATAACAGAAAAACTGGGGGCCACCAAATGAAATAAAGCGGCAGCAGGTTTAAAACAAACGGGAAATTTTTTTTCACACAACGCACAGTCAACCTGTGGAACTCTTTGCCAGAGTATGTTGTGAAGGCCAAGACTGTAACAGGGTTCAAAAAAGAACTAGATAAGTTCATGGAGGATAGGCCCATCAATGGGCAGGGGGTTGGACTAGATGACCTCTTGAGGTCCCTTCCAACCCTGATATTCTATGGGTATTAGCCAGGATGGGCAGGGATGGTGTCCCTAGCCTCTGTTTGCCATAAGCTGGGAATGGGTGACACGGGATGGATCACTTGATGATTGTTCTGTTCATTCCCTCTGGGGGCACCTGGCATTGGCCACTGTTGGAAGACAGGATACTGGGCTAGATGGACCTTTGGTCTGACCCAGTATGGCTGTTCTTAAGTTAGATCAACATAACTACAGTGCTCAGTTGTATTAAAAAAAAAAAAAAAAATTCACGCCCCTGAGAACCAAAGCTATCCAGACTGAACGCCTGGACCTACCTACTGCCATTTGGTGTGAGGGATTACCAACAGCAATGAAAAACCCTCCTATTGCTGTAGGAAACATCTACATTATGGGTGCTACAGCAGCACAGAGCCAGAGCTGTGCTGCTGTAGTGGCAGTAGTATAAACACGGTCTCTATCAATTCTCTCTCTCCTCTTCCCCAGCTGCTCAAGGGTAGGAACTGCTGCTGAGATTTACTCTTGTTCGCATACTTGGAAGAGTAAAGGTCAGAAAACTAGTTACATTTATAATGTGTTTTTTATTACATGTGACTTCCTTTTCTATCCTCCTTGCTCCTAATAAGGTTGGTCTCCCTCAAGATCCTATCCATTATTCTTTTTATTCCCCCTCTATTCTCTCCAGTGTGTGTGTGTTTAAAAAAGCCACAAAACAAAACAAAAAAAGTGGTAGTTTTGCCCTGGGGCTGAGGTGGGCTAGACATGTCTCCCTTTGGAGACCAGCCATTAGTTAGCTAGAGGAGGCCACTTCATAGTTGAGTGAAATCTTTTATTCCCCTAGCTTCAATACAGTGCCTGCCACAGTCTCCTTTCTTATGACCTGAGAGGAGAATTGAACTCTGATGTCCCTCCCAACTTCCTTTACACATGGCAGTGCTTTCCCTTACACAAGAATGCTGGACAGGCCCCTCACACATCTTTATACAGTCTCTCTTTTTTTCCTTTTTCCAGAGGGAGTATGAGGGTGTGGACACAATTAAAGCTGAGAACAGCTAAGCTTCAGACTTTTTGCCTGGATCAGCCGTTGAGAAATGTGCTTATTTAATTGTGAAATATTGAAGGAAATGGGTTTAGAAGTTTGGAAGCATAATGTTAATGAATTCCATGTGAACTGTAGGTTTCTTTTTTTCTTCTTCTTCTTCTTCTTCTTCGAAATAATGTCCATGATAAACAGCCCCAATGACCAATCATTCCAGATCTTTGTGAGCAAAGATTTCTCAGCAGTTCTTTGACCTCTTTTTCTCCCAATAATTTGAGAGAGAGGGTTTTATGTTAATATATTCTTATCACTCCTTTTATCAGGAGGCAGAGCTGTATAGTTATCACTTTATATAGGGCAATAATACTAAACAAGGGTACTAATGTAGATTTTCATCTCCATAAAGAAGACACAAGGACGAGATCTGTTCTTTGCTTTCTTTGACTTGAAAAATTTCCAGCTAATGAAAAATCCCAAATGGCTTTCACTTAAACCATCCAGTCAAAACCAGTCAGTTTTTGAATAAGTGTATGACACAGTTGCGCATGACCGAACCCTGTAGCAGCTCCATGCCAATGAATTCCAGAATTGTAAAGAATGAATAGGTTGATTAAAATAAATATTGGTATTCTTATCAAAAGCGATAATGTAAAGAGTAGGGGAAGTATCACTTGCTAATGGACTTGTTTGGACTATCACCACTGACAACTTCCCTGTATCTACAAATCTGAATTAGCACTTTGCTCCTCCCTACAACTTATCTTAGAGAGAGTAACAAACTTGGTGCCAAAGGCAAACTGAGGGAAAATAAAGAGACTTAGGCTATGTCTACACTGGAAATTGAGCAACAAAACTTTTGTCGTTCAGAGGTCCTAACCCCTCCCTGCACCCTGCCCTTTTGCCGCGGCAAGTGTCCGTGTGAACAGCGCGTTGTTGGCAGGAGTGTTCTCCTGTCGACAATATGAATACCACTTGTTGGGGTGAAAGTATTTTGTCCGCAAAAGTGACGACAAACAGCGGCCACACTGCCTTGCTTTTAGCATCATGTCTGTGTCGCTAAAAGCTGTGTAATGTAGACAAAGCCTTAGTCCTGTGGTCTAAATAATGAGATTCATCAAGTGAAATGTAATATTAGCAGTAATATATACCATATGGAAAATAATTAAAAAAAAAAAATCAAGGATTGAACTAAAGCAGAAACCTCCTCCCCTCCCCCCCAGAATTCTAAGACTCCTTGCTAGTGGTATGTCCCTCCAGCTCATATTGCAGTGAGGCCAGCTGACTGCCAAGTTGTGGAGTGGAATGAAGCTGGGGTATAATATAAAATGTTTCAGTTCCAATCACTGGGTTATAAAAACACATTATAAGCACTCGAGGTACAGAGCAGAATAGCAATGCTAATCCTAGCACTGGGTATATTCAGTGTGTTACGACAGACTGACAAAATCTATATTGGAACTAAGCCTACAAGTTCAGAGGAACTTCAGTTGAAACCTGTCATCTTGAATGCGATACGGTGTAGTGGACAAATGCTGTTAGCCCATCTTGCTAATTTCCGTTTTGCACCGAAAGTAAATGCAATATAAATGAAAATTGTGAAGCACTTTATCAGGCTTCCTGTCCTTTTACTCAATAGGGGAGGGAAAAGAATTAGAGAACCTTCCTCCCATCCACCTTCAAATGTCTGTTTTATTCTAATCTCAGTACTTTTCCCCCTTAAACGGTTCAACTTCGTGGCAACGCTCTGGGTTTAGAGGAGGCTTTATTGTGGCTATCTTGGTAACTGTCACTGTGGGCTGGGTAGGATCATTCAAGCCACAGGAGGTGCCCTTTCCCCACTGTTCTTTCCCCTCCCTCACCTCAGGATGAGAAAAAATAAATTACATAGCAGTTCTCTTCTCTGCTGGTACAGGGGAGCAAGGATCCAAACTCTGCCTCTCTGTATGACATAGCAATGCTTGGGCCGCGAAATTATATTCTCCATGCAGTGGATCTTCCATGCTGTGGACAGACACAGGTCAATCCGGTAACTACTTTCAGAAATCCAATGAAGCCTTGTGGACAGCTTAGTAAAGCTTTTTTTAGTCTGAAACAATATTGCCAGCCTCACTGTAAAAATTGTTTTTGTATTACCATAGTGCCCCAGATCCCCACTATTGGACCTGGAAGCCATTGTGCTAGGAACTGTACAAACACACAACAGAAAGACAGTCCCTCTCCTCAGATTCTTATGTTTCTTCCCCTGTCAGATAGGCTTGGCAGAATTCAGTTTATATATATCCGTTTATTTTTAAGCAATTTTTATTTTTATCTTTTAAATTTTTACAATTGTGGAAAATTATGGGGCAGGGATCAGATGATGATTATTTAATGACAGTGGACATTGAGATTCAAAAGGTTAAAGCTTTATAACTATTAAAACACAAATTGTCAGCATCAGATGTCAGAAATACAAAGTAAATATCTGTAAATCAAACTCTAATTTTCTAGCAGCATTTTTCCTTCTTTTAGCTGTAAATTTTGATAGAGATTTTTTCATTTGTTTGTGTGTGTATGGTGAAATTGGGATTTACTAACATTTACAAATTTAAAAATCTAATCCTTAGAATATAAGAACATAAGAGAGGCCGTACCAGGTCAGACCAAAGGTCCATCTAGCCCAGTATCCTGTCTCCTGACAGTGGCCAATGCCAGGTGTCCCAGAGGGAGTGGACCTAACAGGTAATGATCAAGTGATCTCTCTCCTGCCATCCATCTCCACCCTCTGACAGACAGAGGCTAGGGACACCATTCCTTACCCATCCTGGCTAATAGCCATTAATGGACTTAACCACCATGAATTTATTCAGTTCTCTTTTAAATGCTGTTATAGTCCTAGCCTTCACAACATCCTCAGGTAAGGAGTTCCACAAGTTGACTGTGCGCTGCGTGAAGGAGAACTTCCTTTTATTTGTTTTAAACCTGCTGCCTATTAATTTCATTTGATGACCCTTAGTTCTTGTATTATGGGAATAAGTAAATAACTTTTCCTTATCCACTTCCTCCACATCACTCATGATTTTATATACCTCCATCATATCCCCCCTTAATCTCCTCTTTTCCAAGCTGTCCTAGCCTCTTTAATCTCTCCTCATATGGGACCCATTCCAAACCCTTAATCATTTTAGTTGCCCTTTTCTGAACCTGCCCTTTTCTGAATCCTTCCAAGTTTAGTATTAAGCACTTGTATGAAATCATAATTTTTGTTTCTCAAGGATTTGCCTGCTCCTCCTGCTTCTCGCCCCCCCCCCCCCCCCCCCGAAGTCACCTTCTGTTAGTGATGTTGCAGTTTGTTGCTGCAGGTGTTCATATGATTACACATACAGAACATGTGACCTTCAGTGGAGAATGAACTGCAAGTGCAAGTAGACATTTAAACTAAAATTCTAGGTTCATGAAATAAGTGGATAAAAGGGTTGTTGGTGGCGGGGGAAGGGGAAAGAAGACATGGAGACAGTTGTTTCCAAAGAGAGTGGTGTCTTTCTCTCGCCTCTGGTTTAAATTAATCTGACCACTCCTGCTTCTATATCCCACACCCTGTCAGTTTGTTAGCATTATGCCCTTGGGCTGCAGCGTGGGGTATTTTTAAATGCATTGACCGCCCATACACTGCAACTTAAAACGACTTTGAGTCCACCACAGACTTGTATTTCATACACGAGTTTACTGAAGCAGTGAACGCATATGCCTGTTTGCTTTTTCTCACAATTCTTGTGTCGATTTTTCAAATAATGTCTGACTGGGTTAAGAACTTGGTGACTTTTTTAAAATAAATGTTTAGCTGTGAAAGGCTAAATTTGAAAACTTGAATCAATTAAAAAAACAAAACAATTGTGGTTGGAAAGTATTCTTGCCTATCTCATAACTTATAAAATCCTAGCACTGAAAAGCAAAGAAATAGAATAAGGATGTCCTTAACTATTTTAAACTGCCTACATAAATGGGAGCAGAAAATTGGGCCCATAATTCCCACTGAGAGTAACAGACATTAAGCTGAGCCCCAAAATCATCCACTACAAAAAAATTGGAGTGCTGCAATACAAATGAATATAGCTAGCATGAGAGTTTCCAGGGGGATTTAGTTACTTGCAAAGTTTGAGGGAGTAATAGAGAATTTTTTAGAGCTAAAGGGAGACTTAGGGTACGTCCAGACTACCTGCCGTATTGGCGGGTAGCGATTGATTTATTGGGAATCGATATATCGCATCTCGTTAAGATGTGATATATCGATCTCCGAACGCCCTCCCCATCGACTCCGGAACTCCACCGGAGCGAGCGGCGGAGCAGAGTCGATGGGGGAGCCGTGGCCGTCGATCCTGTGCCGTTAGGACGGGAGGTAAGTCGGAATAAGATATGTCGACTTCAGCTACAGTATTCCCATAGCTGAAGTTGCGTATCTTACATCGACCCGATTCTCTTCCCCTCCCCCCCCCCCCCCCCAGTGTAGACCAGGCCAAAGAAACAAAGTCAAAGCTCCAAACTGGAGTAATTTTTTAACCAAGTGCAGCTCAGAAATGGTTTGTCATTTCTTCTAACTTTACAAGAACATTCTCTTCTTCACAGAGGATGTGTTTAAAAAAAAAAAAAATTCATTCTAAATTGAAACAAAATCAAGTTCTGAATATCAAAACCTCCCCAAAATTGAATTGCCTTTCTCTGCCCAGCTCTAGTGGTGAGGTTTGTGATTGTCCTTAGTTCAAGTTCATTCTCAGTCTCCGGACTGGCCTCCAAGAAAGCTGTTGTTTCTTGTACAGAGGATCTTTATCTTTATGATGAAGTTCCATTGTGCCTAAGAAGTGGAGTTGTTTACCATGGTCTCCAGCCCAGAGCTTTAGGTGATCTTTTAGATTCCACAGAGCACTCTGAAGGTAAGGACCAACACCTTGAATCTGACTCAAAATTTTATGAGAGCCCTGTGTAGGAAGCAGAGGACAGGTTTAATGTGTTTGCAGTAGCCGGTGGTGCTGAAGAAATATGTTGTAGCACTCTGTACTACTTAGTTTCCGAAGCACTGAAAGCTTCAGGCCCAGGTATTTTGCTGCAGTCCAGAGTACTACACCTGAACAGTATTTGCAGAATGAAGGTGATAAATTGGAGTTGGGGTACACAGCAGAATTCACAAAACCTCAATCAGTCTCTTAAAGAACCCCACATAGCATGCAATACATAAACAAGCCCCTCACCTTCTCTTTCATGATTCATGTTGCCGAAAGACAATTAATTCTGCCTCAAAACTGGGAATTTTGCTACAGTGATAGTTGATTACTGAATAGTTGAGTAACAAGTGCAGCTCCTGAGAAAATGGGAATGGAGCCGTGGCTCTGGGATGCCCTGGCGTGTTGACCCAGAGCCATGGACTATGGGAGTCCTGGGTCCCCTGTGCCAGGCAGTCTGCATGGTGGGCTGCCCCAGAGCTGTGGACTGCTCTAGGATATCCTACCTGGCAAAGCCCTGAGGGGTTGGGTGGATGACCAGGTAGATGTAGAAATATTGCCTGAGTTCTGTTGAAACTTTGTTGAAATTGAACAGTCTCTGCAAAATGTTTTGATTTTGATGAATCTGTAAATTGTGACAAAAGATATGCTTCCCTGGAATGTTTCCAATCAACTTTGTTCACCACCTTATGCTGCAAACATACAGCAATATGTGTGGTGTTTGGGATTTTTTCCCTCTAAAACAAAACAGACAATTTACTATTCTCCCGTAGGGGAGAGGAGGAGACAACAAACATGACCAGTGTTGATCATGCTGCTTAATGCACTGTTGGAAGATGCTCAGATACTACAGTTCTGAGCGCAGTATATGAACCTATAAAGTAGCAGTTCTCAAGTGGGTGTCTGTGGGGGGCCCCCCCCAGGGGGCCACAAACAGGTATTAGGGGTCTGCCAAGCAGGGCCAGGGTTAGACTTGCTGGGGCCCAAGGTTGAAGCCCCGGATTCCTGCTGCCCGATGGGGACTGAAGTCCCAGAGCCCAGCTGCCCTGCTGCTTGGGGCTGAAGCCTGACCAACTGAGCTTTGCAGGACCCCAGGCAATTGCCCTCCTTGCTACCCCTTAACCCTGCCCCTGGCTTTTATATGCAGGAATACAGTTGTTATAACACAGGTGGACCCTGGAGTTTTTATAGCATGTTGAGGCGGTGTGGGGCTCTGAAAGAAAAAGGTTGAGAACCTCTGCATAATAGGTGTAACCTGATTGATCTTTCCAGTGCTTCAGCATACTGTGACGAACTATACAGGGAATTGGAGTACTTGTGGCACCTTAGAGACTAAAATTTTTCATGAGGTTGATGGATTTCCACTCCATACGGCTAAATGCAGTGCCTTGCATAATGACAGGTTTCAGAGCAGCAGCCATGTTAGTCTGTATCTGCAAAAAGAACAGGAGTACTTGTGGCACCTTAAAATCATTCATACTCACTACTCTTTTAATCATTATAAACAAAAATGTCTATTTTCTCATGGATTCAGGAAACCCGCCATAATAAATAGAAATAAAAACAATTTCCTTCTTCCACTCAGGTTTTTGAAATGATTACAGAAGTATTTTGACTGTTGTTACTATGTGTGTGACCAATCCTGCTCACCCTGGAAAGAGGTGCAGAATTTGCTTAGTTGTTCTCCTCCAGGTTGGAGGGGAGAAAGAAGAAAAGAGATCTTGTGTGTGTGTAATTTGGATTATGTTTTGCCTGTATTCTCAGTTACAGTAAAGCCCCTTTACACTGTTCTAGCATTGTAATGGGATCTTAAATTTAAGGCCTCTTTACACGGCCAGAACAGTGTAGGAGGCTTTGCTGTAACTGGGAATCAAGCCCTTACGTGTATATGGTGGAAAAGAATGAGTGAAGTCCTGGCTTTGTTGAAATCAAATGCAAAACTCTGATTTCACCCATTGAGGATCTAGATGAGTTTGTAGTCTGATTTTTTTTTTTATGGCAGTATTTTGTGTAATGACGTTTTAGTACTCTCTGGTATTAAGAGTTGAGTTAATTCTGTTTAATCTGGCTATACTCGATGGCTGATGTGTCTGATTTTGGTCTGGATTTGTGTAGGTAGGATATAGCTGAACTCGAATAATTTTTGTTACTAAAACATTGTGTAACTTATTTTTTTTCTTGTGGAACACTTAGAAAAATATTCATTCTGTGTCATTTCTTTGTGAATGAAGAAATTGCATATATCAAACTGGGGTGGAGCCATCTGGGCGTACAGTTGACGTACTTTACTATAGAAGGACTCCAAGTCTTGTCAGGGCTTAAATAAAGCCCCACCAGTTCTGAAGCCTCATTTCTATGGAAATGACTTTGAAGTACAGCATTTGTAGTTGATACACAAGATGGGCATATTGTAAAATGGCTACAAAATCTATTTGACTGACCATTGTGACTTGCTTTTTAAAGACAACGAAACTAGAATATTAGGACAAGGATGTGGATGTAATAGACATGGAAGTGTATGGGGATCTTCAGTTGTCTCTACAATAGCTTGAGTTTTGGCTTTCGTAATCACTATATTGTTGTGGGGTCCCCTCATCCGTCAGAGGAATAATACAAAGTATTCAGATTAAAATATATGCAATGGTTAGTATAAATTTCAAAAGGCTGCCAAATCAAAATAATTATCTCTGGTTAACCAATGTACCTTTATTAAAAGGAACTGCCTCTAACTTACTATACAAACACTATATTTTCTAATAGTTTTAGATTCTTTTATTTTTTTCCCACTCTTTCCGTTTGGGGTGTGGGTGTGTCAAATCTCAAATTTTCCAAATCTGTCGTCTCATTTTACAAATAATTAGATGTTATTTGTCCAAATGTCAGTATTTCAGCGTCTTAACCTATTGCTATACAATTGCAATACAAAAAGCTTTGCAATCTCATTACAAAATAATTATACTTCATAATGGAGAGTGTTTGTGGTGGAAAAAGGTGAATGGGTTTTTCTTTTCTAAAAGTTTAGCGAGAGCTGATCCTGTAATTACAATTCACCTTTTTCCATAATAACATATAACTAGTTTGACAAGTCTGCTCAGGTTTAAGTAATTTCTAATAAGTCCATTTCAGGGTTCCCTTTATGTGTGGAATAAATAAGTGTAATTTGCATAACCACACGTTTAATTTTGAAAAAGATCAATATTTTCAATATGTCTTCAAATAAGAATACAGATGTAGCAGAGATTTTATGCAAGATTTTAAAATGGCATTCTTTAAAGGGAATAAATAAATTAAATGTAGAGCAAGATGAAATAATGGTGGAAAGGAATGGGATGGGCTAAGAACTTTGCCTCAGTTTTCCCCATCTGTAAAATGGAAATAATAGCCTCTCAAGGGTGTTGAGAGGCATAACTAATCTTTGGCTGAAGGATGCTGCTGACCACAAAAGAGTTCTTGTCTGATTCTTCCATTTTTCCTGTGGGCCCCCCCCCCCAAACCACAAGGATTGTACAGAATGTGTCCCCAAATGGAAATGCTTCTTAGTACCCAAACTTTTTAGCTTAATGCTGGGATGTCTAGTGTTTGTGATCTGGCTATCAGCAATGGAGCCTGGAGATGATTCTTCAACCTCACATAGCTTTTCTTGTTTAGCTGAGAGACTTGCTGGACACCAGCTGTGTGGAGATAATATTCTATGCTTTTTGGTCAATTTATTGGTAAATCCAGTAAAGAGTGTTATAGCCGCAATACAAAGTTTTTGTGTAACACCTAAAGACTTCCAAAGAATAGTGCCAGTTCTCACCAGGCCCATCACAATTATTTTTATAGACTATAATTCTGTCTTGTTTTTTTAATTTTTTTTAGGCTTGTTTTTAACTAAAAAGCATAGCAGACTTACATGCCCCAGTGTTTATGCATCTCTGTTGCGTCTAGCCTGAGAATGTTGGGGGAATTCTCCGATTGCGCTAGTTACTTAGTTAACATTGGTAAAAATGCTATGGGCTGGCCTACAGTAGTGTTCCTGTTGCTGCTCAGACTTACAGAGCTGCACCACTGGTGGGAGAATTTCCTACAATTCTTAGGGCTCAGTCTCCTCAAGTGGATCAGTGTGACTGCACCTGTGTGAAGCCCCAGAGAAATGGATGGGATTTGACATTGCCCTGGGGCCTGCGCCGCGTTGATCCAATTGCAGAATCAGGGCCTGAGTCTTATCTGATCTGTGTTATAAAAATGGCAGAAAATCTTTCAGAGTCTCTCAAGCTGCTCCAGCTGAAGTCAACAGTTTATTTGCAGATAGCATTTTGTGTTTTTAAAAAAAAATCCTTAGAAAATAGGTTTAGTTAAAAAAAAAAAAAAAAAAAAAAATTGGAATAAAATCTTCCAGTTTGCTACTCCAGAAAGTACAATACATTAACTTTCTGATGGATGGTAATTTTTGTTCATTGAGTGTTTTTTTTTTAACTTTAAGTGTATGTGTGGGGGAAATATCTTGTAGCCTTCCCCCCTCAATAGTTCTCAACTTAATTTCAAATTTTAATGGTGATATTTTGTCTGATTTTCTTTTTAAGTGAGTTTTTTAACTTTTACAGAAAATGTCAAATTGGCCTGGGGATTGACACCTCTTCATTGTGCTGTATTCTGGGCTGTTGTACAGTTCATTCTTTGAATATGGCAGAATTCTTTTTTCCAATAAAATGAGGAATTTCACTTTAGTGGAAAGATTTGAAGAATATTCACCATCTTTCCTTTAATCTTTTCAAGCTGACTTTCTTTTCAGAATGGCCCTTGTTCTTCTGTGGCAGCCTGCCCAGACTGACGGGAGCCAGAATTAGGAATGAAAAATATATTCACTTTGAAGAAGAAAGTTTTACAAATCTGGAAGGACAGAGACCATACAAATCAGAAGAATAGAGCTGGTTGTTAAAATGGCTTGATTTGTGGTGACTGAAATAGTGGTAGACATGAGCTGAGGGGTGAAAAAATTATCTACAAGACAGTTCCCTCCTAACATGCATACCCAGTTACACTATGCCTGTGTCACACTTGACCCACCTGCTCTACTTAAACTGGATACAGGATGTGTGGCAGGCAAACAATGGGCAAAACAATAGACTGAATGAAACAGGAGTCACTCTTAGCCTGTCTGATGTAGTGTGGAGAGAGAGAGAGAATTTATGCAGCTTTGTTCAGGTGGAAAGCTAGGTAAATTTTACTGACTGTTATAGGTAATGAAAATTCATGATGTAAAAGATCAGGACACTCTACCCTCTGTCAGTTTCTTCATTAACCAGACCTAGCCAAAATTTACTTGAAGTAAAAATTTAACAGATCACTTTAATGACTTGTTATAGACAAGCCTTTCAGTAACCACAAATCAGCCTGGGTCTATGAAAGTGGGCAGTACTTTGGAATACATTAGAAACCTTTTCCAGTTTAATATAGCTAAGGAAACTCAATATGGCGGATAACTATGCACTAACTTTCTGTATAGTAAACCTCAAGCAAATTGCTCAAATGCTGGATCCATGATCAGTGACCCCGGTTTAACAAATGTTTTGTGTAATCAGCTTATACGCTTCTTCTCTAGTTGTGTCCTAGAAGGTGTTGTAGTTAGGAAAACATACAAAGCACATTTAACCTGTCGTCTTTTTCTTAAAGATAATTAATTTTAATCAGCTTTGGCAGATCATCTAATATGCCTTTTGGAATTGCCTTTAAGATGCCTTGGAAGAATATAAATTGATAAATTAAGCATCAGGATATTTAAAAATATTCCCTTGTAATCTGTGACTTGGATTGTAGTTACCCTGCCCCTTGGATTCTGATCTTTCCTCTTATGCCTGTGGGTTGGTTGGTTGTGTTTTTGTTTTGTTTTTTGCCACTCACCCTATCTTATCTTTTATCTTTCTTTTCTTCAGACTCCTGAGTTGTTTCTGCTGATAGTGGGATAAGGCTTTTGTGGTTTTCCTGTAGCTGGAGACTTTGCCTGGCATATCAAAGGTTTTGTAATTCTTGTAATTTAAAATGTCTATTGATTGCTTGAAACTGGAATCTTTTTAAAGCAGTTCAACAGTCCAAGAAATTTAGATGTAATCTTTCAATATGGCTGACTAACTCCAGTAGTTCACTCTCAAGCACTGGTGTATGTTTGTCAGTGGGAGACACCTATATTAACGGGGGAGGGATAGCTCAGTGGTTTGAGCATTGGCCTGCTAAACCCAGGGTTATGAGTTCAATCCTTGAGGGGGCCACTTACGAATCTGGGGCAAAATCAGTACTTGGTCCTGCTAGTGAAGGCAGGGGGCTGGACTCAATGACCCTTCAGGGTCCCTTCCAGTTCTAGGAGATAGGTATATCTCCATGTATATTATATATATATTTAGGGATACTAAGGCCTAGTCTACAAGGGGGGGGTCGATCTAAGTTAAACAAGTTCAACTATGTGAACAACGTAGCTGAAGTCAATGTACTTAGATCTACTTACCGTGGTGTCTTCACTGCGGTAAGTTGATGGCTGACGCTCTCCCGTCGACGCCGTCTGCATCTCTTGCCCTGGTGGAGTACCAGAGTCGAGGGGAGAGCGCTCAGCGTTAATTTATCACATCTAGACTAGACGTGATAAATCAACTCCCGCTGCCCGTGGATCCAGCGGGTAATGTAGACAAGCCTTAAGATTTACTTGACTTACTATCTTTAACTTCATTTGTTCTATTTGCTGTCTGTTTCATTAGGCAGTCTCTAAATGAGCCATGAAGTGGGAGAGTGTTGATTTTATTCTGGTGAATGAAGGGTATCATTTATGATATTAATCCCACTTAAATTTGAATCATCAGACCTGTTTATGTTAAGACAATATCTCTGGGGGACACAATTATTCTTTACTAACAGTCATTGATTTATTTTTAAAGAATTGTTTTCAGGTTTCCTGTGCAATTGAGATTTTCTTCTTGTTTATATTGTAGAAAAGCTTTCTTCTCTTAATCGAGAGGTAAAACTGTGAAATGAGTTTCCTTCTCCTACTTCATCTGCTTACAGATAATAACTGGCTGTGGCATGACTAATGTGTAGTAGGCAGGCTTTCTGTAACTCAGGCTTTGTCTACACTAGCACTTTTGTCAATTAAAACTTTTGTCAGTCAGGGATGTGACCGCTACTGCCGCTGGGGTTGTTTAATTATGCTGGCAGGAGTCGTCTCTCCTGCCAGCATACAGCAGCTACATGGGACACCTTACGGCAGCGCAGCTGCAATGGTACAGCTGTGCCGCTGTAAGGTCTGTAGTGTGACATGGTCTCAGATGCCTGACATGAGGAAACCAGCAAAAACAGGGAAGACAAGCCTTGGTGTTTGACACACTTTTTTTTTTTTAAGGCTACTAGGATGATCCGAGGAATGGAAAATCTGTCTTATGAAAGGAGACTCAAAGAGCTTGCCTTCTTTAGCCTAACCAAAAGAAGGCTGAGGGGAGATATGATTGCTCTCTATAAATATATCAGAGGGATAAATACCAGGGAGGGAGAGGAATTATTTAAGCTCAGTACCAATGTGGACACAAGAACAAATGGATATAAACTGGCCATCAGAAAGTTTAGACTTGAAATTAGACACAGGTTTCTAACCATCCGAGGAGTGATGTTCTGGAATAGCCTTCCAAGGGGAGCATTGGGGGCAAAAGACACATCTGGTTTCAAGACTAAGCTTGATATGTTTATGGAAGAGATGGTATGCTGGGATAGCCTAATTTTGGCAATTAATTGATCTTTGAATATTAGCAATAAATATGGCCAATGGCCTGTGATGGGATACTAGGTAGGGTGGGATCTGAGTTAGTACTGAGAATTCTTTCCTGGGTGTCTGGCTGGTGAGTCTTGCCCACATGTTCAGGGTTTAGCTGATCGCCATATTTGGGGTTGGGAAGGAATTTTCCTCCAGGGCAGATTGGCAGAGGTCCTGGGGGTTTTTCGCCTTCCTCTGCAGCATATGGTACGGGTCACTTGCTGGAGGATTCTCTGCACCTTGAAGTCTTTAAACCATGCTTTGAGGACTTCAGTAGCTCAGACATAGGTCAGGGGTTGGTTACAGGAGTGGGTGGGTGAGATTCTGTGGCCTGCATTGTGCAGGAGGTCAGACTAAGGTCCGAAGGGACCATTATGATCTTCTAAAGTCTGAGTCTAAAAAGTAAAGCATTTTTCCCTAACAAGAACAAAACAGAAAGAACCCACTCCCTTTCCTCCTGTATTAGCAAACAAACAAAATATCTTCAGAGCTTTTTTGTACACATAGAGAAATGAAGTAAAAAGGGGGCACAAACACCATTTCCCCTTTCTTTCTAGATCACTTTTAAGAAGTAAAAGGAATATTTTTTTTGTGGGGGGGGGGAGAGACAGGGGAATCCCATTCAGAAGATGTGAGATTACATTGAGTTAGCTGATCGGTTAAAGTTAATAATCCCTTTACAACACGGTGAGTACAGAGTGATGGATCTTGGAGACTTTCATCAGAAGTCCTCTCTTAAAATGGCCTTTCCTAATGCTTGAAAAGGAGAGTGGAGTATTACAAGTTTCTTCCATTCACAGCTCTTTTTGCCTTGAAAATCCTCACACTCTTCATTTGTGTAAATGGACTCTAGGATCTGGCTTCTGCCTCTCTTCGTATTGGCTGTCTGCGGCTTAGGGCTGTTGGTTGGGGGTTCCACTGGCTTCCCCGCGGAGCTGCAACCTGGTATTAGGGAGGCATGTTTTGGTGATGACAGCTCTACTATTGTGAATGGCAGTGGCACCATTTCTTGTCCACAACTGTGAATTATTCAGGGATTTCTCCTTAGACTTTGTGGATCACTGAAACAAACTCCAAATCCCATCAGCTAGTTTAAATTTTCAGTACTACCTCCACAATCAAAAACAAGTCTTAAACTTAATTAATGTAAAAACTGACTATTAAAAGGATTTCACAGCTGGGCGACAAAATGGCAGATAAAATTCAATGTTGATAAATGCAAAGTAAGGCACACTGGAAAACATAATCCCAACTATACATACAAAATGATGGGGTCTAAATTAGCGGTCATCACTTAAGAAAAAAGTACAGAAGAGGGTAAGAAAAATGATTAGGGGATATGGAATAGCTTCTTTCTGAGGAGAGAGTAAAAAAGACTGGGACTTTTCATTTTAGAAGAGAAACAATGGGAGGAGGGGGAATATGATAGTGGTCCATAAAATCATGAATGGTGTGGCGGATAATACAAGAACCAGGGCTCACCCAATGAAATTGATAGGCAGCAGATTTAAAACAAACATAAGGAAGTACTAAAACAACAAGGAGTCTGGTGGCACCTTAAAGATTAACAGATTTATTTGGGCATAAGCTTTCGTGAGTAAAAACCTCACTTCAACTACTTCACACAACGCACAGTCAGCCTGTGGAATTCATTGCCATGGGATATTGTGAAGTTCAGAAATATAAGTGGGTTCAGAAAAGAACTGGATAAGTTCATGGAAGATAAGTCCATCAATGACTATTAGTCAAGATGGTCAGGGATGCAACCCTATGCTCTGAGTATCCCTAAACCTCTAAATGCCAGAAGCTGGGACTGGAAGACGGGATGGATCACTCAATAATTGCCCTGTTCTTTTCATTCCCTCTGAAGCATCTGGCAGTGTTAACTGTTGGAAGACGGGATAGTGGGCTAGAAGAACAATTGGTGTGATCCAATATGGCCATTCTTATATTCTTTAGTATTTAATATCTGAAAAGTCAGGTGACCTGTGATTTTTGCAGGACCTAAAGGCTCTCCTTGCCCAAATAAATTGCATGGATTACAATCTATGGTCTTGAATAGCAGATGTCTTGATTGTAAACAGAATTCATTCTCAAGAATGAATGAAATACCAGGCAGGGAAAATACATACTATTTTCTTGTCATTCCGTATTTGTTTAAAAAGTCAAAATATAGCTAGACTAAATCTACGTGCATAAGATAAATGGGGATGAGAGAGTGCATCTTGGACAAATGACTAAGGGTCATCAGCCTACCACCTCTTGCCCTCCGTTATGGTATTTCTATGACTCATTTCACACACACACACGCTCGCTCGCTCTTCCCCCCCCCCCCTGCCCCCCCCCCCCCCTTCGTCTTGGGCTCTGAATTTGAAAATCCCTGCTTGGGTTTGCTAGCTGCCCTTTCTATAGCCCCTGTACATTTCTCTTTCCTACCTTCTCCAGGGTTTGTTTACATATCTTTGTCTGGTTTATATTTATAAGTGTTTTATATTTAAAAAAAAAAAAAATGAAAACTGTGGTTGAGCTCCTAAAATGAACAAGTAGGGGGAGGCTTGCAATTTCATGAATATGCTGGAAAAATCTTACAACTGTGCGTCAACATGAAAAGGTCCCCACCCAGTTGGACAGCCACAAATAAGCATGCACAGTTCTGTGGGGGTAGCAGCAGTTGGCTAGCTTTCTTGAGCTTGACTTATTTAAAATGAAAACCTAATTTCACTTCCAGATGGACTGTGTATGGCTTTCTTTTTGTTCTTCGACTTTATTTGCTATCTGAACCTTATGTGCTCCTTCTCAGTCAAGGGAGGAATTGCTTTGTGTTTTTATTTTAGGCTGGTTTACACTGCAACTTATATTGGCATAGCGACATTGCTTTTGTGGATTGTTATTATTATTATTATTATTTTTTTTTACCCCAAGAGATGTAGGGTGACCAGATGTCCCATTTTTAAAGAGACAGTTACGTATTTAAGTTCTCCTGCAGGTGTTCTGACTTTTTCTTAAAAATGGGCAAATTGTCCAGTATTTTTTTTTCTGTCCTGTTCCCCCACTCCCCCTGGTCAGTACCGATGGGTCCTGCTGCTGACTGGATTCCTGCTTGTCAGCTGCCTGCCCACCAGCAGCACTGGGGGTGTCCAGTGGCAAACAATGGGGGTGGGTGTGCAAGGTTGGTGGCAGGGCGAAGATGCAGTGCATGGGGCCAGCCGTTTCCCCCGTTGGTCCGTCAGCGCAGCCCCCACTGTGTGCCAGCTCTCAGCCAGCAGGGTCTCCCCCCGTCCCATTTCTGGGGGGCACTGGCTGCGAGCTGCGGAGGTTGGTGAGTGCAGTCAGGTGCCACACAGTTGTCACCTCTGCTGCCCACCCGTTGGTTCTTTACTTGCTTCCCCTCTTGCTGTCCTGTTCCTGCTTTGCACCTTCGCCCCTCCACCCACGCCCCGCTGCTCTCCATATCCCCTCCCAGTGGGGTGTGTCCTGCTCCCTGTGCTGTGTGGAGAACCAGCCCCTGGTTGGAGCACTGAGCTCACCAGCAGGCTCCATCCTTCCCCCGCTGCCTCTGGCTGGGCTGGCACCCCAGGAAAGTCCAAGACCCTCTGGCCTGGGGCGCTGGCCAGGAAGAGCCGAGCCCTGCATGAGCCAAAGTCCTGCACAGCACTGGCATGGGGAAGCCTCTCTGCTCCTCAGCTAAGCTCTGGAGTGGTGGTGGTGAGTGATTTCCAGCCTGTTCACACCCTGAACCTGCAGGCTCCACAGCAGCCCCCCGGGCAGGGGTTTAGAACCCTCTTCACCCATCCCCACCAGCCCTGGGTCCAGCCCCAGGGAGTGTGGGGCTGTTCTGTCCCCTAGGCACCCTCCTCTGCTGAGCCACCTCTTTGGCCCAGTTCGTTGAAGCCCCCGCAGTCAGGTTCCCTGGGTCCTAGTGCACAAACACACACTCCCGTACACCTTTCTCACACGCCCCCAGGACAGACCTGCCTCCTCTGGTACCTGTCACCACTTCTTCCTGAGGCAACATAGGGGAGCATGCAGGGTCCCCAGATTTCTGCCAAGGTTCACACTAGAATGTGGCCAGTAGCAGCCTTTCAGCACTGTGTGGGAGAGAAGGGATGGGAGCTGTTTCAAGCTGCGGGGTGTGTGTGTATATGTGTGACCCCCTCCCCATGTGAACCCTAAAACCTTAAAGATAAGGTAAATAAAAAGAACCCAACTATGCAGTATTTCTTTTTAATGGGCTCAGTCAACTTGATGTTAATTTGAATGTTAGTACAATTGATTACTGTTGAACTCGCTTGAATATGAGTAATTTTACCAGGTGTCCTGTATTCAGCATAGGGAAATATGGTCACTCTAGAGAGGTGCAACTATTACGACTTAACCCCTAGTGTAGATAGTGCTAGGTCAATGGAAGAATTTGTCTTTCAACCTAGCTACTGCCTCTTGGGGAGATGGATTATCTATGCCGACGGGAGAACCCCTCCCATCGGCATAGGTAGTGTTTAGACTGAAGTGCTACAGCTTGTGTGTTCTGCATTTGTTGTTCATAAGACCTACTCGGGTTGGGGAATCACTTTTTAGTATAAAAATTAGGTTTGTTCTAGTTTACATATCTACCTAGTCTAGGATGATCAGATGTCCCAATAATATGGGCTGTCTTTATATATTCAACTATATCCCCTTACCTCCTGAAAAAGTGTTCAGTTTTTTCACACTTGCTGTCAGGCTAGGCAAGGGTGACCAGTCTCTCAATAAGTGCATGTATGTTTACACATATGCATGTGTACACTGAGTGGTTTCCGCTCTTTTTGTTGCATGTGCTGCTGCTAGTAGCAAGGAAGGGAGACGAACCGAAGACTTTATGGAGTCCAACAGGGTCCTCAGTTTGCAGATCTTGCTTACTTGGGAAGTGCTTAGATTAGTGTTGTGCATTATAGATTTGCAAGTAAAGCATGTGTGTTTGTATGCTTATTTTATTTGTGTGTGTGTGTACGTACACACACACACCCACACCCACACCCACAAAATCTCCCTAGATACTCAGGCTGTTACAGAACCATCCTGGGGACTTTTTTAAACTGACAATGTTGGCAGACGGTATGGTTTAATTACATCTTATGTGGATTATTGTAACTAATTTGTTCATAAGAACAATACTTTGCACTATAACATCTTTCATTTGATTGATGGAAAAGTTTATAAAAACTAAGGCTCTGGCTACACTATGAAGCTTTTAGCAACATGTGCTGCTACAGCCGTTCCGCTAAAAGGCACGTAGTGTAGCTGCTGTTTGTCGGTCAAGATGTACTTCTGGATCTTATCCAAACGCCATGCTGGTAGCCAGTCTTTAGTAAACTAACTTAAATTTCTATTAAAAAAAGATAAGAGAATTATTAAATCGTTAAAGTGAATCGTATACATTACAGTTGATTTCAGAGCCTATAAGATCAGGATAATAGCAGTGCTGTTAAATCTGTTAGCTTGCAACAAGTCTCTGGATCACCCCAAAAATTGGGGGTCCTCAGTCCATTGTTCAAAGCTTCCCTGTTAGAAATCATAGTCCAGATATGTGGAAAAAGCAAAAGGAAAGAAGGCATTGTTAGTCTCCAATTTATACCTCCCAGTCTATGTGCATAGAAAGTTAGTGTCTCAAAAATGGAGTCAGGGATCATATATTCTATGTGTCCTGCTGAGTCATTGGGCCTCCATTGTCTGTGCTCTCTGAGATGTCCACAGGAGGGTCCCACTGGAAGTTGGCTCTCCTTAATGGCCCATTGAGCCTGGCTGGTCTTGATATAAATCTGTCTTGTGGGTGGAACGCAACATGTTTGGGATACAAACACATAGCAAAGATCCATAACTTCATATACAGTGATAATATACACACATAAACAGGTTATTGTTCAACAGATTACAACTTTTCCAGTGATACCTTTCAAGACATACTTTCTACGAGATTTATCAAGATTTATTTGTACGAGCATGGTCATCTTTTTTTCTACACATTTAAATTACGCAATGAAATAAGGGAGGCAAAATTAATTTCAGTGGAGCGGCTAGTGTTGTAGTGACAGTGACTGATGAAGGATTATGTGGTGAGATATTGGCTGGATTCCTTAACTGTTCACTTCCAGACCTGTCAGCATTTTTAAAAAAATGTAGAATTTATGTAAACAAAGAATGATCTTGTGTCGGTGTGTCGGTGGTGGTGGGGGGATGGGGATAGACAGGAAGGAGCTGTTAGCTGAACTTCGTTGAAACACCTTTGAACCTGAATTCTTTTTTTGCATGGGAATCTCTTGTCCTATTCCTTCTGTGCTCTTTTGGCTGTGTGCTCCCTAGAACTCTGCCACCACTGCCTCTGGCCTTGTCTACACAAAATTGTACCAGTTTACCTCTGTGTGTGATTTTAAAAAAAACAACCTCTGATTTTAACTAAAATTATATTTCAGGTTAAGTCGATTAGGAATCAGTTTACGCTAAACTGAAATATGCTACTTTTAAACTGAAATAAGAGTGCCAACAAAGAGGTTTGCACTGGTTTAATTACACTGGTTTAAAAATAACACCTTTTAGTTAAGCCGGTGTAACTTTCTCATTCATGCAAGGCCTAAGCCTCACTCAGGCAGAAGAAGTTTGCTCTGCAGCTTGAACCTGGGTTTCAGCTACCATCCTAGACTATAACCCACCATAAATAGGGCATTGGAGAGACAGTGTTTCTAATGGATAATGAGCACTGGACTGCTCCCAGCATTGCCACAGATTAGGTTTGTCCTTGAGAAAGTCTTATTTCCTCTTCCACCCCATGGGTTATCCTATCTGTTTAGATCAGTGGTTCTCAACCCATGGCCCAATCAGCACACAGCTGCGGCCCATGTGACATCCTCAGCGCCATACAGGTAGTATATATATTGTGTGGATGCAGCCCACATAACACACACACAGCTGCATATGCAGCCCACAGTGGTAAATAAGTTGAGAATCACTGGTTTAGACACTAAGGTCTTTGTGGCAGGGACTCTCTCACTATGTTTTGTTCAGTGCTTAGCACAATGGGGCTTTGAGCTTGGTTGGGGCCTTTAGGCATTCCTGTAATACAAATAATAAATAGTTAGTTATTTTAAACAGTAACATCCCTTTAGTAGGATGTTAATGTGCTGAAAGGTCAAAAGCGCTGTGATGATGAAGAAACAAACAAATTAAACTTCAGAGTAATGCTGTGGTTGTGCCAGAACCTGAAAAAAGCAAAGCAGTACAGTGCAATACAATTCTGTAACTTATCATTCATACAACTCTTACAGTGTACTTCAGTTAAAATATATGGAACTGTATATGAATGAGATAAGTTATATGAAAGAGTCATGGTCTTACAGGATATGCTGTGCCTTTGACCTTTTAAACAGTCTTTCAGAGAGTGTATTCCTGCTACTGATAATCCCTGGCCCTCCATTTTTTCTGAAGGGGAAGCCCCATGACTCCCTTACTCCGAGATGTGGTCCCTGGCTTCAGTACCTCTGTTTCTCAGTGAGGCTCTTCCGCAGGTCCAAAGGAGCTTGGACCCCCCATTGGATGCATTCTCTGCCTGATAGCTATGCAACAGGAAAATGTTGGCAGTGACAAAGGGACAGCCTTTTCAAAAGAGGGCACCATTATGAGAACAGGGATACCGTATAGTGGGTTAAAAAGGTAAAGCAAAGCATAATATTCTCACCCCTGTCTTGGACCATGGATTTCAGGCTTGTAGGAAACATCCCTCTGACTTTGTCTCTTGGTCAGTCCCAGTCTTTCAGCTTTTGACTGACATCCCGTGGGCAGCTGCTCCCAAATTGGCCAAAACCTCACTTCCCCCCCCCATTTCTTTTCTGAGCCCCCAGTCTATAATTTTTGTTTGCTTTGCCCTCTATCTTCCTGTCATGGCTAGAAACCTGGCCATTGTGTTTGAATGTTTTGCAGGAATACTTCTTATCTGGGGCTTGGTTTTGCCTTTTGTGGTAAATGAAGTGGGGGGAGCTCCCTTTTATGAACACCCAGCTATCCAGTTAGCTATAAAATCTCTGTTAGTAGCTGTTGTCTACTTGCTTTACCTGTAAAGGGTTAAAAAGTCCATAGGTAAAAGGAAGGGAGTGGGCACCTGACCAAAAGAGCAAATAGGAAGGCTAGAATTTTTTAAAATTGGGGAAAAAATTTCCCCTTTGTCTGTCGTTCTCCCAGAGAGAGGGGTTGCAGCTATGCTGTAAAAGCTTGGGCCAGGTATAAAAATCAGATCATACCTAGAAACTACTCATTTGAAACTCCAGATATGTAAGTAGATCAGGAAATGTCTAGGAAGACGTGATTAGGGTTACCTCTTTTATTTCTTTGGCTTGTGGAATCCTCTGTGCTAACCCCAGGTGCTTTTGTTTTACTTGTAACCTTTGAGCTGGACCTTAAGAGAGCTATCTTGATGCTTAATCCTTTGTAATTGTGTTTTTGTTTGTTTGTTTGTTTGTTTTTTAAATCTAGCAAAAAGCCTAAGTTCCAGATGTATTTTCTTTCTTTTTTGTTTTTGATTAAAATTTTACCTTTTTAAAGAACAGGATTGGATTGTTGTGTCCGTAAGAGGTTTGTGCGTGTTCTTTAATTAGCTGGTGGCAACAGCTGATTTCCTTTGTTTTCTTTCTCAGCTCTTCCCTGGAGGAGGTGTGAAAGGGCTTGAGAGTACCCCGAAGGAAGGAAGGAATTCCCAAGTGCATCTTCCTGGGTTCTCAAAGGGGTTTTTGCACTTGGGTGGTGGCAGCATCTACCCATCCAAGGTCAGAAAAAAGCTGTAACCTTGGGAGTTTAATACAAGCCTGGAGTGGCCAGTATTAATTTTTAGAATCCTTGTGGGCCGCCACCTTCTGCATTCAAAGTGCCAGAGTGGGGAATCAGCCTTGACACCCTTCTTGCTTGGTTTCTTTAACAATCCACTTTGATCTAACTCCCTAGCAAATAACTCACCATAAACACAGAGGCATGTACTATATTCATAAATAAGAATACACATATTTCCCAGTTCATTAGCGTATAAAGGGGGTTAGGAACCACAGACAGAGGGGTAGGGAATAGATAGTAATAGGCAGTGCTAGTGCGAGATGTTGGTTGACATTTTACTGAATTAGATAGTATATAAAACAAATTCAGAGTTACAGCAAATCAGTGACACAGCTCTATGTGCCTTGTTAATGAAGAACCCTGATATATTTGCATTCATATGCAAGGTGTTAAATTAAGGACCACAAGAGATCCTTTGGCTCCAATTTTGCCCTCTGGTTTTGTAACAAAAAAGCTAATCCTAAAAACACTAGAATTTTTTGCCAGTTTAGCAATGTTGATTAGAGGTGTGATTTTCTTACTTATTTTAAACACTTCTATGCTGTCAATAGCCCTAGTGTATGTGCAGTTATATTGGCAAGAGTGTTTTTGCCATTATAACTTAATTTGTTTGGAGAACCAGTATAAGCTATGCTGACAAAGGCATACTCTTTTTGGTGTCAGTGGCATCTATCCTAGGAGAATTTGCTGGGATAGCTGTACTGGAGCCTTTTCTAGTATAGACAAGGCTGTAAACTCTTGTCTCTCTTCTGGTTTACCGGCCAAGTGAATTTGCCTGGCCTTGAGTGCAAGGTTGCTTATAGCCAGCATTTGGAGGATAAGCATTTTTATGCGTATATGAAATGCATATAATTTAAAGGATTATTGAAATGTTCATTTTAAGTTTAGATATAACTTACTACTTCTTTTCACTCAGTAATGTTGGAGTATCTCAACATGTGGCTGTGTTGCCACTTCCTTGAATCAGTATAGTTTGAAAGAATCATGACAGCATGAATAAGAGTAGTGGCTCAGTAGATAACACCAAGATATTATCTCTATCTTTGATGCAGCATGTTATGTCAGCCAATATTGTGAAGACATTAGTAAATTAGGTCTTTTGATTTGATTGTACTGTATTAATATGTACTTAGGGTCCTGTTAATACTTGTATGGAAATGTGTATTTGAAAAATATTATAAATACATTTACTGGGCATGGAAATAAGGAGAGTGTCAAATGTATTTTAGCATAGAAGGAATTTTGACAGAGTAGTTCTAAACCACTAGGTTCTTAATGCAAATACTTATGCAATTGCAGCCAGGCTATTGGATTCAACTACACAAAAATCTGTATCTTTTGATGACCTATAATTCTCCTAGACTAAGAAGGCTCATTTTATGCATAAGTCAATTAAAATACGTTACCGTGCATACTACAGAGATGTGCTGTTGCAAACCCATTAACCAAATGGAATGAGAGTGCTGAAGTATCAGAAGGTAGTTATTTAGAATCTGAAATGAATTCATATATGAGCACGTGTGCTCTCATATATAAAATAAATATTTAAAAATATATTGTGGCCAGCATATTCCAGTCAGATAGTGGATGGATGAAATATTTGGCTTCAACACCTGCAGTTGGGTGGGAAGTGCTTCACCTCTTCTACAAAACTTAATTTCATGTTTTCTGTAGTCTGTTGTAAGGATATTACACACAGGCCTGGCACTCGCTTCAGTGGGTGTCGGATTGAATCCCTAGATATCTTAGTAAATACAGACAGAGAGAATATGTTTGTGTGGGGGAGAAAAGGGTGTTGCCTAGAATACTGTAATGAGAAACTATGGGGTGTGTGTGTATGGTGGATGGGCTGGTGTTTAGATACCTGGTAGCCTACTCGCATCTCAGTGTAGGTGGAGTCTGATGCTCCAATGGGCTAGTGGGTAGTGGTGCAAGTAGAGAATGTCTTTTAGTATGATAGAGATTAAAATAGCCTATTTAAAATATATAATGTCGCCACCATTAAATATGTGCTTAAGGATTTTATATTGCACCTATCACAGTGGTATTTAATCCATCAAACAAAAGATGTTTTGGGGTTCCATTCCTCCAGGGTGAAACAGCTAACTATATATGCATGACTTAATAACAGTCCCTTGCAAAGATTTTAGAGCTCTGTATCCTACTGTGATGAAACCCACATCAGTAATAGCTACATTAAAACACATTTGCTGTAAGCACAGCTGTAACATGGTCTCTGACCTGTGTGGATAGAGATTTCCCCCTCCATCATCCCTCGAAAATAGTGTTAACTAGAAATAGGTTTGGTAGAGTTAGATTTTTATTTTTATAATTTTGACAGATAATATTAATGTTTATTTTAAGCATTTTTAGACATTTATTGATTTTAAATTATCACAATTTTGTGAAACATGGGGTCTTAAGCATTTTTTTTTTTTTAATTTTATCCATTTTAAAATTTCACAGTTGGGTGAAATTAAGGGAAAGGGCTGACAGACTAATGACAAGATGTTGAGATTCAAAACGTTAAAGCTTTTTATAAACATTAAAATACAAATTGTGAGCATCACATCAAAATATACACATCAATATTCTTAAATCAAACTCTAATATGTTCTCAAGCAGCATGTTTCTTATTTTGTCTTTCTGTAAATTTTATCATTGATGGTATTATTTTATGGTCAGTTTGTCTGTGTACAGTGAAGAGTATTTCAGTACTGCATGCGGATCAAGGTTCTTGGGCTCAGTGAAGCAGCTCCGCATATATATTTTGGAATGAAGGGCAAGGAGTACGTGTGTGTGTGTGTGTGTGTGTGTGGTCTTTTAAAAATAAAAAAATGTAACACCTACATAAAGTACAATTAGAGAGGATACATAAAACTATTTATTTTTATATAAAATTTAAGGTGCCTAAGTATACATATCCAGCAACAACACATGTCTATGGCCATAACTTTAACTTTAGAAAGCTGTTTACTGGACTTCAGTTATATGGGAAGGAGTTAATTTCTGTTGTTTTTGGAGGTGGATACTCTTTCAGTGAGACTCAGACTCCTACGTCACTTAAACATTTTTTGAAAGTTTTACCCAATATGACTGAACTGTAGGAACTGTCTGATATAAGTGATACTTTCTGTTCTTAGATTTGTGTATAGTCTCAGGTCTCTCTTTCTGTAATTGATTGTCTTAGTTTTTTATATACAATATGTCATGATGATATACGTGTGTTTGGCTAGAGATTCAATTAGCTCATGCCTCTCCAGATTTAACAAATATAAGTTTGATAGAATAGCTCTGTGAACCAAGTCCAAATCAGGTTTTGTCACATCACTGTTTTTCACATCTGAGTCAGGCGAGTGGAAACCAAAGGAATTTCATATTTGTTTTTCTCAAGGTGGGTCTGCCTATGCAGAGTGCTCTCATCACCAGAGATATATGTATCTAGATGGTAATGGAATGTTTTTCCTATTACTCATCTAATAGCTATATAACAGTGACAGTATTATATGTTCCTTAATAGTGACACTGCTGCAAGTTTTAGTTAGCAGCCACTGTTTGGGGAAAACCCACCACTTCTGACACAGTCAGTCTGCTGATGGATCAGTCTCAGACTCCTGAATCTGTCCTCCATCGTCCGCATAGTACACACTACTAAGGCAGATTAGATTTTTAAACTTATAAACAACCCAGCAAGAGCAGCTGGTCTTCAGATCAGTTACAAACCCAACCCACTGTTCCCCAAGGATATGGACTTGGAGAGGAAAGAGGAAGTATATAGTAGCTGCTCCTATCTTGTAGAAGTCACGTATACTGTACAGTGAGAAGCCAACAGCAGGTGCAGGACTCCAATGGAAATAAAACTGGAACAACATCCTATCCCCAGTTTGCTTTATCCTACTTTTACAGAGGTGACATGGGGTGGGGGGGGGGGGGGAGGGGAGACACAGGGGGCAGTGACCCCACATGAGATTTCTGCCAGGGTTTATGTGTGTATGTACAAATATTTGTGGGGAGTGGTTTCATAATATGTGCCCCCTCCACTATCAACAGTTGCAAGTCACCTCTAGGGTAAAGTAATGCAATGCCACTCCTTTTTCTCCCCTACATCTGTAGCAGCTTCATTAATATTTCATAGACTCACTCTAACCCATTTATGGGGTTGGGAATACCATTTTTTGATAACACACTTTAGCTTTCTCGATTCAGGTAAAGAGTCTGTACCTATTCTGTACTAAAAGCAGTTTATTTTTAAGCTTTGTCTTAGTGTGATTCTGTTCTGAGAAGGGACTTTGTGAAGATGGTATTGTTGTGTTCCATGTTTATAATGTCTCACCATTTACAAAATGGTTTTTCTCTCCCCATAAAAATGTATGTGTTCTCCTCTCTGTAAGTATTTTCTTCCAAGCATCATGCCACAAAACTCCAGCCAGCTGCCCACCCACAATAACTGGCTACCTCCTGCACCATCTAAAAATAAGCCTCTATCCCTGCTTCTTGAAAAGAGTTATCTCCAACCCTAGGTCCCATGTTCCAGCTGGGAGATGGTGTTGAGGTGGCCTAAACCATAATTGAATGGCAAATCTGGATAAGAATGTGTTTTGAGAAAAATCTTCACAGGAAAGAAGACCTGGACAAACGTCTGCTGTTTTTTTTTTTGGTGGTCTTTCCATTTAAACTTAATTTAGGAGGTATTTCAACAATAAGCAAACATACTGTAAATCCTGCACTTACATCTGTGATGATTTAAATTTTTTTTTGACATAGCTTTCTTTATCAATGTTAGTGATTAAACTCTTGTGTTCTAAATGAAAGCATTGACTCATAACCGTAAGGATAAGTATTATGTAAATGTCTATGCTAGTGTCTGAACGAACCTGTGAGCATCCTTGTGTGAACAATAGCAGTGGTTCTCAAACTGTGGGTCGGGACCCTGTTTTAATGGGGTCACTGAGGCTGGCATTAGACTTGTTGGGCGTGAGGCCAAAGCCTGAGCCCCACCACCTGGTGCTGAAGCTAAAGGGCTTCACCCCTGGGCGGCAGGGCTCAGGCTTCGGTGTGAGCCCTGGGCAGCGGGGCTCAGGTTTCAGGTCCCCAACCCGGGGCTGAAGTCCTTGGGCTTCGGCTTTAGCCCCCCTGCCTGCGGTGACTGGCTTTAGTCCCCCCTCCTGCGGTCATGTAGTAATTTTTTTGGTCAGAAGGAGGTTGCAATACAATGAAGTTTGAGAACCCCTTAACTAGAGGCTTCCAGAAGCTTGAAGAGTCTTTCATAGAGCTGGCTGCTCATGCAGTTAATGTGGGTGTTGTGGATGCTCTCCTGATGAGCCTGACTGAGTGCTTACTAAGCAGTCACTGTTAAGCTACACCCAGGAAGCTGTTGAGATGTCCACTCCCCTCTCCAGTCTGATGTCAGTCTTCGTCACCCATTTGGTAAAATTTCAAACATGCTTTTTGTGCTTTCTCCCACGCTGCCACTCACACGTGAGGGCTCCTCAAACGTTTTGCAAAGCGAATTTATCGGCCTTCCTCAAATTCCTCTTTAAAATTCTTTTCTGTCGTGATGCCTAGAAAAAACTTAATCATGGTTGGGCAGTTGGTGTGCTGAAACAACTGTCATGGTAATTACTATTGTCTTATTGTCATCTTGTGTTCCTCCTGTTTGTTGTCCTTGCCTTGTACTTAGGTTGTAATCTCTTAGGGGCAGAGATTGTCCTTTTTATACAGTGCTTTGTACAGTGGGGGCCCTGATCAGTGACTGGGTCCAACTTATTCCTAAATATTTACGGTTTTCCAGACGTTCTGTGATACTGTCTGACATATTTTTTTCTCTGATATTTGAAAAGGACCAAAATATGGCTTCTCTTAATGTCATCAGTTAGGAACCCTTTTCAGAAAGAAGTGAACGAAACTGTGGATTCTTGAAAGATTTAAGATTTTGTAATCTATAATTACCTCTTACTTTGCAAAATGAGTCAGTTGACTAGTTGTTGTTGTTGTTGAACAGCCACATTGGTGGTGCTGTTAATAAAAACTGAATCAGTCGGCAGAAGCATACTTTTATTAGAGTTCTATGGTTTCTAAAAATGATTGATACCATCTCTTCTCTTTGCATAGTAGAAGCTATTTGTCCTTTTAGTGCCCATGAAAATAATAAATTTCTTCCAGGTTGATTACCCAGTGACACACTGTACCTCAAAGTAGAGCCCTGTAACCCCCATATTCATCATTCATAAATGATTGTAATATTTCATACAAACCATTCCATGTAAGAGATCATGTGAGAGGTCATAATCTGCTCAAACCCATTGTTCTGTCAAAATATGTATATCGTTAGCGTGTATGAAGTTATGAGACTTTGCTGTACGGTTATTGTTGAAATATGTGTGAGTTTGGGAGTCGTCCACTGCTAGTTCTCCAGTGACAGCAAAGGAGATGATCCACAGCCAGGTGGCCGTTAAATGACCATTAATCAGCTGGAAACTTTTATATACAAGAGATTTACTATTTTGTAAGAGAGTTGTGCAAGCATCACACAATGGGGATTGCTCAACTCTGGGACACAGCAAAGCACATCAGGACACGTCTGGGCTAGTGTTTTCCAGGCACATGGACTAAGGATATAAAATAGATAAAAGTATGATGCCACTGTCCCTCTTCCCCTCCCCCAACTACACTGGAAGCCACAAGAATGCTGGGAAGACAAAAACTTGAACCAAGGAGACTGGTTCCAGGCTTAAAGGGGAAACTTGTGTATTAAGGACTGTAACCTACCTGCAACATCCAGTAGGGTGAGAGAAACTGCTTGATTCACATATTAGACTGTACAGTAGGGTTTAGGATTTAGACTCTGTGCTTGCCTTTTATTTTCTTTGGTAACTATCTCTTACCTTTTGTGCCTACCTCCTTATAATCACTTAAAATCTATCTATCTGTCGTTAATAAATCAGTTCTATATTTTATCTAAAACCATGTGTATTGGTTGAAGTGCTTGGGAAATCTCCACTCAGGTTACAAAGGCTAGTGTGGGTCCTCTTAACATCATGGGAGGGATGGACTGGGTAACGAACTTACACACTGGTCAGGTTTCTGACCAGGGCAAGATGGTACACTTCTGGGATGCAAGGCTGGGGGCTTGAGGGGAATTGGCTGGAGCTTCTCTGTTGTTGGTTTATGAGTGCAAAATGTCACTCAGTTGGGTGTGTCCCAGACTGTGGATGGTTGTGTAAGTGCAGTACCTGCCAGAGGTTTGTAGCTTGCCAACAGCATCACAGTGTGAGAGGCAGCCCAGGTTGGTGGACAGAGGGCTCAGTGGTCCCACAGTACAGGTTGCACCTGGGGAATCCCATCACATACCCTCTCTGCAATGCTGTTCTGAGCAAAAAAAGTGAAGTTGTTTCTTTTACCTGTGCACCTGAACATTTTATTTTAGTGTCGAGAAGGGTATTTTATATTGGCCCAAAATTCTGGTGTTTGAATAAGTTTCAGAAGAGATATTAGAAATCCTCTTACTATGCAGTGGAATTAACAGTTCTATAATTTAAAGGTGAGCTTGCTTCCCACTTTAAACCTTATTATGAATTCTCAACATCCTCCAAAACTAAACCAGTTCCCCTGAAACATCACGTGTTCCATTTCAGACCAGGGTAGAATTTTTATGTAAGTTGTTTTTTTTTTTTTTGGGGGGATGGGCAGGAGATTTAAAGTTAAGGTGTTTAAAATAATTAAATTCCTCTCCATTCATTTCCCCTAACTTTTTTTTTTCTGGCTCATCACAGTTCCAAAATTGCTTAGCCTAGTTATTCAATGTCTTGTTTGATTGGCCTTGTTGACCAAGTTTGGTCTTAGTATTGTGGTGAATTAAAATGGTATAATAAAAAGGGCTTGTGATGGATGCCATGTTAATACCACACAGAAAAACGGGACAGGGAAGGAAGGGGTTAACTAGGAGTTCATTAGAGCGGGGACATAAAGTGGAGGCAAAGGAAGGCTGGGACAGTGACCCCAGGGAACGAGTAAAATGCTCATGTTACTCCTACCGGAGCAAGAAATTTCTGACCCCACATCACCAAAAAAGGAGAAATTGGCTACCTAGCCATTTAGCTGTATTGCTTATAAGAAAGTCAAGTTGTTCCTCTTTTTTCTCCCCATCCACCACCCCTTCCATCCCACCCCACAGATAAAGCAAGCCATCCTTTACTGACTTGCTTTTTGATGTGGAAGAGAAGGCAGTGTTAATGTGGGCAACTGCAATGATAAATGTAAAGTGCTTGTGATCAGGTGTATGTATCCCGCAATAAGATAGATAGGAAATGGTAGAACAGGGCTAAAAAGACGTGCCAGGAGAGAGAATGGAACTCCCTCCTCCTAGTCCAGGCAGCAAACAGATTCCAGAAGCTCCCAGAGCCAGAAGACCAGGATCTAGAAAATGGTCTTAAAGAAGACTGTGGTGCTTTGAAGAGACTGTAAGTTAAGGACTCTGTTCTCCTGCACACCTATCCTATTAGTTTGTAGTTTTTCACTTTTAATTTTATTTTTGGACCAGGCAGAAGAACCCCCTGTCCTGACTCCATAGATGTTGGAGCCAGAATGGAGATTGGTGATGGTGCTTAGAGTCATAGACTTGAAGGTCAGAAGGGACCATTATGATCTTCTAGTTTGACTTCCTGCACAATGCAGGCCACAGAATCTCACCCACACACTCCTGTAACCAACCCCTGACCTATGTCTGAGCTACTGAAGTCCTCAAATCATGGTTTAAAGACTTCAAGGTGCAGAGAATCCTCCAGCAAGTGACCTGTGCCCCATGCTGCAGAGGAAGGCGAAAACCCCCCAGGCCCTCTGCCAATCTGCCCTGGAGGAAATTCCTTCCCGACCCCAAATATGGCGATCAGCTAAACTCTGAGCATGTGGGCAAGACTCACCAGCCAGATACCCAGGAAAGAATTCTCTGTAGTAACTCAGATTCCACCCCATCTAACATCCCATCACAGGCCATTGGCAATATTTACCACTAATAGTCAAACATCAATTAATTGTTAAAATTAGGCTATCCTATCATACCATCCCCTCCATAAACTTATCAAGCTTAGTCTTGAAGCCAGATACGTATTTTGCCCCTGCTGCTCTCCTTGGAAGGCTGTTGCAGAACTTCACTCCTCGGATGATTCGAAACCTTCATCTAATTTCAAGTCTAAATGTCCTGATAGCCAGCTTATATCCATTTGTTCTTGTGTCCACATTGGTACTGAGCTTAAATAATTCCTCTCCCTCCCTGATATTTATCCCTCTGATATATTTATAGAGAGCAATCGTATCTCCTCTCAGCGTTCTTTTGGTTAGGCTAAACAAGCCAAGCTCTTTGAGTCTCCTTTCATAAGACAGGCTTTCCATTCCTCTGACCATCCTAGTAACCCTTCTCTGTACCTGTTCCAGTTTGAATTCATTGTTCTTAAACATGGGAGACCAGAACTGCACACAGTATTTCAGATGAGGTCTCACCAGTGCCTTGTATAACGGTACTAACGCCTCCTTATCTCTATTGGAAATACCTCACCTGTTGCACCCAAGACCGCATTAGCTTTTTTTCACAGCCATATCACATTGGCGGCTCATAGTCATCCTGTGAACAACCAATACTCCAAGGTCCTTTTCCTCCTCTGTTACTTCCAACTGATGAGTCCCCAACTTATAACAAAAATTCTTGTTGTTAATCCCTAAATGCATGACCTTGCCCTTTTCACTATTAAATTTCATCCTATTTTTAAATGCTTGTGTGCCTTCGAACAGTGCTGCCCATCCTCATTACCCAGGAGGGCCACATTGGCCCACACAAGTTTGTGCTTAGGTTTAACAGATTCTACATATTTCAATAAGATTTAAAGTCACCTGTGTTGATTTATATTTAAGTTCAGCTTAGATATATGCATATGCCTTTAGATAGGTTGTTTCTAAGTACAGCATTGTCTACGTACACACTTGTGTAAACTAAAATGATGTAAACATGACAAAACGCTAAGGAATTGGCTTTTAGCCTACTGTGTTGAGGCAGGCTGCGGGCCTTCTGAAATGCTGTGGTGGACCAAGTATGGCCTGTGGGTCATAGTTAGGGCCCCCCTGCCTTAGAATAACAGGATGCAGTATGGTGGGTTTTTTTTAAATTTTTTCTCTCTCTGTCATCCTCCTCTCTTTCTCCTTTTTTTTTTTTTTAAACAACCCTTTCTCCCCTCCCCCCTCCTTTTCTGTTTCCTGCGGCTGTAGTCCGAGCTGGTGGATGTAGACTCTGTTTAAGTGTGGAGTTGAGGTTTCCTAAAAGAAAATAATCCCTACTAAAATGTGTCTCAAGACTATATTCCTGTCAAAACTATTTATTAAAGGTGGTTTGCTTTGTGCTGGTGTTGGTCTGGCCTTGTTTGAATATCATCATCTTGCTTGGTAATAGGTAGCTGTATGTTAAAGACTTTTAGTTTCTGCTTGTGGGAGAACCAAATGCCTTTGCTCCACTTCTTACACCCTCACTCTCTGTAGTTTCAGCTGGTCTCTTTGGGCTTCTTTAAATCTTGTGGGATGATAAGAAAACTAGGCAGCCAGCCAGTGACTGTTGGGCTATAATAGAGCCAGTGGTATGTACAAAATTTGATTACTGCTGTCAGCACCAGAATGAATAAAAGAGACTGCATACCCTAGTCAGATAGCTGTTAAATAAATGGTCTATTGAATTCTGTAGTAGTAGGAATGAGACCATCTTATTAGAATGAATGAAGTAGTTTGTAGCTAGAATGCATGTGTTGAACACTTAAGATTTTGTTTTTAAACAGTCCCCTAGCTCTAGTATTAAGGCTACTTCCCAAAACTCAGCATGTCCCTCTCTTGATTACCTACTCTTGCAGTTGATGTATGTGTTTCACATCCAGTATGTTATATTTTGGCAGAGGTTCTAGCTTCATTTTGACTTTAGATTATTTTAATGCCTTATTATTCCTGCAACCTACTAATTCTATAAGTGACTCCTTTGCAAATCACATCTAACACAATATAGTTTTACATCAGTGAGCGTCATTACTTAGATTCAAATTTAGGGCCTGACTTTGCAAACATTTAACTCTGTCAATATCTTGATGAATGGGAGCTGATTGGGCTTACACCTGTGTGTAATTGTTAACAGTAATGGACCTTGAGTTTTAAGTAGGGCTGTCAAGCTATTAAACAAATTAATTGCGATTAATCATGCTGTTATTTAAATAGAATGGTATTCTATTATTATTTTTGGATTTTTCTACATTTTCAAAGATATTTATTTTAATTACGGCACAGAATACAAAGTGTACAGAGCTCACTTTATATTTTTTATTACAAATATTTGCACTGTAAACGAGATTTTTCAATTCACCTCATACAAGTACTGTAGTGAAATCTTTATTGTGAAAGTGTAAGTTTTTTTGTTACAGAACTTCACTCAAACAAAACTATGTAAAACTTGAGAGCCTACAAGTCCACTCAGTCCTACTTCTTGTTCAGCCAATCGCTAAGACAAACAAGTTTGCTTACATTTACAGGAGATAATGCTGCCAGCTTCTCATTTATGTCACCTGAAAGTGAGAACAGGCGTTCGCATGGCACTTTTATAGCCGGCGTTGCAAGGTATTTACGTGCCAGATATGCTAAATATTCCTATGCCCCTTCGTGTTTGGGTCACTGTTCCAGAGGATATGCTTCCATGCTGATGATGCTCGTTTAAAAAACAAAAACAAAACAAAAACAAAAACAAAAAAAAGTTAATTAAATTTGTGACTGAACTCCTTGGGGGAGAATTTCATGTCTCCTGCTCTGTTTTACCCACATTCTGGCATATATTTCATGTTATAGCGGTCTCGGATTATGACCCAGCACATGTTCGTTTTAAGAACACTTTCACTGCAGGCTTAACAAAACTCAAAGAAGGTACAAATGTGAGATTTCTAAGGAAAGCTACAGCACTCGACCCAAGGTTTAAGAATCTAAAGTGTCATCCAAAATCTGAGAGGGACAAGGGGTAGGAGAATACTTTCAGAAGTCTTAATAGAGCAACACGCCGATGTGGAAACTACAGAACCTGAACCACCAAAAACGAAAATCAACCTTCTGCTGGTGGCATCTGACTCAGATAATGAAAATGAACATGTCGGTCCACTCTGCTTTGGATCATTATCGAGCAGAACCAGCTATCAGCATGGATGCATGTCCTCTGGAATGGTGGTTGAAGTCTGAAGGGACATATGAATCTGTAGCGCATTTGGCATGTAAATATCTTGCGACGCCGGCTACAACAGTGCCGTGCGAAGGTCTTTTCTCGCTTTCAGGTGACATTGTAAACAAGAAGCGGGCAGCATTATTTCCTGTAAATTGTAACCAAACTTGTTTTGTCTGAGGGATTGGCTGAAGTAGTACTGAATGAGTGGCCGTGTAGGCTCTAAAGTTTTACATTCAAAAATAAAAGAATGCAGTTATTTTTTGTACATAATTCTACATTTGTAAGTTCAACTTTCATGATAAAGAGATTGCACTACAGTACTTGTATGAGCTGAATTGAAAAATACTACTACTCTTATTTTTACAGTGCAAATATTTTTTATTACGAAGTGAGCACTGTACACTTTGTATTCTGTGTTGTAATAGAAATCAATATATTTGAAAATGTAGAAAAATATCCAAAAATATTTAAATTTCAATAGGTATTCTATGTTTAACAGTGTGATTAATTGCGATTAATTTTTTTGAGTTAATCGCGTGAGTTAACTGCAATTATTCGACAGCGCTAGTTTTAAGTAATTTTTCTTTTATTAAAAAATTGATCAGGATGGACATGCCTTTGTAAAATTTGTTTGGGAGAAGCTAATCAGTCTGATGTAATATTAAAGAAATCCACTACATTGCTGTGTGTGAGCACCATTCCTAAAATATACTTTAATACAAGTACCCTAGAGTAAGTTTCATGGCATCCTTTTTGGCTTCTTTCTTTTCTGTACAGAGATTTCCCTCTGGCTCCTCATCTTTATACTCCTCATCTTACATCACTTACCTGTTGTTACCTTCCCTGTGAATACATAAACACAGATTAATATCCTAAAATATGTAGCTGTGAATTAAAAATATATTTTATAATTTAAACTGAAAGATATTTAGCTAATTCCAGAGTTCAGAGCTCTCTTTTGCTTGTTGATTTCAGAACACCAAAGGGAGGACAGGGAGTTGTGTGCCCTGTGCTTCTTGAAGGGACACCCTGGGGTATTTGTGTATGCGAATATGATTTTTAACGTATTGTTAACTGTGGCGCTAATATTACTTTGCATTATTAAAACTGAACATTACTATTTCTTGCCTACGTCTTACTTGACGTTTCTACATATTGAGGATTTCAACTTTTGTTTATGCCTACATTACAGAGGTGATTTTCAGATCAGTTTAGCTGTACATATTGTATTAATTTTAATGGAAGATTTATGCCTAAATCTCCTGCACTGCTTTGAATTACGTGATGAAAGTACTTACTGGTACTTGCCTTACAGGAGTGTTGCTATAAAGAATTAAGAAGAAAAGTGCTATGTCCGTGATAAGTATTATTTTATTATTATTATTACAACTGTTTGCAAATTAATGCTAAAAAAAATTGTATAGCCTTTAAAAGATGTTCCATGAAATTTCAACAGTCTAGAACAGCATAGGAGAATTGCCACAGATTTTTTGCTACTTTCAGTATGTAGAACTGCTGCTTTGAAAACAGAAAGACAAAGTTTATTTTTGTCAAGAACACAAACACTGTATTGGTAAATTGTTACACGGGGGCACCCTTAATTAGTTTGTCTATATTGTTTGCATACGTTCTTCAACTGTAAAAGGCTTACGTGTTTCCTGAGTGGTTCACGTTGTGGTTGAATTTAAGTCCAGTTCTTTCATAGAAAAAACAATTCTCTCCTCTACTCCCCCTCCAAAAATCCCAGCATGCAGTTCTCATGCTGTTGTTGGTGTGCACTTCCTCTGCATCTTCACTTTTCCTGTTTTTAAACATTAAGCTTGATCATGAGCATTCAGACAGTCAAAAGAGTTCAGTGGAAAAAGTATACGTTTGCTTTTCTTGGGCATACAGATATCCAGGCTTGTTCTCTTCCACCAGGTGAGTGCATATTTAAGTTTCAAATATATTTCCAAGAGTGGAGATAATACAAAAAATTTTAGTCTTTTTTTTTTTTTTTAATCAGTTTGTTTTCTTAGTCTAATAGCATTGTGTCATTAAAGGCATGGCAGGAAACAGTCCAAGGGAAGGATAGTTTACAATTTGCTGTTTTTGTGGCACAACTCCGCTGCAAGCACTATGTGAATTGTGGCTGGTTAACATTTGCTGCTAGACGATTGTCACATAACACCTTTTGGCATTGATATATAATAAAAATATATATTTTAATTTAAAGTGTTAACTTGGTGAAGAAAGTTATTAAAATTATGTCTACTCTTTCACTGATTTCACTAACTGACTTCCTTGAAAATACATTTTAAAGTATCAAAAATGAGTATAGACAAGATCGGAAAGTCTTGCTGACATTTCCTGTTAGCTGAGAGAGAGAGACACTAGATCTTTAGGATTTGATTATCCAATTGGGCATATATAATAAAGTTCTGCTTATTGTGATTTGAGTATATTGGATTGTACATACTTCCTTTTAATAACTTTATCCCCCTTCACATTTCAGCACAGTTGCTAAAATGATTTTTTAAAAATCAAAGTTGGAAAAAAAGGCACCTTTAATGTTTTGAGACAAATGAATGAGATTTGCTGCAACTGATGAAAATAACCCAGATGGGTTTTTTGGGGGAGAGAAAACTGGGCACATGTTCTTTTCCTGTTTGAAACCCCTTTAGGAATTGAAAATTCTAGTGCTCTGAGGGATGGAATCAGGACTAAAAAAGCTAGAGCAGGAACAGATTAAAGACTCCCATATCTCTGAATTCCAGTTTTTTGGATAATACTCTAGCTATGGCAAGGCATCAGATCTGAGATAGTTGCCTCACGCTGATTACCTGCTGATGTAAATTGGCATTGTCCATTGACTTCAAACCAGCAAAACCAGCTGAACAGCAGAGAGTTTGACCCATTGCTTTTATTTAATGTCAGTTTTGACCCAATTTTTTGCTGCAGAATTGTGAACTGCTAAAGGAAGAAACCAATGTTCCTGTGCTGTTTTAGAAGAGGAACCCCCCATTTCCAGTAGAATAAAGTAGTGGGATCAGATTCTTGATTTTGCTTACGTCTGCGTAAATTTGGAGCAATGGAGTTGGTCTGCATTTATACTAGTTAAATAAGATCTTCATCTGGCCCTTAATCTTTAAAGGCTCAATTCACTCCCATTTAAGTCCATAGAAATTTCTGGGCATACTCGTTGATTTCAGTAGGAGTTGGATCTACGGGTTTGGCTAACAATGCTCCACAGACTTTGGAGAGCTGAAGACTTACTAAAGCTGAAGTGAAATAAAAACCAAAATGTTAATCAGAAATAGGTCATTTCTAAGGTCAGATCTCTTGATCTGCCAGGGCTAGAAAAACTTTGGGAGGTTTGTCTTGAGCCTGGACTGTTAATCAGAAGGAACATTTTGAGCTCTGCTTTTCTACATCTTGAATGAAAAGCTGTTTTTGAGGACTCGTTTGTATCTGTTTTTCCTAGAGTACAGGCTTGGGGGAAGAAGACATTGTAAGTAGTGTGTTTTGTTAATTGATGAACTCTGCCTTTGTGAAAGCTCTCAAGAGTTTAGTTCATCTACAGATTAGCTGTGAGTTGCATTCCTTTGGATCTTCTCAGGGGAAACACTGAAGATTGAGAAAAGAAGCTAAATTAAAAAAGGAAACATTTCTTTAAACAAAGAATGAGGGAGTTTTAGTGAAACAGTAAACGGAAACATTGAAAGGGTAGAAAGGTTAGAGAGGAAAAGACCTTTCCGGATATAGATGGATAATCAAAGGACCAGAAGTGAAACAGGGAAGAAGGTAGGAAAAACGAGGGAGAGAGCTTCTTTTTAGCAGAAATTCATAGATTCCAAGGCCAGTAAGGACCATTGTGATCAACTAATCTGACTTCCTGTATAACACAGGCCACAGAACTATCCCTGCTTCTCCCCCCCCCCACATGCTAGACTATATTTTTTTAGAAAAAGATTTTAATCGTTCTTGTTTCTCTCCTCTGAGCCATCCCCAATTTCTCAACATCCTTCTTGAATTGTGGGCACCAGGAGTAGACACAGTATTCCAGCAGCAGTGCCAAATACAGAGGTAAAATCATCTTTCTACCCCACTCATGATTCTTCTGCTTATGCATTCAAGGATTGCATTAGTCCTTTTGGTCACATGAGCTTCCAATGCAACGCTGTTCAGATGATTATCCACCACAACCCCCAAATCTTTTTCAGAGTCATGTATAGAAAGCTGCAGTTTGTAATGCTTTGACTATGTGGTTTAATGGTGGTTTGACTGTAGCAAATGCACAGATCTCTAAATTTTCCAGGCTTTGACTCCCTTTTGGGTGCTATAGATCAGTGGCTCTCAACCCCTCCAGACTACTATACCCCTTTCAGGGGTCAGTTTTGTCTTGCATACCCCAAGTTACACCTCACTTAGTAACTACTTGCTTACAAAATCAGACATAAAAATACAAAAGTGTCACAGCAAACTATTACTAAAAGTTGTTTACTTTCTCATTTTTACCATATCATTATAAAATCAATTGGAATATAAATATTGTACGTACATTTCAGTATATAGAGCAAGGGTTCTCAAACGTCACTGCACCGCAACTCCCTTCTTACAACAAAAATTACTACATGAGCCTGGGGGGGGTGGGGTGGGTGAAGCCTGAGTCTGCCTGATTCCCACTGCCCCGGGTGGGATAGGGGGCTTCAGCCCCAGCCAGTGGACTTCTAACCGGAGCCCTGCCCACTACCCAGGGCTGAATCCCTCAGGCTTCGGCCCCGGGCAGTGGGGCTTGGGCTTCAACCCTGAGCCCCAGCAAGTCTAGGTGACCCCATTAAAATGGGGTCCCGACCCACTTCGGGGTCCTGACCCACAGTTTGAGAACCACTGATATAGAGCAATTGTCTGCGTGATGGGTTGGATCACAGAAACCCTCTTGGGAGCTGCCGCCTGATGTGCCAAGACTACCTCTGCCCCTGCCTTCTTGCCCCGTCAGCTTAGGACTTCAGTGCCCTGCCTGGTTTGAGCCAGACTCGCTAGCCTGCTGTAAACCCAGACCCAGGTCTGAATCACATCCCCTAACAGCTGTAGGCTTACCTGAAAGCAGCTTACAGAAGTGTTTTTGTCTTTAACATTCAGATGCCCAAATTCCAGTGGGGTCTAAATCCAAATAAATCCGTTTTACCCTGTTTAAAGCTTATATAGGGTAAACTCATAAATTGTTCGCCCTCTATAACACTGATAGAGAGAGATGCACAGCTATTTGTGTCCCCCCTCCCCCCCCCGGTATTAATACATACTCTGGGTTAATTAATAAGTAAAAAGTGATTTTATTAAAGACAGAAAGTAGGATTTAAGTGGTTCCAAGTAGTGACAGACAGAACAAAGTGAATTACACAGTAAAATAAAAACAAAACACGCAAGTCTGTCTAATGCAGTAAGAAACCGAATACAGATAAGCTCCTCACCAGTTCCAGAATGCTTCCTTTTACAGACTAATCTCCTTTTAGTCTGGGTCCAGCAGTCACTCACACCCCTTGCAGTCACTGTCCTTTGTTCCAGTTTCTTTCAGGTGGTGGAGAGACTATCCTTTTAGCCAGCTGAAGACAAAATGGAGGGATCTCCCAGGGGTTTAAGTAGACTTTCTCTTGTGAGTGGAGACCTCCTCCTCTCTCCTATGCAAAGTCCAGCTACAAAATGGAGTATTGGAGTCACCTGGGCAAGTCACATGTCCATGCATGACTGAGTTCCTTACCAGCCAAGCCACATTCATGGGAAAGCCCAGATGTGGATTGGTGTCTCCAAGTTCATTGTTGGCTGAAGTGTTTCTTGATGGGGCACTTACTGAGAATAGTCTTTTCTCAGGAAGCTGACCAACTGCTTCACTACAGCCTACTTAGAATCAAACAAGTATGCAGCCAATATTCATAACTTCGGATACATGTATACAAATAGGATTAATAGATTCAGTAGATCATAACCTTTACGGAGATATGTTACATGGCATATGTAGCATAAAACACTTTCTAGTTTTGTTATATATGTACATACAGAAGCATATTTCCATAAAGCCTTATGGGTAGCACCGTCACAGTTTGTATTAAATTTTTAGTTTGTACTGAGTTTGCTACTGCTTTTCATCTAGCCTGTTGTAAAACTAGGCAATATCTAGATGAGTTGATATATCCCCTGGAAGACCTTGGTGTACTCCCCAGGGGTATGTGTGCCCCTGATTGAGAGCCACGTCTATAGATCACCCTAACTTTTTTTTCTGAAAAAAGATATTTGACAGTATGAGCTAGGACTGGATTAAACTGTTCTAGGCAAAAAAACCCCAAACAAACTAGACTAAACGCTTGTATTAAACACAAATATTAAAAAACCCCAAACTGTTAGGAAGACTCTTCTTTCTCTAAGGACATGTCTACAACTGCACCTGGGAGTGTGCTGCTCAGTGTGGCTAGACAGATGCGTGCTACTTGTGCTCAAGCTAGCATGTTAAAAATAGCAATGTGGTCACAGTGGCACGGGTGGTGGCTTGGGTTAGCCATAAAAGTGCATTTGTGCACTTGTTGCAAGGCCCAGCTGAGTCTTACCTATGCTCTAGAGAGCTCATGCTACATGCCTGTGTGATCCACTACATACAACAGTATGTAAAAATTCAAACCAGACATGTGTCTAGTCCAGTGCCCCATGTCTGAAAAGAGCCAGTACTAGATGTTTCAGAAAAGCATAGGGAAACCCTATAGTGGGCAGTTATGGAATAACTTCTCTATAGTGGATGTTTCTAATTAGAGGCAGTCTTATACCTTGAAACATGGGGGTTTATTGCCATACTAATTTTTTTTTATCTGATTGAATGGGATAGTCTTATTACATTTCTGAAGATCGAATCTTCTTTTGAATCTTTCTAAGCTCTTGGATTCTGTGATATCTACTGGTAGGGTGGTACACGGGTAAGTCGGGTTGTGTAAAATATTTCATTTTTCTACAGTCAGGGCCGGCTCCAGCTTATTTGCTACCCCAAGCGGCGAAGAAACCAAAAAAACATAAAGCCGTGATTGGCGGCACTTCGGCGGCAGCTCTACCGCGCCGCTTCATTCCTCAGCGGGTATTCGGCGGCTGGTCCTTCCCTCCGAGAGGGACTGAGGGACCTGCCACCGAAGACCCGGACATGCTGCCCCTTTCCATTGGCCGCCCCAAGCACGTGCTGGTGCCTGGAGCCGGCCCTGTCTACAGTTCCTTTTGCATTCTACTTATCCAAAACCTTTTTAGGAGCGATAAGTTATGTACTGGCTGTTCAGGCAAATGCACAAACTGTTTCACTGTGTAAGGAATTTTCAGTTGAGTGTACAAATAGAATCTATTAGGTATAAGATGGTCTTGCATCAGGGAAGTCAGAAATAAACATTCTTCCCTGAGTGGGTTTAATCTTGCAATGTCTTTTTTTCTTAACATCTTGATTTTAAATGGGATCATGGAGTACAAGCTCTGTATACTTAGGAATAGGTTTGTTGCCTCGTTCAAAGGTCTGGATATGGTGCTCAATGATACAATTTGACCTCCTTCAATTCAGCTGGTTTGATTCCAGTGACTTGGTCCAGCTAGAGAGGCTTTGGGTTTTCTAAATTTGGACCTTAACTGGGAGAAAGAATGGGGGTCCTGCCTCCTCCAACTGTTCAAACACAGTTTCCTGCTCTGTGCCATCCCATGACACTGGTAGCCTTTTATAAGTGTGTGATTAATGGTTTCAATCATTTAATTTTTTGTTTTCTGCAATTTAGAAACACATGTAAAAATTGTATACATTTAGTTATTTCCTTTTGGCAACAACTCTGCTGTTTAATGTATTTCACGATAAAAGGTTAAAGGGATACAGTCAACTTGATACCTAATCGATTTGTAAGAATAAGTTGTAAGTAGTTTCAGGTTGTATACTTCCCCTTGAGCCCTTCTGTCAATTTTCATGGCTTTTCAAGGAATTTTTTCTAACTCTTTTCTCTCTACTGTTGTATAAAAGGACCCACATGAGCAACATGGGAAACTGACTATTAATGATGGCAGATGGTGATGCTGACTATCCCTTCCAGAGTAATCAACTGAAAAATAAAGAAATATTTTTCTCTATACTCAGAGTAATTTTTGTAACCATGAGAGGTAAAAAGATAAACACCCCTCCCCCCCCCCGCAAAAAGTAAAGAACAACCCTTTTGTACTTGCAGCATTGTGGGAAACTGGGATCCTCCCTAGACTGACCATGAATTTGATGTTGTCACTTTTATGTATTTCCACTGAAATGCTCTGACCCTTAATTGAAGGGCGCCATATGCTTCCTGTTCTAGTCAGCTATGTGTACAAGAATGGCTAAAATACAGTCTGTTATGTGACCTGGTTTGTGAATTGTATTGCTGGATGGAGTGTATTGTAAATCTTACTAAGCAAGTAATTCAAAAAATAAGTTGGTCTAACTCCCGGACTATCCTTCCATTGAATTAAAAGCATAATTGTTTTGGAGGGGAAGTAGATGAGTCATGGTTCAACCCTCAAGATGTGGTGAAATGGATTTTTGTAATAAATTTTTATATATTAATCTTAAAGGAGCGATGGAGAAAGTGATTGAAGTTTCTGCTTAAAAGTGTAGGTTGTAACAAATGAGTTGGTTTGGTGTCCATATGGATTAGATTATGGAAACACCTCTACAAAATTAAATAATTTATAACAAAATATGTTGGGTATAAACCTCTGTATAGTTTTGGAAACTGAATTTTCTTGAAGTTTAGTCAAATGTTTGACAAAAATATTTTTTTAAATTCTAAGATGAGCTTTAACTGAGTGGAGGGGAAAATACCTTGAGTAAAGTAACTTTCATATGATAACAAATGCAGTGGGGGTGTGTGTATGTGTGAGAGAGAGGAGGAAGGTAGGGAGGAAGGTAGATTCATTTCTTAATTTGGTTCCTTTACAGAATGGATTCTGTTGTCTGTTCAAATAGACATCCATCCACTCTTCTGTCTTGTCTGCACTATTAAAATCTATGATGTAAGCAAGACCAGTGTAATAACTTGGTAGTGCTTGACAGTTAAAACATTGTGTAGGATTGCCTGTGCAGATGGGACCAGTTATGTTTTAACCATCTTACTGAACCACAGAAAAGTGTTGGAGTGCAAGGCTGTAGAAGCCTTCAGTAAGATGCAGTTCAGTTACTCTAGACAAGTGAGACTAAACTGCTTTTTAACCATTTTGAGCACTACCAATTTGTAATCAGTTACTGGAGCATGCTAGGTTTTAATACTGTAGATAGAATGTTAGGCTGTGTTCTGTGTTGGTACAAAATGGCATAGGTTAGAGCAGACATGAAAACAGTGAACATATTGCTAAAGATGGCTTCATATAACTGAAATTTATGAAGTAGATTTCAAGCATTTATACATGCCCTAGTAAGCTCTGTGAAAGAGAGAGTTCATCTGTTCTCATCCATGACACTATAACTTTGAGAAGAAATAGTTAATGTGCCTTAACTGCATGCATCGTATATAGTGGGATAGATAACTAATGTGGCTTCATCATCCTTTCTTGATTTGTTGATCAATGCATTTCATACAAGAGAATCAGGCTGGAATTACTTTTGGGATTCAAAAGTGAGTCGTTCACCTCTCAGCCAGTGACTGGTGGCAAGCACAGCACTGCTGTGAGAGAGCTTGCCGCTGTAGTGCAGCTGAGGGTAACTGTGGGAAGATGCTGAAAACTAGCCAGTCTGTACAGTTCATTTTCAGCCTGGGTCGGGAGACTGATAGCAATCAGGTAAAACTAGCAAAGGTAAATTACATTTGCCACCCGAAAAGGGTAGATTTTCTTTTCTTCTCCAAGAAAAATGTCATATATTATACTTTGTATTTCCTTATGTGATGTGATGCTTCATAAAAATGTCACACAGTAGAAATATTTGGATTCTGCAGAAAATGCATGCTCTACACACCAGCCAATGCCTTAGTCCAAGCAGCTTTTCAGATTGTGAGTGAGAGAGCATGTTAGATTCCAAGCAGAAAGTGGCTGGCAACCTGCCACACACACCAGACTTCAGAAATGCTCCTGAGGGTCTGTCCTACAGGAGTAACAGAAGATATCTAGACAAAAGGATAGAGGACAGTAGAACCCTTTTATTTATTTTTTTCTATTTTTTTCCCCTTGAGGGCATCCCATGTTACTGACGATGCTTGTGGGCTGACAGAAGTAACATATTGCCCACCAGTTGACTGACATTAAAACACTTGACGAGCAGCAAACACAGGGTTCAGGTGGTAGATTCACCCCAGCAGATGAACAGATCACAGCAGACAAAACTATTTTCAGAACAAAATTGGCAGTTTGATCAGAAGATTCTAGAGATTCAGGGATAGTAATTCTTGACAGATAGGAAATAGAATAGCCCTCTCTTCTGTCGGATCTGATTTTCATCCTAGATATATTTGTGTATCTTATTAATTGGCTGTGTTAGTTTGTGGTGCTTATTTTTGGTAATTTTTGTTTGCATTTGGTTTTTTAATAAGGAAGATATAAGAGCAGCTCCTGGGTCATTGGATATTGGGTCCCTGTCATGTGGCAGGGGTTATAACTGTTTATAATCCTGAGCCGTGTCATGTGACTGTTGCTAGGAAGTACAAGCTAGTCTCTTCTGAGTGCTTTTTTTCACCTACATGAGCCCTGGTCCTACAAAAGGCTCCTTGCAGGCCCAGAGGTTGTGGTAGACTTGGGGGTTAGAAGAAGGAAAGAGAAGAGAGAGTGTCATGATAAGATATAAGTTGTTGATATTGGATGAACTTCCAAGGAAGAGAAAAACTGGGCTTATGCCCATTTTTGCTTCTTTATGATTTTCAAAGAATACAGGATTCTGTCTGTCTGTGTGTGTGACTCTCTCTCTCTCTCTTGAATTTCTAGAGTAAAAAACTAGGTCCTCTCTAGGCTGGAAGACTCTCTGGGTTATGTCTACACCACCAGTGAAGGTACAATTGCTGTGCAGGTAGGTATACTTGTGCTAGCTTTCATTCAGCTAGTGCAGGAAATAATAGCACCCTGGTGAAGGCCAGCAACCAGAGTACATACCCTGAGTTCCTGGCGGGTTTGTACCAGGACAGCTAGGCTCTGCCACCACATCCTCACTGCCATGATTATCCGTGCTGCCCAAGTTAGTGTGGGGTGGGTATACCTACCAGCGTGGCAATTGCACCTTCATCTGTGGTGTAGCTGTACCCAAGGAAAAGTATTCAAGGTTAGGTAGGGCTTAGCTAATACTTTTTAATTAACCATACCTTAACCCTAACTTGCATTTAGACTAGGGAAAGAGGTCAACACATTTTACCTCTATGATCTCAGGCTCCCTTCTAGTGTAATCCTCAACTGGTTACATCAAGATAAAAGTGGTTAAACCTGCATCTGTTGGGGGTGGGTAGGGGTTAGGGTTAGTTTAAACGTGCTAGTTAACCTTGACCTAACCTCGACCACTTTTTTCCAAGTTTAGCTAAACCCTTTGACTGTAGAACTAGTGAAATGATGGTATCACAAGAGTCAAGCGAGTGAGGGCTGAGCAGTTGAGAATGGCAGAGATTTTTAGGCAGACTGCAAAGGGGGATGGGAGATGTTACATTTCTATAACTTCCATGGTGAGTAATGATGTAGGCTACATGTGGATAAAAAGTTTGAGAGCTCACATGACACATTGTCTGTCACCTGGTGTATACTACATAGTTAAGTCAATTTAAAGCACCTTACGTTGACCTAATTATATCCGTGTACAGATGATATAGTCTTGTCCCGCTGATGTAAGTGCCATACTACACTGACATAGTAACACCACCTCCACGAAAGGTATAGCACGATGTAGTTAGGGTGATGCAGTGCCTGTGCAGACACTACATTACTTTCTTGGGCTGTTGACTGTCTTGTCAAGTTCAGGGCTCCATGCTGAGCCGTGAAATTGACAAGAAAGCCTGGCAGCTAGACTAGAGGTTCTCCTGGCTCTCCACTCCCAGCTGGGCTGCTACGCAGAGGCTCCCCACTCCCAGAGGTGAGAAGCCCCGGCGGCTGCCCCCCACACTGCCCCTCTTCAGTTGGCGGAAGCGCTCCTGGTGAGGACATGTACCACCAACAGAAGGGAGGGTGTAATGTAAGTCAGCCTAACATAGGTTGACTTAGGGCATGTAGTGGAGACATGTCTTGTGACACCCAGAAGAATCACCAGCAAAAGAAGGGAAGACAAGACTTGACACTGCTGATGTTTCTAAGGTAAAACTAGTTTCCAAAAAAACCAAAACCACCCTCAAAGAAAACCAAAATTTTCAGGTCTTCTTCATATGGTATAAAGGAGTAAAAAAAAAAGTACAAGCACAATTTTTTATTTTAAAAAGTCCTTTTCAGATCTAAGTATCAAAGGTATTTACATTGAAGCTTGAGTGAATCATAATGTGAGAAATGTAGAGAATGTGGCTTCCAGGTCAAAGTATCCATTTAGCATCCTGATCTAATCCTGGAATGTGATTCACATACTCTTTTTCAGCTAAGTGAATTAAAACAAAGGCCCTTTTCCTATTCTAGGTCTAAATTCTAAATATAAATAAATCTGTGTTGCAGACTTCTAGTGGTGTGGATTTTTTTTTTTTTTTTTTACTGGTGACTTTTGATGTTCTGTAAAAGAAGCTAATCATAAATAGCAATGTGGGCTTGTAAGTGGGTTTTGCTCATTTGGTTTATTCTGTCTTAGAAGTAACTTGAGAGAGAAGAATGTTTTACAAGGTCTTCCTATAATGTGTTTTGGAATGTTTTAAATCAGCTGGAGGGAAAAGGGCCCACTAATTTGAATTATTTGTTAAAAAAGATCCTTTTTATTGTTTAGACATTTAAAAGGCGATTTTTTTTTTAAATTGTTATGGCAACTTCTTTAAGAAAATCAACAAAAAGGCATTGGTTGATTCTTGAAGTTTTGCCTTGCTGCTTTGTACATTAAGAAAAGGCACAAGCTAGCTAACCGACCTCAAACCCAGAAATTGCCAGATGCAATTATACTGATATATGGATCATTCCTTTACAGTGAATGTAAACAGTAGTGTCAAAAATAATGCAGATAAAATCCAGGGTTGCTAAATAATATAGGACAAAACTAGTAGAGAAAATGTTTTGTAGCTTCTCAGAGGATATAAGCAAAAGTTGAGTTTATTATGTATTGGGACATAATTTTTAAACGCATGTAGTGGGTTTTGTTAAATTAAAACAGCAGCTACTGATCTACAATTTTTCCACATCTTTCTGTTTATTTTATCCAGAAGAATGGAAACAAAGGAGTTCTTTGAGAAGTCATTTAGATTATATATAATTTGCATCTTGTGAGACATCACAAGTTGTAAATGGAAGGGGGAAAAAAATCTAAATGCAGTTTGTAAAAATAGGTTGTCATGAGACGGTTAATCATGATACAAGATTCTTGAATCCATGACTATACTAATTAAGAACTCAATCCACCAAAGGTATTCATGTGGGCGCATCCTAACACCCACATATGGTTGCATAAAGTTGAATGGGGCTCTGTTGCAGGATTGGGGTGCAAAATACTAAAAGAAAATCATGGAATCCATAAAATGAGGATTTGCAGTCTAGTGCTGAGAAAAATCTTTAAAAAGTAAAATCCACCTTGCATAATCAATGTTCTGAAGGAATCCATAGAGTTGCTTATGTATTGAAGACTTGGACCCTGACCCTGCGATCTGCTCAGTGAGAGGAGACCCTGCTCAGTGGAAGCTCGCTGAAATCACCAAGAATACTCCACAGTGAGTAAAATTCAGCAAGTTTGTCTTTGCAGAATTGGTTACTATACTACTAAATGATGGTGACAGTTTGGACAACTTTTTTCAGATCTTGACTTCCAGGGAAATCTGTATAAAACTTTTGTTCTGCAGCTAAGACAGGAATGTAATCAAGCATTGCAGAGCTCTTCTGCTATTGATATTACAAAAATGCTATTATGAATTATTGTTTGTTTCTAGTAATGACCACAATGCACTAGGAACTGCACAAACACAAAAGGGGGCTATGTCCCAGCCCCTAAAGTGCTTACAGATAAGAGTGGTAAGCTTAATCTTAAGAACTGGTATTTGTGTTTGAACAATTATAAGAATGTTCTAAATTGAGCTGATTAAGTTTCATTGATTGAATTGTATGCTTACCTTAAGGAACCGTACTGCCATTCCCATTCCCCTGAATGAGGCTCTCCTATCCAGGTGAAGATAGGACCTTGAAAGGGAGGTTCTATTCCTGACCATGGGATTCAGGGGCTGGTTAGGTCTCTGGGGGTCCCATGGGATGATTAGAAGATGTAATTCTTCATATAGATTTTTGTCATGTTGACTTGACATAAATTGAGAGAGATTGAGAAGAAACGGGTAGGGGACAGCTGACGAGACTGTGATGCAAGAGTTTTGAGGGGCTCGACAAAATTACCTGACATAAGGAGGAAATTGAGGGCCCTAGTTGAACTGTCTCATAGAGTTTAAGGCCAAAAGGGACCTTCATGATCATCTAGTCTGACCTTCTGCACATTACAGTTCACAGAATCTCACCCACTCACTCCTGTAGTAGTCCCATGACCTCTGGCTGAAGTCCTCAAATCTTGATTTAAAGACTTAGTTACAGATAATCCACCACCATTTACTCTAGTTCAAACCAGCAAGTGATCAGTTCCCCATATTGCAGAGGAAGGTGACCTCTTCTCTCCCCTGGCCCCTGCCCTCCCGGGTCTCTGTCAATCTGGCCTGTGGGAAAATTCCTTCCAAGCCCCAAATATGGCGATCAGTTAGACCTTGAGCATGTGAGCATGACCCACCAGCCAGATACCTGAGAGAGAATTCTCAGTAGTTACTCAGAACTCTTCCCATCTAGAGTCCAATCTCTGGCTGTTGGAGATATTTGCTAATAGCAGTTGCAGATGGGCCGTAGGCAATATCATACTATCCCCTCCCTAAACATATCAAGCTCAGTCTTGAAACAAGTTTTTTGCCCCTCTACTCTCCTTGGAAGGCTGTTCCAGAACTTCACTCCTCTGATGGCTAGAAACCTTCATCTAATTTCAAGCCTAAACTTATGGATGGCCAGTTTATATCAATTTTTTTTCTTGCGCCCACATTGGCCCATAACTTAAATAAGTTGTCTCCTTGCCTAGCATTCATCCCTCTGATGTATTTAGAGATACGATCAGTTCTCCCCTCCTCCTTTGGCTTGTTTAGCCTAACAAAACAAACTCCTTAAATCTCCTCTCATAAGACCGATACTTCTGATCATCCTATTAGCCTTTCTCTATACCTGTTCCATCTTTTTTTAAACATGGGAGATCAGCACTGCATGTGGTATTCCAGATGAGGTCTTGCCAGTGCCTTATCCAATAGTAATTATACTTGCCTATTGGCACTATCCCATTGCCATTGAAGACTATGTGGAGTTGGGTGCCTGTGGAGATGCTGAAGGAGCATTGAGGGATAGTCTTGGACCAAGAAGGTTTAAAGCTAGTTGCTTTTAGGTGACCAGTCTAGTGCAGGATAATTGACTTCTTGCTAGCCCTATTGGTTTGGACAGTAGTCTAGGAGATAGAAATATGGAATTTCCTGATTTTTGCTGGGTAACATAACTAGGAATTTACATTACTATGCAAATTTAGGTGAGACTTTATTAGGAATTAACTTAAAAGTCTCACATTTAAAATGGTAATATTTGGGTCTGAATCTTGAGGAATCACACTCAAAGCTTAGGATCTTTTTGAAGCAGTTTAGAACAGATTTCGTTTTGAAGGGACCTAGTACCAGGGTTCCTCTGAAGTCAAGGAAGAATTAACCTTGTGGAGACTGTATTAACAGTATAAAGCTATTAGCCCTGTGAATGCTGGGTAGCCCTTAAATTTTGTGAGTTTTATCAAGAGTTGTGTTTACCAGTCTTCAAGGATATTTGAATCTGGATCTTAAATTTGAGTGTGTGAACAAGGCTTGAGAGTGTATTTGCCTGCTTGCCATAGCCTCTTGATATTGGCCAGCAAATGCAGCCCTGTTTGACAGTTCAGTGTCCTATTATTCGCTCTGTATAATCCTGTAAGAGCATATCTTGTGCTGATCACTGGAGCGTTCTGCTTGGTGCTCATGTGATGTAAGAATGAAAGTTAGCAACAAAAACCAAAACAACCTCCGCTTTCACTAATGCACAGATTAAGAATAGTAATAAAGTATGCACATATTTTACAATACCAGATTAACCCATTGCTTTGATTCTGACATATGAAGGGTTATCCTCACAAAATGTCAATGGAAATCCTGCTTTCAGGGCAGCCTATGAAAAGTTAGAAATGTAACAGTGAGCCTATGTATCCCTTTTGGAAGGCACAATTAAATACCTGAACTTAATAATGAGACTGCAAGTGAGAGTACTGGGGCGTGGGGATAGATGATTATCAACTGCATTAGAAACAAAGGAAAAGTTTATCAGGTGTTGAAAAAATTATCTTAGCATCTAATTCTTAGCTTTTGATTAACAATTGTTTCTATTGTGAACTTTAGTGAAAGTTGTGAGAGCTTCCTGGAAAGAAGAGTAACTGTTGCCTCTTTGTGTATTTTACACTGTACAGAATGGCCAAGTTTCATGCAGCTTCATATGTGACATTTTATACCAAAAATTTGCTAATATGCAAATTATTCGCAAATAACCACAAACCTCAGGTTAAGTTCCGTATGCCTTGCCTCAAGCAGTGGCACGGCTAAGAAATGGAGCAGCACAAAACTTGGTAGCTGTGACAAGTTAGTGTGTGCTCAAGGGTATTTGGGAAGTAGGAGGCAGCTGTTGGGAGTAGGGAGAAACAAGAGCAGCTGTCTTTGTGGGGCTGTCTGAGTGAGGGGTGAGGGGGCTGAGGGAGTGACTGAGGGAAGCTGGGTTTGGGATGTCCAGAAAGGAGGATAGTTGGGAGAAGATGTGAGGCTGAAGGATAGTTAGGTTTGGGGGGAGAGGGTATCCAGGAGGCATAGCTGGATAACCTGGAGAAGAAAAATATAGCTGGGTTTGTGGGGGAATTTGAGGGCAGCTGGGTGGAAGCTGGGACCTGACTGGACGTTCTAACTCACTGCTGAGGGAGGAGATGGGATAGCATTTGGTTCTCCTTACTTTCAGTCCCTGCTCTTGTGGCTGCTGACTGTTTGAACAAACTTCTTATATGCTTTCAGTGAGATTGAAAAACAAGAAGTGGCTAGGCTGAGTGTTTGTTTTATTATCTTCTTTCTCAAGTATCACTTTGTTTATCTTTAGGTTAGCAGGGACTACTCCCTGTGGTTAGCCTTTTCTTTTTGTTACATGGAGCCACTGTTCCCAGTCCTTTGATTTCTTCTTTGAAATTCTGCTGTTCCCCAGCAGATTTTTAATACCCTTTCACAGGTAGTGATTCATTTGCAAGATGGGTGGGAGTGCATAAGTCCATGATCCAGAGATATCTTCTCCCAAGACACTATTTGCATGTCATTTTTCTTCTTTTCTCTTTATTCTCCTGCACCTTCAAGTGCATAGGGTGTCCAGCTGTTTCCACCACTTATTTTGTTCTTGTGCTGGTGTGTTCAGACTTCTGAGTGTCATGTTGAGGTATTTGGCTTCTTTCTCTATTGTTCAATGTAATGTTTCTCTACATTGCCCTCTTTCCCCCCTCCCCCCACTTCAGGTGGTGTCCATATTCTCACTTGAACTAGAAGTTGTGGTGGTGGCATCCTTATAGCATGTCCTAAATATATCCATCATCCTCTTCTCTCCATGTTTGATGCTTTAGGTTGGTTTGTTCTATTTAGACTTTCTAATGTTGCAAGAAAGTCTAATTAACTCTGAGGATCTTCTGCAGGCATTTACTTTGGAATAATCTAGCTACCAATTTCTGTCATAGATTTTCATGACTCTTCATCATAAATGAAGACCGGCATGATGCTGGTGTTAAAAATTTGTATTTTTGTATCCGTTCCAGTCATGCTACTTTCATAAACTTGAAAAGATTGGGAAAAGTTGTTAGCTGCTTTTGATGTTTGTTGGTTGACATCTAACATGATGTCACCATCATTGCACATCTCACTCTGTAGATAGGTAAGGTAACTTGCTACTTCTAGTATTTCTCTATTTTCCCTTGTTGTTTCTTCCATTAGGAGCTATACTGATCTAAGCAGAACAATGTCATCAGCAAAAATTAGGTCATTTGGTACAGTCCAAAGATAAAATTTGCTCTTCAAGAGCACCTTCATGAGCCATGGCTGCGTTAGCATCGTCTAGAAAAAGGGATACATTGAGCTAGAATCGGGGAATAATCATTTCCCCAACTGTTTGAACACTATCTAGAAGAATATAAAATTACTCTACCCCCAAAAAATAAAATGAGAAGCAGTATACAAAACTCCTACCTCGTTTTAGTTCTCCCCTTCCGCCTAAATGCTTCATGGTAGGTACATAGAGCTTGTGACATTGCAGAATGATGCTTTCTTGGGAGCCAGACGATGCAACTGAATATCTATTGATAATGTAAAGAAATATGATTATTTATGATGTCAGTTCACCTTTATTCCAAACTCTTTATTCTGAATAAGAATCGCTCCTCAGTTGCATCGGTTTGTTCCATGACTACTAGTCAAGTATACACAAGTAAGAGAGTAGAACAGACAAAAACACACTTCTGTTAGGCAGATGTCACAATCTATCTTTGCTTTTTACATAGCACTTACTGCCATGAAATCTAGGTACACCTCTCCCCGATATAATGCTGTCCTCGGGAGCCAAAAAATCTTATCGCGTTATAGGTGAAACTGCATTATATCGAACTTGCTTTGATCCACCGGAGTGCACAGCCCTGCTCCCCCAAGAGCACTGCTTTACTACGTTATATCCGAATTCGTGTTATATCGGGTCAAGTTATATCGAGGTAGAGGTGTACTACAGTTTGGCAGCTGGAACCTGTGTATATTATCTTTTAATGCTCACTTAATGAACACAAATTAGTTTCTAGATTTTAAGGATAAAAAGCTTAGTAGTCATCCTTTTATTCTTTCTCTTCTTCCACAGCCACATAAAGGCTTGAGGAGTAATAATGGACCAGAGTGACATGAATTGAAAGAGTAGAACAACTCTGATTATAGACACAACTGAGGCTTTGGAGCTCTTATTTATTTATTCCTTTGGCAAGTTGTTTTTTTCTCTCCCCCTTCCCCCTCATTGTGTTGCTCTCTGTGTGATTGAAAGCAAACCTTTTTCATGGAAAAGGTTGTAATTAAATACAAACAAATAGCAGATTATATTGGATAGCAAGAGACAATGCTTGGGCACACTAATGCTTTCTAGAGCAAAAGTATTTGTGAATGCATTCCTCCTCCTACAAACTGCCTTAGGATCTCCTTTTCTCTTTGGGTATTTGCAGAGTTTTCTTCCCCATTTCTTTTTCTGACTTTGACTGTTACCTTAAGGTATGTCTACACTGCAATAAAAAACCATGGGCACCAAGTCTCAGCATCTGTGTCAGCTGGGGCTGCTGAGCTGTCAAATTTCAGCTGGAGCCTGGGCTCTGAAACCCTGCCCGAACTGGAGTCAGCTGACCCAGGTCAGCTGTGGCTGCACCATGAGTCTTTTATTGCAGTCCCAAAAGCTGGGGGTCTGTCTTCTTCAGCAGAGGTGTTCCAGAGTCTCCATGTGAAGCCAGTCATTGTCTGCTGCCAGTCTGCCTTCTGAATACACTGCCTTTGTAACCTTCCCAAAGCCCCAGTGGCCTGCGGAATGAGATTCTGACAGGAAATTGAACCAGAGTTTTCTACATAAGTGCAGTAAATGAAAGATTACTTCGGTTACTTACCACTGAGGGACTTACCCAAAGAGCAGAACTCTGTTTGAAAGGTCTACACTTGGAGCTGGGGTTATGATTACCAGCTCAAGGACACATAACTGTGCTAGCTCAATCAGAGCTAGGGTACTAAAAATAGTGCATAGCCATGGCAGTGCAGGTGGTGGTGGGGGCTAGCCACCCTGACTGTGGGCCTGTCAGAAATGCCCATCAGACATGGTGCAGTAGCTCCTCCTGCCACTTGTGCTGCCATGGGTATGCTATCTTTAGCATGCTAGCTCAGTCGGAGGCAGTGCAGGTATTTTGTTCCTCTGCTGGGAATCACACACCCCCAGCTCCAAGTATAAACATGCCCTTAGATTCCAGAAGTACTGAACTGCGAATGACTGATATCAGAAGTATTTTCCTACTTGAATATGAATTAAAAAAAAAATAGCAGCCAAGTGACTGATTTTAACATGTCTTCTAGCCAGCTGTGCAAGCACATAAAGATTAAAAGTGCAGTCACAAGAATTCCTTCCTCAGTGACCATAAAGTGGTAAGTTCCATGGACATTACAGAATCTTGCCAAGTGTGTCACAGGTCTCTCACATTTGTCAAGACTAGTGAGTGTTGCTGCTTGCATCCCTGATGTTTTAAACAGGGTGCAAATGATTTAGTATGCTCCTTCATACATCATTGTATGTTTCCCCCTTTTAGCTGATTAAGTTTTTTCTGCTTTCTGTAATGCATGTTATGCATAATGTACAATTTTAGAAGAACCGGTTTGGAAAGCAGTAATGCTATGGAAAGATCTAAGGGGTGGTAGATAACAGCAAATTGGGTAGAAGCTTTCAATTTGATATGGTGGTAAATATTATTCATGCAGGGGCATCGTATCACGGACCAAGGAGGTGACCGTCCCTTTCTAAATGGCTTTGATTGGATCTCGTCTATAATTCTGTGATTTCTTCTGTGCTACTCAGTACCAGAAAGATGACTAAAAACTGCAGCGAAATTGTAGAAGAATTATTAAGGGGCTTGAGTGATTTATTTAAGTAGGAAGATTTAAGAGCTACATATGGAAAATGGAGTTGACTAAATTCTGACTAAGGAGGATGTGATAAATCTCCTAAGTATTTGGCAGACAGGAGGCAGTTGAGGATTTTGTTGTTTACACTTTTCAAACACCAAAACTTCCTCCCATGTTGTCCTGAGTAGCAGAAGCCCCATCTGTTCCCTGCTCAGCTGCCAAACCTGGACAACTTCCACAATTCAGGTCTGTGTTGCAATGCAAAAATATGTAGTGCTCTGAAAACTTTGACAAAGTGAAATAAGTTTAATTTAATGCCAAATGAAATATGATACACAGTATTCACTGTACTGGACTCGGAGAAAGGAGACTACTTGATAGGGAAAAAAGTAGTTTTGCAAGGGTCCCTGCTGCACAGCTTGGGTCTAATGTAGAACACAGGACATTGGATGGAGTAACCATTATTACCACAATACCATGTAGAATATAAATAGAGCCACATATTAAGACTTTCATATTTTTAAAAAGTATAGTGATTCAATAATTTTTGTGTGTAAACTGCAGTGACCAGCTAACAATTTGGTGAGCTACTACAAGAAAAGTGATTTTATTTTATATAGTCTGTTGGCAAAATTTAGCAGACAGTTAAAATGTTCCTAGTTTTGCCTTGCATGACACAGAGATGATTGACAATAGGGCTGGAGTTGCTTATAATAGCTCTGGCTATGTAATGTTTTATTTTAAACTGTTTTGTTTTCCTAAATTATATCAGTGGAGCCATGAAGACAAGTAAAAATACCATTTAAATCCTAGGTCAGATACGCTATGCCTTTATTATAGCTATGTTGTTTCTTTTTAAGGTAGTGAACAAAACTAAGCTAAGTATTTCTATTAAGGTCTGTGCTGGCCAAATAATATTTCAGCAGATTGTCCTGTGGCTATTATGGTACAGTCATGTTTCAGCATATTGCTAACATTTTGAGACCTTTCTCTAGAGATGTGCAGTGATATTCTAGTGCTTTAGAAATAATAATGTTCTTGCTTTAGTTTTATTTCTATTCATTTGATGCTTCTATTTATATACTTCAGCCAACGAGGAGTATGGTATATGGTATGGTATGGATTAACTTTTTTTTACCATTGAACTTCATAGCCTGCCCAGAGTGTGTACAAATTACTTCATATTTATTGCTCCTGGAAATGTGTATAAAATGAATTCAACTAATTTTTAGTAGGTTTCTCCATCTTGCTGGTTTATAGAGTCAGTGTGAGAGAAAAAAGTAAATCTTCAGTGACCCCTGAGGGACCTCACTTAATAGTATTTCCCATTTCTGAAGCACAGTTGTTCTCTCTGTATGATGTCTTAGGTTTAAGCAAACACAATTTTAGTACTCATTGCTATGTTTTAGTATGGGGCTTTTCTGCTTCACTGCAAAAGGAATTGTCAAAATGTAATAAACTTCAGCAGTGTGAGTGCTGAATGGCTCCAGTAACTAGATGAAAGGATCATTAGGTAAATTACCTAAGTATGAGGAAACACGTTTTTAAGTTCAACAGTGTTCAGGCACTACTCAGTTCACTTCTTCTCCAGTGTGCTGCTCTGTATTGTGATGTCACATCAACCACCGGAGTATTCTGGAGCATGGAGCCAGCATATAGCGCTTTCCCCCACCATGAGGGTAGTTTACTAGTGTTTTAATAAGCCAATCTTCAAATGGTTTAGAGTGGCTTTTTGAGTTAGAAAACTGCACAATGCAGGGTTTTTTGTTTTTGTCAGGTTTTTTTTTTTTTTTTTTTAATGCTGCACTTCCCAGAATAAATACAGGTATCTGATTTTTACTTTAGTTCTTCATTTCTTTAGCCTTGTAGATTACCCTGTCTCAATTCTGGGTAGGGTGACTAGATAGCAAGTGGAAAAAATCGGGACAGGGGATGGGGGGGGGTAATAGGTGCCTTTATAAGACAAAGCCCCCAAAATCTGGACATCTGGTCACCCTAATTCTGGGCAAGCAGACAGTGGCCAATGTTGTTGCCGACTTTTTTGCCATGTGTCAAAGTTGACATGTTGATTCTGCAGTTCCTGACGTACCTATTTCTCATAAAGACACAACCCTTAAAAATTAACTACTCTTTAAGCCATGTTTCTCTTTCTTCAAAGAGGGAAGCCAGTAGTACAAGTTCGGTTCTAATTATGTTTAGTAAGAGCCTTTGATCCTCATTGCTTACAACTAGATTTGTCATTCTCAAAGGGAAAGATGCGGATACCGCATAACCTCCCCCTGCCCTATCAAAGGAGCAGATGTGTGACCCATCAATGATGGTATTGTCCAGCGATCCTTCAGTTTATTTGAATTCCATCACCATGTTAATTTAGCCCAGTACTGCACCTGACGGACATCAATAGTTATTCATCAGCATTTCAGGGTGAACATCCTACATCCACAGCAAGGGCTGGGGAGGTGGAAAACTTTTAACGTGTATTACACTTCCATTCAATGATCTCAAAACTCTACGGAACAATCTTCACAGTGCTCCTGTGAGGCAGTTAGTATTAATTTTTAAAAGCAGTGCATGCCAAAGTACATAGAGCTTGTCCCCTACTGGAGAAACATTGTAACCAGTTTTAAAATTGTACTATTCAGTTTTATATCTAGTTAAATCCATAGTGCGGACCTAGTTTTAGGCCATTTAATGTGGACTTGACTCTTTTTTTAACTGAATTAGTTTCAAGTCAGCTTTTACTTTAGTCACTTACTGGTACACCTGCACAGCCTGTGGCAGCCTGCAGCAGTGAGCCTCCTAACCTGGGTCAGCAGACTCCGGCTCATGTTATTGCACTGAAAATAGCTGTGTAGGCAGAGCTTTGAAGTTGTGGCTTGGGCTCTGGAGCCCACCCCCTTCTCTAGGCTTCAGAACCAGGCCGAGCTTCTATGTCTACACAGCTGTTTTTAGCATGGTGGTAGTGCGAAACCCATAAGCCTGAGTCTGTCAACCCAGGTTGGAGACTTACTGTAGACATGCCCTTAGTTTTCAGACTGGTTCAGTAGAAGTGTTTCAGGCATCCTTAAACCACCTAAAACTGAATCTACACTATGGTTTTAACTTGTTTTAAAATTTCTGAAGATGTTTTAAAACTGCTCAGAAAATTTCTCCAGTGTGCACTGTCTTTGTGGACCTAAATTACTTAGACAAGATGTCACCAGAAGCTGCAGAAGAGTTGTCAGACTTCCAGTCTTCTGCATTAATTAGATAACCCCTTTTTTCTATATGAACAAAATGGGATGCTGATTTCCATATTCCCAATGCTGCAGTTCATCAGAAAAACTTTTAGTATGTGAGAATAACAGCGTTTGAAATCCAGATCATACTGACTTATCTTTACCACAGTCCCATTAAATAACTAAGTTAAGCATGGGGAGTGGAATGTGTGTACAAAATTACTTACCTGAGCAACTGTCTGCTGAAATCCCTTGGCTTGGAGTTCTTTGAAAGTCCTGATATGCTCTGACAATCTAGGATTGGCTTCCCTTTGACTACAAATTCAATTTCTGTATTCTCTTATTTCTTTTGATACTCCGTTTAGGTTGAGTTTATCCTGGGGAACATTTTATAGTATCCTAGAAATGTAGGGCTGGAAGGGGCCTTGAGGTCATCTAGTCCAGCCTCCTGCACCGAGGGAGGATCAAGTGTACCTAGACCATCGCTGACAGATTTGTCTAACCTGTTTTTAAAAACTTCCATTGATGATGATTCCACAGCCTCCCTATTCCAGTGCTTAACTATCCTGATAGCTAGAAAGTTTTTCCTAATATCTATCCTAAATTTTCCTTGCTACAGATTAAACGCATTACTGCTTGTCCACTTCCTGAGGAGAAGAAGAACTGATCACAGTCCTTAACATATATGAAGACTTTTATCGGATCATCCCTCATTCTTCTTTTCTCAAGACTTACCATGCCCAGTTATTTAACCTTTCCTCATTAGGTCATGGTTTCTAAACCTTCTCTCATTTTTGTTGCTGTCTTCTGGATTCTCTCCAGTTTGTCCATTTCTTTCTGAAAGTGTGGTGCCTGGAATTGGACACAGTACTCTAGCTGAGGCCTTACCAGTGCTGAGTAGAGTAGGACCATTACCTCCTGTGTCTTGCCTATGACAATCTTGTTAATACACCCCAGAATGATGTTAGCCTTTTTTGCAATGGCATCACATTGTTGTCTCATATTCAGTATGTGATCCGCTATAAACCCCAGATCCTTTTCAACAGTACTACAGCTGTTCTCCATTTTGTAGTTGTGCATTTGATTTTTTTTTTTTGATTGTAGTACTTGGCACTTTATTTAATTTCATCTTGTTGATTTCAGACCAATTTTTCAGTTTATCATCATTTTGAATTTTAATCCTGTCCTCCAAAGTGCTTGCAACCTCGCTCACCTTGGTGTCATCTGCAAGTTTTACAAGCATACTCTCCACTCATTATCCAATTAATTAATAAAAATATTGATTAGTACTGGACCCAGGACTGACTGCTGTGGGACCTTTCTACATGCATCTTCCCAGTTTGACAGCGAACCATTGATAACTAGCAAGAAGTTATCCTGGTGAGCTACACTAAGCTCTGCAAAGTATAGGGTTATCTGTATATAACATTGGTCATACCAATTTGATATTCAGTGGTGGTGTTAATTGTATAAAAACCCGTGTTTCAGTGCATGCTAGATAGTTATTCTTTCCTTTAGTAGGTAGGACTGAATTTACGAACCCTCAAGGCCGTTAATCCGGCAGGGTAATCAACATCCGGGGTAAATTGGCTTAGATGACCATTATTCTGTTGAAGGTAATGGGCACTTAATTTGGATATAGGGCAGAGGTTTTCATACAGTGGGGCACCCTCCCTCTAGAAGGGCACGGAAGAATGTTTGGGGGGGCATGGCGACGCCAGGTGGCTTGGGCTTCAGTCCAATGCAGCGGGGTTTGGGGAGAGCGTGCCACCTCCAGCCGAGACTCACCTTTATTTGTCTGGGTTGGGGGGCAAAACCAAAAATTGTAACTCTGAAGGGGATGGGGGGACAGGGCTCAGCTCAAAAAGTTTAGTTCTGTGGGGCCAGCCATGTGTAGGCGTGTTGTTATCCTGTTCAAACTGCAAGAAACAAAAATTTTGTAACTTGTGCCAGGAGCCATAAGAAGAGACCCTTTATGAGAGATGGCATTTTACTCCAATGCCCCATTTATCCTCTCCTCATTCCTCCTCAGATTGCAGCAGTAAAGAAATATATTAGATAAAAAGCTGCTATATTCCCATTCAGAAAGGTCGGTTTTGCATATGCTCAACCATTCAAACTTTATGTAATCAGACGTTATTGTGCAAGGGCCCGTTGCTCATGACCGCACAGAACACCTTTCCCTGGCAGCGAGGCAAGTGAAAGGGCATTACTAAAGCGAGTAGTATGCCTTTTTGTCTAAGGAAGTGGATTCCTTTCACCCACTTCAGATGTTTCTTGGCTCAAACTATAGTGTGCAGGGATACTTTTGATAACTTTGTTTTTTGTGGGTTTTTTTGTACTGGCTTTCCTAGAGCATTGCGTGGACCGAAATTAAGATTTTTGACCCAGTCTCTTTCAACTAATGGGATTTTAATTGCCCTGTGCCCCACTAATGCTAGCCTCTGTCACCTACTTGTCCCACAGTCATCTTTATGCATTTCTTTCTTATAGCATGCTCTGAAGTGTTCAGATGAAAGTGTTAAGGAAAACCAATACTTTATTAATGTGTTTGACATTTTATGAAGTTTACTATTTTGAAGTAAAATCTCTAAATCCCATTTCTATCATTATCTACACAAGTGTGACTCAAGTGGTTTAAAAAACAAAATTGAGAGGTTCGTCACAATTTTCTCCCCCCCCCCCTCACTCCTCCACCCACCCAAAAGGAAAACTTTATATACAGTTTTCTTTTCTCAATCTATGGGTTAATTACTGCTTTATAAAAGAATGTTTTCCATTACCTTTTATGGAAATGACCCAATAAATATCCTGTTTGTTGGCTTAAGTCTGTTCCTCTAAATATTTTCAGAAATTTAAGGCAACCAAACATAGCAAATCTATACCTATACTTAAGTTTAACAGACTCACTACAGTAGGTTGCAACTTACTTCAAAAGTCTTTCCTAACAGCCTAGTATAAATTCCATTTGTTTTTAAATAACCCTAGTTAATTTGTCTGCTGATGAAATAAACTGGAATGGTGGCTACAGTGCCTGTGTTGTATGGTATTTAGTTAACCCTCTTTGTAGGCATGTCTAAGCAGCAATAATTTATTTAAATACAGTTAAATATTTTTATTTTACACCCCCCTCAATTTGTTTCATCTATTGGAGTCTATTTTTGTTTGTGTATGAAAGGTTAGTGCCCTGACTTCAGCACAAATGTGATTCTAAAGTTCACACATGACTGGAGAAGTGGGGGGAGGGGGAGAGGGAGATGTCGTTGGTTGCATAGGGTTATGATGATAGGATCCAATCATGTGAAGTACTCAGCATCTCCTGTGAGTTCCCTCAACACTCGATAAAGTCAACACTCAGGAGAAACCAAGCACTTTGCAGGATTAGGCTGTTACTAAAGAGTTCAGCAGAGGGATACAAATAGTTGCATGGCTTTTAGTAGTATTACACTAACATTTTACTTCTGTACTATTACGTTAAACGTTATCCATGCTAATCTAGACTGGAGCATGTTTAACCTCCATGACATCTTTTTAACTTCTGAGTTATCAGTAGTGTTCATAGCACCTTCACCTTCTTTCCTTTTATCTTACTGAAATACCCCTGTCAACATGAATATCTTTGCAGGTGAGAAGAATATTTTTGTTTTGAAGCATTTTCTAATATTTGTTGCGTGACGTTCTCTTGAGAAACTTTTAGTCTCTGAGGCACATAGAAAATAATTATGGTAAGTTCTAGACAGACTGTAGGTTGTTTTATCACTGGTATTCTGATCTGTCTCAAATTTGTAGCTATTAAATGTCAGTCGTGTGATAGTGTTTCTCCTTGGATATTTAACACAAATTGCTATTCAGGAAAGTTTCTCTCTAGTCTTTCATGCTAAATTAAAGTTCTTTACTATCAACAGTTCTCCCACATACATCAAGATTTGCAATAATAAATAGAAATTGGCTGTGGATTCACAAGTGAACTAACAATTGGGACACTTTAAAATAGTGAACCCTCTTTGGACCCTTTCTAGTTTGACTATAATCTCTTCTGAACTAAACTAGTGAGTTTTATGCCAAGAGCGATCGGTGTGGTCCAAGAATTTGAATCTATCCTATCATTGCATTCCAACTGGGATAGTAGACTAATTTTCCTAATTAATTGCTTGCTTTTAATTCAGATCTCAAAGTTGGTCAGTTTTACCTTTAATCCCAGCATTGTGAACGAAAAGTACAGTGACTTGCTTCTTAAGACTTTGAATCCTAGTTGTAAGATCTTGAAATGAACCTAGGCATTTTGGCTTCTGTAGTAAGCTAAATGGAAGAAGGATGTATGTAGCTTCCTCTCTGCATTCAGTAGTCTAGTACTACTTGCCATGCTCTTGAAGCTTAGCTAGTGCTTAAATCTGGTGTTCAAGTTGTTTGACTCCAGTTGTTGTGTGCATTTAGCCTTGTGCCTTCCTCGGCACAACTCTCTCGAGTAGGAAATTGCACCTCTGCTATGGAATACCAAAATGTCTCCTTCCACCTTGTATCAATTCTGTTTTACAAGTCAGCAGTTATAGCCTTTACAAAATTTACTTAAAAAACAAAACAAAAACAAGATGTAGTAAAGATAACAGAATATTGCCGAATAATTGGAGATGTGTGGATTCCCACGTCCTTTTCTCCCTTGAAATGTTGAACAGTCTATTGAGTGCCTGGATCATTGGTTGTTCCTGATATTGTCTACTGGATTTGTAACTTTTTTGTTGCCATAACTGATAGTTTTTTCACCTGGACGTCTTACTGATAGTTGAGATATATCTGGAAATCTACAAATTATAGCCCTCATTTGCCTACCTGGCCTTCCTCTGCCCCTTAACAATATCTCTACTGCTATATTTTTCTCAGCTCTTAATCAACATCCGTAGGATGTCTTCTCATTCTGGTATACAGATGGGCTTTATGTGGGAGTTACATAGTGAAATGTTATGGCTTGTGTTATGCGGGAGAGTAGACTAGGTGATTATAATCATCCCTTCTGGTCTTAAAACTGGTGAGTCAACTCCATGAATGCAAGTGAGCCAAATAATTCCTAGATTAGAGAGAGTAAAAAGGGAAAATGGGAGCACATGGCCCACCTGAATATGTGGAAAACAATTATAATATTAATGTAACCTCCCTCTGAAATGCAAATACCTATTCTGTCCGTTATGCAAATCTAGTGCATAGTTACCTTTTTCATTTCTCTGTAGCCAGTTAATTGGCCCTTTCTCAACCTCCAGCACTGAGAGGGTCCAGTGACTTGCCTGAGATCACACAGGAAGTCAGTGATAGATCAACAACTTTAGTCCAGCTCTCCCAACTCTTAGCCTAGTGCCCTAACCACTGGACCTTCATTGTACTCTAACCTTCATCTGTGTCTCCTGCTTGCTCTCTCTGCTCCTTTTTGTACCTATGTAACTATCTGGAATCGTAATGCAGGATTTTAGCACCAGGCCCTACATGAGTTAAGAGAACAGCCCTGGATTCCTAACCATAACCCTTGAGACTGCCACCTACAGTAGGTACTTCGTTGGTGTTATGACATTGTGCCTGGCATTTTTTGTTCTGCATTGTCATTGTGTAAAAACAGTGCAGTAACTGACTGATATGTGTAGGTCACGGTATCATTGGTGTGTCTGCGAGCCTTGCACTCTCTTCAGTTTCTTTTTAAATTTCATTTTTATGTGTGGAGGCTGGTAACATGGCGTGTCAGAATATTTTTGCTGGGAGGTATTGAAACAGCTATTTTAGTATCTCTTTAGCAGTTGGGACACCAGTTTCCAGATAAGCTTTGTATATTGTCAAGCAAATACTATTAACTCCGAGACTTGCAGCATGCTCTCATGAGAGTCACGGGGTCCTTGATTACTCCTCTTGGGTGTTTTTTCTGATGTCATCTATCCCAAGAAATAGTTAACAAGTGAGGTGTAATTTTTTTTAAAGAGGATGTATCCATAGGCGTATGCAGCCCATTTCATTAGTGTGTGCATCCAGGGAGCCCTGCCCCCACCCTGCCCTAGCCCTGCCACCATCCACTCCCTCCTACTTCCCGCTCGCTGACTCCCCCCTCAGAACCCCCAACCCCCCCTGCTCTTTGACCCCCTGACTATCCCCTCCTGGGACCTCTGTCCCTAACTGCCCCCCAGGACTCCACCCCCTATCTAATCCTCCCTGCTCCTTGTCCCCTGACTACCCCCCCTAGGACCTTAGCCCCTACCTGTCCCCTGACTGCCCCGACCCTTATCCACACCCCCACCCCCAGACAGACCCCTGGGACTCCCATGCCTATCCAACCGCTCCCCACCCCCTGACAGGACCCCCAGAACTCCCAACCCATACAACCCCCCCTGCTCCCTGCCTGCACCAACCCCTCTCCACACCCCTGCCTCCTGACAGGCTCCCCCCCCCCAGCTCCTTGTCCCCTGACTGCCCTGACCCCTATCCACCCCCCGCCCCCTGACAGACCCTGGGACTCCCATGCCCCATCTAACCCCCCCTGCTCCCTGACTGCCCCCAACCACCCCCCCGGGATCCCACCTCCTATCCAACCCACCCTGCTCCCTGTACTCTGACTGCCCCCACCCCTTAGCCAACCCCCCTGGCCCCAGACTCCTTACCATGAGATGAGGCTCATACCCTCTCAACGGAGCCAAACACTGCCCCGCGGGAGCGCACAGCCCCAGCCCCCAGAGCGCTGCGTGTGCGGCGGCATGGCTCCAGGGGAGGGGGGAGCGTGTCTGCCTCCCCGCAAAGCCCCGCCCCCAGAGTGCTGCACGCACGGCAGCATAACTCCAGGGGAGGTGGGGAGCGTGTCTGCCTCTCCGCGGAGCCAAATACTGCCTCGCGAGAGCGCACAGCCCCGGCCCCCAGAGTGCTGCATGCGCGGCAGCATAGCTCCAGGGGAGGGGCAGGGGGCTGGCGGCTTGCTGCGCTCGGCCAAGCACTCCGGCCCAGGAGCGCAGACCCTGTGACTTGCCGCGCCGGGCGAGGGGGGGGGGGGTGTGCCTGGGTACATCTGGCACACCCCGTGCGCATGTCGATGGATGTATCTGGTATTCCTTAGCCTTGCCTACATGGAAGTTTTACCACAATTACGGTCATTGATGTAGCTGTGTTGGTGCAAGCCCCAGTGCAGACAGGCACCATCGTTACTTGCACATTGCACTGGCACCCTACTTTTTAGTTTTGCCTTACTTCAGTAGTGGAGTGCAACTACATTAGTGGCTAGCCACTGATGGCTGAATTTTGGGGCAAATTCCCAATATAGACAAGACCTTACGGAGAGATAAGGGGCCAGACACAGGTCCTACTGAAGTCAATGACCAAAGTTTGTCTTCATTGTGAAGTGGGATTTGGCCCATGCTACTAAAGAACCACAGTCCTGGCTGACCTTTTAAAAATTTAAATTGTTGTCAATTCACCATTACTTCCTCCTTTTCCTATCAGCCTCCTCCCCTCGTGCCCCAACCATTTTTCTCTACCCTAACCTGCACTGACCACCTCAAAGTGTTGGGGGTTAGTATTCATCCTCAACTGATTCTTGGTTTCTCTAATGACATTGCCAACAAGGATGCCAGTTTTGGCATGTAGATACTTGTACCTTAAGACCTGGGCTGAGACCCCAGCTCTTTTCACATGGATCTGCTTAACAATCTTAAGTTAATCTTTTTAAACAGTGACAGCCATTAAGATGATTATCTAGTAATTATATTATGGTAATGCCCAGAGGCCTTCATCAGCATCAGGGTTGCTAGTGCTAGCCACTGTATGAAATCCTACTGTACTTACAGCATTTTTATTTTGATTTTTATTACTCCATTAATTGGAAGTAAACACTTAAGTGGTGTCTGTAAATAACACTGGTCTGCAATTTTTGAGAAGTCGTCTGCTTCAGAGATAAAATGTGCTATTTATTATGTATTTTGATGTGCTGAATTCAAATATGACAATTAAAACAACTGATTGGCTACTGTTTCTAAGATATTTAAGTTTACATTTTATGTCTGTGTATATTGTGTAGATAGTAGAGTTTTAATCATAAATTGTAAACCTAGGTCATTTCATGTGTTTATGGTTGCTTTATAGGATGATATTTCACCTGTCCTGTTTATGTAACACTTTAAAAATCAGCAAAAGGGTTATATAAATAAAATGTATTATGAAACAAAAGGCAAAAAACTATTATGTACATAGTTTAGTCCTCTTCAATGTCTACTCGGCGCTTCTTGGCTTCTCTCTTGTATTCATTAAATGGAGCATCTCTTGTCACTGTCCAGCAATAGTCTGCAAGCATTGATGGGCTCCATTTGTCCTGATAGCGTTTCTCCATTGTCGCAATGTCCTGGTGAAATCGCTCGCCGTGCTCGTCGCTCACTGCTCCGCAGTTCGGTGGAAAAAAATCTAGATGAGAGTGCAAAAAATGTATCTTTAGTGACATGTTGCAACCAAGGCTTTTGTATGCCATGAGGAGGTTTTTCACCAACAACCTGTAGTTGTCTGCCTTGTTGTTTTGCCACTAACTGGAAGGCTTTCCATGCCGTCTTTTCCTTGCCCCGCAGTGCATGGTCAAATGCATCATCTCGAAGAAGTTCACTAATCTGAGGACCAACAAAGACACCTTCCTTTATCTTAGCTTCACTTAACCTTGGAAATTTTCCACGGAGGTACTTGAAAGCTGCTTGTGTTTTGTCAATGGCCTTGACAAAGTTCTTCATCAGACCCAGCTTGATGTGTAAGGGTGGTAACAAAATCTTCCTTGATTCAACAAGTGGTGGATGCTGAACACTTTTCCTCCCAGGCTCCAATGACTGTCGGAATGGCCAATCTTTCTTGATGTAGTGGGAATCTCTTGCACGACTACCCCATTCGCAGAGAAAACAGCAGTACTTTGTGTATCCAGTCTGCAGACCAAGCAAGAGAGCAACAACCTTCAAATGGCCACAAAGCTGCCACTGATGTTGGTCATAGTTTATGCACCTCAAAAGTTGTTTCATGTTGTCATAGGTTTCCTTCATATGGACTGCATAACCAACTGGAATTGATGGCAAAACATTGCCATTATGCAGTAAAACAGCTTTAAGACTCGTCTTCGATGAATCAATGAACAGTCTCCACTCATCTGGATCGTGAACGATGTTGAGGGCTGCCATCACACCATCGATGTTGTTGCAGGCTACAAGATCACCTTCCATGAAGAAGAATGGGACAAGATCCTTTTGACGGTCACGTAATATGGAAATCCTAACATCACCTGCCAGGAGATTCCACTGCTGTAGTCTGGAGCCCAACAGCTCTGCCTTACTCTTGGGTAGTTCCAAATCCCTGACAAGGTCATTCAGTTCACCTTGTGTTATGAGGTGTGGTTCAGAGGAGGAGGCTGGGAGAAAATGTGGGTCCTGTGACATTGATGGATCAGGACCAGAAGTTTCATCCTCTTCCTCATCTGACTCAAGTGAGAATGATTCTGGTGCATCAGGAACCGGCAGTCCTTCTCCGTGGGGTACTGGGCGTATAGCTGATGGAATGTTTGGATAATGCACAGTCCACTTTTTCTTCTTTGACACACCTTTCCCAACTGGAGGCACCATGCAGAAGTAACAATTGCTGGTATGATCTGTTGGCTCTCTCCAAATCATTGGCACTGCAAAAGGCATAGATTTCCTTTTCCTGTTCAACCACTGGCAAAGATTTGTTGCACAAGTGTTTCAGCATATGTGTGGGGCCCACCTCTTGTCCTGATCTCCAATTTTGCAGCCAAAATAAAGGTGATAGGCTTTCTTAATCATAGTGGTTATACTGCACTTTTGTGATGCGAAAGTGACTTCACCACAAACATAGCAGAAGTTATCTGCAATGTTCACACAAATATGAGGCATCTCTGCTCACTTTGGCTAAACAGAAATGTGTCCCTTTGCAAAATCAAACACTGACAAATAAGAGAGCATGACACTGTATGATTTCTAGAGCTGATATAGGGCAATTTGTTCTGCAGAGTGATGTAAGCTTCGTTCTGATTGGATCATCCATGACTTCTAGGAATAACATGATGCAGTTCATATCATGTATGACGCAATACCAGCTTCAGATTGCATCATTCATTGTTTTGCCTAAAAAGCAAGTACTGTCCAAAAGCAGTTATAGATTTATGCATAGATCCAGTCAAAGATGTATTTTAGTTATTTCTGGTTTAAATTGAGATCCCTTCCCTTTATAACTCACTTATCCTCCGCCATTCCCAAGTCAAGGGTCGTATATACTGAGCCAATAGCATATCTTGAAAACTAGAGCCAATCAACAATTTTAAGCATCATTTTCGTTCTCAGTGACCCAGAATTAGTAAAGTTTGACTACATTTATTTCAGAAGCATTTTGGCTGTAGAGCAGTGTAATATACACAGATTTTATGATGACATGTGAGTAAATCTCTATTTTTAAGTACACTTAATAAATTATAAATGCTAAATGCTTTTCCCGCCCAGAAAAACTGAGCACTTTTCCCCTTTCTTCTGTAAACTCATACTAGTGTGATGTGGGGAGATATTTATCATAAATACAGTATACATACCCCAAGGCTAGACAAGTAGGCATTTCTAATTTTGTTACATTCCTAGTACCATAATTGAAAACCCAGAGGCTAATTCCTTATTTTATTTCTAAATTCCTTCTTTGTAGAAAATTAGAAGCTTAAACAAAGGGGGCAAGGCAAATTTAAGGCTGACTTAGATGAATGTTGACCCTCGTTCACTCTTGCTGGACTGGTTGACACAAAAGGCAGTGGGACTGTCTGATCTGGCCCATAAAACTTCTCCATTGCCCTTTTCATCACAAAAATGTGCTTTTTCCAACTATCCCTTAATAAATACCTTTTGTCTTCCAGGATTTAAGTAAAAAACCCTGTACAGTGCAGGTGTAATGTAAATGGTAAAATGAGGAGGCTGGTTTTAAAGATGACTACTAAAAGCAGAGCTTAAGTGAAGGGCAAACCACAACTCAGTGAGGTCTCCCCCATATGTATATCAGTATGAATAGTGTGTTCAGGAACAAAAAGGAGGCATAAAGCTGAAAGCTGGAACAGAACTGGAGTATGAAAAAGTCTTGATTAACTGAAAGGATAATGTTTGTGGTAGAGGAATACGCAAGGCTGCCAGTGATTTCTGTAGGTGATTAAACGCCAGAATGAAGCTCTGGCATTTGATCTCAAGAGCCATTTGTTATGAGTACACTCCAGTGACACAACCATACTCCTGTTACACAACATGGTGGTGACAACAAACAACCTGCTAGAAACTCCTTTTTTCTTCTCTTTGTTGTGAGAGTTTGAAAATGTTTATTACTATTGTTAACGGCAGGGGTTTTCAACCTTTTTCTTTCTCCCCCCGCCCCCTCGGGGGTTGGGGGGTACAGACTTGGGGCACTATGCTGGGGAGGGTTCCCTCTGGCAGAGGCATAGTTTTACTTCTGTTTGGGTGGGGCAGGGGCTGTCAGGGCTTGGGCCAGCTCTGCACAGTGGTGTCCAGGGAGAGCGTGCCATCTCCACACTCTGACTCACCTCAGCAGGCCACCCAGCCTGTCTGGGTTGTGGGAGATGTGGGTCAGAAGCAAAAATTATAACTGAAAGGGGGAGGAGGGGACTCAGCTCAAGAAGTCTAGAAACCACGCAGGGTGCAGGCAGGAGGTAGTTAGGGGCTGTGTGCAGGCGGGAGGGTCGCTCAGTGTGCAGGCAGAGGGTAACTTGGTGCAGGGAGAGGGGTATCTAGGACTGTGTGCTGGCAGGCGGGTAGATCAGCGTTCAGGGAGGTAGTAGCTAGGGGCTGTGTGCTGGGAGGGGCCCCCGCTCCCCGCTGTGGTCGCTGTTCCCTGAGGGCTCTGCCGGCCCTGGGGCCAGGGCTGCCGCCTGGGCAGCTCTCCTCTTACTGGCTACATGAGCAGTCAAAGTGGGCTGGGAACTGAGGAGGAGCTGCAAGCCCGGGCACCAGCAGGAGATGGGGGAATGCTGCGGCTACCCACTCCATGGCACCAGCAGAGCAGCAGCTGCCCGCGCTTCCCAGCTCCCCACCTCTGACGTGGCCAGGGGGCAGGGCTTTGGGGGCAGAGGAGAGGAGGAGGTATGTGGGTGGAACTGCTCCTCTATGGGTAAGGCACTGCAGTTTGGGGAGTCAGCTCTCCCTGTGTCCCCTGAACTCCACCCTGTGGGCTCAGGGCTTCTGCCCTGCAGGGAGCATCGGGGCTCCAGGATTCAGCCTTGCAGCTCCTGCTTATAGCTCTGTGGGGATGCTGTGGCTCAGGGCTCTGAGTTTCAGCCACGGGGTCCCATGGACCCCTGAAAGGGCTGGGTGGGCTGCGGACCCCCCGTTGAGAGCCTCTGGTTAACGTCAGCCACTAATTGTTCAAAGGAAAGTTCATTAAATGACTGAGGGTAGGGCTAACAAGTAAGAAACTAACCGAGGGATTGGTTTGTGTAATAATGGAGTGAGTTATGTGCCAGATTCTGTACTGTCATTATGCAACCCCATTGACTTTGGGGTTGCGCATGTATAATTGAAAACATCATTTCGGTTCATAATGTTTGCTTATTTCAGTGTCTTTTTGAGAGAGAATTTTATTGGTCTGTGGCTGAAAATCTTAACTTTGTCATGCACTTCACTGAATGGTAATATTTTATATGGTCAAACATAAACAATTTGTCATCTGTGTCATAATGTCAGTCTCTAGTAGTTACCTTTACAGACAGGTAGAAATCCACTTAAAATTAATTGGGCATTGTGTATGTTGCTCTAGTTCAGGGGTAGGCAACTATGGCATGCGAGTCGAAGGCGGCACACGAGCTGATTTTTCGGTGGCACTCTCACTGCCTGGGTCCTGGCCACCGGTCTGGGGGGCTCTGCATTTTAATTTAATTTTAAATGAAGCTTCTTAAACATTTTAAAAACCTTATTTACTTTACATACAACAATAGTTTAGTTATATATTATAGACTTATAGAAAGAGACTTTCTAAAAATGTTAAAATGTATTACCGGCACGCAAAACCTAAAATTAGAATGAATAAATGAAGACTCGGCACACCACTTCTGAAAGGTTGCTGACCCCTGCTCTAGTTAATAGTACATCAGCCTTTCAGATATGAAATTCTCTTCCTGGGGATTTATAACTGAACGGTAGATGCAACCTCATATTAACTATAATCCCTAGTTATTAAAACGTTAATTTCCGAGCTTTATAAATCAAATATAAAAGTGTGGCCTGGATGGGAAAGTAACATCCACAGGTTCTGAAATTGAGCAGAATGCTTTGGAAAAAATCTTATAGTAAATGTGACTTTTTATGTTGCAAGAATGCTTAGTTGTTAAATTGATGGGGTCACATAAATTCCTTGATGGGTAGGTAGAAAATTCCTAAAACAAAGGATTGGAGTGAGTGTGTGCATTTTTGGCACTTTGTCAGAGGTTGAAAAAATAAGGGGTTCCCATTTAAAGTAAAATGAGCCTGCTAGTCCAGTAGCTTGCACTGACAGATGCCCACACAATCCTTGCCCCAGATACCGCAGTGATGAATGTGGTATAAATGCCTAGATAGTACTTCAGCCCTGGGGTCTGAAAACTGGGGGGGAGGGAGGGAAACAAAAAACTACAGAGCAAAGCTTTGCTGGGATAGCACTAATTGTAAACTCCTGGTGAGGTGTTGGAGTGTGCCTATGCACGCATGGGGTTATGGTGGTGAAGGTCAGATCACAGTTCACTTTGTTTCTTAATCGTTGCTGGTTTACATGATCATTGAGACTTTTATTTTTCAAACATTATTAATAAACCTGCTTTATTTTTCAGTGGTAACCAAATTAACATAAACCCACAAATATTGGTTTAAATTATGGTGTTGGTTCTCTCAAAGGCTTAGGAATGCAAAAAACAGCTCAAGCCCATAAAAAGATGTGTTTTACGTGCATATCAAGGGGTCTTGGTAGGGGGATGGAGATTAGCGAACGATCCTCAATATTTCAGTCTTCATCTAATCTATTATTTATCTATTTATTTTTGTGTTGTTAAACACAGATAATAGAAGGGTCCATCCCAATATCTTGGTGCCCCTACAAGGCTTTACATTCATATTAATCCCCAAAATTAATATGAAATGCTTAAACACATACAATCACTGTCCGTTCCGGCCCCCAAACTTAATTATCTTATGCTAATAAATAACCTCATCTAACCCTTATTCTGTCCTCTCAACAGTCTGAAAAAGAGAGAAGCTTTGTCAGTATGTCTGGGCCTGGAGGATCATAGGGGAAAGGTGTTTGAGTCAAGGGACCCTGGTGAAGAATGCCAGGCTGGCAGCTCCCTCTTCTCTGTAATGTCCCGGGAGTGCTATTTCAAGTGGCTGTATTAACCAGAACTGTGGGATGGGGAGAGGGATGGTGTTTTAAGTAATTGGGTCCCTAAACATTTAAGGCTTTAATGGATCAAAACCATCACCTTCAACTCCACTCAGATGTCGATAGGCAGCCAGTGCAGCTTTTGCATCATCAGGGTTCTGTGTCCAGTGTGAGACTGTTATATTTAAAAGTCTGCTATGCTTTGGATGAATTTTATCTTCTGAATAGGCTCAATGTGTAGCTCAAAATAGTGTGGTGTTAGTCTGAACTTGTGGTGACAAAGACATGGATAAGTGTAAAAAGTCTGAATCTGAAACACAAGGTTCCTAGCAGCCAGGAGGGATGTGAGTTAAATGCATAGATAGAGGCCCAAAGTGCCCCCACCACTTCCAGAAATACACTGTCACTGGTTGTAACTTGAACACAGTAGATTCCACAATTGCTGTCTTGGAGTCATGACATTGCCCTGTATCCTGAATGCAGGAGGTTTGGTGTGAATCTGAGGAATTCTATCCGCAAAGTAGCCAGCAAGTTCTTCATAGTGAGGCTGGGATTGTTTAGGTTGAAATACTGTCTTTCAAACACCCCAGGATTGAGGTGGTATTCTTATTTGGGGAATTTAAAGAATAAATGTTCACTCGTTGTCTTTCCCCCTCCCCTCTTTTCTCTCTAGATGAACACAACGATGTACAGAAGAAGACGTTTACAAAATGGATAAATGCTCGCTTTTCCAAGGTAGAAATAACTTTCAAAAATTCCAATAGGAACCAAATAAATTTCAGTTCTAGGTACCATATTTTGTTTCAAGGCTTTTAGCATTTACTAAATGTACTTGGATCAAAATTTGGAAGAACTGTCTCAAAAACATAGTAAAGTGTATAATGGCAGAATATATGTTTTAAGTAAAATATTGGTAATGTGTCTCCCCCCACCCCCCTGCGCAACTAAACACACTGTATCCCCATAAAAATATTGGACCAATGTACTCTTGTTAGTTTGTGAGAGACTGTTATATTCAACAGGTGTTAAGAACGACAGTTTTCTGCATGGCAGTGTCTGTTTTCATAGTTGTCCTGCTGGAGTTTAACTCTGCATACGATCTCCTGAGTGCATAAGAGTGGATTCTAATAACTAGCCTCCACTATGTTGATGATGCTAAGTCAATTCTGCTCATACAGAATATTCAGTGAACCTTCACTCTGGTTCACAAAGTGCTTCCAGTTTGAGTCTTGGTTATAAACTGGTGGGTAACTGTTTACTCATTTTTGCACACTCCTTTGCTTTCACACTCTAACTTTCCTGTGACTTAAAACCTATTGAGGACATTGCTTCTTATTTTGGGCTGGGGAAGGAAGTTATAGCATCCCACAGGGAAGAAAAGTAGCTATTTTAAACCTCCCTTTATGCCACTCTGCTGATTACTGAAGATGGAACCTTGTCAATAAATACAATGGCCATGGGATTATTTCCTAGTTAATAGCATGAGAGAGGAACCCTGGTTAGCCTCAAGTGAAGAACATATCTTTCCGGGCCAGAAAGGCTATTGAAAATAGAACAACTATTGTGGGTGCCTCACTTAATGGAAAGGTACATGCATTTGAAGTCCAATGTTTGAGGACGAGTACGAGGAGACAGATTTAAAAATCTTTGTGACACTGTTGTGGGAAATGATAATATCATAGACTTCTCAAAGCTATAGCTTGGTCTGCAGAATGTAGAGGTTTGATTACCCTCCCCTTGGCTCTCCAAATTACAGTATATTGTTTAAATGCAAGGTTGGCATGATTTTATTCATTTTGACCTGTCGGTTCATTTTGCCGGATAGCTGAGATTCTTAGCTTTTAGCCAAGATAGTCTTGGCCAGTGTTTTAGTTTGGGGAGAAGAGTGTGTAAGTTGATCATGCCAGACACATCCTTCTCAATGCTGCTTAATGAATAAAGGGAAAAATGTTCTGAAAAAGCAAAAACAAAATGAGAGAAACTTGAAGCATGATGATATTTTTCTCCCTAATTGGGCCCCAATCAGCATGTAAATAAAAAAAACTGACAATGTTATTGCATTAGCATATCACAATGCAAATTGAAAGGTCAAAAGTTTTCTATTTATTCATCTCGAGGTGCAATTTTTGTTGTGACATTGGCAAGTGCAACTTAAAATTTCAAGCAATGAAATTAAGGGCTGTTTTTTATATATATAATATATATAGGCACTTCACACAACACACATTCTTCCTGTTGGATTCTCTTTCACAGGAAGTAGAGTCTAATACTATGGCTAGATTTAGAAAGATCTGGGCAATTTTGTGACCCATTAATAACACATGAAGTTATGCAAGCTAAATTAATAGTTATAAGATTTGTACTCTAGGGCGTAAAGTGATCACCTGTATGATGCACTTCTAATTTTTTTCATGTTCAGCTCAAGCACTACTTTGCACAGGAAGGGCACTGGCTTAGGAAGATTAATGCACTTGGATACAGTGGTAATGAGCGTGATAAAAGGTGTAGGTAGAAAGATAATATATATTAGAAAGCCTAGCTTCTCATATTTTTAAAAACCTAAGGAAATGAAACAGGAATACTTAGTAGTTGAAAGCGGTCTCATCAAAACGTTGTGTTTATGAAATCATTTTGGCGGCTTAAAATGTAATTTCTACAAGTCACAGTTGGGTTAATTGGGACACTTCTCACGGTAGAGAAATGTGAAGATGAGAGAAATTGGGTAGGTTTATGTAGCTTATGTCACAGAAAATAAGCAATTTCTTAGTTTTATATCCATTTATAAAGAATTTCTAAATTCAGGCTCTAGGAACTTGAACATTAATTGTACTGTAATTGCCCTTCATTTGAATGTATAAATGAGTGGAAAATAGTTTTGTTGTATTTGCTGTATGACACAATTTAATGTACAGAGAAACAGAAAATATTATATATCTCCATTTCATAGCCTCTGTAATTTCTTGCACTTTAAAAATTGCTTGAACTTTAATTAAACCAATTGGACATTGTTCTATACTGTACAGAAGATTTTTAGACTGTCGTTCTTTTGTCTCGTCAGTCACTCTAAGAATTACATTGGCAGTTTAATTACACCCCAATTGCACATAAACTATTTTAAATTAACTCGCCTTTTTATAAAAAAAATTAAGTGGTAAAGAAGGCAGTTAATTTACTTTGCTAAGCCTCAAACTACTGAAAGCTGTAGTATGCTCAGCTTCATCTGACTTCAGCAAGTCTATGAAGTTGGCACCATAGGAAGATCATCCAACTAATTTTAAAAATCTATATACTTTTAAAATTGTACACGTACAGGTATTGTAAGAAAAATGGGCAGAAAAATACCCCACCTTATTAGTATGTACCCAATATAAAAGCTAAATAGGCAAACAATTATAAATTGCAAAAATGCTGGAAAGCTACAAACCAACACAACTAAGCCAGGGGACACTCACTCACTCACTCATGCCCGTCACCCCAGTCGGGGGGGGGGGGGTAAGCCAGGGGAATTTGCCCCTTAATATTCACTTTCTATTGTGTTGTCCAATCTACTGTTAAGAGACAGGTTATAGGACTTCTGCCACTTTCCTAAAGAGACTATTCCACAAAATCATGTAACTAATTATCAGGAAGGTTTACAGTGAATATCTGGAAAATGTTTCTTTTTTTAATTGCATACTGCTACTCAGAGTTATACTCATGTGTAAATGTTTATTCTTGAAATGTGTGCTCTTTCAATTGTTACCTCCTATCCTGTCCTTACCCCTTCTCCCTCTGTCACCTCTAATTTAGTCTATACTTATAATTAACACACGAAAAAACTACATGAAAAGAATATTATAAGGGTTGCAAAGTCAAGCACTCAGAAATTAGGAAATGCCAGAATTAAGGTTACCTGTGGCACATTAATTTCCCCTCCCCTGTGTATATGCATTATGATGCAGTCTTTTTAATTACATGATCACATACTGTTTTTTCCACAGGATCCCTGCCTCATGCAGTACGCAAAATGAATGATGCTCAATTAATGAGCAGCTATTGAATATTTTGTTCCGTGTGTGGCCCCAGTTGTTTACTGCACCCTATTCAAACCCTACTCTGAAGACTAAATTATTAATTTCCTCATGGACTTTTCTCTGGCATTCATTAGAGTCTGAGTGCTTCACACATGTTAACGAATTTATTTTCACTATAGCCCTGTGATATGCTGTGTGTGTGTGTGTGTGTGAGATTATCCCCATTTCATAGATGTGGAAACAGACTCAGATCTTAGGTCAAAAATTTGGGGTTCCCAGCTTGAGACATGTAGGACCTGATTTTTCATAGTACTTACAGCACTTTATACATTCAAAGCCCAACTCCCATAGATTTCAGTTGCAGCTGTGAGTGTTCAACACTCATGGTTTGGAGCCCCCTGTTTTGCATGGTCTCAGTTTCCCCTGCAGCTCACTGCGCTCCGTCTCATGTGGTCCTCCTCCTCTCTGCAGCTCGCTCTACCCTCCCCCCCCATTTCACATGGGGACTTGCTTGTTAACTGATTTCCCCTCTTCCCCCCCCCCGCCCCCCTTCGCTGTTTGCTATATATTTCCCCTGCCCTGCTTGGTCTTTCCTGCTTTTTTGCTGTTCGTTTGCTTACCTCCCCTGTCCTGCCCAGTGTACCCTCTTTGCTTTCTCTTTGCCTGCCTCCCCTGGCCCTCCTGGGCCCACCTTGTTTGTTTACCTGCCTTCCTTAGCTCGCCCAAGCCACAGCTTTTGATGTTTGTCCCCTACCCAGATCCCTTCTGCTTACTGTTTTGTCTCCTGCCCTGCCTGGCCCTGTTTGCCCCATGCACTTGCGCACTTTCTGCACTTTCATTTCATCCCCCCTTCACTGCTGCCTCTCTCCTGAAGGAGCTGGTGCTCCCCCACACACTGCCTATTGTGCCCCACACCCTCCTTCCTTTATTTTGTTAACCCTTCCTGTTTTGTTTGTGCCCTCCCACATCCTACATTGCCTAGTCGGGAGGAGCGGTTAGCCTCTATTTTCCCTACCCCCATGCTTCCCTTTATTATTTCTTTCTCTCCCCTGGTTGGCTGTTCCCATCATCTGACTTTGAAGGCGCACTCTGAGCAGGCATGTGCGAGTTGACCTCTCTAGCAGCTTTGCCTTGGGTGGGGTGGGGGGCTGAGGGAGAGGGACCCCTGATCTTTGTTGCCCCACCTTGGCTATCTCAGGGTGGATAAAAATCAATGATTTAAAAAAAAAAATTAAAAAAATTGGATTTTTTTTAATTTAAATGCTTTTTTACCTCAAAAAGCTTTTTATCAAAACAATCGATCTAAAGATAGTTTTAATTAAGATACATTATAGCTCAAAGATATCTCATCATGGAATAGGGATTATAAATTCTAATTCTATAGTATGAGACGATCCATGTAATGTTTAAGAAAAGTTATGTAAATGAGTTCCAATAGTTCATGGATTAGGGACCCAATCTTATGGGGTTCCAGGGGCTTTTGTATAGATTATTTAGGTTAATCTTTCTATCTACCCAATGGGACTCCGTGTTCAGTCTAGAAGATACCATCAGAGATGCTTAGTTTTGCAGTTCTCAAACTGTGGATTTGTGTTTCCAGAGATAACATGCTTGTTAACAGCAAAAATGTTTTTAAATAAATAATATATAGAGGTGAGAAATAACAGACAACCCTATTGTCCCTCTGCAAATTTGTGTACACAGTCAATCCCTTACCTCTCTCTAAAAGTGCATGGTTTCAAAAAGTTTAATGATTAGAAGATTGTTGGGGGCAGAATAGATCTGGACAAGGAGAAGTCTGGAGCTAAATGTGAGAAGGGAGGGTCAGGCAGTAGAAACAAAAGTGAAACTGTTCGAGCAGCATATTCCAAAATGCACTTTTATGTAGAAATCCGTGATTAATTCGAGTCTTCCTGACTAGTGATTTAAATCAAATCCATGGTGGTTTCTCCCCTATCTGCCCCTGTGGCAACCACCACTAGCACCATTTCTGATACCATCAGCACTGCCACTGGGTAGTGGCAGCAGCAGGCAGAAGAAGGGACAGTACTGCCAAAACTCCCGTTGCCATCAAGGGAGCCCCCATAGCTGGCAGAAAGAGCTAGGGCAGGAAAAAGGGCAAGAACCCCGCCCAAAAGGCTCCTTCCGTGGTGGCAGCCACTACTGCCGCAACCCCGCCATTGGTTGCGTCTCCCTGTCCCCCTGCCATCTCACCTGCGAGCTCTAGGGGCATTGGCTACTCAGCACCCACGGCCAACGCGCAGGTGGCTGTGGTTCCACCTGCCGTCCCAATGCCATCTGCTGTGGACCCCGCACCCGCTACTGCTGCCACCCACCGTGACCAGGAGGCATGGCTTCTCTTCTGCTGGCAAGTCCCCATTCAGTTACTGGCGGCGGTGCGTGGGGAGCTTGGAACTTCCTTCCTGGTTCCCAACTAGGATGCCCAGTTGGGTCCACTTCTCATCAGGGAAAGGCGCAGTGCTCCCCCTGCTGGGCTTTGGGGCATGTCTGGAGGGTTGCTGGCGAGCCTACCTGCCCAGTTCCCTCTCCTCCACCAGCACCAGCTGACAGTCTTGCTTGGGTGCCGGGGATGGTCACATCCAGCCGAGCAGACAGATACCACCGCTGATAAAAGCCATTGGGGGTGTCTGTAGAAGAGGCGGCTGCTGTGACATCTGGGGCCTATCTCAGGGGAAGAACAGCCCTGTCTCTGTTGCCCATCTTCACCCCCTTCCCCCTCAGTCCTGATCCCATTGCCCCCTGGACCCAACCCCACTGGCTAGCCCTCCATCAACACCACAGAGGACTGCGTACTGATTACCGGGGGAAAGCACCTGTAACCAGGGGAAAAGCCTCAGCAAATCGTGGGCCCAGCATCTCTCCCTCCTCGAAGTAAAAGTCCTGTAAAAGGCACAAATGGGGACTGCTGCTAGGGCTGCTTCTGCACCCCCTGAGAAAGTCCAGTGGGTGGAGCTGGCTGAGCAGCCTCTGGCAGCAGGGGGGGTTGGTCCTGCCCCCCTCACAGAGTCCCTTACGAAGGAGGCCTGAGAGGGAGCCTGCCCACTTTTCTGCCATCTGTCCCTTCGGCTGATGCCAAGGTGGAATGCTGATGGGGAGGAGACCCCTTATGGCAGGTGGGGGCCTCTGAGCGATCTTGCAAGAGCTCAAGGCCCTGGGTTTGAACCCTGTAGGTGGGGAAGGGGGGTGGATTTTCACATGCATAGCAAAAGGCACATCTTGAATGCAAAGGTAATCGTCTTGGCAAATTTCAAGTTCCTGCTCCAAAGCATAGGGATGTTACAGCTTCTAAAAGAGAATGTTTCCAGAATTGTTTAACATGGATGACACACATTTTCCTTAGTCTTGTTCTCAGAAATGGCAGAAATATTCAACCTGAGACAGACACAGAATTCAACTCAAATGGTCAAAGTCTGGCTAAGTTATAAGTAACTGAATCCCCATGTTCTTACAATCAGAAGTGGCGGGCAGCTGTAATAGGTGGTGCTATCAACCTTGCCTATAATAACGTTATCAACTATTATTTTTATATATTTGTATTAACACCCAGTTGTTTTAAACACTGAAAAAACATACACAAATTAGTTCCTCTCCTAAAGAGCTGTTTATATGCTAAAGTATTTTGCTGAATTGGGGTTATTAGAGAGGGACTGTTTACATCCCAGTTTTGTGAGATTATTCCCTTGTGTATGCATCTTAAAATCACACTGGCCTTTTAATTTTTTTTCTGCCATACTTATCAGACATTAATTTTGTTTTGCGACTGAAAAGTCACGTGAAATCTTCTTTCTGCAGCCACTTCTAGGTCTCTTTCAGCATTATTGCTTTGTGGTTTTCTCCCTTCCAATCTAAGGTTTGTTTTACCACACAACAAACCCTGGGCCCCTTACCTTTTTGACATTTTGCCAAATGCACTGCAGCGTCTTGGCAAGTCTGATAAATCTGTGTAATTATGTTGCCTGGGCCTGCTGTTGTCTACAATTTCACATTATTTGGGGATTCTCCAGGCCAAAGACATTGCAAAAGGGATTACTTGTGTCTGATTCAGGGAGATCATGGAATGTGCAGTGTATGGATCAGGCAAAAATAGAGATCATAATGAGCTGTTAAGTCATGTTGTCTGTCCAAGGAAATATCATCCAAGATATCTGTAGTACTTCCTCAAGTTTAATTTTTGAGTGACTCAAGTGAAGAAGCTTCTTTCATTTCATTTGTAGAATATTCTATAACCTAATTATTGTTGTTATTGCAGTAGGAAACATTTTTCAAAATTCAGTCTAGATTTTCCTTTGCTAAATTGCATTACATTTACCCTGAAAGGTGTAACCTGGCCCAGCAAGATTGGTGGAATATCAGCATCAATTTGGGGACAGAACATTTCTTTACTGTTTATGCCAATACTTTATCTATCTGAACTGATCTAAACCTTTGAAAACATTTTGGGTTCAGTGTTTGTCTGTTCTTATTTCTTCTACTACTTTTACCTACTTCTTAACAGAGCTCAGAATAGTGTTCTAATCTGATTTTTTGTAATGTAATCCTGATATGTAAACATATCCTAATTTTTAATTTTGATATGTTGTATGGTATAGTTTGAGACTAAATGGCATTTGGCATAAAAGTAATATGAATCAATTGGTTTGTCTCTAAGTTAGGAGCTAGAAATGAAAGTAATAGTCTGCCCATTCAATATGCTTTTAATATGTTTAATTTTGAACTGAAATATTCTCACCTAGTTAAGGAAAAAAATCAAAATAATAGAGATTCAAAATGTAGGTGGTGTAGCAAGTTGTAGATGTTGGTGTAGGGAGGAGGGGTTTAGATTTATTAGGAACTGGGGAAACTTTTGGGAAAGGGGCACCTATACAGGAAGCATGGGCTTCACCTAAGCCGAAATGGAACCAGATTGCTGGCACTTAACATTAGAAAGGTCATAGATCAGTTTTTAAACTAAGGGCCAGGGGAAAGCTGACAGGTCGGAGGAGCACATGGTTCGGACCTACATCCCTTAGGGGAGGATCTATTAATAGAGAATTTCTCTGTCCTAGTGAGGATGAGAAGATGGAAAATGATAAAATACAGGCAGGGTCTGATCAGAAACAGTCAAATAAAGAATCCCATTCAATTGTATAATGGCAGACAGCTAAAAGGAGACAAGTTTTGAAAGTGCTTATATACCAATGCTAGAAGTCCAAATAATAAAATGGGTGAACTAGAGTGCCTCGTATTAAACGAGGATATTGACATAATAGGCATCACAGAAACTTGGTGGAATGAGGATAATCAATGGGATATATTGTGTACCCTGGTATTACTGTATCGGAAGGACAGAACAGGTCATGTTGGTGGGGGAGTGGCATTATATGTGAAAGAAAGCGTAGAATCAAATGAAGTAAAAATCGTTAATGACTCAAACTGTACCATAGAATCTCTAGGGATAGAGATTCCGTGCTCTAATAATAAGAATATAGCAGTAGGGATATATTACTGACCACCTGACCAGGATGGTGATAGTGACTGTGAAATGCTCAGGGAGATTGGAGAGGCTATTAAAATAAAAAAACTCAACAATAATAATAATTTGGGAGTTCAATTGTCCCCATATTGACTGAATACATGTCACCCAAGGGCAGGATGCAGCGATAGTTACTTGGCACCTTAAATGACTTCTTGGAGCAGCTGGTCCTGGAACCCACCAGAGGAGAGGCAATTCTTGATTTAGTCTTAAGTGGAGCACAGGATCTGGTCCAAGAGGTGGATATAGCTGGACTGCTTGGTAATAGTGACCATAATATAATTAAATTTAATATCCCCATGGCAGGAAAAACACCACAGCGGCCCAACGCTGTAGCATTTAATTTCAGAAAGGGCAACTACACAAAAATGAGGAGGTTAGTTAAACAGAAATTAAAGGGTACAATACCAAAAGTGAAATCTCTGCAAGCTGCGTGGAAACTTTTTAAAGACACCATAATAGAGGCTCAACTTAAATGTATACACCAAATTAAAAAAACATAGTAAGAGAACCAAAAAAGAGCCACCATGGCTAAACAACAAAGTAAAAGAAGCAGTGAGAGGCAAAAAGGCATCCTTTAAAAAGTGGAAGTTAAGTCCTAGTGAGGAAAATAGAATGGAGCATAAACACTGGCAAATGAAGTGTAAAAATAGAATTAGGAAGGCCAAAAAAAAATTTGAGGAACAATTAGCCAAAGACTGAAAAAGTAATAGCAAAATTTTTTTTTTAAGTACATCAGAAGCAGGAAGCCTGCTAAGCAACCAGTGGGGCCACTGAATGATCGAGGTGCTAAAGGAGCACTCAAGGACAATAAGGCCATTGTGGAGAAACTAAATTAATTCTTTGCATCAGTCTTCATGGCTGAGGATGTGAGGGAGATTCCTAAACCTGAGCCATTCTTTTTAGGTGACACTTCTGAGGAACTGTCTCAGATTGAGGTGTCATTAGAGGAGGTTTTGGAACAAATTGATAAAGTAAACAGGAATAAGTCACCAGGTCCAGATGGTTTTCACCCAAGAGTTCTGAAGGAACTCAAATGTGAAATTGCAGAACTACTAACTCATCTGTAACCTATCATTTAAATCAGCTTCTGTACCAGATGACTAGACAATAGTTAATGAGATGCCAATTTTTAAAAAGGGCTCCAAGGGTGATCTTGACAATTACAGACCTATAAGCCTGACTTCAGTACTGGGCAAACTGGTTGAAACTATAATAAAGAACAATATTGTCAGACACCTAGACGAACATAGTTTGTTGAGGAAGAGTCAGCATGGTTTTAGTAAAGGGAAATCATGCCTCACTGATCTACTAGAATGCTTTGAGGGGGTCAACAAGCATGTGGCTCAAGGAGATCCAGTGGATATAGTGTACTTACATTTTCAGAAAGCCTTTGACAAGGTCCCTCACCAAAGGCTCTTATGCAATGTAACCTGCCACGGAAGAGGGAAGGTACGCTCATGGATTGGTAACTGGTTAAAAGATGGGAAACAAAGGGTAGGTTTTCAGAATGGAGAGAGGTAAATAGTGGTTTCTCCCAGGAGTCTGTTCTGGGACCAGTCCTATTCAACATATTCATAAATGATCTGGAAAAAGGGGTAACCAAGGAGGCGGCAAAATTTGCAGACGATACAAAATTACTAAAGATAGTTAAGACCCAGGCAGACTGCGAAGAGCTACAAAAGGATCTCTCAAAACTGGGTGACAGGGTAACAAAATGGCAGATGAAATTCAGTGTTGATAAATGCAAAGTAATGCATATTGGAAAGCATAATCCCAACTATACATATAAAATGATGGGGTCTAAATTAGCTCTTACCACTCAAGAAAGAAATCTTGAGTCATTGTGGATAGTTCTCTGAAAACATCCACTCAGTGTGCAGCAGCAGTCAAAAAAGCGAACAGAATGCTGGGAATAATTAAGAAAGGGATAGATAATAGGACAGAAAATATCATATTGCCTCTATCTAAATTTATGGTACGCCCCCATCTTGAATACTGTGTGCCGATGTGGTCGCCCATCTCAAGAAAGATGTATTGGAATTGGAGAAGCTTCGGAAAAGGGCAGCAAAAATTATTAGGGGTATGGAACGGCTTTCGTATGAGGAGAGATTGATAAGACTGGGACTTTTTAGCTTGGAAAAGAGACAGCTAAGGTGAGATATGATAGAGATCTATAAAATCATGACTGGTGTAGAGAAAGTAGATAAGAAGTGGTGTTTGCTACTTCTCCTAACACAGGAAGTAGAGGTCACCAAATGAAATGAATAGGCAGCATGTTTAAAACATATAAAAGGAAGTATTTCTTCACACAACGCACAGTCAACCTGTGGAACTCCTTGCCAGAGGATGTTGTGAAGGCCAAGACCATAACCGGATTAAAAAAAAGAACTAGATAAATTCAGGGAGGATAGGTCCATTAATGGCTATTAGCCAGGATGGGCAGGAATGGTGTGTCTAGTCTGTTTGCCAGAAGCTGGGAAAGAGCAACGGGATGGATCACTTGATGATTATCTGTTCTCTTCATTCCATCTGGGGAACCTGGTACTGGCCACTGTTGGAAGACAAGATACTGGGCTAGATGGACCTGTGGTCTGACCCAGGAGGGCCGTTCTTATGTACTTTTTAAAAATCCAGTTCAAGAGGATGAAGAAACGAAGGGTCTTTGTCCGTAGCATACATGCACGAACCCAGGCAAGAAAAATGAGCAAGAATTAATAGGTTTCAGAGTAGCAGCCGTGTTAGTCTGTATCCGCAAAAAGAACAGGAGTACTTGTGGCACCTTAGAGACTAACAAATTTATTAGAGCATAAGCTTCTGTGGACTGCAGCCCACTCTTTATCACTTTCAGTGGGACCAGGCTCAGTAAATTTGCAGGTGTCCAGATAAATCATCGATTTTCTGATGCAACATATTTGTCTTACCTGCTTGTTAGGTCTGAGGTTTGCTTTCATATTTTGTTTGCTTTTTTTTTCTTTTCAACATACAGAACACTAGAAACACTATTGACAGTGAGTACAGTGGTGGTATCTTTATCTTTTATGAGTGGTGGTCACTATTGAATTCCACTCAGAGTTATGCATGCGCACCATGCGTCCAGAGATGGCAAATTTGAAAAGTGTCCGTTGGTCCACGCATGCGCCCTAGCTCACCTTGTGCCTTTGTCCAAGGGGATGAAGGGCAAGGTAGACTGGCTGCCTCTCCAGTTCTTTCTCACTGCTGTATAGTTTGGGTTGGAACCTTTAGTGTCCACAACTTTTGGTTTCGCTCTACAAAATAAGAATGATCTAGTTTGTAAATAGTTTTAGCAGTTTTAATAGTTTTAAAGTTCAGTGTTCTTCTCAAAACTGCATGCTTCAGCAGAGAAATGAAGACTCCATTCCCTCAGTGTTCGACAGGCCTTCTTGGCCTCGAACTGCAGAGAACAAAATCAATTAAGAAATCTCTGAGACTATTCATCACTGTAGCGGAAAGAGTGAGAGGGCACATCATCTCTACCCAGAGAATCTCCAAATGGATCTCGGGCTTCATTCCACTCTATCAGCAAGCGATCTGTAAAGCAGCCACATGGCACTTTGTTTGTATGTTTCCAAGACACTATGCCCTGGTGCAGGACTCTTCTGCTGATGCCTCCTTTGGGATGGTGATACTCCACCCTGCCCTACCATCTATATCGGGATGGCTAAACTTACTGACTCTCTGAGCCGCATACGATAATTTTCAGCAGTTCGAGAGCTGGGCACGTCACCCAGAGCTTGGGGGCTTTAGCCTCACTCCTGCTGGAGCCCCAAGCCCAGGCAGCTGCTTCTTACAGGGCAGAAGCCCCAAGACCCTCTTCCCTGCAGGGCAGAAGCCCCTAGCCCGACTGTCCTACTTCAGGGCAGAAGCCCTGAGCTCCCCCCACCTCAGTGTGGTAGGTGAAGAATGGAGTGGCAGTGTACGAGGCTCCGTGAGCTACATTTTAATTGTAACAGTTGCATGCGGCTTACAAGCCGCAGTTTGGCCACCCTGATCATAGAATCATAGGGTTGGAAGGGACGTCAGGAGGTCATCTAGTCCAACCCCCTGCTCAAAGCAGGGCCAACACCAACTAAATCATCCCAGCCAGGGCTTTGTCAAGCCGGGCCTTAAAAACCTCTAAGGAAGGAGATTCCACCACCTCCCTAGGTAACCCATTCCAGTGCTTCACCACCCTCCTAGTGAAAAAGTTTCTCCTAATATCCAACCTAAACCTCCCCCACTACAACTTGAGACCATTACTCCTTGTTCTGTCATCAGGTACCACTTTGGAACCCCCTTTCAGGTAGTTGAAAGCAGCTATCAAATCCTCCCTCATTCTTCTCTTCTGCAGACTAAACAATCCCAGTTCCCTCAGCCTCTCCTCATAAGTCATGTGCTCCAGCCCTCTAATCATTTTTGTTGCCCTCCGCTGGACTCTTGCCAATTTTTCCACACCCTTCATGTAGTGTGTGAAACCGGCTGCCAATTAGACATGGAGCTGTTGATCACTACCTGTTGAGCCCAACGATCTAGCCAGCTTTCTATCCACCTTATAGTCCATTCATCCAGCCCATACTTCTTTAACTTGGTGGCAAGAATACTGTGGGAGACCGTATCAGAAGCTTTGCTAAAGTCAAGGAATAACGCATCCACTGCTTTCCCCTCATCCCCGATCTATATCTTCACACCCTCTTCCTACTTAGGTACTGCTTGTCAGTGGAATACAATAGGGAAGAGCACTCAAAGAAGAAGGGGGCGGTAATTGGAGGCTCTCCGAAATGTGAAATCCTTATCTGTATTCCACTGCCTGCCTTCTTCCCCTTCCGCTTTGGATCTTACCTGATTCGTGGTACAGAAGGAACTGTGGAGAGGTGGTTTGTCTGCCCCCACCCTTTATTCCCTCGGACTGAGGCATGAGGTGAGCCAGTGTGCACACGTGGGCCAACTGACGCTACTTTCAACTTCTCCAGCTCCAGATGCATGGTGCGCATGCGTAACCCTCAGTGAAATACAAATAGGGATCACACATCTTGTAGAACCTCCAATTACAGGTAAGTAACCTCCCTATTTCAGTTCTACAAATAGTTTAACTTGTATCTGTCATCTATATCTTGTTTGTTTAAACTTTTCACTATAGCTCAATGATGAATCTTCTTGCTTTTCTTTTCATCTGTCTTCTGGAGACTTAGTTGGTTATTTGGTTGTTTTATTTTTTAAAAAATCATCAGCATTAATGTTTAATTCTATTTAGTTGATTTTTGGTAAGAAGATCAGAAGATTTTGGCTGCTGGCAATGAGTTGCCAGTTCCACAAAGGGCTTATGTATATTTAACAGGGGACTTAAGCATGCGCTTATATCCTTTTAAAGAGAATAAGACTTAAGCATATGCTTAAATGAATCACATGCATACATACTTTGCTAAATTGGGTCCTGAAAAATGTATTCTGCTTTTGTTCATGTATGTTGGGCCCTATTGTCCATTCGTATATTTGGAGGACTAATAGGAAAAAGAACTTTTCTCCTTTCTATCTTAAAAATATTTCTGTAAATTAAAGTTATGGTCTAAACTTAGAAATTGGGAAGCTGCAATAGATTTTATTTGTTGATGCAATAGTTTACGTTGTACAATGACCTTTTCACTTTCTGAACTGTTTCCCACATCAAGTTCCCATGTACTGGACCCATGATTTGGCATTGGGCATGATCAAGTTATCTTTGCGTTTTATTTGGTGCCTATATTATTGAGGAGTGCAACTAAATTGCAAAGTTCATTAGCATAAACTCTTTGGGAAAAACATAAAGTTAAAACATAATAAATAGTTTGTGTTCTAGTTACTTAAATTAACTACATTGATCTCTTTCCCCCTGATTTAACCTCCATGCCTCCAAGACTAGAGTTGACACATGGCCATAATTTCATGGGAATGTCCCAATTTTGACTTAACTACTTAGCATCTTATAGGGTGCTCAAACTTGACAATATTGCAGGTTAAAAAATCCCCAACCTTTTCACAATGTAACTTAGGATATCTGGGAAAATGACTAAATGACTGGTCTTCGTGAGGCTGTAGATGACCTAATGCTTATTATAGTTCTTGCCAGCACTGCTTTAAACAGTGGAACCTGTTCTGAGTCTCCTCCACATTGCTAGTGGAGAATTATACCTTTGCTTTTCTAGCACATACCATTTCCCTGGTGCCCCCTAAGGTGCATCAGTGTGAAGCTGACAGGGATCATGACTTTTTCATTCTGTTGCTGCTATTCTTGCTAATGTTTCTGTAAGTGTAGGATTTTAATAGAGGCTGGATTTCTGCAGGCCTCCTTACCCCCCAGGTTGGCACACTCTTACTAAAATAGTTTTATTACAAGCTATCCTCAATTCATTTAATGAGAAAGAGAGAGCATGTTAAGTTCTCTGCTACAAGTAATTCTGCTAAAAGTGACCAGGCACTACTTATCCAATATATTACAATGGCTTTTGTTTACAGATTTTTATGATTCTGAGTTGATTTTATTTATAAACTAACATGCATTACAAGTAAAACACAGAGTGCAAACAGTTGAGGTCGTAAAAACAGAATAAATTGCACAGTGCCTGTAACATAAAATAAACTAAGCAAGAACCAAGAAAAAGGAAATCTCTTAATGAGAATTCGTGAACCTTCTTATTTCATCATAATTGAATTTGAAATATTTCTCTATTAGTAATAAATGGAAACTTAAGGATATTTAATTGCAAAATACCACAAAAGTCACTTGTTCTAATAAAACTGCACAGATTTGCAAGCTAACAGTAGAAGCTTATGGGTGTAAGTGGATTATCTGAGAGCTGTTAGTAGTATAAGATGACTTAACTTTCAGTGGGCCAGATCTTATTTTATATCCTATAAATTTCAGGGGTGAGGAACACTTAGCATAGCTCCACACTGATCTAATGGTACAACACCCTCCTTTTGAAAATTCAACCCATTTGCACAAGTAATCCTAGATACACTGAAGGAAATTTGATTAACTATCTGACACTGACCCACATCCGCTCTGGCTGGTGAATGATGGCCAAGAGCATCTGGGCTTGCTGCTCACAGAGAGAGAGGGCTTCTTTTAAAGACTGCTGCCTACTTCCCTCTTCTAAACAGGGAACAGTCTCACTGGTATGCATGAAACTGATGCTTGAGGTAACTGACCTTGCAATTACTGACTTGTGTCCAGTCACTCAGTTCTAAGACGGTAATTGAGAAACTAGTTAAAAGTTGTCTCAAGCTACATGTGTTCTCAGCTAACCTGGTTGTATATCATATGGCTCAAAACAATGAGTGGTGCTTCTTTATATGATTAACTAGCAAACTTCCATTCTTGTTCTGCTCTATTTCTCTGTAGCACTTAACGCTGGCTACTGTGAAGTTCTGCTCAGAAACCTGGCAGGAGTAAACACAGCATGGTGGTTCTGCTCCTTATTGATGAATAGTACCCAGGGCGTTTGTGGTAGGCAGCAGCACCTTTGCTTGTGGAGCTCTCCTCTGTAGAGTTCTGCAAAGCTTCATTCTTTCCCTGTATTTTTCAGCATCTAACTCTAAACCAGCAATGCATGTTTTGAAATGCAGGAAAGAGATAGCTGGGTATCTCTTATTACTGTTGCAGCTCCTGAATGAGATCAACTCCTGGATGAAAGGTAGATGCCTAATCTGAGGCAAGATGGCAATGATGCTTGTGCTTAAAAAGAACATTCTTTTAAAAATCAGCCAATAAAACATCACCTTCAAGAGAGTGTGTCTGAACCACCATTCTCCAAGTGTTTTGTAGCCTAGGAAAAAAATCCTGCTGAATTTTAGATACCTAGAGAGCAACAGCACCCAAAATGACTTCCAGCTTTCCAAGAGACTTTGGCCTATGGTGTCAGAGGTAAAATGAGTCCATGACATATGCATTTACGACCTCCAGGTTTGACCAATGTGCTATATCTTAAAATGCAGCTAGTGACTGTAAAGCAAACTCCACCTGATGAAGCGTGCAGCCTGCAACTTGTCTGCTGAACAGCACACTTCAATCAGAACACATTCTTCTGGTGCTTCCATCACTTCACTGGCTGCCCGTTTAGTATCCGAGCAGGTTTAGAAACCATGGGGTGAAATTCTGGGGAGAGCTACAAGGAGGCACAGCATCAAACTTGCAGCCTGAGGGAGTGGGATTAAGGTGGCACTGATGTGAAATTATTATAGTACAGTTAAGATAGAAAATGTCCATTCTTGTTCGTTAAAGTAGGGATAAAAGAAATATCTAGGTCAGTTTTTGGGTCTCTGATCTAGAGCAGAATAAATGTTTTAAGATGTTCCACTGTAGTAGTGATGAATCCGGTAGCAATATCTGATGGGATAGATGTAATCAATGGGACTTCTCACTAGGCCATATTCCAGACTGGTTTTGTCTTTTATTTCAGTCAACAGAGAGAACTTGAATGGTTCAGAGATGTGACATAAGAAGGGGAAATGTGTGTCAGTTAAATGTTTTCAGCACAGTGAGCCTAAATTTTCATATTTCATTAGTGTTTTTGGTTGCCTCAATTTTTGGATGCTTAAACTGACACCTTAAAGTAAAATATCGGGACACATTGGGGCTCTGTCAGCCCTGCTCCCACTCTTCTGAGGCCCCCTTGCCCCCACATTCTCCCCTCCCCCCCCCGCCTGCTGCTGGCTTGTTGTGTCCCTGCCTGCCTGCCGCTCACGTCCTCACTCTCCTGCCACGCCACCCCCCGCAAGGAGACAATACAAGTGATTAATGATGATCCCTTGAATGGGTTTTGGGGCAGGCCCATAGAGAGTCCTGGCTTCCCCTTAATACACCCTTCCCTTCCCCTTCCCCTTAGCCATGTCCCCTCTTGGTGTCCTTGAGCTGTGCACGGATTTGAGCAGGCTATATTGCTGGGGTGGCCAAACTTACTGACCTCCAAGCTGCATATGACAACCTTCAGAAACTTGAGAGACGGGGCGTGCCTGTCGGGGTTTCAGCAGGTGTGCCCCATGGGGTAGAAGCCCCAAGACCCTCCTCCCTGATGGGCAGAAGCCCCTACTCCACCACCCCGCTGCAAGACTGAGGTCCTGAGCACCACCCTGAGTCTGGTAGGTGGAGAATGGGGGAGAGGAGCTGTTGGGGGCTCTGAGAGCTACACTTCAATGTTAAACAGCCACAGGTGGCTTGTGAGCCACAGTTTGGCCACCTCTGTTATATTGTTTCCAAATCATGGTATACTCTGGGAACCTAATCATGGTGGCAGGTTACTACCCAAGGGAAGATTGTGTATCAGGATTTGGCCCTAAATATCTCTAGTCAGTTGCACAAGCCAAACCCACAGAGCAAATCCCTACTGCTGACAGTCACACCCCAGTCTGTGCCCAGAGGTCTGGGCAGTGTGTTAGAAATATTTACCTTTACTGGGGAGGACTTTCTAGGAGTCGGTAAGGACTCCTCCACTTGTAACTTCTGAGCTCACCTTTTCAGTGTGGTGATTTGTCTTTCATCACAAACCCTGCGTTCTGCCTAGGCTGGGGAATCAACTAGAGCAGTGGTTCCCAAACTGGGGTTTGTGAAATGTTACAGGGGGTTCTTGGGGAAAAATTCCCTAATGGCGGACAGAGCTGTCCCTACGGACCCCAGGCAGCCCAGAGCCCCTGAACTTCCAAGAGCTAAGCAGATCAAAGCAAGCATATCTATCACACTCAGGAGATTTAAACTTCAAGACTCCTTATAGGAAATGGACAGGGAGGTGGATATATTTTGCTATTTTTAAAATTAAATAGGCAGCTAGTATTGTTTTAAAAATTATTATGAAGAACAAGTTTAAGCTTTGTTGTAACGTGCATTGTTTGCCTGGACTGCTCAATACCTGAATGCTTGTGTAGGAGGAACTCTTTGAGTTGGCTTCTTAAATACATTCATGCTGTTTCACATCTGATACTCCTTGATGAAACATAGGAGCCTTGTTGTATAACAGGCTTATTCAAAGTGATACAAGCTACAAAAGTGAGATCTTGGAAGAGTGTTGCCGTTTTCATAATGTAATAAAATACTGTAATGATAAATAATAATAATAAATAGTGTAATAAGCATGTCATAAAAACAAATTTCATATTTCCAAGATCACTGCTTTTACAGTTTATACTCCGGTAAAGGAGAAAATCCCTAGAAATGTTCACTTTTAGGAGGGAGTTAGTGAGACTAGACATTTTAGTGAAAAGGGTTCACAGGTTGTTAAAGTTTGGGAACCACTGAACTAGAGGCTAAGGCAGCATTCACCCCTGAAACTTCAGATTCTACCCTCGTTTACACCAGTGCACAACGGGAGTGACTCCACTGAGGCCAGGGCAGTAACTGAAGCACCCTTGGAGCCCTCCCTCTGGAATGGAGCATTCAAAAGGAGACAGCAGGAGTTTGCTTGTCAGTTGTGAGTATGGAGTCTCCTGTTGCAGTAAAATAATTCTAGGGAAGGGGCTGATTTCTGAAAACTCTGTCTCCCTTTAGAGCAGCCCCGTGTGCCCAGAGAGGCAGCGTCTGGATTCCCATTGGAGGAGTTGAGGTCACGCAATTTGTGCGCCTTAGGAATGGCTGGGGTCGGGGAGTTGGGACTAGCAGTAAGGCTGCTGTGTGCGGGGCGCTCGCACTGTGCTGAGTCAGGTGCACCCCCCCACCTCCCCAGGTGCAGCCTCTGCTTGCCAGTGTGGGTAAGTGACCTGGGCAGCAGCTTGCGGCTTGCCCTGGGTGGAATAAGCACATGTAGGGCTGCAGCAGCAGCCTCTGCAGCCCTGCTCCTGGTGTGGTTGGGCGCCTCTTCTTCCAGACTCCGCAGTGAGTTAGGTGGGCTGGTCTGCGCATGCCCTGCCAGTAGGTATGCAGCTATTACCTCTGTGGGGCATCTTCCTCCCCCTCTTCCCACCCCCCCAGTGCAAAAACAGTGGGGAAAGAAAAGCTTGGAGACTGCTTCTGGCAGCCACCCCCATTGAACACGGAGCCACATCTCGCAATTCTAGCCCTTCCACTGCATCCACGGAGCCAGCCCCTGCCTGGCTCTGGGTGTGAGCTGCCCTGCCCAGCCCTTCTTAGGGGCACCCGAGCACAGAGGCGTCCCACTCCAGGGCTGTCACTCAGCCCTGGGTGGTGAGAGCCATTGGAATGCTCCAGCCTGGGGGCTGGGCCACGGGTCAGCAGCCTGGGGGCTGGGCCACGGGTCAGCAGCCTGGGGGCTGGGCCACGGGTCAGCAGCCCTCCGGGCTCAATTGGCTGGGGTGGGTTTTCCTCTCTGTTGTTGCCACAGAGTGAGTCTTCCTGATGGCAGAGCTTTCTGGGGGTGCTGCCCCCGCCCCTTAAAATAAATGGGGGACTTCAGTTCACTTTGGATCGGATCCCAAAGCTTGTTTGCCAAGAGCTGGTTTGAATCTGGCGCAGTGCTAAGCCTGGTCACAAAGAGCTGACAGGTGACAGCTGAATTGAAGTTCGACTTTTGTTACCAGCCTCAAGGAAAGGCATGCCTTTCCCGTGTCTCCAGCTCTGCTCAGTGACAGCCAGGAGTCGGGACTCTGGGGGTATGCTGGGTGGGGGGGAGGGAGACCCCCCCGCCAGCCTCCTCATCCCCACACCTGCCTGCTCCTTGCCTCCTCACTCCTTTGCCAGCCCCTCCAGCCCCACACCTGCCATGAGACCCCCCACGCCCCGTCTGTCTCCTCACACCCTCTGCCCCGCCTGCCTGCCACTCGCCTCCTCACCCCGCACCTGCCGCTGGCTTGCCGCTCGCCTCCTCACCTGACTGTCGGAACAAACGGCATGCTGAGTGTACTTTGATTGGGACGCTGGACAAAGGGTTAAAATTTGGGACGTCTGGTCACACTAAATTTAGTAGCTGAATCTACTAATTTTTTGTCTGTTAAGTAGCTTTCAAATGATAGTGTCCCTTAAAACTTCTCATCTGATTCTGTTATTTGGTGAGTAACCATTTTTCATTTTATAACCTGTTAAATTTGTTTCTTCTGGTCTCCTTTTCCTCCTTTCATTTTCTCTCACTTCCTGGCTGATGGCCTGATGTGTTTGCCCTTGCCTCTTGCTTCAGGTCCTGATATAATTTGTCTGATTGTCACTTTAATAGTGTTTAGTACATCAGTTTTGATCAGATCTCTTCAGTGATAAAATGACTGTTTTGTGGGATATCCGTAGACATTGGGCTGCCATTGCTTTGCCCTTGTGTAGTTACTTACACCCGAGAAAAGTGAATATAAAATACACCAGTTCAGAATGGTAAGCTTGCAGATTTTTTTTTTTAGTCCTGATCTGAAGTCTATTGAAGTAATTGGGAGACAGTTATTCTATTGATTTCCTGGGGCTTTGTATCTGGCCATTAACGTATTGCCATAAAAATAACATTTATGTAGTCTTTCCTACAAGGATCCAAAGTGCTCAGCAAAATTTACAAAATAGTGAATTATATCAGAAACTTGGACCTATGACTATATATTTTGGGGGGAAAAAAGGAAAAAATAATTCCCAAGGCATATTGGATGGCAACCTAACAAAGTACTTAAAACCTTTATTATTTTATAATCTGACCCTAACTCTCATCCCAGTACTGTGCATTGTTTTCTCTGGAAGTTTTCTACAAAACATAGAGTTTTAACATTGCTTTGTCTGTCTGTTTGTTTTGAGGATAATGAATGCTGTAATAAAGTAGAAATGAGTAGTTTAAATTTCAGAAATAATCTAAAGCTCTTTTGATGGCTGTTTAAACTGGCAGAAGAAAATGTTGCTCTGATGCCAGTGAAATAAAACCATTCTCTTGAGAAAGCAGATCAAAACTTTTTCCAGCAGTACAGTACATGGAATGTTACTTGTAGATTGAACATATCATGACCTGCACAACAAAATGTCTCAGAGCAGGAAATCATCAGGTTTATTTTCTTAAAATGAGAAATAAAACACCCAAGTGGAAAAAATCAGATGGTATATGTCCCAAACCTCCTAAATGTAATATAGCACAATGAAGATCTTTTTATCCTCTCCAACAAAACTGCTACAATCCCACAGGAGAGACAGAAAAGTTGCTTGTGGTCTATTTATCAAAATCCATATCAGGATATTTGATATTGGTATTTCAGTCTCTGCACATTTTATAGATCTCTGTGAATCTCTCTGTGTTTGGTAGGCACTAATATGAAGAGGAATGCATATTCTTGGGTGATGCACACATAGCTCAAGCCTATAACTGTGGACACAAAATAGAATACTTGTTCTCCTTTCTGTAAGACATTTGGCAAGGTTGTAGGAAACTTTTATCAGTGCATCAAACTAACGACAACAGATTCCTGAGGGAAATAAATCCTTGGACTTTTGGAATATGAACATCCCTACTCTCTTCCTTTCCCCATGGCCACAAAACTGGCACCTTAGGTTCTGCCGTTTAGCACCTGGGCAGGGGTAGACTCTGTAGTAGCCCTAGCCCAACCATTTACACACACATCAGCAGGTACTTGCTTTTATACTGAAGACTTGGGGCTTCCTCCAAATAGTCAAGCTTCCTTTGGCCCCTCATGGTCAGGTGACTCGTGCACCTTAATTGCTATGACCCCATCACCTATCCCTTGATCCAATCCCAAATTAAGTTGGCTTGCATGCTGGTATTTGTGAGAGAGGTAATTTGTGATGGCTCAGCTGCTCCCATGGCATACCACATTGTGTGGGAGTACCCAAGAAATTCCAGCTTCTCCTTTCTCCCATTCTGCCATCCCAGGCCAGGTTTAAAGATTGGGGTTGAACTGTAGGATATCTACATCACCTGAAAAGCATATGCAAATAGTGTGCATATGGGCTGTTCTTACCATGCTTGGAAGGGTATTGTTACACTTATTAAATAGTGATATGTAATGTTCCTGCTCATAAACTCTAATTTGTGCACCTTATCTCATAATTACTCTGTTTGGAATTAGTCTGTCAATTGCATTGCTCTCTCTGTCCTAGACTTGTGTGTACATATACACTCTCTACACGCTTTTTTTATAGATTGTGACAGTAATTGACTGGTAACTCTTCTGCCAGAAAAGTTTATTGCATTAATTTAATGTCAGAAACCTTGGATGGTTGCTACTTTATTCTTAAATTGAGCGGTGTCAGTTACATGAGGATCCTTACCATTTTTGTTCAGATGGTTTCAGTTAAAACTGGGGGCTGCAATTTGATTCCAATTATGCTGATGTAAATGAGATCACAATGTGGTTCAGTGACTGAAATAGCTTAACTTTGATTCTATATTAATTCTTTTATAGTATCCGACCTTTCTGGCAGCTGTTGCTCTAACTAAGGTTTTAAGTTTTGAAACCAAAAGGTAGCTTTGAAACCATAAACATTATTAAAAAAAAAAAAAGGCTGCATTGGGTCACATGGAAATAATCCCATTTTGCAATTGTGTTGATGTTACAAAATGTGAGTTCTGGTTTAATATATTAGCAGATCTCTGCAATTCTTGTCTCTTTATAAAACTGTCATTAGAGAAAGAGGAGCTAGGATAGTGAAGGTTGTAATAGCACTACTACTTGACATAACTGTGTAAATTGACCAGTTTTGCTTTCTGAAAAAGAGTGCCATGTAATTAAGGGGATAGTGTAGTGAAATTCTGAAATGCCATGGACATTAGGAACCTTTTGGAATTATTTTGTTCTCCAGTCTGGCACTCAACTGCGTATCACACAGCCAGTAGATGACTGTAACCCACTAATCTGGCCACTGGCTGCCTGTGTTTTTTCCAGTTCCATTTCCATTTCCATAGAATCTGAGATTGGATCCATGGATAATAAGACTAAAGGAAGGTATAGGAAAAGTTTGATATTACCATTCTGCTATGTAACTTACACCAATTATGGGCCCATTTCAATAGAAATGGTTACTGTGAGTCTGTAGTTGAGCTTGGGCAATTCTGTTCCTGTACTTTTTTCCATGAAAATGAATACATGGCTGGGGAAAATAAGGGAGCAATTTCAAAATATTAATGGAAATCTCAATTTCTGCATGTTCTAGTCCACTAATCTGGACAGAAGTGGTGTTGTTCCTTCCTAAGGACTCAATTCAAAGCCCATTGAAGACAACAGTAAGACTTCCAGTGACTTCAGTGAGCTTTAGATCAGCCCCAGAATGAAAAGCATCACCACGAAGAGAATTTAGCCAAGAATCTTGTTGAGAATCTGTTTCACTCTCTCCTTTAACGTGTCCATAATCTTGGTTCTGCCGTAGGTATAGCCAGAACAGAACATTCCTTCTCAAAGAAATCGCCAAAAGTATAGCATGTGTCCCTTTGCCCCTCTACCCCCCCCCGGGACATTGAAGCACCTACATTAAAGTTAGGAGGAGCTGGAGGTGCTCTGAGAGTATTGATATTAGGCTGTTGTTGATTTACAGTGAAGGAGAAAGCAAAAAGGTAAGGAAAGAATTTTCATCTGTGGAGGATGGTCACAACTCAGAATTGTGGGACTCTTCTTTTTTTCTTTATTACAATAACCATGAATTGAAAATACGATGCAAAATTAAAATTTCTCTAATTTTAAAGAGGCTTTTGTTGCTGAAATAAACCCTCATTTTGTTTCCATTTTATTTTTTTCCTGTAGAGTCGGAAGCCACCAATTAAGGATATGTTCACAGAGCTCAAGGATGGAAGGAAGCTCTTGGATCTTCTAGAAGGGCTCACAGGAAATCCATTGGTAAGAAAAGTATTAATTAGTGATTGTAAAGGAAGCTAATCATCTGACCTCTGCTTGCTAAATACAGACATCCCCCCACATGTAGTGCATGTAACTTTGGGCCTGATCTAAAGCCCATTGATGTTGTAAGGCATCACAAAAGGGAGTGCTTTGATACCCATTTGTGGCACTACACATTAAGCTTTATGATCCTGCAATTGGATCCTCGCACCAGTAGCCCCACAGGCCTTGAATTTTAAGTTCTCTCTGCCCCTACCCAAAGTAGGGTGTGAAAAAAAAGAGGAAGTGCGGCCTATCCCCAGTGCTTAAGGCCTCATTTGTCTTCTGGGTGCCAAAACAACAAATTGCCTCTTGTTCCTTTCCAGGAGCCAATAACCCCAGCTGCTCTGTCAAACTTCCAAAAGATTCACCTTTCCCCTTGGGAACTTCCACAAGGCAGTTACGTTGCCACTACAAAATTCTGCAGCACACTGAAAATTTAAAAATTGTGAAGTTTGTGTAAAATAAATTTGAAACAGTCTGAAATTGAGGTTTGTTTCAACATATAAGAAATATTGTATTGTGTGTTACTCTTTTACATAGTTAATTCAGTAAAAAAACCTCTTTAATTTCTGTAGTTTTCCTTATTTTTCTGTTTTTCTTTATAAAAATAACATTATAAAATGACAAATTTCCTGTTTTTCTGTTTGTTTTGTTTTCAACTGTCGTCAAGTGTTTTGACATGAACAAAATGTAACTTTGTATTTTTATTTTTAGCCCAAAGAACGTGGTTCCACAAGAGTACATGCCCTAAATAATGTCAACAGAGTACTGCAAGTTTTACATCAGAACAGTGTAAGCTTATATTGTTACTTAAAATATTTTTTGGGGTCAGTTTGGTTTACTAAGTCTTCTAAGATAAGTGGCTTGGAATTGCAGATCATAAACCTACTGCACACAGCAAATAAAAATGCCAGCAGACAGTGAAAACTATGAGCAATTCATGTGGTCAGTGTTTTCAGCTGTCTCATGTTCTTGTGAAATAATTACATGCAAGCAATATGTTACCAAAATGATATAGTTTTGGATGAGATTTTGATGAAGAGTAACTGAATGCTTTGGTTATAGGCATTTGTTCTCTGCGTGGGTTAATCTGTTCGGCATTTTCACCTCTCGTTATTTGCCACTTGTAAGTCACTATCACTTCTAGTCGATGTATGTTATTAAATAATATTGATTTAATCTAATATAGTTTCTTAAATGCACTCATGATAGTAGTATTTGAGCACTACTTCACCAGACCTTTGGCATATAAGCCATATATGGCTCCTTTAGAAATCTCTATGATTCAGCCAGTAGAAGTGTTCTGAAGAGTAGTTTGATCAGTCCTCAATTGGTCTAATGCCATCAGGCCTTAGAAAGAACACATGGTAGATATTATTATTTAAAATTAAAAATACAATATATTTAAATTTAAGCATATGCTTGAATGTTCGTGGGATTGGAGCCTTTGATTGTTAATTCTCTGGAGCAGGGTGTATGTTTCTATAATTTGTGCAGTTCCTAGCACAGTTCAGCTCTGCTCTTTTCATTGCTGCAATACATACAATACTTTTAGATAGTAATTTTAGAAAACATCTGTTAAAACATTTGTTGCAAAACTTCCTAACTCAACAAACCAAAGGATAAATAGAAGGCTCCTCAGATGAAGATGCAGCAGGAATCTATATATATTCCTTTAGGGCAGAGATTCTCAGGCTTGAGGGGGGTGTCAAACTTTTGGGGGGGTGGGGGAGGGGAGCACAGCAAGCCTTCCAGTAAATCAGTACTTACAGTAAAAAGGGTAGAGGAGGGCAAGTGCCAAGTCGCAATGCCACTCATGATGGAGTGTATAGGCCAAATTTGAGTGAGTGTCATTGTGACCTTATGCGTGGGGTTGCAGTACCACTCACTCACATTTGGTCTGGAGGGTCAAATTTTAGAGGCATTGTGACCCTGTGCACCAGGTTGCAATGCCACCCACTCAGATTTTTTTGGTTGGGGTCTTCAAGTTTACAAAACCCCAAAAACCTCCTAAGTGGGCCTTGATTTGGAAAAGGTTGAGAACCCCTGCTTTAAGGCCTGACCCAAAGTGCCCATTTGGAGTCTTTTCATTGACTACATGAGTTTTGGTTCAGGTCTTTAATGAGTTGTCCCAGGCTTTTAAATCTTCAGTAGCTGATCAAAAATGAACAGTACAGCTTTAAGGAAATTTTTTTTTTTTTTTAATTTTTGACAACTGTACATTATATTGTAATCTTCTAGTGAAGCAATTGTATTTTTTTCTTCACAGAACAGTTTCATAAGCATACTTTTTTTTCTAATCAGAATTGCTGTTTTGCATGTGGCAGGATTGAAATAATTCAGGAATAACAGTCAGCTTCAGTGTGTTTCACTACAGTGTGTCTGAGTTTATTGTAATTATGTTCCAGTGTATTTATATACTGCTGATCAAACGATGTTGTGAAACTGCTGTATATTACTGAGCACTTTCCCCTTTTGTATTGCTGGACTAAAATCCTATTACTAGGAAGTGACTTGAAGCAAGCAAGGATTTATTCTTCTCTGACATACTGTGCACACACTTATTTGCTTTTCTAAGGATAAGTAATGAGCCTTTCTAGCCTGCAATTAATTTGGTTTATTTTATGAAGGTAATGGGATTGAGTTAAACTACTGAGTGATTTATTGGTTCTTCCTTGACCTGCCAAGATCTGTAGTTTTGGAAATGTGCAGATAGCATTAGTCTGCTGATTGCTATGAAGATTCTGCACATGGTTTACACCAGGTGCTCAGAAATATTAAAAAAAATTTTTAAGATAAAGGAGGAAGAAGTGCTATTGAATGTGATTACTTCCCTTTTACGTGGGAGCTTAGGGGCTATAAAATATCAATAACTTTTGAAAGAATTAGTATTGAGCATTTAAAAAATATGTTCTAAGGAACAAGTGAGTATTAGGTGTCAAAATTTACAGTGATTGCTGTGACGTCCGTTCACTTATGTGAGCATAATAGTTTAGATTATGATGATTTAAAAAAAAGCTATTTGAAGATCAGAACATGGAGTGGTTTTCATAAAGTGTAGTTACAGGGTTGGATGTAGGATGTGGTACAGATACAGAGAAGATATAGAAAGAGTTGCCTATAATCACACAGGTTCCAAAACCATAAGCATTTCTGTTACGTGTTCTCAGGGCCTTTCCTTCTCCACTCAGATTAAATCACACCTTTTTCAAAATAATTGTCAGCAGACTGCACTTGGAGTACTTCCGTTATAATATGTTTGCATTCTACTTTTCTTTCCAATGTTATGGTTAAATGATCTGTGTTGGTGACTATTTTCTCTCTCCCCCTGTGTAACTTTTGTGAGTCTTGAGGGAGCATATGCCCAGCATTTACAGACTGGGCCATAAGAAGATTCTGTATGTTTTAATATAGAGATTGGAAGAGGATCCTTTCCCATCCCATTGCCTTTCTCACTGTTTCTCCAAAAACATGAGTTTCTGCTGCTTTAAAATGTGTGTCTACGTGAAAAGTGACTCAGGATTGTGGGGTTCCATGTCTGCCCCAGTGATTCCATGTCAGTTTCATTCTTCTAACAAATAAAAAGATCGGTTGAAAAGGTGACACTCGGCACTAGTTGAATTCAGTGGAGTTACACCGACAGACTGCAGAATCTTTATTATTGGTGATTATTCAGAGATTGCAAGGACAGAAGGGACTATTCTGATAATTTAGTCTGACCTCCTGTGTAACATAGGCCATAGAGCTTCTCCAAAATAATTCCTAGAACATATCTTTTAGGAAAACATCCATTCTTGATTTAAAAATTGCCAGTGATGGAGAATCTGTCATGGCCCTTAGTAAATTGTTCCAATGATTAATTACCCCCACCTTTAAAAATGTACACCTTATTTCCATCCTGAATTTGTCTAGCTTCAACTTTCAGCCATTGGATTGGGTTATATCTTTCTCTGGTAGATTGAAGAGCCCATTATCAAATTTGTTTCCCAAATAGGTAGTTATACGCTGTAATCAAATCACCCCTTTAACCTTCTCTTTATTAAGATAAATAGATTGAGCTCCTTGAGTCTGTCACTATAAATCATGTTCTCTAATCCTTTAATCATTGGCATAAATTATATTACCCTCCAGCACATGTCACTTAACTTGAAGTCCCGTCCCACATGTTCACGCAGCTTTTTATTCCCTACACATTATAGATAGGAGCATAAGGAGCTGGTTCCCTAGTGTGATTTATAGCAGACACCAACTAGTACCCCATCTTATCATAGAAGATTAGGGTTGGAAGAGACCTCAGGAGGTCATCTAGAACAACTACCTGCTCAAAGCAGGACAAAACACCAACTAAATCATCCCAGCCAGGGCTTTGTCAAGCTGGGCCTTGAAAACCTCTAAGGATGGCGATTCTACCACCTCCCTAGGTAACCCATTCCAGTGCTTCATCACCCTCCTAGTGAAATAGTGTTTCCTAATATCCAACCTAAACCTCCCCCACTGCAACTTGAGACCATTACTTCTTGTTCTGTCATCTGCCACGACTGAGAACAGCTGAACTCCATCCTCTTTGGAACCTTCCTTCAGGTATTTGAAGACTGCTGTCAAATCCCCTCCTCATTCTTCTCTTCTGCAGACTAAACAAGCCCAGTTCCCTCAGCCTCTCCTCATAAGTCATGTGCCCCAGCCCCCTGATCATGTTTGTTGCCCTCTGCTGGGCTCTCTCCAATTTGTCCACATCCTTTCTGTAGTGGGGGCACCAGAACTGGAAGCAATATTCCAGATGTGGCCTATAATAATCACTTCCCTCGATCTGCTGGCAATGCTCCTACTAATGCAGCTCAGTATGCCGTTAGCCTTCTTGGCAACAAGGGCACACGGCTGACTCATACCCAGCTTCTTATCCACTGTAATCCCCAGGTCCTTTTCTGCAGAACTGCTGCTTAGCCAGTCGGTCCCCAGCCTGTAGCAGTGCATCGGATTCTTCCATCCTTGTCCTTGTTGAACCTCATCAGATTTCTTTTGGCCCAATCCTCCAATTTGTCTAGGTCACTCTGGACCCTATATCTACCCTCCAGTGTATCTACCTCTTCCCCCCCAGCTTTGTCATCTGCGAACTTGCTGAGGGTGCAATCCATCCCATCATCCAGATCATTAATAAAGATGTTGAACAAAACATGCTTTATCTGATGAGATGATAGGAAAGAGATTCACTGTTGTATCAGAATAACCATGTAAAGCAGAATGGAGTTTGTTTCCCTTCTCTGTTCACATTCATTCTGCCAGTTTAAGACCCCCATTCTGCATTGAGGAAAAAATTGCTGCTGCACCTGACATATATGTATATGTGCTTTATGAAGTACCTCAACCCAGCCGTAATCTGAGTTCTTCCACCGAGTGGTTGATCTTGCAGTGGATGTGGTGTTGCCTTTGGGAATAGCACCATAGTCATCTTAATTGCCTTTCTTCTATATATAGCCTCTAGATTTGCTGCTGTAGGTATGGCTATCCCATTGTCCATTTTGGATTTGGAGAGTTCGTAACACAAAACAAAAATTTCCAGTCTCTAGTTCTGGCTTCCCTACATTAGTTATCAATTCAGATTTCTTCCCATTAAGACATCTTACAGACCTCATTTATGGACTTCTTAACTTTAAAAGATTACACTACCTTAGCATTACACACAGCTTTCTAGGTCTGAGGCAGTTGGCTCTTTTCATTGCTCCATCCCTTTAGTCAACCCTCTGAGGAAAAACTGTGGAATCCGACTCACTTTTGTATTCTCATGTGAAAAAAGGAGTAAGAGCTGAGTTTGTTTCAAAAGCTTTGCGTTTCATAGTGTAAAATAGAAATGAAGAGGAGTTCAAAAGCTTCCATAAGTGATGAGGTCAAGTTAAAATAAGGGGAAATTTCAAGAAAAAAAGTAGAGCTCATTAGTGAATAAAGAAAGATGAAACCAACGTCATTTTCCCCCTTGCAGCCCCTCCTGAAAAATTAAATAACTCCTCACCAACACTCCATACATATAATTTTTGTTGAGTTGAGCCCTCATTAAATTTCTTCAGTTAAAACTAATCCAAACTGATTATCCCCTGGACTCTGATACCACATACAAAGCTTGTCATGTGTGGCTCCTGGGTCAATCTGAAAACTAAAGTTGTTTGTAATTGACACTTTCAGGGCTCTATAATGCCCTATAGTATTTAGGATTACCTCTTACCTTGCAAAACAGACCAGTTACTGCATGTTTGCCTGTGTATTGGTTGATCTTTTGTATCCCCATATATTGCTGGTCGGGATTGAACCCTTACTCTGTTGCCTATGTATTTTGCTTCTAATTGCCTTCATGACAAATTCGAGTAAATTGCTCTCTGCAAAAATCTCTGCTTGGAAATTTCCACAAAAATAAATGTATCTGTTCATGTGCTAGTGGCTGGTTGGTAGATAAGAAAATGGGAGGACACTCAAATCCTTGCTGAGAAATGTTGATTGACTTAGTTGATTTAATGTCTCCAGGTGGAATTGGTGAATATAGGAGGGACTGACATTGTTGATGGAAATCACAAACTGACGCTCGGATTACTGTGGAGTATCATCTTGCACTGGCAGGTAAGGAAGCTTTGGGGAGGTTAGGCTCTTTCCAGGAATTTCCACATTGATCTTTTTGAATTCTTACAAACCTTTCTTTGTCCTCTAGTGTGGAAAACATTGCTTCTTTTGAGTTTGTAATTGGTGTAGGCCAAAGTTTAGTTTCTGACCTCTTCTGTTGACTGAATCCCACAATGCACTTTCTAATTGTGTGTCCAGTTGTGCTCAGTTAATTGGTTCTGTTCCTATTGTTACCACACAGAAACATTTTAAATGAAGACTAAAGAATTACATTTTTATTCTTTTCACAAGCTTTCTGTACATATCTATTTGCAAGGTATTTTTAAAGTGTTCTAGCAGAATGGCCATGATACTGTAATTGTGGCCTGGTTTTAGTGTCTTACCAAAGTACCTCCACTGACTTTAAGGCAGTTACTCATGATTTACACCAACATGAATGAGAGGAGAATTGGATACTTTGGGAGGGACTTTAGCCCCTGCTTAGGCATCATATAAAAGCAGCAAATGGCATGCAAGAGGCTCAGGAGAATTCCCCTTGTGGAATGATTGCCCCCCTACAAGGCCCAGTATAGGGGGACATGCTTGGGGTAGAACCAAGGACAGGAGGAGGCAGAGCCATAGTGTATGCCCTGTCATGCAAGCCTGGGCAGCACTGGGGATGCTGTTGTAATTTAGCAGTCCTGGAATGTTACACTAGGGTCCCATTCTGCCCACACAGCTGCCCTTGATCAGGAGGGTGCAAAGTGCCTTAAAGGCTCCCTTCCTCAGCTGCACTGTCTGCAGCCGACCTGTTGTGTTTAGCGAAAACAGTGTTTTGAACTCCGATACCAGTTGGTGCAACAACTCAGCTTAAATGCTGGTTTGGCAGATCAACAGTTAACACACATGTAAAATTGTAGCTGTTACTGATTATTTGCTTTCTGCAGGTGAAAGATGTCATGAAGGACATAATGTCAAACTTGCAGCAGACAAACAGTGAGAAAATCCTACTGAGCTGGGTTCGGCAATCCACAAGGCCTTACAGTCAGGTCAATGTTCTGAACTTTACCACAAGCTGGATCGATGGGCTGGCCTTTAATGCTGTGATCCACAGACACAAGTAAGTGACGTATTAGATTGTTAGACAGCTGCACAATTAAGCAGCTTTTTGCCTCTGCATCTTGGAGTGTTCAACAGCTTTTGAACTGTTTAAATGATTCGCTGGCGGTGGGTTTTTGGGATTTCTTTTTTGTTGTTGATGTGATTACATTAACAATGGAGGGAAATTTGCCACTCCAGCACTTACTTGCAGAGGGCAAAGCCAGGGCTACATTGTAACTCCCACTATTCCTTTGCTCGCTTTTCAATTACCAAAATATAAAAATACTTGAGATTGTTTTAAATTGCAGTTGACATGCATTAACTACAAAGTAAGCTGACTACGTCTTTACAGAGAGGATATCTTGGCTGTTAGACCATCTTGCTCCTTTCCCCCCAAACTGAAAACACTTGAAAAAAAGGCTCCAATCCAGCTTGTTTTTTGTAGCATCTCTAGTGAGTAGATAAAGGAACACTTTGAAACAAATCAACAAGTAATACAGGCACCATGGCTCCCTCTTAGTTTTGAATAAGTGTGATTTGAGACACAAAGTAATTATTCTCACAAAGTTGGCATACATTACTTAACAGAAGAATCAAAGGATAATACAATTCTTTGTTTTTATAGTGTGGTGTTTTTCTCTTCCTTGGCCCTTTTTCTAAGAGGTATTGTTTAAGCTGCTCTTGGCAAAGATCACATATTCTTTGTTTTGGGAGGTGTGTTTGGTAGTCTGTAGATCTAATCATTACTAATTTAAAAAAATGAGTTTCATCAGATATTTCTGCTTTTGGTCAGTTCAGTGTAATTTTAAATTTCATAAATGTTTCTGGATCCATCATTTCCCAGAATGGGCTATTCCACAGTATAATTTATAATTATTCATTTAAAATTTATAGTTCTAGCACCTGGGGGCCAACCAGAACACAGCTCCACTGTGCCAGGTGCTATACAGACCTATAGAAAATGACAGTCCTTGCCTCAGCGATCTTCTAATCCAAAACACAAGACATAACATTTGGATGTGATGAGCAAACAGGTTAGGATCAGGTTCAGGGGAGACAGGGTAACAAAAATAATAGGTGGTGTGAAATTCTTATCATCAAAAACTGCAGCTTTCTAGCTGCCTAATGGATGGTGTGGGTGTAGGTGTTTTTTTTAAACCCCCACACACTAGCCATTAGGCAGCTAGGAATATTTTATTTTAAATATTCCTTCTCTTTTTACTTTATTCCATTACACGTAGGGGTATCATTTTGTAAATCCTTTCTAACCCTTCTTGTTTAACCCTTCAAATATTTGTAGTCAATTATTAAAATACTATTAGTTGCAACTTATCCTATTTATGTTAATGTTAGAACTTTTTAACCTATTCCAACATGTCAGAACCTTTAACTCCCTATTCAGTCTTGTACCCCAGCTCTATATTCATTCCAGTTGCATGCAAGTACCTACCCAATCCCTCCTCCACCAAGTTTTAGAAATCTTACAAATAGCCATTTTTTTCATGACTTCTGTATTTAAAAAAATGGCAAATGATTATTCATGTCTCTGTGATGTTTGCAGTTCAAACACTGCATCACTGTGCTAATCATAGTGCTCTGAACTTGGAAGCAGAATGACTAGAAAGAAAAGTGAAACTGACTTTTTTTCCCTTCATTATCCAAACTGAGTGCAATACAAAAAGTAAATACTCAGCAGTAATGTTGAAAAATAAATATTTTAATAATAGATTTGTACATTTTTAAAGTTGACTATATCTCTTCAAATGTTACTACAAAAATAGTAGTTGTAGCATATATTATGTGGCATGGCATGAGACTATAACTGCAATCATATAGATATAAAGTTAGTGAGTCAAATATGTTCAGCATTTTGTTAGTATTGGTGTGCACATACTATAGTTTTCTGCTTGGAATCTCAGTTACACTTTTTAAAATCTGTAATTTCATTGTAACACTATCTGATGTGTGATTTTGTTTTCCTTATTCTTTCAGACCTGAGCTCTTCAGCTGGGATAAAGTTACTAAGTTGACCCCAACTGAGAGACTAGAACATGCTTTCACCATAGCCAAAAAACACCTGGGAATAGAAAAATTGTTAGATCCTGAAGGTAAAATGTTTGTTTTTTCTCTTGATTATAAATTCATTTTTGAGATAAGTGTTCAGAATTTACTTCCATTTACTTTTAATGTAAATACAACTGGAAAACAACTGGACTGTAACTTCTTGTTATCTTCGGCTATTGTCTTTGAAGAGATCTACTTATTAAAGGTGTGTGTGTGTAAAAGTGACATCTGTCTTCACTGATTTTTTTAATTTAAAATTAAGTGATGCAACAAATGATGATCCTTGGTTAAGGAAGAGAAAGAAGCAAAAACTGGTTAGCAATCTTTTTTTTTTTTTTTTTTAAATGAAGTATGAGTTGATTATAATTGTACATGTCAAAAAGTGTAGGAGTTAAAACTATAAATAATGAAGCATTTTTCAGGCTGATGTAAAATGTTAAATACCATATTCTGGGTAGTTCTTCTCATACACAAACCTGCTTTGCTTTCTATGCCCACTGAACAGCAGTAGCCACTTATTAACTGCTTAAGTACTTCACCTGTGGGAGCACTTGCCAGCAAGTTTCTATGACTTCTGTTGAGCCCCCTCCCCTCTGAGTGGACTCTGGGCTTCCCAAAGGTATGTCCTTCATAATAGATCAGCAGATGGCCTCTACTGCATTAGGTGATCAGTCCTAGAGGTGCAGGTACAACAATAAGATTCAGTCTAGAGAAAGCTTTTAAAACCCATCACCCAGTGTAGCTGTCACAAGCGAGGATAATGGGGCCTGACTCTCCATTGGGAAAGGACTGGACTGTACAGTTTTGGTGCAGCTCTGAGGAAACTGATATGTTCATTTACAAGATTTGGTAGCTTCTGCTGCTGTCTATACTGCATAGGGACTGACAGAAGGTGGACTTTCCGTTTTTGTTCTCTGCTCAGCTTTTGTAAACACTGAGTTTCCCAAGACTTTCCAAACTAAAATCCTTGATTTCAGGAGCCTCTTTGCTCTGAAGAGTTAAGGATCAGCTTTAAAACATGAAGTTAAAACTTGGGGCAGAATCTCTCCAACCTCTTACCAGAAATATTCTAGCATTCCAAGAAGCAAAGGGGGTTGTTCCATTATTATTAATTATTTGCATTTTCCATTGCTGGTGCTGCTCTGATCTATTAACCATTCCAAATGCATTGGGGAAGGAAGGCCTGACCTTTTGGCATAAAACTTTTTGATAATATTTGAGACCCCTGACCCTTTCTGGTATACAGACCACACTGTAGCTATCTAGGAGGTTTTCTAGAAAAGCAGTCTCAAACTTCATTTCTTTTAAATTTCCTGTGTAGATGTTGCTGTACAGCTGCCTGACAAGAAATCTATCATCATGTATTTGACCTCTTTGTTTGAGGTCCTTCCTCAGCAAGTCACCATGGAAGACATCCGCGAGGTGGAGACTCTTCCAAGGAGATACAAAAAGGAATGTGAAGAAGGAGCATTTAATGTACAACAAGTACGTTTCTGTCCATCCAGGTTTGGAAGCCTCTTGGCTATAATTTCCACCTGTTTAAGTATACTGGTAGCCCTCTCCACCCCCTGCAAAATCCATGGGAGGATACTAAAATCACACCCTGACAATCCTCTTCCTGGTTTCAGACTCTTTAAGCTTCCTGCTTCTGCCCATCTTTCTCATTCATCTTGGTGTGCTGGACAGGCTGGCTCCTGATCCTGAATTGAATTTGCGTTGGGAGAGTTTTTGTTCTTCTGTGGTATTCCTCCGCTCTACTTCAGCGTCACTTGCTGACTTAATTTAATAAACACTACTGAGGGTGATTTTATTTCTTAGCAATGACCTCTAGATTCTATATTCGCCAGGGGGGGAGGGGAAGAAGGAAGGAAAATAATCAGATCATAATCAGATCTGACAGTTGTCCCCTCTAGTCTACAAAGTAACCAACTATCATATTTTAATATGTTAAAAGTTGGCATAACAGACACATTGTCACATCACTGAAGTACTCAAGGGATCTTAAACAATCCGTTTGGTGCCAGTTACAGAAACAACATCTCTGCGTTTCTAAGAAATGTTACGTTCCTCTTTGCTATGTAGAGTGCAACACCTGACGAGGAGCATGAAGGTTCTAGAGCAGAAACCCCTAGCACTGTGACTGAGGTGGATATGGATTTGGACAGCTACCAAGAAGCTCTGGAAGAGGTCCTCACGTGGTTGCTTTCAGCTGAAGATACATATCAGCAGGATAACATATCTGGTGATGTTGAAGAAGTCAAGGAGCAATTTGCTACCCATGAAGTAAGTTTGTGTTGGCAGATCTTTTTCCAGCCTGTTCTTAAAATGGTTAGTTCTTGATACTATAAAAACATCATTCTGTTTCATTTGTGTTGCTTTTGCTAAATGTATACTGAAAGTTTGTAGGATATTTTAAGGCTTGTGACGTTTGCATCATGCTTCGTTTTGCACATTAGATTTTGAGTTTTAACTGTTTGGGGTTTTTTGTTTTTTGTTTTTTTTTTTAATAAGAGAAATAATTGATTATTAGAATGTTACTGTTAGTGCACAATTTGTCCTCATTTCTCAACTTCTACATTGTTTGATGGGAATTTTATAGACTTTATCATGATTTATGGGCCAGATCCAATGATGCTATGCTGATGTACACCAGTGGAGGAGCTGGTCCTGTTATTTCCCAATTTATTAGTGGGAGGTTTCTGGTTGTAAGTGTAATGTTGCTAAAGCTGTAGGTGCTAGAGTTGGAAAAATTCTGATTGATACTTTAATCTGTCTTTCTGTCAGTGTAAAATATACAATCATATTTAATCCGAAAATAGAGCTACTTTCACAATAGTTGTCCTTCTCCATGTGTAGGAGCTGTATGACCATAGGTAGAGAAGAGAAAAGACCCCTCCCATGTGCACATTTTTGGACTTTTTGTTAAAAAAACAAATAATTTTTATTTCCATAGTTGAAAACATATCTGTTTTCTTTTTGGTTTTCAGTGTTTCCAATTTATGTTTCTTAGTGCACTTAGGGCCTTCCTTCCCCTCCACACAGCTCCTATTGACCGGGAACGGGGAACCGGGAAGCGGCCAATGGGAGCTTTGAGGGAGGTATCTGGAGGAGTGGCAAGTAGTGTGCGGAGCCTTGCGTCCCCCTCCCCCAGGGGCCGCAGGGTCATGGTTCCAGCTATTTCCCAGAGCGGGGCCGCCAGCCGGCCCTGGCCCCGGTGTGCGCCACTGCCACCCTGGAGCCCGAAGCCCTCCTGCACCCTACCCCCCAACTCCCTGTCCTGAGCCCCCTGCTGTACCCCACACCCAACCCCCTGCCCTGACCCCCCTGCTGCATCCCACACTCCTGCACCTCAATCCTCTGCCCCGAGCCCCCTGCCTGCACCCCAACCCCTGCCCTGAGCCCTCTGCCACATCCCACACTCCTTCTGCACCCCAACCCCCTGCCCTGATCCCCCTGCTGCATCCCACACTCCTTCTGCACCTCAGTCCCCTGCCCCGAGCCCCCTGCCACATCCCACACCCCTCCTGCACCCTAACTCGCTGCCCTGAGACCCCACCAGACCCCTTATGCACCCTCTGGGGGCAGGGAGGGGGCAGAGTTGGGGTGGGGACTTCAGGGAAGGGGTTGAATGGGGGCAGGGAAGGGGTGGGAAGAGGCGGAGCCTCATGGAAGGGGTGGAGTGGGGGCAGGGCCGGGGGCAGTGAGGGGGTGTGTGTCAGTGATGCGGCCCTCGGGCCAATGAACTAAACCTCATGTGGCCCTCGTGGTCATTTGAGTTTGAGACCCCTGGGTTAAAGTCTGCTGTGCTTGTGCTTTTGATGATGCCAGCTTTTTTCTGCAGCACTGTGGTTTGAACATTATCAGTTTACTAAGACTATTACAAATTCATAAACTCCTGATGGCAGCTCACAAATCAAGATGGTTCATTGTACCTTTTCCAGGCTTTTATGATGGAGCTGACTGCGCACCAGAGTAGTGTGGGTAGTGTACTGCAGGCTGGGAACCAATTGATAGCACAGGGCAATCTATCAGAGGAAGAGGAGAATGAGATCCAGGAACAAATGAAACTGCTAAACTCTCGATGGGAAGCTCTCAGAGTGGACAGCATGGACAGGCAAGCTCGGTGAGTTGTGCTCTAAAACTTCTTTTATAGCTGGAGAACTAGTTAATGGAAATCTGTGTCTTTAGCCTGATTTTGAGGCCTAATATCAGATTTTTCAGCATGAACTTGTCATTTTGTAGCATTAAATTCGTCCTGTTTGTGGCTCAGTAACCCATCTGGAGCAAAGCAAGGAGGAGGGAAAAAAATCTGTGTTCTTGGCTACTTTAATGCAAATATTTATATCTATATAATATAGAAGGTGCCAGACTGAAAATGCAGTGTACTGCTTCTACTAATAGCAAATTGTCTTAAAATTATTGTAATAATTTAAGTTCTTAAATAAAAGCCTTCAATCTTCGTAAAGAGTGGTATTTATATAATACAAAGGACTATCTGAAGGATTTTTTCCTGTATGTTTTATTACAGTCATTTAAGGGAGAAACTGCATTTCATTGCTGCTCTTGACATTGTCGTTGTTAAGAAGGAACATTTGATGCAAGAAACAATTAAGCTGTTAGAAATTGTGAGCGTATTTCTATGTATGCTGGTGGCATATTTCACTAACTTTTGAGGAGTAAACAAGATATTTAACTGTTTTCTTTAGTTTAGAATTAAATGCAGAACAATTTATTTAGACCATAAATGGCTTAGATATGGCTATATGGCTTTCCTCTTATTTATAACTAGATCTTATGCTTTTTACTTGCAAAAGGCTTTCTGGAATTATTCTGCTTTTGTGTTCTCTCATGTGCAGCCTGCATGATGTGTTGATGGAACTGCAGAAGAAGCAATTGCAGCAGTTGTCTGACTGGCTGACTGTCACAGAAGAGCGCATTCAAAAGATGGAATCTCAGGCCTTAGCTGAAGATTTAGAGTCACTTCAAAAACAGATGGAAGTACATAAAGTAAATGCTTTTTGCCTGTTCTGTAATACACATGATATGGGAAAAAATACTCAGATGCTCTAATAACTTAGTGACTGCTACAATGGAGAAACTCAGTTGTGGCAGCCACGTCATGGTCCTCCTTTTTTTAAGGCAAGATTCAGATCTGGTTGTACACTGAGGGGACATGCTTGATAATTTTGATGTGGTAGGCGATGGTAATGGAAACGAAGAGACTGGACAGTTTTGAAAGCACTTTGTTTACTAACTGAGTAAAGCACCTTTAGTGGAAGTTGCATTGTGACGGGTTGGATCGCATTGGGAACTGCCAACTGATGTGCCAAGACTACTACTGCCCCTGCTTTCCTGTCCTGGCACCTTAAGACTCCAGCACCCTGTCTTGTTGCGCCAGACACACCAGTCTGCTCCAACACAGACCAAGGGTCTGAACCACGTGCCCCAAAGCTGCAAACTTAACCTGAGAGCAGTTTACAGAAGTGTTCTTGTCTTTAACACTCAGATGCCCAACTCTCAGTGGGGTCTGAACCCAAATAAATCCATTTTACCATGTATAAAGCTTATACCAGGTAAACTCAAATTGTTCGCCCTCTACAACGCCGATAGAGAGAGAGATGCACAGCTGTTTACCCCCCCCCCCCCACGGTATTAATGCATACTCTGGGTTAATTAATAAGTAAAAAGTTATTTTATTAAATACAGAAAGTAGGATTTAAGTGGTTCCAAGTAGTAACAGACAGAACAAAGTGAATTATCAAGTAAAATAAAATAAAACACGTGAGTCTAAGCTTATTGCAGTAATAAAACTGAATACAGATAAAACCTCACCAGTTCCAGTAAGCTTCCTTTTACAGACTAGTCTCCTGCTAGTCTGGGTCCAGCAATCACTCTCACCCCCTGTAGTTACTGTCCTTTGTTTCAGTTTCTTTCAGGTATCCTTGGGGGGGGGGGGGGGAGAGGCTGTCCCTTTAGCCAGCTGAAGACAAAATGGAGGGGTCTCCCAGGGGTTTAAATAAACTTTCTCTTGTGGGTGGAGACCCCCTCCCCTCCCCTCTCCTATGCAAAGTCCAGCTCCAAGATGGAGTTTTGGAGTCACATGGGCTAGCCACATGTCCATGCATGACTCAGTTTTTATCAGCCAAGCCACATTTCTGGGAAAACTCCAATGTGGATTGGCGTCTTTGAGTTCATTGTTGGCTTATGTGGTTCTTGATTGGGCATTTAATTTGCACATTCCTTTTTCAGTATTCCAATATTCCTAACTTCAAGTACAAAAATGATACATGCATACAAATAGGATTAATAGATTCAGTAGATCATAACCTTTACAGAGATTACGTAGCATATGTAGCATAAAACATATTCGAGTTATGTCATATACACGTTCATAAGCCTACTCCATAAAGCCTTATGGGGGGGGGAATGGGACAGTCACATGCATATCTTGCCTTGTTTGCTGCATAAGAAATTCTTCATTAAGTTGCCTATGTAGGGGAGGGGCTGAAAAATAACACATAATTTACCCATAATGAAGAGAAGAGTGTGCTCAAGTGCACTGTACCTCTTGCCACTTACAAAACAAACAACCCCCCCCAACCCAAAAACAAAAACAAACCAACAGCAAACCACTAAGCCAAGAAGAAATTGCTCTTTTATTTGTACAGCACTCCCCTAGTGATGTGGCTCTAAGCCAAGTTTCTGGAGCTGAGTCTTGCCTTCTGCCCCAGGTGCTTTTAGAGGGGAGAGGGCTTTTGGATGCTCATCACTCTTACAGAATTCTGTGGTAAGTGTTAAAAAGAACATTCATTCTGATGTGGCGGCAGCTTATTGACCACCTTCCCATTTCCCAGTAAGGTACCTATCTTAAGGGAAAAGGACATTAGAGATCCTATACAGACTGCCACAAGAGTAGGCTTTGCCCTTGACTCATTGGTCAAAATTTCCCCTCCCCTCACAGTTTTGTGAGTTGAGTGCAGTGTTCATTTCCTTCCTCCAGCTTGAGCAGGGGCTACATTTCAGTGGGGCTTGAGGTATATAGATTTTGAATAATAATGCGTAGCTCTTAAATAGTTGTGACGTGCCGTCTATATGATTTTATAAAAATATGATAAGTGAATATAATGTAACTGGGATATGCTTCATGCAAAAGGTCTCTTGTAAGGTATCATTACAAAGCTTATAATCGGAGTGTGATCATCCTATTTGTATAAATGTGGCACTCTTGTATCTAAAACTAGAAATATAAAATATAACTCTGAGGGCCTATTGTAATTATGCAAAGTGTGGGCCATTAATGGTGGTTTGGAATCTTGATGACTCCCATTAACTAGGACTGTTGTCTGCAGATGGCTTTGTTTTACCTGTTAGTCTTCCTGTATATGTGCATGCTGGCAAGTGCGTAATGAAGTCTTGCAGTGACATGTGATCATGTCACCTGAACTGGAATCCATCTTTAACCTGGTGCTTTTCCAGTGAGGAGGGGTGGAAACCCAGAGGGACAAAGGGTTTCCACCTTATGCAAAAGATATCTATCTATCTATCTATCTATCTATCTAGGTATTACATAACACTTATCACCAGAGTACCTCTGCCACAGAAATATAGTTTTACATTTTCTATAGCATCTTATATATAAAAATATAAAGGGGTGGAACAGAACAAAAGGGGAGAGGAGAGCCATCATGAAGAATCCCCTACCCTACCACCTGAGCTGGAACAAGAGCTGTACCAGGGGAAAGAATTGTGTCCAGGCTTGGAAGGTGTCCAGTCTGAGGGAAAAACTTACTGAAGCATCTCTGAGGGTGAGATGATCTGTATTCAGTTTGATTGGACATAGATTTGCGCATTTTATTTTATTTTGCTTGGTGACTTACCTTGTTCTGTCTGTTACTACTTGGAACCACTTAAATCCTACTTTCTGTATTTAATGAAATCACTTTTTACTTATTAATTAACTCAGAGTATGTATTAATACCTGGAGGAGCAAACAACTGTGCATATCTCTCTATCAGTGTTATAGAGGGCGAACAATTTGAGTTTACGCTGTACAAGCTTTATACAGGGTAAAACGGATTTATTTGGGTTTAGACCCCATTGAGAGTTGGGCATCTGAGTGCTAAAGATAAGCACACTTCTGTGAGCTGTTTTCAGGTAAACCTGCAGCTTTGGGGCACGTGGTTCAGACCCTAGGTCTGTGTTGGAGCAGACTGGTGTGTCTGGCTCAACAAGACAGGGTGCTGGAGTCCTGAGCTGGCAGGGAAAACAGGGATAGAAGTATTCTTGGCACATCAGGTGACTGCTCCCAAAGGGGTTTCTGTGATCCAACCCATCACAATAGTGTTCTTCATTAGTGGATCTCAGAGTAAGTTGTAGAGGACAGTATCATATCCTCATTTTGAAGACTGGGTAAATGAGGCACAGAGAGATGAAGTGACTAGCTCAAGGTCACCCAGCAGGCCAATGGCAGAGCTGGGAATAGAACCGAGGTCTCCCAAGTCCTACTCTGATGATGTCCAAGGATCCTTTGGGATAAAAGATGCTATAGAAAATGTAAAACTATATTTCTGTGGCAGAGGTACTCTGGTGATAAGTGTTATGTAATACCTAGATATTTACAATAACTGTACTTCTATGTTGCTAAATAACAGGAGTATCTCTCCTCTCCTGCTTGGTCTTTGTAGTTGTTGTGTAGTCTTTTGTCAGTATTGTCTCTGAACATAGTGTACAATATAGATCATCAAAACTGTACAGTTCGTTGTCATTATTGTTCCATCAAAACCTATTAAAAGACGTGTGCATAGCAAGTAATTTAATCTGCTGTTATACTCTAAATGTGGTACTTTATTATGTATAGCAACACATTTTATAGAAACCCTTAGCTTTCTTACATGCATTATTAGAGGTTCAGAATATCATTTGCTGTTCAGAGCCAAACAGTTGAATTTTCGGACATCCCTTTTTATTTGTTAAAGAGCACAAAGTACATTTTTTTGAAAGCTGGTAAAATCTAAATAATATAATGCTGTCCTCGGTAGTCAAAAAATCTTGCCGCGTTATAGGTGAAACCGTGTTATATTGAACTTGCTTTGATCCACTGCAGTGCGCAGCCCTGCCCCCCCCGGACACTGCTTTACTGCGTTATATCCGAATTCGTGTTATATCGGGTCGCGTTATATCGAGGTAGCAGTGTATATAACTTTTCTTATTGCCTGGTATCTTCCAGTATCTGAAATAATGTATTTTAGGTTCATTACACTTTCAGGTTGCCTTTTCCTAGTACTTAGTTACATTATAGATATGTCTCCCCTTAATAAAACATTTGCTTAATTGTTGAGACTTTAGCACTTTGCCACAGCAACAGTTTTAACTGCTATGGCCAAAAAGCTGGCATTTTACCCATATCTAGTTTCTGTAACCATTGATTTGTTCTTCCAGGGGCTGCAGAATGATCTTGAGATAGAGCAGGTTAAGGTAAACTCACTGACCCACATGGTGGTGATTGTCGATGAAAACAGTGGTGAGAGTGCCACAGCTGTCCTGGAGGAACAACTGCAGGTAAATGTTTTCTTCTGTTGTTTATTTTACTACATTACATATAAACTATGTAGGATGGCTTGGTTTTCGTACATTTGTTATCTGATAGTTAATTGTGAAGCTGCTGTAAATATAGTACCTCTTAATTGTAAACTAGCTTAATTCACAATTTTTCTCCAAGTTTAGTCACTAATGTATTTTGACACCTATGATTTGTTGTCATATGCTTTATTCCTCGGAAATAAAATATTAGAATGGAAGTATAGAAAGGTGTTTGCTGAAAAACCTGGCTCACAGGCCCAAAAATAAGAATTTAATTTGTCATTGCCTGAATACAGATACTACCACACACATCAGTTTTAATGGAATTTTAAAAATGGACACATTTTTGAGCTGTAAACAAATTATTATTAAATCATTATCTCTTGAGAGATTGTTCTTGGTTTCTTGTAACATAAAGAATTAATAAAATTGCTTAAGGTCAAATTTTCTAAAGTCCTAATTCCCATTTTTAAGAGTGCCGAAGTCACTTTGGAGGACAAATCCAGTTACAGAGGACAATTGATAGTCTGGTCGACTTGTACTCTTAAGAGACATAGACACTTTTTTGAAAATTTTACCCTTAATGCAATTTTATTTGTGGAACTATACAAAAGTAATGGGATGATTTACAGTAGAGCTTTTTTTACCTTCTCTTTTGTATAAATAATTTTGATTGAGATGTACATGTGAAATTTGGTTGTAAAGTATATTGCTGTTTGAAGAGTTGACCTTTTTATGTTCTGCCTAAATAACTTCTTGTAGTTTTAAAGTATTTCCCCCAAAATGTTCTACATTAAAAAGACTACTACTCAGCTTAAAACAAGAGATGATAAAGTGTGGGGTTTTCAAAAAGAAATTGGAATTAGGCCACCTGTTGAGGACTCTTAAAAGTTCCCTCCTTTGACTTGCTGCAAAACAATAATTGCAATTCTAGATTTGGATAATTTTTATTTTAGAAAGAGGTTATAGTGATTTAGAGAAAATAATCATGTGTTTGAATATCTGGCTTTTTATGCATTTCAGAGTGTGACTGTGAATGTTCATTAATGTTTCTTGCTGTTGTAGAGACTTGGTGAGCGTTGGACAGCAGTTTGTCATTGGACTGAGGAACAGTGGATGAAGCTGCAAGACATTCAGATACTGTGGCAGGAGTTGGTGGAAGAGCAGGTAGGAAGCTGTGCAACTATCCAAAAATTCCAATTTTACCTCATTACAATTGTAACTACCAAAAACATTTGTCAAACTGTAAAATTTTCATCTGTAAAATTATTTGCCACAAGATGCAAAATTAATCTCTTCTCCTTGGGACCTGCCAACCTGTACATGAAAGTAATATAGGAATAACTGTAGTGCATCAGACCAATGTTGTCCAGTACCCTGTCTTTACCATGCTCCTGAGGAAACTTTAAAACCCTTATAATGTACAATTATGCAATAATGTGATGTGGTAGGATGCAATACCCTGTTGGCAGCTGAATCATGAAGTAATTAAATGCCTTTGCTCTGTTGAGATCAAAAGTCCAAGTAGTAGGAACTGCCTGAAGTTTCAGAACTAAATAAAGGGGCCTGGGAACTAATAAGAAGTTGAAGATTGGAGGAAAGAGCTGTGCCTTATGAAAGAGAAGCCATTAAGTATCTCAGATTTTCAGTGAGTCAGGGTGGAAAGGGGTTGCTAGTGAGAGATGAGTGGAGCTTCATCTCCAATGCAGAGGATTGGACTGCGGCCTGGTGAAAGGGACCAGGTTGCTCTTCTTCCTCCACTTGATACAAAGGAGGATTTGGGCTATGTGACAACCCTGCAGCAGCTTGTTTTTTTTCTTGTTTTGTTTTTCTGGTGAAGGACTTCTGTGAGAGACTAACTGCTCTCAGGGAAAAAACAGCCCTGTGGAGCTGGATTTTTGTTGTCATTCTGGTTTGGGTTCCTGAGCATAGTGACCCTTTTATTCAAGCCCCTAAGGAAGAAGATTCTTAAGCCTAGGCATGAGAGCTTGCACATTTTTATCCTGTCCAATGTAGTGGTATTCATATATCATATATACTCATTCATAAGCCGAATATTTTTGGTAAAAAAGTGATGCATCAAAGAGCAGGGTCGGCATATAAACGGGTCTACACCAAAATTTGATGATTTTAAACTCTATGGAATCATTGAATTGAATATCTTATACATTGTTGTTTTGTTTACCTGGAGCATCTGCAGGCACGGAGCCCCTCATCTCCATGCCTGCAGACGCTCCAAGTATACAAAATGTCCTGACCCGCCAGCTGCTTACCCTGATGGCCGGAAGCCAAAGTTTGCCAACCCCTGAAATATAGGGTCGGCTTCTGAAAGGGTCATACAATTTTTGCTATTTTTACCTAATCATCTTGGGGGGTCGGCTTATAAACGAACGGGCTAATGAACGAGTATATACGGTATATAATCCTTTAAAAAATCCTAATTGTTTTTCCTTAGTAATATATTGTGCCAGTGTGTTCCACAGGTGAAGTGTTGTAGAAAATAAAATTTTTATCAGTTGCACGTTTTTGCATTCCAGTTTCATTTTTCTTACATTATTAAAATAAATAATCCTTACTCCTTATTCATAAGAATATCAGTGTGCATTCCCAGTCACTTTAATATAGAAGTAATTGCATCACAATGCACTTCTGAGCCTCTCATCTTGCAGAATCAATATCTGTGGAGTGTTGAGGATAATTTATCAGTTTTGGACCTCATATTCATTGGACTCTCCTTTCTTGTTAGTTAACCACGTATGCATGGGTGGCGCGTGAAACCCCCTTCGGGGAGGCTAGCCTTTCTGCCACTCCTCCCCCCATTACGGCTGGAGGAGCCGAGCTGAGCCACGGTCCACCCGCACCAGCTGTCCTGGGTTGCTGGCCGGCCAGAGGACTTGGGCAAACCAGTATACCCTGGGCCAGCCTGAGCCTGCTACTGGCCTGAGCTGAGCCCCCACCAGCTTTGCGGGAGCGGGGGAGCGAGGGAGAGGCCTCAGGGTGGAGCATGGATGGGGCCGTGGCCTGGGTTTTGGCAGGCTTACCCTCCCCATGCCTATTATACCTGCTGCCCATGAGTGCATGTTTGTCTGTGTAATGGTGAGACAGTTAAAGGATTTGTATCTGATTTATATTCAAACTGTAAAACAGTATTTAAACAGATTGTTTTATTTGGGTTAAAACCAGTAAGGAATGGAGTAAAATGGAAACTGTTGGTCATTGATCTTGAGAGCGAAGTAACAGTGAATCACTAAGTAATTGGCAGCCTGGTAATTCTAGAATCTTTCCCAAATGTGCTGTACGTGCTGCCAACATGAACAAACATACATTGTTTTCCATCTAACTAATCGATCCTATGACTAATATTTTTACAATTATGGATATAAAATAAAACAGGCAGTTTAATAGAATGAGGTACGTGCCCTATCTCAATATTTGCTGATTTAGCCATAATTTTGAGATACAAAGATGGCAATATGAGTTTAAGCCTACGTGATGTGACACTACACTTTATTTTTAACTTGCTGTGCAAGTAAACCTATTTAGGTCTTAGCATAAACAGCCATACTGGGTGCTTTCTTCAGCTGTGATGGTCAGAGCCGTTGTCTGAGAGCTAGCGCTTATTCTGTAGTTCTGTTTAATAGCAATAGTTGAGCAGTACTTTGGCAGCTTGGCATTCTTAAATAGTGGCATGAAATGCTATAAAAAATAAATATATGCTTATTCGCATATATGAAAAATAAAATCTGTTTGGGTCCTATGGATGCTGGGTGTAGAACAGTGGTACCTATCCCGTTGTAGCTAGCAGGGTTCCAGCCTGGCTTCCATGCCCGAGAGCAAATCTGTGAGCCCTGCCCGGGGCTGACGGCCACCAAGTGATGTAAGTAACACAGTGCCTACACAGACACTGCATTGCCCTAACTACATCAATCATAATGCAATGCCTCTCACGGAGGTGGAGTTAAGTTGAGATAGTGGGCAACCATCGGTAGGAACTACACTTTAGTGTAGATGCTTACAGAGCTAGGTTGACATAAACTGCCTTACGTTGACCTAACCTCTATAGTGTATACCAGGCCTGAGGTTTTTCATCTGAGAACCATGTTATAGTAATGTTTTCTATAGACTACCAGTAATCTTGGTTGTAGTTAGCATGGCTCTCCTGCTAGTGTGGACCAGGTTTCAGAAACTGGTCTCTCAAATGTCATACATATATTCTTGTATAATTAGAGAAATGTACAGTAAAATGTTATGGCAGTTTTTGTGTAGTGTAGGATTATATCTGAGTCAAGGAGATGAACAGAGGAGCCACTAATCCCATTCTAGGTCAGGGTACAGGCCCTCAACTACTCCCATGTCAAAGTAGCTTATGTTCTTCTGGTCCTTGCAGAACTGCAAGTGCAGTTCTTATCAGATGTGCATTTAGGAGGACTGCTTGCTAACCAGGAAATGGGGACAGCTTAATCAATGGAAATGAGTGCGTTTTACACAGGAGTCTCTTCATGTGCATGTATTTTACATAATGTACATGAACTGTGTGACTCTGAAAATAAAAATCCTTGAAGGTTTTTTACTGTGTATTTAAAATACAGTGAGTGTGATGATGTGGAAATGTCAGTGTTTTAGTGAAATGTCCTTTCAACTGAAAAAATAATTAAACGGTTTAAAGCAACCATTGTTTCAGTTTGAGGTACTGGCTCAGGATCAATCATCTATACTACCAAGCTTAATTGATCAGTCCCTGTTCCAGGAAAACTAAGTTAACTAGAAATTCTGAAGTTAGAATTAATTTCAAGTTCTAGGAAAATATTTGTCATTGAGAAAAATACTTTAGATCATTCAGCTGTTGTCACTTCTGCCATTTCACCAGTCAACTGGAAGAATGAGCAGAGATGCATCAGTCTTTATGACTGCCTAAAGAATCTTTGGAAGCTTAACTGCCCAGTCAGCATAATTCTTACCACTCAGGAAACAAATTAGTCATTGCCATTTATTTCTTAGCACTGTAATAATTATAATGTTTCAGTTTCCTGGGGAGAGTTATCATTGTCAGCTAAGTTAGCAGAGATTAATCATTCACATTGAAGAGCTTCTTAACTCAGCTATATAAAATGTGTTGGCTGGAACGTCAGCTTAATTTTTTCAATGAATATGGGGTGTTGTGGCCTTGTTCTTTCATATTTTATGGCATTTTCATCATCCTTATATTTTCCTGTCTATACATTTATGTATTCAGGTTATATGGGAAGGGAAAACTAAAGTAGTCTTAGATCCAGGAGTTGCTAATCAGTCCTGGGCCAATGCCAAAACTGCACAGCTAGATTGAGGATCTAGTGACCGTTTTATAGTCTAATGTCCATTGAACTACTAGGGCTGCTTTCAAACAAACAAAAAAAAACCCCTGTGGTTCTTAAACTGTGGTCCATGGAGTGTTGGATGGGACATAGGCAGCTTCTCATTGCTTCCAGCTGTTCAATTATATTAAAAGAAGCTAATATACATTCCTAACATTTTTTTTCACATAAGGCATTGTTGAGGTTGCCACAACAATGGTATTTGACCACTAATGAGGAAGGACAGTGGTCTTCACAATTCCAGATGAGATGGGTGGAGAAGCCATGAGACAGTTTCTCCTTAAAGATGTGCTCCACACTATGAAAAAGTTAGACCACTCCTCTTTTGTTTTATTCGACAGTAGTGTATCCTTAGTGTCAGTCTCTGTCTCTAGCAGTTTGTGAGGCATTGCCTGCTAAAGCTGTGTTGCAGTTGAAGTTGAGAAAGATTCAAGGATGGTAATTAGAATGTCGTGATTTGAAAGTTGGTTGTGACAAACTGCCAAGGCTAGAAACACGGACAGGTCCTGAGAGCAAGATTTTTGGAGCACTAGGCCTGCTAGTGATGAGAAGGAAAATTGTTTATTCTAAATATTTCACTGCGTTTAACTCTGGTATAATAATTTGTAAATTTAGGCTGAATTTCTGGCAGATATCTAATCTGGTATTCTTTTATCCCTGTATGTGTGCTACTCCCATTAATGCCAATAGGAGTTTGATGCATGTAAGGATTGCAGAACAGTGGTGGTGATATCTTTCAGATCTTCCTGTTAGGAGAAATTTGCCATTAGTTGTTTGATGCTGTCCTATGTTTCAGAAGTGCTGTATTCTTTTTCCTCTGCAGTGCTTGTTGAAAGCTTGGTTAACTGACAAAGAGGAGGCTTTAAATAAAGTCCAAACAAGGAACTTCAAAGATCGAACAGAGCTGAGTGTCAATGTTCGAAAACTGTCTGTGAGTATTGCTATCCTGGTCTTCCTTGTCAATTTAAAAAAACATGAGTAAGTAACATGTTGTTATTAGGCTGACTTCATTTGACGTCAGTAGGAGCTGTGAACATTTGGCATCTTTGAAAATCAGGCCACACATTCCCTCCTTATGTTTGTCAAAGTCCTTCATGGAGTTCGTTCTTTGTAAAATGACATCTGTTTTGAGTATTTAACTTGTTGTGGCAAACTCTGGTTCTCTGTGCTGCATTATGACCAGTTGCCTCTGTGGTCAACAGTTCCCATTGTTTCACTGAAAACTGTCAGTAAAAGACACTTTCCATAGTTCCCAGTGCTAGCTAAGATCTATGCTAAATTTTGTAGTAAACGTATTCTTGTATACTCTACAATATAATAGCTGATTCTGGGGCTGATTCTTTTAAAAACAATTCTTTTTCTCTTGTTGCATGATAAAGAATTGTGTTTTTAAAACACATAGTTCGTCTAGATCATGGAATTAAGAGAAAAATTGAGTAAAATCTGGGAAGTGGTGTGGAAATATTTGGGATCTTTAAGTGAAAACAGTTCATGGATTTTTTTTTTTAAATGACAGATTTTGAAGGAAGATATGGGAATGAAGCGTCAAATGCTAGATCAGTTAAGTGAGGTTGGTCAGGATGTGGCACAGCTCCTTGGGAATAAAAGGGCTTCAAAGAAAATTGACAGTGATCTGGAGGAACTAACTCAGAGGTGGGACAGCTTAGTTCAGAAGCTTGAGGACTTCTCTAATCAGGTAAGCAAACAATATTAAATTCTTTCAATCCTTGAGATGTGTCCTTTGCCACCAGCTTTGGTAAAGGAAGGTTCATGCAATTACTTATGCCTAAATTAATCCATGATGTAATTCTGTGGACTTCCCTTGGTCTGCCAGAGCCCAAATTTGTTAATCTTTTGAACACAGCTGTCTGAGGCCCAATTTCTTCCACTCAGGATCAGAGAGAGGGGGGCCTTATTAATATATTTATCTTAAAATATTTTGCCCACCAGTAAAAGATAATTTTATATTTCTTGGCATTTTATTGATTATGTGAATTTTTAAATGTTGTTGTAATGGTGCTGAGATTGGCTAAATTGGTGATACTTTAGAAGTCAGAATAAAAAAGCACATGGAGTCATACCAAGGTTGAATTTAGACCAGTGTGATTTTTCTCAATATGGTACAGATTTACCATGATATATTGAAATTATAGACAAAAACATTTATTTTGGCATTCAAGAATAAGAGCAAAGCTTGCGTGTTTACACCATATATTGCTATTTAGGGCTTAGTTAGTATTTCTTACTTGCACAAACTCCCATTCAGTAAGGAGTGCTGAGTAAGCTAGGCCACATTTCTGAAAAAGACTTAATCATGTGCTTGACTTGGACTGTCTAGAGCACTCCCATGAGTCCAGTTCAAAGGCCTGTAAAGTCACTAGATTGCCGTTGACTGTAATGGGCCTTTGGATTGCATGTCAATTTTTGCATAGTTGGAGTCTAGTTGTGATGAACTGGCAGCATAAGCGTTTATAAAGTTTTGTGTTATACTTCAAAAAACAACAACTCCTTCAACTCTCTCCCTTTCCCTCCCCCGAATGTTGGTTTTGACTGGTGAATGAAAATCTGTCATTGGCTTTGTTGATTATATTTACTCAATCTGCTACAAACTTTCAGTGAATTTGAGAATTTTGATGCTTAGTTTCCCCATCTGGAAAAATTAGAATAATGTTACTTAACTCTTTTTTGTTGAAGTGCTTTGAGATCTACAGATGAGAAGGGCTAAATGAGTGAGGAGTTGTTTTTATTATTAATTGGGTTTGAATGACATGTAAATGTAATTGATTGAAAAAAGCACACAGAATTTGTCCCGTAAAATAAACTCTTCGCTAAATCGTTTTGTGTAGGTAACACAGTCTGTGGGAAATATAGGAGTGTCCCAAGTTTCACAGAAGACAGATACAGAAATGATTTCTGTAAAGGAGCAGATAACGGTAAAACAATCCAGACAGGAACTACCCCCACCTCCACCACCAAAGAAAAGGCAGATACCCATGGATATTGCAGCCAAAAAAAGGTAAGAATATATTATTGGTATTTGTTACTCACTAGATAATATTTTAAACTTATTTTCCTTAGTCTTTATATATAAAATTGTCTTAATGCAAGTAAGAAATATCTATAACCTCTAGTGCTAGGTGAAATTTTTCAGCCAAAACTTATTTTTAAACAAAAAATGCAAGTTTGGGTTGACCAAAACATTTTGCATACTTGTAGAATTGTTTTTTTTTTGGGGGGGGGCGCAGAACTTTAAAAACTAAAACAAAGCATGTTTTGAATTTTTGATTCAGAATGACTTAGTTTTGAAATTCACTTTAAATTTTTTTTAAGAAGTCTTAAAAAAAATCTTGAGTTTTTAAAAACCATCTCTTCTCCCGTCCCCCCCCCCGTCCCCCAACTTTTTGATTTGCCAAAAATTTTGTTTCAGGTTGACACAATTATTGTTTTTTGACATCTCTGCCCCCCCTCCTCCCCCCAAACGGCCAGTGTTTCAAAAAAAAATCTGTTCTCTTCGCATAGTGTCTCCTAATTGTCACATAACTGGGGGCCCCAATTATGCTTGGTTGGTCCCCTCCTCTGAAAGTGACATGTGCTCTGCATTGCACCTCTACTTGTGCAAAGGTTTAAAGATGTTACACAAAATCTTCTGGAAATTGGTGTGCAACAAATAATCTTGAATTTTTCCACCAGTCAAAAAGTGGAGGAGAGGCTGAGGGGAGGGAGGAGAAGCTGAGAAGGAGGAGGAGAGGCTGAGGGAACTGGGGTTAATTAATCTGCAGAAGAGAAAAGTGAGCGGGGATTTGATAGCAGCCTTTCAACTACCTGAAGGGGGATTCCGAAGAGGATGTTAGGAAACACTGTTTCACTAGGAGGGTGGTGAAGCACTGGAATGGGTTACCTAGGGAGGTGGTGGAATCTACATCCTTCGAGGTTTTTAAGGCCTGGCTTGACAAAGCCCTGGCTGGGATGATTTAGTTGGTGTTTTGTCCTGATTTGAGCAGGTGGTTTTTCTAGATGACCTCCAGGTCTCTTCTACCCCTAATATTCTATGATTCTATGTATCTCCATATTATTATAATTATTATTTTATTATTATTAAGCATTTTCTCATAGACCTGAGTTCTGTTTGTGGCTCTGTCACTGCTTCATCGTGTGGTTTTTGTGGAAGTCATTCACAATCTGGTTTTCAGAGCTACAGAATATCTGCAGATCCCATTAATGTCAAATGGAGTTCTGGGTGCTCAAGACTGCTGAAAAACGTGGTGCTCAACCTCTCTGTGCCTCAGTTTTGCCATTGAAAAATGGAGAGAATTTCCTTTGTAAAGCACTTTTAGATCTTTAGGTGAAAAGCAGCATCCAAGTGCCAAAGTAATATTTATTTTATTTAGTAATATATAACATATTAATTATTTACTTCTAATTGTGTTAAAATACATTGTTGCAACTATCTGGACAGAAAAACTGGTGGTCTGCCCCCAGCCTTCCTATATATTTAATAGCAGAGACCATAATGTATTGAGGTCTCATTGCTAGGAACTCACTGGGTGGTTAGGTTTTTTTTTTTTTTTAAAAGCAAAATGTACTTTAGTGTCCTTTATAAAATATTGTAACTAAAACTATGGTCAAGGTAAATGAACAGAGTAAATGCTGTGCATGCATTTCTTACCCTTGCCATTTTCTGTTTACTCTCCATTTTGAAAAATTCAGTAATTTATTTGACCAGCCATTTGGCTTCTGTACTTTATTAATATTAGAGGCCTGAGCCAAGAGCAGGGCTTTACTGGGCTAGGTGCTGTTCATACAGCTATTTCTTACTACGTGAATCTTTTATAGCTTAAAATATCCCCATTTTAAAGATGGAGAACTAAAGCACAGAGAGATAAAGGAACTTGCCTGAAGTCACCTGACAAGTCTGTAGCACAGTTTCTGATTGAACCCAGAGCACCTTAGTTCCAGTCTGATGCCGTAACCATAATATCATCATTCTCTGTTTACAGTTCTTGAATTAGAGGTTCATGATGCTGTATAAACATTTTTTTTTTTTGCTTTTTAAGAAAGTGATTGGTCCTGCCTCAATTTACCATCTCCCTTTACTAGTGTTAAAGCTGTATCAGAGAATGGAGTTGGAAAAAACAGGTTAAACTTTCAGTTGCTGTTTTTGCCACTTCCCTATAACACAAGTTTTGAGCCAATAAATGAACAATGGCAGGAAACCTGCAAATTCTCCCACGAACAGTTTGACTGACTTAACAGTAACTTGCTGGAATTAGTTTCTCACTGGGTTAATTACAGGCTGTTATGCATTAGGGTTTGTCTGCATGGGAAAGTAATAAGTGTGACTTTAAACCAATGTAGTTAAACTGGTATAGTCCTCATACATAGCCTTAAAGAGTGTTTGTTTATTTTTTCTTGTTTAATTTGTCACTTTGGAAATGGTTTAAACTAAAAAAGCCACACTCATGGTGAGCTATTCTGGTATAAATATGTTGGCTTCAATTCACACCTTAGCTGATACTGGCTTAGCTTTCCTGTGTACACCAGCCCTTAGTGTAGCCGAAGAGCCTGATTATAAGCTATTTCTCAATCAGCTGATCATTTCTAATGCCTTTGCCAGCTGCCCTGAGTTATTATGTAATTCTTTAGCAGCTGGTTCTTCTTTTAAGCTAATATGTGTCTTTTACATATATTTACAGAATTTGGAACAAAAATATAGTCCTTAGTTGTCTATCATTCATATTTTTAATTTTGTTGTTTTTAGGGAAACCTATTCTTATGCTTATAACATTGTAAGATGCATCCTATAGGACCATATGTTAATAGAAATAGTACTCATGTGTTGTAAGGTGTCTGTAAAACAAGAAAACAAAAGGTACCATTGCATCAAAGTTCATGCAAGGGAAGTTGATGATAATGAAATGGTTTTCACTGTGGCAGTTTAATGCAGAGTCTGTAAGCAGTGAGATTTGTCACTACTCGCTTGTGGTAGGGCAGTAATGTGAAAATACATGAATGCATGTGTGCCACCTTGGTTTCTCAGTGTTGATGGAGGAACCTGCGGAACTTAATAAAAGACACAATGACCGAATGGGGAGAAAAAATGATGAAAAATTTTATCATCTGACCTTTTAAACCAGGTTTGATGCTGAAAACGCTGAGCTGTTGAACTGGATTTTGAAATCAAAAGCTGCCATTCAGGCCATAGAAATCAAAGAATACAAGAAGATGAGAGAGACTGCAAACATGAAAGAAAAGTTGAAGGTAAACTAAGAAGATGGAAGGAAGTTCCAGTGAATAGTTTGTCAGTTTTCGCTGGCTATCAGCTAGAGGTACAGTCTGATCTGAGAGCTTTCTGTGGATTAAGTTCCATTGTTAAATGGCTCTGGAATGCTGGACAAACGTGGAACTCTCTGATTAGCTATAAGCAATATTGTGGCTGCTGGGTCATGCTTACTGATTTACTGGGAGGAGTTTTCTTTTCTTTTCTTGCTAATATCCATCTTCAGCATAGTAATAGGAAGTATATTTCTTGAGGATTATTGTGTTTTCTAGCTAGCTACTTGTTTTAGCCTCATGGCTGACAACTGGAGATGGGGACCGATTGAAAACACTCAAGTAACCTTGGGAAAGTATAGAGCGGTGGGCAGTCTCTACACACAATCCCCTGGAGGCATATATTGACCCTGGCCCACCCTGTCCCTCAGAAGAGCCTGAAGTGTTTTATTGCTAAAGTAATTGGAATCTTACTACTTAGAATCTTAGCATAGGTCAGAGTCCCTGTAATTATACCCTTTGTACAATACTGCTGCTATAAAACTGTCACCAACCTGTGAGACAGTGTAGAATTTACAAGACCCTGTGGGAGCTATGCCTACTCTGTCTTGGATTCATGCCACGGGAGGAGTGAATCCTTGTGACCATTTTTTTTTTTTTTTTTTTTTTTTTTTAAAGCATTGTCTTTGGAAAAGCTTACTGGAATATTAGCAGTACACCTCTACCTCAATATAACGCTGTCCTTGGGAGCCAAAAAATCTTAATGTGTTATAAGTGAAACCGCGTTATATCGAACTTGCTTTGATCTGCTGGAGTGTGCAGCTCCGCCCCTCTGGAGCATTGCTTTACTGCGTTACATCAGAATTAGTGTTCTATCGGGTCGCTTTATATCGGGGTAGAGGTGTACTTGAATCTGCTTGTGGAATCTTAATGTGCATATTTAAGTCTTGTGACAAAGTTCCTCCTCTATCTTGGTGGGTCCTGCGCTTATTGGCGGATTTTCTTGCCTCCGAGATTCACCATGTGGGATGTGGAACAGCCCAGAGACCTTCCCCTCTGGAAGAACCCACAGTCCAGGTCAATTGGGAGGTTTGGGTGGAACCCGGGCCCGCCCTCTACTCCGGGTTCCAGCCCAGGGCCCTGTGAACTGCAGCTGTCTATAGTGCCTCCTGTAACAGCTGCATGACAGCTACAATTCCCTGGGCTACTTCCCCATGGCATCCTCCAAACACCTTCCTTAGTCTCACCACAGGACCTTCCTCCTGGTGTCTGATAACGCTTGTGCTCCTCAGTCCTCCAGCAGCACACCCTCTCACTCTCAGCTCCTCGTGCTTCTTGCTCCCAGCTCCTCACACTTGCACCACAAACTGAAGTGAGCTCCTTTTAAAAACCCAGGTGCCCTGATTAGCCTGTCTTAATTGATTCTAGCAGCTTCTTCTTAATTGGTGCCAGATGTCCTAATTAGCCTGCCTGCCTTAGCTGGTTCTAGCAGGTTCCTGGTTACTCTACTGCAGCCCCTGCTCTGGTCACTCAGGGAACAGAAAACTACTCATCCAGTGACTAGTATATTTGCCCTCTACCAGACTCCTGTATCCCACTGGTCTGGGTCTGTCACAGTCTCCAGAAGGAGGCTCACTTCTGAGTAGGCTCCAGTGCAAAAAGATGACATTGAGGCTATATGGAAGGAGGTTGTAGCTGCTGCTATTATTATTAATCATTATTTATAAAGCTCCATAAACGTGCAAGGCTCTTCAGAAAACAGAGTCCTTGCCCAGAAGAGTTTATAGTCTGATTCCCAATTCTGCAATTTACAACACATAGACAGCATGCTCCTCTGTGGAGCCCCATTTAAGTAAGTAAGGGTTCCAGGGAAGTATAGCAGTTCACCTGTCTGTCAATTGCAGGCTTAGAGCCTGTGTTAAGACGAGTAGAAGAGGGTGACAAACACGGAGAAGAGTTGATGGAGAAAAGGATGAGTGTGCAAACAATAAGTTCATGAGGTCACTGGCATTTATCAAGAGGGCTCATAGTTAAAAAATTAATTTAACTTTAGACTGTGGCTTGTAACTCTCCTTGAAGAGATGCATTTTGAGGGGGAACTGGAAGGAGGGGTAGATGCATGGCAGAAGAGGGAGTAGCCAGGGGGTTCCTGGCGTGTGTGTGATTTTAAAAATTAATAAAAAACAGTGAAATGTGGGTAAAGGATGTGAAGGGTTATTCAGCTGAGCTGCTTGACCTGAGCAAAATGGACATGTTGGGGAATGAAAAGGAGAGAAGAGCTAAGAAGGAAGATGGAGCCACTCCAGTTTCAAAATGACTGCCCTATATTTACTAATAAGTTAAAGAAGCCAATCTGAACCAATAATTTCCCCCCAACCCCCCAAATAAAAAGGAAGGGAGAAGGGAAATGATTGACGGTTTTGATTAAGAAATTAAATTCAAGGTTGGGGTGTTAGTATTCAAGGCTCTCCACAGGGCTGGCACAGGTTATCTGAGGAACCATCTCCCTCTACACAATCACACTGGAGCAATACACCCATTAGTACAGAGGACAGGTTTCTAGGCCTCCAGCCCACTGTTACATTCTGGGTGTGAAGTTTGCATCAAAATGACTGTGAATCTCACTGCCTTCACACCACATTTGAAAGCTCGTTAATTCGACTCAGATTTCCCTAATTACTCAATTATTCTTTTAAAAAGTTTTTTGTGGGGAAATGGTAGGAGGGAAAAGAAACTTCAGTTATTTGAAAGAATTAACACTTCTACTTCTCATGATGAGTGTAGTAAGACAAAAAAAAATGCCTGGAGCCCTGATCTTGCAAGCATCAGAGCATTCCCAAAAGAACAAATTAAAAACATATAGGCAGGGCAAGCTGGAGAAGCTTGCATCTGCAGTATCTGCTTTCTAGGCAAATTGGAAGCTTCAGATTTCACAGGATTCGATGCATTCTTTAACAGAATTACATACACCTGCAGGGCCAGCTTCTGCAGCTCACAATGTAAATTACTGCAGTTAGCTCTACGCAGCAGATAACACTCTCCACTTACTGTTAATCTGGGGCCCAATCCTACTCCTGTGAATTTATGAAAGTTTGCCAGTGACATTTAGGAGACCAAAATGAGGCCCTTTAAGGCACACACAATTAACTGGAAAGAACATGGGAGTCAAGCATTCAAGAATAAAAGGCCAGGAAATTTTACCCATTGGCTGAATTTGACTTGGACTAAACATAATAAACATGGATCAAACAAAAAAACAAGAGTGCTACAATAACACTAGGAATAAAATTGCAGTGTTTTATCAATTTGCAACCAGCACTGGGAGAAAATGCTTGTGTTGGCTTTAAATTCAGGGAACAAAATATTCCATGGGGAGCCAATTCAGAGAGTGTAGTGTGGTGTGCCCTTGCTGGCCCGTGTTGCTGAGTAAGTGGGTTGTTACCTTCACCCCATTGTTCTCTTCTGAGATTTCCAATGAGGGTGGTTATTTTTTTTTAATACGAATTTAACTGAAAAGTCACTTTCCCATGGGACACTAAGTGACTGCCGAATAGTTAGTCACATGCAGCATGTTTCAGGTTTGAATTGGAATTTATATATGAAAGGTTCCACATCTCATCATCACTGGCCAACCAGACTGTTTTGGTCACCTTTTATTTTTGGTATCATGATACCATGATTAACCTTTTATTGTGACCAGTAAGTATTACTGTGTAATACAGCTTGGCATTAGTTTCTGAAGCAAACATGGCTAACAAACACTCAAAGATGTGTTGCTGTTTGCAACTGGAATCTCCTGCAAGAAATCTTGAATTATCTGGGGAGTGGTAGAGATGTATGTATTATGTGCTGTACTGAAAAAGTTTCTGTGTCAATTGAAATGCCCATCTTTGAAACAATGTTCTTTGTTGGGATTTGATTCGCAGGCCCTAGAAAATGAAATGGCCGAGAAAAGCCAGAGGTTAGATGATCTGAGCCAAAGTGGACAGAATCTGTTGGATCAAATGGGAAAAGGTAAGAGATCTTTAAAGTTCTTTCATTTTGTTTTGGTGGAGGCAAGTGATTTAAGCACTTGACTGAGTGGAAGCAGAGGCATTTATTGAAGATACTTTTCCACATTAAGTCTTTCTTCAACTCTTATCTTCTAGAGAGAGCTGAATGGGTCTTAATTGGTGTTGATGAACACAATGCATGTGAATGTTAACCAAACTTATGAAAGATCAGTTCTGAAAACATTTCTCGAAAATAGCATGTATCCATTCATTTCCTCTTAGGGTTTCTGTTTTATTTCCATTGATCCTGAAGATGTTGAAAAAGGCAACGTTAAAATTACGTATTGTTCTTTTGGAATCTTAAACAAAGAATTTGTCTTCAAGACTTTCATATGTTACTGGCCTGCTGTTTTAGAGCAAAGTTTGAATTGGACAAATATCAGTGTATCTATCTTTGAATATTTGTCTGCTTTATGCATGTTTGTGATTCTGTGTAAAAATTCTTGTCAGTGAGTTTTGGTAATACAGTCACTACCCATGGTACAAAGGCAAAAGAGATGATCATAGCTTGAGACGTAATCTGAGTGAATGATTGTTAAAACCCTAACTTCCGAAAACTTACAATTAACATCAGTGAAGACAGAATCTTTCAGCCATGCCAAAGAATTGCTAGATAATAATTCCAAAAAATACAATGAAATGCTGTCAGTAAAGCATGTCTCATTCTCCTGTAAAGCAGCTCTTCACATACTCTGGAGACCGAACGTTTGTTGCTCTGAGGTCAAGTCCACAATTGCACCCTGGTACCATAGTTATGATTATCAGTGTCCTCAGCTAATCAAAGCGGTGATGCATACCACCATCAGTGTGTTGACAGTGGTGTCTGTGTATGCCACACGTGCATGGCATGCCCCAAGATTGGCTGTGCCCTACAGGATGATTCTGTCTTGTCCTCCATGAGTGTTCAGGGACATCATTTTGTAGAACCAGATGGCATCCTCCACACCATGTGACCTCACACACGAGAGGTCATGCCACATGTTCTACAAAATAGGATCCTTCACACATACAAGATCATGACCTCACATACACGTGTAGAGTTGCATGCCTTACTAAGTGTCATGGTCAACACCAGCGGTGTGCACCATTTTTTCTGATAGACTTTGTAAAATGTCTGCCAGGCTACCCAACAGTTGGGCTTTTCCCATTCAGAAAGCCCTCATTTGCTTGGAGTCTCTAGCCAGATAATTCTTTTCCTGCTAGGGGTGAAATCTCTAATTTTGTCAGTTACCTGGTGTCACGTTCTGGGGTGCAGTCCAGACCAGTGAGGGGATGTCATTGTCTGTCCCCATACCGTAGGTGTCTCACAATGCTTTGCTGTTGTAGCTCCCAACCTGGGCTGTTCGCAACCAGCCTGCAGGTTGCACCCTGAATGTCTGTGTTCTAGACAGCCCTGGTTCAGCAGCACTGACCCCAGCAGCCGGTCCACGTTCCTAATCTAACTTCCACTAGCCATGGTTGCTACTTGCAGGGTGACGCCAACACACTCCCAGTCCCAGATTTTCCCAAAACCATGTGTTCTGCAATGTCCAACCCTCTCCTGGGTAGTTGAGAAAAATATGGTTCATTTAAAGACACACAAACGCATCACAGCTTATTAATTGGGGTGAATACACCTTTTTCTTTAAATACAGCACTGAGTTGGTTTATGGTAAAGTGAAATAAATTTTTTAACAAAATTAGGATTAATAGAGACAAGGTGGGTGGGGTAATATCTTTTATTGGATCAACTTCTGATAGTGAGAGAGATAAGCTTCGAAACCACACAGAGCTTTTCTTCAGGTCTAGGAAAGGTACTCCGAGCATCACGGCTACATGCAAGATGGAACAGATTGTTTAGCATAAGTAGTTAGCGCACGTTCTAAGGGACCATTCAAGGTTGAGTAGCTCATTAATGCCTCTGCAGTCACAGGACAAAAAGAGGGGTCCACGATTTTTCGTATCTAGCAGAGCTATGAATTTAAGCTGCCAGGCTCATCTTTTGAAAGTGTTGTGTAGGTTTCTTTGAGGATGAGGATTAATAGGTCAGAAATAGGTTGATCACTTTATGAATAGTGTTCATCCACATGTGATGGGGTGTTTTTGTCTTTATCATGTGTGTTCATTCAAGAGCGTAGTGCTTGTCTGGTTTCATCCACATAGTTGTTGGGGCATTTAGTGCACTGACTGAGGTATACCACATCTTGTGATAGGCATGCATAGGATCTGTGGATCTTGAAAAGTGTGTTATGGGGAGTTTTGATCTTTGTGTTGGTGAAGATATGTCTGCAAATTTTGCGTCTGGTGCCACTTTGAGTTAGTGTGTCCTGGTCTGTGGGGAGCTTGCTTTTGATGAGGAGCTTTCAGAGGCTGGGGGTGGTGTTTGAAGGCCAGAAGTGGAATTCAGGAAAGATTTTCTTTGGGATGGGGTCCTCATTGAGTATGGGTTGTTGTTTGATACCCCATATTGGTTCAAGTGTGGGGTGGCAGGTGATAACGGGTGTGCGATTGGATGGTTCTTCTGGGGTATTTGGGTGGCTTGTTCCATGATTTGATATACTTCTCTGGTGGAGTGTCCTTGTTTGGAGAAAGCGGCTTTAAGTGTATTAAGGTGTGTATCCCGGACTTTAAGTGAGTTTAAATATAAGGAATGAAGACAGAAAGTTGTAAGTAAAACAAAATAAAATACGCTTCTAAAAGTCTAAATCTTAATCTAGCAAGATACAAGCTTTGTTCAAGATGGTTTCTCTCGCCAGCCATTCTTCTTCCCAGCCATGGCTGACTTTCCCTCAGTAAGGACCTTCCACAAAAGTACAAGGTGCTAGCTTCCCTTGTCGTCTTAGGTGAAAGATCTTTGCCTAAGCAGGTTACTCACCTATATTTGGTTCCAGAGATTTCAACCGCCTCTTGGTAGAAGGACATCCTCTCAGCTTGCAAGAATTCTGGCCTCTTGTGTTTGTCTAGTGATGGATGACAAAGATAGTTTCTGTACTTGCTTATATGTTCCAAAATTCAATGACTTTGGGCAGGTCTATACTTAAAATGCTGCATTTGCACAACTGCAGTGCTTAAGTGAAGATGCTCGTATGCCAATGGGAGAGCTTCTCCTGTCGGTGTAGTTAATCCATCTCTGCGAGAGGCGGTAACTGTGTTGATGGGAAAAGCTCTCCTGTTGGCCTAGGAGGTTAACTCAGTATAACCATGTTGCGCAGGGGTGTGAAAAATCCACACCTCTGAGCAACGTAATTATACCGATATAGGTCTGTAAGTTAGGTGTGACCTTTGTTTCAAGAGGCAGAATGACTTCATGCTCTTCTTCCCTTCCTGTGGGCTTCCCATTCCCAGCATAATTTCTGTGTAATGGAGCTTCTGTTGTTTCTGATTCCACCATGCTTAATTTACATAGAAGACAGGTAGATAGCTGTGACATCCTCTCCTGTCTCAGCAGACAGTACAGCCTAATATCAATGAATATCTGTAATTCCTTATATAGTGTTAATACATACATCTTACAATCATGTTAGTCACCAGTGTGTCGTTAGCTTTCAGAGAAGACCTCACTTATACACTTCTATAATACAGTAATATTGTATACAATCAATTGATTCAGTTGAGTTGTTAGTTTTCAAATGATACCTCACAAGACACATTTTGTTCAAAGATTATTACAATAGTGTATAGTGTAAAATACAGGGGTGCTTAATGTCGCACCTGGGTCTCTGTTACAATGGGTCATAATCTCTCACAAGCTGATGAGCCAACTAATTCAGTGTAAAGCTAGACAGTAAAAACTTATGCTGCTTTGTAATTGTTTTTAGGTTTCAAACCTCTTTTGGGGAGGAATCTATTCTTCTCTAAATTATGAAGGTCTTTGGCCTTAACAAGCATTACATACTGATTATAATGCAAAACACATGTTTCAAAATTTGGCTAGTGCCACTTAATAATAGGATATTATAGAAGTATTGTTTAACTTTTCTGTCAAGGGGAAAATATATAATGTCAAGCAAGACAAAATATGTATATTTCTCTTTTAAAATTTTTGACTACTTCACCCAGTGAATATACTTCATAAGACCGCATCCAAATACACCTTGTATAAAGAATTGGCAACTTGAAACAGAAATAGCAACACAAACATGCAACTGCAAGATATAGAGTACTTTTAAGAATCTGAATTATTGATTACTTTAGGATGTAATTCAGAGTGCCTCAATCATTATACTAGAGTATTAGATATTATAGCCTTGCTAATTAAAGTTACAAATTCTCCATATTCCTGAATATCCAGATACCTTATTAATAATGCTGCAGGGATGAAGGTTATGAATCTGGAAAGTATCTATAAGATCACTGTATTATGTTATGTTGCCACAAGCCACAGTTTCTACTACAAATTGTGGTGTTACCAGCACTGAAAGTGATTGCAAGTTTCAAGGCAGTGTGATGAAGACAAGCATATATAGAACTTTTTAGTGTAGACAAAATCCCCAATTACTTACCCACCACAAGGGGGGGGGGGGAAATACAAACACAGCGAGAAAACTGTGTGTGTGGGTGAAGTCTGTTCATCTTACAATGTTACATCTTTAAGGCGTATATTGTACTGGTTATTCAAATTTATTCAGTCTCTTTCTTTTTTAAGAAAATGTGTGTGAGCTAGTATAGAAATAAAAATGCTTCATGCAGTCTCTGTGGGCTGGCAATGTTGTGTTTTGCAGCTATTATTCATATCACTATCTAGTTGTTAATCACATCTGTTTGCAATGTAACATTGTTTGGTATTGTTCCTCCTCTTTCCCAGCCTGACATCCAACCTTTCGACAAATTTACTGACCCCAGCGTGCAGTTAGGGACTGATGCTTGGTAGTTTGCTGCTTGTCCTTTTCAACAGTAACTCTAGAGCGCTGCAGGGAAAACTTCATAAAAAAGCCCATTGTTTATGAAGTTAATTTTATTTAATGATTTAAGATGTTTAAATGACTTCCAAAATATAATTCAGTATTTAAAATAAAAAATGGGTGACCGCTCATCATTGTAAACTGTGAATTTGTTTGTCAGAGGGAGTGAAAACAATGAGGAGTACTTGTGGCATCTTGGAGACAGACAAATTTATTTGGGCATAAGTCTTCGTGGGCTAAAACCCACTTCATTGGATGCATGCAGTAGACACACCCACCCACCATGGAAAAAATGGGTGTTGCCATACCAACTCTAACCAGACTAATCAATTAAGTTGGGCTATTATCAGCAGGAGAAAAAAAAACTTTTGTAGTGATAATCAGGATGGCCCATTTCAAATAGTTGACAAGAAGGTGTGAGTAACAGTAGGAGAAAAATTAGCATGGGGAAATATTTGTTTCCTTCGTGTAATGACCCATCCATTCCCAGTCTTTATTCAAGCCTAATTTAATGGTATCCAATTTGCAAATTAATTCCAGTTCTGCGGTTTCTCATTGGAGTCTGTTTTTGAAGTTTTTTTTGTTGGAGAATTGCAACTTTTACGTCTGTAATTGAGTGACTAAGGAGGTTGAAGTGTGGCGCGCTCAGCTGTGGTTGGCCTGGGCCAACTGATTTGGGCTTGTGGGGCTCAGGCTGCAGGGCTAAAAATTGTTTTGTAGACATTCGGGGTGTGATGGACTGGATCACAGAACCCCCCTTGGGAGCTGCCACCTGATGTGCCAAGACTACTTCTGCCCCTGCTTCCCTGCCAGTTTGGGACCCCAGCACCCTGTCTTGCTGAGCCAGACACGCCTGTCTGCTCCAGCACAGACCCAGGGTCTGAATTACTTGTCCCCAAAGCTGCAGACTTGACTGAAAGCAGCTAACAGAAGTGTTCTTGTCTTTAACACTCAGATGCCCAACTCCCAATGGGGTCTAAAACCCAAATATGGTAAATCCCTTTTACCCTGTATAAGGCGTATACAAGGTAAATTCATAAATTCTTCGCCTTTTATAACACTGATAGAGAGGTATGCACAACTGTTTCTCCCCCCCGCCCCCCGCAGTATTAATACATACTCTGGGTTAATTAATAAGTAAAAAGTGATTTTATTAAATACAGAAAGTAGGATTTAAGTGGTTCCAAGTAGTAACACAGAACAAAGTGAATTACCAAGCAAAATAAAATAAAACATGCAAATCTATGTCTAATACAGTAAGAAACTGAATACAGATAAGATCTCACCCTCAGATGTTTCAATACGTTTCTTTCACAGATTGGATGCCTTCTTAGTCTGGGCACAATCCTTTCCCCTGATACAGCCCTTGTTTCAGCTCAGGTGGTAGCTAGGGGATTCTTCATGATGGCTCCTCTTTGTTCTGTTCCACCCATTTATATATCTTTTGCATAAGGCAGGAATCCTTTGTCCCTCTCTGGGTTCCCATCCCCTCCTTCTCAATGGAAAGACATGAGGTTAAAGATGGATTCCGGTTCAGGAGACATGATCACATGTCACTGTAAGACTTCATTACCCACTTGCCAGCACACAGGTATACAGGAAGACTTACAGGTAAAATAGACCCATCTGCAGTCAATTGTCCTGGTTAATGGGAGTCATCAAGATTCCAAACCACCATTAATGGCCCACACTTTGCATAAGTACAATAGGCCCTCAGAGTTATAGTTCATATTTCTAGTTTCAGACACAAGAGTGGTACATTTATACAAATAGGATAATCACACTCCGATTATAAGCTTTGTAATGATACCTTACAGGAGACCTTTTGCATAAAGCATATTTCAGTTACATTACCATATTTTCATAAAATCCTATAGAGTGCAACATCACACGGGGGACCATGCGAGGGTGGAGGATCCTGGAGCTTGGGCTGGAGCCCAAGCCAGAACATGTACACATGATTTTTGGACTCTGTGAGCCCGAATCAGCTGACTTAGTCCAGTCACACTTTTTTTTATCCCTGTGTAGACATACGCTAAGTTTTACCTATAATATAAGCTTGAAATTAAAAGCCAAAATGCTTGTTACCACTATTAGACATAGTTTCAAGGAAGACTGACTTGGAAGTAAAAAAAACAAAAAAAAAACCCCCTGTGTGATTATAGATGAAACATATATATGTTTGCTTTAGTATATCTGAAGAATGGAATGATTAGATATTTGTAAATCAAGATGTGTTGCAGTTTGTTTATTTCCTTCATTGACTCAGAGGGACTTTTTACTGAGGATGTGAAAAATGCCCTGGAGAAGATATTGACAGAGTGGAAAGAGGTGATCAGCCACCTGGAGGAACTGGCAAGAAAGATACAATACCAGGATGAAATAAACACATACTTTAGGGAAATGGGTGAACTTGAGAAGATTGTAAATGAGAAGGAGGTGTGGCTAAAAAATGCCACTTCAGCATTGCAACAGCCACCTTTAACAGCCCTAAAAGAGTCATGTCAGGTAAGGTTGGCAACCTTGTTTACTTTGATATTAAACTTATAGAAGAACAGAATACCCCAGATTAGTTTAGCCTGTGTCAACGGTGTAAGGGTAATTATCTGTCTCAAAAGCACTCAAGTCTTATTTAAAATTAATGGGATTTAGATGCTTTTGAAAACTTTATCCTAAATCTGTTGAATAGTCATAGCACAAGTATGTATACAAATGGTTTAAATGTATATCTTGGTTTTGTTTTTGTTAATTTTTCACAGCGGGAGCTCACTCATCTGTTAAGTCTGTGCCCTCAAATTGAACATCAGACTGCTACCTGTAAGGTGCTCACATCCCAACCTGCTGCTCCAAATTTCATCCAAGACAGCTTGAGCGGTATTACTGATCGCTTCAGATTTGTCCGACACAAATTGGAAGAACGACATCAGCAGCTGAAGAAAGGTAAATATTCAATTTTTTCTATTTAAATCACATTGATGCCTCTTTTGATTTTGTCCTTCTTAAAAATCAGATTTTGATACATACTCTTTTGTTGCATAGTCTGATGATCTCAGCGCCTGCAAAGAACTGCTGTTGCACTGTATATATAATATGCATGATTGTCTTGTGTCTTCATTGACATACTGCAAGTGCCACGTAGAATTTGTAGTTGTGTAGAAGTATAAAAGCAGCTTTTCCATTTTCCTCTTTTTATCCACAATATAACAGTCTGTTCTAAAAAAGTTTCCAGTTCTTCGTGTAGGTTACATTATAAGTCAGTGATATCCAGAGAGAGTTTCAGAAAAAGATAGAAAGTGCTGAAAGGAATGATTAGGATGTCTGAAAGGTAATATAAGGACAGATTATTTATCTTGAGATTATATTGAGCACTATTATAAATATATGTAACATTTAAAGAAACCTCTTGCAACTATTCTTGTCAAGGACAGTTCTCCCCTTATGAAGATGCATAGTACACTGTTGGAACGATATATAATAAATTTAAAAAGTGATACATTTATCAGTCTGGTTCTGTAGTCCTTCACTCTGGCACTATTCCTATTGACTACAGTGGGAATTTTTCTGACATACAGATTGTAGGGACCAGGCCCAGCATCAGCCAATTATAGTCTAAGAAAGGAAAAAAATTATGCTTTTATGAATTGTATATGTTAAAATTATGGGATAAATTGCTGTGCTGCCAAGAAACTTAGTTCTCTTATGATTGTTGGCTGGTTGGTTAGGCCACAGTTCTCAAACTTTCCTATTTTGTGGACCATGTCTAAAACACATTTCTCTTCTAAAAGTTCATAAAGTGCCTTTGTAAGGTTATCTAGGTCTCAGTATTACCTTGTATTTCTGTTGTCTGTTTTTGTATCTACCTGTTGTCTCTTGTCTTATACTTAGATTGTCAGCTTTCTGGGAAAGGGACCATCTCACATGATTCTTGGGTGCCTAGCAAAATGGAGCCCTGATTGCTGCCCTTTGGCACTACAGCAATCAAAATAATTAATAATACATATAATAGTAAGGTTCCATGTTTATTGTGTCTCTGATTTCCTTATCAAATGCGTTCAATTTACATGTTTAAAAAACAAGTCCTAATTGCTAGCTCTGCTAGCCTTTGATCTATTATTAATCATGTTTACAATGTTAGTTGTGACTAAGGACCAACCTATTGTGGAAGCCCCATTGTGCTAGGCACCGAACAAACGCATGGACCCTGCTCTGAAGAGCTTATAAGTAAGGCTATGATTTGGTCACAGAAGTCACGGAATCACAGACCTCTGCGACCACCCCGCAGCTGCTGGGAGCTGCAGGGTACCCCCACATCCCCTGGTCTCCAGGAGCTGCGGGGTACCCCTAATGGCAGTTGTGCGGGGGGGGGGGGGGGGAGGGGGAGGGGAATCCACAGCAGGGTAGGGTTCTGGACCGTCCTCCCTCCCCATTTTGTCATGGATATTTTTAGTAAAAGTCAGGGACAGGTCACACCTTCCATGAATTTTTAATTGCCTGTGACCTGTCCCTGACTTTTACTAAAAATGTCTGACAAAATTGTAGCCTTACTTACAAGCCAAATAGATGAGAGAGACACAGGGTCTTAACAAACAAAGAACTGCGTGATGGCAGCAAACGACATATTAGTACCACTTTTTTTTTGTGGGTGGATTTTGTTAGGAAGGGGATAAGTTAAATAGAAAGTGAAGGGGGCAGGGCAGAGGAGGAGCAGGTAAGGGGAGCAGGTTTGGAGTGAAGCTTAAGGGGAAGAGGCTGTGAGGGAAGGGGGTGAATGGAGTGAACAGCCAATCAGCACCAGCTAAAACTGTAAAAAGTTCTGATTGTCCAGAGGTCCCTGCTTTGGCTACTTCTACCCCTACCAGCTGCAGTCTCTAGCTGGCTCCTCTCTGTAGTTTCCCCCTGTGCCCCATGAAAGTCAAGATAGCTGCTTACCTATCTATAGTAATTAGGCTTGCAGTGTCCTCTGTGCTCACTGCCCTCCATGCAGGTGTAACTGATGGAAAATAAACAAGCATTTCTCTTGATGCACAAAAAGCTGTATTGGTTCTCTGGTGCCAATTGGAGTAAAAAGTAGTGAAAACTGATTTAATTGCTGATCATATAGACTTCTAAATAGACACAAATAACCGAACTGCTGTGTCCTATTTATACACAGGCCCTTTTCAGAATAGAACCATACTTCAAGTAACTCTTGAGGAAACTTCCATTTTGAATTCCCAATCTGATCTCCCACATTTCCTGCAACAACTATATGGCTGTACGTGTTAAAAATTAATATCAGGATTGTATTAAGGAGATACAGACAAGATGAAAATAACATAGTGACATAGTGGTGCAACTGGTTAGGTACATCTTCTCATCTTATGCCTACTATTTATTTCTTCCTTCCTCGGTGTACAACTTTTTTTAACATTAAGTCTCCTCCTCTTGTTGCCTGCAGACTTGACTGCTCTCACCTTTTGCTGGTTTGCAGATAGGTTCTGGTCTATATGTTGTTTACCTCTATGATTTTGGTGGTGTCTGCAAATTTGGTTGACATTACACAGAAGAAACGTTAAGCAAAGAGAGTTTCTAACAGACTTCCGTTCCGGTATACCAGTGTTTCTCAATGACTGGTCTGTGGACCAGCGCCAGTTGCTGAGGTCTCCCTGACACAATTTAGGAAGGCAACAAGCCTGTCCATGATAACAAAAAGATTGAGAAACACTTCTGTATAGCAGATATACGAGGGAACTGTGGAGGAATGGCTGGTAAGGGAACATGATTAAAATTAATTTTGAGGGAAAGAATAATATGTGACAAAAAAAGGAGATGGGAAACCTGTAAAATACATAAAAATAACTTTAAAGCTAGGTTACAAAGCAGGTTTCAGTCCTGTCTGCTGCGGTGTTGCATACGATCCATGAGAGATTTGGTATTGCAGAAAGGCTATGACTGTAAGACCTCATTAGTTGTGACTCTAGAGAGTTTCTAGAGCAGGGGTTCTCAAACTTCACTGCACTGCAATCCCCTTCTGACAACAAGCCTGAAGCCTGAGCCTGGCCAGCCCCGCCGTCCCTGGCAGGGGGTGGGCTGAAACCAAAGCCCGAGCCCGGCTGTGGGTGGGGGCAAACCTCAAGTCCCATCAGCCAGGGCTGATAGCCTTGGTCTGAAGGCTTTTGCCCCGGGTGATGGGGCTCGGGCTTGGGCTTTTGCCCTGGGCCCCAGCAAGTCTAACACCAGCCCGGGTGACCCCAGTTTGAGAACCACTGTTCTAGAGGATTCATCTGACCAACTAAATCTCACAAAATCCCAATATCTTTTTGCACCCTTCATGACTACTTAAATAGAGGTGTGGTGTGTGGCAGGATGATGTGAAATCACATACCCTTTCTTTATGTGGGTGCATGGATCAGTACTTGAATATTGGCTTCTATATAGGGCTGAAATGGCCTTTTAGTTCACCCATGCAACCACTGTAATAGAAGTAGCTCTGGGTATCAGAAGTAGCCTCTGTGCTGTTGAATTTATCTTCTGAATCTCAGTAACTGGTTCTGTCAAGCAGAAAAAATAGGTGATAGTAACAGTTATTTTCCATTAAGTGAAACTATTAAAATTTCTAATATATTTTTAATTTTTAGCCAATTTTAAATTTAGTAAATGATATGGGGATATATGTACCTTTATTTACAAAGAAGTAGCATTCGTCTGCATGAAATAAATCGTAAGTAATGTGAACTATGTTTCAGTATCTGCTTGAACTATATTTAAATGTAATGTGATATATGTGCTGTTTGATATTTCATAGTCTGTTGGATCATGGACCTTCAGTGCTATGCGTTTAGGCTACATTGAAACATATTGAACATCTACCTCATTTTCTGTGCACAAACCATTTTGTGAGTTGAACAAGGCAGTGGTCCTGTGGAGAAAAATGGGATATGACCATATCATTCAAGACTATAACATAATAGAGCTAAAGTTGGTATTGGTAGCAAAGAGTTAAGATTCCACAGACGTCCTTAACTTTGGAATTTTTTGACTGCTAAATGCTTCACTTTACAACGTTTTAAACCTCATGCAGTGCACATCATCCTCACTGAATGAGGTAAGGGGCCTCTAGTCTCATTCACCATTCACTCTGCCATGAAATAAGGCAGGGACCCTTCAGAATAAATAATATTACTCTTGGGGGGGATTCTGCCCCACTGTGCAATGCAGAATTTTGCAGAAATTAATATTGTGCATGCAGAATTTCCTTCCCCCCCACAGAAATGTTGCAGAGATGTTGGCTGCCACTAGGGGCTGCTGGACCCAGCAGAGCCTAGCTCACAAATAGAAGACAAGGCTGGGGGGGGGGGGGGGGGGGGGAGAGAGTTCCCAGCTGTAGTTCCCAGCATGCCCTGAAGGAAGGAGGAAGTGTGCAGGAAACATTGCAAGCCTGGAACGCAGCATCAGGATGTTTCTCCCTCTGGATCCCTGGGCTGTGGGAGAGTAGGGGGTGAGAGTGTCTGGTCTGGAGGGGCCCCGCAGCTGGCCTCTGGGAGTGGGGGTGAGAGTGTCTGGGCTGGGAGGCCACAGCTGGGCTTTGGGGGGGGGGGGGGGAACACAGCTGGCCTCTGGGGGGGTTAGGGGTGTCAGGTTTTTTTGAGCTGGAGGGGCCCCATGGCTGGGCTCTGTGCGGGAGGGGATGTCTGGCCCCCCAGCTGGGTTCTGTAGAGGTGGGGGCAGAGAAACAGGAACTGAGTTGTCATAGAGGTTTCTTTAACTCTCTACTTCTGGGGGATATTTTTGGTGTGTGCCTGTATTGTTAGACATACTTGCTCACAGGTATTTTGAAATAAATTACCAAACTATTTGAAACTGGTGTGATTATATAGTGTTGTTTTGACAAATAAAATTTGCAGAATTTTTACATTTTTGGTGCAGAATTTTAAAATTTTTGTCACAGAATTCCCACCAGGAGTGTAATATGTAACTGCATAGACTAAAGTGAAGGTGTACATGCAAAGCCTTAACTTCGGCATTTCTGGGCAGGGGCCTGATTCAGAGTCCACTCATGTTAGTGGAAACGCTTGCATTGTCTTCAGTGGGCTTTGGATCAGGCCCTCAAGCATTAATTCAAAACAACATTTTTTTTCATCAGCGTAGCTACCTAAAACTCATACATGGAAGAACAACTTTTAAAAATACTGAAAGGTCATGGTGTGTAATTACTTTAGCAGATTAAAATGGTGGGCTTCTACTATCATTACCATGTCTAAAATGGGAGCTCAGAACCCCTTGAAACAGCTACTTACTGTTACTTGGTAGAAAGGTGCAAGCAGGATAGTTCATAATTGGATTAAAGAATTGCTTTTCTATGTACTGACTATTAAATTTAAATAGTTATTTGTATAGGGCCTGACTCAGAGCCTACTGAATTTCCCAGGAGTCTTTCCATTGACATCAGTGGGTGTTTGATCAGGCCTGTAGAATGTAACAGAAAATTGGAGTGTCAGATTACCTCCTCCATGCGCCTTGCTAAATATGTTCTTCCCTAATGTGAAAAGTGATTATGCAAGGATGCTGCATTCCTGAAATTAAATTTAATTAATTAGCAAAACATATTTGAAGTATATGATACAGGATTAAGAACTAGGTATGCCTATGGCACTATAGAAATAAATAATACTTTGGTGCAGGGTAAATTAGCCAACCACATGCCACTGAAGAATGGAAGATAGAGAGTTCTGTGAAATTGAAATGTGCATAAGAAATTTATTTTCTCTTTCAGCTTTGTCGAGCATATTAGTCATACATAATTCTTTTTGGAAATTCTTGTCTGAAGACGAATTCCATCTTTGAAGCTTTTAGGAGTTTGACCTGCTTCTCAGGAACATTCTCTGTGCCTCTCTGTATCATTAAAGCTTCACTATTAACATTCAAGCCAGGCATACTGGCTTCTGAGAGATTTTAAATGTAGTGCACAAATATGTGGCTTTTAATATTTTACAGCCCAATATCAAGTTCACTGATCTATAAGTAGATTCCTCACCCCTATAGTCTTTTGTTTTATGCATCGAAGAGTTTGGATGAAGTTGGGGGAGGAGAAAAGCTGTCTTTCCAGTGCAATAAAAATAATATTAAAATGCTATGCTATTAGGGCAACTATTTAATGCATCACATAAGGAACGAGCTCTTCAACTGACATTGGCAGAAAACTTTCCCATGGATCATGCTTAAATTATAGGTTTTTATCATGCTCATTATGACGAACAATTATTTTCTAATGGTTATGACTTAGTTCACGTGCGTATGAACAGATATATGGGTAATGTGCATTGCAGTAGATCATGCCAAGATGTGACTGGAATATGCTTGATTTTTTTTAATATCTAGAAAATCATTTGAAGTAAGCTTGTTTGTTTATGAATGACAATATATTTTAACCATTTATTACCTAGTAAACACATCCTAATTAAAGGGGTCAGAGAATATATTCAATGTAGACTATAGTTTTTGAAAGTGTCGTTTGTCTGCAGATTGGAGCGCATGGTATTTGCCCCCAAAGTACTCTCCAAACTTTTATAAAAGAACCTATTGTTTGTTTGAGACTTTCTTATATAGTGGAAATTGCATATAGTGCAGTATAGTGTATTTTTTGTCATTTAACATGAGTTGAAGTGCTTATAAATCCTGAAGGTTCCTTCTATTTGTAAGCTCCTACAACAGCGAGAAGTACTGGTGCTGGGAGTCTGCAGAGTTTATAAGCTTGTACAGCTCCATAGGAATGTTGTTGAGAATTGCAACTTGAATTTTATTTCAAATAGGGATGGAATTTCATTGCAAGTTCCTTATCAGCAGGTTTCACTGATTAAAACTGTGCTCTTACTTGCTATACCATGAAAGTTTTCCTCTTAAAACCGATATGGCTTCCTTTGAGAAATGGTGCTGCTGGATAGGTCTAATTGTCTCCAGAAGTGTTCACTCATTATTCAATTAGAAATGGTATGAAGTAGCACTGATAGTTTTAACAATCCATTGTTGAAAGTGAGCCTTTTGATTAATATTTGGTGGTGGCAGTGAAGAATTTGCATATGTATCCAAGGCCAGAGAATACACATACTGCAGTACTATTTTGATAGCCACCATCGTGTTCAGTGCTGATTTTAAATTAAATATTTTGTTGATAGTTTCTGAAACACACAAACTAATGTGCCAAACAAATCCTTTGAGATTCCAAAGAAGTCAGAAGCAGGAAACCTAATTTAAAAATAAATAGGCTTGCAAGGATTAGTTTTTTATCAGTATATGTTAATAAACGTTGATTTCACCTCACACACACAAACTGATGAAAAAATATTTCCTTTAATGATTGAAATTTCGAGACAGGGAAATTTAAAAAATGCTACTTTGAGAGCTTATTAGAGTTTGACTTAAGACTATATACTTTGTTTATTTTTGATATATAAATTATCCACATAATGTTTTAACCATTATAAAACTTTTACTTTTTGAATCTCAGCATCTACTGTCCTTTAAATAATTATCTGATGCCCCCTGATTTCCCACAACTGAAAATTTAAATCAATAAAAAATGAAAAAAAATTGCTTAAAATAAATGATATTATCCATCAAAATTATATAAAAAAGAATTCTGCCAAGCCTAAAAACAAATGAAGATGTGCAAACAGTCCACAACACATCCTAACCGGCTAAGTGCCTAAGTCACTTTTGAAACTGGGATTTCAACTCTTGAGTCACTTAGGCATTTTTGGAAATGTTACCTATAATCCTTTCAAGGCTCTACTGTATGCTATAGATATTAAAGATGCCGTATAATTAAAAACAGCAGCAAGAAAGAGGCCTTCTCCTCCCTACTGATTCTTCATTATGTAAATTTTTTTCATTATGTCTCCATGCATCTGAAGAAATGAGTTTTTTACCCACAAAAGCTTATGCCCAAATAAATCTGTTAGTCTTTAAGGTACCACCAGACTCCTCATTGTTTTTGTGGACACAGACTAACACAGCTACCCCTCTGATATTTCATTATGTAAAAACACCAACAACTACACCTACAGAAAAACTACCACCACCATGAAGTCCTAGCACTTTGCATATTTTGGCCTGTATTGCTAGCGCGATAATCAGTATTATGGCTCCAGGAGTTTGTGTTCTAGCATTCATTCAAATATATGAAATATAGCTTAATTCCTTTTAGAAATAAAAGCACTGTGTGCCCATTTCCTCCCTCTTTTAAAAATAGCAACCTTTTTATCAAAAACAGAGCTAGAATGCCAGCCGAGCCCGGATTACTTGGACACTTTGAAGAGACTGAAGGATACATTGAATGAATTGGAGAGTAAAGTACAATCCATCATGAGTGCTGTGAGTGACCCGAGTAAGGTTGAGAGAGCCTTGCAGCAGACAAAGGTAAGTTTATTTTCACTTTTGCATCTAGAAACTTAGCTGTCTTGATAATTTACTTACCCCAAAGAAGCATTAATGCAGCTGGCAGCTGCTTTTTCCCATCCTACATCCCAATGTTTTAGCCAGATTATCTGTGACAAGAGGTGCTTGGTGTACCCTAGCCAAATCCAATGGGATAATTTAAACTTTTTCCCTGCATCACCTTGGAATTTCAGTTGAGTAAGGGAAGTATCTTTTTTTTTATCCTAAACCGTAAAGTATAGCTGTGAGCTATTGAAAGACCTGCCTTTCAGGCGGCTTTTCAGAAGCAAAGAGTACTGGCCCTTCGGTACCATGGAGAGAATTGCTTTAAAACATCTGTAGCTAGAGAGAAGTGAGACTTCACTTACTTTATATACGTGCAATAGTAAGTAGATATCTTTGTCAAAAGCTGTTATATAAATGTACGAACTTCCCACTTCGTGTGTGTGTGTGTCTGTCTATACCTCCAAATATACCTCTACCCCAATATAACGTGACCCGATATAACACGAATTCGGATAGAACGCGGTAAAGCAGTGCTTCAGGAGGGCGGGGCTGCGCATTATGGCGGATCAAAGCAAGTTTGATATAACGTGGTTTCACCTGTAACACGGTAAGATTTTTTTTTAGCTTCCGAGGACAGCGTTCTATCGGGGTAGAGGTGTAGTTAAATATATACACACATCTCCAAATCGTTAATTTTTAAAAAAAAGTCCCCATAAATTAACTGTTCTCTCCTCCTCACCCCTTTTTGTAACCACGCTGTGTAATGGAGAAACCTTTTTCTATGCATTAGTGTAGGAGTGCGGGGATGAAGCTGGAGGAACTCTGCTGAAGACTAATTACTGGTCAATTTTTTTCCTTTTTTTGGGTTTATTTTATTTGAGCGGGGGTTAGTTTTGGGTGTTAAAGTCCTAGTAAGTGAGGATATCCGTGCTTTACTTTATAGACAGCCGATTACTATATGGCAGGAATTCTATAGCTTGCTCTTCTGATACTGCTGCTGTGTAATTTAAAGTTGGCAGAAGCCTTTAGTACTTGAGCTGTTGGAAATCATGAACGTGACATTTTTTAAGTCTCTGGGGATCTGTCTAACTGGACTTCTGTGTAAGAATTCCACTCCACCTCTGTGACTAATTGACCCGAAGAGACATACTGTGCAGATGTATGATAGTATAAGAATGAGAGACATGAGAGTTTTATAGTGGAGGGCAACAAAGATCTCAGAATGATGTTGAGTAGGAGGAACCCGAGTCTGTCTGCTCTCTTCCCTCACACTTACAAAGAGCCATAAGTGCCTGTAGCATAGACCTTGCGTTAGGATTGAGTTAGGCATCATTATACCACTCAGTGACCTTCTTTACTGAAAGTGTATCTTTTTTCCAGAAACAGCCTGAAAAAAGACTTATCAGATGGACACTTTGCAGTTTGTACATACTGATAAGCAAGTCCCAGTCATAAGAGGAAGCACAAAATAAGTTTCCTGTGTCTCTTTTCACTAACTACATGGTGAATTTGAAAATGTTAAAATATTCATAGAGGAGAAAACTTCCCCATTATAGTACGTGTAATCAGACAGATAATCACAAGTTAGCAATGGGTGCAAATATTCGTATTTTTGTGAGGTTCTTTAAAAAAACCAAACTTCAGAACACTAACAAAAATGATTGATTTAAGTAAAACTGTGGTGATCTTGGTTCTTTATTTTAGATTTCTGTCTCAAAGGATGTGAGGTTTTTCTTTGTCATTAATATTTGAAAATTAGGTATTTGGCCTATCCTGTGACTCTTTAGAACTTTAAAAATGCATGATGTCTATTGTTATTACTATAATCTTCCTATATTACAGCTAGTATAGCAGCACTAAGAGCCAAGGTAGCCATTACTTCCATTGGGCTTACTGTAACGTACTTTGATTTATGTGATACATGCGATATATATGGAACACTGAAGATGAAGGGAGAGCTTAGCTCCATTTTCTGCCTCTTTTGACTCAAATGTCTTAATGTAGACTATTTGCATGTATGCACATACTGTATATATCACAGTATTTAGGGTTACCATAGGTCTGGGTTTTCCTGGACATGACATCTTTTTTGGTTTTCCAGTCTCCATCTGGGCTGATTTTTGAAATATGACCAAGTGTCCATGATTTGGTACTACCACCCTTACTTCTGCCACTGTTGCTGGCAATGGTGCGGCCTTCAGAGCTGGGTGGCCAGAGACTGGCGGCTGCTGTACCCCTTTTTCCCCCCACAACCCTCCCCTTCTGGCAGTGTCCTCTATTTGGGAACTTGAAATATGGTAACCCTAAAAGTACTACCCATATGTACATTTTTTTCCTGTTTTCTCCTTGCAGACTGTTTGTGAAACAATAGAAGACCAGAAACCTATACTAGATAAACTTGCAGCAGAAACAAAAGCTTTGGAAAAACATGCTTCCTCTGATATAGCAAAGATCTACAAGCAAGAGTTCAAGTGTGTACAGGAGCAATGGGACAAGTTTTCTAAAGATGTTCACCTACTGGAGGAAATTGTCTCTAAACTGAGAATATTTGAGGTAAAGTGAAATATTTGGGTTTATATCAGTTTACATACCTATTAAGAGTCCGTTTTCTTCTCCCTGTGCAAGCATGAATCCAGCTGATGTTTGACTTTAACATTAAATATGTATTGGCCACAGATTTAAGTAGAATATAAAAATCTTATCACAGGGAATGCTGAAGTATAGTGTAGTGTTTTCATGAGTCTCTCCATTTTAAAATCTCTGATTTACTTTTTGATCATCTGATAGAATTGTTTTTAACTTAAAAAAACAAAACAAAACAAAAAAAACCTTTCCTCTTCTGATTCCACTACTTTTGGGGTGGGGGCTGGGGGTAGAATGTACATTTTACTTGGAGAACACATACAGGCATAAAAATAAATTTTGATCCGGGCAAGGATGTAACGGGGTGGTTTGTTCCATGGGCTGCTGAGCCTCTGGCTAAATCGGCGCTGATTACAGGATGAGCTTCACCGTAGCGGGATCAGGAAATTCCCTATAAATGGCAGCAGATGGCTGCAGTTAGCTGGAGAATGCTCAGGAAACACCAGTCAGAGGAGCTAGCTTGCCATAGCGAGAAAGATTTGACTCTTGCAGAGACGTTGAACTGTGCCCAGCTCTGGGAAAAAGGAGTTGTTAGCCCTGTAATGGAGGGGAGAGAGATGCTAAACTGGGGTTGGGGCCTGGAGGACCCTTGTATACCTGATGACTGACTGAATAAAATGGACCTCAGGCTAGGAATGTTTTAATTTCCTTTGGACTGTCTTGATTTTGAGGACCCATGTGAAGGAGACTACAGGAGCGGAGTACTGCAAAGCCACCTCTGGGGCACAAGGGGGCGCTTGGGTGGTGGCCAACCCTGATACTAAGAACTCGTCAAGTGGAGACCTACATTTGTCTAAGTTGAGGCTGTTAATATAGCTAAGTAACATAGGCCTCGCTTGCAGAGTTTTAGTTAAAAGCTGGACAAGCTGATTAAGATTGGTAAATGAAAAAAATGGTTGCTATTTGCTACCATAAGCTTGGAAAAACATACTTGTGGTGCTAAATCTAGCTCCACTTCTCTGCAGGGACGGAGCATACACCCACATGCTCGTGTGAGTATTTTGCTAGGTATTTACTAATTATTAGTCCTAGATCTGGGGCTGTCTTCCACTTTACTGCTGAGTAACTGGCAGGGCAAGCTCTCTGGGTATTGGAGAGTAGGCGTAGTATTGGTATGACAATCACTGAAATATGGCCCTAATTAATAAACTTGTAAATAGAATCCACAGGGAAGTGAAGGGAGTTCTTAGAAAGAAGATATCTGCTGCTTTCTATTTATTACTGTAGGTCCTGTTACCTGTAGTACCGAGATGAGTAGGAGCTGTCTATATACTTGATCAGAAATACCTGGTTTGTTTAAAAAATAGTTGCTGCTTAATTATTTATGCAGCCCAGGATCAGGTGGAAATCCATTTCTCCCAAGATATGTTCACTCTGGTTCATCAAAACTCTCACTTTTTTGCTACTTTCATGGCACCGATCTGAGGGATCTTAAAAAGTAGGGAAGGTCTGAGCTCAGGGGGTGGTCTTATCCTACTTTTGTTGAAGTCAATGGCAATCTTTTCCATTGATTTCAGTGAGTTGGATAAGGCCTAAGGTGAGCAAGTCTGTGTTAGAGTCTAGAGCTGGAAATGACCCTTTAAGTCATCTACTCATTCTCTCTACCTGGGCAGGATTATTCCCTGTGGTAAATTTACCAGGATTTCCCCCAGGCTAGTTTTAAACGTGCCAAGTGATGGAATTTCAACCAAAACCTTTTGGTGGTTATTCTTTTAAGAAGTTTATCTTGATATTAAGCCTATAATTGTCCTTTCTTAATCTCACCCCATTCTTCCTAGTTATATTGTCCTTCATCATGCTAAATAACTCCTCTTCTTCCATGTGTTCACATCGTTCAAATACTAGTAGACTTACAATGGTTCCCTCTTAGTTCTCACTTTGCTGAGCTATATATATCCTTAACTTTTTAAATATTGCCTCAGCTCATTCAGTTTTGCAGTTCTTTCCAGAACTCTCTCTAATTTCTTGTAATTGCAATATCTTTCTTGTAACTAGTTGCACATCAAATTCAGCATCTACTGCAGTCATTTGAATAATCCCCATGTTCACCCACTTAAACATGCTTATCCTGTGCAGGATTGGGCCCTGAAAATGGAAATGCTCCCTTTGCATATACATGAGAGCGAGAGAACAAGATAGTGTACTCCGTTATTGTATCAGCTTTATCTCAGTGATGTGATACAGCTACAAGCTGAGGGCAAAATTCTCCTTTCTGATCTTCACAGTAGTACTCAATGTTAGTGTACTGCTCTCCCTGTGTGTGTTTGGGTCACCCATTAATGTCAAGGCTACTGATATTCCACTGATGTCAATAGGAGTTCTGGAGACACAGGGAAAACAGAATGCTGAAGTTGAGTTCTGCTGTGCAGATCTAAGAACAGAATTTTTTTCCCCAATGGGGAACTAGGTACCAGTACATAGTTTTAGGGGCGGGGAAAAGCTTAAGAAACCTGCAGGAGGAGACCGTACTGAAGTATTCTGAAATTTGCAGTGGTGGTGCCTGAGGAGACATACTTCAAAGGGCTTAAATGTGGGTGTTTTTTAATACACCCACATTTTTTCCAATAGTTTTTCCCAGCATTTCTTGAATGCTTTGTAAAGCTATCAATAAACGAACAAACCTACATAAAGCTGCATATTTGTAGCTTCCTATATCCTTTGAGGAGCTTTGTTAGTACATACATTGGTGGTGATATCCTGGGATGCTGTAGTTTAAAAACCATCATAGTTTGAACATGAAGATTGAAACAAAAACTTTGTGGTTAGGACTGGGCAGATCAGTTTGCATTGCAGGCAGAGGGAGGATCTAATCTGTAAACTAGTTGTATTTGCATAGATATTCTATACTGCTCAGCGGCTGCTGGCTACTGTTGGAGACATGATACCAAACTGGATGGGTTGATTGCATTTTACAACCATACCCAGACTTAGTAAAACAGATAGATGAGTGGGTAGGCAAGAGTCATGGGAAGCAACATGAGTTGAAGCAAGTGAGATCCCTGATGAAGATGTGATCACACATAGGAAGTTAGTTTGCATTTATGTAAGGATTTTTGTTTTGCTTTTAATCAATTTTCTCATGTTTTTAAATGTACATTTTGCAGTAATATGAACACTTAGTTCTGAGATCTACACCTGCCAAATATCATTATCCACATTTTACATATAGGCAACAGAGACAAAGAGAGTGAAGTGACTTATCAAAGGTCTTACAGTAGGTCAGTGGCAGAGCCACTTATAGAAATCCTGACTCCCAGACTGTGATACAAGGGACCATGGAATGTCCCCTTAATTATGGGAAGCGAATTCTGTGTGTCATCAGTGGCACATGGACTAAAATGTGGTTTTAGATTTCACTTTGGGAAATGAGAGAGGAAACTTATTCATTTTATTCAGCTTTGTTAAATGGTGTACAGCTTTACAAATTTTAGTTGAAAATATTGTGGAAAATAGAGTGGGATCATTTGCCCAATAGTAAAGAGACCATCACACTTGCACATCCTCTGGATTGATAGCCGTGGGAAGGAGTGTTGTGTGGAAATATCCAGAAGGATTCCTCCTCAGCGTCTTGTCCATGCATGGCAGGGTTTGCCTCCCTGTCATGAAGGCACCAAAATCTGACAGATCTCCTCAGCTTCCTGCAGTGGCTCTGGCCTCTTATATCTCCCAGGCAGCACAGCTAGTAATGGAAAAGAATGGCCAGGGATCTCTCCTGCTCTATGGTTGCAGCTGTCCCTGGGTTCCTCCTTGCAGGGACTCACTGGGGAGAAAGAATACAGACAAGTTTGTCCTATTTTTTTAGGTAGAGTTCTGAAGGGGCTTCTAAGGGTCTTACGATATACGTCTCCCTGGCCTTCACCATCTCCACTCCTTTTCTCCACATGGAAAGTGGACAGTAGAGAGGCCCTCGGCAGGGGTGGGGGCAGTGCCAAATAAGTGCGTGAGCTCCTGTTTTGTGCAGAATGCTTCATATCTGCATTGAGAGGACCACCCCACATGTGAGAGCATTAGTGGTATGATCTGGCCCCAAGTTTTAATATATGTTGTATTTTAATATATGTTGTATTTAAATACAACATATATTAAAACTTGGGGCCAGATCATACCATGAGTCCCATGAGTTGTTTTAAAAGGAATGCTGATAAGTATCTTCCCCCCTCAAATTCTTTTCTAGATTATCATATCTCCACCATATTGTAATATTTGGTTCTCTTGTTTGCATACTCTTGTTTTCATTTTTCTTTAACCTACGGCAAAGAAATATTGCACATGCTTCTTATAGGGACTCATGTTGATATTCAGTACATTTAATCTTTGTTTCCAGTTGGGATGAAATTGCTCATACCAAATTTAGGGTATAATTTAAAAAAACACACCCCTTGCCTTATGCATTTGACTGACTCATTTTCTCTCTCTCTCTCTCTCTCTCTGCATGATGTGTAAGTATTTACTTCATTAAACCTAGAACATAAGATCCATACTGGGTCAGACCAATGGTCCATCTAGCCCAGTATCCTGTCTTCCAACAGTGGTCAGTGCCAGATGCTTCAGAGGGAATGAACAGAACAGGGCAATTATCAAGTGATCCATCCCCTATCATCCAGTTGCAGCATCTGCAGTCAGAGGTTTAGGGACCCAGAGTATGGGGTTTCATCTTAATTAAATTTCATCTCAACTGTCTGAGACACAAGGGTAGGTGAAGTAATATCTCCTATTGGACCAACTGCTGTTGGTGAGAAACAAGCCTTTGAGCCCATGCAGAGCTTCCTGTCAGGTGTAAGAGAGGTACTCAGCGTCACATTTCCAAGATCTGAAGAAGAGCTCTGCTTAAGCTCAGAAGACTGGCTCTCTCACTGACAGGAATTGGTCCAGTCAAAGACACTACCTCACCCACTGTATTGCTATGTTCTGGGACCAACATGTCTACAACAACACTGCAAACAGTCTTAATGTACTGTTTTTTTCGAATAAGAACATCCGAAAGCAAGGTACTTAAGCACATACCTAAGTCTAAAGCATGTGAATAATCCAATTGCATTTGGTTTGACTAGTTATGTGCTTAAAGTTAAGCACGTGCTTAAGTAAATTGTCAAATCTTAGTCTCAGTGAATACATATTTCATACTGAACTGTTGTTTCACTGTTGGAGCTTCCTATGGTCGTTTAGACTGGTTTGTGAAATCAGTTTTTAAGTCAGCTGCAGAAAATTCCAAAAGCTGGAGGAGGAACAAAACAATGTAAAGAATATAACCGTAAATCTTTCCAATAGTGGATTTGGGACAAAAATAAGTACTGCAGTGCTTTAATGGGCTTCCAGTGCAGAGATTTTTTTATAAATTGGCAGTGTAATATTTGGATCCTGAGAGTATTATTGTTACAAGGTTCCAGTGAAGTAAGGTATATGTTTCTTCAGCTTTGGAATGCAGTATGGAATATATACTTTATAAGGCTCAATTGTAGCTTTTAAGGCACGGCTCTGTATTGGGATGGATGCATCAGCATAAAGTGAAACTGAAGGACAACAAATTGAAGAATGAGAAAATGAATACTTCTTTCCTGCAAAGTGTAGCTAACCCAAGAACCTCTTTATCCCACATATAATTGAAGCAGAGAGTATAGCAGGGGTTTTAAAATATTAGGCTTAAATAACAATATTGCACATCCACAATTACGTTAGACAGCATGAAACTTTTTTGTTAGCCGGGATACAAATCTTCATTCTTCAGGGCATAAGCTAACTGATAAGAGTTAAAAGAGACTTCCCTATGTCTGGTAACGGCCACTGTCAGAGAGAGGCTATTGGATTTAGTGGATCATTTTTGTGATCAAGTATGGCATTTTCTACACATTTGTGTTCCTCAGAAAGGCAAAATGCCTCCCAGTGGTCCCCAGCAGGCATGGAGGAGAAGCATCCTTGCTACTGCACCTTGTAAAGAGAGAATGTGCACCCTTCCTACCTGTGTCAGTGCAGTGCAATGGGGTGGGAAAGGATTCGTGATTCTACCTCCTTGGGATATATGTGCATTCCTGGGGAATATGGTGGGGGCAGTCCCTGCACTCCTGTCTAAAAAGTGGCCTATAGTTGTGCCTGGTCTTCACAGAGGCCATACAGTAGGGTTTGGGCAGAAACTCCTTAACCCTATACTCACCCCCTTCCTCCGTGCACCTGTTTAGTGGCCAGGAACAGTGCAGTCTGTATTTAGAAGTTCTGTTACTTGCATGTAATACTTTACAATCATTCATATAAGTCTGAGGGTGAGAAACAAATCTCTCAAACAGAACAGAAATTGAAGCCATGCTAGCAGCTTTTAAAATTGTCCTCCCTTGTTACTGATAACTGTTGAAATGCTGTAGTTACTGGCTGTTCATTATGGAGTTACTGTGTTCAATTCAGGCTGATTCAAAAATCATTCAGAAGTGGATGGATGGTGTGAAGGACTTCTTAATGAAAGAACAGGCTATCCAAGAAGATTCTGAAGGGCTTCAAAGACAGCTTGACCAATGCACAGTGAGTTCTGCTGATATAAGGAATCTTCTGCAATAGTGGTTTTTCTCATCTTTATTATTTTGCTGCTATTATTAAACGGAGTGTGTGACACATACAGTAAAGCATGCCAAAAAATTCTTTCCCTTTGTCTTCATCTTTTTTTGTCCAGGTAGTATTTTTCAATTAGCCCTTCAATCCATTTGACCCTAATAATACATTGCAGTTCAGAGAGCTTCTTCCAAACCTCCTAGCATGCTTACAAATTTCTAGTATAATTTAGCTTCACAACTGCCATGATAGATAGGTAAGTGTTTCCTACATTTTATGGATGAGGGAACTGGGACAGAGGAAAAAGTTACTTTCCTTGGTAATAAAGGAAGTCCTGTGCAGAGTCAAGAATCACATTCAAATCTCCCAACTCCCCAGTTCTGAAATTACTCATCCTTTCTTCCCAATCAGTGGCTTGTAGTGTTATCCCCCAATGGTTATGAATTTTGGCTGAGAGCATGTGAATAAACCCTGAAATGTAGTCAGTTTGTTGTTGTCTTTCCCTGGTTGCTGGAAATTTAGAAATGTCCAAAAGACTTGTGCATCCTCTTCAAACCCATGGCATTCCAAGGGGATAATATAGGCATTTGACATTTTTGGAATATTAATTTGAATGATGTAATGACTGAGTCAGGTGTGCTATAGTTATGTTGTGTATATTATGCCTTAGCCACATTAATTTGGTACACACTCTGCTGACTAAATATCAATCCTATCCATATATCATTTTGGTGTCTCGTTGCCTTAATACAAATGTATTTGGGAAAATTAAAGTGACAAGAATGCATATCACACAGATGTCTTACAAAAATGAACGCATAAGTAGTGTACTCCCATAATAGAGATTAACATGTTCTTTTTCTGATACATGTTCAGATGTTTGTTAATGAAATGGAAAAGACTGAGCTGTCTTTGAAAGAGATGAAAGAAGTAGAGTCCACTTTAAGAAGCCAGCCTGTTGTAGAAGTTGATACCTGGATAAAATCTAGGCTATTAGACTGCCAGGCACAATGGGAGAAACTGAGCAAACAGGTCAGTAACTGATAGCATTACTACTTATTTGTTTTATCTTATCTGGTACTGTTAATAGTTAATTGCTTTTTCACTCTATGGGTATTAATGGGCTAGATGGGTAGTAGTGTAACAATAGAATAGTCAAGCCTTTAGATGTAACATCCCATTTATAAAATCTGTTTAAAAAGGAAATTTGTAGTTTTAAGATATTATAGCTTGTTAGGAAAAAATGGTATGATGAGCTTGTTCAAGGAATCAATGCTTTACTTTGGCACTGTACTTTTTGAGGTAAATGTCTGTTTCTAATTTTTAAATGTTTATAATTTCAAAAAGTTGTTGATACAATGGTAAAGCAAAAGAAAAGATGACTGATCAAGAATAATTCTTTTACCAGCTCATGTGTTTCATTTTATTCATTCTGAATCTTTTTATCTAAAAAGAGAACTGTAAAAAATGTTTTGGTTGAGGGCATTTAATTAGCTGCACTTGACTTTGAGCCTATGTTAAAATGCTTTTCAAATGATGTGAGCAACTTCAAATAGTGAAACCACCTTAACTTTTCTTGTTGGCATTTCTAGATTGTTAGTCAGAAAAATCGGTTGTCTGAAAGTCAGGAAAAAACTGTAAACTTGAAGAAGGATTTGGCAGAGATGCAAGAATGGATGACGCAGGCTGAAGAGGAGTACTTGGAGAGAGATTTTGAGTACAAATCTCCAGAAGAACTAGAGAATGCTGTAGAGGAAATGAAGGTCAGAAATACTAGATCATTACAAAGACCTGGTTATGCACAAACAAATAAAACACAACACTTAACACTTTTTTTCTGGGGGCTTACCTTGAGTTTGATATGATGATTACTTACATGGAAGGGAGTCCTGCTCATGATAAGATTAGTGCTATTCTTCAACTACACTTTATGGAATTTTAATTTTTAAAGCACAGACTGAATAAGCAGATTTTCTCATTGGGCAAAGAGCAGCAAGAGTTCCATAACAAAAGGCTACCCACCCTGACCGACAAGCAGGGTTGGTGTCTGTAGGAAAGTGGGTTTGGGGTAGGGGTGGGGAGAAGGAAAGATGTGAAAAGTGAGAACAATAAAAATTTATTGCGGGAGCCGAAAATTGAGGGGGGCGGGGGGAGAAAATATGGTATTATACTTAGTAAATTAGCAATTCTAGAAACTGATCCATCCGCTTACAGCAATTGGGTCAAAGTCCTATATGTCCTTGAATAAATATAGTGTCTCCATGTGGGGGAAAAAAATTGAAACAAATTTGCTTTGTATTTTGGAACCAAGACAAATTTGTGACTTTAATCGTTCTAAAAGCAGCCCTGTCCCTGCTCCTTTCAACTTTCAGGCCTGTAGTCCCAAATTTAAAATATCTATCCTAGTTGAATATAGATAATTGAGCCAACAGATGGCTATATGATCTAATCTTTTTGGTGAAGGTACAGAACTGACAAGAGCATTTTTGTCTGGATTAAAACAATTATAGACCCAGGTTAACCAGTGGAATACTAAATATAGGGTCTACTTTTACTTTCTACTATACTGACAAATCTATATTCAGAGTTGTAAATTGCTCTTCTCAAGGGGTCTTTGTGAAGCAGTTTTCAGCAAGGGCTTTTCATAGATGTCAAGGCCACGAGAGACTATAATGATCTTCTAATCTGACATCCTGAATAACACAGGCCAGAGGACCTCCTCACATCTTTTTCAGTAGAATAAATATCTGAGAAATCTGAGTGCAGTCTGTGTCGGTTTAGTCCAGATTCATACCCTATACTACTTAATGTGATAAGGACATTGTAGTAATCTAGATGGTTAACCATAGTTTCAGCAGATACCCTTTATCAAAAATAGAAGAGTTTAGTTAGAGATGAAGTATTATTTTGGGATTGAATTTAATATTTGAAAGGAAAAGAAATCTCTATCTTTTCAAGGATTTTCAAAAGCCTAATTCCATTGTCATTGAAATTGATAGTAAAACTCCCATTGCCTTCAGTGGGAGAAGAATTAAACCAATGATGAGCACTTTTGAAAATCCCATCCTAAAAGAATTCATGAATAGAACCATGTGCATATAGTCCAAACTGGGGAGGTGAGGGCCTACAGAGAAAGATGAGAAAAGGACTCCAAGGGCAGCATATTTTTGTAGTATCTAACCTATCTCTACCTTTTCTGACCCAGCGGGATAATATCTTTTCTGGTAAGGAGGCTGTCACTTCATGTTGTCATTCTCTTATGGACCAAACTGCCTCAGTCCTTGGCTTGATGTGTGTGCTGCCCTTTGCTGCCACTTAACTTCTATTTAGCATGCTACTCTGCTTGCATTATGTGGTGTCTTCTGATGCATAATATTGCAGTGTGATAAATTCAGCACAAGACGTAATATAAGATAGCTTGGGCCAACAATCCATTTCCCATCTGTATCTCCACTGACTTCACTTTGTGCTTCTCTCTCATATCCCTTATTGCCCATGGGTCTTTTGGGGTCTAAGTTCTGTTGGAATTAAGTTCTGCCAGCCAAGATTCAGATCCACATATCAACAGCATATGTCCTAATCTTCCACTGCTCAGAAGTCTTAGGAAGCTCCCTACTCTCTCAATAGACCATTCTGTGTGTATTTGTTTATCATCGGTGTGTGTATGTAAAATATGCACAAACACACAGATGCATGGCCTTCAGTCAAAATGTGTACAAGTCAGAATTTGGTCCATTCATATGTAAGCATAGCAATATAAGGATGAGCCTTTTAAGCCTATAATTATTCTAATGTTTAATGGTTAGTTATCAGATTAAATTGTTTTGGTTTGTTTTATGTTAACTATTAGTGGGGAACACTGAGTTAAACAGAGGCTGATCAAGTAATACATCTTTTTGACTAGAGAGCGAAAGAGGATGTGTTGCAGAAAGAAGTGCGCGTGAAGATTTTGAAAGACAATATCAAGGTGTTAGCTGCAAAAGTGCCATCTGGTGGTCAGCACTTGACATCCGAACTTAACGTTGTGTTAGAGAACTACCAACTACTGTGTAATCGGATCCGGGGGAAATGCCACACTTTAGAGGTATGATTCATAGCTCTCAAATTAATAAAACTCAGGAAAAAGGCATAAGAAAAAGATGGTGATGGACACTTAAAATGTGAGGTTTCATCATTAAATCCAATATCCTTTGTGTACAGAGAGTTTGCTGTCGCTTTTTTTCTTCAGGGGTAGGTTACTGGAATCCACACGGAACCACCTAGTTTTGCTTTTATACTCGGTCCAGTAACTAGGCCCACAGATTGTATTACAATAAAAATTTCTCTAGCCAAGGAGTGCTGTCACACAGCTCTGTTATCTATCGCCACTGTTTCCAAAATGGCAAAAAGAATCTCCAGACCAACACTATTATTTATCCTTTTTCATGTAACTCTAATAATAAAACTGAAATAAGTATAGGTTTGTGTGGGATAGGCGTAAATGTGGTCATTTTTACAAAGGAAAGATGAGTTGTATGGTGTGATAATCTGAGTGTATATAGTAATTCTGCAGGTAAATTTCATATGTTGCATTACGTGATTTGCAGATATCTAGATTCTTTACATTATGAAACACTTTTTTTTTTTTAAATATTCTTGTGTGTCCAGGAGCCAATTAAAAAAAAAAAAATCCAACTCCAGAACCTAACCTACAGAACCTGTAATGTGTGTCTGAATTTTGTTGCATTTATGAATAATAGTGCTCATTGTTCTAAGTGTCGTAAGCAAATCTGTTCACACTTAGAACACTCATAGGCATCTGAATAAATGCTCTTCAGGCTAATTTCAGTTTTTCTATTACCTTTAGGAGGTATGGTCCTGTTGGGTTGAGCTGCTTCAGTATCTGGACCTGGAAACCGCTTGGCTAAACTCTTTGGAGGAAAGGGTACAAAGCACAGAAAATCTGCCTGATAAATTGAATGCTGTCAATGAAGCTCTTGAGGTATTAGTCATCCTATTGGGTTGGTGACTTTTCATATAGCTCTGTTAAGAAATGTCTAAATAAACCTCAGTTGAAGACAAAAATTTATTTTGAACTTTTCATTTCCCATGTCAAATGAATATATCATTTATTTAAATCTACAGTATAGATAATTGTAAAGATAACCAGTGAAAAGAAAAACTTTAGCCTTCCTGGTAATTTTATTGTACTTTGTATCATTTAGAAATACAGTTGCATGTTATTTTCTGCCCCCTATAAATTGCTAAGTCTTCCCAGTAGCCTTCATTTTGGAATAGTTGTGAATAGAAAATAAGTGCTGTGACTTACCTGTTGAAAAAATGATTGTTGAACTTGCCCTCTACAGTCACTGCACTAGCAGTACCTAACTCATTCTGTTAGAGGACATTTGGAGTATAAAAAGTGCTGTGCATACAATCAAAATTTGAATTCTAAAAACAAAGCAGAATTCTGCATCCTAACAATTGTTTTTCTCCATTGTTTAGTCCCTGGAATCTGTCCTGCGTCATCCAGCTGATAATCGAACCCAGATTCGGGAGCTTGGTCAGACGTTGATTGATGGAGGGATTCTTGATGACATCATCAGTGAAAAATTGGAGGCTTTCAATGCCCGCTATGAAGAATTGAGTCACTTGGTAAGAATTTGGGGGCGTGGTGGGAGGAATCCTTTAAGTGTCACAGTCAGCTTAGTGCACTCAAATGGGTTTGAACAAAAGCTAAAATTATTATGGTTAGGCCATTCAAATCATGGACACAAGACTGAAAGGCAATAATACAGAAAAGTGTTCACAATGGAGTCAGGAATACTTGATTTAGAAAATCGCCATAAGACCCAGATACAAGATAATTTATGTTTCTATTAATTCATTATTATTTGGAAAAGCTACCTCATTTTCCAAATAGTTGTGACAAAATGGAAGACATTTCATCCTCAAAACTTAAAATGCTCTTTGAAATGGAGTTCATCCCAGTACTCCAGATTAATTTTCCTCTTCACTATCCTATATTCTAGCAAAAGAGAGATGCTTCTGGCACTACAATGCACATTTTCCTTAACACTGAAAGAACATGAATGGTTGCCATTTTTATTCTCGAATATGATTAGAACAAAGTCAAACTGAAATAAAGTATGTGAGGAAGCCATTGCAGGAGGTCAGACTGATCTTAAAGTCGGAGTCTCTTTTTCTTCTCCTTGTCTTTTGTGACATGTGACCAAAAGAGCTAATGCAGTTTTTGGATGCGTAAACAGGTGACTGTTGAGTAGGAGTAGAGAGGTTATTTTATCTCTGTATTTTGCACTAGTGTGACCACTGCTTGAATAATGTGTCCAGTTCTTGTGTCCACAATTCAAAAATGATGTTGGTAAGTTGGAGAAGAGCCATGAGGTTAACTAAAGGGTTAGAAAACATGCCTTATAGTAAGGAGCTCAATCTCTTTATCAAAGAGAAGGTTAAGGGGTGACTTGGTTACCTAAAAGTATCTACCTGGGGAACTAATATTTGATAATATTGGCTCTTCAGTCTTGCAGAGAAAGGTATAAAACAAGCCAATGGCTGAAAGTTGAAGCTAGATAAATTCTGACTGGATAAGGTGTAAATTTTTAACAATGAAGGTAATTAACTATTGGGACAATTTGCCGAGTGTTGTGGTAGATTCTCCTTCACTGGCAATTTTTAAATCAAGAATGGATGCTTTTCTAAAATATATGCTTATAGGAATTATGTTGGTGAAGGCCTGTGTTATAGAGGTGAACAGACTAGATGATCACAATGGTCCCTTCTAGTCTTGAAATATGTGATATAGATATAATTGACAGTGAAATGGTAGCTGCATCTCAGGTTATTAAATTTACTCATCATAATCAGATAACCCAGGCTCCTATTTGAAGGGTGAGGACAGAGAAGCATAGTCTATATCCAGTGTATTTGGATAATTGGCTGCCCTATCTTGGAACGGTGTGTGGGGATGTGCTTTTTTTTTTTTAATATGTCAATATTATTCTTAGATTTTTTTTTTTTTTTTTCACTTTGGTAATTGGTTTCCAAATAACCCTCTTTCCTGGTAGTTGCATTGACGATACTTGCTAGTGTGGTCATTTGGAAGTTAGGTAGGTGTTTCTTTCTTGTGTGCATGTATGCTGGTGGTAGGGGAACCAGCACTGCCATTCGTTTGTGAGGAGTGATTCTACAGGTAACATTCCCTTTTTGTTCTTGATCAGATGGAAAAAGAATTGGGAAGAGAGTTTATTATTCACAAAGGAAATATGTTTGTATACTAGTCAAGGAGAAATGTTTTTTGATGCATGTTACAAACTTCCCCAAATCCTGTACTATCCAATTCATGAAACACAGCTGTATGAAACTACTTTGCTTCTGTTTACTGATGATTAAAAAATAACTCAATAACTCAGACCTAACATGAGTTTCCCTTCTGTGTTACTCTTTTTGTTTATCATCAATTTAGCGGTATAAATCGCACACCAGGTTTCAGAAGGTAGTGCTGTGTAGAGTTCCTTTTCATGACTATTTTGTGTGTGAATTTATTTTTCATATTCTGAGTCAAAGCTTAAAAATATTGGTGCAGAACATCTCCTCCTTATACTTCTCTCCCCTTTAGGCAGTGAGCAGGCAGATTGCCTTGGAACAGCAGCTTCAGGCCATGCGGGAAAATGACCACATGCTGCAGGTCTTGCAGGAAAACTTAGCAGAGCTGGATAGACAGTTGGCCTCATACTTGACTGATAGAATAGATGCCTTCCAGATGCCACAGGAAGCCCAGGTATTCTAGCAGAGCTTTTTCACTGCATAAGATTTTCTGATGTATGATGATGATGATAGATTACTCCTTGGAGTAGCATATTCTGTTTGTGTGGGAAGGATGCATTAGAATAGCCGCTGTAATGGACATAATGGCATTCAACCTAGCAAGCAGTCATCAAAGTCAGCATAGACTTCATAGTATTTACGATACACTTTTCAGAGTGGATATATTGTTTGATATCTGACATACCCTAAGGGTTTAGTATCCTTTATCTCCCCCATGCTTTTACATATTGGCAGAAAATTCAAGCAGAAATCACAGTTCATGAATCCACCTTGGAGGAGCTCAAGAAAAATGCACGGTCACTGCCAGCAGCGTCCGCTGAATGCAGGTCCCCTCGTGGCGGAACTCAGCTGGATGCTCTGCAGGTAAAGAAATCCCAGCCATGAATTTAGGCTCAGTCAGCGTCCAGTTGTAAACCACTTTTGTCCACCTGCAAATCACTTTGTGCAATCAACCAGGTTTTAAAAATAAATGGTGGATGCATGTACATGGTCTAAATGGGGAGTTGAAAGAACCAGGGGGAGGAGTTAACAAATAAGTTAATTCCTTAAGTTTCATAGACTGGAATGCGCAGAGCCAGAAGGGATTTTTTTCGTTTTAATTGGAATGGTTACTTTGGAAGTATGTGTGGTAGACTCTGAGGTCTGTTGTGCTGCAGAAGAAAGATGGATAATGTAATATTAAATTATACTCAGAAAATGGCATACTCATGCAATGCGTTGTTTAATTATGATAAAAGACAAATGAAATGGAATCTGAAGGGAGAAGCTTTAAACATTGTTTCAAACCTCAGATATTAATGTAAAATGATCCTTTTTGGTACTCTTATAAACAGAGGAAACTCCGGGAGGTATCCACAAAGTATCAACTTTTCCAGAAACCAGCCAATTTTGAGCAGCGCATGTTGGACTGTAAGCGGGTACTGGATAGTGTAAAGGCAGAACTCCATGTTTTGGATGTGAAGGATACTGACCCCGATGTAATCCAGGGTCACTTGGACAAGTGTATGGTAAAGCACTTTTATTGGTGGATTTTTTTCCAAATCTTTATTTTTAACCCATGTATAACATTCTCTTTCTCTAAAATGACGTGCTTAGGATTTTTTGCTTAGTTCTGTATCCTGATTAAAGTAAATGCTAGTATAACTTGCCACAGTATACAAACAGAACTGTTACTAGGTAAAGGCTTGGATAAAAGTTGTAATACTTTTGAGTGAAAATATGTAGTCATAAGGGTAATGCACTGTTAATTACAGGATATAAGTGGTACAACACTTATCAAAATTCCCCACCCTGGCTATTGCTCATGTTCTGGAGGCAACATGCACTTTAGAGACAAGTATTCATTTTAGCTTAATTCTAATACCTTATGTAAAAAAGAGCATGGATCATAGGAAATCTTTGCTAACTCTTTTGGTGGTGATATACAGTAAATTATGAAATTGAGTAAATTTTATGAATATTAGGTTTAATAATAAAGCAGAAAATGGATCATCTGAAATTTGAGAATTGATCTGTGATCAAACATTTTGCTTCTTACTACTTGACATGAAGAAGATGATACACAGCATTTATATGCATTATGATGTCCAAGTTCTTAACAATCCCAGGGAACAGTTACCTACAAAATCTAAAATGTCGCTAAAATGTATTTTTTTCTGGTTTCAGAAACTGTATAAAACTCTAAGTGAAGTGAAGCTTGAGGTGGAGACTGTAATCAAGACAGGAAGGCAAATTGTACAGAAACAGCAAACAGACAATCCCAAAGGAATGGATGAACATCTCACAGCACTAAAATTTCTTTATAATGATCTGGGTGCACAGGTAAGAAGAGTGACAAATATATACCATATAATCTAGAGCATATATCTTTGTCCTTTTCTTAAATACTCATGTAGGAGCAGTGGTAGTTTTGATTTCAGAGTTTCAAATTAAGGTCTTGCAACTGGCTAATGCAATCCTAGGCTGCATCAGGCAAGGTGTTTTCAGTAGACAGGGAAGTCTTAGTACCATTGTACAAGGCACTGGTGAGACTTCATCTGGAATACTGTGTCCAGTTCTGGTCTCCCATGTTTAAGAAAGATGAATTCAAACTGCACAAATGCAGAGAAGGGCTACTAGGATGATCAGAGAAATGGAAAACCTACCAGGTTCCAACTGACCATTATATTTGGGGTCAGGAAGGAATTTCCCCCCAGGTCAGATTGTCAGAGACCTGTTTAATTTTTTTTTTTTTGCCTTCCTCTGGAGCTCAGGGCATGGGTCACTTGCAGGTTTAAACTAGTGTAAATGACAGATTCTATGTAACTTGAAATCTTTAAAACATGATATGAGGAATTCAGTAACTCAGCCAGATGTTATGGATCTGATTGGAGTGGGTGGACAAGGTTTTGTGGCCTGCAGTGTGCTGGAGATCAGATTAGATGATCATGATGGTCCCTTTTGGCCTTAAAGTCTGAGTCTATGAACTGACAGTGTGCAGGCAAACTGCTGCACCCATTCATAATCAGTTGCAGGATCACGAAAGCTTATGCCCAAATAAATTTGTTAGCCTCTAAGGTGCCACAAGGACTCCTTGTTTTTTTTTTTTTTGCTGATACAGACTAACACGGCTACCACTGAAACCTATTACATTGGAGTTCATTTAGCTTTAAGCTTCAGTCTGTTAGTGATCACCTAGTCAGTGGTTACATTTGTCAGTTAGTAGCTATAAAGAAATGACATGCCCATTTCTTTATTCTGGTCTTTTTGTAAGTGTATTATGTAGTTTCAACTGTTGATCAGTTAGCGAGAGGAAATTGGTTATTTTGTTCTTTCTAGTAAGATGTAACAGTTGTAAAGAACTTCATATTCTTTTTGGGGCACTTTGTTATACAAGACAACTTTACAATGCCATGATTTTATGTGTTCAAGTGAGTTTTAATTGCTGGCTTCTTTCTGCAGGTGACGGAAGGGAAACAAGACCTTGAACATGCATTGCAGCTGGCATGCAAAATGAAGAAAGAAACTGCCTCTTTGTCAGAATGGCTAGCCCTTACAGAAACTGAATTAGTACAGAAATCTACTTCAGAGAGTTCGCTTGCTGATCTGGATACAGAAATTGGCTGGGCTAAAGTAAGCAAGCTACATTATAATAGGGCTTTCCAACAATTAAAAAAGTTAATTGCAATTAATTGGGACACTAAAAAAATCACAATTGCAGTTTTAATCGCACTGCTAATAATGGAATACCATTTATTTAAATATTTTTGGATGTTTTCTACATTTTCAAATATATCGATTCACTTGTATGAGGTGAATTGAAAAATACTTTCTTTTGTTTATCTTTCTTATAGTGCAAATATTTGTAATAAAAATAATATAAAGTGAGCAGGGTATACTTTTTATTCTGTGTTGTAATTTAAATCAATATATTTGAAAATGTAGAAAAAAATCCAAAAATGTTTATAATTGTTTAACAGTGCAATTTAAACTCTGATTAATTGTGATTAATTTTTTAATCAAGTTAATTTGTTTTGAGTGAATTGCTTGTCAACTGCAATTGACAGCCATAATTGTAATTTCTAGATTAATTATTATTTTTATTGCATTAACACTGTAGTGACTCTATCTGGGAATAACTAAGAATTTGGCATCCATTTGTTCTCAAACCTGTTAGATGCTTAGTTCTTATTGGAGTTGACCATTGCAAAATCAGATCTGTGGTATCACAAATGTCTTAAACTATGAGCGTATTTATTCTGTATAATATTAACAATATTAAGATATTAAGAATTAGCTGTTTAATAATGTCTAACTATCTTATAATGTCTCCTACATGGTTCTTAATCCTTAATAAATATGGTGTTAATCAATGCACACACTAATATTACTATCATAGTAGCAGGTCTGTTCAGAAATTTTCCATCAAAACTGTTTTAGGTGGAAAATTGGGTTTTCAATGGAAAGGGAATTTTTTTTTTTTTGGTCTCCTTTCTGTGGAAAATTTTGATTTTTGTTGGAAAAACTGAAGAATTTTGGGTTTTGGTTTTTCAATAATAAATTGAAATTTTCCACAAAGGGAGAAAAATTTTCTGACAAGCTCAATTTATTCTAAATTAAAGGATTTATAGCATCACACTGACACATGGAAATTTATTTGAGGTTCCCTGATTTGTTCGTAACTGCAGTATTGCATTGGCAAGAATACAGTCATGTTATATCTGATGCAATAGTTATTCAGCAGTCAGGTTTTCCATTAACTCAACACATTTTTCTAACTTAATTGCTTATTTGTGTTTCATTATTTGTTGCTGTAGTTAGAGAACATAGAGTTTAATCAATAAATAATTATTCACCTAATGAACTGAAAGAAGGCTGAGTGCCTCAAAGTACTACACTGTGTGTGTGTGTGTGTGTGTGTGTGTGTGTGTGTGTGTGTGAGAGAGAGAGAGAGAGAAGTGCAATAATATTTTATATATTTTATATAAAGTTATATTATATATATGGAAATATACTGGTGCGCTCAATTTGTAAGCCCCTAGAAGATAATAGGTTGGTTTGGGATGATTTGCCTTCAGAAATCCCTGCTGGATATTTCTTTATAACCCAAAGTTCCTTCTTTGACAGTGTTACTGACCTAGTGGATGGGGGAAGCAGTACATGTGAGATATCTTGATTTTTAGTAAGGCTTTTGACACAGTCCCACATGACATTCTCATAAGCAAACTAGTGAAATATGTTCTAGATGAAATTATTATAAGGTGGGTGCACAACTGGCTAAAAGACGATAGTCAAAGAGTAGTCATCAATGATTCACTGTCAAACTGGGAGAGTGTATCTAATGGGATCGCACAAGGGTCAGTCTGAGGTTCAGTACTGTTTAATATTTTCATTAGTGACTTGGTAATGGAATGGAGAGTATCTTATAAAATTTGCAGTTGACACCAACTGGGATTGGTTGCAAGCAATTTGGAGGACAGAATTAGCATTCAAAATATCTTTGACAAATTGGAGAATTTGGTCTGAATTCAACAAGTTGAAATCTTCATAAGGATGAGGGCCAAGTACTTTGGAAGGAAAAATCAAATGCACAAATATAGTATGTGTAATAGCTTGCTAGGGAGTAGTACTGCTGAAAAGGATCTGGGTGTGTGTTAGAATATGAGCCAAAAATGTGATGAATTTGCAAAAAAGGCTAATATCATTCTGGGGTGTATTAACAGGAGTGTTGTATGTAAGATGTGGGAGGTAATTCCCACTCTACTTGGCACTGGAGTACTGAGTCAAGTTCTGGGTCCCACACTTTAGGAAAGATGTGGACAACTTGAAGAGAATCCAGAGGACAGCAACAAAAATGAGGGAAGGTTTAGAAAATCTGACCTATGAGGATCTGGGTGTGTTTAGTCTTGAGAAAAGAAGACTGGGGGGAGGACACCTGACACCAGTCTTCCAATATGTTATCAAGAGGATGATGCTTAGTTGTTCTCCATGCACACTGAAGGTAGGACAAGAAGAAAATGGGTGTAATCTGCAGGAAGGTAGATTTAGGTTAGATATTAAGAAAAATGTTCTAATGAGGATAGTAGTTAAGCTCTGGAACTGGCCTCCAGAATGTGTATCCTTTCTTAGGTGAAAAGCAATAAACCATTTAAAAAAAAAAAATTAACTGCCACCTTGCTTTTGTGATCCACCGGAGGTGGTGGGTTTGCTATTAAGTGTTTCTCTTGTTTCAGAATGTACTGAGAGAGCTGGAAAGAAGGAAAGCTGATCTGAACACCATCACAGAGAGCAGTGCAGCACTCCAGGCCTTGGTGGAAGGCAGTGAGGTTTCCCTGGAGGAGAAGCTCTGTGTTCTTAATGCAGGCTGGAGTCGAGTTCGGACCTGGACTGAAGACTGGTGCAACACCTTGTTGGTAAATTGTGAATAAAATATTTCATGTGTGTGGTTCTCTGACCCCCTGGAAACATTTGCAGTTTAGAGTCCTCTATCTACTTTGACAGTAAAGTTTACACCGTGCAAATTGTCTTAAAGGAAGTGGGGGATGGATTTTTGGCAGCCCATTTGCTGTGCAGACAGAGAGAGCGAAGTTATGAAGATCTATGAAATGAGGAAGCTGAGAAATTCTTTTGAGGCGATATGTGTTTCAGACGTTGGCCCCCACAAGGTCTTTGGGAATAGAATGCACATTGCTAGTCCCTACTTGTTACAGTGATGGAGCTACATATTCGTGAGGCAGACAGACAAGTTGTCATTTTCAACTCACTACATTGGAAGTGATGCTTATGAATAAAATGAATAAAAACAGTAATACACCTCTACCCCAATATAACGATGTCCTCGGGAGCCAAAAAATCTTACCATGTTATAGGCAAAACCGCATTATATCGAACTTGCTTTGATCCGCTGGAGTGCACAGCCTCCCCCGCCCTCCGGAGCACTGCTTTACCGTGTTATATCCGAATTCGTGTTATATCAGGTGTACATCTTTATTTCAACATTCAGGCTTTTCTTTCTGGCTGCTGCAACTTCTTTCTTGCTAGTCACCCTAGCTCACATGCCACTCCACTCCAATACATTCAAAATGCACCTTGCCAGCATCATCATGTTTGCTTATTGCGCAGATTTCATTACTTCCCTTTTAAAGCCCTACACTGGCATCTTCTATTTCACCACTTAAGTGCTAGCTTTTTGTCTTTACTTTCATGGTCTACCGTGGCTCTGCTCTGCCCTACTTGTCCTCTCTAGTCCCTTATTGTGACACCTCCCTGCCTCTTCTGATCCACCAGTGATGCCAGTCTTGTCCACCCATTTGTTAGCTTATCCCATAACTGTCTCCATACCATCCTCTACAGCCCTCCTTATACATGCAGCGCTCTCCCCTGAATTAATCTGGATGGAAGGTCACTACCCTCTTCTCATCAAAATGTCACCTCAAGACCCATCTCTATTGTGACACCTAAAAGAAATCATGTATCCTGTAATGGTTTAGGCATTAGTTGGGAATGGTTGATTTTATGGAATAGAATAAAATAAAACCAAAATAACAAAGCAACCCCCGGCTTACCCCTCTCCCTAAACTCCTCCCCACAACTAGTTTTGGTACTTTCAGGTACCTTCCCTCATCCTTTTTTGTCCTCATTACGATCATACTCATCTGTGACCACCTCAGATTAGTCTGCAAGCCTTTTGGGACAAAGACTTTCTTTTATGCTTTTCTACAGCTCTTGCCACAATGTGCTCCCAATTCTGATTGGGGCCCTTTCAGGGCTATCACAATACAAATAAATAGCAACATAGTTAATGAATCATTGATTTGATGACTTCCAGGGTGGTATATAGTTCCATGTAACCTTTTCTAAGTAAGTTACTTGTGTTTAGCATCATTGCATTGTAAAGAAAAGAAACAAGCAAAGATGGATCGATTGCTCGCCCTATGAAGTCTGCCAGTGATGCTTCTTAATCAGCTTGCAACAATCTTTGTTGAGCAATACAAAATACTGCTTTCTCAGCACCCTGTGGGAGGCTGAATGCAATGTGTGGGTGGCACCCCCAGCTCCTAGTGGCTTAGCTTGTTATTGTGTAATATATTGATACTTTGAGGGTGGTTTCTGTTTCCAGTTCAGGAAAGCACATAGGAACCTGCTTAAGTCCATCTCTACTCAGGACAGCTCTTAAACACATGCTTAAATTTAAGTGCTGTCCTGAATAGAGATGCTTTCCTGAATTGGGGCCAATATCTGTATCTTAAATTTAAAAAGAAATCCCTTTTGGCCCCCTCTCCTGCTTATCTGTCCCCTTTCACCCCTTTCCTCACCTGTTCTTTCTTTATAATGTGCAAGCCTCTTCTGTGAAAATAACTATTCTATGTTTCTCCAGTGGGAATTTTGGAGCATCAGACAAAGGGAGTGTGGAGATGCATGTGTCTCTGTTGCTAGCACACAGATTAAAAATTCTGAATATGTGACCCAATCAGAGGAGAAGGATTAGGATATTCATTGCATGACTTTCTCTGTGAAGTGAGAAATGCATATGATATGTGATGAATCAGAGTACAGGAATTGAATAAATGGCAACAAAATATCAAAACCACACCAAACACTGATAGCTATAAACAAAAAGGTATTTCTTCAACTTCAGACTAAAATGTGATTTTTGTTTGTAATTGTTATTACCTAGTATTGTTATATGAAAAATCTAAGATTACTATAATTGATAAAGGTTAGAGGAAATATTCTGTTTTTGTTATGTGTTTTCTTAGTGAATCCGACAGTCCGTTTCAGTATTTCTCCTGTAGAATCGGTCACTTTCTTTTTTTGTTTGTGTAGGTCTCTTACACAGCTACAGGGGGAGAAAAATATCCTTTTAAAAAGGGAAAATGCACCACTTTCCGATAGTCATGGTGGACTAGTGATGAAATTGTGATGTAAAACAGGAATTCTTGAATTCTAATCCTGTTTATGCTACAGAATTGTGTGGCCTTGTGGAAAACACCTTACTTTCCTTTGTCCATTTCCTTGTCTGTAAAACTGGGACACTAACTCTTACCTGCATCATCAGAGTGTAGAGTCACTGGTTAATGTTTATAAAGTTGATTGAAACTTGTGAAAAGTGCTATAAAATGTTCAGTGTTTTTCTTCCTAAAGTGTGAGTAGCATTTGTATATTTCATTAGGCCTTCTCTACCTGGGACATTTAAAAATATTTTTGTGTTTCTTACTTGGATATATTTTTTGCTTCCCTTTCCAGAATCATCAGAGCCAGCTGGAGATCTTTGATGAGAATGTTGCCCACATAAGTACTTGGCTCTATCAAGCTGAAACCCTGCTGGATGAGACTGAGAAAAAGCCAGCGAGCAAAAAGGAAGAAATAGTGAAGGTTGCAAACTTAATCTTTTAAAGCAGGGAGTTATAAAAGAATAGCACTTTTTGATTCCATGTGAGATTGAGTTAGCTTTTCTGGTTGATTTTTCTTTACACTGCAGTAACTTTCTGCTGCTTTTGCTTCTCAGCGTTTGACATCAGAATTAGATGGTGTGAGTCTCCGAGTGGATAACGTGCGGGACCAAGCAGTTATCTTAATGAACAGTCGTGGCGTGTCATGCCGTGAACTCGTCGAACCGAAGCTGTCTGAACTGAACCGGAACTTTGAGAAGGTATCACAGCACATCAAAAGTGCTAAGGTGAGCAAGAAAGAGTCACAAAACCAGGAAATTAATTTATATTACACACACATTATTCAAATGGTTTTTTATGTGTATACTATTAATAATGGCTTCATAGGGATAACTTCATTTTAATATACAAAAATACTTCTTTTTCTATGTAAATCTATGTAAATCATTTCTCTATATGCGAAAATTAATAGATTCAGTAAGTAGCCAGTCACACCTACCGATCAGCAGGGTATGAATCCTGAATTGGATCATAGGTGAAAGGGTGTAGTGGCACTAGGGTGACCAGATGTCACAATTTTATAGGGACAGTCCCGATATTTGGGGCTTTTTCTTATTTAGGTGCCTATTACCTCTTACCCTCCGTCCTGATTTTCCACACTTTCTATCTGGTCACCATAAGTGGCACCAATCTATTATCCAATAGTCATTTATGTAGACCATAAGGTAAATCCATATCTTGGCATGATTGTCAGTCTCTGTTAGAGAGAGGCCACAGGACTAGGCTAGCCAGAGGCCTGCAGGCTGGAATTCATTGGCAGAAACTCTCTGGCATGTACCATTCTACCTAGCTATCTCTAGTTATTGTAGCGAGGCAACTCCTGCAATTCATTACAAGTCCCATTATATTTTGGTGTTTTTCTGTCATGGTCGTGTATATAATGAGAATCTCACTTTTCTTTTTAAAGAAAGCTAAGCTTCTTGCCCTTTTGGTTATGGAAAATAGCTTGAAATTGTGAACCTTAAAGGCTCAAATGCAGATGAAAACACTCCAAATTAATTATTTTTAAAATCTCATGATTTTGGGGAAACCTCATTCAGGATTTTTGAATCCAGGGATGAGCAATACTGTTTGTTTGGGCAGGGAGCGAGGTAGCTTTCTTTTCTGAAAATAAATAGTTCAATATACAGTTTTATGGCCTGATCCTGCAGACAGGCATGTGTATTGATAATTACTTACACACAGAGTCACATTTACATGAGTTACTTCAGAACTTGCAGGATTGATCCCTTAATTTGTGTGGTTTTTGTTTTGCTTTTATGCTACAGATACTTGTTGGTCAGGAACCCTTGCCTTATAAATTTCCTGTTGAGCCAGAACCCCAGGAATCTGAAGTGGCTTCTGCAGACCTTGACAAATTTGAGAGTGATTTACAAAATATGTTAAAAGTTGTGGAAAAGCACATGGAATCAAGTGATGAAGATGAAAAGGTTTGTGAGGAATGGATGAATTAAACAGCTTCATCACCTCTTCTTTGTTTCTGTAATTCAGCAGTGTCTTTTAACTGAACTGATCTCTGTGAAAAGGAAATTGTTGATATCTCTATGAATATGTAATATCAACAGTTTTACTGAAAACCACTTTAAATCGGCAGTAAAGTAGAGCGGCTGGGGTAGAATGAGGGGATGAGTAGAATAGCTTCTCTTCCTCACCCTAGCATGGATAAGCTGTGCTCTCTACCTAGCTCACTCTGCTCTTTGGCTGGTGCAGTGAGAACTCCCCATCCTGTCTCAATCTATTTTAACAATGGCGTTATATGTCCTTTAGTCTTTGGTGCTTGTGGAGAATTGGAATTTCTCAACTCCAATTTATTTTGGGTGACAGTAGGATGCTTAACAGTACTGACGTGTTAATTTTGTTAGCTTTCAGGCAGTCAGCAAATCCATTTTGAATACTCTAACATGGCTTTCTGTAAATGACCATCAGCTTCTATAATTTTAGATGGATGAAGAGAGAGCCCAGATTGAGGAGGTTTTACAGAGTGGAGAGCAATTGTTACAGCGGCCCATGGAGGACAACAAGAGGGAGAAGATCCGCTTGCAGCTGTTGCTTCTGCAGACAAGGCACAACAATGTAAAGGTGTGACTTCAGAGTTTTAACATGACTGACTTCTGGTGCAGTCTACGTGGTGGACTTCTGGAAGCTTATTTGAAATCTGATTGTGACCACTTAATAGCTTGGTTTAGGGGATGAAAGCCTTCGGGATATTTAATGTACATACAGAAAAAATGACAGACTGAACCTCAGTGATCCCAAATTCAAAAATATTCCCCAAAGTTAATTTTGTTTTTCTGCAGTTTGATTTTGTGAATTTTTAAATCTGTCCCCCGAGCCAATCAGAACTTGCTATAATTAGTTAATCCCCACATCCCATCTAACCAGAATCTGAGCTTGATTTAAAATAAATAAGTAAAATCCATCTCCCAATTTATTTTTCTCAAACTGCGTATCCCCCATGCCTATTTTCTTATAGGAACTGAAGTCTTTTCAAAGGAGGCAGGTGGTGGAGCTCTCCCCTGCTTTTTCACAATATAAGAGAGAACAGGACAGTCTATTGAACTGGCTGAACGAGACAGAGCGCCGTCTGTCAGGACTGCATGGAGAGGAAGATGAACAAAAACTACAGGTAAATACAGATGCTCAAAAATTAAGAGTGGAGGTAATAAATAACTTCATATTAGAATTGTGTGCTGGGGCTCAGGGATATTCTTTTGATGCTACCATGGTAAGGAATGTGTCCAGAAGGGTTGTATTAATTTTTCCATTGTGTTTCATCGGCTTGTGTCAGTCTTGGATTAGCCTGGAGTATTGCCTTATTATTGGGGGAGCAGTAGCAACCCCTGTCTAACTTTCTTTTAAATCTGTTATTTTGTATATAAATATTTATTATGGGCAAGTGTTTAGTGCTGCCTCTAGTTAAGGTTCTCAGCTTCCTCTAATCTTGATGCCAAACTTGGCAAATTAGCTTGATGTATACTAGTAATATTTTTGATCTGTTTTATTTTCAGATATTTTTCTCAAAATAGTTTGTTCACTTGCGACTTACTTTTAGCCAGTCTATAATTTCATCTAGTCTCAGAAGGGAAGCCTTTCCCTGGTTGGCCATCTTGGCTCCTAAGAGGGCAATCTGACAGCTTCTGCCTTTTAGGATTTCTTAGATTGTCTGGAGATGGTGCAGCATCCATAATCGTATTAAAAGGAAAGAGTTGTAGAATAATATCTGTTGAATGTTAGATGGGGAAGAAAAAGCAATCCAGTTGCTGATGATTGTGGATTGTAGGAAGTGGAGAAGAGAGGTGTAAAGCTATGTATCCACCATCCTTCAGTGGTGCCCATTAGTTCTAATTGCATTCAATTTTAATATACACATACAAATCTATCTCTTAAAACTTGAAATATATTTATTTAAAGAGATTTTTTTATTATTTTTTTATTGTATTTTATTATGGTCATCTTCATAGATGTGAATTATACTCGGTATACTGGAGCTACTGAATTGATTGGATTTGTGTGGTCCTGTTTAAATTCTATTACAGTGTAATAGCTTTATTGTATATGCGGGGGAGGGATAGCTCAGTGGTTTGAGCATTGGCCTGCTAAACCCAGGGTTGTGAGTTCAATCCTTGAGGGGGGCCACTTAGGGATCTGTGGCAAAATCAGTACTTGGTCCTGGTAGTAAAAGCAGAGGGCTGGACTTGACTCAATGACCTTTTGGGGTCCCTTCCAGTTCTATGAGATAGGTATATCTCCATATATTATTTATTATTATTATAAAATGTAAATGTAGTCTCAATTCTCCAATGAGCTGCATATCAATGGCTCACTGAAGTTAATGGGGCTGCTGGCATGGGGAACACTGTGCCATAGAGAACTCTTTGCAGTATCAGGATTCTATGCAACCATGTATAAATGGTGTTAAAAATGTGTGCATGTAACATAAATAGAATATGAAGGGTACATTCACGCCAAATACTGGAAAAAGGAAACAAACCATTAAAAGTACAGGTTTGTACACCAATTGAACACCAATTGTTTTGGGGGGAAAAATCACATTTGTACACAATTAAGAATAAATTTCTGTCCAAAGAAGTAATTGCATACTAAATCCCCATTAATTCATTTTCTGTTAATTTTAACTTGGAAATATGAATAAGATTTTTGTTAGGTTTCTCCTCTTTTTTAAAACAAATGTTAATATGTCAGGCCCTGATCATGCAAAGACTTACATGTGTGCTTAACTTTACACAATATAAAGTCTCATTGAAGTTTGTGGGGCTACTTAATGTGTGTAAAGTTAAACATGTGCATAAATCTGTCCTGGATTGTGTGCTAGTTTTCTAAAAAAAAAAAAAGATATATTCTGTAATTCAGTGGAATATAAAAATTAAACCTAAATATTAAGCATATGAAATCATTTCTCTTAAACTTTGAGAATACTAATTTTGTTTACATTATGCATAAAGTTATACACATGTGTACTCAAGGTAGTATAAAATAGTATGATTCTGATGCCTTGTATTATTTGAATACTAGTATGTGATCATGTAAAAAATCCGGACTATCAAGGCACATGCAAAAGAGGACGCAGTTAAAGTTTCATAAGCAACTTTCACTTTGTCATGTCCAAACTTCCGAGTACTTCACTTTGTAACCTCATAATTCTTTAAAGATACTTTTTGTCTGAGAATTAATATTTATCTACAAACGGTGAAATATTACTTATGAGAGTTACATTGTGTATCATAGCTAGAGTCCCAACAGCTAGAAGTTCCCAACTAATTTGAAAGGACTTTCTGCTCAAACACTATTTATTGATTTAGTTTCTGTCCAGAAATTCATGTTTTTAGATGCTGAGGATACGAATTCCTTACTTGCTTTTTTTATTTCTCCTTTTCATCCTACCAAGATAGTTTGGCTGCCATGACAATTAGTTTAATATTTTATGCAATAACAATGAAAAGCCCTGTGAAGCAGTAAGTAATTTTTTGGACAAGCTTGGGGGTTAGGCAATCTATGAAGCTAGTTCTGAATTTCTGGTTATGAAACTTCATAATTAAAACCAATCAATCTCTTTATAACTGTTCTGTAACTTTTTAAACCCAGGACCAATTAAAGACGGGGATGGGGAATGTTCATGCTCCGAATGAGACCAATACAGCATGAAATATTTATGATACATGTCATTTAGAGTTACAGTGCCCCATGGTTGTCATAGGTGGCTGATGCAATAAGGTTATAAGAGCTGGTCTGCTGTCCTTAGCTACTTTGTATATCCTGATAGCTACATTAAGGCTTCACATTAATGGTAATCCCCTTTAGATGGACATTTTAAATCATTAAGCTTCTATTGTGTACCTGCGGGATCAGTGGGATGTTAATGATGGACTCTGAGTTTGCCGAACCTGTATCTGGTTGCTCTATCAGGTACTTCATTAATCACTCCTGCCTATGTGCATAACCCATCTGGGTTTACTGCTGCACCGGGAGGCAGGCACCCTGAGATAAGCCATCTTAAAATGGGACTATATTTACTTCATAGTGTGCTTGAGATCTCCCTGCATATCAGACAGCAGCTTATTCCCAAGGGGATCAATCTCCTCCGCTCATACTCCTCAAAGAGCCTCTTAAGGCTTCCCATCAAAGGACAAATCTCATAGCTAAAGGGAACTCCTGAGGTTTCTAATCTTGAGGTGAGCCATCATAATCTTTCACCTTGCCCATATCCCTTTCGGACACTGAGTCCAAATGGGTTTGGACAGGAAAGACAGTAGGGGCCTCTCAGCACAGATTTCAGATCTTCACCATTCACCCAAGAGTTCCTTCCAGTTCACTGGGTTCTTCTATATTGTGCATTCCTGACACATAATTTCTGAGAGGAAGCAAGCCCCAAAAGAGTAAACCAACAGAGTCTCATGTCTCCTTGTGGGATGAAGAACTGCTTCCACTCAGTGCCGGGAAATGTAATTTCCCACAAAATCTCAAGACATTATACAACAAGGCTGCATTTTAATGTACTTCAAAACAAATCCAGTCTGGCTTCCCTTCCAGAGATCATAGAAATGTAGGGCTGGAAGGGACCTTGAGATATCATCAAGTCTAGCACCCGCGCTGCTGTAGGACCAAGTAAACATCGTTCTCAAACTAGCTACTCCCCTCCCCTACCCCAAGTTTTAGAAAATAATTTGACATGAACAAATGTTCATTTTACAGATTGGAAGGGAATTTGCTGCTGGTACCCATGCTGTTCTCTTCCTGATAAACTGGTGTTGACATTTAATTGGGTCAGGACACAACCACTAGAGGCTCTTAAGTAATATTCTCTCATAGTTAAGTAAAGCTCTCCATTTTTCCTCTTATTCTGTATTTGTTATTCATCTTACTTAAAAAGACCTCAGGATTTCCTAAATGTGAGCAATTTCTTTTGCAGTAGTTAAGTAGCAAATTTGTGCACTCACTGACTGCATTGATTTAACTCAAATGAGCAGGTAAAACTGACACAGCAATCTCAATACTCAAAAGAAAAAGTCTGTTTCCAGAATTCAGTGTGTATGGCAAATGCTGGATTTTCCTGAATAACAGGATGCTTATTTGCAAAAATGGGAATACAGTGGAAGCTTGATGAATGGAGGTGCCTTATTGTATAAAATATATGCTCTGTGTGCGTATTCCCCATTCATATTGAAGATGTGTATTTTGTAAAGAGAGATGCCCAGATCCTCAAAGGTATTTAGGTGCTTATCTCCCTTGATAGCAGTAAGGGTTAGACTCCTTAGATATCTTTGAGGATATGGGTCAAAATGTTTAATAAACCTGCCCTTTCAGCAGTGAAATTAGTGATGGAAAAGGCAATTAGCTCATCCAGTCACGTCTCCCAAGGCAATAGCTCTACCATTTGATGTTTGATTTGCTTTTTATCTTTTGATGCTTAAGATACAAAAGTTGGGCGCCAAACTTCGATGCTTACGTTTTTTTTAAAAAGAAAAACACCAGGCTTATATGAGATTTAGTTGGAGTGAGCCAAGTAGCAAGGGATATAATTATGTGAGGCAGAAATTACTGTTCTTCCCCAGACCTTGTTTGTTCTGCATCTCCACATTTAAGGAGGGGAAAAGCTGAATTTACAAAGCAGTACTGTAGTAATATACATACACCACTCTGGCGTGCTTACCCATTGACTGATGTGTGAAAAGGGGGAAATAACTTTTCAGTGATTGCAGACAGCTGTAATTAGGTGTACTCTGCAGGAACTGCTTCAGGAGCTTGAACAGCACCGTGAGGAATTCATTGCTTTGCAGAAGAAGAGCAGCAACCTGTCCCAATATGGTCCAGTTGGGGAAGCAGAGCACACCAATGTGTGTCAGCGCTGGCAACAAGTTGAAACCCAGTTTGCTGCATGTCAGCAGATGCAGTTCAAACCCCAGGTAAGTGTTGGTCTCTCTCCCCCCTGACGGTAAACAATTGTATGTTATAATGCAGCAGGACAGGAAGAAAATCAAAAGAACTATCCATTTGAATGAAATCCAGAGTCTTGCATTTGGCCAGTGCATACTGGCATGCGTCTGCAATAATTTGTAGCATCCTTCATCCTCTGCCATGGAGGTAGCTGCAGAACCACAGCATGGGAGTTACTGCACCTTAGTGGTCCTACACGACTTTTAGGCATTTGTCCATTCCCATTCTTCTCCCACCCCTTGTGCACTGCTGAGGAAAGAGCCTGCAGAGAGCAAGGCTCTGAGTTTTGCAGATGATGCAAAGAGACTGCCTCTCCTTCTGCAGCAGAAACACACTGGTTCCAAGGCCAGGGAGGCTTTCATGGCTGCAGAAGAGAGCTGGATTTATGTCTTCAGAATTAAATCACTAAAGTTGGTGAAGTAATAAAGCATGTGAACAAAATGAACACATAGGGACACCCTGAAAATAGTAGCATGCACATGTACTGGTTATAAATTTTCTAGATCTGTCTGTCATGACAGACAGAATTGCGCAATCGGCATATGCACAATTGTTGTGAAGTTTTTTCTAATAGTGCCTATGCACTATTGTAATATTGCATCAAAGGTCATTCTTGATCTATGATAGAGGTCTATAAAATCATGACTGGTGTGGAGAAAGTAAAAAAGGAAGTGTTATTTACTCCTCCTCATAACACAAGCACTAGGGTCACCAAATGAAATTAATAGGCAGCAGGTTTAAAACAAACGAAAGGAAGTATTTCTTCACACGATGCACAGTCAACCTGTGGAATTCTTTGCCAGAGGATGTTGTGAAGGCCAAGACTACAACAGGGTTAAAAAAGAACTAGATAAATTCACGGAGTATAGGTCCAACAATGGCTATAACCAGGATGGGCATCCCTAGTCTCTGTTTGCCAGAAGCTGGGAATGAGCGACCGGGGACTATAACGGAGTTTAAAAGAGAACTGGATAAATTAATGGTGGTTAAGTCCATTAATGGGTATTAGCCAGGACGGGTAAGGAATGGTGTCCCTAGCCTCTGTCTGTCAGAGGGTGGAGATGGATGGCAGGAGAGAGATCACTTGATCATTGCCTGTTAGGTTCACTCCCTCTGGAGCACCTGGCATTGGCCACTGTCGGAAGACAAGATATTGGGCTAGATGGACCTTTGGTCTGACTCAGTATGTCCGTTCTTATGATTATTTTAAGCCCCTAATTATGCTCTTAATTGCATTAGAGCCAATTTTGTGCTTGTACATCATGATTTTTGTGTGTTTATGATAAATGGCTGAGACATAACATGAATTAGTAGTCTCATAGCAGCACCCAGATGTTTCCAGTTTCAGTACAGTGCTAGCACTGCAGTTTGGCATCCTTCCTTAGAAGTGTTCAGTACCTGAGATAAACTTCATTTAACAGCTAGATGCCCTGACTTGAGCTTCTTCTGTGGTTTTTACTCTTGACCACACAAATTATGCCCACTGGATTCTAGTTAATTTGAACAACATGTTTAAGGTGCCCAGAAACATCCAGACATTGAATACAACTTTAAGCTTAACAAGCTCATAGAGTGAAAGACCCAAGTGTGTTTTCTTAGCCACTGCTGTTGATCAAACACAGAATTATTATATCAAGGGAGAAGGAGAGCTGTTTGTCTCACTGACAATTGAAGTACATTTGGGTAGTGTATGATGACTAGGCCAGAAGTTGCTTGAGTGGTTTGGGCAACTGTAAGAGGTTTAGCAGCACAACGGGAGGAAGAAAACGCAAAATATCACAGATGAACAGCAGCTATTAAGAAATCAATTGCAAAAGTTGCCAATTTCCCTTCAATCTTCCTGAGATTGAAGAACTGGGCTGTCCGTTTGCAGTGGAGCAGAAAACGCTGATCTTCCTCAATACTGTTCTAAGGTTTGCAGACCCAACTGCAGAAAAGACCTTTTGTAAATAGAGGCATTTTAAAAAAATCACTTTTAATAGCTTAACGAAAGAAAAAATGCCACTTCATGCTGTTACTGATGTAGTTAATTACCCTGCTTTGGTAGCTGAACACCTGAAGTGAGCTTACCAAAAAACCCAATCATGAATTTTAGATATCAGAGGGGTAGCCGTGTTAGTCTGAATCTGTAAAAAGCAACAGAGGGTCCTGTGGCACCATTGAGACTAACAGAAGTACTGGGAGCATAAGCTTTCATGGGTAAGAACCTCACTTCTTCAGATGCAAGTAATGGAAATCTCCAGAGGCAGGTATATATCAGTGTGATCAACCTGCCAACCTTAAGCATATTCTCACCAGCAACCACGCACCACACCATAACAACTCTAACTCAGGAACCAACCCATGCAACAAACCTCGATGCCAACTCTGCCCACATATCTACACCAGCAACACCATCACTGGACCTAACCAGATCAGCTACAACATCACCGGCTCATTCACCTGCACGTCCACCAATGTTATATATGCCAGCAATGCCCCTCTGCTATGTACATTGGCCAAACTGGACAGTCATTACGCAAGAGGATAAATGGACACAAGTCAGATATCAGGAATGGCAATATACAAAAACCTGTAGGAGAACACTTCAACCTCCCTGGCCACACAATAGCAGATGTAAAGGTAGCCATCTTACAGCAAAAAAACTTCAGGACCAGACTCCAACGAGAAACTGCTGAGCTCCAGTTCATTTGCAAATTTGACACCATCAGATCAGGATTAAACAAAGACTGTGAATGGCTATCCAACTACAGAAACAGTTTCTCCTCCCTTGGTGTTCACACCTCAACTGCTAGCAGAGCACCTCACCCTCCCTGATTGAACTAACCTCGTTATCTCCACACTGATATATACCTGCCTCTGGAGATTTCCATTACTTGCATCTGAAGAAGTGAGGTTCTTACCCACGAAAGCTTATGCTCCCAGTACTTCTGTTAGTCTCAAAGGTGCCACAGGACCCTCTGTTGCTTTTTATGAATTTTAGAGTAACTTTGAATTTTTCTCATGGTTTCTATATAGAGTGGTAGACACTGGATGAAAATTTAGATGAATTCTTCTGATATGTGTTTCTACCATCATGCTAACTGGCAGCATGCTACACTTAATGTTGGTACTAAGAGTGATCTATTCACTGTCTACAAAATTCAGCGGAGGTGATTGATTAAAGTCATTGAAGTTACTAATGTTCTTGCTGCTGTCATTTTAAAAAAAACCACTTTTTAGAAGATAACACTCAGCATCACTTCACCCTCTATCCCCCCAGCTGCTCCCAAAGTACTGTTCTATATTTTAAAAGATACAAGTAGATTTGGCATCGAATTGGAGTCCAAATAGGACACTGGTTCTGTAGGCACTTCAGTAAACTGGTACAGCCTCTTACCTATAAGAGAGAACTCTTCCATTTCCTCTCCAATTTCCTTACTAAGCCATTTGCTCAAAACACAAAGGAACTTACAAATAATATAGAGTTCTGATACTCATTGTGCCATCATGCAGTGTTGTCAACTCATTTGCTTCTTGTAACCATGATAGCGTGTTCTACATATACCAGGTAAAGCAGAGAATGTTCATTGCAAGATTTTAATTTTTATGGTTGATGTTAAAGCTCTGGTGTTTTCAGGACACAGTGTCCTCTGTCCATTAACAAGCTTTTGAAACAGGAAACTTTCCAGATGTTTCAGCCCACAGAAAATCTGTTTTATATACCTGTGACTACTGTCTTTGCCAGACATGGCAACAATGCAACTTAGGAGCTAATTTCCAGGAACTCTCCAGTGCACTTATGTCATCTATATCATGCCATAGAAGAAAGGCACATTTTACCACCTCCAGTACTTCCCTATCTACTAACTGGGAACTCACCCATACAGATTGTGGTCTTTAGGAACCACATCAGATGATTCCAGAGGCCCCAGAAGTTGCTAATCTCTTGTGGCTGCAAAATGGATACAGTGGATGCTGTATGCATACAAACATGGCACTCAGTTTCACAGTTTTTTGGCATTATGAGGGAAAGTGAGGCACCAACTATGACGCTGGAAACCATGTAAGTACCTTTCAGCAAGAATATTGCTGGAAAAGTGCTCACATGCTTTTAAATCTTTGTAGGGTCTTGGTCATCCCATGCAAAGCTTAAGACGTATGAGAGGATACTTAAAAATACTTTTGGGAGCAAAAAATGCTAAGAAGACTGGGGGAGGAAAAATGGTGGGATGTGCTGGAGTAAATTTACAACTCTATTTTGTCTTCAGTAAAGTGCTGACAACCAAGAAAGCAGAGACTATCTTTTGTTTCCATTTGTTTCCTGTAAATATGAGTCCAGGGAGAAAAAGTGTTATAACTTTTGGCATGAGGTATAAAAATGAAGGTGGGAGAACTAAAAGATGTTGTTTTTTTTTTTTTTTAAAGGATTTAAAAAATAAATAAATTAATTGCTGGTATAATCCTGATGGCCCTCTGTGGGATTGGGTAATTTTGAAAAGGATAGAAAGAACTCTGGTGTTTTTTGTTTTTAATTTAGAAAATGCCTACTCTGAATATAGTAGAAATTTTTTATTTGTAACAGTAGCCTTTTGTTTAGGATTTTCCTTTTTCCAAAATGTATTAAATTGAGAAGAATAAATAATTAAATGACGTTTTATGTTTCTTTAGGCAATCCCACTCCTGAGGTTAAAAGGCAACTATCCATCAGGAATTAGGGCCTCTCCCTTCCCTACTGAATACCTTGTTGAAATTAACAGAGTTTTGCTGGCCATGGCTGATGTTGAACTGTTGCTGAATGCACCAGAGCTGAATACTGGTGTCTATGAGGACTTCTCTATGCAGGAAGATTCATTGAAGGTATTGCAAATCCAAGTGTTGTATTGCAAAAAGAGCAACAAAAAGGGATGAAAACCATGAAATGATTCAGTGGTTACATTTTCAGCGTGTGTAGTATACTGGTTCAATATATATCTTGTGGAAAATAATAAATAAATCCTACTTGTGTCCTTCTCACTGTAGCTGTTATTGGTAACTGTCGCGTGTCAGTGCATATTTTCTCTCTCAATTTGGAACACTCAAGTTCGATATGGAAAGTAGAGATGTGAGAAGTGGTTGGTTGTTTTCTTTCAGTGAAATTTAATAGTTGTCTGTTTAAAATGTTGACTGCTACAGGGATTCCAATTTTTTTCATAGTGTGATCAACACCTTATTTAAAGAGAGAGTGCCTAATGGGTCAACTTTCCTTCCACTGTCTCAACCATGATTTCATACACGTATCCCTGTAGTAACCACAGCCGTTACTTATTTGGAAAAGTATTAGGAAAGTATTTGGTCATAGCTGAGATTACTACAAATAAGGTTTGAGTAAGCAAACTGCATGTTTAACTTTAAGCATGAAAATACTCCTGTCCCAATTCAGCACCTAAGCACATAACTCATCCCAATTGAAGTCAATGGGACTACTCACATACTTCATTAATTTTTGTTTTTGAAAAAGTAACTTGCTGGGTAAAATTTTCCGAAGCACTTAAGTCCATTTTCAGAAGTGAATTAGATACTCAGGAGGTCTAAGTCCCATTTACTTTGAAAGTTTTTTAAACTTATACCTGGTCTCCTTTTATTTTTCATTTCATTCCTCATCCCACATATACGTCTCTGTTCCATGCATGTTTTTTTGCCTTCTGATGTTTCCCATTCACTGCACAAGCTTCCCTTTGTAGCGATGTCCCCTAACAGAGGTAGCTAGGCTGACTGCTACTTTTGCTTGTTGCCTGCTGCTTGTATACATGTCTCGGTGCTTCTTTGTAATTTCTTTGCAAAGTGTGTTAAAAGCAGCTGGAAACAAGGAGAAAGAGCTAGCAACATGTGACTCACCAGCACTCTACAGATCACAGTCTGAGGACTCCTGGACTAGTACTATTTATTAGTTTTTGGAGCAATGGAGAATTAAAATAGCTGAACTGTTTCACTGAGAAAAGCAATTACTATTGCTCACCCAAAGGTTTTCAAAAGCACGCATAACTATAACATCATGCCTTGTCAGGGTGGGGTGTTTTGATCCATTTTGATGATCATGCTGTTTTCAGTCCCTATTCCCTCCTTTCTGTATATGTGCACCCACAGAGGAGGAATTCCAGTGATGATAGTAATACTGCATGGGTTTAAAAAGACTCATCATAGTTTTAGGTAGTAGTGTCCCACACATTTTTCTTTTTGACAATCTCAGATTATTTAAAATACATTTTGGAAGAAAAATAGCATGCAGAAGTGTGTGGAATTTTATGGAAATGATGAAACTACAATTGATAAATTCTGCTATTTCATCCACATTCCATTGTATCTAGATCATGGAGAAGTCTCAGAATAGTGCCAGAACTCTGTAAGGTTCTGGAACATCTAGACACAATACTGCAATATGTTTTGGAATTGGCAGTATTAACTCTGAAATCCTTTTGTCCTTTAAAGTTAAAATGTTCACATTACTTTAATGCAGTTCTGGGTATGTCCGAAATTGTGCAGGGAGTAATTTAAACTACCCCTTTTCTTATGAGACTTCAAAGGAAGTTTTGATGAGATGAGGAAGAAAAAGGAAAAATTAACCTTCAGTGTATTGCAAGTGCAATCTTTGCTCAAGAAGAGAAAAAGTGAAGTTCATTCTAATATTTCTTGTTCCTTTAACTTAAAAACTGCTTGGCTGTAAATATATATGTTGTCCTCTTATAAGCTTGTGGAAAGGATAGAAGATTAAAAAGGTGCAACTGAAAACCATTTTTCTCTGTTAATTTATGAACTGTTGGTGCTCTTCCCATGATAGCCAGTGTCTTCCATTTCTGAGTGTTCAGCTGTCAATATTCACAATGTTTTTTGAAGGGGCTATTGACTATTCTTGTTTCCTGCTGGTGTTGACTTTACTAATGGGTTGGTGCCATCATTGTGCTTGTAGAATATAAAAGATGTTTTGGACAAACTTGGGGACCAGATTGCAGTCATTCATGAGAAACAACCTGATGTTATACTGGAAGCATCTGGACCTGAAGCGATTCAAGTAGGAGATGCACTAACACAGCTGAATGCAGAGTGGGACAGAATTAATAGGATGTACAATGATCAGAAGTGGTAAGTCTGTTTGATTTTATAGGAATATTTTAATGTGAGTGCAAAGAAGTTCCATTTCTCTCCCCAGAACCAGCTATGACTCTGGTAACAGATGTATCTACCAAAGGCTGGGGGTCCATCTCGGTCAGCTTCAGACACAAGCTTATTGGTCACACTGGGAACAAAGTCCAGTAATTTGTCATCTTTTTGTGCATTCCTCTAGTTCCTCTCATTCCAAGGATACTCAGGAAACTGAAAAGAGACAAAGTAACATTAATCCTCATGGTCCAGGCATGGCCGAGACAATATTGGTTCATGGACCTACATCAGCTCTCCATTTGGTCACTGATAACTTATCTCTGATCAAGGATCTCCTGTCTCAGAATCAGGTCAAATCTTTGCATCCCAACTTTCAATCTCTCTACCTCATGGCATGGGGTTGAATTCTCAGAAAAAATGGTTACTAGTACAGTAACTGCAGTTGTGCACATATACATTCCACAACCCTCCCACTTTCCCTTCTACTACACACATTGCAGTGGGGTGAAGGAACAGAAAGGGAGGAGGCAGACATGCCTTAAACTTGGAGCATGAGGAGAGCAGGGGCGCATCATGCACTGCTTAGTGGTACTGCTGTCAAAAGTCTCCAATGTGTATTAGGCACATGAAAACCTGCAGTGGAATGCATATGTACACAACACATCTTGACGAACAATAGCTATTGTATAGGTAACTGGGTTTTTTTCTGCAGGGAAACTTAGCAACAGCCAAGTTTAGTGAGAAAGCCTCGACCTGGACTTAAGTTGTTTCAACTACCTGCAAAAGCAAATTCCGTTAGACTAGGTTTGGACTATATACTAGCTATATGTATTCTGTTCAGAGCAGGGTGAAAATGTTGGTGTGCTCACAAAGCTCTGTAAACTTTTTTCTGGACAGTCCAAATGTTGTAACTGAAGAGTTAATACAAAATGAGAATGTTAAAATGTGGGAGCTCATTAAATTCTTATTTATATAGAAGCATTAAGTGTGTTCTTTTACAGAACAGTTTATGTAAATCTCTGGTCTACCCATGAGTTATAGATAGGTATAATTTTTGCAATGGAAGGAGAATAAAAGCAAAACTGGTTACTCATGAGACAGATTATATTAATTAATGGAAGTCTTAAAGGTTGATAAGGTTTTAAAAAAAGTCATGCAAACAAATAATGAATGTCACTTATTTATGAGACAAAAAGGTATTTTAAAATAACACTGTATTGTTTGAATAACCATTTAAATATTAAGTTAACTAAGTATTACATGAGGTAATAATATCCCCTGACAAATGTGTTCATTTTCTAAGCCTCCAAAAAGCACATTGGCAATAAAAGAGAACTAGTTTTCCCATTTAGCTGTAGGGATCATTTTACTGGGTTAATTTCTTAAGGTGTGTGGGGGAAGTCAAAGCAGGTATTGGGAATTAGTGAAAAAAGAAACTTTCCCAATATGTTCCTTGTGTTTTTTTTTTTTTTTTTAATGATGAATAAATGTAAATGTAAAATTAACTATATATGCTAATATGAAGGAGCCATTTGAAGAAGCTGACCAGGCCCATGGTTCTTAAAATGTTACTGTTGGGATATTATAACAGTTTATTTGAAGAAATCAGAAGGTGTTGCATTCTCATTCATTGGCTTTTAAAAGATGAACAATAAACAGTGATCTCTGAAGAAAAAACGCTTGTACCTAGTTCAATGATTCATAAACCTGCAGGCTGCTTGCGGCCCAATTAGCACAGAGCCATGGCCCATGTGACAGCCTCAGGGCCATACAGGTAGTGTGTATATATATATTATGTAGATGCTGCCCACATAATACACAGAAAGCTGCATATGCATCCCACAAGAGTAAATAGGTTGAGAACAACTGATCTAGTCTAAAGCATACTCAGTTTGCAAAACTTTTTAGATTAAAGTTGTATGTAAATTAAATGCTGCTCATTTTCTAAATGGGTTGCATTACATGCTACAGATTTCAGTTTGGGGGAATAATTCATGTTTACAAGTTGAAGCCCAGATAAGTCCCTCCTTCCACCATTGTAAGATGTAAGCCAACTCAATTTAACTGACCTCGATAGTTAAAACTAAGCCAAACAAACATTTAAAAAAAAAAAAAAATCTAGGCCAGGAAATATGCACGAGTCTTGGCAAAGATGAGATCTATCTCAATCAGCAACAAGTGAAACTTTTTACATCACTGCAAGTAAATAACTGAAGCACAGTGGTCATGAGACTCGCTCATTAAAGTTAGATTTGGTATTTCCTGATGGGATACAATTAAATCAACCTATATCTGAACTTATACAGGAACTCCAAATCTGTCTACACAGATGGCCAATCAGAATCAATGATTTCAGAAATATAAGGATGAATTAAACATATATTAGTGTGTGAAACCAAAGAAAAAATTGAGATTGGTAAAAAGATGCTATGTGTTCGCAGTTTAAAATTGATTCAACATTTGTAGGGTTTGGTATCTCATGACTTAAAGACAAGTATACATAAGCATTATGAGGTTTTCCTTTTTAGTGGAACTCCAGATCCAACTCCTGTTGAAATTTATGGAAAAATGGTTCACGCTCCTACTGTGCAAACTAGTACCATGTCTTAATTTCTCTTTTTAAAAATGAACTGCCTTCTTAAACTCATACCAGATCTTCAACTTCAGATCCATTAATGTAGCTATGCAGATTTACATCAGCTGAGGATATCTGGCCCTCTGTTTTATATTTTATAAAGGCAAACAAAAGGCACTATTTTGAAGTGGGACATGATCTAGTCCATCAGTGTGTTATGTGTGTCTTCTGTATTGTCTGTCTTACATGAACTGTAAATCCTTTGGGGTCAGAGATCTTATCTACTACACAGTGCAGAAATACTGTCAGCACTCAAAAATTATAAAAGTCACATGCCTGGCTAAGAGTATATTCTTGGTTTTGTTAAAATAAATAAATAAATTAATTCCTTTGTTTGTCAGCCTACTGTCCCTGTCCATTTAGCTAGTATGAAAACATATACTACTACTGTACTTGACCTTTTGCATGTCAGAGAAAATGTTTGCCTGTTAAGTTAAACTTAACACTAATATGATGCTGCAAAAGTAAAATGTATTGAAACTTATTGTGTAATAAGTTCTGTGGGACCTACTGGATGCAGGCCTTTTTCTGATCCAGTTGAAGTGGAGTGGTAACACTCTCAATCTGTGCAGTGTGATGAAGATTAGCTTCACTCTTTTAAGTCTTCTGGCAGCAGGAAATCATGGTTTTGTGAGCAAAAAAACCAAGCTGAGCAATTAATCATATTTCATTTTTCATGCCCTCTGATGTATGAACCATTTAAAAAAATTGTTCTGCAGACCAGTTTTGCTGCAGCTAATTAATCTTTATTTCCCCAGTAATGGAAACCAAATATTCTTCAGCCTGCCCTCAGCTCCTTCAATTTAGAAGGCAGTGATGGTTTGTGTGGTTGGCTTTTGCAGTCAGTGCAATGACAGGAACTGTTCAGTGTACAAGACTTACTTAACTGTAATATATCAGGCCTTTCTATTTTGCAGGACAAGTTGTTATGAATTAACTAGTCTTAATATTAAATATAAACAGGTCAGCCCATCTCTTTTCCCTGAAACAGTCTAGGTAATTTTGAAACCCTTTCTTGTTCCCCAACAGTTGTTTTGACAGAGCAGTTGAAGACTGGAGGCAGTTCCATTGCGATCTCAATGACCTCACACAGTGGATAACAGAAGCTGAAGGGTTACTGGCGGATGCCCACACTCCAGATGGTAGCCTGGATTTGGAGACCGCTGGGATGCATCAACAGGTACGTGGCGTTCGGTCAGAGGACAGGAAAGCTGACAAAAGTTTAGCATGGATTTGAGCCAAAAATTCAAATCTGCCCATGCATAAAAATATATGCTTGAAATTGTGGTGGTCCTCTAAAGTTTTGCAGGAAAATATGTCTGTGTGTAACTTGAAATTGTTTTTCTGGTTGTAATTTCAGCTGTTTTTTTTTTTTTTTTTTTTTTTTTAAATTAGATTATAAATGTAAAAGTTTTAATCAGGAGTTAGGGACATAAGCCCTCTTTTCTGTCTTCTATTGATTTCCCTCCTCTTCCCCCTCCTCCCTCCCATATATAGGTTCAGTTGGCTACATTTTAAAATATATTAGAATTAATGTGTACTGTACTCCTTAATTGGGTATACTTTTTAAAATAATTAGTATATTTATAATTGGCCATTGCAGGGTTTAGTTTTCCATTCTGAGTAGAAAGCAAGCACAAATGTTTTGTTTTTATAAAACTGTTTTGTATAAAGACTCCAGAAAAAAAGAAAAATGTAATATTATTTGCTTTAGTTTTGCCTCTTCAAATTATGTTTTCCTGGTTCTTCTCATGTATCATCAGAAAGGGGAAGCAATTTTTCTGTTTAGATAAAATCTGAATTTAATTTTGTAAAAGCAAGAGGCTAAAGCATAACTTTAAAATAAACCCAAAACAAAAAAAATACCCTTAGCAATGTGCACGTGTCTATATTTTAGAAATCCAAATGTTAAATACCTGTGTTTTACAGGAGAAATTTATGATCTACTGAGTATTGCTTGTATTTTATTCTTGTTCTTAGTGCTGTTGGGAGTTTTCTTCTAGGGCATTTCCTTTCTCTTCCTTGAATCATCGTCCGTTCTGTTCTAGTTGCAAAGAGATCTGTACTAATAATGTAAGCTTTTTCTAGCTGATAGGGATATGTTAAGGTTTGAACATGACTTTTTCTGACTTCCCTCAGTTGCCTGGATTTTTTTGTAATATCTGCAGATCATGGCAGCATTGCCAAAATTATCCTTGCTAAAGTGTTGTAAGGTTACAACTACAGTGTGCACAAGTTCGGAGAAGAACTGGTGAAAAGTCACAATCTGTGGGCAATCTTAAAAAACGAAAAGAAAAATGTAGCACTTAAAAACAACAGGCATGAATGTAGATGCTAATGCTAACCATTTAAAGTCAGTTCCTTTATATTCAGTTGTATTCAATAGCAAATTGTGCATGAGTCTTTTTTAAATTATATTTATTTGCAAGTTGGCCTAGACTTAATAACAAGCATTTAATCATTCTTTTAAAGCTGCAGATTGTTGATGTAAAGTAGTTTAAAATGCTCTTTTTGGTAAAATAATATGCAGCCAGGATGCATTCTCAATGTTATAAGCCATAAATCAAAGTCAGTTTAGGTCAGTAATAAAATTCTGCATGGTTTTCATACTTGTGACAGGAACTTGAAGAAGGAGTCAGCAGTCATCAGACCAGCTTTTCAACACTGAACAGAACTGGGGAAGGAATCATACAGAAACTCTCCACTACAGATGGGAGCTTCCTGCAGGAAAAACTGGCGGGGTTAAATAAACGCTGGAAAGCAATTACTGCTGAGATCATGGATAGACAACAGAGGTAATAAGTTAATCAGAAATTTGGGTGTCTGAGCAGATATGATGGGGAGAATCTCATTTAGAAGACTCCAGAGGAGGTATAGGATTCTATTGCACACTATCATTAGACTGAATTTTCCTGACATTTAGACCCCGTTTTCAAACTGCCTCATAGAACCACTTTCTCATAAAAGCATCAGCAATTGACTACTCAGATTGCTGTTAACACGAACAAACACAAGCCCACCTCTTCCCCCTCCCTACAGTTTTCTCTATTTAAAATGGCTTCACTGCAAAATCAGATTATTTGGAAGGACCACTTCAGTTCAACCTCACCCAGAGGAATTAGCTGTAAGTACATTTCTGCTGATTTTTAAATTGCAATGACCTGAACATATTGTCTGAAATCCAAAAATGAAGTAATAGAGGACACAAAGAGAAAATATATTGTTTGTAAGAGTTGAAAGCCTCATACACAATCGTTTGTTTATCTGAATGGACAGTTTATAAATAAGATCAGAATCCATTTTGAAGGAGAGAATATAATCAGAGAATATAAAGATCAGAATCCATTTACTACTGTAAATTTTGTGTAAAAGATCAAAGTTCAAGGGCAGTCTGAGCTAAACGTGCACATTTTCAGTATTTGTATGTGGGATATGAAATCCCCATGTGTCATTAATTTTAATGGAAATTGTGAAGCTAAATCCTCATAATTAATACTATTTTTGAGTTTTCTGAAACAAATCTAATTTTAAGTCTTCGCTGCTGCATATAGAAAATAAATAAAATCTTCTTGATTAAGTTATTAGGCAAAACCTGAGTAAGTTTTCATGTGCTACAGAAATAAGTTTTTTCCCAATGTTTGTATGTTTAGAGGCTCTCCTGAATATTTCCCCAAACAATGGTCTTTTAGTGGCTTATAGCAATTAGGCCCTAGTAATTTCTGAAACTTGGCTTTCTGATGTCTTGGTTCATGTGCACTTTTTAATGTAATATTTTATACAGATTTTTGGAAAAACCTATTTGGAGATTTTTAAAGTAAAGTTTAAGCCATAGTTATTCGAATGTGATTTGCTTTTTTATGGTTGAGGAAAGAATCCTTTGATCAGCAAAACCAACTCTTTTGGTAACTGTCATTAGTGTAAAACAGAGAGCTGCATGTCATATTGGAGATAGTATGTACCATTCCCACACTGTTAGCGGCTAGGGCAGAATATCTCACACTGCAACAGGCGGTTAGTATTTGAACGTTAAATTTTGCAAACATTAGATTTGCTGCAAGCGTCTTTCTCAATAAATACGTATTTTCTTCCACTTTTAATCAAGTTGTCTCCATTTGATCATATATATTGATTTGCTTCATTTTGGTCTGTTATCTGCTGTCGGGTTTGTGTGTTTTAGACTGAAAGGAGAGAATCAGCAGCTAATGGACTACAGGAAGAAGCTGGATGAGTTTAGTTGCTGGTTGGAAAATGTAGAAAATTCCCTGGAAATGAGACCTACATTCAACCATGAAGAAAACCTGCGAGAATTAAAGGCAAGATAGATTAAAATGTGTATGAGTGCATGTGCGTCTTTCACTAATTCTGAATCTGCCACGGTCCAAATGTGGGACAAATATCCAAAATGAGGAGAGGCACAAGAAAAATAATATTGCATAAAGTGACATCGGATTAATTACCAAAATAAGGGACAGCTTTAACTGAGGGCCGTTGAGAGTTGTGTATGAGGTAGGAGAAGATGCCATTGGATGCAGTAAGTCAGCACACACTTATGCTGTGGAACCTTAGTGTTTTTGTTATATTCTCAGTTCAAAAACAACAGCTGGCACTTCAGAAAAAGAATTTGTGGCACATGAAATAATAAGGGCAACTGCAGAACATCAGATATCTTCATGTGACTAAACAGACTGAATACCATCAAAAATTATAACAAGGGCATCAAATTATAATTTGTTTAATGTGGTGTTTTTACTTATCAAAGTGAGTTGTATTAACATTTTTGAGATTGAAATGTAGGAAGTTATAATTAATATCACAATGCATTTGAGTACTATAAAGTTATCCAATGTGTGTCAATGTTTTATTGTACTTTAAGGAAAATAAGCAAGTAAATAGCGAACTAAAATACTTGTAAATAATGACACCTGCGTCCTGTTACTGGGAAGCCGAATATTTCTTTAATTGTCCTTTAGTCAGCATGGAATACTTTTGGTTGTCTTTTAAATTTTATCAGTGTTGAACATGGAGAACATAATACTGTTGTATCTGTGAGCATGATAATGAGAGAATGCTATCAGGACCCGAATAGAATGGAACAGATCAGTCTGTCTGGCAATGCTACTTGGTTGAAATTTCAACTAATAGCCCCAAATAGAATACAAAAATCAAACTTCCTCCAAATCTGTTTAAATGGGGTATATTGGTTAAAATTACATCAATTTTTCATTCAAGTGCAGTTTATTGTATAGTGCCCAACCAGCAGTTATCAAAACTAATCTTATCATTTCCTGATCATTATATTCTTCCTGCCCACACTTGGAGCCAGAACCCGGCTAGGAAAGTATTACTAATGATTATTATAGGCACTCAGATATTCTGATGATGGGTGTCGATATATAAAAATGTGGATGGATAAATGATTGCATACATGTTCTCCTTGTTGTTAACAATGTAATTATTTATTTAGTTGTGCTAGGTGCTTTGCAGACAAATAGAAGACCCGTTCCCTGTTGTGCAGTGCTCACAGTTTAAGACCCTGAACACAGACAGTTTTTCCCATGTATAATCCCATTGAAGTCAGTTGGGGACTACACGCAGGACAAACTTTTTGCTGGATCTGCCCTGCCATGTAACATTAACACAAGCAAGAGTGAATAAGGGGGGAAGATTCAGGGATCAAAATAAAATGAGGTTTTTTAAAGGGTAACTTTAAAATTTCCTCTTAACCTCTATTTCCCCCCCTTCCTGCCGTGTCTGCCTGAATGGAGCTTGTTGCAGGATTGGGGCCTTAGTTTTTAAAGACTTGAAAACTGGTACAGACTGTAGTTTTAACTGAGGTGGGGAGACAGGTAATCAGTGCTTTATAATTTGAATATATTGGCCACACTAAAAGGTAATCAAACCAAAGTATGCATATAGCAGTTGAGTAGCTTTCATAAGTAATGTATAAAAGCAGATCCCTTCGCTGTTCTCTGTTAGTTTCAGTTCCTCAGATTTTTCTGTTTCATGCAGGAAGAAAATAAACTCTGATAGTCAAGTAAAGCTTTTAAATACTCTGAATGTTTTCTGTTGTTTGGAATGTTGTTAGTAGAGCCCTGCAAATCTGCGGATATCTGTAGACCATGTTTGTGGATTGTAGATTGGATGCGGATACAAATTTTGTATCCACACAGGGCTTTAGTTACTAGATCTCTAGTTTATATGCTGTTCAATTTGGTTAATTTTTCCTAATCAACTCTCCAAACGTCAAATTCTTTAGTTAATTAAAACATATTTGTATTTGTGTGTGTGCGCGCGCGCACTCACATGCACAGTCATCTTCAAACTAAAGTTCTCTCTTGCTCCCTGTAGGGCTTAACTGAGGAAATGGAAGTACAAGGAGAAAAATGGAAATGGTTGAACAGAACTGAATCTGAGGTACTTTCAGATAAAATTCTTGGTTTTCAGGAAAAAGAGAGAATTTCTGACGCCTTAAGGACTATCAATATGAAGTGGAACAAGGTGTGTATTTTCTCCATATTAATTATGTATAGTCAGCATGTCTAGTAGTTTATTAGATAGAGGTCTGTCCTCCTTTCCATACACATGTGACTCCCACTAATGCTTTCGAAAGCTATCCATGCACATCAGGGGAAGGCTAGACTCCATAGTGTAGAGCATAAGTACTGTTCCATGTCTAAGTGCTAAGCTCATGTAAAAATTGTTCAATCAGTATGAATTCTCCTTTGGTTTGGATCTTTCTGGTTGAACTGGTTTTCCTTCAAAGAGCTAGAATGAGACAGGTTTTTTGTTTTGTTTTAAACAAGCTGTAAAGTATCAATTAGAAATTGACATTTCAGAAGCTCTTTTTAATAAGAAATTGAATGTTTGCAATTATCATAGCAAATATTAAATAAAACCAAACTCAAGTTACATGGGGAAGTGTGGTGGGTCATGTCTTACCTGGATTCTCTTTCCTTTTAGATAGTAGGAATTAGAAATTCTAATGAAATATGACCTCTTTGGCTTGATGACCTGATGAAGATAGGAGAATACTGGAGTATTGTGAATGAGGTTCTGTGTGAAGATTGATGGGACAGTTTGATTGTGGGTCAGGAATCTTAATATTTGCTAGGGGGAAGAGAGATTTGGTAGCTGTGGGGAGGAAAAAAAGATGCCTGTATTACTCTTGCTGCCTCCTCAAGCTAAGTAACCCTCTTCCTTTTCCTTTCCCTTTCCTTTCCCCCAAAATAATAGTTTAACTAAATTTGGTTGGCTCTAGTAGTTGAATAATTTTTATACATTTTTTTTTTTAAAAACCTCACCTCACATTTAGTACATCTTGTGTGCCTCTGCTAATATCTCAACTAGTAGGGAATGCATCAGAGCTTGGGTACTTGGGCAGAAAAGAATGGAAAAGATTGTCTCTGACCTGTGTCTAAATTCTGTTCTGTTTGACGCAAACTTAACTTAGGTGCACACACACACATATAAAACACTACACTGTGTATAGATATAAAAACTCTTATCTGAGCACAGGATACAATTTTCATTGTAAACATAGTGTTAGTATTTTAGTATATTTTGTGATCAATATTTTAGCTATGTTAATGAGTGTTTCTTTGTAGCTGTTAAAAAGCAAACACCCTTCTGGTGTTTTTTTTTTTTTTTTTTTTTGCCCTTCCATGCTGTGCTGTAGTTGTTCAAAGAAGTACCTGACAGAGTGAGAGAACTTGAGGCATATGTTCAGCAGCTCCATCTTGTGACACAGGCAAAGCCTTCTGGTGAGTGATGAGCAGAAAACATATTTTACAGTCATGTCTAATTTAATTGAGTTTAATCCTGTTGGCAGTAAAAAAAATAATTGTACTAACTTGGGTGAAGTGGAGATTATAATATGAAGATTTTGCATCCGTGTATTTAGGACTGCTTTTGTATTATTGGCAACACTGGAGCACTTGACTGGGGAAAAGGACAAGTTATAGTTTTTTGTTGTTGCTTGAGAATTGAATATTGATGAATAAAACCACTAGTTCTTTATTATTTGTATTACCATAGTGCTTAGGCACCCCCATCATAGACCAGAAACTCAGGTGCTGTACAAACACAGAACAAATACAGTCCTGCCTGAAAGAGATTACAATCTGAAATTAAGTAAATGGATTCATAATGTTTTTCAAAATTCCTCACCCAGGAAAACTTAAATGGAGCAAATAATTCTGTTATAATTTCAGCCTGTCAAGGGTCTGTATTGACTTGAGTTGAAATCAAGACTGTTAAGCGAACAATGGTTCATATTTTTTATTACTGGAAGGCAAATGTCCATGATTTGAACTCCTGCTTGATTAACTTGTTATCTGCGCAGTAGTAATTTGTGGCATTTTTGGAAGGTGATCTGGTGATGCGTTGAAATGTGTGTTTTAAAATATGCACATCTCAAGCCACCTGACTGTAAGCTTGGGAGCCCTCAGCGTAACCAGGTTTGAGTGTTGAAGGAAGGGATAGGGACCAGACTAGAAGTGTTATTGTTCCTGCTCCATCCAACCAGACAACAGGCCAAGCTGTGAATTGCTAAATCTGTTCAAGGCCTTAAGCCGTATTTTAAGTTGTTTGTGCCTGAGGTGAGCTCTGTGTTGAGAAATTTTAAAGATCTTGTGGTTTTTCCACCAATAGTATTAGTTTTGGACCTAGTCATAATGGAAGAAATACTTCAGTTCTTCTTTGAGTGCTGGTATGTATGTGTATTCCACTGTGGGTACACATGGGTCTGGAGCCAGAGAATTTTGAAAGCAGTGTCTGTTGGTCCGCACGTGCACCCTGGCTCATCTGGTGCTTCTGTCTGAAGAGACAAAGGGCAGGGTAGACTGACCACCTCTCCAGTTCCTTCTCACTGCTGCATGGTCTGGGTTGGATACTAGGCCATGCCCAGGACTCCGGGCTTTAAAACTTGTGCTTCCTGTCTGCGATCCTTCTCGGTCAGCGACGACCTCTAATGCTCCTTGTACACCTTGAGGAAACCCACATTGCAGCAAGGTGGGAAGGGTGGGAACTTTGCCTCCTGTTGCACCTGATGGAAAAGGCCATGAGGCCCAATATGACCACAGCTAGGGAACTCCCAACCCCACTTTCCTATGCATCAGCCAGGCTAAGCAAAGAGTGTGCCAAATCAGGAGTGAAGGAGTGTGCTTCCACAGAGCCTTTGGTAGGGTCTTGTTGAGAGAGGAGGGAGCATTCTCATAAACTTGAGGCTAAATCTTCCTTCAAATCCACTTAGAAGAAGTCAGATCCAATCTCGCCTAAACTGAGTATTAGCTCAGCCCAAGAGAACTTAGAACGTACTAAGTCTCAGAGGCTTGATAAGAAAGCTCACAAGTCTAGGGCTTCACTAGTAGTGGATCAAGGTCTGGTGGTACTGGTGTCTCCAGTACCACCCAAGCACAAACTCTGGATCCTCCAGCACTGATGAAGACTGATTGCTGAGCGCATTGGTCACCCACAGTACCATCTGCAACGGTTGTGGCACAGACTTTCTTTATTGCGGTTCCAGTGGTTCAGACAGACAGGAATCCTCTCACTCTGGGAAGAGCTGAGGCCTACTCTCCTCCTGAGGATATATTTGCTCTCCCAGACCCAGAGTCTCCTACTTCTTTGGATCCCTCCTTTTTGAGAGAGGTTGCAACTCCACCACAGAAGCTGGCCTTTGGAAGGAGTTTGTCTCCCATTCCATTTCTGGGCTATGATTTCCCTCCAGCAGCACCATGGGCACTGCTTCTGGAACTGGAATAGATTTTTTTCTTCATTGGGAGATTCTGAACCGCCCAATGAACCTATATGTCCTCCTCCTCCAAGACAAACCTTCCCAGTCAGAAGACCCTGTGCCAACTTGTGACCAACCTTCACCTTACCATCCACCTCTGAAGTGTTGACCACCGTGACCCCCATTTGACCCATCCTTTTGGCCACACTGGGGGTCATTGGACCAATGCCATCCTGTTGGTCTGGTCTGCTAGGGAGTCATCCCATCCCTTCCCTCCTCTTTCAGGGGACAACTGGAGCTGTCCCTGAGCCCTACTGAGGAAGGAGGAGTATGCGCCAGATCCAATGTTTCCATCAGATCTGATGAGATTGCCATCTTAAGGGCCAGACATGGTGGCGACTCTGATATTTCCATCTCCCCCCGATGACTATAATCAATTCCAGGAGCTGCAGATTCCTGTTGAGGAGGTTCAGGATCCTTAACCCAAGCTCTTGGACATGCTCCAGTACAATAGCCCTCCCAGTTAATGAAGCCATCCTGGAACCAGCATGGGTGGTCTGGAATATCCCAGCTACCTGCATCCCCATCCCTAAAGGGGCAGAAAAACGGTACTATGTCCCTGTCAAAGAGACAGAATTCCTGTTCTCTCACCCTACTCCTAGTTCTTCAGCCACTGCAGAGCGATCTAGACAACAACCTTGATCTACCCCAACTGATAAGGAGGGCAAATGTCTCAACTTATTGGGAAAGAAAGTTTTTTCGTCTTCTAGCCTCTGGTTCAGGATAGCCAGTTACAAAGCCCTACAGGGTATGTCTTCCTGAATTGTTCAAAATGTGTGGATTTTACTGACAGTCTCCCATAGCAGGACAGAGCTGTTTCAGGCTATGAACTTTATCATAGATTAGATCAGGGTGGCCAACCTGAGAAGGAGCCAGAATTTACCAATGTACATTGCCAAAGAGCCACAATGTACATTGTCAGCAGCCCTCCATTTGCTCCCCACTGCCTCCCGCCTGCCGGCAGCTCCCACCAATCAGCTCCTACTCCCCCCTTCCCATGAAATCACTGTTTCACGTGCGCAGGAGGCTATGTGCGGGGGCGGGGGGAGGAGCAAGGGCATGGCAGGCTCAGGGGAAGGGTCAGGGGCCTTGGGGGAAGGGTGGAGTGGGGGCAGGTTTGGGGCAGAGCAGGGGGTTGAGCAGTGAGCACCCCCCAGCACATTGGAAAGTTAACATCTATAGCTCCAGCCCCAGAATCAGTGCCTAGGTAAGGAACTGCATATTAACCTCTGAAGAGCTGCATGCGGCTCAGGAGCCACAGGTTGGCCACCCCTGGACTAGATCATAACTAAGGCTATGATTTTGTCATGGGTATTTTTATTAATTCGCGGACAGGACACAGGCAATAAACAGTAAATCACAGATTTGTTGAAGGTGGAGTCCAAGCCCTGCCGCCCCGGATTGAATTATTAGAATTTTCAAGAAGTCACGGAGATCTCATAAAATCGCAGAATCCGTGGCTTCAGTGACCAGTTCATAGCCTCAATCATAACCAGCCACAGAGTGCCTGTCATGACCTCCCCTGCCCCCCCCCAAGACTTATGGTCTCATGCACGTACCTGACACCTTTTTCTAGACTCCACCTTTGTTTCGCCTACAAGTGTGGCTTCAAACTATGTACTTGCCAAACCAACAGTCGTGAACACCATAGTGACTGTTCCCAGCAAAGTGATGTAATCCTTGTCATGGTGGAAGAATCCCTTCCAGCTATGTGTTGGCATTCTTTCCTTGCCTCCACAGGACAATCGTTAACAACACATCCCTAATGGGAGCGCACATGAACAACAGTGCAGTGCGAGGCACCTGGCTGTTTAGAGAGTCTATGAGCTACAAGCAGTTTGAAACTTTCCCCCGTTTGTTCAAGGTCACCATCCCCTCATAATGTCAGACAGCATCACAACTGTCTTTTACATCAACAAAAAGTTGGAGCGAGATCCACCCTTCTGTGCACAGAATTGGTTAGTCTGTGGAACTGGTGTATTGATAATCAGATTGCCCTGGTGGCAGTCCTCCTCCCAGGAACCCAAAATGTGCTGACGGATTCTCAGCTGACACTTTGTGGTGGATCATGAATGGGTGCTTCACAACTCTGTGGTAAACAATATTTTTGCTCTGTGGGGGTCCCCCACCAATCTGCCTCCCAAATAAATAGGAAATGCAACATATACTGTTTTAGAAGAATCCTGGGTTGCCACTCACAGGACAGTGCTCTACATCTTCCATGGTCAGATCATATGAACTGTGCCTTCCCTCCACTACAGCATCAAGTTTTGTGCAAGATTTGGCAGGACAGGGCATGAGTTATTCTTATTGCCCTCAACTGGCCCAGACAGTTTTGGTACCCAAACATTCCTACACATGTCATCTCAGGCACTGATCATTATTCCTATGTTTCCCAATCTCCTTACTCAGTGGAATGGCAAGATCAGGCAACCCAACTTGTGTCCACTATATCTCAGAGCCTGGATGAGCATCGTCCTTAGAGTAATTGTGCACTGAAGCTGTACAGAACATCCTTTCTAATAGTAGGAAGGATTCCACTAGCAGATTCTGGAGAGACCAAATTAGAACTCCTCCACCTATTTAAAAAAAAAAAAAAAAGTCTATTCCTCAATGGAACTTGAATCTTGTTCTCTCAGTACGCCCTAAGCCTCCTTTAGAACCATTAGCTTTCTTGCTCCATCTCTCTACTACCAGGAACGAGACCTTGATGGACAGGAATCACCTGAGCCAGGAGGGTTGGTGATCAGGGCGTGTTGATGGCCAATCCTGCCATAAGGATGAGGTTTCATTACGTTTCCCCCCTAAATTCAACCCCAGAGTAGTCTGAGTTTCATCTGAACCAGTCTATCCATTTACCTGTATTCTTCCTGAAACCTCATGCATCCTTAGAAGAAAGGAGGCTCCATTCCCTCAATGTTTGGCAAGCCTTAGCTTTTTAACAGCAGAGAATGAAAAGAATCAGGAAATCCCCTAAACTTTTTGTCACCATAGTGGAAAAGGTCAGGCTGTATCCTGTCAAGCAATCTCAGAATGGATCTCTGGCCATATTTTTCTCTATCAGTTGTTTAATCTTCCTCCTCCTCATGGGATAAGAGCTCATTCCCCAAGAATTTAAGCAACATTTATGACGTGGATTCAAGAAGTGCCTCTACTTGATATTTGTAAGACAGCTTTGTGAAGCTCAGTCCACATATTTGTTAGACGCTATGCCCTGGTACCAGGCTCCTCTGCTGATGCATCTTTTGGAATAGCAATCCTTCATTTGGCTCTGCCATCTGCAACCTCACACCCTCCTTCTGTTTGAGTACTACTTGTCAGTCATCCACAGTGGAATACACACAGGGACCAGCACTCGAAGCAGAAGAGAAAGTTACCTACCTTATAGTAACTGGAGGTTCTTCAAGATGTGTGGACCATATCTCCATTCCACTACCCACCCTCCTTCCCCTCTGCTGCTGATCATCTCTGATTCATGGTGGAGAAGGAACTTGAGGTAGTTGGTCTGCTCGAGTCAGGGTGTATGTCTGGACCAATGGCCACTGCTTTCAAAGTTCTCAACTCCAGATGCATGGAGTGCATGCCTATCTACAGTGGAATACAGATAGGGCCTATACATCTCGAAGAACTTCCAGTTACTATAAGGTAAGTAACTTTTCTCTTTCAGAGAGTGTCAGTAGTTCCCTTTCCTACCCCACTGGAAAGATCTATATGGCCAGGACCTATGCACTCTTCTTTGGACCTGATATTTTTAGTTCATCAAGTTGTTATTTTTCTAGAAATCATGATTCAAGTTTTATTTTTGTAACATTTTCTTCTTTGGGAGCCATTGTTGTTTTCTAATGAATGTGAATCATTGTGTCACTCTTTACTGGCATAAAATCAAGTGACATGCATTTTGTTTTCTGTGTGTGTGTGTGTGTGTGTGTGCGCGCGCTGTTGTCAAGGTGCTTCAAATATCATTGTTGCTATTCTTTCGCTGTAGACACTGGCATGAGTTTGTAGATATTACAGAAAATGCCATGGTTTTTTTTTAGTTCTCACCAGTGTCACTTTGGACTTGATTTTTTTTAAATATTAGGGAATGAATATTTTTAAAAATGCTGACTATATTTATCGTTTCAGCGTATCCTGCTGTCCAAAACGTGGTGTTAGTATCATCTCCCTTTGAAGCTCCTGTACAGACTCAGCAGACTTTGGAACTGTCTGCACCTGCTGATCTGGATAAAACTACAACTGAACTGGCTGATTGGCTGGTGTTGATTGACCAGATGCTCAAGTCAAACATAGTCACTGTGGGAAATGCAGAAGAGATCAATCGGACAATTGCACGAATGAAAGTATGTCTCACTGGAGAAGCTAGTAATCTTGATGTGCCACAACAACTTTAATATTTTTTTTTCAAATTTCTTTATATTCTGTGAGAGAAGAAACAAAGAGAAAATTATTGTACCTTACTGCAGCTAGTACAGAATTATTTGAAAATGACTGTTTGAAAAATAAAAATCATAATTCTAAAATTGTTGTTCTTTCCCCTTTTAAGCCTTTGGTCCTACATCTCCAGGCCCGTACCGTTTTTACGCCTAGACCTTTTGATTTGGAGAAAAAGTGCTATATGTAGAGTGTATATGTATATATAGGGGCATTACCAATATCCTTTGCTGGTATATGCCTTTTGTTGAAAGTCAGTACATCAGCTTTTGGTCAGTTTAGAAAGCTATGCTTATTATCTATGCAATATAAGGGTATTTTAGACTGTATTATAATGCAAGTTAATTTATTTCCATTTAATTCTGAATTAGAAAGATGATTGTAAATGCTAATGTTAGACACTCACAAATATTTGTTTCTGATCATAGACCATCTGAAGCTGAGCCAGGACTAGGCATAGATGTCTGTGAGTGTCTACATTAGCATTTATGATCATTTTACTTATGTTAATTGTAAATTAATCAATGCGAGTTACAACATGACCAAAAACTGTAGTCTAGGCAAACCCTAAGCAACTCTTTGTATTGTGACTTCTAATGTCAGAATTTTTGGAAGAAGAGTTCAATGTATGGTAGCTTTAGAGAAGTGTTTTTTTTTTTTTTTTAAACTTCATTGCATTCATTACATGTGGGTATAGTAATTAGTCAGCACTTTGCCAAAATCATGTGATACTCACTCACATTTTTGGATACAAGACATTTTTGATTGCATCAAACAGGCTGATTTTCCTTTTCCTCTTTAATAATGATTACTGTTTAGTAATAGCCTTGTTAGGTTTTATAGTGAGAAACTAATTTACAAAAGAGAAAAAAGAGGCAGCCAAAAATATTGTGCAGCACTTCCAATTAATGTGTAGTTCACATAGATTAATCTGCACTTCAGAATCTTCAATAATAGCCAATCAAAATAAAGTAGCTTTATGATACTGTGACACCGAAAGTATGTTATACGTGTAATATAGAGATGGTAACACCTGTCTACAAGTACAATCTGTCTTAGGTTCATAACTACATGTAGTCCAGAAAATGTGTTTATAATGTTAAAATTTGCATTTTCTAATTTAAAAAAAATCTAATATTGATTCTTACAGATAACAAAGGAGGATTTAGAACAGCGCCATCCTCAGCTGGATTCTGTTTTTACTTTGGCTCAAAATTTGAAAAATAAAACTTCCAGTTCAGATGTTAGGACAGTGATCACAGAAAAATGTAAGTTCTCCCTTTTTTTGCAAGCATAATCAGTTTTTCATTGTACTAAAATAAAGTATTATTTTTCTTTCCTGGTAATCTATGAACATTTTCCCTAATTATAGCAGACTAGCTTGTACGCATCTAGGACTTAGCAGTCAAAACAGTCAAATGACTTTCAGTTTCCCAGTGTTGTTTAAAAACACTCTTCACTAATTAAAATGTTGCTGCTTCTTCACTGTCCATTTCTTAAGTATGAGGGGAGGAGGGGCAATATCTTGGGTAGTTCAGTACAGAGTAGCTCATGAAAGGCTTGAGAACTGCTGGCAAAATCCTTCCTGCTTATTCTGTTCATCATATTCAGTGGTATAAAAGAAATAATGTATTGTTTATTTCATTATGAACTGCTGTGTTCTCAACACTTTGTAATTGAGGGCAATAAAGACTTTGCTAGTGTTTGTCCCTGTTTGTTGGGTTTGGGGAATAGGAGGGAAAAAAGAAAAAGCCAAGATAATTGAGTTGTGTGTTGAAAGTGGAAAAAAAACTTTGATAGAGATGAAGAGTGGAGGGTTAAATTGAGCATATAATGGGGGTGGGGGGAAAGGTTATTTCTTATCTGTAATAATAATGCACCTTTACCCCGATATAACGTGACCGGATATAACGCGGTAAAGCAGCGCTCCGCGGCGGGGGCATGTGTGTGTGCGCTCCAGTGGATCAAAGCAAGTTCGATTATAATGCAATAAGATTTTTTGGCTACCGAGGACAGCGTTATATCAGGGTAGAGGTGTATGCCATAAAAACTTCAGAGATTGTGAGTTGGATTTTTAAAGCTATTTAGGCATTGCTGCACTCAGTGTTTCAATGGTTAACTGACAAAAGGGAGTTAGGCCCTTAGTAACCTAAATCCCATTGGCGGTCCTTTTTGAAAATGAGATTTAGTTGTCTAAGTCAGTTAAGCATTCCACTGATAAGCACCACAATGCCTAAATAATTTTAAAAATCTGAATCCTGGTTTAAATGGACAGCCAATGTAGGTAGTTGTCTCAAGAGTTTTTTTTCATCCAGCTTTGCAGAGGAGACCTGAATGCTCTGGAGATTCTCCTCTTCAGGTCATTAGCCAGTGCAGAATGTTACACCATTTTCACTCCTGTTGTTTTCACTTTTGCCGTTTCAAGGAAATCACTGATTTTTCACCAGCAAGTGCTGTTTGCTTTTGAACCTAACATTTTTCCGATATAGTAACATTTTTCTGTTAGGAGTGCTGGAGCTCTTTCTTCATAGCTCTAATTTAGCACTACTGAAGTCATGCCTGAAATCATCCTGAAACTACTCAGGTTGCAGTTGATGACTCTAGTATATACCAATACAATATCTTTACTGGTATAAGTCATTGTCAACATTCTTCAGTGAGAGAGTTGTGAAGCTGAGTGTAGCATTTCTTACTGGCGAAGGATGAGTAAAGAGGCCCTCATGCAGATAAGAGAACTCTTATGGCTTAGAATAATTTGAAATCATTTATAAGGGATTGGAATTCATATAAGTGCCATTAAATTAAATATGTCCCTTTTCTTTGCCTTGGTTCAGATGTGGAAAATAAAATGACTTGAGTACCCAAGTGTATTTGATACCTACTTATATCTGTTTAACAGCAAAATAAATACCCCTGGAGCTGATAAATATAAATTAGAATCAAGCATACTTAGTATTATTTATTATCTGTATTGAACACAGGCCATTTTCCACAGATCAGAATAAAGGTGATCGAGGTATTGTAAGGTAAATACAATAAAGAATGTGAGTTTCTCAGATACTATGGTAGCTGGGGTCATGTAAGTACCTAAAATAGACAGATAGCATTAGAAATAGAAAGGAAATAAGTACACAAGATTTTTCTGTTAAAAAAACAAAAACAAAAACCTGTCCTATGTACATGAGGCACTATTAGTATAAGTGAGAATCTTTTCTAAAAAAGCCGTGCTCAGGATGTGCTCTGGAGAACAATGTAATCCATACGATCCACAGGTGATGGAAGTAACAGTACGGAAGGAAAACGGCAATGGACGTAATAAAATTACCATGTCATTTAGAATTCATGCTGATACTGTCAAACTTTAAGTAATCTGTTTGATTGGCTTTGACAGTGGTTTTCTTATCCATGCACAGAACGTTTCTAAATCTGTCCATAGAAGCCCTAATCGATTTGAAAGAAATTTGATTTTTAAAATAATAATAAAATATGCCTCATGTAGATAAGAGACCCATATCATACCATCAATATAGAAGTGAAACTCTCCATAGATTTCTTTGCAAACTTGTACTTAAAAATTCAGTGGAGCACTATGTTTCTGACTATAGGCTTTATTTACATAACTTGTTGGTAATTATTACTTCAATTGACTTCGAGAGTTATTTGTGTGAGCAAGGTGGGCAGGATTTAAATCTGTTCAGGAGAGATGGGTCTCCTCATTGTTAAGGCTGCAACCAAGTTCTGTATGAACCTTATGATGAGCCACTTCTGTAACTTAGGCTGGTATAATTGGCTAGTGTTGAACATTGCCTAACTTTACTCTAAATGGAAAGGAAAATATTTCTTCAAAGTATGATGAAAATTGGTCAAAATTCTAGAGTAATAGGACATTTTATAATTCCACAGTCGGAAAATCTGACATCTTAAGTTTCTTCGTTTACCTCTAGTTCTAGTAACAGAATGGTTTGTTACTACCACTTCTAACTTTCAACGTAGCTAAGTCTTCTTGACACCTCTCGAACTGGTAATATTTGAAGGAAATACATTGTAATGAATGATTATTGTATATTATTGTAAAAGCTACTTAGGCCAGGTCTACACTAGAAACTGTTTTTGGTATAGTAATGTAGATTAGGGATGTGATTATTTTTTCTCTTGGGTGACATTTCTATATTGGAAAAAGCCCCAGTGTAAAAGCAGTTATACCAGCATAAAAATACGTTGACCGGTGTAGCTTATTGCAGTCAAGAGGCCAGTATAAGCTATACTGGCTCAAGCACTCTTCTGCTGTTGTAAGCTGTGTCTTAGCTGGCTAACCCTCCTAGCGATCAGTGGCTGTCCTGGCAAACTTTTCTAGTGTAGATGTGGCCTTATACCCACACTTTATTATTTTGCGTATCGCTGTAATTGAACTGTGGTGGACTAACTGTATACACATTAATAAAAACAGTCTTCCTAACCCTATTCACTAATGTTTATCCATTGGCTAATCTGTATAACCACTTGCCCTTTTTTCTTGCCTCTGTGAATATGAATACTGATATGCAGCAGAAATATTTTTATGGGTCTTGCAGCAGCTCTGTATACAGATGGTTTTGCTCTATTTCTGGTGGTCACAGGAAACAATAGATAATGAAGTCATGGCTAGTGGATGTGAACTTCAGGTTATAACTTCCTGCATTCTCTTCTGCAGTAGAGAAGGTCAAGAACCAGTGGGACAATACTCAGCATGGTGTGGAGGTACGGCAGCAGCAGCTAAAATACATGCTTTCTGACAGCATGCAGTGGGATCAGCAAAGGCAAGAAATGGAACAGCTCATAGGGCAGTATGATATCCGTCTGCACATGCTTCTGCAGGCTCCTAAAGAGACACTTATCAAACAGATTTCTGAAAACAAAGTAAGATTTGTTCATGCTTTCTAATTCCTTCTTCCAGCTGTATGACTTCATTGGGTCAGCATAGGGTCTTCTCTGACTTAGAAGTGTATGATTCAGTATTGATAACATCCTTTGACAGGTCCTCTGTGCTTGTTTGAATATATACCTTTGTATGTAATTATATATTCTAAATAGCCACGTTTATTTTTGTTCAGAATTCCTGAGCCTCATGTTTGGTGAAAAGTAGTGAGTTTATGGTGCGTACACGAGTGTCTGTATATGTTTATATAACCGATATATTTATATCACATTCACTTAATATCTCCATCAAATAAATTCCCTTACTTAAGCACAGGATTAATGCAATGTGCTGACGCAAGTCTATCATACAGTCACTGAACATAGTGCATGTTACTTCACAGCAACTTATTAGCCCTACTGGAGACAGTGGAAGTAATTATTAGAGATGGGCCAGTTGATTCCAGAATTGACCTGAATTGTCACCCCAAATGCAGAGTGCAAGGCCCTTTAAGGACCTCTTATTATGAACCAATTTGAATAAATGTATCCTCTATCCCTCATGAGGCTCCCAGCTTTTGATATTCCAATAAATCCATTGTAGTACATCAGTAAGTACAAGTACAACTGCAAGTCCAGGGCTGGCTGCTGCCTTCCTAGGACATGAGAGATTCTCAGAGATGGGCCATGCTTCTCTGATGCAAGGAAGGATAGAGTGGGTTAGGGGAGGAGTAGGACAAGATGAACTAAAGCTACACAATGATTGAGTTTCCTCCTCACTTTTGAATGTGGATTGTTCTTGGGGGGTGGGGTGGGGTGGAGGAGTGAAGGGATAGAAGCAGTATGTAATTTTAGAAAAAAGAATCTAAGGGGAGGGGATCAGGATAAGAGTTGCGTTGCAGAGGGTGAGGAAATGTGATGGTGAGAATTTATCAAAAGTTGTAAAATGAATTCAAATATTCTTCCTCGAGGGCTGGTCCCTATGTGTATTCCACATGTGGGTACTCATGCACGCCATGTGCCAGAGTCCAGAAATTCTTCATAGCAGTGTCTGTTGATCTGCACATGTGCAATAGTGTTCCTCGTGCTTCTGGTCGAGGGCGGTGTGGCTTGACATCTCTCCAGTTCCTTCTTACTGCTGCATGGCCTGAGTTGGGATTGTGTCCTCCTTCAGTGCATAATCTGTAAAGTAAACTCGTAAATAGTTTGTATATATTTAGTTTTAATTAGAATAAATCTATAGTTAGTAAGCTTATAATTAGTATAGGATAAGTTCAACCCCTGCACTGTTTGGGGGACAATCCCCGAATCCTGGGACTATGCCATCAGTGATGAGCATCAACGGTGCCTGTATTCCTTGGGTGAAGCACATATAATGTATACGTGCAGTATCTGCCAGTCCTTTCCACCTAGAACTAGGGAGGCACAAGAGCTCTGTCTGAGGAAGTTTTTGATGGAGGAGGCTATAACTTTAACCTGGGCCCTGGAGCCCCTGGTACATCAGCCTCAACTGACTAGCAGGGACCACCCTCTGTCCCTTCTCCCCACCCCTTCCCCCCCAATCATGAGCCTCAGCGTAGAGCCTTTACTGCCAAAGACCTTAACTGTAGGACAGTCTTCCCAACCTCCCATTGCAAAAATATGGGAAAAGTCTAAGGGGAAGGAAGATTCCATTAGGATCCCTTCATGATATTTCCTCAAAATGTTCCACCAAGTGGGTGTGGTGTTCTACCCTCTGAAATGATCACTGACCTCTTCTACATCTGTCACACAGCCAAATCTGGAGAATCCATAGTGATCCAATGAAGATCCTGTGCTGCTTCACTGACTGTCCCTGGCAACAACCCTTAGCTTTCCCCTGGCCACAGTGCCCTGGGAGCCCCTTTTAAAGCAATAGCTACAGGGCCAGAGGGTGTCCATCACCACTGACCATCAGCCTACTCACTTTCTGTATCCCGCCTGCCCAGTCAGTCATTGCTCTTCACCATAAAAAGGATCCCAGCGTGGTGGCTAACTCTCATTTTGTATGTGAGGGCTGAGATCCTGACCTGACCTTCTCTAATTATAAGTTACTACTGTATAACTGGTTACTAAGCTGAACACAACACTGACCATGTAACACTCCCCCCTTCCCCCCCCCGCCCCCCAGTGTTCTGGAAGCAAGCCGTTTTAAAGTTTTAAGAGGACATCTGCGTAGGCAGTGATCTAGTACCTTCAGTATTCCCCTTTTAACTTTTGTTCTGCCACCTAAACCCACTCTCTGGATTAGAGTTAGTGCCCAACAGATACGCTAGAACAGTGGACCAGAGTTAAACCCTTCTGCAGTGGGAGTAAAATGGTTCACTATTTATTAGAGGGCATAATTTAAATGTTTATGTTAATAAATACTCCATGATGATGATGTATCATTAGTGAACCATACAAAATGAAGAGTTTAGACTAAATATGTTTAGATTATGGAAATATATTTAATTTATTTACTCATTATGGATAACCATGCATAACGTACTTGTCTCTCATATGCTCTGCAGTTTGAGCTTTGAGTCTTCTTTACGTTCAATTTTTTTTATTTAATTGCCTCATGTTCTCTATGCTGTTAATATGTAATATACAGCTGCATATTATTTGTTGGTTTGTAAACAGACATGCACTTCTGATCTTTGTTTACCGAGTATGGCATATTATTGCCTGTAAAGAGAGCAGGCCTACAGATCCTGAAGAAAAATTCCAACTCCTCCCATTTTTAATGGCAGGAGGTTCATGCCTCATAATATTTTAGAGGTTTTACTTGGAACACTGTGCTAGCAAAATTGTATGAAACAGACTTTTTGAAAAATATTATTTTGAAGTTCGCTTTTATTTTTACTCTGTATTTTGCTTACCATCTAGCAAGATGGGCAATGAAATGCAGAACAGAATTTGTGTAGTCCCTTGTTCTTTTGGGCAAGTTTTTTCTCTCTCATTTTTATTTGATTAGTTCATTAGCATCTATTGAAATTTATAGTGCCTTAATAATAGGAGATTTACATCAGACAAGAAAATAGGTATATAAACATGTTTTATAGTCCATGTGCAATAATTTAACAAAATTCAAAATATGAGAAATCAGACTTTGACTTGTTCTGAAATTTCTCCTTAGCTGCTAATACAAGAACTGCTTAAAGGGGACATAACTGTGGCTGCATTCAATAACCTCTCTAATAAACTTCTTCTGGACTACTGTGATGATGACACAAGGAAGGTGAAAGATATCACTGACCACTTAAACACATCTTGGATAAACCTGAATCAAAGGTAACTTCAAGGCTCTGTTGAGTGTAAATATTGTACATGGTAAATCTAATCTTGCTGTTTTAAATAGTCAAAATATTGGTTATAAACTTGTGGAAATAAGAGGCCCTCAGAGGTCATTCATTTTCTGTAGCGTGCAGGGTTATCACTGTTCAGTAGTCACATATATCAGAGTGAGTCTATTTTTGAGTATTTCTCATAATGGGAACTCCCATAACTAACCCTAGAAGACTTTTTCCATACACGTACTGATTATCTTGTTAAATAAATAAATAATTCTGATGTTGTCACAATTTTTCCTTAGTTCAGTCTTATTTCTTTGCCCCTAGCCATTTCTCTCTGCAACATTTGGAACAATTCTTTCCCTTCTTTGAAATCAGCACCTTTGGATATTTGTAGATTGTTTCCTAGTTTCCTTTTTGTGAGTCTATACGTATTCAGTTCACCCTGCTGACATATGTTAATTCCTATGATCCTCTTCGTATCTTGGCGATCCTTTTCCTGAAGTGCCTCCAGTTTGTCATTTTTTGTGGGTCCCATATGTGGTACCTTTTATTTTCAACCTGAGTATCTAACTTGAGGAGCTGTAAGAACAGTAAATTATTCTCCGCTAGAAATTTACTTACTTACACTAATTGAAAAAGATGTGGTTACTTGAGTGCTGAAAGTCTTTCAATAAAAATATGGTCCCACACATGTATATGTGCATAGTACTATTGCCTGGAAGGTAATCAAATCTCCATTCAAATCCTGTTTTTTATATATATATATTTTTTTTAGTAGCTGACAAACAAATGATACAAGAATAGTATGTGATTGATATTTTTTTGAATATCAAAAGCTTTAAAAGACCATAGTTGTCTTATCCAATAATTTAATGATGATTCAGAAGAGAGAATCATTATTATTAGGGGGAAAATGTGTTTAAAAAGTCTTTTTAAATAATGACAACCAATGAAACTGCTTTTATAGCTGAAAGTGAACGAGAAGAGAGAGATGAATAATGAAAGTTGTGTAAGTGGCATTATGTCCTGGGGAGGAGAGGAGGAGGTTACTGCAGTGGCATGCAGTAAGTGTCCGAGGTAATTAAGGAAGCAGTGTATAGAATCTTATTACTCTTCCTGGGAGGGAAAACTATACCTTAGTAGTAATTTTCACTTTTGATATGGCAAGGAGTATATACAAATGCTTTCCTGGTTATTTCCAGAGATGACAACTGAAATGGCATAAAACTTTGTAGTTCATCCTATGTGATGCTTTGAGAGAGAGAGAGAGAGAGAGAGAGAGAGAACAAAAATATATCCCTCTTTAGATGTGTCTTGAGATATAGGCTGGGATTTTCAAAGGAGTTTGAAAACCTATTGAAGTTCACTGGGATTTGGGCACCTAATTCCCTGTGGCTCCGGGCACGCTGTGGGAAAAGGCTTTGGTTTATGATAGATTCCCAGGTTTTTCCATAGTGTGGGCCACTTCATAGTGTTGAGGACGTCTCATGGATCAGTTCCTTTCTTGATCATCCATTTGCGTTGAGATTTGTGGTTTCGGGTCATCCCTATAACTGTTACTGTAATTGCCTAAATGAAAAAAGAATGGAAGTAAAAATCTGAGTTTTTGTGTATGTGATTGGCAACCTAGGCCATATATACCATACAATCTGAGACTTCCTTCACATGGGGTAAGAGATCGTTTGGTGCACAAAGTTCAGTTCTATTGCTTATGCTTTAAATAAAGATTTATGCTTATAATATCATTTTAGAAGTGCTAAATCATCTGTTCTGGCAGTATCCATGCATGGAGAAACCAGGAAGACTCTCTTTAGTTACTTTAGCTGGAAGAGTCACGGTTCTGAATAGCATCACAATATAGCTATAAAACACAATTCCAGCAGAACTTTAAATTTTCAACAGCTCATTTTAAAGCCATTGACATTAAAGAGATTTAGCCCTCCAGTTTGATGTGGTGTAAATTGGATATGCTGTACAGTGGCTAATAACATTTTTATACTCAAAGGCTAAAACTGTGGTAATTCATAAATATCGTCACAGCCTCAATAATGGATTACATTCCATGTCTTCAGCATCCCAGTTGTTTCTTCCTGACGCGTTCTCCCCCCTGTGCTCGCATTTCTTCGTACTGCAGAGTATAGATTTTTAGTTTGAATCTGAAAAACAAGTTGATGGAATTTAATGTTCAGACTGGGCTAGGAAGAGCCTAAAATTAAAAGGGGAATGATTTTCTTGTTCTTGATCGTGGCTTTACTGATAGAATTCACATATTTCTTTCCTATGCACTCCCTGAGTCCAGCGTCACTTCTGCAGTTTTATGGAAGTCTGAAGCTCATTCAAACATGGACTCCACAATCTTGGAAGACCCTGGTCAGAGCCTCTATCCTTTCATGACTGGATTTGGACTCCTCTTGGAGTCTGACTGCACTTGCTTTATTGTCATGAAAGGTGGTTACGGTACAGTGTAGTGTTCTCTCTTTTCCTTAGTTTTGGATTTGCAGTCTCTATGAGAATGAAATGAAAGTGTCCAAGTCTTTTCTATAACAATGTGGCTCACCACTAGACCATCACATAAGGCCTAGTTTTTCTTCTAACTGAAAAATGGAAAATTCCCAGGTTACCCACATCACTCTCAAACCAGCCTAGCTCCTTTCTCTTTGGAACCCCCCTTCAGGTAGTTGAAGGCTGCTATCAAATTCCCCCCCCCCCCACCTTCTCTTCTGCAGACTAAATAAGCCCAGTTCCCTCAGCCTCTCCTCATAAGCCATGTGCCCCAGCCCCCCCAATCATTTTCGTTGCTCTCTGCTGAACTCTCTCCAATTTGTCCATCTCCTTTCTGTAGTGGGGGGCACAAAACTGGACGCAGTACTCCAGGTGTGGCCTCACCAGTGCCGAATAGAGGGGAATAATCCCTTCCCTTGATCTGCTGGCAGTGCACCTTTTCATGCAGCCCAATATGCTGTTGGCCTTCTTGGCAACAAGGGCACACTGTTGATGTATATCCAACTTCTTGTCCACTGTAATCCCCAGGTCCTTTTCTGCAGAACTGCCGCTTAGCCAGTCTGTCCCTAGCCTGTAGTGGTGCATGGGATTCTTCCACCTTAAGTGCAGGACTTTGCATTTGTCCTTTTTGAACCTCATCAGATTTCTTTTGGCCCAATCCTCCAATTTGTATACGTCATGCTTGAGGGTAGGGATAGGGTCCAGAGTATCTGCCTCTCCCCGCAGCTTAGTGTCATTCGTGAACTTGCTGAGGGTGCAATCCATCCCATCATCCAGATCATTAATGAAGATGTTGAACAAAACTGGCCCAAGGACTGATCCCTGGGGCACTCCACTTGATACCGGCTGTCAGCTAGACATTGCGTCGTTGATCATTACCTGTTGAGCCCAACGATCTAGCCAGCTTTCTATCCACCTTACAGTCCATTCATCCAATCTATACTACTTTAACTTGCTGTCAAGTATACTGTGCGAGACTGTATCAAAAGCTTTGCTAAAGTCAAGGTATACTTTGAAGCTTGTTTCTTTGAAAGCCACCTTTATTTCCAGCCTGTTCTTTCTGTTCTCATTGCTGTTTCACCTTTAAACTTACTCCCTTGCTTGTGAAGAAAATCCTTACAGAGGGAAATGATTTTGAAGTCAAGACTTCCTAGCTGCTTTGACGTCTTTATTTCATACTCTTTGCTAAGTTACATTGCTTTAATTTTAGAGAGTGTTTTATGTTGTTGTTAGACAACATATTTATTAAGCGCCCTATCCTTCGAATTAACATTCCATTATTATTTCCTCAATAGGAAGATAAATGTTCAGGCATGTTCCCACCAAATCTAAAGCCAGAATCAAGCCATAGAGTCAGTGATAAATTAAAGGGTTCTGCTCTGTCAGTAGTTTATATGGCAGTAGCCAGAATTTGGAGTGTGTAGGAACCACTTAGTTTCTAAAAGATGGGAATTACTCAAGCAATATTTCTTTGAACAGAATAGTTATAAAGATATGACATTAGACTTATTGCTCTTGAATGACAGTTATTTTGCATTTATACAATGCTTTTCCAGAGTGCCAATAAACTAATGTACAAACCATGGGCTTGATCCTGAAGGGAACTGGTCACCTGCAACTTCTTTTGTTTCTGAAATCAGGTCTTGCATCTATGGATCATTTCAGCCACTGAAATTCAGCCACCTGTAGCTTCAAACACAACAACGATTTAATACTATTGAGCAAACGCTGCACAGCACAGTACGACAGGAAGGGAGGAAAGAAAATTAATTCCTTCATTTAAAATGTAAGGAGGTTGAATGTAAATGTACAAGGTTAGAATATTGGCCAAAATTCCCGGGAAGCTCCTACACATACAAAAATGACAAGTGATGAGGATTTTGCTTTTTTGTCTCCTCTAAACAGCAGCATCTTCATAAACACTTTGCCATTGACACCATATGAGAGTGTTACTTTAGTTCTGACTTGCAGGGAAGAGACAGTTTACTGAATTAGTAGCAGCATTTCGGATAGCAGCTACTGGTAGATGTGCCTATACAATGAAAGACTGCTACTGAAAGTACTCACTTTTATTTTGTCCATATTTGGGGGAAAAAAAAAATCAAATTCCGTTTCATACTGTGCTTCGGAAGGAAGAATCCCATGCACTGCTACAGGCAGGGGACCTACTGGCTAAGCAGCAGTTCTGCAGAAAAGGACCTGGGCATTAGAGTAGATAAGAAGCAGGATATGAGTCAGCAGTGTGCCCTTGTTGCCAAGATGGCCAACGGCATATTGGACTGTATTAGTAGGAGCATTGCCAGCAGATCAAGGAAAGTGATTATTCCCCTCTATTCGACACTGGTGAGGCCACACCTGGAGTATAGTGTCATGTTTTGGTCCCCCCACTACAGAAAGGAGGTGGACAAATTGGAGAGAGTCCAGCAGAGGGCAACGGAAATGATTGGGGGCCTGGGGCACATGACTTACGAGGAGAGGCTGTGGGAACTGGGCTTCTTTAGTCTGCAGAAGAGAAGAATGAGGGGGGATTTGATAGCAGCCTTCAACTACCTGAAGGGGGGTTCCAAAGAGGATGGAGCTAGGCTGTTCTCAGTGGTGGCAGATGACAGAAGAAACAGCAATGGTCTCAAGTTGCAGTGGGGGAGGTTTAGGTTGGATATTAGGAAACACTATTTCACTAGGAGGGTGATGAAGCACTGGAATGGATTACTTAGGGAGGTGGTGGAGTCTCGATCCTTAGAGGTCTTTAAGGCCCAGCTTGATACAGCCTTGGCCGGGATGATTTAGTTGGTGTTGGTCCTGCTTTAAGCAGGGGATTGGACTAGATGACCTCCTGAGGTCTCTTCCAACCCTGATATTCTATGATTCTGTGTATAACTGGTAATGGTTAAATGAGATTTTTTTAAATGTTAACTGTAACAATTTTGAATTGTTACATTTCTGTAATAAAGTTGTTCTGTCACTCAGTTTTATTCTGATCCTTTGTAGGAATAATGTGAATGAGACTACTTAAACATGTTATAGCAACCTCTACAGCAGTGGTTCTCAAACTTTTTTTTTCACGGACCACTTGAAAATTGCTGAGGGTCTCAGTGGACCACTTAATGATTTTTCCAAATGTTGTTTGTACTGTTAGCTAACTATTGTAAAGCGCTTTGGATAAAAGCACTATATATAAAAAAGTACCCCATGTGCCCTCTCTCCCCCACTGCGGCAGCCCCTGAGCTGGGGCTGGGAGGGAGGGGCGGTGTCTCTCCCTCTCAGTCCCGCTGTGGCAGCCCCTGAGCTGGGGCTGGGAAGGAGGGGGGGTGTCTCTCCCTCTCTCCCTGGTTGCGGCAGCCCATGAGCTGGGGCTGGGAAGGAGGGCCGTCTCTCCTTGGCAGCTGCAGCCCTGGAGCTGGGGAAAGTCGCCTCTTTCTCTGACCTCCGCAGCTCTGCACGTCCCAAATTCCCCCCCCCACTCCTTCCCACCCCACTACGCCCTCCCACCTAACGCCACCACCTCACCTTACATGTGTGTCTTTTCCAGGGTCCAGGCACCTAATTAGTGGAGCCATGCCTGCGTGGCTCCACTAATTAATTGGGTGGCCCTTCATTCTCTCGTATGCGGCTGCCCAGGCGCGCACCTTAGAGTGAACTATCCGCGGACCACCTGAATGGAGCTCACGAACCACTGGTGGTCCTCAGAGAACCTCTGCCCGAGAGCATTTTGAAACTATCCCTTGTGACTTATCATGATGTTGCCAGAGCACATCAGTATAAGCTCACAAGTGTGTGTGGTTATACAGTTGGAAACCACACACTGGAATTCCCCTTTCTGTATGTCTTTTTTGGACTAGATTCTGCCAGCCTTACTCAGGTATCCTACAACTTGAGTTTACTCTTTGATACAAAGCTACTAGTCAGCATGAGTTAGGCTGGAAAAATCTTGCTCTTTATCAGATATGGGCCTGAGCCATTTCCCCCAAATTTAACTTTTTGATCTGTCCACTGAATGTTAGCAAAACTTCAAGTCTATTTAATGCAATTTCAGTCATTTGTGTCTTTTTGAATCATAATATTTAAATTTGGCTTATTACTTCCGAGCTGCTATATATGGGAAAATCTCAGATTTGACCATTGACATTTCTGTCAAATATCATCAGAAAGTTATCTGTGGATTTACTGTTCACATGGCCTTTTGAGCTAGAATCTTGTAACCAGTGTTTTTTTGGGGTTATAGTTTTGAAATATGGGACATTCTTTAGGTATGGACTCTTGACCACAAGGAGAAAAGAAAAACCCATAGATGTTAAATATGACACTTCTTTCCTAGGGTACCAAAAGGTCATCGTTATAGGGAATTGCAAACATTATTTTAGCTTCCAGTGTGAGGCGGGCATGTTGGGCATAAGGCCACCAATTTGGAGAAATTAAGGTAATCAGTGGTAACTGGTTTTGCAACGTTTCAATGATTTTCACCAAGAAAATTATCAAAGGCAAGAGGGGTCAATACAGCTAGATGTTTCCACCCTAACGGGGGCTGTTGTCAGCTAGTGTTAAGTAAACACTGTCACATAAAGGCAGATACCTTTTATGTTTGTGGAAGCTCTGTATTTTTAGGCTATGGAAGTCATTTGGCTCTCCTAAACAAGTGCAAATGAAGTACATCTCTTCCATTTTCCACAATGCTATAATGTGTAAAGTATATACAATTTTAGGGAAATGGTTTCCCTTCACAGCAACGGGTTACTGCTGTCTCTTCAGATGGTGGTTGCTGATAACAGCAGTGAGAAAAACATTCAAAGTGTGGAAATAACAGCTTCTCACACTTGAAATGTCACAAACCCATTATGGTAACACATAGAGGGAAATGCTAGGTTTTATTGAATAATTTGTATCATGCTCACACTCCTCAGGGGTTTGGGTGTAATACATATATCCAGTACAGAATGATAGATACAGATGCAACGTTCCAGGAATCAATGACCTAACATACAGGAAAACAAGTGAGACCAGACTGTACAGTTTTCTCAGTGTTTTATCATAATGAATCTTCAGATCATCTTAAAGTATCTTCATTTATGATTCACACAATATGGTATGTCATAATGGGGGGAGAAAAATTGAGATGCCTGTCTCATTTGTACTTTCAGAGCTGGTGATAGGCAGAATGCCTTGGAGGTTGAACTGAAGATAGTGCAAGCCTTACTCAAGGATCTAGAGGGCTTCCTCAAATGGATGCAAGAGGCAGAAACTACAGTTAATGTCCTTGCAGATGCATCCCAGCGGGAGAATGCTCTGGAGGACAGTGCCTGTATTGGGGAACTGAAAAAACAGATGCAGGTAAGAGCATGAGAGAATATTGTTTGTTGTTTTGTTTCCTGCTTCTCCACTATTGTAAACCTGACCAGGAAAAGGCGCCTAATAAACTGGAAATCCTGCATTTTATTCACGAAACTAATATTTTTAAATGGCAATGGACATGGAGGGAGTTATTGATTTAATGAAATATAAGAATCCTTTCTCGGGATTAAAGCAAGTGTGTCCAGCCTGTGTCCTGAGCAATTTGTATCCCTCAAGTTCTAAATTGTGACCCTTGTGGGTAGCTGTGTTAAGAAGAAAATGTACATTATGAATTGAAAATGTGCTCCCTGAGCTACACTCAGTTATTATTTAACTTAAGTGCTTACTCTGCCCTGCCGCTAGGGAGGACCAGGTATGCCTCCTCAGATGCCTCCCACACTCCCCCTCCTCCTAGGCACTTTCCCTGCAGCCACAGCAGCAGAGCTGCTGTTAGCTGGGAGTGCTTTGAGCAGTTGCTATCCCTTTATTGTTGCTCAGCAGTTCCCCTGCTGGTAACCAGATGCATTACATGGGAGTGAGAAGAGAAAGTGGCTCTGCTTGCCCCATTGCCTACTTCCTTGCCAGACTGTGAAAGCTAGGTATTCCACCCACTCTCCCCGGGCCTAGGGAAATACCTAGCAAAGAGAGGCTCCTCCTCCCTCACACTGCCACTCAGGAAGGGCCAAAAAGAGGGTTAGCACACTCCAGCTACTGCCCCTCTCCATACCCAACATGCTTCTTTACTGGGATATGTGGGAAGGGCGACACAGGCTCTGCCCTAGGGGTACAATTGGAGGAGAGCAGGGCAGAGAATATGTACCAAAGGGTTGATTGGGGACACTTGACCTCTCTGTAATGCTATGTTTGGGCCTCAGGCTGCAAAGATTGGAGTCCACTAGATTAAAATAATTTTCCATGTTTTGGATTTGTGCTAGAAGATAAATGGTTAAAATGATTTCTGAAGAAATATGGATTCTTTGGTTGCCCTGTTGACATCATGTGAATTCCCTTCCCAGCTATCCCTCTTTCTTCCTAATTTTTTTAATATGTTGTAACTGAAGGAGAAAGTTTACTTCATCATCTAATATAATGTATTTTCTTTCTATGGGGAAAGAAAGCACAGTAGGTAGGTCAGCCACACAATCCAGCCCAAAATTTGTAGTAATAGCTTTTCATGGTCTTAAGTTGATGATGCTCAAGTAGTTTTTAATGAGCAAGAGCTTGTTAGAATCCATTGTGCAGTTGATCTAAGCATATTTACATTGAATTTAAATGAAACTAACTAATCTAAAATCAGTGATAATTACAAAAGTCTAGGGAAAGAGCAGTTAATTGTATGGCAGACATAATATGGCCAATGCTTTAATGTGGCCGGTCAGAATATTCCTCTCTAGATATTTGGCTGTTCACGTAACTATTGTACCATGATAGTATACTAGTTTGTAATTATCTTCCACGAATTACCATTTTCTCCTTTTTTTAAAGCCTCCCATGGGTAAGTAATCACAAGAGCAGGAGATAAATTCAGCATAGATTGGAAATACTGTAACAACACCTTATGTACCAACAGGAGATGTAAGGGATCTGAAATGGGACAACAGAGTTCATGGTCTGAGGCAGTGTGGTGTGTGGAAGGCTTGAGTCTCCATTGGCTTGTAGTCATTTACACCTGTGCAAAGGCTAAATCAGAATGTTAGTGTGTTATACCCCCTCTGCACAGGTGAAAAGGAGTATACAAAGGGTAAGACAGTGGAGCAGGAAACCCTTATTTTGGCCTCCGTGTCATGAGGCATGATCAGCTCTCCGTAGTTGTACAGAGTTTCCATTTTTAAAATAACAGAGATCTTCTTTTGTGGGGGAGCGCCGATATGACTTTTTTGCATGCTAATGGAGAGGCTGTACACTAGCTTTTCCTGCTACCTGTGGCTACAAATCATCCGCAAGGAGCAGAGTTCTCTGAGGCCACAAAACAAGAAGCTAGAGGTGACTGCTTGGGGCTAAGAAAGCTAAAGCACAGCCACCTGACCACCTCCTTTAGTTCAGCACCTTTACTGTTGTTTTCTGTCTTTCCCATGGCTGTGCTCTGTTCTGCACTGCACAGCAGAGGAAGCAGAGTCTCCTAACCTGCCCATGAGTCAACACACAATTTTAAGTTCCCTTTCAAATATGAAAGGTTTAGCTATAGCACATATCAAAGGCTTTCATAACTCAGTGACTTTTGAAATAAATTCCCCCCCCCCCCCCCCGCCCGCAACTTTCAAGGTCACTTTAACTTTCTGATGAGCATTAGTCTTCTAAAAGTATAGATGTTCATATTATTGTATTGATGTAATAATTCCAAGTGTATTCCTGTGTTTTCAGACATTTGTTTTTTGTCTTGTGTTGATTTCAGCACTATGCAGTTAGTCTTTCTTGTTAGACCTACAGGAAAGAGAAATAAAATTACTTCAGATTCAGACCCACAATATCTGTTCATGTTAAAAATATTTTTTCCCATGGTGCTGTGGTATATACAGTAACATGAAACTGTGTTTATCTCACCATTTCATGTGTTTAAATGTACAAAAAATTGTATTTCCTAAATCAAATTGATTACAAAACATGTGCTGTGCTCATACTGTCCTTGCTCTTATGAGAAACTATAGGAGAACTATACACTGATTGATTAGCACTTTACAAGGGGTTCAGATTGTGACTCATGTAATTTGAAACAAGACACAAGTAAGGGTTTAACAAATAATAGAAGAGAGGACTATAGTGACATGATTCGAATCTGACAGGTTAGCTGTTGCATAATTTGATGGTTCCAAATCATTAGTAATTTTTTTTTAAATAGGTAAAATGAATTCAACTAGTCATCAACCTTGTTATTATTGGTGGTCTAATTCCTTGTGTGTATTGGATGAAATGGGTGACAAAGAAAATGGCACAGTTGAAAGAGGAGAGGGCAGATTTGCAGTGGAGGAAATCTATTTGGCCATGGGAACGCCAGAAGTGTTCAGTGGCATGGGAAGGAAAGTGGCGGCATCATATACTTAATGTAAGTCAGGGTAGGCGGTTGAAGGAACAGACTTTGTGGTGGATGAGAGGGGCAAAAGAGGCAAAATGGAGTGAGTAGAATGCGCTACGATAATCCTGCCTTGGGGAAGGACTGAATGGAGGCAGAGAAGGTGAGAGAAGGGGACAGAGAGTGGTGTGGAAATCAAGGGTACTTAATGGCTGGGAGATTACAAAAAGACTGGATGGAAGGGTAGGTGGGCTATGCCCTGGAAATGAGGTGGTGTTGGTGAGAAGGAAATTTCCATTGTCAGTGTTTAGTGAAGATGAGTTTGAGGAATGGCCATTTTGGTGAGTAGAAGAGTTGATTCAGTAGTGAATGTCAAATGAGGTGGGAAGCAAAAAGGCCAGCTGGGAAATCTATTCGTAAATTGTTCAAGGAGGAAGAACCTGCGGTCGGGGGACTACCCAATCCAATGCATAGGCTGTGGTAGAGGAAGCTGGTGTTGGGCAGAAGAATCTGCTTAAATGAAGAAGGCTGGCTCTGGTCAGACTCCATGCAGAAGGGATTGTTCCATCCCGAACACAGGTGCAGAAGAGCAGGCCAGCATTAGCACAGGTATAAGGAGGGGGAAGTGTGCATGGGGGGGGACGTGAGCTAGGGATAGAGCCTGGGAATGAGAATATGAAGAGCAGACAAGAAGAGGAGAGAAAATAATTACAGAGATGATGAAAATGTATATTATTAAATTTGGAGATAAAAGAATGAAATGGGGAGAGAGTGAGTGTGTGAGCAGAGAATAAAGAAATGGAAAAACACCAAAGCAAGTAAAGCCAGTTTAAGAACGGTAAGTGTTTAGTTTTCCCATATTCCTATGTGCTGTCATATTTCTCAGAAAGGGGAGTATTCAGAAGGGGGGAGAACTGAGGGAACCAAGGCAGAGGACATAGAATCGTCTCCAGGCTGATCACATCTGTTTGAAAGGGAGTACGCCAGCACTTGAAATATTTAAAATTGAGCAATGTATAAAGCGTATGCTTCAAAGCTATGCAATACCTGAGTTTCTGTGAATTCGTCAGAGCCTTAATGTTGCTTTTAATTGTTGCCTCTGACTGATGCACTAGAAAGATGTATGGAGATGTTCACATAGATAATATGCGGATTAATAGTAGATGTATTAATTCTTTCAGATTTTTCAAACTAAACCTGAAATCAGACATTGGCTATCCATTCAGGCTAGACAGTGAAAAAAAGTATGCATCTTCTAGGTAAACAGGTAAATTGTATTCTAGCTCTGTAGAATATATCTAACTCTGCAGTCTTAAAAAACAAAACAAAAAAACTTGAGCAGTTGTAGTCTCTTGTACAAATTGCAGTCTCCATTCTCATCTTCATCCTGTGCTGTGTACCAGATCTCCTATCCTAATTCAGTGGCTCAAACCTCTTGTATGCTGTGACCCCACATTACAAAGAAAAGTTTTAATCCTTTAATTTGGGATATAAATATATACCCCATGTCAAAAAAGACGGTAAGAGGACCAAAAGAATGCCACCTCGGCTAAACAGCAGATTAATGGATGCCATTAGAGCCAAAAAGGCATCCATTAAAAATTTGAAAGAAAAATCCTAATGCAGGAAATAGGAAAGAGCACAAAGTCTGGCAAGTAAAATGTGAAAATATGATGAGGCAGGCCAAGAAAAAATTTGAGAAGCAACTTGCTAAAGATGCAAAAACTAACAGGAAAAAAAAATTATTTAAGTACATCAGAAGCACAAATCTTGCCAAACAGACAGTGGGGCCAATAATGACAAAGGAGCACTTGCAGGAAAGCTAAATTAATACTTTGCATCGGTCTTCACTACAGAGCAGATCCCTACATCAGAGAGAGTCTCGTTGGGCAACCAAATTGATGTGTCAGTAGAAGAGGTTTTAGAACAGATTGACAAATTCAACACTAATAAGTCACCATGAGTGGATAGTATTCACGCCCAGAGTTCTGAAGGAACTCGAATTGCAGAACTACTGACTGTGGTATGTAACCTAACACTGAAATCAGCCTCTGTACCAGATGACTGGAGGGTAGATAATGTAATGCTGATTTTTATAAAGGGCTTCAGAGGAGATCCGTTAAATTACTGTCCAGTGAGCCTAACTTCAGTACTGGGCAAATTGGTAGAAACTATAGTCAAGAACAGAATTATCTGACACCTAGCAGATAAATATGATTGGTGGGGGAAGAGTCAACACTGCTTTTATAAAGGGAAGTCATGCCTCACTAATCTGTTAGAATTCTTTGAGGGAGTCCACAAGCATGTGGATAAGGGTGATCCAGTCGATATAGTTGTACTTGGATTTTCAGAAAGCCTTTGACTTGCACTCATCATCAAAGGCTATTAAGGAAACTAGCCACAGGATGAAGAGGGAGGGTCCTCCCATGGATCAGTAACTGGTTGAAAGATGGGAAACAAAGGATCGAAATAAATCGTCATTTTCACAATGGAGAGAAGTCCCCTATGGATCTGTACCGAAATCAGTGCTGTTCAACATAAATTCATTCATGATCTAGAAAAAGAGGTGAACTCTGAAGTGGAAACGTTTGCAGATGATATAAAATTGTTCAAGATAGTTAAGTCCAAAGAAGACTGTGAGGAGTTAGAGGAATCTCACAAAACTGGGTGACTGAGTGACAGATTGGCAGATGAAATTCAACATTATTAAGTGGAAAGTAATGCACATTGGAAAAAATAATCCGAATTATAATTACACAGTGATGGGGTCTAAATTAGCTTTTAGCATCCAAGAAAGAGATCTTGAAATTGCCATGAATAGTTCTCTGAAAACATCCACTCAATGCATAGCAGCGGTCAAAAAAGCTAACTATGTTAGGAACTGTTAGGAAAGGGATAGAAAATATCATCATGTCCCTATATCAGACTTATGGGGCACCCGCAGCTTGAATGTTACGTGTAGTTCTGATTGCCCCATCTCAAAAAAGATATGGTGGAACTTGTAAAGATTCAGAGAAGGGCAACAAATATTAATCAAGGATATGAAACATCTTTCATACAACACGAGAGTAAAAAGATTAGGGCTGTTCATCTTAGAAAAGAGACAACTAATGAGGGATATGAAAGAGGTCTGTAAAATCATGAAATGGTGTAAAAAAAAAAAAAATGAATAGAGAAGTGTTACCCTTTCACACAATACAAGATCCAGGGGTCACCCAATGAAATTAATAGTCAGCAGGTGGAATATAAACAAGAGGAAGTACTTTTTCACATAATGCAAAACTAACCTGTGGAACTCGTTGCTAGGGGATGTTGAGATGGCAAAAGCATAAAGGGGTTAAAAAAAGAACTAGGTAAGTTCATGGAGGATAGGTCCATCAATGTCTGTTAGCCAGGCTGGGCAGGGATGCAACCTCCTGCTCAGGTGAACCTAAACTTCTGACTGCCATAAACTGGGAGTAAAAGACAGAGGTGCGTCACTCCATAGTTGTCCTTTTCTCTATACTCCCCTTGAATCTCTGGCATGGGTCACTGCTGGAGTCAAGACAGTGGGCAAGGTGGACCATAGTCTGATCCAGTATGGAAGCTCTTATGTTCTTAATTCCCATAGGAGAGCAGAGGGATGTCCAGAAACTATCTATCCATAAAGAAAGAAAAGGTGGGCAAGAGCCCCTGAACATGTTGGTAACTCCCCTTGGGGACTTGACCCCCCAGGTTGAGACCCAACATTCTAATTAATATGTTAATTTAATATTTTTTCTGTTCTGTTTTGATAGGTATTGTAGTTGTATAAGTGCATTTCCTTTTCTTTCAGAGATGTGGTTATCATCAGCTATGTGTTTTTTCCCTCTCAATTTGGAGAATTTTTAGGATGCCATGATAGTGGAAGCCATGTACATGAATGTAAAAATAATTCAAAAGGGTTTTGCTCATAGGGCGTTCTTTCCTCCCTGTGCACTGTTTTTCGATGGGTTTGTAGAACACTATTTTTTTTTTTTTACCAGTTTGCATTGATTACCTCACCTGCTATAATCAAAGTTGGATCTGTCTCTGTTTTGAGGCAGTGATGTCACCCAGTGTTGTCCAAAACTCTAGCTGTTTTGCTTCCTGCTGTGTTGATGTTTTTGGATGTTTGTTCTGGCAGCACCTCTAATAAAAATGAAAATGTCTTTATTGACTCACCTCTCTAAGGAATAAGACATGGCTGGATGTGGTGGTGCTGTAATATGGCTACGTATGTTGGCTGGATTACACCTGGAGTATGTTATAGGTATTAAAAAAATTCCCACATTGTAGTGTCTTATTTCTGCTGTTAGATAGCTTGCTTAAATAATACTGCTTTATGGTGAATATACATCAAAGTGTTGCCTCTGAGGATTCAAGGCAGTGGAGACCCTGTCTAGGGATCGTGATCGTGACTTGAAATGTTCAGTTTGCCAAAATCATATTCTCACTCTTGTTGTTTCCATTTCTTAATGAGTCATTCAGGAAAGGGTTCTAATTGGAAATGGCATCTTAAAAATATTCATGCTTGCTGGCGTGGAAATTATTCGTTTGGGAGCCCTTTGGATGAATTAGCTTTAGAAGAGTTTTCACAGGAAAGAGATTTGTCCCTGGCAGTTTTTCTTTTTGTATTAATAATCTAGCTTTGAGATGTGCCTGTCTGTGATTTATTAGCCCTTAACATATGGCTGATATAATTAGGGCAGGTATCCCTCTGCTCTTCTCTCAAGATTGATAACACGGTCTGTTATTCACTCACTCCACAGCTCTGCCAGAGCTGCATTTAGTCTGAGAGGGAGAACACCCTTCTCCAGAGTGAGGGAGTGAATGCCGTTCTCTCTCTTTTTCTCAATATAAAACAGCTATAAGGGAAGAACTATTGGGATATGTTGGAGCTGTCTTCCTAAGGGAATTCTGTTTTTGTTTCTGCAGCTTTAATGTTTCAGTTATAATCTTCTCTGCTATTCAGTGCATTCCAGTATGGTAGCAGACATTCGGCTGCTCAACAACTTCATTCTTTCCCCGTGCATGCTGAGCTGAGCAAATACTGGCTAGGAGGATCTGTGAAGGGTTTTATTTTCTTGGTTTTTATTTTTAATTGAGAGAAACTTATGCTGTATCAACCTCCTTTGCCTTTGAGACATATAAAGCTTTGTAGCTCTCAGAAGCAATCCTGGAAGCGAGCATGCTCAGAGAGCTGGCAAATCATTGTCCAGTGACCAGGAGGAAATCATAGTTGCTCTTCATTTATAATGCAAATTCTGAGGTGTCTTCAGAAGTGTGGCAAACTTAAAATGATGGCTGTGGTGAGAACATCTCTGCAGAAAGTTGTGGTCTTGTTGCATCGCTTGCAGAGGATGGCAGTTTCTTCCCCACGTTACCAAAAGCTTTGTAAGGTGAGTAAAAAATGGGAAAAAACAGACCTTTGGGAGTCTGTAGACCTTACTTTTATCTCAAAAAGCTAACAAATAGGATGGGTGGCAAGAAGGCATCCTACTCTAGAAAGTAAATTTTGAAAGCCTGTTATATTCTGTTGTACGTACATACATATGAGTTATTCAAGAATGTGAAATATGTTGCTTTAAATGCACTTGCCGAGGTGGTGGCTTTTTTGGATAAAATGTTTTTGGCTAACATTTAAGGATTTCTGTGAAGAAACTGTTGACATTCAATTATCTTCCCTAGAAGTCTTTTTTGGACCATGGTTAGGTTCTGGCAAATGTCTTATAGTTCTTTAACTCCTATTTAGTCATTATCCAGGATACTTAAGATTTCTTAAATTCCTATTTATTTTTTTTTGTTTTCGAGTTGAAACAAACTTTAAGCAAGCATATGTTTTCAGCAGGTTAGTAAACAGTGTTAACATTTCTATTTTCCTATTCTATTTTTTTAGTGTTCTACAAAATTAAAAAAAAAGTTAGATGAAAATCATGTTGACAGATTTGACAACTTTTTGTTTGAATAGAACTATTATCTCGTTCCTTGAGACTGAATGTTCAGACTCCAGCAGGAGTGTAGTATTGTTCCATACATTGCACAAGTACAGCTGGACAACTTTGTTGCTGTGAAAGTATCCCAAGCAGCCCACTTGAAGTCAGCTTTTTTTAAAAGGGTGGTCACTTTATGGATGTGAGACTTTTGAATGCAAGTTTGTGCTGTATTTCGGAAGCAATTTCTTAGACAGTTAACATAGCCTAACATAAAGCAACATGCTATCATGGATTATTGGATCCTAACAGGTGGATTCTCTTTCATGACTTTTGACAGTACAATTATTGGGAGAGGTGCATGCCCATGAGAAAAAGGCTATTTTGACATTACCATAAAATCCATTGGCTGTTTTTGAAGCAATTGTTGGTTATTGGTGCTTATGATGTTTTTAAACCTTTCTGTTTCATACTGAAAGTACACACAAATTGCATATGAGATATGTAAACCAATGCACGCCTGAAGGTAAACTGAAAAGTTCTCAATGTTTATTTCTGGTTAGGTTGGAAAATGGCATGCTGCTAGCTAATCATGACGTTTTGCATCAATGTGAGATAGTTTCTGTTGGGGGAAATTTGAGGTGAAATAAGCTACAAAGGCATTGCCCAAATGCTTTATATTCTTTCATTGTCTTTTTCATTACTTCTAAACTTGACCAAAAAGTAATAGTTGTTTAATAGAATGTAAGTTAGCACGGCTAGAGTTTTGGCATGTCAGGATGATTGTACTCCCTTTGTATATACATTTGAAATTGTCCCGTTTACCTAATGCAGTTAAGCAGTGTTTCAATTCACAGAAATGAATAATTGAGAATAGCTAGTTTGTTGTGTAAATGCAAGTTATTTAAGCATGTCTGCTTCAGTATTTTTTGTTTGTCATTTTAACAATGAATAATTTGCTTTGGTAAAGAACATTTGTCATGCAAATAAAGCAGTTTTTTATTAATGGAGAAGAAAATATTCATTCTCACTTTCTTTTGTAAAATTACTAGTAATTATGAATACATAAAAGCATCTTTTTAGTCATTTTTATGTTTGTAGATAAACTACCTTGTAACAATGTTTGTCAACCTGGTAGTAAGTACTCAATGAATCCTATAGATGGGAGTTATAGCAGCAGTAATTGTCTACTAAGTGGAAGTCTAGACACTATCATGTATGTAGTTTTGACTTTAAATCTACCCAAGGAATACTAAAAATCTTAAAGAAACTGTTACTTAAAACATATTTTCTGACTGAATGGTAGGCTCTGGGACATTTGTGATTATATATTGTATGTTTTTCTTTAAAAGCTTTGCTTTAGTGCTCCTAAACATACCCTGGTGATTAAACTGGAGTTTGAATTGTCCTGCCCTGCTAAATCAGCTACTGATAGAAAAGGAAATATTTACAAACCCAGCCACTTCCAGCAGGTGTCAGTGTAAGGCAGTGATATGTGAGACTGATGATGGAACGTTTCATTCCTTTTTTGCTTCTGAGAATTAAATTACAAAATGAAAACAGCTTTTAAGGAAATCTTTATTTACACTCTTAAGTTGTCGTCTCCACCTCCTCAAACCTTTGAAGAAAATGCAGTATGTACTTCTCTTGTTTATTTGTGGAAATATAGAGTTAACAGTTAAATTCTGCATGAGAAGTTACATAATCATTATTAGGGTTTTGAATGAACAAATTGGTGCCTCACTATTTTTTTTTTCCTTGTTGCATAACCTAGAAAATACTAATTACATTCCATGTAAAAGAAGCCCCCTGTGAGGTCAGTGGGAAAGTCAGCAACGGCAAAGAAATTAGCATCAACAATATGAATGCTCAGACGAACAGGGTGCTTATCTAATTAAGAGCATCATAAACAAAAACAGGCATTATCCTCAAATTGTAATCAAAATTGCTTTTCTTCTAATTTAGTAGCGTGGTAAAGTAATAACTTAAAACTCAGAGTCTTCAGGCTGTAAATTTGTTAAAAGCAGAAACAAAACCCAGCCCTTCCTTGAACTACATTTAGAATGTTGCTGAAATGGAAGATCAGAGGAAATTCTAAGTTCAGGTTAATATTTCATATGTGAGGTATTCCTTTTTCCTCCTCGGACTTCTCCAGACGAACACAATGATGAATGCTTAACTCTTTTTTTGATAATCCTCTACTGAACCTGCTACATAACTGTTGTATGTTGAAATCACTTGAGGACATAACTAGTATTTGTAGCAGCACAACAGTTATGTTGTACCAGAACATACTAGAATGTCATCCTTCAGTGGTTAACTTTTCCTTATTTGTCGGACACAATTTTTTAAAAATAGTTTATTGCATCATAATATTCAGAAATAAGAGATGGAATAACCTAAAAGGCCAATTATCCAATGAAAAGAGCACACTTTCTACTGTTACGTCCAAATGGGTTTCAGGTATTTTGGGAGTGGATGAGGTTATCACTGAAGACCAGAAAAATTGCTTCATGAGAAGGTATAAAACTGACAGATCTTTCCCCTAAAGCTAAAACTGCAACATTACTTATGAAAACACTATATGAACTTAGAAAGCTTTTATGAATGCTTGTAACAAAAATGATAAAATGTTTTATAGCTCAAGCAGGTAAATGTAGGAAACATTTTGAATATGAATTACGTTGTTGGAGAATTACAACACACTATTAGCACGTATGCAGACCAATTGAAAGAGAGAATGGGAAAGAGCTGGTATTTGAGAGAGAGAATATTCTTCTGAAAAAATGTGTTCATTAAAAAAGAATTAAAATGTATAAATTCATATTTTAAAGATGCTGTTCGTCCTTTTCTGCTATTTATTTTCTCTACTATTATTGAATATACTAAGACTTAGTAATATTAAAAGTTTTGAATCATAGAAATGTAGGACTGAAAGGACCTTGATAGCATTTAATCCAGTCCCCTGCACTGAGGCAGGACTAGGTATTATCTAGACCAGGGGTCGGCAACCTTTCGGAAGTGGTGTGCCGAGTCTTCATTTATTCACTCTAATTTAAGGTTTCGTGTGCTAGTAAAACATTTTAATGTTTTTAGAAGGTCTTTCTCCATAAGTCTATAATATATAACTAAACTATTGTTGTATGTGAAGTAAATAAGGTTTTTAAAACGTTTAAGAAGCTTCATTTAAAATTAAATTAAAATGCAGAACCCCTCAGACTGGTGGCCAGGACCCGGGCAGTGTGAGTGCCACTGAAAATCAGCTTGCGTGCTGCCTTCGGCTTGCGTGCCATAGGTTGCCTTCCCCGATATAGACCATCCTTGATAGGTATTTGTCTAACCTGTTCTTGAAAATTTATAACAATGGAGAGTCCACAACCTCCCTAGTTAATTTGCTTAACTACCTTTACAGTTTGGAAGTTTTTCCTAATGTCTAACCTAAATCTCCTTTACTGCAATATAAGCCCATTATTACTTGTCCTGTCCTCAGTGGTTAAAGAGGACAGCTTGTCACCCTTTCCTTTATAACAGCCTTTTACATACTTCAAGAGTGGTATCATGTCATCCCTCTGTTTTCGTCTCCAGACTAAGCAAACCCACTTTTTTCAATCTTTCCTCCTTGGTCATGTATTCTAGACCTTTAATCAATTTTGTTTCTCTCCTCTAGACTTTCTCCAATTTGTCCACATCTTTTCTGAAGTGTGGTCCCAAAACTGGATACAATATTCCAGTTGAGGCCTTATCAGTGTTGAGTAGAGTGGAAGAATTACTTCTCGTGTTTTGCTTACAATACTCCTGCTAATACATCCCAAATGATGTTCACTTTTTCTGTGACTGTGTTACATTGTTGGCTCATATTTAGTTTGTGATCCACTATAACCCCCAGATCATTTTCTGCAGTACTCCTTCCTAGGCAGTAATTTCCCATTTTGTATTTGTGCAACTGATTAATCCTTCCTAATTGTAGTAGTTCACATTTGTCCTTACTGAATTTCATCCTATTTAATTCAGACCATTTCTCCAGTTTGTCAAGATCATTTTGAATTTGCAACCCTCCAAGTTTGGTATCATCTGCAGATTTTATAAGTGTACTTTCTATGCCATTATCCAAAACATGTAAGAAGATATTGAATAAAATGGGTATAATGAACACTAAGGTAGCTCAAAGTCACCTTTCACGTGACATTGGTGATGTCCTCAAATTTTGAAAGTAGCAATAACTAGAGGTCTTTGTGATGGGATCTCTGGGGTAAAACCTGGAACTGGGGTACTGCTGTGCCCCCTTAACTCTCCAGCCTGAGCTGTCTCTCACAATGCTTTGCTGCTGACAAGCACCAAACGCCTCCAGTCCCTGTTATCACTCAGTACAACAGCATGTGGGGTCCCACTCCCAGCTACATTGCATGAATGCTCCCTGAGCCACTCATGAATCACACTGAAAAAGGCACCAGCCAAATGCTCCCAGCCTTGTACCCCAGAACTGTGCAGTCTTGCCCTGGTCAGAAGCCTGACTACTGTAAGTTTATTACCCAGTCTGCTCCCCGCTCGATGTGGAGAGGATACACACTAGCCTTTATAAACTGAGCTGAGATTTCGTACGCATTTCAACCGAAATATAATTTTAGCTAAAATGTAAAACAAATTTATTAACCACAGAAAGTTAGATTTTAAGTGATAAGTGGTCGCACAAAAGGTCAGAGATAGTTACCAAAGAAAATGAAAGGTAAGCACACTATCTAAAGCTTAAACCTTATTAGACTAGGCAGTATTTGGATCAAGCAGTTCTTCTTACTTCACTGGATGTTGCAGCCAGGTTACTGTTTTAATACACAGCCTGTCTCCTCTAGCACTAGAGTCTCTTAAGCTTACAACATATTTCAATAACAACCATGCAGCAAAATCTCATAACTTCATACACACTAATGCCGTACATATTTTGACAGAAGAATCTGTTTCAGCAGATTGACCTTTCATATGATATCTTACATGGCATGTTTTGTATGAAATATATCATAATTATATGATGGGTGAATATGGGGGCTCCAGGGTGTTGCTTTCAGGTACAGAGTGCTACAGTCTTTTTATGGAAGTTTGAAAAACATGACTGGGAATAAGGCCAAAAAAAAAAAAAAATCAGTATAGGGATAGTTGTATCAAAAGGCTAGAGTAAAATTGTGGCCCACTGAAGTCAATGCAGGTTTTTCCAATGACTTCAGTGGAACCAGGATTTCACCCTTAATATTTAAATGGTCTGAACTTGGTAAAGTATTGACATCTGTTCAAGCTGATGAAGTAGTGGCAATCAATTGGGGGCAGAAAGGAGAAACAATAGCAGAGTAAAAGGACACTAGGAGAGAGAGTGAACAAGAATTTCCTGAAGCAACTCTTGGGGTGGTCAAAACCACAGGATACTGTAGCTGTGGCATTGTTTACCTACCTAATATTTGATGAGTGACAAGTACAGCCATACGTACATCATCAGGGACATTCCTGAACTATGTATAAGACAAATTTATGATCTCAATAGTAGAAACTCTGGAGCTAATTCTCATTTATACTACGTCTGCTTTATATTGCTCTGTCGGTGTGAAGAGACCTTAAAGTGAGAGTAAATGTAATTTATGCCCTCTTTAAGGTCCCTTCACAATCCCAGAGCTGCCTAGTCACATTAACAACACAGTGAAAGTCCCAGAGTATGGTTGCTGCACTTGGGAATTTTACTGTGCTGTAGCAGTGTCCGCACTGGACAAACAGCAAGCTGGTGTGCTGTAGGTCCACACCCTAACTTGCTGCTCAGTAACTTGCCATGCAAACAATCCACAAGACTCAGATTCTCCATCTACAAAGATCTGTCACTAGAGAACTCGTTGACAAATATAAGAACAAAAGCAAACGTTGGAAACATGAGCTATTTGAATAAGGAATGAGCTTAAAGAATGCTCTAGCACAGGGGTCGGCAACCTTTCAGAAGTGGTGTGCCGAGTCTTCATTTATTCACTCTGATTTAAGGTTTCACGTGCCAGCAATACGTTTTAACGTTTTTAGAAGGTCTCTTTCTATAAGTCTCTATATAACTAAGCTATTGTTGTATGTAAAGTAAATAAGGTTTTTAAAATGTTTAAGAAGCTTCGTTTAAAATTAAATTAAAATGCAGAGCCCCCCGGACCAGTGGCCAGGACCTGGGCAGTGTGAGTGCCACTGAAAATCAGCTCGCGTGCCGCCTTTGGCACCCGTGCCATAGGTTGCCTACCCCTGCTCTAGCGTAAGGATATTAGATTTCAGGAGAGTGAATTTTGAGGAATTGAGGAATCAAGTGAGTAATATCTGATGAGAGGCAGTATTAAGATCCCACTTTCTGGAAGAAGCCTGACGGAAGTATGGTAATTGAAAGGCAACACACTATTAATGTCGAAAAATATGAAGGCAAAGAACAAGTAGTGGCCAGTATGCTTTTATAAAGTACCACTCAAAGATCTGAAGGTTGTTTTTAAAAAATCTGCACTCTAAATTGAAGGTAACCCAAAGAGGAATGGTTTACATGGGGCAATTAAGAGCAGCAAAAGTAGGTTGGTGGAATACTAGTGAGAGAGAGAGACTAAAGGATTTATAAGAATTGAGAGGAAAGTATTGCTAGAGAGAAATTAATTAATAAATTAAGAGTGGGATTAAATGAATGATTATTGAAAAGGAACACTGAAGTCTTACCTGGAGTCTGTCTCCAACAATCAAAATAAAGAAATGTAGACAACTATGAAGTCTGAAAGATCCTATAAAAACCATTGTTGGCAAAAACAAAACAAAACAAAAAAAACCACACTACCACCACAACCAGGCAGTGTAAGACTTGGAAATATGAACATCTGCAACTCAACTGGTTCAGGTTTCAGAACGGTAGCTGTGTTAATCTGTATCAGCAAAAACAATGAGGAGTCCTGGTGGCACCTTAGAGACAAACAGATTTATTTGGGCATAAGCTTTCATGGGCTAGAACCCACTTCAGATGATGAAGTGGATTCTAGCCCATGAAAGCTTATGCCCAAATAAATTTGTTAGTCTCTAAGGTGCCACAAGGTCTCCTCATTGTTTCAACTGGCTCAGTTTACATGCAATATAGAGTATTTAAGGAACTAATAACAATTTACATTTGAAAAGCCATGAAAAACTTAATGAGCTACTGGGAAAGACTTGGGGAAAAAATGTATAGTACTGATCTTCAAAGAAAGTCAGTCATCTTGGAGACTACTGTCCTCTGTCTATCCCCTCTCCCTAATAAAATTATGGAAGGACTATTGAGAGAGAAAATAATTAAAAATCTATAGAAAAACAGAGATGAGAAATAAGAGAGAAGAGTTTATAAATAGATACTGACAAAGAGTAATTGATTGCTTTTTGTTAGAATTATGAAATTTGTGGATGAAGGGAAAACAATGGAATCAATCTATTTGGATTTCAGCAAAACATTTGATATTGTATATCTCAGTCTGATTCTGAAAAAAATAACTGATATTGCTTTGGAATGAGCCCTGTCTTGGTTGGGTTGAAATCTGGCGCCAGTGTATTATACTGCATTTCATCATAAGCCTGTGTGTATTTAGTTAGGACATGGTGGTTAGTGTGGTTCCATCAGTGTCTGCATTAGGTCTGGTTGGTCTTAATATTATTTTAAGTTGATGATCTAGAGGTGAGGTAAACAGCACATTAATTCTAAATTAGGAGGTGTTTTGAACATCATTGAGAACAAGGAAATAACTCCAGGTAAAGATTAAAAATGTAGGCAAAAATATAAATCATAGGACTGGAAGGGACCTCGAGAGGTCCTCTAGTCCAGTCCCCTGCACTCATGGCAGGACTATATTATCTATACCATTCCTGACAGGTGTTTGTCTAAGTTGCTCTTAAAAATCTCCAATTATGGAGATTTCACAACCTCTCTAGGCCATTTATTCCAGTTCTTAACCACCCTAACAGTTAGGAAGCTTTTCCTAATGTCCAACCTAAATCTCCCTTGCTGCAATTTAAGCCCATTGCTTCTTGTCCTATCCTCAGAGGTTAAGGAAAACAGTTTTTCTCCTTCCTCCTTGTAACAACCTTTTATGTACTTGAAAACTGTTATCGTGTCCCCTCTGTCTTCTCTTTTCCAGACTAAAGAAACCCAATTTTTTCAACCTTCCCTCAAAGGTCATGTTTTCTAGACCTTTAATCATTTTTGTTGCTCTTCTCTGGACTTTCTCCAATTTGTCCACATCTTTCCTGAAATGAAATAGAAGTTTGAAAAATGAAGGTAGGGAAAAATAACCTGAAACACTAATACTCAATGGGAGGGAAAAATGTAGAAAGCAGTAATGTCTGCTTGTCACACGTTAAATCTTAATTGACATCAAATTAAACTTGATTTGGGGTGTGTGGTGGTGAAGGGGTGGTAGATAAAAGGCCAGGACAACTAGGGCTGCATTTACACAGGCGTTCTGTCCTGGGACTGGGAGATAACCATCCACATGTCAAATGTTATGTTGGGGTTTGAGCATCTGTAGCAAAAGAGAGTGATAAATTGGAGGAAGATCAGAAAAGAGCATAAAATGGTTGGGGACTAGAGGAATTTATTTATAAAGACAGATGAAAAGTGCTAAAGATGTAGAGTTCGGCCAATATTTGGGTGTTGGGATGTTTTGTAGCCATTTCCAAATATTTGAAGAGTGTAACCACTAACCAAAGATGTACATTATTTAGTATAATAAGGGGGTAATAATTCAGAGTACTAGAATGAAATAAAATAAAAGTTTTTGACAGTAAGCTCTAGTACCCTGTGACTTCCCAAGGGGTGTAGTTTGTTAGAGCCCTCAACATCTGACCCATTTTGAGACTAAACTAGACAAAATCCTTGTGGATCTATAATAGGGAACAATTTAGTGAAACCTGATGTTAAGATTGGATGACCTGAGACATTTTGTTCTTTTAGGGCTAGTCTACGCTATTGCGCTACATCGGTGCCAGTGCACTGACCCGGCTGTGTTGCTGTAGCAGGGTGAAGATGTGCTAGGCCAACATGAGAGTGCTCTCCCATTGGCATAATTACTCCACCTCAATGAGAGGCGGAAGCGATATCTGTGGGAGAAGCATCCCCTGCCGACTTAGCGCTGGTGTAGGTCAATGTAACTTGTGTCGCTCAGGGGGTTGGCTTTTTCACACCCCAACTGAAGTAAGTTACATCGACTTAAGTGGTATTGTTGACAAGCCTTCAGTCTCTACATTCTGATTTAAATAGAAAGACAGGTTAATATTCTGTATAACTTACCTGTGATCTGAGATTCTGCTTTTTCTCAACTTGTTCTTTATTTTTTGGTATTCCTGGTGCATTTTCAGGCCTGGCTTTTAATCCTCTAAAAGGAGGTACATTATATGTCACCCACTTTCTAGGGCTAGGAGCTTCTTTTCAAGTGAAGGTTGCTCATCCTCTTGGAAATTATTATGAGCAGGAGCTCAAATAATTGAAAATGAAGATAGGCTGAAACAAACCACTTTGTTTCTTTTCATAGCCCCTTCTCTAATTTAATTTCTTGGAGGTCTATAAAATAATTTATAAACAGGATTTGTGTATTAAAGTAGATCATGCTCGCTAGCGCTCGGTACATAACATGGACAGCTGGAGGTGCCATTTTTTTTGTTTGAAAAAGAGAATGAGGAGAAACAAAATGGGAACAAGCGCAAAGAAATTCAGGTTTAATATTTTAACTTCCCCATCAGTCATTCTTTTTAGCAAGTAGAATAAACTTAAGCAAAATGGAAACAAGACAAGCCCAGATACTCTGTATTTTTTAAAATAATATTTTAAAAGCAGTATTTAAAAAAAAAAAAAAAAAAAAAAAAGTATTTCAGGACATTCTTTAGAAATCACATCCAGTTTAGTTGTGTGTCTGGCTTGTTGAACTGAAAACAACTTTGCCCATGCAGAAAGAATGAAAATGAAGACAGAATATAGGGTAGATTTATTAAGGACTGAGCGTGGGATTAATGGGAAAATTGACTTCCTTGAACTTCATGTGTTCACAGGAACTGGATCAATATTTGATATGATGTCCTCTATAATAGTATTTTACACAGTGCTTTTTGATTGCTACTCTTTTTGCAGTGCAAGAACTCTTTTTCTGTCCCACTAGCATCCAACTGTGAGCTTGCCTCAGCCCAAATCCCATACTCCTGCATAAAAGTCATATGTGATGTACTGTTTCATAATGTCTCCCTCAAGCAGTACTTAGCATTTCTGAATGGCTCCAAGGAAGGATTATAATGATTCACCAACTCTTTCCTCCAAAACTGCCTGTCTTCTCCAAATATAACCTAATTCTGTTTCACACAGATCACCAGAACTAATAGCATGGATACTGCACTCGCTAGAAAAGTAAGCAACTTCTTTTGAAGTTGTAGTGCCATCTCAGCCATTAGGAACTCTGAAAGAATGATGCAATGTGAACTCCTATCACCTCTTACCCTCCCTTTCTTGACTGGTGCAGAGAGTGAGGAGACCAAATGTCCTCAGGTCACATGTGAAACTGAATATCTCACATTAAAGTTTGCTGAGCTAATAACTGCAGACTTGCCTTGGTTTTATGCTGCACTGTCCCATATTCACTTAACATACAACTTGTGTCATAGTTTGCTACGAAGCTTTTCACCAGAAAACAAATAATTTTGGCTATATGGTGTGTGGGTGTAAAGTTACTGTTGGTGAAAGGTGAGGGTTACCGTCCTGTAGACTGACGTATGTTCATATTGGTTGTCACTAAAGAAAATAATTTGTGGTGCCATTGGTACCTTATGGTTGTATTTTCTATTCTACAATAAGTATATGTATTATTGCAAATACAGTGACAAATACAAATACTAGGATGCTGTAAATGTTAATTGTGCAGTGGTGACCACTGAATCTACAGATTAGGTACTGCACTGGCAGGGGAGTACAAGTTTTTCCACATTGTCCCAGCAGCGTGCCAAATCCCTGATCTGGAAGCACCATGGTCTAATGGAGGGACGGGTACTTCAGTCTCAGTGCTTGTTCAGTTCTTGCCTTTTCGGCTGAGGCTGACAACTAATGTGCCAATTAGTGCTAATTGTGGTGGGCTTTGTGGTTTGATCCCTGAACAGTCACCTGAGGTCACTACTTTCTATCACGGCCATCTTGGTCTCAGTTTGAACCATGTTTGAGAGGAAGGACACAGTATTAGCCCACTGAGTCAAGCAGTCATCTTTTGTGTTCTGTTTCAAATGTTCCAGTTCAACCACTCTCACTCTGGTTCACCCTGTGATGCAAAAGAATTACTCAGTGACTACAGCATCCAACATTACGGAATAGAGAGAGCCTGCACCCCCCCCACTCCCAAAACAAAAACAAAAACTGACAGACCTTCCAAAAAACTCCCCATGTCCCACACTTACCCTTCCCTATTTCTCTGTTAGGAGACAACACTTTTTCCCCCTTGTCCATAAAAAGATCTTTATGGTTCCTAATGGTATTTGCTGGGCCACTATGTATTTGCTAGACACTGGCAGCTGAACAGCAGAAACATGCAGACTCCCTCAGGTATTTTCACTAAAAAGAAAATCTGCTTTCAGTCTGATCTTTCACTGTGTATAGCCTAATAGTGTCACAAAACAATCCGCTCTGAATTGCTTCCTTTTCTTTCTTTAAAAAATTAATACAGTCTGAGAGAAGTGTGGTGATTTGTCTTGAGGCAAATAATATGGATTTTGTCAGAGTTGTGATTCTTTAAAATAAAGTGATAAAATCTCTCCTTTTGGTAGGAGCATGTGTAAAAAGAAATAAAAACATAGTAAAAGAGAGATTTGATTAGCAATGGGCCTGTGCTGTAAAATTTGGAACTGTACCTCAGTGAAAAGCAAGGTTTTAGAGTCCTTAAATTAACCTGATTCCTGGAATCTGATTATTTTCTCGAACTTTTTGTCCCTACATACAATTCTAATTTTGTCAACTTTTTTTTTTAAAAAGGCATGCGTACACTGTAGGATCATTTTTCCCCTTATCCTCTCTGGTGCCTAAACTGTAGTTCTATGTTATAGGGCAAAACTCTTTGGTAGTGACAGAAATGATGAGCTTCAAGATTCCACGGCACTCAACACAGCATGTAATGTTCAGAGCATGACATTCATGTATTTTTTGCAATGCAGACTTATTTTTCTTCTTTCCTTCCATGGGGCAGGAAACCAGCCTCCCTAATAGAACAGAGACTTTTACCCAACCAGCAAAATCAAGATCTGATGATATTGTTTGAAATGCTTAGAAAAAATGCGGCTGCATGACTTAAATTGAGGTTTTGCAGCAGAGAATGAGCCTTGAAAGTGTGGGCATTAGTTCTGTGAATGACAGTGCCAGCAATTGTAGCTCAGCTGTTCAGCTGAAAAATGATCCAGTATTTTTCTAGTGGCTAGAACAAATGTCCTGAGTTCTGTTCCCAACTACTCCACTGCACTCTTGAGCAAATCACTTAACGTCTTTCTCTTGGAGAATCACAAAGATAAAAAGAGAGCACTTAAGCTTTTGAGATGAAAGGTGTGCAATTTAAGAGCAAACTATTATTATATACTCCAATAAGCTATTTTTTATGCCACTCATAGCTGATTTTTAGAGGATCCGTTATTATTAGTCTCAGCTGTTGATTGGTTAGATTTGGAAAATGAAAAAATATCAGAGGGAACCAAATTGTCAGACTGCTAGTGCTCTACCCATAAAAGAACTACTGGATTCCCTACTGATCAAAAATAAACAATATGCAAGCGTCTCCTGTAGTAAAGGTAAATTACCAAGAGTGGGACTAGACAGAGTAAAAACAGATGGATGTTACGGAATTTTTGGATTGCAAATGAAGGGGAAACAGAGCACCCTCCTCCCCGCACAACTTTGCCAGAACAATATGCAGCTATTGAAATGAGGCCATAACTTGTAAAATTAGCCATGCTGATGAAACAGGAAAACTTCCTGTCAGGAAGGATAATGGTAATGTGAAATGTGTAGATGGAATTATGCTAAAACCTTTGGAATTTACCAAAATGGAAGACCACATAGATATCAAATGTTTGTATCACATCCACATGAGGACCAAAAAGAGAGAATAAATCTGCTCATTAACTTCTGTTGTGAAAGTGTCTGAAACACAACTCTGGGACAGAATACAACAGGCAGCTAATTAGAAAACTGGCATAGGAAGGCTTTAAACTTTATTCTTTCCAGAACTAAGACAAATTACCCACAGAATGTGGAAGACTGTGATTTAGAGTCCCTTAAAAAGCCTACGGCATAAAGCTATATATGATGATTTGTCTTGTTTAGCACTGTTTAACCTGATTTTAATATGTTTAGACATCCATTTCTGTTTGGTACTGTCCCAACATCTGTGCAGAAGATGATTCTTTGTTAGTTTTATTTACGTTTACACACCCACACACACCAGTTTTTGATTTTCCATAACCTCTCTTCCACCTGTTGGTTTGGTATTTAATTTCTTGATGCTTATATTTATTACTTTTACACACTTAATTCTGGGGTGGGATCAGTTAGGGAAGTGAAAAGCAACTCTCTAATCTAGATGTCTATACAGCTGGGTAGACAAACTTGTGCTAGCTTCGTGTGAGCTAGCGCACTAAAAATAGCAGGGTCGATTGTTGTGGCACAGGCTGCGGTTCATTCTAGCTTCTTGAGTCCCACCCACCCTGCCCCCTGGATCCAAGCTTAGATGGCTATCTCAAGTTGCTGTCTGTCCCACAATGTCTACACTGCTGTTTTTAGTGCACCGGTTAGAGCTGTTTACCCAAAATGGGAGGCATGATTCCAGCTGCAGTGTAAGCATACACCTATGTGGCAGTTTGTGCACTTCATTCTCCTGGGTGCTCCCTGAAGGGATTTACCATGATCTTTGCCCAAGGGCCCCTTACATGGAGCAATTGAGCATTACCACACAAAGTGCAGGAAGTACCCAGTTTTGGAGGCAGCTTTGTTACCTGTCACAGGAGGGGAATTTTGCCATGCCTGCTGGCAGCATTCAACCATCATTCACACATGATGCTCTGAGTCTTAGGAGGATGAAGATGAAGTAGAGACTCCTTAGGAAAGCACTAGAACTCCTAACAACAGACCGTATCCAGCAGAGGCCCAGTCTGCAGTATAATCCTCCAGTATCTCCCCACCTGAAGACTCTGCCATTGTAAGTCAGGAGTTAGTTCTCAAATTAAATATTCTGCCAGCTCCTGAAAATCCCACAAGTACAATTTGAAACCTGCATTCAAGGGCAAGCAGTCCCCAAGCCAGCAGAGAGACTTCCACCGATATCTCTAATTCAGGAATCATTCCTCACAGAGCTGACAAAGCCTGAGTCATTGGGTTATCCAGTCATGCAGATGGAGGAAAAGCAGGAGTTCTGTGATGGAATGAACTTTGCTGCAAATTCTGGATTTACAAGCTCTTTACAATGGATATCAGCCAACTCAGCTGGGAAACGCATGTGGACCAGCATACTGCTTTTATGGGACTAAAATCCACGTATCATCCGCATATTAGAACATCAGTTTCCTAATTAGTCTACTTTATTTGGGAGGTTTTTATTTCTTATGGTGTATATGGCTATGTGAGAAAAGTTCTCTGACTGTTCAAGAGGAAGTTAAGGGGTGACTTGATTACAGTCTACTTGGACAACAAATATTTAATCATGAACTCTTCAGTCTAGCAAACAAAGGTATAACATGATGCAGTGGTTGAAAGTTGAATCTAGACAAAGACTGTAAATGAAGCATAAATTTTTAACGGGGAGAGTAATTAACCATTGGAACAATTTACCAAAGGTCATAATGGATTCTCCATCACTGACCATATTTAAATTAAGATTGGATGGTTTTCTAAAATATATGGTCTTGGAATTATTTTGGGGAAATTCTATGGCTTGTATTTTACAGGATCCCAATGGATCCTTTTGGCTTTGAAACTATAAATCCATAGAAATACAAGGCTAGAAGGGACCTGAAATCTATCGCCATGTTTTGAGGCAGGATTAAGTATGCCTAGACCATCTCCAACAGGTGTTTGTCTAACTTGTTATTAAAATCCTACAATGATAAGTATTCTACAACCTTTCTAGGTAATCTGATGCAGAATTAAATTGGACAACAGAAAACTTGAGATTTCTAGAGCATCTAGATTTCTTGCAAGAGATATCTGCTCACAAATTTTTGGTTAGGTAAGCAGAATCTCTAATGCCAATCATTCATGGTCCTACTCCTTTCTTTTTGAGCTCCCCAAAGGCACCATACTTTTGAGATGATCATGGTTAGCCATGCCAGCAGTCTGTCATATTTTCTTATGTGAGGGTTCAACTGTCTGTATGTTTACTTTATTCAAGCCTGCTTTCTAACGCTCTCCCTAGCCAAGGTTATGGGTTAGTGGAAAACGCTGCTGCTGTATTCAAAAACCATATTGTCTTCTAAAATGACAAAATTGCTTTATGTACCTTAGAGCAGAGGATCCCAAAAGGCTGTACTTGTGTTTGATGTCCCATCAATTCACTTCACAACAATTTTTCAGCAGGTGGTGCATGAACTTAAAAAGTTTGAGATCTGCTGCTGGAATAAAACCACCTTGAGCACTTCCCAGAACACCCTTACTATCCTTCAGTCCCAGCCAGAAGCACCATGAGGAAATGTGGATGTCATCAGTCTGAAATTTAATGAACCATTTAGAAAATCATCCAAGCTTTCTGCCTGTCTTTCTGCCTGTCTGTCTTTCCTCCATAGTATCCAAATCCTTCAAATTTTCCATAGCCAGCTTGATCAAATGCTGTTTTAGAAAAGATTGCTGTATATAATATCCAAACAGCTAGTCACTACTATAATTAAAGCTTATTCTACTCACTCCATTGGGCCAAAATGGCCTCTGCAACAGAGATCTATATAGTAGCTGCCTGGAGATCAATTACATTTGTTTAAGTACTACGTACTGGATCTCTTGGCCTCTGCACATGCCTCCTCTGTCATGTGCCATGTAGTGATTCCAGGATAGTCCAATATTAAATATATTTTTTATAGTCCTCTATCCAATCTTGCCTCCTTTTTCTCACTGCTTGCTATTTCCTGAAGATGTGTTATTGCTTAGAAAGGAAAATTTGTTTTTGCCATATTGTTTCCTCTCTGGAAAAATCATCTCCTCCAACTCAGCTGGATATTCTAATTGAGAGGATGCTTGGTCTGGGAGGAGGTGATACCAAGTCTACTATGTGCTATTGCTAAAGTTAACAAATGTAATCTGGTCTTGCTAGTAGTGTTTTTGAGTTTCTGCTAAGCTGGTTGAATACGCCAAAATGTTTTCCTCCAGTCTCCCTGATCATTTTCTTGTTCTTCTAAAAACTCTATTTGTCAATACTTTTCATGGGCACCCAGAACTGAACTGCAGTATTTCCAGTGTGATTACAATGGAGCTGTGCATAGTCTGTTACTTACCTGTGCTATCTATCTTATGTCCACTTTTGTGGGCATGTGGATAAGGTCAGCTACATATTTCAGCTTGAGTGATGTAAATAGACTTAGTTTAAAATAAGAGAGAGAGACTGTAGTTCTCTTGAGATAAATCATTTGTCCTGCAGATGCGGAAGGAATTTCAAAGTTGCAAACAGAACTCAATGATGAGTTTGCTAAGAGGGCAGATGTTACTGAAGATAGGAAAATGTGTTTTAAGATTTGTCATCTGGGTTTAGAAAGGAAGATAAAAAGATGGCTTGGTGTGATTCCACCTACTGCATTTCTTCCATTAAAATTTAAATATGTTAAGTATAATCCTAATTAAAAATGAGAACCAACATTACTAACTAATATGTGGAGAGCTGAAGCAGCTGGGCATGCATAGAATAGGCATTCATAGAAGTTGCTAAGTACACCATGATCCTTTTTATGTTCTTCTCATCAAGTACCTTCTAGTAGAACTTGCATGCAGCTCTTCTTGTGACTTAGTCTATAGCATGTGGATTTTATACTGTTGTACACTCAGATGTTCCTTCCCCTTTTTGCTGAAATTTTGGATCATTTTATTCACCCTAAAAATATAGTGTGTGTGTTCCTGCATTTAAAAGGTCTCGTATGGTTGACAACCACAAGATTCATATGAAGGACTCAGTCGACAATTAGAGCTGTTTGGGCAGACCTCCAGCCAGCACAGCTCTGCACAGTTGTAGTGGTCCACCCAGGGGATCCAAGTGCATGGTCAGGTTGCAACAAGTTTCTTCTTCATCACAGTATTTAATAATGAAGTGTACAATATTTGTTATAAGCATTATTATTAACCAGGGCATGAGAAGTCAATAGAGTTATTTTTTAAAGTTAGAAGATTTCCTCTTCCAGTGAGTTTTATATGAAGGAATGAACTGTATATCAGGGTGGCCCTCTGAGCCACAATGGACAAATCTTCAGAAGTTTGAGAGCCAGGGCACACCTGCTGGGGGCCAGGGCTCAGGGCTTCAGCACTGCGAGAAGAGCCTGATGGGGCTCAGGGCTTCAGGCTTCAGCCTGAGCACCTCCTCCCCTTGGGGCAGAAACCCTGAGACCTCCCTCCCCGCTGGGCAGAAGCTCCTACCCTACCACCCTGCTGCAAAGCAGAGATCCTGAGCTCTACCCCGCCCAGTCTGGTAGGTGGAGAATTGGGTGGGAGTGTGGGGCTAAGTTTCCTCTAAGCTGCATGGCCACTCAGCAGCTTATTAAGCGCTGTGCAGCCGCTCAGGACTGCGGTCTTACTGGAAACCTGGGAGGTGGGCGGGTGCAAGCCAGCCTGGCCTGGACCTATCACGGCCATGGGAGAGGCATCTCAGCCCCGGCCCGGCCCAGCCGTGGGAGAGGCAGCTCTCCCAGGTCCCCAACCCAGCCCTGGCCTGGACCTGCTGCAGCTGTGGGAGAGGTGCCTATCCCGCAGCCCGAGTCCCGGAGCTGCCGGCACTCCTCTCTCCCCGCCATAGCACCGGAGCAGCCTGCACCCCAAACCACTCATCCCTGGCCCCACTCCAGAGCCCACACCCCAGCCAGAACCCTCCCCACCTCAACCCTCTACCCCAGCCCTGAGCCCTCTCCCACCCCCAAACTCCTCATTCCCAGCCCCACCCCGGAGCCCTCACCCCCCGTACCCCAGCCCTGCGTCCCCTCCCCATCACATGAATTTTGTTATGTGCACCAATATGCAGGTGATGTGTTACACATCACCTCCATATTGGTGCACATAACAAAATTCATTCCCCACATGGGTGGGAAAAATTAGAGAGAACACTGATGTGGGGGCTCCGCGAGCAGCACTTTAACGGTAAAAGAGCTGCAGGTGGCTCATGAGCCACAGTTTGGCCACCCCGCCGTGTGTGTATGTGCAGATATAAATATTTATTTTAAAGTGTGTTTGAAAAAATCCTCCATATATCTTTGAATTCCTTGAAATAAGGTACAGGGGCAGAAAGTGGGTAGGAAGAGGAGATAAGGAATGGGAGCAGAATATCTTAGTTTACTACTTTCATGGTGTGACTTAGTCTAACATTCTAATGATTAAGAATATTCTTGTTTGGTTTAAATTCCTTCTTGCCATATAAGACACCACAAGAAATAAAAATTATTTTATTAAATTGCATAAAACCACCAAACAGTTTAACTTGATTTAGTTGCTAAGCAGTGCACATGTCCTGCTGTCATACTGTAGCATATAAAAATTTTCACTGATGGTAGGACTGGAGAATATGTGAAACACTTGTATTGAAATGTATCACTCTTTGAAGTATCTGCTTTAAAAAGAATTACTTGGTAGGAGTCAGAAAGCAGAAACCTACTGAAACAAACAAAAAAAAATCTATGTTTTATGCCCAAATGCCTTCATTAAAACATTGGCAGTGTCATTTTACTTTTAAATAAACTAGAAATTAATTATCATTAATGGGAATGAGACTTAATCTGTTGCCCTTTGAAGAAAGGTTGATGGGTACTAGGACTGTTGCATAGACCTCATTACACAGAAATTATTATGCAATTTCCCATGGGCTCTGGAAAGTAAATAGGCATTATATGTATGTATTCCATCAACAAAGGGACTACAAATTTAGAAGGATGATTTTAGAACCTTCTAGGAGCTCATTGTTTTCTTCTGGTTTATCGGAAATGGAGCAAACTACAGATAGTACGTAGAAACCAGTGGCTCTCAACCAGAGGTATGCGTACCCCTGGGGGTATGCAGAGGTCTTCTAGGGGGTACACCAACTCATCTAGATAGTTGCCTAATTTTACAATAGGCTACATAAAAAGCACTAGCAAAGCCAGTGCAAACTAAAATTTCATACAGACAGTGATTTGTTTATATTGCTTTATATACTATACACTGAAATGTATGTATAATATTTATATTCCAGTTGATTTATTTTATCTGGTAAAAATGAGGAAGTAACTATCTTTTCAGTAATAGTGTGCTATGAAACTTTTGTATTTTTATGTCTGATTTTGTAAGCAGGTAGTTTTTAAGTGAGGTGAAACTTAGGGTATGCGACAAATCAGACTCCTGAAAGTCTGGAATGGTTAGCGCCACGGGTCTAAGCAGTGAACGCTTTATGGAAAATAAAGTAGTATGCAAAATAATGATAACTCCAGGCTGATCACTTAAAGCACAGCAAATTAAACTGATGGGAATTATAAAGGGTTAGTAAACGGCATCATTTATGTGTGCCTTGATTACATTTTTTGTCTAAAGGCTGTGACAGAGTTAAAAACGTGTTGCTTTAAGCAGTGATAAAATATTCACGGGTGGAATGTTTGATTTTCTTAGCTTAGTTTAAAGACTTAGAGTTGTCATTTTATCTTTAAAATAAGCTGCATGTTAAGGCCTTTAGTATTGCCAGTTCCTTTACGGACAAAATCTGTCTTTGCACATTTCAAACCCATACATTCTAGTACAAGTTTATCAGGATAAGTGCTGTAGTAAAACTATGGCAATATTCATATTGCAGGAGGGCAGTTCTTATTTACCAGAAGCAAAGTAGATTTTACTCTTAAGAAATTACTGAACCATATGTGCTTATACCTTAATTGCATTTGCTGCAAATGACTGCTGTGCCATTTTTTAATTTTTCTATTGTGTTTCTTTACTTTATGCCAGGCAATAAGTTGCAAATTCCTCTTAACAAAATGGTAGACTGGTACTTTCTTGTCTTTCAATACAGAAACAGATCTTTTATAGAGCAACCTAACATTTGAAGAAATTTTATTAGGGTTTATTGACACATTTGTTTAATGAAGCTGCTGGCTCAGAAAGCTTAGCGTACTGTGGTAAAAGTTTTTGGATTCCAAGAAATTAGTAGTACCAGACAAATCTATAAATGTCTCCTCTCCTTGATTCCTCAGAAAGCTACATTTCTTGTCAGTGTCCCATCCTAGTCTTCATGGGACTACCCTCCTCTGAAAGCTACCGTTTGTTATGTGTGCATATACTGGTATATTCTTCTGGATGGTTGAAAAGGGTTGTGGGTTTCTGCAAACCCACATTGGGACAAATACTATTTCTTCCCAACTCCTGCTGAAAATCAGCAGTCCCCTCCACCAAATTTTCTAAGATGGTTTTGGCACTTCCAGTTGACTTGAAATTCAGCACTGTTAACTCTTCTGATTAACGTAACTAAACCAACATGTAATAATAATGACCCCGGTATAGAAAGTTACAGAGATGATCAGCTCTTATTTTCCCAATAGAAGTCTTTCCCACAGCACGTATAAAAATTAAAATGGTTAAACACCAAAAGAGAAGTGATTGTAATTTATCTCTTAGGTAACATTATTTGCGTGTAGTAACACAGCTTGTCAAAAACAACAGAGTATCCTTTGGCATGCCGTATACCTTGAAAATCTATTATATGATAAATATATGGAGAGAGAACTTCCTAGGCAACTGCTTGGTTTTATTTCTATTTGAGATGTTCCTGAATTACAGCAGAGGTCAACAATTTAGTATCTGGTTAGTCAAATGTACCTTATATAAAAGTGTTCAATGTCCCATAAGGTAGAGATGTGTGTTCTTTTTGTTTAATAACTAATAAAAATGTAACCTAAATCTTTCAGAAGTTAGGGTTCATTTTTTTCATAAATGGAAAAACGTGGCGGTCCATAGGAAATTAACGGTTCAGTTTAAAAATATTAATTGGATTTTTTCCCCCCCGTTGGCTCCAACCATAATACATCATCAGGCCTTTTGGCTCAGAGGAAGTGTTTTAATATTTGACATGTTTTCTCAGTAGAGTATAGCCTCTTAAGGAAGGGAACACCATCATTTTAATAGTTCTTTAAAGTCAATAGGATTCCTATGAAACGATGATAATTCTAAAATTATCAGTCAAGAAAAATAAACAAAGATAGTTGACCAGATTAAAAAACAGTAGTTGGCACATCAGTCTGAAAATTAGTATTGGTTAGCCATTTTCTCATGCAGGTTTTAGAATCATAGATGGCGTTAAAGACAGATATTCAGCAAAACCTATCAACACATGCCACACCCACATACAGAAATCAGTTATCATAAAAAGTATTGTAATTAAAACAGGCAGGATAAAATTCTTAAATTCCCCATATATCTCCTACCTTTTCCCACTTTTAGCTATTTTGTTATAGACAACCTTTTCTGTATTACTGAATATATTTAGATAGCCATTTTACACTTTAAACACTGTTCAACTGCTTGTTCTTACTACTTAGGTCTTGCTAATTAGGATAATTTATAAATTACTTTTCAGTCTTTGAAAACTATCTTTTTGGCTATGCATGGTATCTGCATAAAGGGAATTTCCTCCAAAAGTTGCAGTGACAACAGTGGTAATCATATTGGGTCAAAGTAGACAGTGAATTGAAAGTGTTCAGTTAGAAGTACTAATCCCCTGGAGAGCTGTAGAACTAGTGTCTGGCACATCTTCAAAATAAAAGGGATTCCATGATTTTTATAGGGCTAACATATATATTGACTGTTTACACTCCCATTTCTTGCATTAGGGTTGTGTGTTTTTGTTTTTGTTTTTTGTTTTTTTGTTTTTTTAACCTGTCATCTGAAAGTTTAGTCTTTTGATAGCACAATATCTTTTAATACCATGCTGATGCTTCTATTCAGATTCAGAGAATCACCTATTGAATCACAGACTCTAGAGGAAATAGAAGTTTATAATGAAGATGCTGATACAATCTTAGTCAACCTCTTTGTAATTTGAAGAACTTGCATTGCACCAAAAGTGTACTATTTATTTTAGGCAAGTAGGAAGAGAATGTCCCTGCTTAGGGGAGTTTACAAGTAAAATAATTCCATAATAATTTCATCAATAACTCCACAATTGTTTTTATTTTCCATATAGACTTTACTCTTTTTTTTTTTTTTTTTTTTTTTTTTTTAATCAAAATGGTAAGAATGAGCCTGTCAATTATTTGGCTCACAGGAGTTTCTTGGAAACTAATCGTTGGAGTCAGGACATTGTATCAGTGCTCGTTTAAAAGGTTGCAGTCTTAAGATTTCTACAACATTGATCCAAGAATCCTCCAACTTTTTAAATTGCAGTTTCCTTGTCCCTCTGTTTTTATCATTGTTTTAAATCAGTATGACTTTACATTAAGAAACCTGTTTGGTCTCCCACCAGCATGCCCTTGTTTGGTTGAGCAGTATGCAACCAGTTTAAAATGTGTTAATTAAAAGTTTAAAAAAAAAAATCACTTAAACTACATTTAAAATAATCCCAACATTATTAGCATTAATGATAGTCTTCGTATTCAGGCAATCCTCTTGCTGCAGGGGAAAGTACCGGTAGTTTATCTGATTTGTCTTCTCTCCTCCCACATTTTTGGGGAAAAGAGGATGCACGGTGCTTTTTAAAGTTCTTTGTTCATGACTTTTGGCTTTCAAATTGTTTGAAAATAATTTATTCTACATGCATAGGGACCATTTTCACAATTGCTTTGTATAGATTTTGTACTGTATCTGTTAACACTACAGTTCTTATGAGTCAGCTCTGAAGGTGCTGCTATGATGATGTGCAGTGCTTTCCACTGTAGGGTTTTATTTCAAGCTGTGCTGTGTGGATGCAGTGGGGAGGCACTTAAGCATAGCTGGGGTGAAATGTAAGAATGACACCCTTGGTGTGTGTTTTGCCTTCTTAAAACAAGAATATTGCCACAAAATCAGTTGAAATATCATTACATTTCTAACATAAAATAACACAAGGAAATAAATTCCAAGCTTAAATTTACTGTCTCCCTGATTTTTCAGAGTGGTTAGGACTTTTGAATTATGTCATTCTTATACCACATCAAAGGCTCAGCATTTCTTCTTGTGATGAACTCTAATTTCCATCTTTGTCAACTCATGGCATGTTCCTTCTTTTCCTTTTCCACCCTTTACTTAAAAAAAAAAAATCTGAAAAAAAAGTGCAGCGCTTAAATACCTGTAGAATTACCAGTAAGAATGGTGTGCTGAGGGATGACTGCAATATGGATTGGGGGCCCTGCCAAAAATCTTTTTGGTGGAAGGGGCTAAGCTTAACTAGCATTTTTTTTTTTTGCCCAATTCAGTCATGCTGCCAGCATGATCCTTGACTCTTTTGCCAGGTTGTCTTGGAACATAGAACAATATATAACACACATTATGTGTGCCATTACCAATAAGTACAGGGACAGTGATTTAAGGTTGGGGTAAGAGTTATTATTGAATAATTGTTTTTCTACATTATTAGAACGTATGGCATAGATTGATCTTAGTGTAGGTGTTGTCATTATTAGAATTAATATTTTTTTTATTATGGAAGTGATATGTGATAGAAGGTGGTTAAGGTAATATCTTTTATTGGATCAACTTCTGCAGGTGAGAGAGACAGGCTAGCAAGTTACACAGAACTCTTCCTCAGGTCTGAGAAAGGAATTCAGAGTGTCATAGCCAAATACAAGGTCAAACAGATTGATTAGCATAAGTAGGTAACACATTCTAAGGGACCATTCAAGGTGAAGTGGCCTGTTAACACCCTGTCATAGGGCAAAAATGGGGGTTAATGGGTTATAGATTGTTGTAATAAGTTATAAATCCAGTGTCTTTATTAGGACCAGGATTTTTTAGTGTCTAGCAAAATTATGAATTTAACCTACCAGGCTTGACTTCTGAAAGTGCTGTGCCAGGTTTCCTTTGAGAATGAGGGCTGAGAGGTCAGATATAGAGTGATCTCCTGTGAAAAGTGTTCAACGTGCAATATGATGTTTTTGTCTTTTAGCATTTTCCTGTGTGAGTTCATTTGAGAGCATAGTGATTGTCTGGTTTCACCCACATAGTTGCTATTGAGGTATTTATGTTGTGCTAGGCATGTGTAGGACCCATGGATCTTGAAAGGTGTGTTGTGGGGAGTGTTGATCATTGTCGCAGTGGAAATATGTTTGCAGGTTTTGCATTTGTTGCTCTGGCAGACTCCGGTGCTGCTTTGAGTTGGTTTGTCCTGATCTGTGGGTAGCTTGCTTCTGATGATGAGATTGGAGAGGCTGGGGGGGGGTGGTGTTTGAAGTCAGAAGAGGGGGTTCAGGAAAGATTTCTGTCAGGATGTGGTCTCCATGCAGTATGGGTTGTAGTTGTTTGATACCCCATATGGATTCCAGTGTGGGGTTGTAGGTGACAACTCAGGATGTATGGTGGGAGGTATTGAAGCAGGTTCTCTCAGTGTAGTTGGGTGGTCTATTCCATGATGCAGACTTCTTCTCTGGTGGAGTGTTCTTGTTTGGTGAAGGCAGTTTTGAGTGTGTTGAGGCATATATCCTAGACTTTCTCCTTGGAACATATTCTGTGGTATCTGAGTGTCTGGCTTTAGATAACCGATTTCTTGGTGTGTTTGGGGTGATTACTGGATCTACAAAGATAGGGTGTGTGATCTTTGGGTTTCTTGTAGATAGTTGTCTTTAGGGTTCTCTTGTTGAAGCCAATATTGGCGTTTAGGAAGTTGATGTTAGAGTGGGAGTGTTACAGAGAGAGTTTAATGGATGGGTTGAAGTTGTGGTAGAAATCTATGAGGGAGTTTAAGTTCTCTGTCCAGAAGACCATGTTAACAGGCCACTTCACCTTGAATGATCCATTAAAATATGTGCTAACTGCTTATACTAATCTATCTGTTCGACTTTGTATTTGGGTGTGACACTCTGAGGGCTTGTCTTCACTATGCGGGTAAGTCAACCTAAGTTATGCTACTCCAGCTATGTGAGCAGCATAATTCAGCATTTTTGCCATTGAATTCATCATTTTGGTGCAGCCAGGCACTCGGCATTTTGTCTTGTCTCCCTGCCCTTAGGTAGCTTAGCTTGACTTACCCTGATGTCTTCACAGTGCTGAGTGAGCGGGAGACACTCTCCAGTCGACTTCCTTTACTGTTCTCTGAGCGCTGGAGTACCTGGCTTGACCGGAGAGCGCTCTGCCATCGATTTAGCAGGTCTTCACTAGACCCACTGAATCAATCCCTGCTACATTGATTGCAGCAGCGTTGTTCTCCCTGTAGTGGAGACCAGACCTGGGGAAGAGCTCCCTATGGCTCGAAAATTTCTCTCACCAACAGAAGTTGGTCCAATAAAAGATATTACCTCACCCACCTTGTCTCTCTAATATCCTGGGACTGATATTACTATAACCACATTGCATACAAAATGTGCGTAGACATTTTCCAAATGCAGGACTCCTAGCAATGAATGCACTTTTAATATTTCCATATCTTGTCCTGGAAATAGTAGACTAGCCTAGTGTCTCTTCTGCTAACTCCCTCCATCTCTTACACTTCCTGTAGCTCACAGTAATGATCTGGTTCTACAGCTCAGTGAGCTGGATACAGTTAGAACCACATAATGATTTATTCATTTACCGTCACATTTCTTGAAAGGCTTGCAGCAGCATCAGTGTGTCTTCAAACAAAAGCTTGTTTGCTCTCAGTTCAGTAAAGTTACATTTTTAAATGAAAAATGCTGTTGGTAAATCTTATTTTCTCCTGTTTTATTTTGGTCAGTTGTTACATTGTGTTTATTAATTCTGCTCATGCGCTTGACCTGTTGTTGCTTCTAAGTAATGTGGGTGCTAATGCACTCTTAGGAATCAGGTAGATTTTCTGCATCTCCTAGAAATGTTCTGGAAAAAACATGAATTTGTTCCTGAGTAGTATGTGTCTTAGATCAAGGATTCTCAATCTGTTTCCTTTTTATTTAAAATAAATGTTTCTAATCCTAATGGCTGTAGGCAGTGATGTTGGAACAATTTTTATAGTGTGGGTGCTAAAAGCTTTTGAACAAAACTGTAAACCCTGTATATGATTGAAACTACTTCAAGCCAGGGGTGCTGCTGTACCCCAGAGCCCCTAGTTTCAGCACCCCTGGCTGTAAGGAGAACCTCAGATAATTCAACATTTTTGCCATGGAATCCACCATTTTACTGCAGCCAGGCACTCAGCATTATGTCTTCTCTCCCTGCCCTGCTGGGACCAGCCTGCAGCTGCCTCTTGCTCTCTAGCTTTCTTCTAAATGGGAGAAAATGCATTTCCCTGCACTGTCCCATGGAGCCAAGCAGCAAAGTGGCTGCAACCTCCCTTCAAAGGAGTTGTCACTGGTAGCTGGCAAAGGATACTAGGGCATGCATATGCCTTTTAAAGGAGGGAGCGCTGAGCCATTTGGAGACCTAACATCCACCTTTACAGAAGAAACCAATGGAATTTCTCAAGCATATGCCTATGGGTTTAAAAAATCAGAAGGCTGTTTCATTAAATGGCAATGCTGTAAACATGAAATCATACTTGGTGTCACTGTTTACTGAAAAGAATTTCATTACTAGGGAAACATTGACTGCATGTGTGTGCCCCTCCACCCATGTGCCATGGATGATGTTAAAGTTAAGGTGGGATCTGCTGCTGTCAATGGCTCAGCAATTCCTGCAGTCAGCTAACAAATTCACAACATGGCTACAGATGTTTGGGATCAGCCATTCAGAAGTGTTAAAGGGAGGTAGTACTTCTCAACACAACTGAGTGAAACTACAGATGTATATTCTTCTGTCAAATATTTTTATTATTAGATCAATATGAAGGGGAAGGAACCATGTTTTGCTTTCCACTGACAGGACATGCCACAGGGGAGGGGAAAAAAATCTTTGAAGCTTCCTGACAATAATGTTGCAGCTGTGTTGGATTGACATTGCTGTATTGATATTTGCACTGAATTGCCTGACCAAAAAACACAGCAGCCTTCTGATTAGAATCCAGTGTGTTGTACCAAGCTATTATGACACATGGTTTAGTTCACCGGGAGGCTCTGGCAGCAAAGAGGATGTTCATGAACAAATGTTAGGAAGTCATGACCACCTTGCCTTCCCACATTGCCAAATGGGAAAAGGGGTCCCAACCAAGCTGGGGGAAGGTGGTCACGTATGGAAAAGGGGCTTGTGATATGGGAAATGCTTGAGAACCATTGGCTTAGATAATGTTTTGGTTTGCATGACTTAGTGTACTGTACTGCCCCAGCAAAACAATAGATTTCTCAAGCCAATTTCTCTTCCTAGATACATTCTGACAACTCTCATTGATTTCAGTGGCATTTGTTTGTGAGAATCCAAGCAGAAATTAGCCCACTGACCCAGAGAAAACCTATTTCAATACAGAAATAAAATTGCCTTTGACTGTCCATCCTGAATTGTCACTTACCACACCACACTGGAACCCATATGGGGTGTCAAACAAGTACAACCCATACTCAATGGGGACCCCATCTTGAAAGTAATCTTTCCTGAACTCACTGTTCTTGCCTTCAAACAACGCCCCAACCTCTCCAAGCTCATCATCAGAAGCAAGCTGCCCACAGACCAGGACACACCAACAAGTGGCACCGGACCCTGCCAGAACAGCAGATGCAAAATCTGTAGACGTATCTTCACTGTTACAATGATCAACACGCCTTTCAAGATCCATAGTATGATGGGGTCCCTGGGGTGCAACCTGGATTGTGGGCCTGCTGAGACCTCTCAATCCACCAACCTGGGCTGCCTCTCGCACTGTGCTGCTGATGTCAAGTTACAAACCTCTGATAGCCATTGCACTTAAACAGAGATTCATGGGCAGGGACATGAATGATCTCCCAGCCACTTAGCCATCAATGGAGAGGCTCCAGCCATTTTCCCCCCAGCTTCCCAGTCTTGCACCCCTGAACTGTACCGTGTTGCCATGTAAGTTTGTTACTTAGTTCACCTCTTCTTCATAGGAAAGTGTACACGCACCGACCTGTGTAACCTGAGCAGATTTCCCAAGCACTTTATCCAAACTTGGTAAGGATAAAACATTAAAATAAGTTTAACTACTACAGAAAGATAGATTTTAAGTAATTATAAGTGGTATTCATAAAGGTCATAGATAGCTACCTTAAGAAATAAAAATAGAAACACGCATTCTAAATCCTAAACTTTTAGTCTACGCAATTGTTGAATCAAACCGCTTTTCTCACCCTGACAGATGGTATAAGCAGGTTACAGTTCCTCAGGACACGACTGGGAGTAACTTTCAGCCTGGGACCAAACTTAGTTCAAAATCTTTGTCCCCCAGATGTTCTTCTAGATGTTGAGTTGGGGGCAGAGAGAGGCTAAGCGATGATGTCACTATCTCTCTCTTTATATCTTCTTCCATCTGCTAGAAAGATCCTTGCCGTGACAGGGTCAGACAGTCATTGTTGGTCAAGCAGTTTCCTTTGTGTATGTGCCTTCTCTTAAGGAGAATAATGGATAGTGTGTTAATGAGCCATTAATGACCATCTGGCTATCAATGGTTACTCCTTTGTTGTAACTGAAAGGCTGGTTGTGGGTGTTCCAATCTCACAACATATTTCAGTAACACATATAGCAATACTTAATAACTCCACATATAAAGATAACACATACAATCCAACACGATATTAATGTTCAACAGATTAAGATTTTTAAAGTGAAACCTCACGAGGCATACTTTGTACAACACATCTTAATTTATGACAGTGGTGAATGTGGAGGTTCCAAGGTACTACTTTGAGGTACAGAGTGCAACACATAGGTCCTACACATGCCTATCACAATGTGTGTTGTATTTCAACCAGTACGCTAAATCCCCCAGTAGCAATTATGTTGGTGAAATCAAACAATCACTATGCTCTTGAATGAACTCACATAAGGAAATAAGACAAAATCACCACATCACCTTTTCACAAAGCAATCACTCTTTATCTGACCTCTGTCCTCATTCTCAAAGGAAACCTGCACAGCACTTTCAAAAAAACAAGCCTGGGAGCTTAAATTCATAACTTTGCTAGACACTAATAATTGTGCACTGAATAGAGATACTGGATTTATTGCTTATTAAAATGATCTGTAACTCACTAACAACTTCATATCCTTCTTCCATTCCGCCCTATGACTGGAGGGGTGTCAATGGGCTACCTCACCTTGAATTGTCTGTTGAAATGTGTGGTGAATACTTAAACTAAGCAATCTGTTTGATCTTGTATTTAGCTGTAACACTGTGATTATTTTTCCAGACCTGAGGAAGAAGCTCTGTGTGAGCTCGAAAGCATGTCTTTCTCCCCGACAAAAGTTGGTCCAATAAAAGATACAATCTCATCCATCTTTTGTCTCATTGAATTGTCGGCTGTTATTGAGATTAAACATGGAATTTATCATGGAGTTAAAACAAAGAGAAATTCTGTTTAATGTATGAAATATTTAATGTTACTTCCTCATTCTAGACCTCTCTCTCTTATGTCCCAGGAAGTTAACAATATATTTTTAGGATTCTATGCCACTAGGTAAATCTGCTTGTCTATGGCAAGTATTTTATTTTAATGGTCAAGTAAAATTGATTTGCTCTTCATTATTGTTTAGTTTTTGTGACTGGGTTGTTAAGTTTTCATGTTGGGCTGAGTTAAATGTACAATTAAAATTCAGTCTTTTCAGTTAGAGGTAAATAAAGATAGCGAAGCTTGTACATATGTTGGTGTGAAGATAAATGTAAGCAAGCACACCTGGGAACTGGCGAGTTCAACAGTCAAATGGTGCAATTGGTCTCTCTGTCTTCTTCCTTCTGGCTCTTTGGTAGCTTGTCACTAAAGGGATTAAAAGTTTTCTGTACAGAATTTGACAGGTTTGAATGAAAAATGACTCAATAAGAGTTTGCCATGAAGTTTGTTATAACAGGTTTAATGACTGCCAGCAGCAACAAAATATTATTGTCATCCTCAGGGCTTGTTGGCTTTTTGTTTGTGGTTGTGACTTTTGCTGCTGATTCTCCAGGCAATAAGTGCAATCAAAGCAATGAGTGCAGTCCTTTGGGCTGCACCTGTGCTTGGGTAGCCAACATGGTGTGCTGCTATTGAGCCTCAGGGTCTGCCGGGCACTCACTTTTGAAGCTGGACAGGGACTGTTAAAATCAGACAGTTTTTAAAATTGAGCTTTTGAAACTTTACCAATAGAATTATTCATCTGTAGAGAAATTGCTATTGCCCAAAATTACTGGTGTTGCCATTAGATCTCCAGACACTCAGGTATCAAAAACATTGAGGTGTATATACAAGCATGTTTTGTTAATGAGGCAGTGCACTAGATGATATGAGTGTTTTTTTGCTTATACAAATCTGTTTTTACAGAAAATTGCACGAGAAAACACTTTTGTTTGAAGATATTTTGCTTAATCCACCGGTTTGTATTTCTCTGTCATAAAGTTGTCCCTCAAAGATATTTCCGTTTTGGAAATATTGATTGATCATGATGAGGAACAAAGTGCTGAGAAAGTTCAGTCTGTGGGGATAAGCAAACCAAATCCATAAATACCACAGGCATCTTAAATATTACCATGTTCCAGCAAAATCCACAGATGAGGATATTTAGAAAACATTATTTAATTTAATTCAGCTGCAATTTTCTGTTGGCAGCAGATTATTTTAATTATTGTTGCATAGTATTTATACAGTACTATATGTAAGCATGGCATTTTACACAAATAATAATAATAAAAAAAAGCCCAGTGGAACTCTCAACCTAAATTAGACAAAAGGAGGAAATAATTATAAAAATAGAGGAAAGACAGAGGGGATGAGCGTGAGAGAGTGTAATTCTTTTTTGCTAGATGCATCTTGTTAGCTGATTTTTTCCCCCGCTGTGAACAAGAGGACAGAAGTAGATGGCACTAATAGAAAAGTAATAAGTAGAAAAAAGTGAATCTCTCTTAATATCTCATCAGATAAAGTATGTTTTGTTCAACATCTTTATTAATGATCTGGATGATGGAATGGATTGCACCCTCAGCAAGTTCGCGGATGACACTAAGCTGCGGGGAGTGGGGAGAGGGTAGAGATAGGGTCCAGAGTGACCTAAACAAATTGGAGGATTGGGCCAAAAGATATCTGATGAGGTTCAACAAGGACAAGTGGAGAGTCCTGCACTTAGGATGGAAGAATCCCATGCACTGCTACAGGCTGGGGATGGACTGGCTAAGTAGCAGTTCTGCAGAAAAGGACCTGGGGATTACAGTGGATAAGAAGCTGGGTATGAGTCAGAAGTGTGCCCTTGTTGCCAGGAAGGCTAACGGCATACTGAGCTGCATTAGTAGGAGCATTGCCAGCAGATCGAGGGAAGTGATTATTATAGGCCACATCTGGAATATTGCATCCAGTTCTGGTGCCCCCACTACAGAAAGGATGTGGACAAATTGGAGAGAGCCCAGCGGAGGGCAGCAAACATGATCAGGGGGCTGGGGCACATGACTTATGAGGAGAGGCTGAGGGAACTGGGCTTATTTGGTCTGCAGTAGAGAAGAGTGAGGGGGGATTTGATAGCAGCCTTCAACTACCTGAAGAGAATGGAGCTAGGCTATTTTCAGTGGTGGCAGATGACAGAACAAGGAGTAATGTTCTCAAATTGCAGTGGGGGAGGTTTAGGTTGGATATTAGGAAACGCTATTTCACTAGGAGGATGGTGAAGCACTGGAATGGGTTACCTAGGGAGGTGGTGGAATCTCCATCCTTGGAGGTTTTTAAGGCCCGGCTTGACAAAGTGCTGGCTGGGATGATTTAGTTGGGGTTGGTCCTGCTTTGAGCAGGGGGTTGGACTAGATGACCTCCTGAGGTCTCTTCCAACCCTAATCTTATATGAATCTCTCTCTCCCTCACCTCCTGTTTCTCCCCTTTTTACTTCTTTCCTGTGCCTATTTGTGGGCTCTGGCTAATGGCTTAATTAGCCTTTCTGCTCTGCCCCACCCACCAATTAGGCACAGCTCTGTTTAGTCAGCCCAGTCTGCATTGCCTGATTGGAGCTGCTGTGAACAGAATGCTGATTTAGGCTTTCATACTTACCACTGTCTCAGCCATCTAATCAGTAACAGGTGAGATGGCATATGCCAGTTCTTTCAAAGGAAATAACTTTATTCCAAGGGTAAAATCTTGGCCCCTTTGAACTCAATGGCAGAACACCCATTGACTTAAATAGGGCGAGGCTTTCACTCACACTCTCTTCATTCCAATTTCTCATTATGTACTCAGTTTTCTCACATGGGGCAATAGAGAAACTAGTATTAGCTGGAGGTCGTGAACCATTGTCCTGCTGTTTATCTTGCTAAGTCTCATACTGAATATTTACCTGACTAGGTACAGAATTTTCTTGCATAGTATATCAGAATAATTGAATACCAAGAAGCCTTTGTGGTAACATCTAAGAAATTATTAGTCGTTTATTGCTGTCACTTAAAAACCAACCAGAGAAGAAAAGTTATTGGCTAGTATGCACGCTAATGGCTTAAAGGACATGGTATGATCAATAACAATTACCGTGTGAATAGGCAGAGAATGTATAGCAGTCAGTGTATACATGACCTGGAACATTCTCTGGATGCAGAGAATGGACTGGAAACTTTGGAATTTTAAATTATAGGAAAAATCTATAATTATAGCAAACAGAGGTAACTGTAACAAATAGTGTGATATTAGTAAATATTCACTATAGCATTCTTAACTCATTTTTTGTGTGCATTTTGCTTTTGTAAGTTTCTAAAATTGTACAAAAGGAATTTGAATAATCATGAAGAGTTTTAACTGAATATTATTCAGGACTGGAGTTTCACTTAAGCTTAGAGGTGTTTCAGTGTTGTACTTCATCAGCCAAATAACCATCTTTTATATTAATTAGCAACTAACAGAGACAAACTTCATTTTTTAAAAATGTGGGTATACATATTACCATATAAAAAGCCAGAGCACTGAAGAAAGTTCAGGGAGGGGCGTATTGGGCAATTAAAAATGTGGATCATGGAAACTAGTTGTAACTCATACAATGTCTGAAAGATGATACTTTGGAATGTTTATTACAGTGGAATTTTTTGTTTTGGTTGGTTTTGTTTGGAACAGTCAGGTGCTTCCAGGAATCATTTGCGCTGGACACGCATTGAATTTTTAAAATAAGTAAAACATGTTTGGAAGCAGTTCAGCAATCTGTAGCAGGGACTGCTGGGTAGTGTAAGAACATTAGCAGCCTTCAAAGGTTCCATGCAACTAACCAAGTAAAGTTCCTTTTGGAAAATGGTTCTTTTATATTTATCATCGGGAGATGCAGAAGACATTTACTGCATGTCAAGTTATCACCAATATGAACTGTTTTTAGAGCTGTAGCACTCTAGGTACTTCAGTCATTTTAAAAAAGGTTTTTCTTAGCACCCTGGAGTCCAAGAGCAATGACTAGTTGTCTAGTAATAAAATTTCTATATTCAGCATTCTACAGATTTCATATTGTGTATTAACAAAACAATTTTTTTTTTTTATTTGAGATGAAAACTTTTACCTTGGAACAGGGAGAAATCTAACAAGCTCACAGCTTTAATTAAACCTGTCTGTCACTTCAAATAGAGTTGTTTGATTTTGTCGACATTTAGAAAATAGCCCATTATATCAGTGACCAGAGTGGTTTGTGACTGTAATTGCTGGGTTTTCATATGTAAAAAGAACTCTCCAAGGTTGTAGTACTGCAGTTTGATTAAAAGTTTATTTGTGCTGAAAGAGGAAAATTACACTATTTTTTGTGTGTGGGAAATTTTGTATTTTAAATATAGTCACAAGCTATAGCATGGTGTCTTTTAGCAGGCTGCTGATATATACATATATTGTGAACAAAGGCCAAAAAACGATTTTCAAAAGTGACATGATTTTGTGTGTCAATTTTTGGATGTCCAACTTGAGACAATCTTAAAAGGGCCTGGTTTTCAGAGTGTAGGTGTCCCAGTACTTTTTGAAAATTAAGCCTTTTTTTTAAGAGTCTAAAGCTGAGCACTCACAAATTGAATCATGCAAAATTATTAGTCCCGTTTTAAAAACTTAGACCAAGTGTTGTCAGCCACCTGAGAAGCACAATAAATTACCCAGTGTAATGGTACAGCTTATTGACTTTAGAATCTGGCTCAACATTTTAAATTCTTTTTAATAAATCAATTATAAGAACAATTAAGTGGTTCATACAACATATCTTTATGCTTACACTCTTAACTAAACTTTAACTTTGGAACCAGAAGTTAAACACTACTTAAATGAACGGCAAGTTTCAAACTAAAAGCTATCCCTGGGCCTGGGGGGTGGTACTAAGAAGAGGCAGCAGAGGGACTGGGCCAAGAGGAGGAGACGGGTAGAATCATTCAGTGTTGGTCATCTTGTACAGCTAAAGCTTGTAACGCTTAAAGGAAAAATACAGAGAAACTGTGGCTACTACTTTTTAATTCTATTATTTTTCCTCTTTATCTTCATGATTGTTGCAGGAATTTTCATACTCTTTTTGCTTCTTTTTTGCAATTAGATTGAAAATTTAGGGGTGTCCTATTCAGGAAAGAGCTCCTTATGATTAGTGGTTTATCTGTTAGATGAAATAGTGTAAAATTTTATTTTATTAGCGTAGTTTAGATAACTGGTTGCCCAATCAATTGTATATGCTCTTTCAAGAACTAGATAAGTTCATGGAGGACAGGTCTATCAATGGTATTAGCCAGGATGGGCAGGGATGGTGTCCCTAGCCTGTGTTTGCCAGATGCTGGGTGACAGGATGGATCACTTGATGATTACCTGTTCTGTTCATTCCCTTTTGGGCACATGGCTTTGGCCACAGTCTGAAGACAGGATGCCGGGCTAGATGGGCTTTTGGCCTCACCAAATATGGCCATTCTTATATTCTAAGATGTTGGAAAGCCCAAGCTTCATTATGGGTTGGAAGAATCATAAATGAATGAGAAATATAGAGTAGCACACTGGCAGAAAGATTAGCTGTTACAGTGAAGGTTTTATGGCCAAATCCTGCTTATCTTATTCACGCAAGCAGTCCCACTGAATGTGACAATATATTTGCTTACCTGAGTAGGATGAGCAGGATTTGGCCCTTAGTGTATGAAACTGGTACAGTTGCTCAAAAGGTTTGGGCACTTGTGACCTAAGTAAATAAGAAAAACCTTCTATTGCCTTCATTCTGTGCTGGGTCTTGCCGCTGGCTTTTATGGGAGCAGACTCAATCTCTAATGTAGAGAGGGAAAACTTACAATACCATTCTAAAAAGCTTAAAATACCACTATTATTGCTGCTATTGCTTTTTTTTTTTTAATATCGTCAAGGCACTGAGACTTTTTTGAATAAAAACCTGAACTATTTTAAAAGAAAAAGAAACATGCTTTCGCTAATTGATAATTAGCTTCTTTAAAATCAAATACTGTGCTGCTTTTATTTTACCCCCCCTCAGAACAAATGGTGGATCAAATATAATAGAAAGGGATAATGAGTATGTTAACCTATAGATGGACTAGAGATTGCTTATAAAGATATTTCATGTTATGTTTGACAGTAGCCTGCAATTAATTTTTGTAAATGATTCTAAAGAAGCTTTTCCTAAAGGGTAAATAACAATTGTCACTTTGCAGACATGTTCTCTTGCAAGAAAGCAGTTATTTGTTCTATTTTTAAAAAAATAGATGGCGTGACTTTGTAAATCCTGTTAAGAAAACATATATTCTGCTGATATACTTTATGCAATAGTAGGAAATCATGTAGATATCATATTTTGCCAGTTACAAAATGACTGGGAACTATATTAAGTGCAATATGAAGTATGCTAATTTACAGGATAGTATTTATAATACTTTATTTATATAAAATACATATTTTACACGTGTAAAATATGTATTTGTATATTTACAATTTAAAAAAAGTGGGAATTCAACTTAAAAATATAGGATTATATGTTGTTAGCTCGTCTTACATATGCTATGGAATGTAAATCTGCTTATATGTCCAGCCCATGATTTGAGATGTTAATGTAGTAATTCTAAATTGTTTTCTTTAATGTGAAACTGATTAATGTGACAGAAGGATATTTACAGGTTAATGAGTAGGAGTACATCGAGTCGGTATCTTACGTCTGAAATACTGATATGAATACCTATAGCTAAAATTCAGAATCAAGGCTGAGCTCTACACAAACTCCTGTAACACAATAGATTTTTGCTACAGCAAGTAGAAGATCACAATCCCTCTTGAATTACCAGTGTCCTCGTATAGCACAAACCAGGAAGGATGTCACTGGAGTCATTAAAAACCTAGAACTGCAGAACAGTTATTTCATTGTGTAGCAGCTAGAATATTAGAGTTGTACAATAGGTACAGTAGTTTTCGTTGACCGTGCAATTGTGTTTTGTCCTTCGAGCTATTCAGGGGTCAACAGAAAAAAAGGAGTTGAATGTTTAATTACTGCAGTAAGAAATTGCATGTCTTGCACTGTAGACTCCTAAATTATTAAATGACTTCAGCTGACATTAATCATCCCTACTAGACTGTGACAATGATTATAAATAAAGAGACATCCCCTCCAGGGGCTTTCTGCATTTAATTTCATTATGACTATACAGGGACCAATGTGGGAAAGGCTTCAAGGAATACGATTAAACCTTGAATATTTAGAATCTTGTAATATACATCTGGGTGAAACACAAAGCTTTAAAAAATACATAGTAGTAAAGAACTAATTGTTATCTTATTTGGCTATTGTTATTTTGAGCCTCTTAAAATGCTGTGATTTTCATATCCTGTTCCTGACTTTGTTGGCTTTGTTGTTCACCGTTGCTAATATTGGAGAATTGAGCTTTCATAATAAACTGAATCACAAGAACATTTATGTTTAGAATGATAACACTAGTGCAAGACTCCAGTGAGGTGATACCTTTGTTGGCAATAATTCAGGAATTGTCTGACAGGTGCTTCATATCTATCTATCTAGTATTAGGGATACTCTCTCTCTCTCTCTCTCTAGAGAGACAGACTGGACAGACTGGACTGACAATATACATATAACTTACCCTAATACGAGAGGTTTCAGAGTAACAGCCGTGTTAGTCTGTATCCGCAAAAAGAAGAACAGGAGTACTTGTGGCACCTTAGAGACTAACAAATTTATTAGAGCATAAGCTTTCGTGGACTACAGCCCACTTCTTCTATATGCATCCGAAGAAGTGGGCTGTAGTCCACGAAAGCTTATGCTCTAATAAATTTGTTAGTCTCTAAGGTGCCACAAGTACTCCTGTTCTTCTTTTTTCCTAATACGAGACTTTCAATAAGAAGGGTCAAAACGATGATACTATAGAACAGTGATTCTCAGACTGGGGGTCGCGAGGTTATTACATGGGGGGTCGCAAGCTGTCAGCCTCCACCCCAAACCCCGCTTTGCCTCCAGCATTTATAATGGTGTTAAATACATTTTAAAGTTTTTAATTTATAAGGGGGATCACACTCAGCAGCTTGCTGTGTGAAAGGGGTCACCAGTACAGAAGTTTGAGAACCACTGCTATAGTATGTATTGTGTTCTAAAAAGCTTCTCCCATCTTTTGATTATTAGTCTTTGTTAGCATGTTTCCTCTATTCTGTCTTTTCCTTAATGGAAACAGCAGACTGCTATCAGCAGCAATAGAATCATAGAATATCAGGGTTGGAAGGGACCTCAGGAGGTCATCTAGTCCAACTCCCTGCTCAAAGCAGGACCAATCCCCAGCTAAATCATCCCAGTCAGCACTTTGTCAAGCCTGACCTTAAAAATCTCTAAGGAAGGAGATTCCACCACCTCCCTAGGTAACCCATTCCAGTGCTTCAACACCCTCCTAGTGAAAAAGTTTTTCCTAATATCCAACCTAAACCGCCCCCACTGAACTTGAGACCATTACTCCCTTGTTCTTCTTTGAGTGCTTGTTCACGTCCATTCCACCTTAGGTGTGCGTAACACCCAGCGGTCCGACGTAATACTGGACCACACACGGGAGAAGCGGGACAGGCGGTCCAGGAAACAAGGGGATGGATCCGGTGATTGGTCTGGTACGCTATCCTTGAGCGCACCTTCAAAAGCCTGGTTTAGGGTCGGGCTGAGACTTACGTTGGCCTTGGTTCCGGCCTGGCCTTTTGGAGCTATTGTTGTTGTTATTGCGCCACTTTGTGTTATCCCCATTTCGCCTGCGGTAGGGCTCCTGCCTAGGACGAGGTTGGTAGTGACGCTGAGGAGGAGGCTGCAGTGTGAAGAGCTTTCTTTGGGTCGCTGGGATGTGCATACCCAGCGACTTGAATGTGACCCTCGAGTCCTTGAGGCTATGCAGCTTTGCGTCTGTCTGGTCCAAAAAGAGCCCGGACCCTTCAAAGGGGAGGTCCTGGTACTTACCATTTTGTAACTGTTTTTCGAGATGTGGTGTTCATGTCCGTTCCACCACCTGCCCTCCTACTCTTCTGTCGGAGTCGCCGGCAAGAAAGAACTGGAGGGGGTTGGGCCAGCGGGGATATATATGCACGGCACAGTGGCGCCGCTTAGGCGGGGGTACCCCTAAGGGAAAAGTTTCTGACGCTCGCGCACGCGGCGTGGGCACACCTAATGTAGAATGGACATGAACAACACATCTCGAAGAACAACAGTTACGAAAAGGTAGGTAACTGTTTTTTTCTGTCATCTGGTACCACTTAGAACAGTCTAGATCCATCCTCTTTGTAACCCCCTTTTAGGTAGTTGAAAGCAGCTATCAAATTCCCCCTCATTCTTCTCTTCTACAGACTAAATCTGAGGAACTGTCCCAGATTGAGGTGTTAGTACAGGAGGTGTTGGAACAAATTGATACCATTGCCATGAAGTTAGTATTTTGTAAATGCGGTGCTATTGGCCTCTGGTGGTGGTGGTGGTTTTCTAGAATCAATGGATTTCATTTCTCCTTTACACTAAGATGTTTCTGAAGTATCTGAAAAACAATTATCAGTGAGAGAATATTCAGTTATTGCTAATGATTTTGAAAATCCTGACATGCATAACTGATACTTTTTCAAACCTAGGTCTGAGACTGTAGGCTGCAGAAAATCCGTTATTGACTAAAGGGGAGGGAAGAGATGGATGCCTCTGTGAAAAGAGTCACTGAAGCAGCAACGTAACAGAAAGCAATAAATATACAGTTATCCTTCAAACAGACCTATGTTTTTCCTGTTTTTAACGGTGTCCTGAGACAAGATTGTCATTACTCTATGGGGTAATGATTAAACTTCCAGGACCTGAATAAAAGGACCTTTGTGGCTCAAAAGCTTATCTATAGTGTCTGCATTAATACAAATATGGACGTCCCAAAGTGACTATCTAAAGCACATTTCAAGTGATGGCTGCCTAATCAGAGCGCTTTCCAAAGTAAAACAGTTTCAGCATCTGTTTAAGCCATGACAGCTCCTTGGCTATGTTACCATGGAGGCTGATCCTATTTTATTCTTAAGAGTGGCCATATAATGCCTAAAGACTAGACTGTACATATACAATATTAGCCTGTGTAACGGACAACCTGCAGCTGAGATTCCTTTTCTAATTTCCCCTTGGTCCAAAGGAAAAATAATCTGCTACTGGCCCTGGTCAGCTGTGATTATTATCCCTTCCATCATCTGCACTGGCTCAGTTGCTCTGGCTGGAATGGTGGGAAAACGGGTCCCACCCACTCTTTGCCCCTCTTGCATGCTGCAGTGTGAGGCAAAAAGTAGCAGAGACACTGTCTGTTTACTTCTGTGCACTCACATTCAAAGTCTAGGGAAGTTTTGTTCTAGTCTATTCTATATCGGTTCTTACCTACAAACTTGATTCGATATTCTATGGGAAGCCAGTATAGTGAGCAGAAGACAGGTTTGATGTATTTGTGGTAACCTATGTTGCTGAGAAAATGCTGAGGAGACATGGTGCAGGATTCTGTACCAGCTGAAGTTCCCTAAGAGGTGAAAGCTTCATGCCTAGATATATTGCATTGCTGCATTCTGACTGAGCTGTGACGAAGATGTGGCAGGGGTTTGTGTTTAATCTCACTTATGTCCTGCATGGTCACATGATCAGCACTATGTGGTTGCTTAAACCCACCTGCTTCTCTGGGAGGGTGGAAGGGGCGGAGCCATAGAGTCTAGGAATAATACTGGGTGACTTGGTGCGGGATGCAGTGAGTATACCAGAAATCCTAATGGAGAGAGGTTTGATGAGTCAGATAGGAAAGTATTCTGAAACTTTGCCACCCTGGATGACTGCTCCAAAAACTCTAGGGGAACAGCGGAATGAAGAGATGAACAGGCACAGAATAGGAAATTGTGGAACATGGCAGTTGGGAATTGTGCTTTCTCTCTTTAGTCTTGTGAAACAACCTGCTCCTTGGATTTGGATGAGCTGCTAGACTTACGGGCACTTTCAGCTGGATAAGAACCCAGGAGTGTGCATTTAATTAGGCTTGGAAGGATTGGATTTTCAATAAATGTCAGAAAAACATGTAGGTTTCATTGTACACACAAACTGATGAAAAAATATTTCCATCAATGATAACTGAAATCCACAGATAGGCAAAGTTAGAAAAATGCAGCTTGGGAATTTATTGGAGTCAAAATCCAGTCAAAAATTAGACTTCTGAATTAGGCCTGTTACAAATGGACTAGTGAATGAATAGTAAAAACAGGTACGATTTGTTGATTTAAGAATATTTCCTTCGTATATTTTGACATGTGCTGTTGACAGTTTGTGTTTTAACAGTATATAAAGCTTTAACTTGTAGAGTAATGTGTATGAGTAAAGCTATGAGTGTTCCACTTCAGGTCCACATGCTTCCCAGCACCTTTGATTGGAGATTTTTGGTAGCAGTGTCTCTTTGGCCTGCATATATCCTTGTGCCCTGTATTGAGGGTAATATAGGGTTGCATGGGTGAACTGTCCTTAGTTCCTTCTCAAGTGCCTTCCACCTGAGATGGAGCCTCTAGCATGTCTGCTTCTACTGAGTGCCTAAGTGAAGTTAGATAGTATATAATTGTAAATAGTTCCTTTTTACTTCATTTGTGGGGTCATATTGGATTTTTTATTTCTGGGATATGTGAGGATCTCCGGCTTTAAACGTTTTTCCTGCCAGGAATCTGTCACAGTTAGTGAGATCCACTCTTGTTGTCTGAAGTTTTTGGGGGTACACGTATTCCCTCAAAGTGTAAGATCTGACTTCATTTTAAAGCAGGTTGATGAAGTTCAGGCTCCTCGTGATGGAGCAAGCCTTAAAACCGGCTTCAGAGTAGGGCTCTAAGAACCCCCCTGTACATATTACCCCATCTCCCTCTGGATCTTGGTCTCCCGGAGTTTCAAGGGCAAAAGAGAACCTGATAACCCATCTACCTTCAGGTTCAGGTCATTGAGAGCTTCAAGGGGTAAGATTTCTGATACCCAGTTATGTCAGGCTCTCAGTCACCAAGGACTTTTAGGTCAATATAAGTTCTCTTTCAGGGTTGTGAAAAAATCACCCTCCCAAGTGACTTAGCTTACATAGACTTAATGTGGTGTGCACGCTACACTATGTCATCAGGAGGTGCTGTCCCTCAGACTTACCTTCCCCCCCCTCAGGGAGGTGGAGTACTAAAGTCGAAGGGAGAGTGCTCTGCCATCTACTTATTGCATCTTCATCAACCCTGCTAAATCAGTGCTGCTGCATTGATCACAGTGGCCCAATTTAGTGTGCCAATGGAGACCAGCCCTAAGAGAGAAGATGGTCTACCTTAGCCACTTTGAGATCTCAGTCACTGAAAGCCTTCGGGAGGGGTCTCCATGTGTCTCTGTGGTACCAAGAGCCTCACGCTCCATGCCAATGGCTATGGATAAGAAAAGCAGGAGAGTTGAATCTCCTTCTAAGAGGCCTCGATCACCAGATACCTCAAGCCCCAGAAGGAGCACTACTGAAGTTCCAAGCGTTTCTGGTACCATGAAGATGTCTGCTTCTAAATTTCATGCCTCTACTAAAAATTACCTCTACTGAAGACCCCCTCTGCTTTCGGTGGTCATGTCCACTCTAGCAGCAGATCAGTACAATTAGATTCTTCAGTATCCTCAATACCTATTTTGACCACCTGGATTGCTACATCTGAATCTGCACCTCCTTTTATGAGTGTGCCCAACATTCAGCTTCCTCCTAGGGTGCTAGTCCATTCTACAGGGTTGCATTCTACTTAAATGACATTACTTAAGAATGTTCCAGTTGTTGAAATTTGCAGAGCTGCAACCTGCTCTTCAGTATATTTTTTTCTCCAACCAGTATGCTTAGGTTCATGCCTATAGAACAGATGCTGCATTTGGCAATGAAATTCTGCCTTCAATATTGGATTCTGAAGCTGCCTCCTCTCTGTGGGGATATTACTTGGCGATCACCTGAAGTCCAGCACCCATAAGGACACTCAAAAGAGAGGTTACTCACCTTGTGCAGTAACTAGTTCTCAGAAATATGTGTGCCTGTGGATTTTCTCCTGACTTCATTCTCCTCTGCTTCAGTGTTTCCTCTGCAGGACTTTGTGGTAGACAAGAAACTGAGGGCTGTTTGCCTCAGTACAGGGCACGAGGTTGTGTAAGGCACATGCACAGGTCGAATAGGCACTGCTACCAAAAATTTCTGATTAAAAAATGCAAGGGCACGTACACACTTGAAGTGGAACACTCATGGGGACACATCTTGAAAAATGCCAGTTACTGCACTAAGTGGCAACCTCTCCTTTTTGAGTCTCAGCGTCTACTGTCCTTCAGTAACTACCTGACCCTCCCTCCCTCCCCCCCATAATTTCCTGCAACTGTGAAAATGTAAACAGATAGAAATAGGAAAAAACACTTAAAATAAACATTGATATTAGCTGTTAAAATTATTTTAAAAAAATCAAATTCTGCTAAACCTACTTATAAAATAAAATTTAATATAGTCTATTCATTCCTCAAAGAGAGAAGGAGTCTGAGCTCCTGATGACTAGGAATAGGAACTGGTGAAAGAAATATTTTAAAGGACCACCCGTCCCTGAATTTCTTTTGTTGCTTCCAAATCTAAATCATAGAATACCAGGGTTGGAAGGGACCTCAGGAGGTCATCTAGTCCAACCTCCTGCTCAAAGCAGGACCAATCCCCAGACAGATTTTTTTGCCCCAGATCCCTAAATGGCCCCCTCATGGATTGACCTCACAACCCGGGGTTTAGCAGGCCAATGCTCAAACCACTGAGCTATCCCAAGTGTTGAGGGTTTAAAGTCATTAATGATGAATTGGAATGTTTATTCAAATTTAAATATTTTTGCCAAATTTAATTTACCTTTTTAGGAAGGTAAAGGCCAGATGACTCAGTGAGGGTAGCACTGTGCATAATGGTTTCATTATAGAAATCCATGTAAATTTCTATCTGCAGAAAATTATTAATTTTGATATAATCAGGAGATCGGTATCATGTAGGGGAACAGATGCCTAATGGATGGAGTATTAATTACAACTCCCTAAGGGCTAGTTTAGAACATAGTCACACTTGCATTTATTTTTATTAGAAAACTGATTCAATATGAATGTTTCAAGCAGTGGTCCAATTAAACAATATAAAAACTTTTCACACATTCCTTTAATGTACTGTGAAAGGACAGGTTTTTACCACTGATGAAAGACACTTCTCTTCTTCCAAAGATAATTAGGACTGATTTCATTGTGACTCAGGCTATGGCTACGCTACGAGGCTTTTAGTGACATGGCTGTGCCGCTATGGCTGCGCTGCTACAGCTGTGCTGCATGCCCTGCCGGTCCCTGCGAGAGCGGCAGTCAGGGAGCCTTCGGTGGCTTGCCTGTGGGAGGTCCGCTGGTCCCACGGTTTCGGCGGCAATTCGGAGCTCCCGCAGGCATGCTGCCGAATCTGCGGGACCGGGGACCTCCCACAGGCATGCTGCTGAAGGCAGCCTGCCTGCCGTGCTTGGGGTGGCAAAAAAGCTAGAGCCGCCCCTGAGTGTAGCTGCTGTTTCTCTTCTACCAGAAAAAACTTCCATCCCCACCTCCCCCACAAATGGCAGGGGCTTTGTTGGCAGGAGAGTGTAGACAAAGCCTCAGAGAGTTTTATTAAGGAAGGGGGAATAAAAATTTCATTTTAATTCTGTGTCCAAGTAAATCAAGTCAGAAGGGACTGATCTAGAAAAAGATTTGCTAATATAGTTGAAGGAAAGAAGGGAATAACCAATATGAGAATGACATATGTTAATGAAACAAGGTGGATCAGGTAATATTTTTTATGGGACCAACTTCTGTTGGTGAGGGAGACAAGCATTTGAGCTTACACAGCTCTTCTTCAGTTCTGGGAAACTTATTCAGAATGTCACATCTAAATACCGGTGGAACAGATTGTTTAGCATAAGTAGTTAACTTGTCTCAAGGGACCATTCAAGGTGAAGTGGCCCATTAACATTCCTGCAGTCATAGGGAGGAAAGAAAGAGGGAGTGTGGTGAGGAGGCAGCAGGGGCTTCTTAGTGAATTCTAGATTGTTGTAATAAGCATAAATCCAGTATCTCTGTTCAGTCCATGATTTTTAGTGTCTAGCAATGTTATGAATTTAAGCTCCTAGGCTCGTCTTTTGACAGTGTTGTGCCAGGTTTCCTTTGAAGATGAGGACTGATAGGTCAGATATAGGTTGATCGCTTTGTGAAAAGTGTTCCCCCACAAGTGATGTGGTGTGTTGTCTTCTAATTTGGAGGTTTTTTTGGAGTGGGGAGAGACTGTAGCCGAGTAGCCCTTTAAAGTCTGGAGCTATGCTGAGGCGGGAGATAGGTGGAGGCTCCTTTCTTTAGTGATTTCCGTTCTGTGGATATCAAGTTGTGATATCCCTCCAGAGCATAGTCTGATGAAGTGGCAAGAGCTACTGATCATGTTTGTCCTGTGAGGAGAAAAGAAGGATACTTTATCAGGAAGAAATTTGAAAATTAAAATAGCGGTTTGGTCTCTGTTCTCTTGCATGTGCTTGTTTCTTGCACTGAAAATAATTTTAGTTTAGTTGTCAGAGTAATATAACCCAGTCACATCCAGTGAGTAGGCATCCAATATACCTTTTGATACCAAAAAGCTATTGATATCTGGGAGAATGTGTGTGTAGGTGTTTCCTCAGAGGTATAAGTAGGGTGACCAGATAGCAACTGTGGAAAAAACGGGACAGGGTGTGTGTGTGTGTGTGTGGGGGGGGGGGGCAATAGGCATCTATATAAGAGAAAATTCCAAATAATGGGACTGTCCCTTTAAAAATGGGACATCTGGTCACTCTAGGTATAAGGGAAATAAGTGACCCAAATCCATAGAAGCCAAGTTTTCTTTTTATACAGTATATAATACTCTGCTTTGTTGAGCCAACACTGAGTGCTTTCAAAAATCCTGCCCTAATGATGAATGGGTCCAGGTAACTATAGTACATGGACAACCTGTGACAGATGAGACTGGAGGTGATTCATGATGCATTCAAAATGTGGGTTGATGCACTATAGAAATTTTTACATTCCAGCTCAGGATCTGTGTTTCTGCACCTTCATTTTGGTGAAGATTTAACCTGTAGTTCAGAGTGGTGGGCGGTCTAGTGCACTCAGACTTCTTGCTCTTAACAGCTACAAGTTTTCCTTGCTGTGGAGTTTTCCCCTCCCTGATCTGGTCTGCCATTGCCATCATTTTTCTCCTCCTTCAAATTTCTCCTTTAAACAAACTTCTTTTGCCAAATCTTCAAATAGTAATCTTCTCGTCAGGGCCGTGTTCACAAACCTTGTGTTAAAAAACAATGTGAAACTAACAAGAGATGTGCCATGCTTCTTTTTATTGATTCCTTCTTTCACTGTTTTGTTTGTATGTTGCTTAATTAGATAAGCTCTTCACCACCACATAAAAATAAAAATAATTGATGCATGTGGACCATTTACTGTACTTGCACCCAAAAAGACTTTGTAAGAAGCTGAAAGATCTTGGGTTTTTAATTTCTAATGTAATATAGGACAGGATCATGATTCCACTCTGCTTTATAATTCCACAGGAGAGGAGAGGTTGAGGGGAAGAGGTAATTTCTTCAGAATTAACTGTTTAATAAAATATATAATGTACAATTGAGAATTAATTCGTTTCCATTTGATTTTGTTTGTTGTTGCCTAGAGAACTGACCAAGACTTGGTCTTATATTGTGCTTATAAGACCAAGTCTTGGTCAGTTCTCTAGGCAACAATTTTATATATAAAAATCAAGAAGTCTATGATATATAAAAAGCACTATACAAGACCAAGTATATATCATAAATAAGTTGATGCTTGTTCTGATTCATGTCCATTGGTGGCTTTTGCCAGCTAATTCTAAGAGGAAAAAGTCATGTAGTGAGTAATGCAGATACAATTAAGGTTCACTGGGGAATATCTTTTTTTCATTTCAAAACCCTATATATAAATATTTTATTGTTCCGTAGAAAAACAAATTCCATTTAATTAAGAGTTAATGAAAATTATTTTCTCAGATACTAAACCACAATTATTCTTAAATGTAATGAACTGGTTTTTAATTCGCTGCAAATACCAGATTATTATACATTTAAATTGTTTGCAATCCCTCTCCCAAGATGTAAAGTCACCTAATTTGCAGCTTAATAAATTGTTACTATGCACTTGAAAAGATATGGTTTGTACAGTTTTGAATTTTTAAGAAGACAAGCCAAGACATGCAGGATTCACAAAGTGAGCAATTTCCCCCACATTGGCAATTACAAAAAGTGAGGATACTGTATTAGTGCAGAGTTCCAAGCTACAGGTAATTTTCTTTTTAGCTGACTTGCACAGGACATTATATATATATATATAATGTATGTGTGTATGTATGTGTGTATGTATGTATATTTTGGTAGAAGATAGCATATCTTTTAAATGCCATGTTCCATGGCTTTCGCTTGTCGACACTTGTTAATGGTACAGTACTTGCTGTAATAAACACTGCTACAGCAGCTTGATAGAACATATTGGAAGATGAGGTACTGTTTTCAGAGACAGTTTCTGTTCAATTTTTGATTGAATTATTTTGAGTTTGTGTTTACCTAATGAGCACCGGTGTCTAGACACTGGAGTCCACACAGTCTACATAGAAACCAAAACACAGAAATTATATAATAAAACCCACCTTTGATACAATATATTTATAAACTACAACTAGCAGCTAATGGCCAGTGCTGCTTGTGTGTGTAAAAAGAACAAGAATACTTTTGGCATCTTAGAGACTAACAAATTTATTTGAGCATAAGGTTTCGTGGGCTACAGCCCACTTCTTCGGATGCATAGAATGGAACATATATTGAGGAGATATATACTCTGAGAGGCCAATTAAGTAAGATAAACTTGTACCCTGTACGTTGGCCAAACCGGACAGTCTCTACGCAAAAGAATAAATTGACACAAATCTGACATCAGGAATCATAACATTCAAAAACCAGTAGGAGAACACTTTAACCTGTCTGGTCACTCAATAACAGATCTCGGTGCAATTTTGCAACAGAAAAGCTTCAAAAACAGACTCCAACGAGAAACTGCTGAACTTGAATTGATATGCAAACTAGATACAATCAACTTGGGCTTGAATAGAGACTGGGAATGGCTGAGCCATTACAAACATGGCTGTAGCCCACGAAAGCTTACGCTCAAATAAATTTGTTAGTCTCCTGTTCTTATTACAAACATTGAATCTATCTCCCTATGTAAGTATTCTCACACTTCTGATCAAACTGTCTGTACTGGGCTATCTTGATTATCACTTCAAAAGTTTTTTCTCTTACTTAATTGGCCTCTCAGAGTTGGTAAGACAACTCCCACCTGTGCCAAAGCAACCACTTTTTGTTGGTTTTGTTCTTAAAAATAAGTGAAGGATTGTAACTGCTCATGCATTTAGATAGGAAGACATTTTTTGAAATGCTTGTCTGTTTTTAAAGTGATATACTTACTAACTATTAGACAAAATAGAGTTGTCAGAGTATTCCTCTTGATGGTTAGCATCAGTGTCACTTCTCTCCGTTACACATCCTGGTTGACTGTTGCTGACAGAACCTGGACAGGAATGCTTGTATGGCAGGAGGACTGAAGGAACAGAAGAAAATAGAACACACAGGATCCTAAAAAGCAGCAGGTTCTCTGCAGGCTTGTAGAAGTTTCACTGGAAGTTTTCTCACATTATATGGGTTCTCATATGTGTGGGCTGTGTGCAGTGTTCCCTCTATTTTTTTCATCCATGTGTGGAATTAATTTTATGTGCACTAATATGGAGGTGATGTGTGACAACCTTAAATACATATCTTAAAATTGAGAGATGGCAAAGTGGTGTGGGATGCCGGGCAGATTCCTTGCACTTTATTGGTGTGAAGAATGTTTCTGTAGCAGTGTTTACAATGTACATTACCATAGGGATAAATCCCAACTGGGTGGGTTTTGTGAACTCCGAAATTCAGACAATTTTGGGTGCTGGAATTATTTTAAAATGACTTGCTGACTGACTTTTTAATCCATAAACAAGGTAGCTTTTACTTCTAGTAGAAAAAGTCATTGAATTGTTCTGTGAGTAATTGTTTCTCTCCTCTCCTTTTAACAGTACCGTTCACACCATTAAGCTTTTGTGCAGCATTCCGCCTGCTACAATGAAGGAAAATCTGACCATTGGTCATGGGTAAATTAATTCTTCCCTCACTTACGCATCTAGTGCCCACAATAGTGGTATTTGGACTCTAATTCCATGTATTGTTTTGTAGCCATAAGTAAAGTAAAAGCAGCCTTGTTTGGATTTCTATGGGGTGTCCATTATTCTTGTGATTCCTTATGGCCTCAGGACTGGTACACTTTAATTGATAAGCCACAAAGTAAAAGGTGAAATTGTGGAGTAGTGCATTGACTTTGTGACTCTACCCCCAAAGTCTGAGAATTAGATCAGTCAGCAGCCCAATGAGACTTTTTTTTTTTGTATAGTTATGGTAGTGCTTATTGCTATGACAACATAAGGCACAGTAAATACAAAAACATTTCATGAGCATCTGGATAAAGCCTTTTAAAATTGATTGTTATCCTGAATATTGCCTATGTGTTGTAAGATCAAATGTCAATCCAGTCACTCAAAGTAATAATTAAAACAAATAAAAACAACTATGCAAATTGATCTTGCAAGTAAATGGACCTTACGCTCTGTGACCTGAAGCTTGTCAAATCTTAGCTCTTGTGGACTCCCAGGGGAAATGCATTTCAAGGGCAAAGGTCCATTACTGAGAGAGCCCTGTCTCAGTTTTTAGAAAATCTTACTCTAGGAACCAACCAAAAAGCACCTTACTGCCCCAATGGTGTATAAGACTAGTAGTAGTCACTCCTGGAACCATATACCACACCCTGCAGCGCTTTAAAGATAATAATTGATGACAATTTAAATTGTATCCACAGGTAAATAGGAAGCTAGATTAGAGATTTAAACGCTTGCTTGCTCTAAAATAAACAGCAACAGCAACAAGAGAGGTGGAGTGTTCTTATAATAGACCGTTCTACTCAGGAAGTGGGCAGGCGTATACTGCACCAGATGGAGCTCCGGTTATAACTCTAAATAAAGTCTGTTATATCAGCATAGTGTGAAATGAGAGAAACATGGGGCATGGTCACCTGGTCCAAATGAGACAAGAGGAGAATTAGCAGTCTCCTAGCCAATTACAAGGAGACAAAATGCAGTACAAGTCACTGCTGCTGCCACCACCTGGGTATCCAAGAGCCGCAATGAGCCTAGGAGGGCTCGAAGGCTGTGAACCATTTTGCAAAAATTTGTCCACAGCCCACGCTTTTAGGTACTTCCTTCTGCTCACAAGCAGTATTTCACTTTGTGTGGATAAAGTTGTAACTTGGCTTTCCTCCTCTAGATCTCTAATGTAAACAAACCAGTAGAATCTGGGTCTGATGGGAAAAAAGATGGAGATGAATGTCACCTGCACAGTGATTGCTAGACACATTGGCCTGCTGGCCCCACACACTGGACAGGAGGGGTAATAAAAAGGAAACACCCTGTTGAACCAAGTGTAACCTCTAGCTTCTGTGCTCTCTGAATGGAAGGAGTGAACCAATGGATGGCCAATTGGCCACTCCTGTAATTAAGCTATGACCTCTGGATCTACGGTGTCAGATTAAAGAAAGATGTTTAAAAAACTAAACAAAAGAAAATCCACAATATAGATGCCATATACTGGTCCACTGTCTAGAAGAGATCATCCACCATTGATATGAATACGGTCTCCGTTCCTTACTGTGCTTTGAAACTAGAATCCAAACTTATGATATTTGGTGAAATACTTCTTCTTTTCCCCCCACATCTCACACTATGAGTGGACGTATAGATGGCTGAGAGAATAACAAATAACCTACTCTATCTGGCACAAAGCCACTGATTAACAATGATGTTTTGCAAGTAGGCTTACACAGAAGCTCTGCCTTCTAACTCATGCCTCACTGGACAGGAAGCAGGAGTTGTGTCATCTTCTTGGCTCTTAATTGTAAGATACCCCAACCTCATCTATACAGTATAATTTGGATTATTTTTAAATTGAAATCAATAAGACAGCCTTCTAGGTCCATACATATACTGAATAAAAGAAGAAAGCTGGGAGGCATATCCGTAGCTGGTGTAAATTGCCATTGCCATTTTTGGAAGTGTAGGGCTGATTTTCATTATTGATAGTTTGGGTCATTTACAATAAGATATTACAATTAGATTTTCTGGATGCACATAGGGTACATACCTTGATATCAAAATAGATGATCAATATACAATATGTTGCTTAATACTGTTCATTCTGTATTAACATTTCCCTTTTTTTGGAAAATTATTTAAACATAAACATATGAGAGAGTATACCTGTGTGTGTGTGTGTGTGTGGGGGGGGTATATAAAAATATTCATGTCAACTTTTTTCTTGTTTGTTTGGGAAACAATGTTTTCTGGGTGGAAGGGGGAAGCATTTCAGGAGAACAAAAAGAAAGAAAAGCTAAGGGGGATGGAAGCCAATTATTATCCTCTGTGTATATTCTTCTTTACCGTCCTATTACTATAGGATTACTGTGTCTATATCAAAACATCCTAATCATGTCAGTATTTATATTGTACTATTTTCCTGTGCAAGGTATACTATTATTTTAATCCATTTTTATGTGAATCTGCCTGGTATTGTTGTTAAATTTAAGTCTTTCATTATAAGATTATTAATATTTTTACATGTATGGTACAAATCACTGCCTGGGTCCACAAATTTCAACCGTTTTTTTTTTTTTTTTTTGGGCTATAAAGAGAGAAAATAGGAGGAGATTACTTAGTCAGGTTTGTATCTTTTTAACAGGCTAACTCCCAACAGAAGTCTTTGAGACCTGTTCAAGTTCTATATCTATTTTTTTAAATTTCTTTCGAGATGGTTTTCCAATTTTTTTTTAAACCATTCAGTGGTCCCATATCATGTATGTGAAAGAGGCCTTGGATATTTTGCATTTCCTACAGGTATCTGGGACAATATTATGTATTTTTTCATACAGAGATGAAGAAACATACTTTCTGTGAATTAATACTAAACTTGCATTATTTGGTTAGTATCAGAGCCAATATTTATCATCTGCATTATCACATTCTATTCTTTTGCTGTTATTTCATATTTAGAGTCTGCACTCCATAACTTAATAGCTTTATGCAGGTTGTTCTTGAAAAACAGTCATGAGATATGTTCTAGACATAATCTTGATTGCTGAGACGTCAACCCATGTATAAAATTTTGTAATACAGATAGCTTTGTTTGTTCCTTTCTTCTCTGAAAGTCTTTTTAATAAAGTAAGCAATTTGTATAAACTCATATTACACATTCTATTTTTAATGGTGGTAATGGCCACCTTTTGAGATCATTGTATAACCTCATTGATTTCAATAGGAAATGATAGTTTGCACTAGCTGAGGATCTGTCTCCATGCCTTTTAAACTGGAGAGAATTCATTTTCACCATTTAATAGAGGGGGGGGGAAAGGCCTTTTCTTCAGGTTTAGGTTCCTATGTGATTTGTCAAGTCCAACTCTCATTGCAGTTTAATAGTCTTTCCATTGATTGCCATCTGAGTTACAGATCTCTGGCCTTTGACATTGGGGTATACCTACCATTAGTACAAGTATTGATGTCCAGGAGGAGGCTGGTGTCTTGCTTGACAGAGGCCAGAACCTTGTAGTGTTAGTGTGATGGGCTTTGTGTTATTCCCACTCCAGAGAATTGTAAACAGATAAGACACAAACATTATTCATTGTCAATAGTGAAATGGGATTTGGAGTTTTTACTATTTTTCCATGTATACAGACTCGTATACATCCTGTGGTCACACTAATCCATGCATGGTGCAAACCAACTTATTAAGATTTTAAATTCACAGGATCCTGGTCTGGGAGAAGAATGAGTTACAAAAGCACCAATGGCTGGTAATCTGCAAAAAAACGTGTTAGCTGTATAGTAAAGTGTCATACTAGATTGCTCAGACTTCCTTCCTCTTTGTCTCCATTCTCTCCCCTTTAAATGAAAGATCCTTTAGGAAGGTGGTACTGTCTGAAGAGATGGTTGGGGGATAGCTGATATGGGCAATGGAATGTCAGACCTGTTAATAAAAATCATTTGGAAATGCAGTGTTTCTATAGAATTTTTTTCTCCCTAGCGGAGCGTAGACTTGCAGTACTTTACATGATGTTAAGTACTCCACAGTGAGAGTAACAAAAGGTATGATTTTCATGTCCTTTTACTCTAGTGAGCTGAAGGAGAAATGGATACTGCTACTGGAACTTACTACTTTCAAAAATGATTTGTTGCTTTTATAGGGCCCAAAATAACTCACACTTCAGAAACTCATCTGTTAGTACTGGTGTGCTAAGATTAAGTGCAGTATATAGCAGAAACCAGCATGACTTTAGAAAAATGAAATACCGGTAAGTCTGCTTCTGTATTGGAAGCATAGATAGCTCACAGTGTACCAAGTCCCCGATGTGTGACAGCAGCCTCTAGATTAGAAGACACCAAGCAGTCATGGAGGAAGCTTGAACTAGAATGAGATTGTTTTTAAATTAAAATGAAATTGTCTGTAACTTAATTTCCATGATTCAGTATTTCTGATGTTAAGTAATTCTGAGGAATAATCAATGATGCAATCTTAGTTACATGGGGATGGAAGGGAATTTAGAAATGAAAAACAACATACTTCCCAGTCAGGCATACTTAGAAGATACACTTGTCATGTGATGCTTGTTTGCTTCTGCATATTGTACATCAGTTCAGCTTTTCTGTTTAATTCTGACTTTGTTTTGTTTGGCTCATATTGAGTTTAATAATGTAAAGGAAGAAATTGTAATTAAAAATGGTGTAGTATCTATTTAATACCAAATATATCTCCTCCCTATCATGACCTGCATAGGGGATGGGACAGCTTATTAATTGTTTTACATCTTTAACTTTTATATCTAATTTGTTTTGCACCCTCAATGTTTTATTTAAAATCTGCATGGAAGACTGAAAGGAAATTAAGAGCTGAGATGCTCCTGTTAGCCCTGTCCCTACTCCTCTTTTCCCCGAGGCCCCGTCCCTGGCCAGGGTGGAAGCCAGAGATAGGCTGTTGTAAGAGCTGCCCAGAGAGCCTGGGCCATTGTGGGCAGCCCCAGACCCTCCATCTGCCTGGATGAGTGCCAGGGTGGCTGAGAGCAGCTTCCAGCCCATGTCCCCATCCCCTGGGGTGTGCTGCCCGGGGCCAGTTGATTCAATTCTGGCCACTTGATGATTATTAATCAACAATTTATTAATTCAGGCAGAACCACATTAATATGCAATCAGCTGTGGCTCAATCAAGTGTAGACACAGCCAGTGTTCAAGGCATGTACTGAACAAACCAATACAGTCTTTCAAGCTACTGTCAGTGACTAAGGCTCAGCAGTTATATCAAAGAACAGTGCAAATCACCAAGATTTCCTATTGAGTTTATTTCTGATCATCATTTCTTTAATATGTAACACATTTATCTCCCTTCCGGCATTTCTCCAAGGAGGAGGGATGTACTTGTCTTTAAGGCACCTCTGAGTATTTGGTCCCAGCTGTTTGAATGTATGGGTTCAAAAGGGACAAGTCTAGAATATCAAAAGCAATAGCTTGAAGTTATGGTTCAAATTTCTTTGAGGCCAATTTGCTTGGAATTATAAAGAATTTTAAAATCCAAAATATGGTTACTTGAGGTCTCACTAGAGAGTGTAGACTTAACAAGATACCCAGCATTAAAATTAGTAAGCTTTCTGGGCTCAGTAAAAAGGGGTTATTCTATTTGATTCCAATCTATAATGATTATAACATCTATCCAATTGACAAACCTAATTTGTTAGATTTCAGTTTTAAAATCTAATTGGCAAATTCATAAAATTTGGAACTCTTTCATGCTTACACAACCTGGTGGGGCTTTCTAAATTATGATGGGAGCCATAGCCTTTAGAGCAGTAATACTGAGACCTCATAGGTTCAGGAGCCAAATTAGCAATCAACATTACCCAAAAGAGCCACAGTAGTGTGAATTCATTATTTCATTCTCTCTGTCTCTCCTGTGTGTTATTCTCTCAGCAAAATGACTGACCAAGTATTATTTTATTAACTACAATTGGTTAATAACATAGTAAAAGCATCCTGATTGGTTAATAATTAAATCACACAGTGTTTTAATATTGTGCTGCAAAGAGCCGCAGGAGGCACGTTACAGAGCCACTTGCGCCTCGCGAGCCTCAGTCTGAATATTGTTGCCTTAGAACATCTCAGGACTGGAACGGCACAACTCCCCCCCGCCCGGCTGAGTTCTGTGGCGCAGTACAGAATCTCACCCCTGGCCTTCTGGCTCCATCTGTCTGCCTTAATGATGTTTTTAGAGGGAGGGCCTACTTATCATTTTCAGATTATGCAGAATATAAGCATTTGTTTATTTCAAAAATTTAAATTTCTAGCCCTCATGGTTCTGAAGAAAACCTTCCAAATATTAACATAGTGTAACCTATGCAGTGTATACTACCTGAGCCTACAAACAGCATGAAGCAGACATCCTGAGAGATGTGAATGCTTCCTTTCCCAGTAATTTGTAGTGGGTGTTAACTCTCTCAGATCTAACGATGACACTTGAAATCAAAATATTCATAATCTTTATAGTTTCCCAATTTGTAAATTGCAGGTAATGATACAGATTTCCTTTGTAAAGCATTCTACAAAGAATGCAAATATGAAAAATGCTATATAAAAGCTAGATATTCTTCTTCCATTCATATGTAATACTTTGATTTCTTTTAACACTAAATCATTGCATCCATATCGCTATATCAATTTAGCAAACTAGCCAATTTTTAAAGAGAGTGTAGGGTTAAGTGTCAAATAATAGCTTACAAATTTCAGAAGGTATCATCATATCTCAAAAGAAATAATGTTTCAGGTACTGTCTGAAGTAATATTGTACAGCAGGGAATGTGTCTTTGTATTATTCAGTGGTATGTATTTTACATATTCAAGGAAGTCTCTCTTAATATTATTTATAGGCCCGTGAAAGGAATTTCCATATAAGAATAGTGTTCATTTAGTTTTTCCTGATTAGATGCATTAGAAACTTTCAAAATGTTCTTTTATACTTCTCTGTATTGCTGTCTCTGGAGAAGTAATATACTTCCCCCCTCATTAGTTTAGACTATTTCTGGTTGGCAAAAATTGCGTTCCTGCCTTGCTCCTCTACTTGTTGCTTTTTAGGGAAGGGCCAATACAATCTTTATTGGTTACATTCTTATTGGTTCCCTTGATATCATCAGCAATGTCAGCACAGCTTCAGAAGCATACGCCAAAAATGAGCCGGTACCCCTTTGGGCTGGATGGCTGCTTCTGCAGCAGCAGGGCGTTCTCCTTTGTAGGCTTACTTAAGTAGTAACATTTGTTTCTGTTTTCATAATATTGCAGTGACAGTGGTTAATTTTCAAATTTGAAAGGCCTTTTTCACTGCCCCACAAGGCTGGGTCAAGGGCAGTGATACCTAATGGTCAGAGCTGGAATCCACAGTCAGGAGTCGAGAGTCAGCTGGGTCAGGGTACTGGGAGATCAGAAGCAGTAGACAAACTTGGGATCGGACCCACGAGTGGGTAACCAGAGTCAGGCTGGGCCAGGATACGAGGGGGTCAGAGGCAGGAGACAAACCAGAGATCAGAACTGAACGTCAGAGATCAGGTGCCAAGCCAGGCTGGGATTCCAGGAAGTCAAGCGGGAAGAGCAGGAAGCACAAGGTACGCAGTCTAGAGCAGTTGGATCCCAGTTGTTCAGACAGTTTGCTGTTCCGGGCTTAAGTAGAGCCAGCGGGCCAATCAGCTGCTGTGGGAGTCACTGCTAGGATATCAGGGGTGAAGCCTTAAACTGGGGCAGAGCTTCATGGGTCCTGGACAGGGCCAGCCTTAGGGAAAATGGCACTCTGGGCAAACTTGTATTTTGGCACCACTGTGTGCTCCCCCCCCCCCCATTTCCCCTAATCCCTACGCAGGCAGCGCGCACCTCTGCACAGCACCACCTTGACTACAGTGTCCCTGAGCTGTCACCTGGGTGGCCCACCCGTAAGGCTGGCCCTGGTCCTGGGTCAGCAGTTGTCAGCAGACTACCAAGTGGAGAGTTGAAGCGTGGCTATTCCTGTGAACCCAGGTTTAAGGCCTGTGGGTCATGACACTGCCTTTATGTAACAGTTTGCAGGAATGTCAAATATTCAGTCTAAATTAGTTGACTGTAATAACTGATTTTCTTTGGTACTCACTTCAGTAAGAACATCACTCAAAGGGTGGGCTGATTTCCTCAATAATTAACTTCTCCGTAGCACATATTAAAGGGAAACCTTTTAAATCTAGTCAATTTTTTTGAGGGGGGGGAGGGGGAGAAAGTTAAAAGTACTTTCAGGTACCACACCTGCCTCTTCGTCCCCCAGCCACTCTTTGGAATTTTACAGCCAGTTTCTCCTATTTTTAAATTTCTCTCTCTCCCCTTTTTGGTGTGTGAAAGGCCCACACATAGTTAGGGTAAGTAAGGACTCTACAAGACTAACAGTGACATTGACTACGTTACAAGGTTGCCAAATGCACAAAGTAAACTGGGAATATATTTCTCTCCTCTTTTTACTTAGTGATTGTATGTACTGTAACAATAACAGTTTAAAAAAGTTAGAGGTGTTTAAGTTGATTGTATTCCTTTCAACCTATCATATGTGGATGGTTCTTTAAATTTCCATAAGAAATGTACATGGGCAGACTTGCCCGTTAAGATAGCCAGCCCCCTTTGGGACTACAGTAATTATTTGATCTGATTTTGTCTTGCCCTGGTGATTATCTTGCACTTTTGTGTTTTCGCTTTTAATTTGTACAGTTGTATAATTTCAAATGCTGATGTGGCTACAGAGTTGCTCTTGCTTTGGCTATTGGAAATTGACAAGATTCACTACCTCTAACCAGACTCTATAACAAAACTTTCCAGTAATGATGAGGGTAATAAAAGGAAAAAAAATATTCTACAGCAGGAATGTATTTTTTCTTCACATTTCTAGCCATTTTGATGATACATTTTTATAGCCTCCCCAACACAATAACTTGGGCTCATAGTCATTTGTAATATAACATTTTATGATAGCTTGTGTATTTTTTTCTTAACTAGCTAGAAAATAAACAGAACTCTCTCACTTTTTTACCTCTCCTATATTTTTTGGATTCTCTCCTTCCTCTGTCTCATTGGCCCTTAATCCAAAAAGTGTTGTATTAGCTGTGTTCTGCTTTGTTTGCTTTGCATCTCTTCCTTTGTACTGTTCCCATTTTGTCCTTTCTTTTCCCCTTCCCTATGTATTGGCTGGACTGCCTTGATGGCACGCTGGAAAGTAGACTATCGGTTCTAAGAGAGAAGATGCTGTAGTTCTTTGTCCACATGCCAGAGTAAAGGAACTCTAGACATAAGTCATCAGTAGTACCTATGAGGTCTCGGTATCTCATGCCTTATGGCTTTGACTAGAAAACATAACCGGATTAAATATGAATTTCATAAAAAAGGGGGAGATTTTAATAGATTTGTGTTTCATACAACCCTAATATTAACAACAATGCAAAAAGTCAGACTAGATAGTAACTAGATGTATAATACTGAAGAATCTGTTGCTAAAATGGAGTTGTCTCCACATTCTTCCCTGATTTGTCTATGTATTGTCTCTTAAAAGTATTTTTTAAAATTGCAGATAAGGTTTACATAACTTGTTTTAAAATTTTTCTTTAACAAGCATCACAGCTCTTCTTTAATTGCTTTGTTGTTTACTTCTGCCATCATCATGCACATCAGTTACTCAGGCTAAGAGGCTTATCTGCAAAAGCAAACAATATATTCTTCCTGTAGCCCCTCATTTGTAATTGCAAAATTTTAAAGTTGCTCCTGTTTCTATTGTTTACCAATGAATTTCGTGGGGAAATTACTTGTGCAGTAGAATTTTCATCACAATGCCTTGCAGATACTGAAGCAATAATAGCAAAAATCCCAGTGGTGTTCACTGTACTATACATATTTGAGTAAGTAAGTAATGTTAATAATTTATATAGTTGAGACGTAGATTGCAGTCTTGTTCTTTTTGGATGAAAATATAGATCTGGAGTTTATATTAAACAATCAGTTCTTTAGTAAGTCAATGTTTATATTTGTCATACTGAGACTGTTGTGTGGCTGGGAGCTGTCAGATGGAAATGTTTCCCCCCTTCTGTGAATTAGCATGAATTGCTTCTTCCCCTCCTCCCCCAAACCTACTTCACATGCCCCCAAAGGGTACTATTGATTCCAGAGAGTAATATTTATTGTGTGAGGCTTTCTTGTTTTATAACATTACGTACTTAAATCCCATTGAAATGTAATGGGATTGGGGTGCCGCACTCTTTGTAGCCTCCTTTGAAAAAGTTTGTTACTTCAGTACATGAATAATTCTTTTCCCCCAATTTCACAGTTGTACGTTCCCTTCCTTAATTTTGTTTTTGTTCACCATAGTAACTAGAGTGCTGGCAAAGCCATCTCTTCAGTTTGGAATCTGTGACTTTTTTTCCCTCTATCATAACCCTTCTCCAAACAATTTCAGATGGCCCTTTCCTCTAGTTGAAAGAGTGGAACATTATTCTTCAGAAAATAGTGTTGCTGTTAATGACACTAGGCCCTTCGCTTAGATTAGGCTGTTGCTTCCTCCGGTGTAATATTGATTTCATGCCATCGTCATTGTTCTTTGTCCGTATCAGCCCCAAACTGTGGGAGTTTAGGTCACTTTTTAAATCCATGCTGCAAGATGGCACTGCAATGAACTACAGTAGATCTACTCAATTGTGATTCTGACTCAGTTTAAATATGACTCATGTTGTTACTGCTAAAGAGGTATTTGTGCTCCAGCATGGGATCAATGATAACATTCCAGTATTGCCAACTCTAAATGTTCAAAAATTATGAGTTAGGCTCACCAAAAATCCTAAGATTGGCTTTAAAATCATGACATTATGTAAAAATAACAGATTTGGTGGTTTTGTTTGCCTTCTGCTTTTTGAGCCTTTAAGGCGCACTGGGGTCACATTTTGAAGCTTTCTCCATAGCCGCAAGGGCTAGAAACTCACTTTTTCTTTAAGAATGAAGGCTCAAATAATCACATATCCATTTGACTCCAGGAGCTGGGGCTTTAAAGAAAACAATTATTCTGAAACTCATGACAAAATCATGAGAGTTGGCAACACTATTGTTCCTCAAATTTTGTTTGGTCTCTGTTCCCCACATCACCAATCACTGAATGACAAAACAATGAAAAAGTCAAGTGTACCTAGGTGATTAAGACTTTGAACCTGAAAAACAAGGCTTTAATTAGAAGCTGGTGAGAGAGGCAAGTGTTTCTCATTTCGTTAATAGTTCTGAGCTTAAGAGAACTGATTCGTATGTACCATTTAATCAGCTCTATATCCTTCAGTCATTACAAGAAATCATTCCCCATGGCATTGTGAGAAGTCCAGGAGGGGTTTAAACTAATAGCAGGAGATGAGAGTAAAAAGAGGAAAAAAGATCAGCACACTCAGCACAAAATCGAGATGTTGAGAACAAAATTAATCAAGGAACCAAAGGACATGAAGAGGAGAAATTCTTTAATTTCCTATAACACCAATGCTAGGAGCCTGAGTAACGAATAAGAGGAATTGGAATTGCTCATTTGTGAGTATAAACTCAATCTAGCTGGTATTACTGAAATCTGGTGGGATGATTTGCACAATTGGTATGTTAGTCAATGGTTATAACCTATTTAGAAATCATTGAATGGGCAAAAAAGAATTAAGTTGAGTGGGACTCTGTCAAAAATGGCATTACCTGTTTCTGAGTCAGTGATAACTCGGAAGAAAATGTTCTTGAATGCTTATAGATCAGTGTCCTAACAGATAAAGCACAATATGAGTACTAGTTGGTGTCTGCTGTAGACCACCAAATCACACCAGGAAACAGGATGACCACTTCCTTATGCACCTATCTGCAAGTGTAGGGAAAAAACCTTTGTGTTATCAAGGGGGACTTCAATTTGAGCGACATATGCTGGAGCTCTCATGCTTCCAGTACTAAAACACCATTGAAATTTGTAAACATTTTAGCTGACAATTTCCTACTTCAAAAAGTCTTGCAGCCAATATGGGAGAATTTTGTATTAGACCTTGCTCTAACAAATAAAGAGGAACTGATCACAGAACTAAAAGTTAATGGTAGGTTAGGTAAGTGATTGTGACTTTATTTTGCTTGCACATTGCAAATGTGATTAAGTCGAGACCAGTAATAGATATCGGGTGCTTTAATAGGGCCAATTTCACAAAGCTGAAAACAATTATGAGCCAGATCAGCTGGGAGGAAGAATTTAATCAGAAAAATGTGAATGATAATTGACAATAATTTAAGAATACTTTGCTAGATGCTCCAAAAGCCACAATCCCACAACTGTGAAAGAAAGTGGTGCTGGTTAAAAAAACAACCTGCTTTAGAGAGGAAATGAAGGTAGCCATAATTAATGTAGATAATGTGCGTAAAGCAAATGGAAGAAAGAGGAAGTTGTTAATGAATATAAATCAGAAGTTAGGAATTGTAGAAAATTGATCAGGAAAACCAAGGGACACATGGATAGGGTTACCATACGTCCGGATTTTCCCGGACGTGTCCGGCTTTTTGGGCTCCAAATCCCCGTCCGGGGGGAAATCCCAAAAAGCTGGACATGTCCGGGAAAATCGGGACATGCGGGCAGCGGTGCTGGGCCGGGGGCGCCGTTCTCAGTGGTGGCAGATGGCAGAACAAGAAGCAATGGTCTCAAGTTGCAGTGGGGGAGGTCTAGGTTGGATATTAGGAAACACTATTTCACTAGGAGGGTGGTGAAGCATTAGAATGGGTTACCTAGGTAGATGGTGGAATCTCTATCCTTAAAGGTGTTTAAGGCCCGGCTTGACAAAGCCTTGGCTGGGATGATTTAGTTGGTGTTGATCCTGCTTTGAGCAGGGAATTGGACTAGATGACTTCCTGAGGTCTCTTCCAACCCTAATCTTCTAGGATTTAAAGGACCAGTGTCTCACATTTATCCTTTACCAGAGTAAGAATAATCTAGAAAGGAGTACCAGCAAATGTTTCAGTGCCTTTTTAAGCTCTTTGAAGTGACTTTATAAGACTGATATAGCTTTTATGGACTAAAATATGGAGATACCAATTGTGGCTGCATAGTTAAGGTTGGCTTGAGTTTCGCACTTATTCTGAGTATGAATGAGTTTGAGCATTTACAAGTAAATATATTGTGTAGCTGAGGAGTTAAAATTAGTTCAAAAATTAAGTATTTAGGACATTTAGTATCTGGTTTCACACTTTAATTTTGTTCTGAATTATTTTAATAGCAGAATAATGCAGAAGCTTCAAACTCATTTAAACTTTCTACATAGATTACATTTGAAGATTTTTTTTTAAGATCAATGTTTTTTTTCAGTTATTCACATCTTAAAGGTTTCAGAGTAGCAGCTGTGTTAGTCTGTATCCACAAAAAGAACAAGAGTACTTGTGGCACCCTACAGCCCACGTCATCGGATGCTTGTAGTGGAAAATACAGTAGGAAAATATCTATATATATATATCTATATATATATATATAGATATATAGATATATAGATATATAAATAAATAAAAATAACACACACACACACACACACACACCATGAAACAATGGGTGTTACCATATACACTATAAGGAGAGTGATCAGTTAAGATGAGCTTTTATCAGCAGGAGAGAAAAGGAACAGTTTGTACTGGTAATGAAAATGGCCCATTTCCAGCAATTGACAAGGAGATATGAGGAACTGTGTGTGTGTGTGTGTGGGGGGGGGGGAATTAGCATGGGGAAATAGTTCTACTTTGTGTAATGGCCCATCCACTCCTAGTCTTTATTCAAGCCTAATTTAATGGTGTCCAATTTGCAAATTAATTCCAATTCAGCAGTCTCTCCTTAAAGTTAAACATCTTAAAGTTTCTTTTTTAGTAGAAGCTGAAGAGTAATGTTCTTCTGCAGAGATTTCTTTCAAAATGGCAGGCATCTCCAATCCTTCTTAATGGAACTGAAGGTGCCCATTTTGGGAGAAACATTTCTCTCTCATTGCTTTCAGTAAGACTGTATGTTCATCTCTCAGATATTCAGCACAAGCCCCACCACATTCCTTGGTTTCACTCTCTTTGGGAACAATGGGAGGTGGTGGCCATTCACAGAGCGCTGTTCTTCGTGAGTATTTCTGAAAGTTTTAGGCACCAGCCTCTGCTGACAAGACAGATTTTTCAGATATTCAAACCTGTATTTTGTATATATTCTCTGGCATGCTACGTTAAAATAGAGTTAAAACTGAAGAGCACATGTCAGTAATTTAGGGTTGTGACCCGAGGTGCCTTGGGTAGCCCTCACTGAAAATGCCAAGGTCAGGGCAAGGCTGCGAAAGGGAGAGCAGATACTCCCAAAACTGGTGGAAGTTAAACTCCCCAACCGGTCACAAACTTGCTTCTGATCTCCCACGCTGGTTATCAAGAAGTTTAAAACAAACAAACAAAAAAACCCACCACAGCCCCCTTATTGTATTCCAGTTCTCTGGCTCCCAGTCAGCACCTAGGTCCAGTACAGTGAGAAGTTATTTAAAAAAAACTCTGCTCACTATGCAGAGGGCCAGCCACATTGCTAGGTCAATATTAGGTTGGATCTTACCCAAAATACCATGCTGCCAGCCAATTCTTTAGTGTCTAAAACGAAAGGTTTATTATAAAGAAAAAAGAATGAGTGTTGTTAAATGGTAAAGCAGTCAGATGCATACAGAGCCTTCAAAGTCCATGTATCAGGTTCTTAGCAGTATTGGTGAGTTTGCTGGCTTGTAAAGTCCCTCTGGAACACATCCACAGCTTGGATGAGTCATTCATTCCTTTGTTCAGAGCAGGGGTAGGCAACCTTTCAGAAGTGGTGTGCCGAGTCTTCATTTATTCACTCTAATTTAAGGTTTCGCGTGCCAGTAATACATTTTAACGTTTTTAGAAGGTCTCTTTCTATAAGTCTATAATATATAACTAAACTATTGTTGTATGTAAAGTAAATAAGTGTGCATTACCCCAACATGTAGATAATCCCTAAATTTAACCTTAACTTGGAATTTTTTGGTTTAAATAACATTTGGTTTGGGACATTTACAACACCCCAAGCTTAACTTTATTTTAACAAAGATTTTTCCTGGGTGTGTATATATACAAAATACAGGCAAGGTCCAAAAGAGGCAGCTTCTCTCAATGATGGATGTTAAGTCCAGAGAGTAAACAAAGGCAGGAATGATGGCGGGGTCAGCCAGGTAATATTTGCAACTTTCTATTAAACCAGGGCTTAGCTTGCATTGTTTTGTTGACAGTATGTTGACAGGGCTGTGTCTATGTGGTTAACTGTTACCAGGGAGTCTTGTGGGTTGCTGAGTATAAAGGAGGTTTTTCATTTACTCATTTTTATAAGGATTTGGAAAGCATATGTGGTTGTCTGTAATGGGGTGCACTCACCTCTCACAAGTGCCTCCCCTTGGCCGAGTGCATATGCCTGCACTTTCTCTCTGCTTTGTGATGAATCTTCAGCGACCCCGCCCTATGGCTGAGTTGCACACAATCTGTATGTGAGATAAATCAAATGCCTTCCAGGATATAAATCCAACAGGGTCCTTTATCTGCAGCACTATCCCTGGGCTTGCTCCTCAGTCTATCAAGGTCTACCACAGTACCCTGGTCCGAACTGTCTCTCAGTCCCTTCTGGGCTCCCTTGAATTGTCCTTGCTCTTCAAGCAGTCCTGGGCCTGGTGTGGGGCCATGTCCTCCAGGACTCCCTCCCTGGAGCCTCTTTGCCTCTCTGGGGCTTTCTGGATGCAACTCTTCAGCTGGGCCACTAAGAGTTCTGTTCCCCTTCTAGGGTGTATCAAAGTCCAGGCCACTTTCCCAGATGTGGGTGGGACTAAGGTTGCCAACCCTCCAGGATTGGCCTAGAGTCTCCTGGAATCAGCGTTGATCTCCCGGTGCCTACTGAAAGCAAGCTGGGAGATTTTAATAGGATATTTTAAGAAAATGACATTGTCATGTTGGGGGGAGGGGGAAATCTCCCGTAATAGCTTCAGTCAGAGTTGGCAACCCTAGGGGGACCCAGGCCTGCCCTCTACTCTGGGTTCCAGCCCAGGGACCCTGCAGATAGCAGCTGTCTACCCTGTCCCTCTAACTAAGCTGCATTTCTGCTATGATTCCCTGGGCCACTTCCCTGCTCCCTCAGCTCATTCTTCACCCTTACCTCAGGGTTCTGTCTTGGCTGAGTTCCAGCAGCCAGCTCAGCGCCCCTTCACATTCCCCCGGTCTCTGGTGTGGCGGAACTAGTCCACCCTATCACATGGTCAACGAAGAGAGACAGGTTTGTTAGCATAAACATGGAAATAAGCAATTTGCTCAACAAGAAAGATAACAGATACTTAATAAGGGTTGGTCTTAATTTTTCATAGATTCAAGGACTGGAAGGGACCTCGAGAGGTCATTGAGTCCAGTCCCCTGCCCTTATGGCAGGACCGAAGCAGATTGTCTTTTCTTTGAGTCTAACTTGTTTTTCTCTCTCCTTCCCACCCTTACTTTTTCTTTAGTTTGAGATGTGATTTAAGGAGCTGTTCTTCACTCATTCTATGTTTGTGACTCAGACCCTCGGTGAAGTCAGTAAGAGTTTTGAATGAGTAAGGAGTGCTGAAGAAGGCCTTAATTTAGCATGAGAAATCAAAATGGAAGGATGTACTAAGTATTTGTTAAAATATGTTTTTCTTGTCATGCTGACATGAAATGCAACTCTTGAAACTGAACAGCTAAAATCTGTCAAATATCTGGAATTTTATTATATATTTTACAATATAAAAGTACTAAGTAAAGTTACCTATTTAACCAGAAAGACAGATATTGGAAATACTTATGTATAACAAGTCCTAATTAATACTGATGGCAGAACCTATGCTAAAGATTGTGGTATGGCATCCTTTTGCAGGTACTGTTTTTGGAACTTTGAAATAAGAGAAAAAAAGAAAACTGCAGGTGCACAGAAGCACAGCATACAAGTTGTATATGTGAGGACACTTTCTGCTGCAAATGCTCAGTACTCAAATTTCAAATATTATTGCCAAGTAAAGGAAAATATATATAATTTTCAAAAAAAGCAAAACCATTAGTCGTCAGTATAGAGACAAAATACTATCAAGTTCCAAGTTTGAAAGTTAACTGTCTTAGCTGTAGCACTCTCAAAAATATTGAGGTTAGAACTGTTTTACAATAGGAAGCAGATTGTTTTTCACTCTCTCATAACTCAGGTCTTATCTGCATACAGAATTGCACTCATAACTTGCAGTTTTAAACTGATTTAATCAAATCAGTGCAAAAGAGTGATGTGGACACTCTTATTTTGGGTCAAACTAGGCTTATTTGGTTTAGCTTAAATTGATTAGGAACAGGTTTAAAATAAGCCAAAATAAGCCACAATATGCAGAGGTAGGAGAGTCTGCCTAAGGGTTTGTACTGGTTTAATTAAACCCAGTGCACATTTGTGTATACACCAGGCCTCAGAAATGGTTGAATGGATTTTGCACAAACTGAAAAACAAAAGAAAACTAAAAACCATCCACAAGGTCTAGTTTGGGTAGGGATCAAACATAACTTTTTTTTAGCTCTAATGAGGTTGTTTTGGAACTTTACGAGCAAGTGAAAACGCTGGATGCTTTCTTCTGCAACTTTAACTGTAGAGGCCCCTTCCTGTAGAATACAGACTGGAACAGCCATATAATTTCTTATTAAATGATGATGATGATAAACATTTACATGGTTTTGTATGTTCAAAGTACTGCATAAAAATTAATTTATTCTCACAACATCCTTTTAAGTGATGTGCCAGTAATATTGTGTCTGGTTTCGGGAATCTTTTTGCAGAGCTTTGAGAGGCTATTAATCATTTCAACAAGAGGAGTATTTCAGACTGAAAAACTAAAAACCAAGCCAATCAAGTTGGATGCAAATGATGCCCATCAGAGGTTGTGCAGTCTCTTTTGTTATGAAGAATTTTGTGCATGCCATCAGTGCAATAATTGAGCTCCTTAGTGGTGCAAGGTCATATAGCTAGTTTATTACCAAAATAGCAAACCTGTGTTGGTTGAATACTTTTCTTATTTTAGTATTCAATTACCCAACTCTGGTGTTGAAAAAAGACTGGAAGATGCATTTTCCTGAGGATTTGAGATACTTGCAATTTTGGCCTCATACCCATATAATTCCAGTTGCTGAAACCCCAAGATGGATGAGTTTCTTACAGGTTTTCCACACAACAGATTAACCTTTCATCAAGGAATCCTCCTCATACCATGCATGCTCTTTTTCTTCAGATGAATCCAGGGAAAATTAGGTCTGGATAATTTTGAGCTGGGTTAACTTAGCATTGTGAACATATTCACGACAGGCTATGTTTGGTACTACTTTCCATTTTCATATTTGTGTGTGTGTGTATTGCAGACTTTATCTTTGTTGCTGTTGTTCCCAAAGACCTCTTTCTAGTTGATAATTTTTGAGGGCTGTTTTTAAAAATACTGTTTTTGAAAATGTCAAATGCTTATCTATAGCCACTGGATGCTTTCCTCCATCCATTAGTTCAAAAGGTGGTGACATATGGAATATGATGTTTACTGAATGAAGTTTATGTAGTGTGGGTGTGGTGCTTGTTTGGTGTTTTTCACCATTTTCACACTGGCGTGACAGCTGCGTATTATATAAACTTGCCTTTCCATCCCAAGAATAAACTGTTCAGTAATAATAAAGGCTGGTTAGGCATGTGATGAACACTGGGAACAATTAAAACATTGAAGTACTAAATGTTTGGATTTGTTGGTATCTCCCGCCCTCAAAACAGGAATATCTGATAATAAATTAGGATTTCAATATATGAGAATTGCATCAATCCAAGCTTCCTATATTCAGTACTGTACATCTACACTTGTTGGCTAGGATTTTCTAAATCACATAGTATTGGGAGTTTTTAGATAGACTTAATTGGAGCAGAATTAGGACAAAACTAGTGCTTTTGAAAAATCCCTTCTCTTATATAGATAAAATAGTCAGAAAGACCAGAGTTAAATTCTCACGCACACCAAACCCCTCCTCATTTCCCTCAAAAAAGAAAAAAAAAAGTCCTAAAGCCACTGTACCCAGTAGGAATGCTAAACAGTCTGGATACATTCAATGTTCTTGGGTTATGGATGCATTTTGGTCCCCTTGCTTCCTATCTTCTAATATTAATATATATATTTATATTTAACTTGGAGGTAGTATGCTGCAGGTGAGCTGTGAGGTGAATTGCAGGTGATCTGAGAAGTCTGCTCCACAGGTAGTATGCTGCCTTTTGACACAGACCCACATGACATTCTTATAAGCAAACTAGGGAAATGTGGCCTAAATGAGGTGTATAACTGGTTGCAAAACCTTACTCAGAGTAGTTAGGATGTATCTAGTCGGTGCTGCGGAGGTCTGACCTGGGTCTGGTACTATCCAATATTTTCATTAATGATTTGAATAATGATGTAGCGCATATGCTTACAAAATTTGCAGGGTTGCAAGCTCTTTGTGAGACTGGATTAGAATCCAAAGTAACCTTGACAAATGGAGAATTGGTCTGAAATCAACAAGATGATATTCAATAGAGACTAGTACTTAGGAAGAAAAAAATCAAATGCGCAACTAGAAAATGGGGACTAACTGGCTATGTGGTAGCACTGCTACACAGGATGGGGGTGTAGGTGAAGTAGGTGAAGAGTAATGGAGTTAATCTGCAGCAAGGGAGATTTAGGTTAGATATTAGGAAAAGCTTTCTAACTATAAATTAAGTTTTGGGTTAGGCTTCCAAAGGACATTGTGGAATTCCCCTCACTGAAGGTTTTTAAGAACAGGTTGGACAAACACCTGTCAGGGATGGTTTATGTTTACTTGACCCTGCCTCAGCCCCAGGGGCTGGACTTGAGGACCTCTTAAGGTCCCTTCCATCCCTATATTTCTATGATTTATACTCCAAAAAAGCAAGGAATAGAATTAAGCCTTCAACTCTTTTCTTAAGTCACTCATGGCTCTCTCATTATTTACAGATACTCTAATATCAGTGTGTGTGAGAGGGAGGCGCATAGTAGAATTCTAATAGTTCTCTTCAATGTTATAATTTATACAGTGATCAGCATTAGCATTTTCAGGGATTTGTCCAGCGCTGTGTTATGTCAATATATAGCCTTCTTTTGTTTTGTTTTTTTAACACTTTACCTCAGTGTTAGGTTTCTCTGAGCCCCATACTGCTGCCTTTGGCACTACTACTCAAATTATAAACCTCCAGAATATAGGGGAACCTTTTCAGATACAAGGAGGATCCAGTTTGGTGAGACTCCTGAGCGTGGCACCAGATTGAGCTTCAGCCTTTGTGAACATCTTGCTCGTCTCCTTTTTTGCCTCCCTCTAAAGTAACAGAGTAATATCTTATTTGCTAACACCTTCCCTCCCTGATCTCAAAGTGTTTTGTAAACATTAATTAATTAAAATCTTACAGCCAAGTGTTCTTATTTGTCATTTGGCCTAGAGGGTGCCTGAGGTCACACAGTAATACATTTGCAGAATTGGAAACTGAATGGAGCTCTACGTCTATTCAAGCTTGCAACACCTCTTTTGCTTTTAAACCAAAGCCATCTTAAAGACTAATTTGTATTTCTTACTATTGTGATTATTTTATTTCTTGAACTGGTCAGAGAAGTCTGAAATCAGTACAATCATGCCCCTTTTTCTTTTTTGAACTTTTGTAGGATTTTAAGGAAAGAGAAATTAAAATCTGAATATAACTGGTGCCATTTGACACCAACCAAGCTCTAAGTACATGAAGAAAGGTGGTGTTCTACGGAAAGCTTAAACTGATCTCTAACTGTACTACAATAAAAACTCTGAAAGCTTTTCTTAAAATGGTGCTGGTTGTCACTACACTTACTTTATCTCCGACAGGAATCAGTGTTGCTATATTAAGTAAAACAATTGAAAACTAACTTTTAGGTGTATTAATGCCATAGCTACCATTTTCTTCACAGGTAGTGATGTACTTAATGAGTTGGAAGCAATTTTGTGGATTTTCATTGAGCTCAGCTAAGCGGAACCCAGCTACTTTTTAAAAAAAACAAACATTTTTTATGATTATGGTCCTTTGTGAGTGGTGGCTGACATGATGTAGATTCATTGAGAATCTGATTGCTCAGGGACTGTGATAGTAGAAATTCAGGTGTAAATCTGCAGAGAGGGAAAGTTGGCAACAATTTTTTATTCTGTTGCACGTGTGTTTAGGAAAAACTAGTTTGTCATTGAGTGAGAGTTAAGTCAAGTTAAGATGTCAGATCTGGCTGTGGGGAAAAATGATTTGCAAGCTGTAAGGGGGCTAAGATAAGAAATAGTGCTTATGATATATTTCTTTAGCGGACTATTTTCTTCCTTGCATAGTGCTGTCAGTGTGCATTGGGAACCATGGTATTCTCATTTTATCAAACTAAGGGCCACGTTAAGAACTTTCCACAAGCTTGAGGGAGGAATTTAATTGGAGAATACAGAATATATCCTCTCCACCCTCCTTTTAATATTGAGTCCAACCATGCAGAAACAACAGGTGCTCGTATAACCCACTGGTGAGTATGTTTTACAGGTCCCCCTCTCTGCCCAGCTCAGAGGATGAGAGTTGTTAGAGCTCCCAGTTACATAGGTTTGACCTTTTAGCTTGAGCTATAGCAGCTCATGCTTTTAGCTTTGGAGGTTCCCAGTTCAATCCCCCGCCTGTCAGCCAAGAGGGCAGCCATCACGCTAGCATGGAAATGTGGCAGATCAAAGGGATGGAAGATTAAAGAAAATTTTGGTCAAGGTTACTGTGGCAAACCCCTGTTTTCATGACAAATGCCATTGGAACATTAATGTCCATGCAGCACAGAGTAGTTTTGTGGTTTGGTATTTTAAAAATGGTCATATCTGTAAACTACATGGAACTTAATACAGCTTGTTTGGAAGGATGAAGGGCTTAGTCAACCTTGTAGGAATTCAGAGGAATTCTATACTGATGGTTAGACCGCTAAGCTATCTTTTTTTTTCATTGATAGATGATTGTGGCTACAGGTTGCACTGTAGCACAGAGTGAGTTGCTATATGTATAATAGCTCAAAAGAACGGACATTGGTCCATTTCCCATCTACTCTTCTCTCTACTCAAGGTGATTTTAAATGCCTTTCAGGATGCACATATAAGGGACAATGCAGCAATTGTTCCTTGTCAAATTTATGGTTACTTGATTATTTACATCAGCTGAAAGAGGCCAAAATCAATGGGAGTTCTTTTGTTCTAAGAGTGGAACTTCATTTTATTCCTGTCAGAGACCTCATTTGCCTCAGTGGCTGCTATTGTCAAAGTAGGGCACAGGCACCTTCCGCAAAGACCTGAGTCTAGAATTGCTATTGCTGCTCTCCTCTTTAACCAGACATACAGTTTCACAAAGGAAATAAACTTAAAAATATACTAGCCATGAGTGATGCCTCTTATTCTGCCCTCTAGTTCTGTATGTGGGATTCTTAAAACTCATACACTTTCTGGGAAACATTTTAGATCAGTGGCTTCCGTTCCCCAGTCCTCAATGTGAAAAAATGTTTGTTTTTCTTGGTTTGAACATCACTCAGCTTCTTTCTGTCTGCCATAGTCTTGAACTCTGCTGAACAGTCAAAAAGATCTATCTTGAGGCTATCTTGCAATATGTACTGATGGAGTTATTTTATACTTTTTGTAGTAGGCCAGTTTTGACAGCATTTTAATGCAGATCTCAGAGGCTGAGGACTGAATGAATAAGTGTTAATGAGAATGTCTAGCCATATGGTCTACCTCTTTATTTACCAGAATAATAATATTTTAAAAAATAGCTGTCAAACTATTGTGCTGGTTCATTTTCCTGTGAAGCTAAGTGTGAATCATGCCATATTGCTGTCATTATTTTAGAAGGATAGTAATAATAACTTTGATTTTTTTAAAATAAATATATGGTATTTGCATATGTTCCTTAAAATATAACAAATGAAAACACTGCTTCTTCACTTCCCTCAGTGAAGATACAATATGGTTTTGCCAGTTGCTTCAGAAACATGTTAAATGTACAACCTAATACCATTATGGGAAATATGTTCCATAAACAGGTGCTTTCTTACAAAAATAATAATAATGACTCTCTCTTTTTCTGAAGTATGTTTGACACAGTGAAAAGAGTAATTTCATCTATTGGTAATGCCTTTTGGTGCCCTGCCATCTTTTGATTGGCTTTATTTCCTCACAAGCTGGCTTTTACTGTATTTCAGTTGATCTTAATGATTAAAACATATAAAACCTCATTTTTCAGAGGTTCTGAGTTTCTGCAGCTTCAACTGTCCTCAACAGAAGCTTCAACTACTCAGCCTCTCTGAAAATAGGTCCAATGTTATTTTAACAAGTATGTTCCTTTTACTTTAAATCTTCTATGTAATATTCTTTATATCTCTTTATGTTGAGAGAGAAGGTTGTGGGAAAGAAAAAACACAAATATGAAAATGTGGCCATCTTTTACTGCTCAATGTAGTGGAGGTGTCAGAGAAAAGTGCTGGAATAGGTCAGTGCCAAGAATAAACTTGCTGGCCAAACCAATGATCACATAAGAGCATGTTCAAAACCACTGTACATAAAATCTATTCATCATTTCATTATTTCTCTATGTAAGTAAAAATTGTGTGGGCAAACTAAATTTTTGAATTTGGAACCAAAAGGATATTTGCATGAGTGACGAATAAAATACAGCCTCTGATTAACCAATGATCAGACTTATCACCTCAGATCAAAAAACACCAGGCATTGTGCATCCATTAAAGAGAGGTGTGCATGTCTGTGTGGTCATCCCTCTTATAAGAAAGATTTATGTAAAAGCACCTAGGTATGCTGACGAGTGCTTTAGGCATATGTATAATAATTGTTTCAGGTTTATCCCAAATCTCCTTTTTTCCCCCAATAGCTTTTCAGTTCCCTTTTTGCACAGGAACTGAAAAGAGCACTTTACTTTTGTTTAGTTGAATGTGTATTTAATTTGCGCAGTTTCCTCTTTGCCATTTCTTTCTTTATATATGTTACAGTGAAAGTTATATTTTGTCATGTTTTTCTTAATTAGGTATCTCACTGGGCACAGACCAGAAACAAAATCCTTAAATAGAACATACAGCCCAAGAAAGCAAACAGGCTGCCACATCAGGGAAATGTATCTGGGGCTAAACAATTAAATTCTGAGTCTGCATCTGTAGTAGCCCATGTGGAGCCACTCCAACACTGAAGCTGAAACTTTCTTCCCTAGTTGCTGTTTGGGTCAGGGGATCCCTATTATACATGATCTCACTAGCCACGCCTTCGTGGCTCGCTCACCTCTGGCCACCTTCAGTGTTCTTGCTTAGATAAGCCATCATAGTGCTTATTCCTTCTTGTACACAGAAGGTGAGGAGTCATTCTGTTTCCTCCTGAGTGGAACACTGAATTTTTCCTGATTTGGGCTTTGCACATGCATGAAGGGGTCCTCAGAATTTCACCCAAAATGCTTGAAGCATGTATAATGCAGCAGAAGCACTTTCACTATCATAAAAACATTTACACATTGGAAACTCAGATTGTTGTCATTTGCAAGAAATAGTCACCTATTTTAACCTAATTTTTCCAGTGTTTTTAAGGGAGCTATGAGTAGTCTTTTCTGTCACTTTCTCTCATTCATTTACTTGTTCAGAATTACATCACTCAACCCCCTTGTGCTCCTCCCCGCCCCAAAAATCCCCCAAAACAGAACCTAAAACTGTCCTCTGAATTTTAAGTTTAGTTGACTAAATCCAATAAGATCAAAGCATTATTTAATTTAAAATGTTTTAAGTCAGGGCACATGTTATTTACTTTTCCTTATAATGTAATTGTAGTTTTTTTTCACTTATTGAATTGCAAAATGCCTAGACATATTTGAGACTATGCTGGCAGTTGAACTGAAAAGAAGATGTCAGTATATTATAACATAAAGTTCATTATGTTACCTGACTAATGCATGGAAACCTGCTAATCTCAATATAGAAATACAAGAGATTAAGAATAAAGAGGTATGCTAGGAAGATTGTTACATTTAGAAGATGCAAGGGCTTCATAAGAAAAGCTTATACAATTCAGCTGTTTTCTGTTTCATTTATAGTGGATGCTAACAACATGTTCAGGGCAGTATATACAATATAGACACTGCTTATTAAAATTCCATTCAAACTAAGAACAAATAACTGTTTTTGAAAATGGTTTAATGTATTTTCAGCTGCATAACCATGTTATGTTAAAATGATTTAATTCTTGTATTAGAAATACCACCTTATATTTCTGAGGAATGAAGAGTGTTAGGTATACCTTAAAGTACTCTCTTTAAAAGAAATGATTATGAACTATAAAAATAACTTTTTATTAAAATGATCTATAGAGGATCTGATTAGGGCAGATTTTACAGTACATGTGGTCCTGCGTAAACTGTCTCAGCTGTCTCAGATTACTAAATCCAGTTCATAGTATTCTGTAAAAGGATCTCTACATACTGCAAAAAACTGAAGTGCTATCTTTATCACAAAATTTGAAAGGTTTTAAATGCAGCCACTGCACTCTGTTGTAAAAGCAAGTATAAAATGAATGTTTATCAGAAACTATGCAAACTCTCCAAAGCGTAGTTTTGCAGTGACTGGTTCAGGTATGCTTTAGAATGCATTAAATCAGGCCAGATAAAGTAGTACCTCATCATGATCAGCCCCTGGCACTTGTACTCTGATTCTGACTCTCACATCCCCCCCAACCCACCTTTCAGTATTGCTTTTCTTGATGTGTTTTTGATGTTTACTGTGTAGGGTAAGAGCAGCCACTCACGTTCACTTAAGTGGTTGACATTATGCTGTCAGTTGTGGGAGCATCTAGGAGGAACAAATAACTCGTGGGAAGAGCTTGCTGCATATGTAAGATTCAGTAACTTTAAACTGAGTCCTTCTCAACAGTCAACTGGTGTACTACTTTTGCAAGGTTCAGACATTGCTCCTTGGGGCTTGTCCCCCCCTAACTCCCCACTTTGGACTAAGGTACGCAAATTCAGCTACGTTAATAACATAGCTGAATTCGAAGTACCTTAGTCCGAACTTACCGCGGGTCCAGACGCGGCAGGGAGGCTCCCCCGTCGATGCCGCGTACTCCTCTCGCCGAGCTGGAGTACCGGCGTCGACGGCGAGCACTTCCGGGATCGATCCAGGATCGATTTATCGCATCTAAACCAGACGTGATAAATCAATCCCAGAACATCGATTGCCTGCCGCCGGACCCGCCGGTAAGTGTAGACGTACCCTTAGTGTAGCAGTTAATGGCTTTAAAAATGAACAAATGTGAATGCAAACTGATATTTTTCTTACGCTGCTGTGCTACTTTCCTTAAGTTGTACTGTTGGGTACCAGTCATAAATGGTCCCTGTTTGATACTAGCAGTTTCCTGAAGCTTTTTTAAAGAAAGTTTCCAGTACTTCTATTATTAAAGCTGTTCATTACATCTTATGTTGGTTGAGTTGTAAATAATGTAAGATGACCTAACATGCTTGTGGAGAAACGAACTCTTTCTTCATGTTTCCTTTTTATCTGCAAATGTTCAGCCTTTGTCTCCCAACACACCAGATTTAACATTTTAGGGCAATGGCTCTCAACCTTTCGGGACTACTGTACCCCTTTCAGGAGTATGATTTGTCTTGTGTACCCCCCAAGTTTCACCTCCCTTAGAAACCACTTGCCTACAAAATCAGACCTAAAAATACAAAAGTCACAGCACACTATCACTGAAAAATGGCTTACTTTCTCATTTTTACAATATTATAAAATAAATCAATTGGGATATCAATATTTTACTTACATTTCAGTGTATAGTATATAGAGCAGGATGAACCAGTATTACTGAGTTCACTAGTGCTTTTTTATGTAGCCTGTTGTAAAACTAGGCAGATATCTAAATGAGTTGATGTACGCCCTGGAAGACTTTGGTGTACCCCCAGGAGTATTAGAACCCTTGGTTGAGAACCACTGTTTTAGAGGAGTGAGTTGTTTTCTTGACTTCAACTGAGGTTCTGAAAAGATGTTACAGTGGGAATGTATCTCCTGCCCTAATGTTATAAAAAGTTATTCATGTTAATCTATTTGTTCCCAGAAAGATAACTGGAAATATCATTGGGAAGGAGGGAGAACTATGCTCACTCTATTTAAATAAGCTCTTTGTTCAGGTCAGTGCTGGATTCACAGTTATAGATAATGCATCTTACGTTTTATTCCAAGAGTAAAGATGATGTATTCATAATTTCAAATGTAGATGTTCTGTTTTCAACAGACCAATGCTAAAATCTGCATGTGAACCACTTAGCTGACACAATAGCTCTGCATACTGAAAGCTAATAAGAAACATGCTCCCATGACGATCTTTAGCTCAGTGTGTAATAACTTCACTCGGGTTGGGTGGTTGCTGTCTGGGTATTTACAAATCACGTGACAAGTGCTGCTTTAAAATACATATATATAAAGACATAAACCTGAAAGGGAATCGGATTCCTGGCTTGACTGATCTTAAGGAGGATTTTATGGGATGGAATCTTATTTTATATATTAACAGCTCAAGACAATCTCTCTTTTTATATTGATGACTTGCCCTGTGGGCAGCTTAACAGAGACCCGTTTCCTAGTTTTTGCCTATCTCTAACTAAGGATTCCCAACCGTCTGTAAGATGAAAGCAGACAAGATTGGGAGCATTTATTAACACTGTGGTACTATATGGGCATTTGTGCTTCACTGTAGTTTTGGGGACAAGGAAGAGGTTAATTTCAGCTGTTATACTCTTATGTTTTTAAAACAGAAAAAAGAAAAAAAAAAGGGTCTAACCCTTTTCTTTGTGGAAATAGCCTTGAAAATATTTATCAATGTAAACAAGTTGTTGAAGTGAATGTCACTGATTTTTGTTCAGGATCACAGGTTCTTCATGGTCTTCTTTCCCCACCACATAAAGCTGCAAACTCCTGGGAATTAGCCTTGGGGATCTGGCAAACCCAAGGCAAAAGGGGCTGGAAGTTGGCATTTCTTCTTGGGCTGACACTGATGGTACTGCAACCACCAGAATCTTTCAGGAAGCTGCCTGCAGTTGTCCTGGGTTCTTTGTGGAATAACCTCTGGCCCGAGTTTGAGTCCAATAAATTGATTAGAATATATGTCTAGTGGACTAAGTATAGGACTGAGAGTGCTGTTCTAATCTGAGCATTGACACTGACTGCCTCTGCCATCTTGAGCAAGTTCCTTAGTGTGAGATTCTGTGCTCTGGCATATCCATTCAACCCCTTCTGAGTTTTAGTGTCTTATTGGTGTAACTGGGAGTGGAGTTTTGGTCCTTACCCTTTCTGTGTGTTTCCTTATATATTACAGAAAAATGAGACAGAAGGTGTACACACTGAAAGATGAATGAATAGATGCTAAGTTATACTGTAGAAGAAGATAGAAGGAGAAGGAAGAACAAATGCTTAGTTATTACTTTTCCATTTAATATTACAATTTAGTGCCTAAATGCTAATATTGTAATAGCATCATTCTATATTATCTGCACAAAAATTCAGTATAAACACTTACACTATAGGAAAGTGTATGCGGGCTTCATAGTGGTGTGGCTTTGGGAACTTTGGCTAAATAGGTATTTATCACTTTGGCTACAAGGTTCAGTTTTCAGCCTTAATAATTTTCACACCCTTAATAATTGAACAAATATTTTTATTTTAAAATCCCTGCTCCTGAGTAGTGCCCACAGAACAGCCTTTTGGGCATCCCATTGCATAGTAAACTAGCTCTTTCTATAAGAGTTGTCAGAATGAACATGAAGACATCAAAGGCTGATCTTGACCGGGTATTATATATTAAGGGGCATACCGTTAATCCACTAGTTACCATTAGTTATTGCTATTGGAAGGTTACTGTATAGAGATAAGTTTTAAAAAAGAACAATAATATAATGTAGTGCACTGATTCATACCACCTTCTGAAATGCATGGAGGAACTTTTTTACCTGCTGTACTTGCATTTACATTTTAGGGATTTTATCGACAATAAACGCTAAGTAAATTTCATTTGTTATCTACATTGCACTGATTTTCCTTTAAGATCAAAAACACTTTGAAAGCCATTATGGAACTTGAACTCTCACTTTTTAATTTCAGATGTTTTTTGTGAATTATCTAGTGTTTGTTTTGTTTTCTTATTTCAGGGATGATTTATCTCTGACTACAGTTATAGCTAGTTTTCTTTGGTAAGTGGGGTTACAAGATATTAATAATAGAACTTCCATTTGTGCCGTTGAAAAATCATAGAATCATAGAATATCAGGGTTGGAAGGGACCTCAGGAGGTCATATAGTCCAACCCCCTGCTCAAAGCAGGACCAATTCCCAACTAAATCATCCCAGCCAGGGCTTTGTCAAGCCTGACCTTAAAAACCTCTAAGAAAGGAGATTCCACCACCTCCCTAAGTAACGCATTCCAGTGCTTCACCACCCTCCTAGTGAAAAAGTTGTTCCTAATATCCAACCTAAACCTCCCCCACTGCAACTTGAGACCATTACTCCTTGTTCTGTCATCTGCTACCACTGAGAACAGTCTAGCTCCATCTTTTTTGGAACCTCCTTTCAGGTAGTTGAAAGCAGCTATCAAATTCCCCCTCATTCTTCTCTTCTGCAGACTAAACAATCCCAGTTCCCTCAGCTTCTCCTCATAAGTCATGTGCTCCAGCCCCCTAATCATTTTTGTTGCTCTCTGCTGGACTCTTTCCAATTTTTCCACAGCCTTCTTGTAGTATGGGGACCAAAACGGGACTCAATACTCCAGGTGTGGCCTCAGCAGTGTCGAATAGAGGGGAATAATCACTTCCCTTGATATGCTGGCAATGCCCCTACTAATACAGTCCAATATGCCATTGGCCTTCTTGGCAATGAGGGCACACTGTTGACTCATATCCAGCTTCTCGTTCACTGTAACCTCTAGGTCTTTTTCTGCAGAACTGTTGCCTAGCCATCCGGTCCCTAGTCTGTAGCAGTGCATGGGATTCTTCAGTCCTAAATGCAGGGCTCTACACTTGTCCTTGTGGAACCTCATCAGGTTTCTTTTGGCTCAATCCTCTAATTTGTCTAGGTCCCTCTGTATCCTATCCCTACCCTCCAGCGTATCTACCACTCCTCCCAGTTTAGTGTCATTTGCAAACTTGCTGAGAGTGCAGTCCACGCCATCCTCCAGATCATTAATGAAGATATTGAACAAAACCGGCCCCAGGACTGACCCTTGGGGCACTCCGCTTGATACCAGCTCCCAACTAGATATGGAGCCATTGATCACTACCCGTTGAGCCCGACGATCTAGCCAGCTTTCTATCTATTTGTTTTGTGTGTTTTAAATTTAACTGAGACATTTTAGGTTTTTTACATTATAATAATTTGAAACACATGCCTTCATATTGGATATTTATGCACTTATAATCTTATATTTAAATATATCATTAACTAAGATGCAAGAAGTAGATGAAACCTTCATCTTTCATGGGGAATAGAGGGATGGATGTGAAGAAATGACATAAAATAGAAAAGTACAACAGGAAAATAAGAGATTTTAAATACAACTTTCAGAAGAACCTGGTAATTTTTTTTTCTCCTATTGCTCAAGGTAATTGACAGAGTTCTTCTGCCTGTCAGCAGATCAAAAACATTTTTAAGCTTGTTTCCTTTGCCAGTTAGCTATATGACAAACTTGAAAATTATTAGTTGCAAAGCTTAGCTGACAGAGAAAAATGCTGTTCTTATTATTGAGCTGGTAATTTAGGATTGCTTTCACTCCTTAATCTTGGCCAGTTATCAGAAATTATTCCTGTAATAGTATTTATGGCTATTGATTATATTTTAGTTAATAAGGACATCCATTTCATGTGTGACTTTTAATTCTTCTGTTGACAGGCATGTTTCTTTTAGAGATGGCTTCTGACTTTTCAACTTTTTGTTTTTATGAATCTCTGATTTCAGGGTTCAGGTAGCTGATTTGTAAATAAAAGGTATGTGGCAGCAAATGAACCAGAAAGTAGACGGGTTAAAAATAAAAGCACATTTAGAGCAGGTTTGGGCTACAAGATCACCTTCAATTTCTTGAGTTAGAGATAGAAGAAAAGATTTGAATTAGCACTTCTCCTTAAGTGCTTGTTCCTGCAGAAGGCTTCATGATCAAAATGGCAATGTGAATGTCCTAAAATTCATAAACCATGTGTTTCTCAGTCAAGTCTTTGTTTTTGGGAGCATATTTGAAGTGTTATTGATCTGGTGTGTTATGTGACTAGAGCCAAATGTTATTGCCTTCTACAATACATCAATAGAGCCAAATCTAATTTTAAGACCTTTTAACCTAAGTTCAGCAACAGTCTGGAGGTGTTTTGATCCATTAGAAAGAAACAGTTTTTAGTGCATCAGCAAAAAGAATAAAACAAAGTTACCAAGAAAAAAAGAAGTTCTTTTCTGAGTAATTAAGTCCTATCATAGTAACTTCAGTTTCTAGCCACTAAGGAAAGGAAAGCTTGATGCTCTAGTTACTAGATGGCAACTTCATTAATGAAGGCCAGATATTAACTTGCCTCTTTGTCCTTGTCATGGAGATAATTATTGCTCTCAGTAGTGACCATGTTTGTGACTTTCTGCATTCGATGTGTGATATGAAAGTGAAAGAGTTTCTTTTTTGACATAAGCATGTTCTGTGGATCGGGGACAGAATAGGCCCACTGCTCCGCCTGCATGTCGTAAGAGGCGACTAAAAGGGAGCTGCCTGAAGAAAGATGGGCTCCGCCAGGTTAGAAATTTACCCAAGACACACCATATGATGAGCAAGTCAACGATGTCCATACCGGATTGATCGCAGCCTGGGTTAATAATGATCGCGCCATCCGTCTCCCACCAGGACAGACGCAACAAGTATACCATTGGCGTAACCCCAACAAAGAGATATCACCATAGCCACATGGAATGTAAGGACGTTTAGAAAAATAGGGAGGTTGAAAGAACTCACATAAGAAATGGAACAATACATCTGGCACCTCCTAAGAGTTTCTGAGGTTAGATGGAAGAACTTTGGAGTGGTACTAACAGAAGAAGGCCATGTACTTTATTATAGTGGAGAGGACAAACATGTCAACAGCGTAGGATTTCTTGTGCATAAAGATATCAAGAATTCTGTATTAGGATGCCGCCCAATGTCCAGCAGGCTTATTTCCATCTGTCTAAAGGCAGTAAAATTCAGTATCACAGTGGTACAAGTCTACGCCCCTACAACAGACTATGACGATGACCAAATAGAAGATATTAAGAATCAGCTCCAAGACATCATTGATAAGGTACACAAGAAAGAGATCCTGATTGAATAAGGAGATTGGAATGCTAAAGTGGGTACTGATGCACAGGCAAATTGGTGAGATTTATTGTGGCCATTTCTGTAATACTGTAACCAATAAGAGAGGATTGAGACTTTTGGAGTTTGCCAGCTATAACAATCTGGTTCTTTCAAACATATTAGGAGCACATAAAGCATCCAGACAATCAACATGGCACGCACCTAATGGTCTACATCACAGCCAGATCGACTACATCATGGTGCAAAACCAATTTCGTTCTGGGATTAACAGAGCTAAAACAAGGAGCTTCTCTGGTGCTGATATTGGAAGTGATCATGACTTTGTGATGCTAAATTTTTGGCTGTGGCTAAGAAAAATCGTCAGGCCGAAGTTCACGAGAATCAAGTTTGACTTAAAAAGATTCAGAGACCGAAACATTGCAGTGTCATTCCGAGCAATGATTGGTGGAAAATTTGCCCCACTGCTTGCTCTAGAGGAAGACGTAGAAACAATGACTAACCATTTCAATGCTGTACTGAATGAGGCGGCAATGGACATCCTTGGGAAACATCATAAGAAGACAAAACCATGGGTCACAAATGAAATACTACAAATGTGTGACATTAGAAGAGAACTTGAGAGACAAGAACAGCACTGAGGGAGCTGATAAATACAAAATGATTGGCAGAAAGATCAAGAAAGGAATGAAGGTGGCGAAAGATATTGATTGAAAAACAATGCTCTAAAATTGAAGAGTGTATCAGTAATAAAAATATCAAACGAGCCTTCCAGGTTGTAAAAGATCTGATGAGGGAAAGATGGACCAAAAACTAACACAATTCAAGACAAAGAGAACAATCTTACAGAAGAAAGGGACATCATCAATAGGTGGACAAACTACTGCTCTGATCTATACAACCACCAGACTAGTGGAGATCCTAGTGTCTTAGCCCAGATTCAACAGAGGAGGATGACTTTCCAATACTACATGAAGAAGTGGAAACAGCTATGAAACCACTCAAGAATGGAAAGGCTACAGGTATTGACAACATCCCAGCCAAATTGATGAAATTCGGAGGAGAAATAGTAGTAGATGTACTCACAAAGATCTGGCAGACCGGTGAGGGCCCCTCCACGTGGACACAGTCACTAATCATCACTTTGCCGAAGAAAGGCATCCTGCAGTTGTGTCAAAATTACTGGACCATAAGCTTAATTAGCCATCCCAGCAAAGTAATGTTGAAAGTCGTATTGAACAGATTGAAGCCACAAGCAGACAATATCATCACTGAAGAACAGGCTGGCTTTTGTGCTAGAAGAAATACCACAGAACAGATTTTCAACCTTCGTGTTCTATATGAGAAGTACTTACAACACCAGCAGGACATCTACCGCATCTTTGTTAACTTAAAGAAGGCATTTGACAGAGTATGGCATGAAGGTCTCTGGGCAATGATGAAGTAGTACAATGTTGGTCGTAAGCTTATTCTTATCATTAAACAACTGTATGCCAAGTCCAGCAGTGCAGTTCTCATCAATGGCACAATAGAAGAATGGTTTTGCTCCACTGTTGAAGTCTAGCAAGGCTGCCTTCTTTCACCCACGCTGTTCAACATCTACTTGGAGCGCATAATGACCGATGCCCTAGGAGATCACATATGCACAGTCAGCATTGGGGGGCGAACAATCTCCAATCTTTGGTTCACTGTTGACATTGATGGCCAGGCAGTCAGTGAAGATTAACTTGCCAACCTTGTGAAAATGATTGGATGAAACCTCCGTAAAATATGGCATGGAAATCAGTGCAGAGATAACCAAGCTGATGACAAACAAGTGTGATGGGATCAGCTCAGATATAACAGTCAGTGGACAAGAGCTGGAGACAGTGAAACAGTTCAAGTATTTGGGAGCAATCATCACTGATGAAGGATCCAATGGAGAAATTCGGGCAAGAACTGCTCAAAACAGCAGTGGCAAAGCTAAAGCCAATTTGGAGGAATAAGAACATCTCCCTGGAATCCAAACTGCTGCACACATTGATCATCTCCATTTTTCTGTATGAGTGCGAGACATGGACCCTTATGGCAGAACTTGAATGAAAAATACAGGTAGTAGAAATGAGATGCTTCTGTAACATCCTGGGCATCTCCTACTTCGATCACATCACTAATGAAGAGGTCCGCAACATCATTACCCAATGCTCTGGGTCATATGAAGACCTCCTGATGACCGTGACAAGATCTGCCCTATCCAAGATCATCCTCCAAGGGACAGTACAGGGGAAGAGAAAAAGAAATAGACAGAAGAAGAGATGGATTGACAACGTAAGAGTGGACAGAAATGGACTTTGTGGAGACTCAAGCACTGACACACAATCGTCAGGGGTGGAGACAATTGGTTGATTGCTTATCCAATGATGGTGCCCCAACGACCGATGCGGTTATGGGAGTTATGATTGATTAAGAGTATTCATCTAACTCCAACACATGTTTAATGGATAGAGCATAGGTGTAAACATAAACTGAGTCAGATATCTGCCAGGTAGGAAACACTGTGGAATAAGTTCGTTAGCGGGTGGAAAATGTTTGAGTAATTTATCTTTTCTAGTTTTCTAATGGTATTTCTCTATAATCCTTGAAAGCTATGCAAATTAGAAAGTTCACAGTTTATTAATTTATTAATGCATCCGAATTCTTTCCAGGACAACGTAGAGATAATGAGTGTCAATTGCCTGACCAGTAGCTGGAAGCTTACTCTGAGGAAAAGTTGTATGAAAAATATAACAGATATAAAGGTGCTGGGCTCAGTTATGCCTCTCCTGAGGTGAACTCTGATATCTCTCAGCTGATGAAGTGGAGGGCCTTTTTTGTCTTCATAGAAGTGTTCAGTAGATGTCCACTGATTATATAAAAGAGATTAATTATGCTCTTGGTGGAATATTTCTTTGACTATTCTAATAGGGATATAATCTGCCTTAATGTTTTTAAAAAATACCCCAAAATTTAAGACTAACTTCAAAAGAAAAAAACACGGTTTATAATAAATCAGTACATATTGAGTCCCTTTTTAAATAGGAAAGATCATCTTATGAATGGTTATGTAGTTTCAGATCAGCCATCCTGGCACTCAATCTTTTGACATTAAAAAAGCCTTCTTAGCCAAAGCTTCAGTTCTGAGCAGAATCAACTCTCTTGCTTCTTATGTGGCTTGAGTTCACAGTAAATTGAGAGAATAATCCCTGTTTGAAAAGTGACTAGAGACAATGCGATCTTCACTGAAAAGTGTTCTTCCTGAGATATAATCATTTAATTGATTGAAAATATAAGACAAAATATAGCACATTCTAAAATACAGAAAGACCCAGACAATAGTATATATCAGGCCATGTACCCTTGGAATGTGGCAATATGATGAATGATGCTGTACGGAAAGAATGGCTCTGTCTCCTTGTCAAGGACTTGAATATAAATGCCATTGCTTGAAAGTAAACTCAGAGAAAACTACAGTATGTTATTTGAATGAATTATAGATCCATAGGTATTGAGCTGGCCAGAAGTCAACACCAGTGTCAAGGAATTGAAGGTAGTATTTCAGTGATTTATGAAGACCATTGCAATTTAAGTATGATGTTTCATATCCTTCATACTGGAGGGATTGGGAACTTGTCAACAAAACAATGTTTTGCTAAATTGCTAATAATCTTTTTATGGGTCAGTTCTAATTCTTGAGAGATTGGTAATCCTCTGCAGTTTAATAAACTAGAAATCAATTGCCACTTTTTGCAGATTAGCAAATCTTTTTAAAAACAGATATTTCATTTTTTGTTAGATGGTATGTCTTTAATCTGCCAGGAGGATAGAAAATATCTTTAGTTATGGCAGGAAAATGTGAGATGTTAAACTCTATTTTCAGTGTAGGCTTGGAATTAAAAATCCCATGTTTTAATTAAGGTAATTTATTCTAGGGATTGGGGAACAGGAGCTATGAGAACCATAGATTTGTCCTCCTCTTACCCTATGCCTCAAAAGGTTCCACAATGCAGAAACCTTGCCTCCAAATGAGAGGCTTAAAACAGCCCCATCCAGAATTGGTCAAACATCTTTCAGTCAGGTGGAGGAGTAGCTGGAAAACAGCCTGTGACACTTGCTTCACTCAAGACACTTGAGAGCTGCAGAGATACCACAATGTCAGTTTTGTGTTTGGAGTGCCACTGTGGTTAGGACCAAATCTTGTTTCAGTTCCACTAGACTGTCACCTTGGTTCATTTTAAATATTTTGATTAGAGTAGGTAACTTAGATGCATACAAGTGTAAACGCTTTCCATGCAAAGAGAAAGAGAGCATAGCTAAATATAGTATTGGTGGACTTGCATACAAACTGCTTTGTTTAGCTCCTGATAATTTCCCATGGGATCTGTGCATGTGAACTCAAGTGTTTCACGACTCCTAGTTCTGTGCCTCCAAGACCAGGAGAGGATAAGCGTATATAATCAAATAATATATTCTTAAAGAAGTACTATTTTCTTACTTAACCTTTAGAGCCTGCAGACTGTTGGACTAGGGAACTTCTAGTGCTCACCAGCAAGATCTACATGAACCAATTAATGTGCAACATATTAATGTGCTTTAGAAATCACACCTCCATAGAGGGCATTACCCTGCCCTGAGTGGCAATAAAGCCAGCTGTTCCTTACCCACTTTCACTTCCTCCCATGTAGAACAGAGAGGGGATAGGAAGGAAATGGAAGGGGTGGGGGCAGAGTGCATGGTTCTCTGGCTAGTCCTCCAGAATGCACAATTTAGAGCAACCATTAGGCTGCTCCAGGTTACCTTGAGGTGTGCTTTGGCCATCACTGGCTCTAGGGTGGAATAAGCACAATGGTGGCTTAAAACCAATTTTCCCCCACCCCATCCCTTTTCTCAGTTGTACGAAGCCAGTCTTCTCTTTTGGGTTTTTGTGGTCTGTGTATATTTGACATGGATACAACAACCAAGAGCCATTGGGGATAGGTGCTTCTAAAAAGTCAAAAGAAATAAAAATAACTTGAAAGTTCCATATCCAATACCAATAATATTTTAATATGGATATATAGATTTGAAATGTATGGGTGATTTAGAGAATTGGAAAAAAACACCCTTCCACTTCCCCAAAAAAACGTTATTGTTGGTGACATTTTATTGCGTTTCCCAAAGACTTATATTTTCAGTGTCCCATCTGGAATTTTCACATATTGTCCTCTTGAGATTTTATGTCTTGTCTGATGCTTCATTTTCTGAAGAAGGTCACCATTATGAAACATTAACTTATCTTTGTTATCAGTACTCATGTTATCTCTACTCACCTAATAAAGATCTTTCTTTGTTGTTAGATACTTCAGAGGTTGCACAGGTGTTTTCATGCAGTCTTTTTTCCATGGAAAATACATAGTAAATCTGCTGGCTGGTTGATTCAAAGGGGAACAAGAGCTTTTTTGGTGTCTAGTTTGGGGAAAAGGAGGGAAAAAAAAAAAAAAACCCACTACAGAATTTTTTGGTTCTAAGCTGCTGCTATGTGAAAGGGACCTGTAAACCTTTCCATGCAGCTTGTTGCAATTTAAATATTCCCATCGTTTCTCTATTAGAGCAGTTATCAAAATAAGAGTTTATTGAGGCAATTACATTTTAAAGTATTTTTTTATTGACTCATCCCCACCATGGTGGAATTTCCCCCCATTTATTGGCAGATTCTCAATGACCTTTTGGCATGTATATCACTTCAAATGTTGCAGCTGACTCGGCTGCTGGCTGAGGTTAGCTGCGAGGCATATTTTGTACTGGCAGAACCTTGTTAATGGAACTAGGTATTTTAGTTAATACATAATGAATTGAATGCCACATAATAAGGGCCGCCTTGGAGCTATTTAATTTCATACTGTAAATTCCGATCTAACAGAGGAGTTAGAGGGGAGTATAGATTTGACTCTTTCAGTTTGGATCAAATTGCCATCACAAATTGTTTTACATGTGGAGAAAAATACCAGGATGGCTTTTGAACAAGTGAATCTTCCTACCCCTGCCCAAAGCCATACATTCTGAGCAAAGCCATGATGTATTGATTTGCTGTAACCACCTATTGACCTCTATATGGTTTACGTCTGTTTCTTCTGAGAAACACTGTTAGTTTTATCTCTCATCTTTTTTTTTATTGTTGCTCGTTGTTGTGAATCATACAGGTATGGACTCTGGATAAACCTGCTTCATAAATTCGTGGACTTTAGCTTTTGTTGGAAAAAAAAATAGTAGTTGAATTTCTCTTGGAAGACATTTTTTGTTGTTAGGTTTTGAAGTAGGTGCTGTTAGTGTTTTTGACATTGTTCATTGTTTTGCACATGGCCTTGAATACTAAGCAAACTGGTTTGAGTGTATTGATGTGTCCCAACACTTACTTTATTATTGTGTACAAAGAGAAGTTCAGTGCACACAGTCTTATCTGAAAGATATTCCTGTAAACTTAAGGCTGCAACTGTACTTTGAATCAGCCTCAGTGTTGTAGGATCATGTGAAAGTTAATCAGACGTTTTTCCTTCTTGTGGCAATGGAATGTGCAATTTTATTGATTCCACTGGTTCACTTGCACTAGTTATCTGTAGTTGTCCAGCTTTGTTACTTGTGGCTGCTGCATGCTTTGTTTGATAAAATTGACACTCTTTTTAGAGCACTAAACATTCAGACATTCCATTCTGCTATTATCCATAGAATTCCTGCATTAGATCTTACCAAATTTAAACTATGGTAGAAGTAGTGCGTTTTTTTCCCTCTTTTGTTTTTGTTTCCCAGCATACAATTTTGGGCTAAATCCTGCAGATTTAAATCTAACATGGACTTAATGGGATTCTGTATGTGATTATGGATATGCACTGTAATAACTATTTGCAGTGTTGGCCACTTTATTTAGACAAGGAATAAATGCTTTGGAACTGATTGTCCTTTCAGATACAGAATAAATCATTAGTAATTCCACTGAAGTCCATGCTAAAAATGCTGTGTTACTGTTTGTCATGTGTGCAATATTATTTAAAATGAACAAAGAAAAACTAGTATATTTATATGCAACTATTTTAATGTATGTGATAACATTCTTTAGGAACAATGCTAAATGTATTAGAACATTCCCAATACCTGTTGGAAATCCCGTTGTGAATTTTGTTTGTGAAATTAAGTTCTATTACTGTTACTCTTGGGGGAATTCTGTGCCAAAAAAATAAGAATTTTTCAGAATAAAAATTAAAAATTCTGGGCACAATATTTTAAAATTCTGCATATTTTATTTTCAAAATAATGCAGTATAATCTCTCCGGTTTCAATTATGTCAGTAGTTTATTTAAACTACAATACAATGGATGGAGAATGGAAGTGGGGAGCATTGGAGGAAATCCCTCAAACCCCTTGCCAAATAGCAATGTAGATAGGTTTCACCCTTTATTGCTAGTTATTAGTCAACAAATATATGCAGCCATATGCTCAATGTTACATCATAGGCAACTGAAGGGCAAGTGAGGACTGGGGAATCAAATTCACAATTTATATGGGTTACTGACCATCTCCAGAAAAGGAAGTAGCAAATAGTTCATGGAGCACATTCTGATAGGAAATTTTTTCAGTCCAAAAAGTTAGACCAGTTCTAATCAATAAAGCATTTATAAGGCCATACTGACCTTTATACCACTCTGGCAATGTAAAGGAGCCTTAAAACACCTGTTTTATACTTCTGGGGGAATTCACAAAGACAATGGGAACAATTCACTAAGCAGGCAGGCTGCTACATTCTGCTCTGCTTGAGGGGAAAAAGCCAGTCCCATGCCTTCCTCCTCAGAAACACTCTGAAGCCCTGCCCCTCCAGGCCAAGCGTGCTGCAATAGCAAGCGAGAGGGACAGAGTTTTTTTTTCTCTCTCTCTCTCTCTTTATTTATATAATATAAAAACACACACATGCCTAGCTTCCCCACCCCAGTGATTTAGTCTCTGCTGGCTGTTCCGGGTACCTGAACCAACCTGCCTTTACTGCTGGGGAGGGGCGTGTGACCGCTCTTGCAGCTTCCCTTTGCTTCTCTTTCAGAAGTCATTTTTCTGTAAGGAAGCAAAGAAATCTGCGGGGCACATGAAATCTGCGCAAGTGTGGTGACGCAGAATTCCCCCAGGAGTAAGTTACTGTACTGTTGTGGTAAGCTTGTTTCATCCCTAGAAGATTAGCACAGAGGTATTTGCATGAAGGTTTAAACTGGCAGAATGTCAGCTTCTTAGAACTCTGGTATTGAATTATTAAAACTTGTGTGTGAGCTGTACCTTTCATTATAATATTCCATTTTTGTTATCAACAATAGATGTATTGTTTCTTTTATGTAAAATTATGATAATGCTGATCATGAAAATTTAAACAGTAATATGTAATAAATAGCGTACCTTTTTATGGTGTATCTAGCATCCATGATTGGCACCTCTCATACCCAACACCACCATTCAATGTCTACAGAATTATTTTCCCACAAAGATTATAGTAAATATTTGGCAAAATGAGGATTTTTTTCTTTTACAAATGGAGACTTTTGTGAATATTAGTCTATTTTCATTTCATGTGAAGAAGCATCAAGAACACTTTTATTGCTACTTTTACAGTTCAGATTGAAGAGCCAATTTACAGAAAATGTTAATCTAATAGTATATTGTGTATTGGAATATTTTCCACAGAATTCTACAGAACAATTCAATACATTTCCACCTCACTCTACTTACCTTTCTACATCTCATGTAAGATATACAATAGATCTTGTTTTGGAATGTATGATTTTTGAATGATAGGATAGTAACTGGGAGCTGCCTATTACTGTCTCCAACTATGCAACATAAGAGTATTCCTATCAAACAAAAATTGACATATGCACTTTGTTTACAGGCCTGGGGTCATAGGCCTTATTCTCATTTACACAAAAACTCCCCTAGTGTAAAGACACCTCTAAAGTGGGTATAAATGTAATTTATGCCAGCTTTAAAGCCAACCCCTTTACGCTGCCAGTGCAATGGAAAGGGACCTTAGTGTCAATAAGAATCAGACCTATAATGTCTGTATCCTGCAGGATACAGAAGTGGGGTTTTGTTTAAACAGGAATTCAGTGGAATCCCCATGCAGGGCAGATACAGTCTTAAGGCTCAGACACTCTATATTTATTTTCAGATTTTTCAGTAAATTGTTAATTTAGAAAAGAAAATTGGTTTTAGACATATTAGCTGTGCTCAATCAGACTAGTCTATATTTTAGATCTTAGCAGGATCCATTATAGAAGATTAGAAAGTTTAAAATGAGCCTTTATATGAAAAGGGGAAAACTCCTAGTATAATAAAAAAAAAAAAAGACTTAGTAGCTTAACATTTTAACGCATGCTTTCTTCACTGACTTTGATGGGGCACTATCAAAACTAATGGGCCTTTAACAAGACTTTACATGTTGTGAGTTGGTTGGAGGGTGCCCAACCCCCTTACTTTACCCATCTGTTCTGGTGAGCAAGTAAAGAATCCTATTCTCTGAACTGCTCATAGGGGGCAGGTCTTCAGCTGTTGTAAATTTTATGTCTCCCTTGACTTCAATGGAGCTATGTCAATTTTGCCAGCTGAGGATTTGCCCAAAGATCCTTGTATGTTTAAATCCAGTGCCTGATGGTCACCCTTGGAAATAAACTCATTTTGTTTAAAATTTATGTTCTAAAAGTGCATTTTTAGTGCTGGTAAAAGGTGATGGATGGACAGCTTTGGTGATTGCATTCCTCTGTCATTGGAGCACAACAACACTGCAGCAGCCTTGCATATAACCCCAAAATGTTGTGCCAGTGTGAGTGAACCTTGAGCAAGTAGTTCAGTCTCCATGTCTGTTTATTCCTTAATGTATCTGCATAAATGTCAATGGGGCCAATAAGTGCCAATGTGTTTGTCTTATGGTGTGGATACGTGCTCATTAGAACTACACAGAGACCACCAGCAAGTCTATTGGAGAATAACAACTATTTAGTAACTCTCCTTATGCAAATTTGAAACCAGCCACCTCAGGTGAAAGCTCTATGTGAACTACCAATTCCACAAGCCATCTGGCAGCCTTTGTTATGGAGGTAAAATCAGCAGAGCAGGCAGGCTTCCTGCCTGGCTCCGCATGAATCCCGGGAAGAGGCGACATGTCCCTCCAGCTCCTAGGCGAAGGGGCGGCCAGGGAGGCTCTACGCGCTGCCCCTGCCTGCAGGCGCTGCCCCAAACACCAGCTCTGCAGCTCCTATTGGCTGGGATCCACAGCCAATGGGAGCTGCAGTGGCAACGCCTGCGGGCACATGCAGAGTCCCCTGGCTACCGTTCCACCTAGAAGCTGGAAGGACATGTCACCCCTTCCTGGGAGCCGCTTGAAGTCAGCGCCTCCCGGATCCTGGGCCCACTCCTGCACCTCAACCACTTGCCTCAGCCCTTCCTCACTCCGAACCCCTCATTTCTGGCCCCAGCCCGGAGACCCCTTCCGCACCCCAAACCCCAGAGCCCATACCCCCTCTCGCACATATGCTCCAGGCTTGAGCCCTCTCCCACACTCAACCCCATTCCCCAGCCCGGAGCCCACTCCCACACTCTGAACCCCTCAGCCTCACCTCCCAGCCCAGAGCCCCCTGCTGCACTGCAAACCCCTCATCCCCAGGCTCACCCTAGAGCCCATACCCCCAGCCAGAGTCTTGCTCCCTCTTGCACCCCCAACCCATTCCTCAGCCCAATGAAAATGAGCGAGGGTGGGGGAGAACAAGCGATGGAGGGAGGGGGGATGGACTGCGTGAGCGGTGGGGAAGGGCAAGGGTGTTTGGTTTTCTGCCATTAGGAAATTGGCAACCCTATAGCTACATTATTCTAATTTTATCACATAATATTATAAATATAATTTTATTTCTGTAGAACATTTGTCTAGTTTGTTTGGGTGTGTTCATGTGTGTAACATATTTATACATATATGTGTAAACAAAGTAAAGACCAATAATTGCAGTAAAATCCTGCTCATGTTAATGTATTTTACAAAACATGTTCATCTTAAAAACATCCCCTAGTCCCCAGAGAATATACCACAGACAGTGAACAATCTGTCTCTTAAACAGTTTTGTCATATAATAATTTTCTTGGCACTCTAAATAGTGACATAATGAATAAGAAAAAAGCGAAACCATCGCATGGCTCACAGAAGGGTACCGTGAGTGATAGCCGTAACAGAGATATTTTGTGAGTGTTAGGTTTGTTTTTTAAACTTGAGATTTGTTTTTTAAACTATTACTATATTTTTCACTTGCTGGAAAGTATATTGAAGCACTTGACAATTGAATAATAAGGGATGTACAGAAAACATTGATAGCTACAACAGGGCGCCACGCACATGTTTACTGTTTCAAGTGGAAATTGTTTTAAATTGAGATTTCCTAGTATTCAAACTTCAGGTGTCAGGTTTCTTGCTGAAATGAGAGCAAAGGCCTCAAATGAAAACAATCTGCATATGAAGTAATAAGACTTACGTGTGTGTGTGTGTGTGTGTGTGTGTATGTAGGCTTTTGCAATATTACAGTTACTTTAACAGTTTTAAAAAAATTATTTAACGGTTAAATATCCCAGTTTCCTCTTGAGGAGAGGGAAGTGTGATGACTAAGTAGAGAATTGGGGGGCTGGTGGTCCAGGAGTTTTGCACTTCTTAGAGTTATTAATGTTTTGCAGCAAGGGAGTCCTCCAGGAAGTGGGAGTGAGCTTAGCTGCTGAACAGCATGAGGGGTGGTGGAAGGGAGGATGCTGAGTAAAACAATAAACAAATGCTGGGGAATAGATTAGCACACTGCTGTCAGACCAGCAAGGGAATCTATGGATGAGATCCCCAGCAAAGGTTTCAGAGGTTACAGTGTGATCCTTTGTTGGAGGTTTTGCTTAACTAGAGGAAGCAATTTTTTTTTTCTTTCTTAAACTGGGCCTTAATTCTGTTGCTCTACAGCATCCCCTACGCTAGGCCAACAGAAGGAAATTGACTGAAACTAGCTTGGTCATTACCATAGCAACACATCTGCTAGTGGCCGAAAGAGAGTGAGAGAAGGGGTGCCTCCTGTCCAGCGTTTTGGTGATATCTCTTCTTTTTCTTCAGACCGAAGTTTACTTCACCCTATTTTAATTCCTCTAAAGAAGATGGCTTTTGGTTTCTCTACCCAAAAATGTCTTTTTGGGAAAAATCTCCTGAATGGAGCGAGATTGGAATAGTTTGCTTTTTTCTTTCTGCACACCACGAGGATATAGCTCCTGATGCTGTGTGTAATTGAGACCAAACGTTGAGCTTGGGGCCCAGCAGAAAACAGTTGGGACCTGAAGGTGATTAGAGGGGTGAACAAAAGGGAATCCTGGGTCGTCTAGAGAGACAAGGAGAACATGCCAGCATCATGGAACCTGGTTATCAGAACAAATAGCATCGAGTCCATTCACTCTGAACTGCCCAGCCCATAAGAACAAGTGGGTACAGTGGGAACGCTAAAATGTTGATACAATGTAAGCTGCCACCGAAGGAGTACAGTGCAAGGGAGTACGTGCTCAGGATTTTCCTAAGGGTTTAAAGGAGGTATAGTTGAGGAAAAAAAACAAAACTTTTTGGCAGCTATAGACTTGACTGGAGGATCTTTATCAGAAAGATGTAGGCTCGAAGGAACACTTAACCATGATTGGCCTGCACTTCAGCTTCCAGGAGTTGCTGACAAAATTTGAAAAGGTACGAGGAGACAAGTTTCAAGTATTTATTATTTTTTCAAACAAATAAAGAAACAAAAGGGCAGGTCATTCTAATTTTACCAACTTCATTTTCTGTTTGTCTAGGTCCTTAAATGTCAACTCCCAAATATTTAAAAGTAGTACTCCCTCTCTCTTTCTTCCTTCACAGCATGTAGAGGTATTGTTGTAGCATTTACTCTGCCAATCACCTTTCTCTTTCTTAAAATAAGTCACAGAAATATTCAGCATCGCTCAGCCTTGAGTACAAGGGTGCTTTTCATGGTACTTGTGATTTCATGTAATTTTGACATCAGGAGAGAGTGCTCCATCACTTGCTGTTAATTTAACTGAAAATTATTTTTGTGAAACTAAAAGATCTGAGTGAATTTAACAGTAGAATGACTTCATCAAATAGGAATACTACTCTCCCCACACTTTCATCACCTCTTCTTCATCCCAAGCTAGTTAGTCTTTCCCTTACCTAAACCCTGATGATGATAATGTTGTGAGGCAGGATGCTTGGTTGTGTAGTAATTACACTGATTAGAGTTTATGGTACTTGGTCTCATCTAAAATGAATCACTTTCACCTAAGTGTCAGCACTTTTGAGACCAGTAGTGTGTGTTCATGTAACAGAATCTTTAGCTTGGCTCCACTTACTGTGTTTTCATGCGGTCTTTTTTCCATGGAAAATACACTGTAAATCTGCTGGTGTTATACAGAGCCACAGCTGGGAGGGCAAATAAATGGTATTTTTCCTAAGCGTTCAGCTTTAAAAATAATTGTAGGTTATTGCAAGATTTGGTAGGAAAGGGAGAAAGTCACACACCCATACCCTAAAATCCTAAAAACTGTTCACACACTGTATGCAATTTTTGTTACAAATAAACACTTGTCACCTAAACAACTTTAAAAGAGACATTACCAATGTAGTCCCTGATGGAAACTGAACTCAGACTATTTGTTGAATACAATGAAGGTTTTTTATTCTTCTCACGGGAGGAATGGTTTGTTTAATGAATTCATTTTATTTCAAAATCAGTAGTACCACTGTTCTGAAAAGACTGATAGGTGTTAGCTTTCTGCAGTATCTTCAACTGCAGTTTCATCTGCGACTGAGCAGCTAGTTTGCAGAGACAGTGAGCTGGGTACTGTACCACAGGTCCACCATTATGAATGAAAAAGTGTCTTCCAGTGACAGCTGGTAACAGCAGGTGACAAAGTTTATGACAACAAAAGGGTCTGTTAGTTTGTGTACATGTGCTTTTTCTTAATAAGTATGTAGTACATGTAACACGAGTCATTTGCTACACTTAACCTCTCCGAGAGTCAGTAATTGTAGGCAATATGTGGACATTTGTGCTGTGATTGCTGCTGTTAGTCTTAAAAGCTTAGGTCAGACACCAGATGTTAGTAAGCTTCATTCTTATAGGTGCCTTTGGGCCATTTAATGACATGTTTAGAAAGTAGCTGTGGTACTAGTACTAGTGTATTTCTTTTGTACCACATAGAGCCCTAGTTTCTACACATTTGACATCCTCCCTTGGGTTTTTGAATATGCCAGTGAAAGACATCCAGTGTCTTATTCCTGTTTGTAGCCTTTTTAGACAAAAGGCATGATATATAAATCTCGGTCTTTCTATGCTTTTTTGCCTAAAGCTTGCTGTATCCTTTTATCTTTTGTGTTGGGTTTTCTAATATGGTATAGGAGAATAACTAAGTACTGCAGAAGAATGTTAATATCCGTGCAACATTCACTACTTGAACTGTGATCAGAAATTTGAACATGTATTTTCAGAACAACTTTTCCTCATGTGCCCTTTCCCCCATGACACCAATAAACACATGTACACGTCATGTTTATCCTTTGGCAGAATGGTTTGTTGTCAGGAATACTAGCATCATGAGAGGTCCTGCTTTGCAGCTACTCCTAACTTTCTGGAAGCATGAATACATGTTGTAAAGAGAGAATTACAAGTGCTATTACTGTAATGCAGAAGCCAGATGGCATTCCCAAAGCTTGAGCAACCCATATACAAAAGCAGAGTCACATTACACTGAAGAGGGTTGTGCTGCTTTGGCTTTATTCAGTCCCAAAGATGTATCTGCTGGAATTAGTAGAACTAGATTTTTGCTGCCCTTCAGACGTTCAGTCACTGCCACGTAACTGGGCTGCAGAAGTTTTCCAATATCAAGTAAATTAAAACGTGTCAACACTCTTTGAAATCTCAAGCTTAGAAAACAAATAATTGTTCATTATTAAAAGAATCCTTAACCATGTGGCATGTCCCGTTAAGCTTTTCTACAGGTTTGATTGAGAGTTGAGTCAGTTTCTTGCAAACCCAAAGCAACAGTGCAAGACTTTTGATGATATGAGCATGGAAAATAAAGACACGAAAAATATTATCCAGAGGGTTTTTTCCTTTGAAACTCTTTTTTAGAAATTATCTGAGTTTAAACAGTAATTAAGTTACTGTCATACTCGAGTCAATTGCTTTTGTATACTGCTTTGACCTACTTACACAGTAATCACAATAGATATGATAGGCAGTGCTGGCTGTGTGACACTTTAGAAGGTTTGTCTTCCTTTATATGTAGTTCTGCCAGTACTGGATTTATGATAGTGGCAGTTCTACCCAAGGGTTTGCATGTACATGTGTGCTGCTCTTCTCTGTGTGAATTCCTTCTGAATTGATTGCCTAAAAGCAGACAACTGCAGGCTTCTTTGGCATGGGAGATGGGAGGAATCCTTCAAAAGTCAGAATTCTCTTCTGAGGCCAGAAGAAAGTCCCTCTTGAGGCTATTCTCCTCTATTTCTTAATTGTTTCTTTTTGGTGGCAGCTTTTTTTTTTCTTTGGGGGAGAAAAGCACATAATCAATGTGTATTCTTCCCTGTAAGAAATGCGAAGCCCTTGCTGCAGTGGAGGCTAGTGAACGTTGAATCTGACATACAAGTGCACTCACAGGCAATTTACAGCAGTAGTAAGTAGGTAAATATAATAATGTATCTGATTCAAAACAGAGCAAGTAGTCTGCCCTAAGGAGCCTCCACTGCCTTGCTAACCACTGTGGGCCCTCCTTAGTAGTGATCAAATAGAGATGTCCTGGCTGATGTCTGTCTGGCATGATGCTGTTCCAGTTGGTTGCAATTGACACTCATGGGTTATTCCAATTGAAAGAGCTTTCCATGGCATTTGAGTTCTCATGTGGAGCACTCATAACCCTCAGAGGTCAGGAGTTAGAGGGTGGCAGATGGAGAGAGTGACAAAATAAAGCCACAATGGCGAAATAGCCTGGTGTATCGTCCTCTGGGGATTTTCACTCTTAAAACTTTATTACAGTCTCTGCTTTATGGGAAAGTCTTATTGAGTTTGCTAGGAATGAAACCAATAGCTTTTTATAGAAATTTAGTGGAGTTCTATAGAAATTCTCTAAAACCCTATAGAATTTTTACAGGAGAAGAAAAATATTTATTAAATTATATGCAGTTGTTACAAAGAAACCTATAGAAAGATTATAATTTTGTATTAAATTGTATAGGACTCTTCCATAATGGATTTCAACTATTAAACTATATTATTGTTTAATATGGTTTTGTATACCTTTAACAAGCTATTTAGGGAAGCCTGACATACATCTTTTTATCCACAGTGGCTAATAAAATAACTTCTGTGCATTAGTTCTTATTACCAAATAACTGCAATATTCTGGGGTTCCAGTTTCTTAAGAACAGAAAAGAGTGAGATTTTACCTTTTACTTAAAAGTTCATTCTGTTTGTTCTGCTTAAACCACAGGCTGGGAATAAGGAGATTTCTCCAACTCGTCATATTTTTACCATTAGTGGAGGGCGGGCGCTGAAGACCTTTTTCAGAGGAAAATATTGTAGCTCTGCATGTAACATTGTAGAAACATGTATATAAATAAACAAGCAAAATCTAAACAAAAACATGAGTGGCAGTAATTATAGTGGCACAGTCTGTGCTACTGCAGTCTGAATTGAGGGTCTTATGGTGTTTCTATTCTGAAAAAGCCATTTCAAACATGACTGCTACAGGATACTGTTGTGTAGTTTAGGCTCAGAATTTCACTCTGTAATTCAGGTGTCTGGTCGAAAAGGGACCAGGGCAGCGCCGGTCAGCAGGATCGGGCTGTTAAAAGTCCTGTTGGCACGGGGCTGGCAGGCTCCCTACCCTGCTCCGCGCAGCTCCCAGAAGTGTCCAGCATGTCCCTCTGCCTCCTAGGCACAGGGTAGCCAGTGGGGCTCCACGCGCTGTCCCCGCCCCGAGTGCCGGCTCTGCAGCTCCCAGTGGCCAGGAACTGTGGCCAATAGGAGCTGCAGGCGCGGGCAGTGCATAGAGTCCCCTGGTCCCTCCACCTAGGAGCTGGACATGCCGGCCGCTTCCGGGAGCCACCTGAAGTAAGTGCCGCCCACAGCCCATACCCCGAACCTCCTCCTGCACCCCACCTCCCAGCCTTGAGCTCCCAAACTCCCACCCAGAGCCGGCACCCCCTCTTGCACCCTAGCCTCAGCCCCCTCCTGCACCCAAACTCGCTCCCAGAGCCCACATCCATCACCCCCTTGTGCACCCTAGCCCCCTGCCCCAGCCCTGAGCCCCCTCCTGCACCCAAACTCCCTCCCAGAGCCGGGACCCCGGCTAGAGCCCCCTGGTCCCTCCACCTAGGAGCTGGACATGCTGGTCGCTTCCGGGAGCCACCTGAGGTAAGTGCCGCCCAGAGCCCACACCCTGAGCCCCCTCCTGCACCCAAACTCCCTCCCAGAGTTCACATCCATCACTGCCTTCTGCACCCTAACCCCCTGTCCCAGCCCTGAGCCCCTTCCCACACCCAGAATCCCTCCCGGAGCCCACAACCCTAACCCCAACTCCCTGCCCTAGCCCGCTACCTCCTTTCTCCACCCCAAAGCCCTCATCTCCAGCCCCACCCCAGAGCTCGCACCCCCAGCTGTATCCCTCACCCTCTCTGCGCCCCAGCCCAAAGCCCCTTCCTGCACCCCCAGTCCTGAGCCCCCTCCCACACCCAAACTTTCTCCCGGAGCCCACGCCCCAACTCCCTGCCCTAGCCCACTACCTCCTTACTGCACTCCAAACTCCTCATCTCCAGCCTTACCCCAGAGCTCACACCCCCATCTTGGAGTGCCATCCTGCACCCCAAACCTCTCGGCCCCAGCCCAGAGCCCCTTCCTGCACCCCAAACCCTTAATCTCCGGCCGCAACCAGAGTCCTCACCCTCTCCTGTACCCCAATCCTCTGCCCCAGCCCAGTGAAAGTGAGGGAGGGAGGGTGGGGGAGAGTGAGCGATTGGGGGGGGGGGAGCTCGGAGAAGGAGTGGGGAAGGAGGTGGCTTTAAACCATGTGATCGTTGTAAGTGGCCCATGCCCATCAGCGATCCGCACGTTAGCTGTTTACGGCGTCTAGAAGGACACATAAGCGACAAGTGTCGCATATGTAAGTCGTTCAAACCCAGAACAAAAAAGGAAAGAGACATCTGTCTCAGGGCACTCTTGATGGAGTCGGCGCTGACCCCTGCACCAGAGCAGAGGTCCAGCTCAGCCCCGAGCACCGCAACATCAGTACGGAGCGCCCCGCCAGTGCTGTCTATGAGCCAGCACTGATCCCCCTCCCAAGAGGTCCACAAGGGGAAGATCAAACTTGTTTAACAGAACAAGGAGTAATGGTCTCAAGTTGCAGTGTGTGAGGTTTAGGTTGGATACTAGGAAAAACTTTTTCACTAGGAGGGTGGTGAAGCATTGGAATGGGTTACCTAGGGAGGTGGTGGAATCTCCTTCTTTAGAGGTTTTTAAGGTCAGGTTTGACAAAGCCCTGGCTGGGATGATTTAGTTGGGAATTGGTCCTGCTTTGAGCAGGGGGTTGGACTAGATGACGTCCTGAGGTCCCTTCCAACCCTGAGGTCCCTTCCAACCCTGATATTCTATGACCCAGGGTATGTGGTCCCCGGAGGAGATGACGTTACACATAAATATCAAAGAACTCAGAGTGGTCTGCTTGGTATGCGGAGTCTTCCTACCTCACCTGTCAGGCAAGGCGGTGAGAGTCCTGACAGACAACACGACCTCAATGTTCTACATCAATGGGGGAGCATGTACGTCGACTCTCTGCCAAGAGGCACTCCGTTTCTGGGACTTATGCACCAGCCAAAAAATCCATCTGTAAGCTTGTCACCTCCCTGGTGTCAAGAACAGGCTAGCGGATCACCTCAGCAGGGACTTCTCTTCTCACCACAAGTGGTTGCTACACCCGGAGGTAGCCTGCATGATCTTCCAGAGGTGTGGAACTCCCCTTGTAGACCTGTTCGCCACCAGGCTAAACTGGAAATGCCACCGATTTTGTTCATGGCAAGGGCTTGGCAAGGACTCCATCTCTGATGTCTTTTTCCTGTCATGGTCAGGGAACCTGATGTACATGTTCTCTCCGATTTTTCTCTTCAGCAGAGTCCTAGCAAAGATCAAGAGGGACAAGGCACAGGTTAACATGATTGCCCCGGCGTGGCCTTGCCAGCGCTGGTTTGGCATGCTCGTGAACCTGGTAGTGGACTCTCTGGCCCCTGCCCAACCAACCAAACCTGCTGTCACAGGACCACGGTCGGCTCCTGTACCCCAACCTCATGTCCCTCCACTTCGCTGCGTGGCTTAACCCAGAGGAGAAGACCTGCTCAGATGAGGTCCAACAGGTCCTCCTGGGAAGCAGGAAGCCCTCAACCAGACTGACTTACCTGGCCAAGTGGACAAGGTTTTCCTGCTGGGCGTCCGAGCATGGCATCTCTCCCTTGCACTCTTCCATACAGTCTTTACCGGCTTCATCTAAGGAACCAGGAGCTGGCACACTTCCAAATCTACATGTTCACGGCACATTATTCCATCACTCAGCAGGCCAGAGACGATGCTGAGTTTGGCAGAGCTGTGTTGCAATCTATATGTCCTTGAACTCCTACTCACCTCCCGGGGTACTGCTTGGGAGTCACTTAATATGGAATGGACATGAGAAAGCACTCGAAGAAGAAAAGATGGTTACCTTTTCCATAACTGCTGTTCTTTGAGATGTATTGCTCATGTCCATTCCACATTCTGCCCTCCTTCCCCACTGTCGGAGTTTCCAGCAAGAAGGAACTGAGGGTGGGGGGATCCGGCGGCACCCCTTGTACCATGCCATATGGGCACCACTCTAGAGGGTGCCAGAGCCAGTCCCCTATGAATACTGCTATGGGAAGAACTTCTGGCACTGTTGCACGTGACAAGTACACACACCTAATATGGAATGGACATGAGCAACAGAACTTGAAGAACACCAGTTACAGAAAAGAGAAGTCTTTTCTTTTATATTTCCAGTACAGATAAATGGCTCTTCTTATGTCCATCCGTTACCTTCCACCATCCACCCTGCCCACACCCGCCATCTGTGCCAGGGGCTTGCTGATGTCTGTAGTAGGGGAGCCCCTGTTCTGATTGTCTTCATAAACTCTGTTGAGGCAGGTCCCTGCTCTTGTGGAAACTCATATACGATACACTTTGTGTTTATTTATGTAGCAACTGGTAGTATTTGTTTCTGTCTAACCAGAGAAGGTCAACAATAGGAAGACAAGTTAATTAATAAAGCTTATTCACTGAACTGTGCTGTCAGTAGAATGCGTTCCTTTTGACATGATGCATCTATGATGCCCAAACACCACAAATTCATAGTGCCTTGTTCAACATACCATGGCATTTTTCAAATACAAGAAACAAAACCGTTTTGAAAGAAACATAATTTTTGACCTTCTAAGCATACAGAATAACCAGTATCCCTTTTAAATGAAATCAAGGCTGAAATTTTGCATTGAGGTTCTAAATGTCCGAAAATAAATATTCTTGTCGTAAAATTAGAAATCAGTTTGGCAACCCTGGATTTGCAACTTAGGTGAGGAAGAGGTAAGATTGGAAATGGAGATATGGCTAGGTCTGTGAAATACATAGTTCAATGTCAACCCCACTCTATTAGCTATGAACATCTTACCCAGTCTCCTATTCTTACAAGATCAACCCTTTGCAAATGTCTGCATGTATGAACTTGAAGGATCAGAACCACAGAAGGTTGTTGGAATTTGATGACATTGCTGCCTAATTCAGGTTCCAGTACTGCAGTGCATGTTCTTTCCCGTAATACCCCTTTCATAAGGTTTGTTCTCCGCTTGATGAGAAATATAATATGATCTAGCTCTTCAAAGCAGAACAAGTATCATTGTCCCTATTTTACATGGGTGACAGTGAGGCACAGAATAGCAAAGTGATTTTCCCCAAAGCCACACGGCAGTTCAGTGACAGTGCCAGGTAGAGTTACTGTGCCATGTTCATTGGCACAGGGAGTAATTTACTTGCCTTGCCCTATGAAGGAACAGATATATAAATGTTTTTGCAGTCCATGATTTCTGCCTCCCCCAAATATTTCATTTTTCAGCTGTTCATCTGATTTTTTTGAAGGAGTATAATTATAAGTTTCACAGCATCCCAAGTGAACATCAACACTCAGTGCATTCCCAAATGTCTGTTGTATGCGTAGCAGCCATTTTTAGCTGCACCACCCACTTGGCGGTGTGTTTAAAAGCCCACTGGGGAAGGACGGCCTGTGTTGAAGAGAGTTTGAAAGAATTAAACCTTTAAGGGATTTCATACTTGCTGAACTTGTTCCCCCTGAAAAAGGAAGTTTTTGTTTGTATCTGTACCAGGTTTCTGTAATGATCTTTGTTGATGGATATCGTTGAGATTTGCAGGGCATCCCAGGGCTCTTTCTTTCATTTACATTTGTCTATTTATACATTCATACACAGATGTTACAAAACAGTCGCCGATCACACTGGAGCTTCTTTCAATGTCAGTCAGTGCTGTTGCATTTTAGTTTAATGAAGGCTGGGATGTGCTTGGTTTGATGTACTACAGTAATGTCTTTTGGGGCAGATGTGAGATCAGTGAATATACTCCATTTCGTTTGGAGGGTTGGGAAATGAGGAACTTTTACTTTAATTGTTTTTTTCCCCCAGTGATAGTATCTACTGCAGAGTATAAATGCCCTCTCATGTATACTGTGCCATATATAGCAAAAGCTAGTGTACAGTAATTGAACTGGAAAAAGATTTTTAGTGATTGCTGTAGTAGAGTCAGTAAAATTAGGTCCAATTTGCAGAAATACACTGTGAATGTTTCTAACTAGACTATATAGCCTAAAGCACTGTAGGGTGAGTGGATCTCATTGGATACGTACATGAAATTCCTGCTGTATTTTATTTTAAAGAGCTAAGGGGCAAGTGAGTGTGACAAAGCTCGAGATTACATACTTTTTGCCTGTGAAGATTTGGGAGTGCATTTGTAAATGTTGTATAGTGCAGGAAAAAGAGGGTAGTGGTAGTCACCTTAAATGACATCTGAAGAGGTCGGGGACTTCATTTCTGCAGCCACATATAGACAGGTGTCAGGTGGGGGAGATTTTTCAAAGGCATAAAGGACAGTGAGGAACCTAACTGCTATTTTTATTATTTATTAATAATAGCAATGTCAATGGGAGTTGAGTTCTTTGCTCCCTTTGGCTCTTTTGAAAGTGCCAGCCAGAAAGGTCAAGTCATCTGCTTTGGGGGATGCTGGTCTGAAGGCTTTAGGCATAGGATTAGGATTCAGGAGATTTAGTTCCCACATTGGCTTGCTGTGTGGTCTTGAACAACCCAATTAATATCTATAACTCACATTTCCCCAGTTGTAAAATAGGGATAATGATAGTTACCTATATGTTTTGAGGATTAATGGTGGTAAAGTGCTATACAATTACAAAGTACTATTAAGGCCAATCGGTGGTGGAAACAGAGCTCCTAGCACTGTGGTCAGTCCTCTAGACAGCCTGGGCTTGAGTTACTTCCTCCTTTAGCAACTTTTTGAAATTTCACAAGTACAAATTTCATGCAAATATGGCTCTCTTTTCTGTAAACATCCAGATAGTGGGAAAATTTCTATTTAGTAGAAAATGTTGCAAAATAGCTCCAATGTTGTAATCTTGATAACTGGCAAATTTCATTGGGGGGGGGGGAGGGGAAGGCTCATAACAAATATAGCCCTTCTGCTCTAGTTACAGAACTAACATGCCTAAGTTTTTCTCTTTGTTTTTCCAGGACATCCAGGCTGAGATTGATGCCCACAATGACATCTTCAAGAGCATTGATGGAAACAGACAGAAAATGGTAAAAGCCTTGGGAAACTCCGAGGAAGCGGCACTGCTTCAGCACCGACTTGATGACATGAACCAGCGCTGGAATGACCTGAAAGCAAAGTCAGCTGGCATCAGGTTAGTAACAGAAGCATCAAAGTAAGAATGGGACAATGTCTCACTTTCATTGCTATTCTAAAATATTGCTGTACTGTAAAAGAGAGAATTCAGTTCTCTTTCTTAAAAGACTTTTGGGCTCAGATATAAGAACTCTGGGCACTTGCTAACCATGGAGGTTTAACTACTTAAGTAACTCTCTTTAGTGGTGTACAAACTGGCAGGTTACAACTGCACATGCTATTAAGATCTGCTGAAAGTGGGCCCGGTTCTCCTCTCTGTGTTGCAAATCAGCAGCTCTCTGTAAGTTGCATCTGGTGTGAGGAGAATCTATATTTTTAACTGAAGTTAGTACTTTTATAGGGTTCATATCCTGGATATGTGGATTTATATTTTTGTGTGTGAGTTGTGGAAGATCTTTGCAGATGATGGTTTATGAAAAATTGTTTAAAAGTGAGTAGATAGGCAAAAGGAGTGTTTATTTTATTTTGAACCTAATAACAAAAAAAAACACTGCCTTTTCAAATGTTCACAGAGTCATAGATTCCAAGGCCAGAAGGGACCATTGTGATCATGTAGTCGGATCTCCTATATAATATAGGCCATAGAACTTCCCCACACTAATTCCCAAAGTATATCTTTTAGAACGTCCAATCCAGTGTTGTACAATGGTTTCCATTAAAGTCTTTAAAATATTGTTTATAAGAAGATAATATCTTATAGTTGTAGGGAGTAAACTGAATCCCACATTAAAGTTAATTAGTTGTAAATGCCTTTACAGCGGTTTTAATAGCTGTTACTTTGCTATTGATTAAAGCAAACTATACTGTGTTCTATTCCAGTAACGTTAAGTATCCGTATTAATTCTCCAAAGGCCAGAAAATTCAATCAAGACTTGAATTTTGGCACAACAGTTTAAATTATAAACTAAGGGTAGAAATGACTGAGTCATTTAATTTTAGACTCCACTTAACCATATCGCTGAACTGCCGCACAGACAAGCTAAAGGGGCAGCCTCTGCTCAGCCCACAACCAGAATAGCATATTTTGAAATTTGAGGGCTCCAGCAGAGTTTGGAAGGGAGCTTGCAGAGACTGACCTGCTCTATGATTAGTTGAGGCAAGTCTCTTTAAACTTGGACTTCCGTGAGCTTCACTCACCAAATAAATTAATAAAACCAAAAGAGGGAGATTAAAAGATGTTCGTATGTTACAGTTTAATCAACAGCTGAAGAGTCCCAGCAATAACAGCTGAGTTACTTGACCTTTACTGGGGATTAATGATCATTTGGGAGAAAATTAATGGTCCAAATTGCCCTCGAGCTTTTTACCCCAGTCAGTCATTAATTCCCAGACAAGAGGCTATGCACAAAACTGTGATTGCTATTATAAAAGGAAGATTTGTGGAAATACTCTTTTTTTTTATATAAAACTATTTTTTAATTTCTATGTATACATGGAACATGCTGTCCACAGAACATCATTAATGTTAGCAGTGTGGGTGTGATTATTGTTGATATCCAGTGTGCTGATGAACAGTGTGTCGCTCTGAATATGAACTACAACTAAAAAACAACAGAGGGTCCTGTGGCACCTTTGAGACTAACAGAAGTACTGGGAGCATAAGCTTTCGTGGGTCAGAACCTCACTTCTTCAGATGCAAGTAATGGAAATCTCCAGAGGCAGGTATATATCAGTGTGGAGATAACGAGGTTAGTTCAATCAGGGAGGGTGAGGTGCTCTGCTAGCAGATGAGGTGTGAACACCAAGGGAGGAGAAACTGTTTCTGTAGTTGGATAGCCATTCACAGTCTTTGTTTAATCCTGATCTGATGGTGTCAAATTTGCAGATGAACTGAAGCTCAGCAGTTTCTCTTTGGAGTCTGGTCCTGAAGTTTTTTTGCTGTAAGATGGCTACCTTAACTTCTGCTATTGTGTGGCCAGGGAGGTTGAAGTGTTCTCCTACAGGTTTTTGTATATTGCCATTCCTGATATCTGACTTGTGTCCATTTATCCTCTTGCGTAGTGACTGTCCAGTTTGGCCAATGTACATAGCAGAGGGGCATTGCTGGCATATGATGGCATATATAACATTGGTGGACGTGCAGGTGAATGAGCCGGTGATGTTGTAGCTGATCTGGTTAGGTCCAGTGATGGTGTTGCTGGTGTAGATATGTGGGCAGAGTTGGCATCGAGGTTTGTTGCATGGGTTGGTTCCTGAGTTAGAGTTGTTATGGTGTGGTGCGTGGTTGCTGGTGAGAATATGCTTAAGGTTGGCAGGTTGTCTGTGGGCGAGGACTGGCCTGCCTCCCAAGGTCTCTGAAAGTGAGGGATCATTGTCCAGGATGGGTTGTAGATCACTGATGATGCGTTGGAGAGGTTTAAGCTGAGGACTGTAGGTGATGGCCAGTGGAGTTCTGTTGGTTTCTCTTCTGGGCCTGTCTTGTAGCAGGAGT